>NC_135332.1:91905308-94305308 GCF_023851605.1 Tamandua tetradactyla
GCTTTTGAAAATGATTTGCAATCTATCCTTATTTTTATACATCTTAAAAAAGTCAAATGCATTAGTGTTTTCTGTTCTTCAATAAGTTTGTATAATTATCTGATAAAACTATGTGAGTGGCTACTTTGTGGAAAAGAAGTCTGAAGTTTACATAGTCGTTCTTTGAACATATTTGGTATCTCTTTCTCATCATCATCACCCATTTTATCGAGGTCCCCCAATGTTCTTGCACGTCAAAATAATCCCAGGGAATTCCTTTAATTTCCTACTTTTCTATGGTATCTCTATCACCACATTTCTTACTTTTTAATGTTGTAGCCCTTTTACTTCATATTTCAAGGTCTGTATACTTTGTTTACATCAAAATGATGTTTTCTTCCCTTTACTTTAGCTCTAGACAAGTTACTGGTATTCTAATCTTGGTTGTTTTCTATACTGTCTATAATTTTTATTTAATTTTTGTTTTTACTCAAGAGTTGTTGGTTTACATAAAAATAAAAACTAAAATTTTAAGCATATGCTACAATTTGACAGGGTTATAAACTCAAATTACATGCCTTGAAATCTCACCTTTAACTTGGAGCACGTTGCTGACTGTTAAGTCTCACTTTTCGACTCTTTAGGATAGGGATGATTACATTAAAAATGACCTAGAGAGGTTACCACCGGAAGTCTTGTCTCACACTGGCAGGGAAACTTCCTCCCCAGGAAGTCTTGTTCCATGTAGTGGGGAGTGTGTGAGTTTATTTGTAGAGTATGCTTAGAGAGAGAGAGTACATATGAGCAAAATGGAGATTTTCAGGAGATGACCCTTGGGCATTATGTCATTACAGAATTTTTTTTTCTTATTTCTGTATTTATATATTTATTCTATATATTTTGGAGTAAAAGAAAAGCCTCTATTGCTTGAGAGAACAGGAAGCATTCCCCAGGAGGGAATAATAGCTCCACATTTAATAGCTCCACATTTTCTTTCCCAGATCTTTCAAGAGACTTTGCAAGTACTTTTTTCATTTTATGCCCAATGCATTGAAACACATCAGGGTATTACATTAACCTATACAGAATGCTAAGATCTCATTTCCTATTCTAGGTTCTGTGTCAAAAGAAGCTAAGTTAGGTTGTCCGATAAACTTACCAGACAGGTTAAATCAGATAGTGAGCCACAGAAAATTTAAATTCTGGACAAAATAAACTCTCCTTCTTGGTCTCACTGGAAACTAAAGTCCTAAAATGCAGATAATATCATCCTTTACACTGTGTTCTGATTCACCTTAGTTCTAACCAGATCAACCCCTTCACATCCTCAATTGGAGTCTGGTCCTTTTTCACCTTTTGACATAGCTGTTAAATTGAGTAATGCTGCTCCTTCAGTTCCTGCAGAACTGGAGAGCTCTAACCTTGAGTCTTAGGTGTCACATACACCCAGAATTCCAAGGATTTACCAGATCATGCACCCATGGAGCAAAGTACCTCAACATTTAGAAATAACTAAAGCCCAGGAACAAATGTACCTGCTGCAAGTAACATTTCATTTTAATTTAATGTTACAATCTAAGCCTAATTTTCATGAGCTTTTCCTAATTGAAACTATTTCCAGAAAGAAAAACATTCGACAATTAATTTATATTGAGATTAACCACAGACCACAGCCAAAGTTTTTCCTGCCTCACCTTTACACTTTACCAGGGTTATGTTAATTAACAGGTGAAACATAATTTATAAGCATGTCTTGCTTCTCTTTTAAAATCTCTTTTTTGGAGATGAAGCCCTGAGCTGTAACAGACTGCATGCATTTTAGAGAGGCATCAGAGTAAAACAGTGTAATTGACAAGGAAATTTGATTGTTTCCATGACATGTAACATTTTCTAAGGATAACTAAAATTTTGATCAACAACATCATACTGTTGTCTCACATCATGCTGATCCATATCAGAATACCATGGACTGAGAAATTTGGCAAACTTTAGGAATTTTATATAATCTCTAAGTGTATGAGTAACATCTCACCCATACAAATTCAATCAACAGAAGGCTAGACAATTCCTTTTAATGACAATAACTTTCCCAAATATTTGTTATGTAATTATTAAACTATTTTTAGAACCTCCCTTTTACAATGTGAATCTTTCACAACAGTTTGAAATAAAAGACATCTTTAGGGTCTGATTTTTGGGGGCAAAATGGCAAAAGTTTTGGTTTTGAACATTATGTTAAACAGGAAAATGAGTTACTGTGAAACAATATTTGGTGCCTTATTTTAACCAAAATGACAACAAAGAAATAAAATAGGAGTATAAGGAGACGACCTAGTTCCTTTAAAAGTGAGAAGACTTGTCTTCTAAAATAAAGGATGATAAGGTCATTACAAACATCAACAAGGATATTATTCTGATATGGCACAGAATCTTTATCTTCTAGAGAGAGTACTCACATGGTTAAGAAAAACTTTTTATAAGCTTTCATTAAGAGCAGATCTATAATCCATATTATTTTAACAGAGAGAAAACTAAACTCGTTTTGTATGAATAAAGTTTGACACAAAAAGCTCTTACAAAATATTATAAACAAGCCTATCATATTTCTGTTCAGCATTGACTACAACAAACACAATTCATTTTCACACATTTTCTACAACTTTCCATATCCTTTCAGGTCTTGTCTTACTTACTAAAACCAACCATTTTACCTTAGGATGAAACCATACTCTTTTGAACAAACATCAAATTTTAGTGAGAATTAATTATGACACACAAAATTCACTTTCATAAACCTCTACAACTTTGCATACCTATCAGTATTGTCTTATATATTAAAACTAACCATTTTACCTTAGGACAGAACCACACTCCCTTAAACTAGCTTATCATGGTTGTCATTACTATGACAAACAAAATTCATTTCCAAGAACTTCCCAACTTTCCATTTTCACCCTTTCCATCTTACACATTTGGAGGACAAATCTATACTCTTCTCTTAACAAAGCACATTCTATATACTCAACCTACTCACATACCTTAACTTACTAAAAATCTTGATACTGTATCTTTAAAATCTACAAAACATAATTATTCTAATGTTTGTCAAAAAAAACTTCATTTCATTAAACAAAAACTTACATTTTTCATCATCTTAAATGCTAGCTTATTTTATCAGTAAATTTGTATAAACTTATGTAGGACATACCCAAGCAGAATCAAATCTTATTTTTTTGGCTCAGAAGTCATCATAAAAATAGGAATAGAATTAGATTTTGTCACTGCATGTTTTGCAGCTATATTTGCTTTTATTTCTTCTACTGGAGATTAAAAACTCTCTGTTTTCATAAAATCCTAAAATTATGAACAATCTCAAAAGTATCAAACTTTGTGAACTATAAAAGTTTTCCAAACTTTGGAAAAAACTACATTTAAAAAAATTCCATCAAAGCATAAATCCAGGAAAATTTTTCCATAGCTCCTGGACATTTTTTTACTACTGAAATCTGGCAGTTTGACTTTTATTTGATTACCCCATCCCAGGGTTTACATGTCTTAATAATTTGTTTACAATAGCTACCATTGCAAAGGTATTATTGGAAATATAATTTTAAATTGGGGAATTCTCTCAGAACAAAAATGATCTAGTCTGCAACATTTCCTCTCTACCCACCATTTCTAATCTCTAGACCCACTGGAAAGAATTCTAAACAAGCCCCCACCTCCCCATTTTTATGCACCCAAATCTTCCCTTAAATCTGTTTTAGCTGATTCATTTGTATTTGAAGAGACCCAGGGGGCAGGGATGGGTGAGCCAGAAAGAATAAGGCTTGATCTGTTGAATTTGGTTTTAAAAGTTTCATATGGGGTGACAGGATTTAAGACAAATAAGGTGACCTTAGTGTTGATGAGAGTTTCTCTGCCTTTTTTTAATTGTTTCCAATTATCAGACTATTGGCCCTAAAGATGTGACCCAGACAATTGGAAAAGTCTTTGCCAATTTGGAGGCAGCCCTCAGCTGCCCTCAGGAAATTCCAGAAGTTGGTTCCTTTCCAGTGTCCAGTTTCTTTAAAATAATTGCCACTACTGAGACCTTCAATACTTTATGTCTAGCAGGTTTATTTGTTCTTACTTGGTAACTTTTTTAGGTGCGAAAGATTTCTCTTTTTCCCTTTCAAGATTTTTCCCAAATGATTTTGTTACCAGACAAAGGCAGGAGATTATTTTTTCCAATGGGTCAAATGACCAATTTCTAAGACACTGGGGTTTCAAAGAGAGAAAAAGTTTATTGTCAGGCACAAAAGCAGTTTACATGGCCCCAAAATCTATCTCCATGAGTTTAGGGAGTTCAAGGATTTTTATGGATTCAAATAAGGAGTGGAGTTATTACCATCACACTAGTAAGTATACACAGGGCCAAGACTAGGCTACAATAGCCATCACAACAGTAAGCATAAACAAGGGTGAGACTAGTTCACCTTCAGTAATTTCAGGTATTAACTTTTTCTACAATATATAAAGAAAAACATTTATATAATGATTCGGCAACCATAATTATCCCTTAAATCTTAATTTATTGTTTACAGCTCCTCTCACTTAATTATTCCTCAATCTTGAAGGATATCTATGTGATGACAGTTCTAATTTCTTCATGCTATAAAGGGGCATCAACATTATGGGGGAGAGGGATTGAATTGGTTGTTCTTGGAGAGACTGATACTTCTGGGTTTTAGAGCTTATGTGCCATTGGAACAATCTGTAGGCTTTAGGTCTCTGCAAAACAGCTTAATAAGTAAAAGTTTTACACAGCCCAGGGTTTCTGGAACACTGTTTCTTGGTGCTAGCCATGCTGTGGCAGTTTGCAATATCTGGCTGAAACTTGCATAAGAATAACCTCCAAAATGACCTCTTGACTCATTTTGAAATCTCTCAGACATTGAAACTCTTTTCTTTTCTACCTTTTTGTCAACCAATCTCTTGATGCCAGGGCCAGACCCATTGTCCCACATTGCCAGGGAGGCTTTCAACACTGGTGTCTTGTCTCACAGAGAGGGGTGGAAGTCAGAGTTTGGCTTAGAGAGAATACACATCTAAATGACAAAAGAGGTTCTCTGGGGATGACTCAGGCATTAATCAGAAGTAAGCTCAGCTTTGTCATTATAAAAATAGTTTTTCTTAATGGCAAGCCTCAAGATTGGGGGCTTGGCTTATTTAATGAGGAGACCCTATTGTTTAAGAGAACATCAGGAATTCCTCAGGTGAGGAAGTTTAATAGTTCAGAAATACTTTTTCATTTCCTGCTAAAATACTTTGAAATGCATCAGGGTATATCATTAACTTGAACAGAATATTAAGATTGTGTTCCTTATTCTATGTTCCATGTCAAATTAAGCTGAATTAGGTTGTTTAAATAAACTGACCAGACAGGTTAAATTAGTAGTTAGCTACAGCAAATTTAAATTTCAGACAAAATAACCAATTTTTGTTTTGTTTTATACAGAAGTTAAAGTTTATAAATACAAATAATATTATTTTCTTTACCCTATGTTCTGATTTTCTTTAGTCGTAACCAGGTCAGCTTCATTCACACCTTAAACTGAAGTTTGATCTCTTTTTTCATTTCTTTAACAGTTGCCATATGGGGTAATGCTGACTTTCAGAACTAGAGAAATTTCATTTTATATCTCAGGCATCACACTGATATCCAGTGTTACAGGGAACTACGAGGTTATACAAGAGCAAAGCATTTCAGTTAGAAATAACAATTAAAGCTTAAGACTTAATGCAACTCTCTAAGCTTACAATTTCAGCCTTAATTTTCTTATAAGTATTTTTAAATAAAGCTAATTTGAGAATAAAAACATCAGACAGTTTGTTTATACTGACAAACCATAGTAGAGGTTTTGTCCTGTTTCACTTTAAATATTTATGAGAGTTACATTAATTAACAGATGAAATATAGTTAATCAATTTTTCCTGCTTCTCCTTTAAAGTTTCTCCTTGTTGTACATGAAGCACTGACCTGTAGCTGACCAACTATATTTTTAGAGAAGCATTAGAGCAAAGCAGTGAAAATGACAAGTAAATTTGGCTGTTTTCATGATCTGTTGCTTTTTCTAAGAATAACTAGAACCATGACTAATAACATCATACAGTTGTTTAATATCACACAGATACAATGAGAACATTGACAAGTTTTAGGAATTTTTATGCAATTTCTAAATAAATGAATAACATTCTACCCATACAAATTTAACTAACAAATGATGGAAAATCACTTTAAATGCTGAAATGCTTCCCAAACATTCCTATGTAATATGTTAGACATTATAGCACCCCACTTTTACAGGTGAAAGAAAAATCCTTTGTAACAGTTTTCCTTTACAAGTGAGAACACTTGTCTTCTGAAATAAAGTCTGATCAGGTCAACAAAACATTAACTAGAGGATTATTCTGATATGAATTCTTTGTCTTCTAGACAGAAGACTCAGATGATTAAGAAAAACTTTAAAAAAATTTTTATTAAGAGTGGACTAACAATCCACATTATTTTAATCTTTTAAACTAAACTTTAGAGCAAAAACTAAACTTTAGCTTTGTATGAATATATGGTTTGACACAAGGTTTTTTTGAATATATGATTAACAGTTTTATTAAATTTCGATCAGCATTGACTATGACAAGCAGAATTTGCTATTATAAATGGTCTACAACTTTCTATATTCATTCAAGGTCCATACAAACAAAATTAACTTTCTTAAACTCTGCCACTTTCTATATCCGTTCAGGGCTTCTGGTCAACAATGACTATAACAGACAAACTCACTTTCTTAAACCTTCTACAAGCTTTCCTATACATCCCACCTAAATTTTTTATTTATCCAGAGTAGGCATAATCAGAAATAAATGTGAAAACAAATTCACAAACCTGTTTGAACATGCATACATCCTTCCAATAACACTATTCATGAAAGGGACAAGAGGCAGATACTGCAAACCAATGGAAAAGGAAGAAATTTATGCTTGGGTTTGAAACACAGTCCAGAAGTTTTATACATTATGATTACCACACACAAATGATTACTTGCAATATGTCTAAAGTCTCTCAGTTCAATCCAACACTCCCTTCAAAGGTCAGAAATATAATCAGCTTTTCAGTATTTAAGGGATTTATATCCAGAAAAAAACTCAGTTTTTTCTCAATGTTATTCCCAAGTGCTAAATAATACTAAGGTTATGTTCATTCACAAAATTAAATTAGGGCTTTAAAAAACTAGTTCATAGGTCTATTTATTCAAATTACTACTTTTTTATTTAAAGGCCTCACTAGTATTATCTCTTCTATGGGGTCTTCTTAGGTTATTATCTATCGATCAACTTTTTAAAATTCTTCCAGCATTTTTATTCCTTCATTATTACTGTCTTACACCATACCCTGGTACACATATATTCTAAGTGGAATATAAACTCTTTGAAGCTAAGAATTATGTCTTACTTGTTCATGACAGCATTTAAAACAAAAATATACTGATTGACATTAACAAAGCCTATACAAATTCAAATTCTTCCACATACTGAGGTAACCAATGGCAAAGTAACTAAAAAGCCAGATTCTATGAAATCTGGGTAATTGGGGTTATAAAAAAATCCATTTATATTTCTTACCAAACTGAACTGATTTTGTAAATAAGATATATTTGAATCATCAGCATATTTTCACTTTATTATATGGTATGAATGTAATTTTGAGATTGCATTTATAATATTAGCCTATATTATCAATAAGCTTGTATGAATTTAAGGAGATATATCCAGAGTAAAATTACATTTGTTCAACTCATACATTCATCATAAAAATTCCTTTTAGTGGAGATTAAAAAGTCTTTTTGTTTCATAATATTCTAAAATTACAAACAACTGTAAAAGTACATTGACTATTAAGTTTTGGGAAATATACTGCAATTGTTTAATTTGTGCCAAGCCTAAATCCAAGAAACCTTTTTTTTATAGCTCTCAAGGACCTTTCATTTTATTTATTGAAATTTGGTAGTTAGATTTTATTTAGTTACTCCTGTCCCAAGGGTATTCCTATTTTAATAATGATCTGCTTATTATAGTTAACCATAGCAAAGGTATTGCTGGGAAAAAATAATGTTAACAAACATGACCTTTTCCACAGCATTTTCTATGCCTATTATTTCTAATTTCCTGGCTCAGTAAAAGAGTTCTAAACCACACCTCCCCATCTTTCTACACCCAGCTTTTCCTTCATGGCTGCATTAGATGGAGAGACCTGCAGGCAGGGATTAGGAGGCCTGTCTTGTTGAAACTGGATTTAAACATTTTAGGTGAGGACCATGGAATTTCAGAGTTTCTATGCTCTTCTTTTAACTATTTCCAATTATTAGATCTGTTTCAGTCAAAGCTGTGACTGGGCAATTGGAAAAGTTCTTTGCCTTTTCTATAGGCACCTCTCTGGCAGCCTCCTGATGTTTTACAGAAATTCCAGGGGTGTTTTTTTCTAACCCAAGTTCATGTACAGTAATTAAAACTAAGGTTTTTAAATTTTGCTGACCAGAGGATTTTCTTCTTTTTTTTCCCCCTCTGGACTCTAGGGGTACTAATTTATGTAAAAATGCTTATTTATCTTTAAACAATTCAAATATAGTTCTTTTAGAATTTTTTGTTACTTGCCACCTGGAGATATGAGACTATACATTGAACAAGCAAGCTACAAATAGATGTCACACGAAACAGAAACACAGAAGTAAGTTGGAGAGGGACAAACGAAGACTGAATGTACGTCATCTCATCCATTTCTGCTCTCTTACGTTTAACGGAGTCATCCCTCTATAAGCCATTCTCAGGCCACTTCTCGCTCTATTGAGGCCAGATTATGTTACAGAAATATGCTTTTTTCTCATAGACTCATAACTAAAATCTTTTAAATTTTCAACACAGCCCAAAGTTTCCATTTTTAAAGAATTCTTGTAATCAGTAACCAATTAAGACACCTGACCAATACAAATGCAGTAGGACCTGAATAACAAATTTAAACACTTAACACACTATATCTAAGTAACACACCAATTAATAATGAGACCGAATATACCAATGAACAATTAAACAGGCATTAAATGCTTAACACACTGATTAACAAATAAGCAAGCATTAGACACTTGCTACACCTAGGTAACACAATGGCTAACAGTTAAACAGGCCGACAATTTCATTGGACACAAATTAATTGTTGGATTACTTATTTTCCAGGAGTATACTCAACAGACAAACTCAGGGTAGGGTTTTAAACATTGTAAAGACAAAAACAGTTCAGAGTCTCAAATCTCATACAGAATGGTACCCAGAAAAGAGAAGGTAGATCGTTCTGGAAGTGAGACTCAGCCCTTCAGGCCTATAGGTCTAGGGGACTCAAACTTCCGACCTGGCATGCAGTCTACTTCTACCCCCATGACCCACTCACCAGTCAGATGCTGGACTTGGAACTGGAAATGGTTTCTCTGTTCTAAACTTCTTAAGGCAGTAAAAGGGTGTGGAGTGCCAGAATAATAGAGAAAACCCAGCTGCCGAGCCTCAAGACTAAAGAATGTGTATTGGCTGCAAAAGGCTTGGTTTCCACCTTACCTCTTCTACAGGGCCCCAGAACCTTGGACAAAGGGCCCCCTTGCTTCGTAGACCTTTTACTTCATTTGGGTCACCAAACTGTTACTAGACAAAGGCAGTTGCTTCTTTCGCCTGATGGCTCAAATGAATATATTCCTGAGACACCAGGGTTTCAAAGAAGGAAAGAGTTTATTGCTAGACGTGAAGCAGGAGATCAGATGGACTATTGGCCCAAAAATCTGTCTGCTTGAGTTTCGGGGGTTCAAGGTTTATGGATTCAAACAAGAAGAGAAGAAGTTTTTACCATTACAATAGTAAGATAATCAAGGATGGGACTAGTTCAGTTGCAGTAATTTCAGGTATCAAATTTTTCTATAGAAAGAAAAAAATTATATAATGATTCAGCAGCTATAATTATCCCTTAAATCATAATTTTCCAGTTACAGTTTCATCTCTCTAGGTCCTGAAATGAACTTCATCAGCAGTGCTGTAAAAGCAATTGATAAAGTTCTGAGTTTTCTGGCCTATAAGTTTAAATGAGCACTAGAAGCTCAGTTTTCCTAACTTCTGTGACTCTAGAAATGTACACACACATTTATTTTTTTTATACAATTTGAATAGAGGTCTTTTAAGAAGTTTTTGTTAATTTGCTTTTACCATATGGATGTATGAAAACATACACTAAACTAGCAGAAGACACAAATAGAAAGCTAGATAAACACAAAAAAAGTAGAAACACAGAAATATGCTTTTGAGAGACAAAGAAAAAGTTTGACTATCCGTTATCAACAGACAGGCTCAGGTCAGGGTCTTGGACCCCGACCAGAATGGTGCTCAGAAAACAGAAAGGTGTAGAGCTCAGAGCAAAGGGAGATTGTTCTGGAAGCAGGGCCCAGGCCCTCTAAGCCCAATCCAGGGCACTCAGCCCCTTGAACAAACTTCCTGATGCACTTCTACCTTGGTGACCCACTCACAAAGTCACTTATCCAGACCTAGAACTGGAAACTGTTTCTCCCTTTGAAGCTTTAAGGCACCAAAGAGCCTGGACTGCCAGCAGGGCAGGGGAAAACCTGATTGCAAATCCTCTAGGCTAACAGGGCCTACGGCTGTAAAAGGCTCAATTACATGCTGTTGGGGCCCTGGAACTTTGGGCAGACAACTCCTCATTCCTCAGGGACCCTTGGTACTGCCAGAGGTGCCCAATTGATCCTAAGAAATGGGCAGGTTGTGCCTCTGCTTGACATGCTCAAATGACCAATTCCTGAGAAATCAAGGTTTCAAAGAAAGAATTTATGGCTAAGCATGAAGCAGGAGATCCGATGGGCTAAAACTGTTTCCCTTTTTCTAAAGATTTTAGGAATTTTTATGGATTCAAACAAGGGGATGTGGAGTTTGTTGTAGTTTGCTCGCTGCCAGAATGTGATATGCCAGAAATAGAGCAGCTTTTAAAAAGGGGAGTTTATTAAGGTGCAAGTTTATAGTTCTAAGGGTATGAAAATGTCCAAATTAAAGTAAGTCCATAGAAATGCCCAATCTAAGGCATTCAGGGAAAGATACCTTTGTTCAAGAAGGCCGATGATGTTCAGCGTTTCTCTCTCAATTGGAAAGGCATATGGCAAACATGGTGACATCTACTAACTTTCTCTCCAGGCTTCTCGTTTCATGAAGCTCCCCAGGAGCGTTTTCCTTCTTCATCTCCAAAGATCTCTGGCTGTGCAGGCTCCTTTGGTTCTTGTGGCTCCTTCCAAAATGTTTCCTCTTTTAAAGGATTTCAGTAAACTAATTAAGACCACCTGGAATGGGTGGAGTCACATCTCCTTCTATTTAAAAGTTAATACTCACAATTGGGTGAGTCACATCTCTGTGGAGATAATCTACTCAAGTTTCCAACCTACAGTGCTGAATAGGGTTTAAAAGAAACAGTTGCAGCCACAAAATGGATCAGGATTAAAACATGGCTTTTCGAGGGTACAAAATCCTTTCGAATCAGTTCAGAGTTGTCATCATTATAATAACAAGAATAATCAACTAGAATTTACAAATGGTGGAGATAGGCTAAAACTGAAGTAGCCATTACATGAACAAGTCAATCATTAGTTCTGAGCTGACTCAATTCCTTTATTAAAATTAGGAGGTTGTCTTTGTGATTATAAGACTATTAACAAGTACAAGATGGGGCCAGTTCTGGGTATTTACAAGTTGCAATTCAGTGGGTTGCAGTGATTTCAGGTCTTTCTTTTGGCTCTTCTATAATATACAAAAGAGTAAGTAAAAATATCTATATGATGATTCCATAATCATGATCATTTGTTCATTCTTAACTTGGTTTCATACAAAGAAGAATGGAAGAGCCATAGATGAAATAACAGTAGACTTCTCTAATTCTTCCATACAGAACTTCATGCTGTGATGACATTTTCCTGATAGCATCTTCACAAAATTGAGGCAGAGAAGTGGATGGTATTCTTTGTGGAGGCAGACAGACCCATATCTGGCTTTGTCAATTAAAAGCTGCATGCTCTTTAGCAAGTTACTAAATATCTCTGAATTCCAGAGATGTTAGAGTGGTAACAAGACTATATCACACCAGAGATTGCTCTGGGGATTAACTGAGGTGAAGTGAATAAAGTACCCACCACAATGTCTGTTACAAAATAGATGCTTAATGAATGATACCTTTATTATTAGTTACTTCCACTCATGCCTTTGAGTTGTGCACTCTTGATGGTTCTTAAGCAAGCATTTTTAAATAATTATTTTCTTTTCTGATCCTAATACTAGAGAAGTCATAGTTGAAAGCTTTTAGAGTAAATAAGCAGTGCCAGAGAATATTAGAGTATTTAGTGTTTCTTTAAAGGTGCCAATAATATTAGACTGTTTGCTTCCTACAGACCATGTATGACTTGTTTTTCTTTGCCAGCTTTTGGCAGAGAGCTTGGTGATGCTCAATGAATGTTCATTGAGTTAATGGGTTTGTATGGCAGGACCATGTTTAGTTTAAGGTGATTGACAGGTGGTTGAAGTTGAACTTCTCCCAGTTTTTCTATGTAGATGCTGAACTGGTAATAATTCTTACCTAGGGAATGGGCGATATCAGACAAACTCATATTTGCTGACTGATGTGCTCAATGACTGAATCCAAGACTGGTATTTCAGAGAGAAAAAGAGATTTGACTGCTGTGCATATACTAAGAACAGGAGGTTAAAAACCTCAGGCTTGTCTCCCCAAATTGCAGAAATCTGGATGGTTTTATAATAGTTGAACAAAGGTGGACAGGCTTACAGTAATGAGAAAAATAGTTAATTCTTGGCTGACAGATATTACTTATTTAATAATTATTAGCAGGTTATGTACTGGGGTACTGGGCTTCAGGGTTGTAAAATAAAATAAATGGCTCTTGTCAATGTCCAGTTACATCAATTACATAAACTGAGGTAGGAAGTCTTGGCAGAGCTGGTTGTGAGTTAGAATGTGAGATACCATCATCAAACATTCATGTGTCTGAGTTATAAGCACTTCTTGCTTCAAAGGTTAGCAGATACTAAGTCGAGATAAAAGTTTTGAGTTTGTTGGCAGAGCCTGTCATGAGTTTTTAAGAAGTGTTACAGTCTTCAAGAAACATTCATTTACAGATAAGTTTTACATATGTACATAGTAAAACAGGTTGTCAGCACTTCTTGACTCAGAGTTTCTTTCCATCATCTTCAAAGCCAGCAGGTGGACCAGTCCTTCTCAAATGGTGGCACTCTGACCTGTCCTGCCTCCTTCTTCCATTTTAAGGACCCCTTTGGTCATATTAGAATCATCTGAATAAACCAGTATAATCTCCGCAACTCGAGATCCTCAATTTAATCACATTACAAATCCCTGTTTGCCATGAAAGGCAACATTTCAGAGGTTCCAAATTAGGACATGGGTGACTTCGGGGGCCATTATTTTCCCTACCATGAGCCCTTCTGCCAAATATAAGTTATATTAGAACACAGCCCAATCCAAGAATGGGGTACTTCCATGCTCAATGGCAGGTGAGCTGAGCTGCCTTTCTTCTGCTTTTGGCAGATCTACACTTATTTTTCAAACCAATGCAAATTGACCAAACTTAGGAAACTGTATATGTGGAATACCTCACATCTCAGTTGGTTCTTCAGATTTAGCAAATGGTTAGTTATAGCGAGTTTGTTTAAAGACAATTGGAAGCAATTATCACTGTGCTGAGCTTTCCAGGAATGTTATATATCCAGCAGAAAGACAGCCACTGGGGAAAAGGGTTGCTTTTTAAGGCAGATTCCTCTGGTGGCTCAGTCTAACTACAGTAAATAAATGCTTCCCATTTAGCTCTCCAGAGCTTGTCAGTTCTCCTACAAATTGCACTTCCCACAGAGTGCCCACTCTAATTTGAGGATTGCCTGTTGAGACCAGTGTCGGCTAACTGTGCTTTTATATGCCTCCTTCTCTGGCCTGCATATCCCAAAGAGTAATTGAGATCTCTACTTTCTGAGCATTTAAGCAAACAGCTAGGATACTGCAATTTCAGGACACCTTTGAGGAGTCTAAAGTTATGAATTCCCTCACTACACAAGAGCCTAAATGGCAACACAATCATAAAGTGTTCAAAGTTTTTTGTTTGTTTGTTTTCCCTTCTGCATCTGCCTTAGACCCTTTCAACCTCCTTAGGATTCTTGATTTATTTTTGAATGTATATGTGTATGAATGCATTTCACTGCCTCCCCTCACCCTGGTTCTGCTCAGAACCACTTGCTTACACCAGGTACCTGCCTCAACATTCTGCCTCACTTTTAAAAGCAGTGTTTGAGAGCTTTTCATTCTTATATGCGTTGTATTGTAAACAAAACAAGTTCAAATCCTTATTTACTATGGCATTTTCTTTCCAAATCTTAGAATCAATTGCAAGAATTCAAAGAAGTTTATGTCAGTTAGGTTTTGGATTTGCAAGCAGAAAATTGTATCTAAGTGTTTGTTTGTTTAGTTTAATGTTAGAGAGTAAAGGAACTAGAAGAAAACTAAACTACTTTCTAGGGAGTAAGTAGCCAGAACAGTTCTATCACAGCTTATTTGGTGCATTAAGAGAGACAGATTGGCTTATTCTGGTTCATTGCTCCTTCTTCTTAAAGTGAGTTAAGAAAGTAATTCCATCTAGTCTGGATTGAATTTAAATGTGGATTTATTGAACACTCATACAAACAAACTCAACAACTCTTTGGTGGGAGAGCAGTTACCACTTCTGGGCAGCTTTGTACTGTTTCAAACTATATTAAACTGTAAATTGTTATAATCTATTCTAATTTGAGCCAGACTTAAAAGGTTTAAAGAATATCATCAAGTCATTTTTGCAATCTCCCCCCCCCCACTGTGTTTATTTCTCTTCTTGTAATAACCTCAAAATTACTTTTCTTTATATTTACTTTTGTTTCTTTATGAATATTTCTCCCCATCCACGCCCCCACCCACCCAACCCACATTTTGAATAAAAGTGTCCAGTTTAATTGTTATAATTTTAGCATCTCTGTTCTTCTTTCAGAAGAAAATTGCTTGCTTATGTACCAGGATAATAGCATAAGGCAGCGAGATGCCTGAGATGATGATTGTTCATCAGCTGCTTCAGAATCAACTGCCATTAGAGAGACCATAAAGTATATATAATGGACTTGGTAAAATCTCTATATATGCTTTCATTTCTGAAGAGGTATTTTATTAGTATAATGACAGGGTTTAAAGCTAAACCATAATCCAAAAGCAAAATTAAATTGGATGAATCATAATGTCTTATTTCATAGAAATTTATAGGAATCTGAGATGTTATCTAAAACATACATACTTTGAGTGTGATTAGAGCACATTTATTTCTGAAAAATGTGTAACTGTTCTGTTTCACAACTGGTGATTATGTTCCTTTTACAACTCTCTTCTTTCCATCTCCATATATAAAACATTTATCAATAATTTGTACCTCACCTTCTACCCAATACTATGAATTCTATTTACCTCAATGCTTTTGAAAATATTTGGCCTGACATTAAGTTATTTCCTATTTAGAGGATGATATGTATAACCATAGCAAGATGATGAGAGGAGTGGCTGTGGTAGACAATAACCAAGGAGAGGTCTACTGGACCTGAAGAGAACTGTAGAGGCTGCCTATATTGCTTCTAGGGAGAGCATTAGAGGTTTTCAAGCTTATTTAAAGTCTGGCTAACTTCTTTCAAAAAAAAGAAGCAATGTCTCAATTCTAGCCAATACATTTTTTCTCGTTAAGTGGGACTAGAATGTATAATTGGAGTCTACTTGAAGTGTCTCAATAGTGTTTTTGTTTTGTTTTTCTTTTATTAGAGAAGTTGTGGATTTATAGAATACTCATACATAAAATACAGGATTCCCAGCTACCACCCCATTAGTAACACCTTGTGTGCTGGTTTGAAAGGATTATGTACCCTAGAAAAGCCATGTTTTAATCTGATCCACCTTTTAAACCCTTTCAAGTACTGTAGGTTGGAAACTTGATTAGATTATCTCCTCAGCGATGAGACTCACTCAATTGTGGGTATTAACCTTTGATTAGAGGGAGATGTGACTCTTCCATTCCAGATGGGTCTTGATTACTTTACTGGACTCCTTTAAAAGAGGAAACATTTTGGAGAGAGCCACAACAGAACCATGAAAACCACCTGCAGCCAGAAACTTTGGAGATGAAGAAAGAATACACCCCTAGGGGAGCTTCATGAAAGAAGAAGCCTGGAGAGAAAACTAGGTGTGATACATTTGACACACTGATAAAAAAACATGTTTTTAGGTATCATTTACTATAGTCCATGGTTTAACTTAGAGTTCACTATTTGTATAGTGCAGTTCCATGGATCTTTTTTCTTAATTTTCATTTTATTATCATATATACAACCCAACATTTACCCTTTTAAATACATTCAAATATATATTATAGTGCTGTTTATTATGTTCACAATGTTGTACTTCCCTCATCACCACCCACTACCAAAGCATTTCCATCTTTTCAAATGGGAACCCTGTACATTTTAAGTCTGAACTCCCTATTTTTTAACCTTTCCCCTCCCCTGGTTCACCCATATTCTAGATTTTGACTCCATTAATTTGCTTTCAGGAGTGTTTTGAAGTGTTTCTCTTTACATTATGGAGAGAGCTCTAGATGAGAATCACCTAGATCTGATTAAAAGTAGATTCCTGAGAGATTCTCACTCAGTATGCCCAGAAATCCATATTTAATTGCTCTTTGCAGCTTAGAAATTCTGTCATTCTTGGGAAACTCAGGTGCCCCACAGCCCCAGGTGAAGCTGATGATAATCATGAAGGTAATCATGATAATAATGGTAAGGAAGCCAGAAACATTTATATATATTTGATTATATCCAAGGCACTGTTCATAATACTTTGGTAGATTATATTATTTAGCCCTCACAGCGACTCTGAGTTAGGTATAATTATTATCTCCATTTGCAGATGAGGAAAGTGATTTAAAGAGATTAAATAACTTGCCCAAAGTCACAAGATTAGAAACAGGATTTACATAACAGGGTTTTCAAAAAATATATATCTGTTCACTGTAGGAAAGAAAGGGTATGATTTGGTGGAAGAGTCACAGAGCTATTTTTCTATTTTCTATTGTATAAGTTCCACCAAACAGTTGCTTAAATAGCTTAAATAATCTGTTGCCTGGTGACAAAATACTCAAATTACATGAGATTGGTAAATAGAATAGTCTTGACATATACAACATTCATCAGGGATTAATTATCATGAATTTAGGTGGAATGCTCTATTTTAACTCAAAACAATATTGTTAAACCTACTGCTATACTCAGAGCTGAAAGTGATTATTTTGATAACGTAGTATTGAACATGTAGCAAAACACAAATTATAAATCTGCAGACTTTGCTATATTTATAGTCTTTTCTCTGTTAGATAGAAATATATACTTATTACCTGACCTGAAGATTGATAGACTTTCTCAGAGAAGGCTAAGCCATAATTATACATTGGGGTATCAGTGTACTCTAATATTGTTGGTTAATGCACATCCTGCCTTCAACATGCTTTTGTTCGATAAAATTAGGAACTAGAATATGAAAGCAATGAAACTTGGGCTTTACATTATATATGAAAATTCCAATCAGAATTGAAGGAACTTTTTTCAGAATTGAAGGCCGTAGGAACTTTTCTATTTCCTGATGAACATCTGCTGTGGACACTCTGCGTCACCTACCCAATGGCTTTTCTCAGTCATTTCCTTTGTCCTGGAAGACTTCTCTTTCCATATCAGAATGGGCAAACCCTTCACATTCCCTTTCTATGTTTTCTCTTATCTGGGGAATGGGAATTTTAATCTTGAATTATAAGGAAGAAGTCTTCCAAAGTACTCCTCAGGTGATTATCCTATGGTATTAAAAAAACAAAAAACAAAAAACTGATGGACATGAAGAGAAACCACAGCACACTTTTTTTCCTGAAAATAACCTTGTTTGTTGTAGAGTAATTCCTGGAGTTACAGCAATCATCCTGTGATTGAGCAAGCCAACTCAGAGCCCTGATATCATTGAACTATGACATTAAACATCCCTGGAACTTTCTACTTTTGGACTTCTCATTATGTGCAATTATTACAAGTCTCAACTGGTTAAGCCATTGCTATTTATGCTATTTATTTTTTTCACTCCTAAATTATACTAACAATATTTGGAACCTGAAACATTCTAACTGATATATTGTTCAATTTTTAAGATTTCAATTCTTCAATTATTATACCTTTACATGCCTTATTGAGGTATGATTCACACTCAGTACAATGCATAAATCTTATGTGAAAAGTGCAATAATTAGAGTAAATGTGTCACCTGTGTAGTAGGCATTGCTAAGGTCAAAATATGAATAGTCCCATCACCCTAGAAGTTTCCGGGGGGTCCATTCAAGTCAAGCCTCCCATTAAAAGGCAACCACTTGTTGCATTTCTGCTATTATTCATTAATTTCATTTGTACTTAAGTTTCATATGACTAAAGTCATGCAATAAAAATACACTCTGTTAAGTATGCTTTTAAACTGAACATATTTTTGAAATTTTTCCTTGTGTGTATCCAAAGTCTAAAAACAATACTGCGTAG
This sequence comes from Tamandua tetradactyla, assembly GCF_023851605.1. NCBI lineage: Eukaryota > Metazoa > Chordata > Mammalia > Pilosa > Myrmecophagidae > Tamandua > Tamandua tetradactyla. The sequence goes on from NC_135332.1 coordinate 91,924,056, forward strand.
TATACTGTTCTAAGGATATATAACTATATGCTTTTCCATTATTTTGTATAAGGGTATTTGGTTTCTTTCTATTTTGGGATATAATGAATAAAGTTCGTACTAACACACTTGCAAACGTGTCTTTTGAATATTGCGCTCATTTCTCTTGACATGTAATTTAATTAAGAATGGAATTGCTAAATCTTATAGAAGGTTTAAATTTATTAGAAACTACCAAACATTTTCCAAAGTCAAATACCTGTCTTAGTCTTTCCAAATTTACCTGTATTGGTGGCTGCTCTCCTTTAGCGTTTAGCATTCTCACCAAGAATAACAGCCAAAATTAAAAACATGAGGTCCTCTCTGTCTTTCTTGAACATTGATGTTTTCCTGAGCCTGAACTTGTGACCTTGGGAATTCTCTTGTTTAGAGGAATCCTTAACCCCCTTCTTTCCTTACAGAGTAGACTTTCTCCTCCTTTCAGTGCTCTATTGTATGTAATGAAGCCAGTAATCATTTGCCTTGGGTCACTTCATTTGATTGTCTCTTGTTCTGCTTTAGCTGTCCATAGATATTTCTGTCTGAAAGACAAGTTCTGAGACTGTGAACCAAAGAGGTGACTCCTGATTTAGTCGTTCAGGCTGTCACCCAATAGATTACCATAACACAGAGGCACTCCAGTATGTGCTGGTACTCCAGAGGTTTCTCTACTCCATACAGAGCAGTGGCAGAGACCCACAATAACAGCCAGACAGACTCCACATTGTATGGAGAGTGGCTAGAGGAAGAGCCAGCAATGGTGCCACAAGCTTCTCCTACTGCCTTTATATTGCTTTCTTGTTTTGGTGACAACCCATTTACTAAAACCCTTAAGCTGCTTTCTGGAACTCCGAAAGACATAACTGCCAGTTTCCACAGGTTATTCAAAGATTCTGATGGAAGCAGAACACTTGATCATCTTACTCTGCAATCTTGGTTGACCAGAAGTACAGAGCCCCACCTGGAATTTTGATGAGTATTGCATTCAAATTGTAGATCAATTGACAATGTTAAGTCTTTAAATCCATGAATGTAGGATATATCCTCATTTATTTAGACCTAATTTAGTTTCTTTTAACAATATAACTTTCGGAGTATAAATTTTCACTTTGTACTACAGTTTTAGTAAATATTCAGCCCTTTATTTAATGTAATTGATTTCTTCTTATTTTTTTCATTTATAGTGTATAGAAATGCAATTAATTTTTGCTCTGATCTTGTATCCTGCAAACTTGCCAAACTCATTTATTAATTCTTGTAGTTTTATAGGGGATTCCTTTGAATTTTCTACACACAAGAACATGTCATCTTCAAATAATGATAGTTTGCCTTCATTCTTCACTACCTGCATGACTTCATTTTCTTGCCTAATTTCCTCTGCTAAAATCTCCAAGACCATGAGGACATTACTGACCTGTTTATGATTTTAGGAGGGGAGCATTCAATCTTTCATCATTAATTATAATGTTTTTTGTTGAGTTTTCATATAAGCCCTTTATCTATTCCCATATTTTAGTGTTTCCATCATGAAATGGTGACAGTGCATTTTATGCAGCTAGTGAAATAACCATGTGCTTTTTATACTATTGGATTTTTTATTTTTATTTTTTTTGCATGGGCAGGCACCAGGAATTGAACCTGGATCTCTGGCATCCCAGGCGAGAACTCTGACTCTGAGCCATTACTATTAGATTTTGTATGTTAAATCAAGCTTGCCTTCCTGTGATACATGCCCCTTGCTTATGGCGTATAGTCTTCTTTATATGTTACTGGTGATGTTACTAGTGTTTTTTGGGGGATTTTGGCATCCAATTCATATGAGATAGTGCTTTGTAGTTTTCATTTCATGTGAGGTCTGGTTTTGGTGTCAGGGTAATACTGACCTCATAGTATGAATTGAGAAAGGTATGTGCTGGATTGCTGTTAACAATTCTTTAAATGTTTGGTAGCATTCAGTAGGGAAGCCATCCATTCCAGGGGTTTTCTTTGTGGCTAGTTTTTAATTACTTTTTAATTACTTTTTACTTTTTACTGTTTATAGATCTATTCATATTTTCTATTTCTTCTTGTGTCAGTTTCAGTAGTTCATATCTTTATAAGAATTTCTCCATTTCAATTAAGGTGTCTGAAATTCCACTTTGCTGATATACACTGGTTCATATGCCCTTGCAAACATTTCTTTCTTTATTATCAAAAGTAGTGTCTGTCCTCTCTTTCATTCATGATTCTGTAGTTCAAATCTTCTCTCTCTCCATTCTCTTCTCTTTTGCAGTGTAAATATTTGTCAATTTTTTCCTTTCAAAGAAACAACTTTGTTTCATTTGTTTTTAAAATTATATTCTATTCTCCATTCCATTCATTTACACTTTATTATTTTCTTTCTTCTGCTTGCTTTAGGTTTAGTTTATTCTAAATATTCAGTGTCTTAAGGTGAAAGCTTAGGTTATTGTTTTGAGATCTTTATTCCTTTTATTACAGGCTTTAGCTGCATCCAATAAACTGTTGTTTGATGTGATTATATTTTTATCCTCTTCATAGTAATATCTATCATCTCTTTTGATTATTTGACCATTGGTTGCTTAGGTAACTCTGTTAGTATTTTGAGTAACTGCGAAATATCTTTCCAAAACAGGTGTATCATTTTACTTTCCCACTGACAATATATGAGGTGCTAATTCTCCAAATCCTCACCAATATTTGTAATTGTATATTCTTATGATTTTAGCTATTCTGTTGGGTGTGAAGTGTATAGATGATATTCTTCACAAAAGAAAGAAAAAAGGATTTTATTATAACTATTCATAGATTAGTTATATGATATAGCTATGATAGTTATTTGCACCTTTTTCTATTTCTAATCAGTGTTTCCAAACCTTTTGTAAACATTAATTTCAGTAATTTTATCAAATGACCAACTTCTGGCACCATGCTACTCTATTTTCCATATCTTAAGGTTTCTTGCATTTGGGGTTTTTTTTTGTCTTTATCTTCCAATTCAATAATTCCTTCCTCAGTACTGTCTGCAGCTAATTCAACAATTGAGTTTTACATTTGAGTTATCATTGTAGTTTTACAGTTTTATGGATTGTTGAAAAATTATTCATTTTAAGTAATTGGATCACAAAATTGTGGGTGCTAACTTGTCTGAAATTTAAACAGCAGCCTGGAAGGCAGGACTTTCAAGCAGAAGTTGATACATCAGACTAGAGCTAGAATTTCTTCTTCTCTGTGAAACTTCAGTTTTCACTCTTAAGGATTTTTAACTGATAGAATGGGGCTTACCTATATTATTTAGGATAAATCTTTAAAGTCAAAGCATTGTAGATGTTAACTACATCTACTAATTACTTTCATAGCAACACCTAGAATAGTGTTTGATCAAGTAACTGGGCCTACTCAAGTTGAAACATAAAACTAATTATTATGAAAAATACCAGCATTATTCAAAGAAATGGCTTTTTCAGGTTCCCCAATTTGCACAGTTCTGGTTTTTTGTGTTTACATACCTCTATCAATGAATGAATGATATTTTATAATTTGTAAGTTATATGCAAATACTAGTTCCATTAGCTAACATCTCAAATATAATTTATATATACTTCATTAATAATTATGCTAATCTGCATTTTTAATTATCTTTATGATTGCAAATATTTTGGGTGTAAATCTTGTCATATCATCTACAGATTCTTAATTTGAAATGTGCCTTGAGAAGAGTTTGTTCAAGAGGTGGAAGAATGCAATCTCTATATTTTCTAGATTGTATACTTACTTATTAAAATTATTTTTAACCTGAAGTTACTTGTAGGACCTTTTTCAACCTCTTGCCTATTTTATGATGTTTAATTAAATACAAACTAGATAAAATATTAAATCATAAGACCCTCAATCAAGCACATATAAACTATAGAGTCACATGGCATGCTGAAATGGTATGAATCGAGAAAGTGCCTCGGTCTACACTTTGGGATTATGAGCCTCTGCTCTCCTTCAGATACTGGTTTTGCATAAGTGGTACAAGATTATAAAAATCAAATAAAGGAGCTGGTATTAATTTATAACTTACAGATAAGAAAACCCTACTTTATATTTTAGAGAGAACTTGTGCTGGTTTGAAAGGAAGTATGCCCCCTAAGAAAAGCCATGTTTTAATATAAATCCCATTTCTTAAAGGTAGAATAATCTCTATTCAATACTGTATATTTGAAACTGTGATGAGATCATCTCCCTGGTTGATGTGATTTAGTTAAGAATGGTTGTTAAACTGGATTAGGGGATGACATGTCTCCACCCATTTGAGTGGGTCTTGATTAGTTTCTGAAGTCCTATAAAAGAGGAAACATTTTGGAGAATGAGATATTCAGAGAGAGCAGAGAATGCTGCAGCACCACGAAGCAGAGAGTCCACGAGCCAGTGACCTTTGGAGATGAAGAAGGAAAATGCCTCCCAGGGAGCTTCATGAAATCGGAAGCCAGGAGAGAAAGCTAGCAGATGATGCTGTGTTCACCATGTCCCCTTCCAGCTGAGAGAGAAACCCTGAACTTCATCAGCCTTCTTGAACCAAGGTATCTTTCCCTGGATGCCTTTGATTGGACATTTCTATAGACTTGTTTTAACTGGGACATTTTCTCGGCCTTAGAACTGTAAACTAGCAACTCATTAAATTCCCCTTGTTAAAAGCCATTCCGTTTCTGGTATACTGCATTCCAGCAGCTAGCAAACTAGAACAGAACTGATACATAAATGCGATTCCTTTTTGGATTCCGAAAGTTTTTCTTGCAAATTCTTTGAGTTTAGTGGACACGTGTAGAAATAAGTCTTCAAGATTAGAACAAAATAAGGAATAGAATTCTTGAACTTAATCAGGTTGAGCATTCAAAATATTGCTCTTGAATATTTTAACATAAAATGACTTCATAGGCTGGAAATATCTGGGGAAATTAGCATGAAATGAAAAGCATTCATTTTTTATTCTCTTATTTATGACCATCTTAATAAACAATATCTTGAATACTTTAAATTGTTTCTCTTGAATTTTCTGAGTATTCTACCATCTATAAGTAATGAAGATTGTTTTACTTCCTCGAACCGTAAAGCAATATTTGAAAAGTTTGCAATTAAAAGGAAAGGAAGAATTTGGCCAGTAGCCAGAGGGGGGAATATCTAGATCAATGAGGGTTCTCCTGACAGTTGCTTTTAAAAAGTAATAAAATACTTCTTTAGTAATAGCCCCAGAGCATTTATTACATTGAAATTTTAATATGAATTAGGAACTACTTACAGGAATTTATGGAAAAAATTTGCACTTTTTTATAATGTTTCTGGAGTATTCATACCAATTGATTCACTATTACTGGAGCACTGGGAGAAAGTAAACATTATGAAGTTAGCATCTACTTATTGAATTCATAGGAAAAAAATAAATTTGAATAAAACAATTTGTAAGAGAACTCTATGGACTTTCTGAAAAAATAAATAGAGAAAATAATAGAAAAGGTGCTAATATTTATATTTCCCTCTTCTGTTGTTCATAAAAATGAACAATTAAAGTATTTCAGCTCTCTATGAAATGGATATAAAAATACTTGTCAATCATTCCCCTTCAATGCTATTGGGCATTCAATTAATGTACCAGTGTTGATCAGTGTTTAATATGGCTTCTTGTACTTATGCATGCCCAAAGCTGCAATTGGTATTTCTGTTTAGCTAACAAAGAGTGTCCACATTTAAATCTATCATGTAAACACCAAATTTTCCAGGAGAGATCTTTTTTTAAATGATTCAATCAATATACCCACAAGCTTCTTAAAAAAAAAAGATCTGATGTCTTGTGAAGGTATATAATCACTACTTTATTGAACGTTCTCGAGATTGTTAAATATATTTAGTCACATTAGCTTTTTTCAACAAATATTATGTTGATTTTTTCCCCAAGAAGCATACGGAGTCATGTTACATTTGACTTTTGGTAATGATGCTTCCTCTGTGTAAAGGTAGATCCTGAAATACTAATAGTTTTGAAAGGGCAAGTGGTTGCCTTGTAGCTAGCCAGACACTAAATTCTAATACACATTTATAACTCTAAACTAAATGAAACTTACTGATCATTTAGAAGATTATTTTAATATTGACCTAACATTACTGTAAAAGCATAAAAAGTTATATCTGCAATTTATGGTGCATTGCAAACATGCATATGAATGTATTTTTAGATAAATAACCCATTGGGCTAGTCACTTATTATAAATATTTTATTGTACCACTCTTGTGTGTCTATTCTTATCTGAATTCAAGTAATGCAACAATATATAAACCAGCATATCTATATTGAAGAGTTGAAAATCAGATCAGAAAAGATGCACACAGCATTAAAATAGCACACACTAATGCAATAATCAAGGAAAATTCAAATGTGGTGAAATGACATTGGTGGAAACTATTATTTCCAAATTCATCATAGTTATTTTTCTCTATAAAATTTGGTCTCATTATTTTCTTTAGGATTAGGTTGTGACTTTTATGTACTCTGGATAAGGTCTGTAATCACAAACATTTTTGTCATGTCAGTTCTACTTTATGAATTTCTGCTCTTTATACAACAAATATACCCATTATTCTATTGTTTGACTTTGTCTCATTTGCATCTTTGATACATAAGATCTGTCCTCCAAATCATTGACTTTGTTTTTGTACTTATGTTTATGTTTCTATATCCAAGTGACAGAGAGACACAACAGTTGCTTTTATACATTACAATGTTTCTACATTCTATTGTTATCTAAAACACCTATGTCAGTATTGTCTTCTTCCATAGTTATCTGAGCATATGATTGTATTGAACTTTCAAAAATGAATTACCAATGTCCCATATTTCCTCTTATCAAACAAAACAATAGGCCAACTTTAATTAAAGCAAGCACATGCCTGAGGCATTTAACATCACTAGAAATGATAATTGATTTTGCTGCTTTTCTTTTTGGTTGCAAATCTCCATAATATAATTTTACATCTCATACAGAAATTCTTTCATTAATGAACTTGTCATTTATCATAGTAGTAATATAATTATAATGGCTTGATCAAGATAATCTAAAGGTTGCTATGCATTTCATCTCTCTAATGCTATGAGACTTTAAAACTAAGTACTTCTTAAAAGGACTTTTAACTTCATCATGTATTTTCTGTGCTTAGCAAAGAGATGCTTAATAATTATTGAATGACAGTTTGAATGAAAAAATATACGAATGAATGAATATAAGAGTAAAATGTTTTGCTCAACTAATAGTGATACTTTTCTATTTATGAAAATATGTGAACTTAACTATTCTAGTATTAGTAATGGGAACTATTAATTCTACATTGAATTGCTGTTTGTGACTGTGCAGTTGCAATTGCTCAGATCTGTTTTCAGAAGAGGTACTGTTGTAAGTCAAGTTGTTTGCTAGCTGACAGCCTCCAGTTGTGGTGCCTGCAGGATCTGCCACATAGTTTCAGGGGGGCCACATTCTCCAGGACCCTTACCAGGTAATGACTGATCACATTGCAGGTGTAGAGAAGGGATGTATCTTCCTGGTTCGGGCTCCTCTAATAAACAATCATGGTTCAGGAGCTCCCAAGCACTGCCCAAGACTTGCTAGAGCTACAGTCTGAAGTTCTTACACAGTCCTTTTATCCACCCATCTTTCTCAGGTATCTGAAGGCTCTAGCTACTTATTCCTTCTTCTCATCACATTTCACAGGTAGTTTCCACAGTACAACTCTGGGACATCTAATCCTATGTTTGCATCTGATTCCCAGAGTAGCTGAACTGATTCTGAATTTCAATATGCATGGAAAGCTATGTGATAACAATAATTTACTTTTAGTGGTGCTTTGTAAAGCTCAAAGTGCATTTACTTGGAAAAGAGAGATTATCATGGCTCCAGTTGTTTCAATATTGCTGATTCATAGAACTCTAGCAGTGTAGAGCGCCTAAGGAATACTTACTTAATATTCTCTCATTTCAAAAACGACAAACCTAAGACTCTTGTAAGTTATTTTCTCAAGGTTAAACAATAACTCTGTGGCAGAACTGGGACCACAACCCAGACATTTGAATTAGAGCCTGCCCTTCCTGAGTCCATGATGCCCACAGAAAAATATTAATCTCAGTGTAAGTAAAACAATTGTCAAGACAAATCAGCAACAAAACCTAAAGTGAAAATTACAATCAGGTAAAGATGAATTGTGTATTTGATGAATCATGCATTGAAAACCTTTGTGAAAAGATGAAATTTTGATACTCCACTACTTCCCTGGGAATTTCTTTATCTTATATATCATGATAAATTTGAGAGCAACATATTAAAAATTTTATTAATTTAAATCATACATTTCAAAAAGGTCTCTGTGTTTTTGTAAATATGAGGCCCACAAATGAGCTGTTTTTCGCATACTACCATGTGAGAAAGGATTTATATGAATTAAAGATGACTTTTTACATTAATGAGACCAGTATATTATAGACAATGCTTTCTGGATGAATGTACCAAGCATTAACATTTCTCTTTCTTCTGACATCAAAAATGAGAGAAAGAACAGTACTGTTCCCTACTATCCTTGGCTTGTGTCTAGCCCCTCCACTAATCTTTCATGATGTCATAGCAAAAATCACTTAAATTTCTTAAACTTCCCTACTTTTAATGGCGTGGGCAAAAGGTCCTAAATCAGGTCAATGGCCTAAAAATAATTTGTGTCAGTGAATATATATTTAAAGAATCTTTCAATGATTTAACAGTCATTCTTGAACATTAAGGTGACATACATGCCAGCCGAATGGAAAATCACAGATATTTTAGCATTTTATGTGCAGTTGGACAGATTGAAATGTTGAATTCAATAAACCAAAAGACATAGTTTGTTCTGAAGTCTTTTAAAAAAATCTATTTATGTAAATCACCCCTTTAATTTTCTTGCCAAATTATTTCATTTTTTCAACACCTGTTTATCATTCATGCAAGGTATGATTCCAGTTGCTGGGGGCACAGACGTGGTGCTGCCTTAGATGTGATTCAAGAGTGGAGACAGTAGGAGTTAACAGGTAAAGCAAATATTTTATTTTAGGAACTTTATTCACAATATTGTGGGATGAGAGGGTAGTTTGGAATTCAGGAGAAGTGTCTTCACTGAAATCATGCCTAAGTCCCATAAAAGAAGTAAAAGTGTTTCAGGTTAAACATTCTGATGAGAGGACTCAAGCAGTGTCCATCACAAGCAAACACATCTGTGGAGAAGTGTACTACTGATGGATTGCTGTGTGCTTAGCCAGATGGGGGCTGGCTGAACCCACCCCATTGGCATGCCTTTGCACATATTTCTCTTCCTCTTTTCCTTGCTTCCTTATTCCCTTAAACATTTTTGATGCACTTTCAATAACCAAGGTTCTCCCTCTCAGAAAATCAGAGAAAGTCTTCCCAGTTTTTGTGTCTCTTTTTGTCTCTGTCTCTATCCTGACTTTCTCTGCTGACTCATGATCTTTATTTCCACATAAATTCAAAGTGGGCTTGGCCAGCAATAATTTCCTTAGTTCTACTGACTCCACGTGACTTTCTAGCTTAAGGGACAACCAGTTAATAGCTTAGTTGATATTTTCCTCAAACGGCCAGTTAGTAGTTACCTCATAATACTTGTATCTTTCTTGTATTTTGAAAAGTATGAAGTGTCCACATTCTGTGGAGAAAGGGTGAATGAATAATAAGCTGCTGGAGTTTTATGCTAAAGTGCATACTTCATTTTTTATTGACTTGATACCTTGTTTTTAAACTGTCTAAACATACAATGTGTTTTCCTGTACTTTTAATGATTAGAATTTAATCCTTCCAATTTGCTCCAAAATGAGCAAAAGTGAATTTGAATAAAGCAATTTAGTGAATTCAAAGGTGGTAAAGACACAGTCCAGTATAAAGGGGGGTCTATTTTGTCTATCTAAATGGTAGAAAAGCATTATTACTTTACGTTTCTTTCCATTTATCTACTCCCTTCCCTCTGTTTAAAGTTGAATCAGAATAGCTTTAAATAGAATTTTTAATAGCTTGTCTCAGTTTGCTAAAGCTAACAGAAGGTAATATACCAGAAATAGGTTGGCTTTTACAATAAGGTATAATTAGTTTACAAATTAACAGTCCTAAGGCCATGAAAATGTCCCACTTAAGGCATCAACAGGGTGATACCTTCTCCAAAGAAAGGCTGCTGGCATCTGGGGTTCCTCTGTCAATAGCAAGAAACATGGTCTGTGTCTGCTGGTCCTTTGCTCTTGGGTTTCATTGCTTTCGGCTCCTGGTTCCAGTGGCCTCCTCTCTGAGCTTCTGTGGGTTCTCTTTCAGCACATCCAGGGCTTTTCTCTCTCAGCTCTTGCCAAATTTCTTTGTTTTTTTTTGTTGTTGTTGTTTATTTGTTTGTTTTTATCTCTGAGCTTTCTCTCTTTTTTTTGTCCTTTATCCTCTCATAAAGAACTCCAATAAAAGGATTAAGAGCCACCTTGAAGTGGGTGGGTCACATCTCTCTTGAAACAACCTAATGAAAAGGACCCATGCACAATAGGTCTGCACCCACAGGAATGGATGAGAAAAACACAGCCTTTTCTGGGGTACATAATAGCTTCAAACCCAGCCCATAGCTCTTACGCTATATATTCCTGAACACTTAGTAAGGTGGGAAATATAAGAACTAAAAGTTTTATTTATAAGATTATTCACTATTTTAGAAGTACTTCAACAGTTTAAAAGACACACTCAATTTCTCTATTTCTTAACTTAGCCATTATATTATTTTATCACCATCATATCAAATAATATTTATTATCAAGAACAGTATATGCTCAGAGGCATAAAATTAGAATGTGAACATGAATATAATGCTACAAATCAAATGTCATCAATTATCCCAATAGTAAGACAAGGGATTTCTATCTAATTTAATTTAATTCAATTTTAAATTTTATAAGCATTTACGCTTTTCTATTGTAAAAGCAGGTAGACAAACCAAAACTTAATATGGAACTAATTCCTAAATTCTAGGTGATTCATGATATGTGAAAGGAATGTAAATGTGAAAAGAGAATTTAACAAGGTCTCAAGTGGAAAATTAATTCCTTGGGGACTTTAGGATAGCCAAGAACAAAATGGGCTGTACTAAGCAGTCCAAATCCTATTAGTTCTGTCATTTACTTCTATTATATTCTTTTCTCAAATGTTTTTTATATGGTTCCACTTTTGGCCATATGAATAAAGACAGGGAAAAATGTTAAGAGTTGAAAGACTAAACAGGATCATAAACTCTTTTCAGGATTAAAGCTGAAATAAATGTGATTCTCTGGGTAGACTGTAGATTGAAGCATTATTATGAAGGAGCACAGAATGTTTACCTTGAATTTTTGAGTATTATAGTAAAAGCTTTTAGTGAAAATTAATATATGGAAAGGAGAAAATGAATAAGGTGATATACTTATGAAATAAACATATAAGCATATTACAATTATTTTACACTGAGTTTTGAGAATGATGGTGAAATTTGATGAAATATATCAAATTTGCCTGGTTTATGCCACAAACACCCAAACATATTTTTAAAAATCCAGTTTAATCCAGATAACTTCTTGGTTCAAGGGAAACTAGAGAAAAATAACTGAAAATCTAAAATTTTGATGGAGGACATAATTGTTAAGGATTTTTTAAACGGAGAACATTGTAGTGGCACTATTTTGGTTCCCTTTTCAGTAGACTGTATTAAACATCATCTCCCTCAGACAACCAATCTATAAATACTATCTTAATTTGTGTGCACAAAGAAATTGAAACACACCTCAAATTTATCTATTTATTTACACACCACTGAGAACCTTCTAGTCCAAAATGTCAGCATCTAGTATCATTGCACTTCCACTCTGACTTCTCTATCTCCAAGTTCTAGAGTTTTCTTTAAAGATTGCTGAAGTCCTGGCCATCTCAATGCTGAGAGCCCTCTATGGCGTCCTATTGTCTTAGAGGAAAATCCAAATTACAATCTCAATTTGCTGTCTTCCTGTTTTCATTGCCATTTTCCCTGAACATTCTCTTCTCCTTGGATAAAGCTGTTATGTACAAAGAACAAAAATGAGACCAACTGGTAAATTTTGGTTGAAAAAAACAAAATATAAATAAGAGATACAGAAATAAATTAGCGGCACTATAATGATACAAAGGGAAAAATTATTGAAAGAGAAAGCTCAGCAATCATATTGTACCAAAATATCCTTTTTCAAAAGGAGGAAGCAGTAATATTTTACCCCCTAAAACTAGGCCAACTAGAAACACTTACTGAAGACTCTGTAAAGTAGATAGTATTAATATGTACAATATGTTTCTTTGGGGGATTATAGTTCTTAGCATTTTTTAATGCAGCTACATGCTTAACACTCACTTATTGAAGTAATAAAATTGTTTTGAAATGGCTGCTTTGGAAGCATATTTGATGAATCAACAGATTCTTTTGGCAATTATAATTGCTTACAGTTTCAGAAGTTTAGTAAACTGGAATGGTACAGATGTCAATTATATTTCTTATTATACATGTAAGTTTGCAGCCTTATTTTCTACATAATCACTATAAATTGATTAATATGAGTAATGACAAATTCAAATTTTAAACCTGCAAGTTTGAGAAGCAAATCTCGGACCTTGATGAAAACCCATAAAGATTAAAGCCACTTTTGAAGGGTGAGTTAGAATTTTTCAAGCTGTAGTTTCAAGCAGTGTGTGTAAGTAAATGTTTCATCTTTTTGGGGGGCATTCTCTTTTTGCATCCCACCTGGGCCTGTTCTTTCTTGAAAATCCTCTTGGTTTCAGAATATTCCTTCCCCATATTCCTTCCTCAGAGTTCTCATGGATTCACGTCCGCTTTCATTTCTGATTCCTTCTTTTATCACCTTCCTTCATGATTGACATATACTGTTTCAGATGCTGAGAATAGGGTAAAAAAGATACAGTTTTAGCCTTCAAAGGGCTCCTTCAAACTCTTCAAAGAGTTGGACTCTTAGTTCAACTGTCAATGGGGACTGAGGTTGATCAACTAATTTACACTAATAAATATAACTATAACTTATATTTTTATAATTTATATATAATTATAACTTATCTTCTAAATTCTTCTAGTTGTGGTTGTACACTTAAGAAGAGACAGTAGATAACGTGGAGGTAAGTCATTTTATGATATATTACAAAAGGTGTCACATGAGAAGATTCTGTGTCATTAAGTTCAGAGATATAAATAGATGTGGGCATATTGGGAGAAGGCAGCACCAATTCTTAAATATTCCTAAACATCTAGTCCCTCTAACTTCTGAGTAATTGGCTTTAGTTCATGATATAGCTAAGTACCAGAGTGTCAGAAAACTGTAACAGCAAGTTATATATTCAATTATTCATTTAGCAAAACTAAATACAAACAAATAGGGTGAGTCAGACATTGTTCTTCTCTGAAAACTCTTCCAAACATGAAAATGATCATTCTGAAACTAATCAAGAAGCACATACAACTGGCCTATAGAAGAAGAAGAATTTTCAGGACATCTTTGGGTAAAATACAGAGAAAACTTCAGTTTCATCTTCGATCAGTTTCCCTAGAAGCTCAGAGTGAGAGGTATTTTTATTCAAATTATTTTTGGGGGGTGTGCTCTCAAGAAAAGGGAAGCAGAGGAAGAAGGGGGGAAAATGTCAAGCAAGAATATAATATGTCTTATCAGCTGGCTTTAATATGGTCCCATGGGGAATTCCTGGAACAAGAATTGCACCACAAACTTGTGTTTTCCTTGAAGTAAGTTGTCTTGGCTTTTACATCCTTTTGTTAATTGATCCCTCCCTGGTCCTGATCTGCTTAATGGTGAGAGGGACAATATATTCTTCTGGGGTAGGCAGGTCATGTTCGGAGGAGGGCACTGTTCTAGAGAAGGGAAAGCTGTGAGTTGTTACCAGCCAACATTTACAGCCTCTGGAGGGAGAAGCATCTGCTGATAAAGAGGATCTGGAAAGGGCAACAATAGCATACATCACGGTTACTTTTTCAAATTGATTGCTCTCTCTTTAAGGTTACACTTGTTCCAAAATCTCAAGTTGGTTTTATTGTAGACAATCAATAATTTTATTAAGTAGGAGTCAGTGTAGGAAGAGAACTAGAAGAGAAGAGAGGATACTGGGAGACAGTTCAATGTTTTTACATTGGAACTGAAATTAGAATAATAATAATAAATCAAAGACTGCTTATTTTTAACTCTATTTTCTATTCAAAGTCCTTTTGAGAACCTGATTTTTAAATGTACATACATTATTTTGAGTAATTAATCATTTTTGACTTGCTGAAAAAATTTAGGTTATGGATTTTGTAGATTTATTTACTATTTCTAAAAATGAATACCAGTGGACCTATTCCTGAGCATGATTTGGACTGAGATAGGAAAATGTATTTGAATTCACCTTAATTTCATAGGATACATAAACATTGAGTTCAATGATATACCTATGTCAGCACCTGTCCAAAATAAGTGCTCAAAAGTATTTATCATTAATATTTTAATATACATATATATACATATATGTTAGAGTATGCAAGTTCATGCCACATGACAAACATTCGAAATGTTGCTGTCTTATCACAAAAAAGGTTAATTTCTCATTTATATTGTATATCTGTTGCCGCTCACTGTGGCTCTGTTTCACATCATTGTCACTGGGGAGAAGGACACAGACAGGGAGACAGACAGCCATGCGAAGAGGCGGACTGAGTTACAGGTTGAGAACACAACAGACTTCAGAGAAAGCATGATGCTGCTGAGCCTGATTTTGGACTTCTAACTTCTCCAAACTATGGAGAAGTCATATTTTTGTATTTTAGTCAGCCAGTCTATGGTATTTATTATGGCAGCCTTGGCAAGTTAAATCAGAGAAAGTACTACAAATATAGATTTGATGATATTGCAAAGAAATTTGAATGACAATCCTAAATTATTTGGATTTTATTTTTCAGCTACTGAGGAGCTAACAAACATGCTTGAATTGGCAATTGATCAAATATATTTTTAATTTAGAAAGAAAAAGTTACACCCATATGGAACCTGAATTGAGCAGGAGGCAATTGAAGGGAAAGGAGCATTTAAGGTTCTCACACTTAATAGTACAGATGAAGCAATAGAAACATAAACATAGAAGTGGGACTAGAGAAGGCAATGCCATAGAGAAAGATTTCTGAGACAAGCACAACTGATAATGGTTGAGGTGAGAGATACAGCAGAAGAAAGAACAAAAATAAAGTTGAATAAAAGTTTTCTAACAAGAATGAGTATAAGATTCTATTTCAGTAATTTAATGTACACACATTTGTTCAATACTTTCCATGTACCAAGTACTGAAGGATATAAAGATGAGCAAATGACCCTTATTTTAGCCTCGTGTAGCATAAAATCTAGTAAGTATGCAGAAAGAGATCTCAGAACAGAAAATTACTTATAGGAGGTGGATACGTTCACTACTGAATACATTAGGTTTGAAGTACTTGCAAGATATTCAATTAGAGTATGGCAGCATGAATTTGGAAATATAGGTCTGACAATTGATATAACTTTAATAGGGATTTAATGGTCAGCAGTGATAGAAAGAATTAGTTATTCTACCAGGTTACCATTTTTCTAAATGTTAAATGGATTCTACTAGAGATATGGATTTGAGGATCATCTTCTGGAAGGTAATGATGGCATGACTGATAAATCAGCTGAGAGTGAGCTTCTCCTGGAGAATATTAACATGTCTGGAATAAATCTGCCACAGAAAGTGAGAAAGAAGGATCAAGAAAGTAGGAGTAAGGGTGGGAGAACATCATATTGTGGACACCAAAAGTTTACAGAGTGTTAAGATGAAGCCATAATAAGCATCTCACTCATCTTTCCTGATGCACCATTATCCCTGAAGGGACATTGCTATGAGAAGCTGCGTTATTTAACAGATGAACCCTCCCTCAGCATAGGTCTAAGGATGAACCCAGTGTTTTCCCAGTGCCTTAGAAGGGAGAAAAATAATTTCCCTTGAGAATTTGAATTGTCATGTATAGAAAGTTAGATAATTAGCAGACAGACTTGAAGCTGAAGTTTCAGATATTCAGGTATCATGATTTGGCCAAGCTTGTGAAGAAACATTCTATTCCAACCATATGAGAGCAAGATCATCCAAGGGAGTATGAGAAAGAATCCCACGCAACAGTACTGAACTTCGTTAGAGAATATTGTGTCCTACAAAATTCTGAAGGGAGACTCTGAAAAGGCTTGATTTGGAAATTGAATTACTAAGAGGTTTCACTGCATAGTGGGTCTCATACTAGGTTTAAATTACAGGTCTCTTAGGTAATACAAAGTCCTGCCAAGACCAGGATCTTTATATTATTGTATGCTGTATCCTCTATGTGAATTTTTCACACATATTTTTCTTCCAATCTAACCTGTGTATCAGTATCTTCCTCAGTTTGACGCCTCTTTCTGTTGTTCTATTCTCCATCACGCTGGTGAACTATTTGCTTACTGCCCTTGTTTTCCACTGACACGGAGAAAATCATAACTGTTTATTGCCCCTCCCTTTCATTTTCCCACCACCATTAAAGTAAAAGTGGCATGAACGTTAATTTCCACTGGAAATTTGGGGAAAGTAAAAGAGAAATTAAACGAACAGAATAAAGACAAATAAAATGAAAACTACCTTATTTCTAAGTATTTCCATTATTCAGGCTTAATGGAAAAATCTTAGTACCTTCCTATAAGATCCCTCATGTGGTCTGCAAATTTCAATCTTGCATCCCCATTTGTAGTCTTGCCCTTCTTCTTCCTTTCCTGATAGAAACTGTTCTTCCAATCTTCTCCTTCTCCTCATTCTCTCTGGGTCTTATCCTAGGTCCCTCGCTCTACCCAGACAGGGAACTCCACAAAATTCAATAATATGCAGCAGTAGTACATTTCCAAAATTCTCTGGAATGAGGTCATGAAGGTGGGCTTTGGCATCCAAAGAAAAATCACCACTATGAGAGAGGGATATGTCACTTCTCTTTTTATGAGAAAACTCTTGGAAGAAATTCATATGTATATGTATATATATATTTACACATTCTAAATATAACATACTCAAGTTCAATTGATAATTCTCAGGGACAAGATTTTTCACATCCGTGTTATTTACAGAAAACCTTTCTCCTAAATACATAACTTACACAGATTCCAAGGCTAAAATGGAGAAAATGATTATTATACTGTATAGATTGTTACTTATTTTACTTCCCAACAAGGCCCTGAAACATTTGGCTGCATAAGAAACAAGATGCATAACTTTGCCTTGTCAATTAAATAAACCATATCTGTCTGAAGGACAGCTTTAATTTCAATTTCTGTTGTTTACTCTGATTTGTTTGAGTTCTAAGTCTCTAAATATCTCATAAAACAGCTAGATGTCAGCTGTCTTCAAACTCTTCAAAGTGACAGAATATGCTCAACACAAAAATTTGCTTTTGTATCTAGAGTTTGTATATCACCCCAAATAACATGCAAATAGGACTATGTTGTTTGGGGAGTGTTTTAGTTTTCTTGGGTGCTATGACAAATAGTACATAATGGGTTGGATTAAACAATCATTCATTTTTTTTTCACAGTTTTGGAGGCTAGGCTTCCAAAATCAAGGCATTAACAAGGCTATACTTTCTTCCCAAAGCCTGTAGCATACTCGCACTGTCTTGCTGCAATCCTTGGGTTTCCTTGGATTGCCCCTTTGTCTCCTGTCACGTGGTAGACTCTCTCTTCTTGTGTCTGCTCTCCTAGTTTCGGCTGACTTCTGGTTCCTGGCTTCCATCTGTGGCTTTCTCTAGTATTTCTTTATAAGACCTCCAGTAATATGAATTAAAACTACCCTGATTTAGTTGAGCCACACTCTAACTAAAAATAACGTTTTACAATGGGTTACCCCCACAGGAACATGGAGTAAGATTAAGAACATGTCTATTGAAGGGTTACATAATTCTCTCAAGTAGCAATAGACCTGATCAAGGCCAAAATTATGGACAAATTATCAGGAGAATATCATAGGATAAGAATCTATGTTATCTCGTTTTTTAAGAGCACATTAGGCCATACAGTACTGATTAAAGTTGTGTTCTATTAATTATCTTCATGACCTTGCACTATCCAATCATCTGTTCTTTCTCTTTTTTCCCCCATTTGGTAAAAGGCAAAGTTTACTTTCTACTCTGTGTATTCTTTATATCCTTATCTTCCTTTAGGGTCATATGGTAGCTCATGGGTTAAGTGCTATAATAAGGAAGCCAAGGACATGTAGAACCTGCAGCAGATAGGAGAATAGGCCATGGGCAGAGCCCTCGTTTATGGAAATAATTGAAATGGGAGAGGCAATAGGGAGGAAGGATTGTGGATCCAATGGGATAGTGGTGTTTTATAAGGTCACGAAGACTTGACCAGACATGGAAGTATGGAATCATGCAAAGAGAATTAATCCAATAAATCAAATTGGTTTCTAAGGTAGGAATTCAACAACGATAATTAAAAAGCATGAACTAACCAGCATGCAAAAGCACATAAACTGTAGTACAATTTTGACTTTGAGCTCAGCCCCTGAGTCAATACTTTTTAGCGACTTCAAATACAAAAGGTAGAGCTGAAGCACTTTAAAGTATACAAAAGTCACGTAGACTGCTTGTTAATAAAGGATATTCCAGGATCCCACTCCAAGACACTTTGAATCAGTAGACCTAGTGTTAGGCTCAAGACTCTTCTCTTGGTATAACATAAGAGTATATGTTGAGAAGTACTGTATTAGAGAGTGGACATATGGAGAAGAAGTCAAGGTGACCATTTTGGGGTTAGAGAATTACACCTGATATAAGCCACTGTTGTGGTTAGTCATTCTTATTGTCATAATCTCTCTTATATCTCTATTATAGGCTGTGTTATAGGTAGAATACAGAAATATTTTGTAAAGATAAAACAAGAACCAATTAATGATTTTGTCATCCTGTGAAGATTTTCCTAAATTTTGAGCATGTGGCCCTTTAAATAATTTTCTCTAAGGCAAAGAATTAGTTGTAACTGGCACTCCAACCTCTATGAATCAAAGAATTTAAAGGACTTCTTTGGAATATAGAGAGAGCAAAAAACATATCTGCATGTACTGATATGGCCCATTTTTCAGGTAATACACAAAGATTGAAGTTTAAGAAAGGTTCAAAGCAACAGAGAAAGCAAGTCAAGGCTTTAGTGCAAGCTCTCCTGCTAATGACTTCTTAAAATTTGGCAGATGATCCAAAGTCAAATCCAGAAGTATATCTTAGATGGATAATAAAGGTTCAGGGAGTCTCTTGCAACTGAAATAAAAGAATTGCCAAGGAGAACCATTGATTTCTGGAGAAGTTAATGCTTCTGTGGCACTGAATTACTAGTTCCTTTTTAAAATTTTTTCTTTCAAAATTAGCTGTTGTGATGCTACTGGAGCAAGTACAGACTAAATAATGACTTAAGAAACCAAGAGAATCTGGAGTTAGAACTGGACATCAGGAATTGGATATTATCAGATACATAAGGATGAGTAAGTATAGCAGCAACCCTTTACATATTGAGCTAGGAATAGTTAGAATCAGGAACAATCAAATCCAGAGTAGTATGTTCCCTCCATTGTACCTTCAACTCACATCTATGACCACATTGTTTTACCATGACCAACTGATGGGTGGGTGATAATTCTTTGTCCTTGTTTAAAGAAAGTATTATATATTGATGTAAGTAGAGAATAGACTGGTATCATATTAAAACTCCGTGTAAAGAAAAGTGGTGAAGGGATATCTTCCTAAAAGCAAAAAAATTTAGCTTTTCACTTAGTTTGGGGGGCAAATTTGCAAAAGATACTGATATAGAGACAGTTGGGAAGTCTTTGATCAGGTGCATGAAAGAAACATTATGAAGATATTGGAGATATGGAAGTCTGGATAAGGCACGTGGATGCATTTATGGATGTGGTAAAAAAAAACTTGTACATTTAAGTGAAAATATTGGCTGTCTTTGTACATTGAGCCAATTGTCTCTGTGAAAGACAACCTCAGAACATGGTTGAGGTCTCTTAAATAAGAAGTTGCCAGTTCATAAAAGCTGGACATGAAGAGAAAGCTGAGTCATGGAACTACAGAGCAGAACAGTGTTGATAGCTAGAGTGAAAAGGCAGACTGGACTGTAGGAGTGGAGCTGAGCTGACCGCATCTCTCAGGGAAGAAAAACTCTAGTAATAATAATAACAATAATATTAAAAATAATAGTAATAAAAGCACAGCACAGGGGTCAGGGAGAAGAAGCCGAGAAGAGGAACTCTTTTCTTTGAGGGGAAACAGTTGCATATACTGGGGAATTCTTGAAGGTTACTGTTACCCACAGGGCAAATCAAAGGCCAAGAGAGACTCGAGATGAACCAAACTGTTAACCATGTCTGTTCGATGGGTTCAGTATAAACTGGACTAAGTATTAAACAAGAACCTTAACACAGAGCCAATCTACACAAGAACCTTATGAAAGAGGGGGGATTTGACTTTCAAAGTTAGTGCATAAAAAACTCAAATGTTCTCAAAAAAAAAAAAAAGATCAGAAGATATACAAAGTAAGAGGAAGATAGTCCATAAAAATAAACAAACTAAAACCAAAGAGCACGACTGCATAAGCAAGAGACCAATACTTTCAAGATCTGGAAGAATAACAAAATTTCTTGGCTGAAGCAATTTCATTAAGGAACCTTATTTACCCAAGTTTTTTTTTCTTTCCTTTTAAAATCCTAAATCCAAAAGGAAGAACAAAACAGAAGTCTAAATTCCAAATGAAAGCACTGATTTGAGGATTTGAACGCTTCCAAAATAAAAAATAATTAGCGACAAATCTTAGAATTTTAACTTTTAAAATAAAAACACCAATTTAAATGTAGAGCATCTCTTCGATTTTTGCTAATTGAAAAAAAAAAGTTGCTCTTACCAGGTAAAGCGGAAAGGGATGCAGCCCTGTTCCAAGTACAACAGAAGACAAAATTCTTCAACCTATCCAGAAGGAATACAAATGAAATAGTTTCTCTACACATTGCACATTCTGAAAAGCAAAAGCGTTCGATAAAAAATTAAAACATAAATTTTCTAAACAGAATGGTGATGCTAAAGATCTAACATAAAATTAAGTTAAATTGGCAGGCCACAGTGGCTCAGCATGTAGTGTTCACGCCTGCCATGCCTGAAGTTTCCGGTGCCTGGCCAGGAAAAAAAATAACAATAATAAATAAATAATAAGTCAAGTCAACTAGAATAAAAGTTTCAAATAGGAATAAAACACTAAAATTATTTTTAAAAAAACTGCTTAAGGGGCTTAATTACTTTATTAATTCACAATGGCAAAGTTGGACAAAAATTCATCCAAATGGAACACAGATTTTGCTTCTGGACTTCCAAAATCTTGCTATTGAGATACCATTAAAAATATATATATAAGGAAGCACAGACATCAGAACAACTCATCAAAGACGTTAAATCAACTGCTAAATAAGTTCAATGAGATAAAGGAAAACATACACATATAATTAAAGAAATCAAGAAGAGTATTTATGAACAAAAGGAACAGTTAGACATTTTAAAAGGAACCACATGGAACTTTGGGGATGAAAACCACGGCAACAGAAATTTGAAATACATTAGAGTCATTCAATAGCAGATTTGAACAAGCAGAAGAAAGAATGCACAAATTAGAAGACAGGATGAATGAACTCATTCAGGCAGAAGAGCAGATGGGAAAAATAATGAAAAAAGTGAGCAGAGATGAATAGACCTGTGGGAGCTGTTGAAGCGTGCCAACATATGCATTACGGGAGGTGCAGAAGGAGAAAACAAGAAGAAAGGACCAGAAAAATATTTGAAGGAATAATGGCCAAAACTCCCTAAAATTATTGAGAGATGTGATTATACATATCCAAGAAACCCAATGAGCACCAAACAGGTTGAACTCAATAGACCTACTCAAAGATGTATTATAAATCAAAGGTTGAATGTCCAAGATAAAGCAAGAATTCTGAAAGCAACAAGAGAGAAGTACCACATCATGTACAAGGGATTCTTGATAAGATCACATGCCAATTATTCATCAGAAACTATGGAAGTGAGGTGGCAGTAGAGGATGCATTCAAATCACTGAAAGAGAACAATCACCTCTGAGAATTCTATATCAAGCAAAACTGTCCTTCAAAAATGAGGGGGAGTTTAAGACATTCTTAGATAAAAGCAGAGGGAATTTGTCACCACAAGACTAACCCTACACGAAATACTAAAGGGATTTTCAGGTCGAAAGAAAATAACAGTAGATAATAGCTTGCTGCTGTATGAAGAAATAAAGCTTTCTGGGTAAACTACAAGGGTAAATAGAGTTGCCAAAAATGTTATATTTTTGGTATGTGTATTAGTTAGGGCTCTCTAGGGAAACAGAACCAATAGGAGATATCTGTAAGTATTACGAGATTTTATAAAAGTGTGTCACACAGTTGTGGGGATGCACTAGTCTAAGTTCCCATAGGGCAGGCTGTAAGCTGGCAACTCTGTTGAAGGTTTTTGATAAATTCCTCAGGAAAACTTAGCTGGCTAAAGTAGAGATGAAAATTCCCTCTTCTGTCTGCTGAAATCATCACTAACTTTTTTAAAGCCTTCAACTGATTGGATAAAATGGCTTTCATTTCTGAGGATGCTCTCCTCAATTGATTGTATATGTAATCATTGAAAAATGCAGTCAGTTCACTGATGGTTTAAGTCCCCCAAATATTCTTACACTAACAGGTAAGCTGGTGCTTGCTTGAACAGACAACTGGGCACCATTACCAGACCAAGTTGACACATGAACCTAGTCATTAAATTATGTAACATTCCTTTTTATTTCTTACAAATATGAGAATACAGTAGAATAATACTCTTATTTTTATTGTATGGTTATGCAAAATATAAATAGGTAATGTGTGACAAAAGCAACATGAAGAAGTGTAATGGATGGGGTATAAGAGTAGAGAATGCATATGCTTTTGACAATGTTGATATCATTTTAAACTTGTTTGCTAAAGATTTAGAACACTAAATACAAACCTCATTGAAGTCACAAAATGTTTAAAATATATACAGAAATGGAAATAAGAAGGGGCTCAATCTGTTTCACTATACACAAACAAAGGAAGCAATAGAGGAACTTAGCAACAGAAAAGGTATGAGATGTACAAGAAACAGATAACAAACTGGCTGAGTAAAAGGTAACTCTACTTCTACTCTGAATGTAAAAAGATTAAACTGTCCAATCAAATGGCACAGATTGGTAGATGGAATAAAAAACATTTTTCAATCCATATGTTGTTTACAAGGGACTCACCTTAGTGCTAGACAAAAATAGGTTGAAAGTAAATGGATGGAAAAACATATTGTATGAAAATAATAACCAAAAGACAGCTGGGGTAGCTAGACTAATATTGGACAAAACATATTTCAAGTCAGAAGCTGTTGCAAAAGACAAGTGGTACACTTTATATTAATAGAAGCATCAATTCCCCAAGAATACATAACAGTTGCAATGTATATTCATTTAACCACAGAGACACAAATGCATGAAGTAAACACTGACACCTTGAAGGGAAAAATGCACAGCTGCACAATAATAGTTGGAGACTTCAATATACCACCTTCATTAATGAATAGAACATCTAGACATAGATTGATAAGGAAAAAGAGAACTTGAACAATACTATTGACAAATTAGAACTGACACATTTACAGAACATCGAACACTCCATTGAATAATAGCAGAAAGTACATTTTTTTCAATGTATCAAGGGACATTCTCCAGGAGAGTCTACCTGTTAGCTCAAAAAGCAGATCTCAATAAATTTTAAATGACTGAAATTATTCAAAGCTTCATCTCTGACAAATGGAAGAAGCTAGAAAACAATAACTGACAAAACTGGAAAATTCACAAACATATGCATGTTAAACTACATAGTCTTAAACCAGTGGGACAAAGAGGGGACCAAAGAGAAATTAAAAAATATCTTGAGACAAGTGAAAATGAAAACACAACATGTCAAAATTTCTGACATGCAGGAAAGATAGAAATCCAAAGGAAATTCATAGCTATGAATGCCATTATTGAAAAAGAAGAGCTCAAATCAATAACCTGACTTCACATTTGGAGGATCTAGAAAAAGAAGAGCAAAATAACCTTAAAGTTAGTAGAAAGAAAGAAATAATAAAGATTGGAGGAGAGGTAGATGAAATACAGATTAGAAAAACAGTCATGAGAATTGATGGAACAAAAGTTGGTTCTTTGAACAATAGATAAAATTGGTAAACCTTTAGTTGTTAGGCTGATAAAGGAAAAAAGAGAAGGCACAAATGACACAAGTGGTTGAAATCCAAAATGAAGTGGGGAAGATTGCCAATGATCTTTCAAAAATTAAAATTATTGTAAGATGCTGTTAACACTTGTATGACAACAAATTAAATATTCTAGAGGAAATGGAAAAATTCCTAGAAATGTAAAATATACCTAAACTTACTGAAATAGAAATAGAATATCTCAATAGGCCTTATGACAATTAAAAAGTTTGAATCAGTAAGAAAAATTATCCCAATGAAGTAATCCCTATGATCAGATAGCTTCACTGGTGAATCATGCCAAGCATTCAATTCAAAGAAGGATGAATACAAATACTCCTCAAGTTTTCCCATAAACATGAAGAAAACAGAACTCTTCCTCGTTCATTATATGAGGCCAACATTACCCAAATGCCAAAGCAGATAAAAAAATCACAAGAAAAGAAAATTAAAGACCAATTTTGGATGTAAAATGCCTCCCAAATTCTAGCAAATAGATGCTGACATACCATTAAAATAATTATACATCATGACAAGCAGAATTTGTCCTAGGAATGCAAGGCTGGCTCAACATAAAAATATCAGTCAATACTGGAAAACCTTGCCAGAGCCACTACGTAAGTAAAAGAAATAAAATGCATCACAAATGGAAAAGAAGTAAAACTTTCCCTATTTGCGTAGGACATGATCCCATATAAAGAAAATTCTGAAAAATACACATCAAAGCTGTGTTAGTTTGCTATGGTTGCCAGAAAGCAACATACCAGAAATGGAATGGTATTAAAAAAGGAAATTTAATAAGTTACAAGTGTACAGGTCTAGTGCCAAGAAAATGTCCAAACTAAGCCACCAAGAAGAGTTTACCTTCACTCAAGAAAAGCTGATGCAATCTAGAACACCTCTGCCAGCTGGGAAGGCACATAGCAGGCATCTACTGGTCCCTTACTCCTGGGCGTCATTGATTTCAGCCTCTGTTTTCTGTGAGTACTCCTCATTTGACATCTGTAGGCCTTCACTTAGCTCCTCCACAATACAACTCTGAATTCTGACTTGCTTAGTATCTTAGTCAGCTGGGAAGGCACAGGGTGATATCTGCTGGACACAGCATCTCCAAATATCTGGGTATTATGTTGGCTTTTTCAGTTGTGAAACAACTTCTCCAAATGTCTGCATCTGCTCTGAATTTTCTCCAAAATGTTTCCTCTTTTAAAGTACTCTGGTAAACTAATCAAAAACCTCCTTGAATGGGTGGAGTCACATCTCCATTTACCAGAAGGTCCCACCAAAAATTGAGTGTGCTGCATCTCCATGGAGATATTCTAGGCAAAAGTCTCTGCCCTACAATATTGAATCAGGATTAAAAGAAATGGCTGCCTTCATAAAATTGGATCAGTATTAAAACATGGCTTCTCTGGGGTTAGAAAATAGTTCCAAACTGGCCCAAAAGTCATTAGAGGTAATAAATGAATTCAGCAAAGTGAAAAGGTACAAGATTGATTTCTGAAAATAGTGTTTCTATAAACTAGTAATGAATATTATGAAATGGAATTGTTTTAATAAACTTAAATTCACAGTAGTTCCTAATAGAATCAGATATCTAAGAATAAATTTAATCGAAAAAGTGAGGACTTGTGTAATAGAAACTACACAACACTGTTAAAGAAATTAAAGAATACATAATTAAATTGAAAGAAATTCCATGTTTATGACAGGAAGATATAATATTATTAAAATGTGAATACTTGCCAATGTGACCTACAGATTCAATACAATACCCATCAAAATCCAAGGAACCTTCTTTGCAGAAATGAAAATTTAATCCTCAATCCCATATGTCACAATGGGCCCCAAATTCAATATTTCAAGGAAGGACAAATTTGGAGGACTCACACTTTCCAATCTCAAAACCTACTCTTAAGTCGCAGTAATGAAAACATTGTGGTATAGGCATTAAGATAGATTTGTAGGACAATGAAACAAAATTGAGAGTTCAGAAGTAAACTCACAGTTCTATGGCAAAGTGATTTTTTGACAACTGTGCCAAGTGCATTTAACTGTGGGAAGAATGGTCTTTTAACAAATGGTACTGGCAAAACTGGATACCCACATAAAAAAATGAAGTTGGACCTGTATTTCGCACCATATTCAAAAATTAACTCTATGTATTAAGGACTTGTATATGTTAGCTGAAACCATGAAACACCTAGAAATAAAAAAAGATGAGGGAGCCTTTATAACTTAAGACCTGGTAGTGACTTTATAGATATGATACCAGAAGAGAAAAATAGATAAAATAGACTTCATCAAAATTAAAACCTGTTGTACATTGTTAGTCATGATGAAAGTGAAAAAACAACTTACACAATGGGAAAAAATAATTGTGAGCCATTTGTGTGATAAGGGTTTAATATCTATAATATAAAAATAAACATTACAAGGTGGTGCAACAGTGGCTCGGTGGCAGAATTCTCACCTGCCATGCTGGAGACACAGGTTAGATTCCTGGAGACTGTCCAGGCGAAAAAACAACAACAACAACAACAAAAAGCACTACAACTCAACAATGTGAAGATAAATAACCCAATTAAAATATGGGCAAAGGATTTGAATAGACATTTCTCCAAAGGAGATATACAAATGGTCAATAAACACATGAAAAGATGTTCAACATCATTGCTTATCATGGAAATGCAACTCAAAACCACAATGAGATACCACTTCCACCCCCAAGGATACCATTATATAAAATAACAGAAAATATGTGTTGACAAGGGTGCAGAGAAAGAGGTGCATATACATTGTTGGTGGCATTGCAAAATGGTGGTGCCAAAGTGGAAATTAATTTGATTGGTTCTTATAATGTTGAAAGTAAGATTGCCATATGAGGGCGGGCCACAGTGGCTCAGCAAGCAGGTAAGAGTGCTTGCCTGACATGCCCAAGGACCCGGGTTCGATTCCCGGTGCCTGCCCATGTAAAAAAAAAAAAAAAAAGATTGCCGTATGAACCAGCAACCCCACTTCTTTTTTTTTTTTTTTTTATTAATTAAAAAAATTAACTAACACAACAATAGAAATCAATCCATTCTACATATGCAATCAGTAATTCTTAATATCATCACATAGGTGTATGGTCATCATTTCTCAGTACATATGCATCGATTTAGAGAAAGAAATAGCACTACAACAGAAAAAGAAATAAAGTGATAACACAGAGAGAAAACACAAATAAAAATAAAAAGTACAAAAATATATACGAGAAAAAAAACAAAACAAACAAAAAAAAACTATAGATCAGATGCAGCTTCATTCAGCGTTCCAAGATAATTACATTACAATTGGGCAGTATTGTGCTGACCATTTTTTTTTTTTTTAGACGTCATACCAATCTACATATGCAATCAGTAATTCTTAACATCATCACATAGATGCATGATCATCGTTTCTTAGTACATTTGCATCGGTTTAGAAGAACTAGCATTATAACAGAAAAAGATATAGAATGTTAATATAGAGAAAAAAAATAAAAGTAATAATAATAAGAACAAAACAAACAAAACAAAACAAAACAAAAACCTATAGCTCGGATGCAGCTTCGTTCAGTATTTTAACATGATTACTTTACAATTAGGTATTATTGTACTGTCCATTTTTGAGTTTTTGTATCTAGTCCTATTGCACCGTCTGTATTCCATCAGCTCCGATTACCCATTATCTTACCCTGTTTCTAACTCCTGCTGAACTCTGTTACCAATGACATATTCCAAGTTTATTCTCGAGTGTCGATTCACATCATTGGGACCATACAGTATTTGTCTTTTAGCTTTTGGCTAGACTCACTCAGCATAATGTTTTCTAGGTCCATCCATGTTATTACATGCTTCATAAGTTTATCCTGTCTTAACGCTGCATAATATTCCATCGTACGTATATACCACAGTTTGTTTAGCCACTCGTCTGTTGATGGACATTTTGGCTGTTTCCATCTCTTTGCAATTGTAAACAATGCTGCTATAAACATTGGTGTGCAAATGTCTGTTTGAGTTTTTGCCCTTAATTCCTTTGAGTAGATTCCCAGCAATGGTATTGCTGGATCGTATGGCAATTCTATATTCAGCTTTTTGAGGAACCGCCAAACTGCTTTCCACAGTGGTTGCACCATTTGACATTCCCACCAACAGTGGATAAGTGTGCCTCTTTCTCCGCATCCTCTCCAGCACTTGTCATTTTCTGTTTTGTTGATAATGGCCATTCTGGTGGGTGTGAGATGATATCTCATTGTGGTTTTGATTTGCATTTCTCTAATGGCCAGTGACATTGAGCATCTCTTCATGTGTCTTTTGGCCATTTGTATTTCCTCCTCTGAGAGGTGTCTATTCAAGTCTTTTTCCCATTTTGTAATTGGGTTGGCTATCTTTTTGTTGTTGAGTTGAACAATCTCATTATAAATTCTGGATACTAGACCTTTATCTGATATGTCGTTTCCAAATATTGATTCCCATTGTGTAGGCTGTCTTTCTACTTTCTTGATGAAGTTCTTTGATGCACAAAAGTGTTTAATTTTGAGGAGTTCCCATTTATTTATTTCCTTCTTCAGTGCTCTTGCTTTAGGTGTAAGGTCCATAAAACCGCCTCCAATTGTAAGATTCATAAGATATCTCCCTACATTTTCCTCTAACTGTTCTATGGTCTTAGACCTAATGTTTAGATCTTTGATCCATTTTGAGTTAACTTTTGTATAGAGTGTGAGATATGGGTCTTATTTCATTCTTTTGCATATGGATATCCAGTTCTCTAGGCACCATTTATTGAAGAGACTGTTCTGTCCCAGGTGAGTTGGCTTGACTCCCTTATCAAAGATCAAATGACCATAGATGAGAGGGTCTATATCTGAGCACTCTATTCGATTCCATTGGTCGATATATCTATCTTTATGCCAATACCATGCTGTTTTGACCACTGTGGCTTCATAATATGCCTTAAAGTCTGGCAGCGCAAGACCTCCAGCTTCGTTTATTTTCCTCAAGATGTTTTTAGCAATTCTGGGCACCCTGCCCTTCCAGATAAATTTGCTTATTGGTTTTTCTGTTTCTGAAAAATAAGTTGTTGGGATTTTGATTGGTATTGCATTGAATCTGTAAATCAATTTAGGTAGGATTGACATCTTAACTATATTTAGTCTTCCAATCCATGAACACGGTATGCCCTTCCATCTGTTTAGGTCTTCTGTGATTTCTTTTAGCAGTTTTTTGTAGTTTTCTTTGTATAGGTCTTTTGTCTCTTTAGTTAAATTTATTCCTAGGTATTTTATTCTTTTAGTTGCAATTGTAAATGGGATTCGTTTCTTGATTTCCCCCTCCGCTTGTTCATTGCTAGTGTATAGAAATGCTACAGATTTTTGAATGTTGATCTTGTAACCTGCTACTTTGCTGTACTCATTTATTAGCTCTAGTAGTTTTGTTGTGGATTTTTCCGGGTTTTCGACGTATAGTATCATATCGTCTGCAAACAGTGATAGTTTTACTTCTTCCTTTCCAATTTTGATGCCTTGTATTTCTTTTTCTTGTCTAATTGCTCTGGCTAGAACCTCCAACACAATGTTGAATAATAGTGGTGATAGTGGACATCCTTGTCTTGTTCCTGATCTTAGGGGGAACGTTTTCAATTTTTCCCCATTAAGGATGATATTAGCTGTGGGTTTTTCATATATTCCCTCTATCATTTTAAGGAAGTTCCCTTGTATTCCTATCCTTTGAAGTGTTTTCAACAGGAAAGGATGTTGAATCTTGTCAAATGCCTTCTCTGCATCAATTGAGATGATCATGTGTTTTTCTGCTTTAATTTGTTGATATGGTGTATTACATTAATTGATTTTCTTATGTTGAACCATCCTTGCATACCTGGGATGAATCCTACTTGGTCATGATGAATAATTCTTTTAATGTGTTGTTGGATACGTTTTGTTAGAATTTTACTGAGGATTTTTGCATCAATATTCATTAGAGAGATCGGCCTGTAGTTTTCTTTTCTTGTAATATCTTTGCCTGGTTTTGGTATGAGGGTAATGTTGTCTTCATAGAATGAGTTAGGTAGTTTTCCCTCCACTTCGATTTTTTTGAAGAGTTTGAGGAGAGTTGGTACTAATTCTTTCTGGAATGTTTGATAGAATTCACATGTGAAGCCGTCTGGTCCTGGACTTTTCTTTTTAGGAAGCTTTTGAATGACTGCTTCGATTTCTTTACTTGTGATTGGTTTGTTGAGATCATCTATCTCTTCTTGAGTCAAAGTTGGTTGTTCATGTCTTTCCAGGAACACGTCCATTTCCTCTAAATTGTTGTATTTATTAGTGTAAAGTTGTTCATAGTATCCTGTTATTACCTCCTTTATTTCTGTGAGGTCAGTAGTTATGTCTCCTCTTCCATTTCTGATCTTATTTATTTGCATCCTCTCTCTTCTTCTTTTTGTCAGTCTTGCTAAGGGCCCATCAATCTTATTGGTTTTCTCATAGAACCAACTTCTGGCCTTATTGATTTTCTCTATTGTTTTCATGTTTTCAATTTCATTTATTTGTGCTCTAATCTTTGTTATTTCTTTCCTTTTGCTTGCTTTGGGATTAGCTTGCTGTTCTTTCTCCAGTTCTTCCAAATGGATAGTTAATTCCTGAATTTTTGCCTTTTCTTCTTTTCTGATATAGGCATTTAGAGCAATAAATTTCCCTCTTAGCACTGCCTATGCTGCGTCCCATAAGTTTTGATATGTTGTGTTTTCATTTTCATTCGCCTCGAGGTATTTGCTACTTTGTCTAGCAATTTCTTCTTTGACCCACTCGTTGTTTAGGAGTGTGTTGTTGAGCCTCCACGTATTTGTGAATTTTCTGGCATTCTGCCTATTATTGATTTCCAACATCATTCCTTTATGGTCCGAGAAAGTGTTGTGTAAGATTTCAATCTTTTTAAATTTGTTAAGACTTGCTTTGTGACCCAGCATATGGTCTATTTTTGAGAATGATCCATGAGCACTTGAGAAAAAGGTGTATCCTGCTGTTGTGGGATGTAATGTCCTATAAATGTCTATTAAGTCTAGTTCATTTATAGTAATATTCAGATTCTCTATTTCTTTGTTGATCTTCTGTCTAGATGTTCTGTCCCTTGATGAGAGTGGTGAGTTGAAGTCTCCAACTATTATAGTATATGAGTCTATTTCCCTTTTCAGTGTTTGCAGTGTATTCCTCACGTATTTTGGGGCATTCTGGTTTGGTGCGTAAATATTTATGATTGTTATGTCTTCTTGTTTAATTGTTCCTTTTATTAGTATATAGTGTCCTTCTTTGTCTCTTTTAACTGCTTTACATTTGAAGTCTAATTTATTGGATATTAGTATAGCCACTCCTGCTCTTTTCTGGTTGTTATTTGCATGAAATATCTTTTCCCACCCTTTCACTTTCAACCTATGTTTATCTTTGGGTCTAAGATGTGTTTCCTGTAGACAGCATATAGAAGGATCCTGTTTTTTAATCCATTCTGCCAATCTATGTCTTTTGATTGGGGAATTCAGTCCATTGACATTTAGTGTTATTACTGTTTGGATAATATTTTCCTCTAACATTTTGCCTTTTGTATTATATATATCATATCTGATTTTCCTTCTTTCTACACTCTTTTCCATATCTCTCTCTTCTGTCTTTTTGTATCTGACTCTAATGCTCCCTTTAGTATTTCTTGCAGAGCTGGTCTCTTGGTCACGAATTCTTTCAGTGACTTTTTGTCTGAGAATGTTTTAATTTCTCCCTCATTTTTGAAGAATAATTTTGCTGGATATAGGAGTCTTGGTTGGCAGTTTTTCTCTTTTAGTATTTTAAATATATCATCCCACTGTCTTCTAGCTTCCATGGTTTCTGCTGAGAAATCTACACATAGTCTTATTGGGTTTCCCTTGTATGTGATGGATTGTTTTTCTCTTGCTGCTTTCAAGATCCTCTCTTTCTCATTGACCTCTGACATTCTAACTAGTAAGTGTCTTGGAGAACGCCTATTTGGGTCTAATCTCTTTGGGGTGCGCTGCACTTCTTGGATCTGTAATTTTAGGTCTTTCATAAGAGTTGGGAAATTTTCAGTGAAAATTTCTTCGATTAGTTTTTCTCCTCCTTTTCCCTTCTCTTCTCCTTCTGAGACACCCACAACACGTATATTTGTGCGGTTCATATTGTCCTTGAGTTCCCTGATACCCTGTTCAAATTTCTCCATTCTTTTCCCTATAGTTTCTGTTTCTTTTTGGAATTCAGATGTTCCATCCTCCAAATCACTAATTCTATCTTCTGTCTCTTTAAATCTATCATTGTAACTATCCATTATTTTTTCTGTGTTTGCTACTTTATCCTTCACTTCCATAAGTTCTGCGATTTGTTTTTTCAGTTTTTCTATTTCTTCTTTATGTTCAGCCCATGTCCTCTTCATGTCCTCCCTCAATTTATCAATTTCATTTTTGAAGAGGTTTTCCATTTCTGTTCGTATACTCAGGATTAGTTGTCTCAGCTCTTGTGTCTCATTTGAGCTATTGGTTTGTTCCTTTGACTGGGCCATATTCTCAATCTTTTGAGCGTGGACAGTTATCTTCTGCTGCTGGCGTCTGGGCATTTATTCAGATTTCTCTGGGTGTTGGACCCAGCAAGGTTGTAAGATTTTTCTGTGAAATCTCTGGGATCTGTTTTTCTTATCTTGCCCAGTACGTGGCGCACGTGGCACACGTTTGTCTCAAGTGTTTGGAATGGGTCTCCCCCAGTCACCGATCTCTGTGGCCTGGGGCTTTCGGATCCAAATCTCTCCGTTGGTTCAGGGGCCGCGCGTGGTGGGGGCGTCAGCTGCCGCGGCTTGAGGGAGCAACCCCACTTCTTGATGTTTAGCCACAAGAAATGAAAGCAGGCCCTCAATATTTGTATACCAATGTTTTTAGCAGTATTATCCACAATAACCAATAAATGGAAGTCACCTATGTGTCCATCACAGAAGAATGTATAAACAAAATTTGGTACATGTGCACGAAGGAATAGTATTTAGATATAAAAGCAAATGAAGAGTTCCTGGAAGATGGCAGAACAAGATAGGTCTAGTTCACCTCTGCTCCAAGGAACAGCTAGAGAAGTGACAGAAAAATGACCCAGACAGTGATTCCAGAGTGTAAGTGACCTGTTAGAGTCTTCTATGCCACATAGGAAGGAACTGTTGGCAAAAACTGAGGAATTGAGATGCTGAAAATTGAAGATGGTCTAGCTAGTGCCAACAACCTAATGCATGCTTTACCAAACAGAGGCCTGGAGACCTCAGGAGTACACAGACAGGGAGACTGGGACTTGGAAGTAAGCAAAGCATCAATCCTTGAATGTGCCCTACCCATGCATGCAGCCCCCTGACCAAGATCCCAACCCACACACACCCAATGCACCTGAACCACGCTCCTCCCCAACATGCTCATGCACCCAAACACTGCCCCTGACACTCCAGGCACCTCTACCCCTCCAACCCCCATCCCCCCAATCATTTTCCACCCTCCCCCACACGTGTGCTCAAGCCTGCCCTGGCTCGGTCCACCTTTCTCACATTAGCACACACTCCCACCTCATCCCCCACCCATGACCCATGGAATGGCACCCAGCCCCT
Organism: Tamandua tetradactyla; assembly: GCF_023851605.1. Classification (NCBI taxonomy): domain Eukaryota; kingdom Metazoa; phylum Chordata; class Mammalia; order Pilosa; family Myrmecophagidae; genus Tamandua; species Tamandua tetradactyla. The sequence continues at coordinate 91,958,183 of NC_135332.1, forward strand.
CACCTCCCACTTTCTCCCACCCTGTCTCCTGCAGAGCTCACCGGAGGATCTGTGCCACACCTCCCAGCCCACACAGTTGTGCAACCCAGCCAAACAACCTCAAGCCCTCTGCGCACACACACACATAACACCAGTGTTCCACCTCCCAGATCCATGCACATGCACACCCACGTCCTGCCTGTCTTGGTCTCCATGCATCTCTGCTCTGACCTGTCAAACCCTGAACCCTGCCTCCCCCACCTCACACACATATGCTCTGCTGCACCAACCCCCAGCTTTGCTGAGGTGCACACTAATTTCCTATCCCCCTAGACACATGCACATTCATACCCACATACTGCCTGCCCTGCATCCACACATGTGTCCCATCTCCTTGACCCCACACCCTGCTCCCCCCACCTTGTGCAATGTACATTGTTCTAGTTTGCTAGCTGCAAGAATGCAATATACCAGAATCAGAATGGTTTTTTGAAAGGAGAATTTAATAAGTTGCTAGTTTACAGTTCTAAGGCTGGGAAAATGTCCAATTAAAACAAGTCTATAGAAATGTCCAGTTAAAGGCATCCAGGGAAAGATACCTTGGTTCAAGAAGTCCAATGAAGTTCAGGGTTTCAATCTCAAGTGGAAGGGCACATGGCGAACACAGTCAGGGCTTCTCTCTCATCTGGAAGGGCACATGGCAAACATGGCATCATCTGCTAACTTTCTCTCCTGGCTTCCTGTTTCACGAAGCTACCCAGGAGGTGTTTTCCCTCTTCATCTTCAAAGTTCGCTGGCTTGCGGGCTCTCTGCTTTGTGATGCTGCAGCATTCTCTGCTCTCTTTGAATCTCTCATTCTCCAAAATGTTCCCTCTTTTATAGGACTCCAGTAAACCAATCAAGACCCACCCAAATGGGTGGAGACATGTCAGCACCTAATCCAGTTTAACAACCACTCTTAACTACATCACATCATCCAGGGAGATGATCCAATCACAGTTTCAAACATACAGTATTGAACAGGGATTATTCTACTCTCATGAAATGGGATTTTGATTAAAACATGGCTTTTCTAGGGGGTATATATCCTTTTAAACCAGCACACACATCCCCAACCTGGCCGCCATTTCCCATGCACAAGCACTTGCTCTGCCCCCAGCACAACCACCCTCCCCCCACACCTGGCAGGTGCTGAAATGCACCTTCATGTCACACAGCCCCTGCCCTTCGCATTGCATACCCCTGCCTTGGCCTGGTCCCACACCCCACACATGCACACATGTGCTCTGCAATTCTCGTAACCTGTGTCTCGACCCTGCAAACATGCACATTTGCATTCCTTTCCCCCAGGACACCCTTCCCCAACACAAGCATGGACCTGTTTCCTGCTAGTCTTGTGCCTCTGACCTCTTTACCCCGAATCCCACCCACACCCTGATACCAATGATTCCTGCATCAATGGGTCCACCTGCAACCTGAGCACACCACCCCCCACAAATCTGCACAGCACCCCCCAATCTGCCTCCCACCATGCCCTGCCTCTGTGATCCCATGCTGTGCCCTGTTTCTGTACTTTAATGCCTGCCCAAGCTGCACCCTGCACTCATGGTCCCTGAATCTCCTTTGAAAACTCCGTAGCCCACAAATTCCCAGACACCAGCATAGCACCTGTGCCTACCTCTGTGCCAAAACCTGTCACTGCACTACTGTGCCCCACCCCATGCACCATATGTGACCCCACACCCATAACACAAATAAAAAACTTTAGACTACTGAAGGAAATCAACTTCAAAAGTAAACCTGTCATTATTTTATTATTACATGCTTTCTTTATTACATGCTTTGAATGCAACAAAAAAAAATCACAAAGCATATAAAGATGCAGACAAATCTAGCCCATCCTAATGGTCAAATTGAAACACTGGTGACAGCACAGACTTTGGAACAACTAATCAAAGACATCCATTTAACCTTACTAAATAAAATCAGTGGTGGATAAAGGATATCAAGAAGACACTAGAAGAATGTCAAGAAGAATTTGAAAGAACGAATAGAAAAATAGCAGATATCACAGCAATTCAAAAGCTGTAGACTAAATCTAAAATATACTAGAGGTGCACAACAGCAGATTTGAAGAGGCAGAAGAAAGAATAAGTGAACTAAAGGACAGGACAATTGATTTTGAACCCAAAAAAGCAAATTGCAAGAAAGATGGAAAAATTTACATTGGCTATTAGGCAAATGATGGACAAAATGAAGCATACAGGGGGTTCAAGGGTAGTTGAGTGGTAGAATTCTTGCCTGCCATGTGGGAAACGTGAGTTCGATTCCCAGTCCATGCACTTCCCCCAAAACAAACAAACAAACAAGCAAAACAAACAAACAAGCAAGCAAAAACCAAAAAAATTCAAGAAATGGTGCTGCAATAACAGGTTACTTAGATGGAAAAATAATGAAATGTGAATCCACCAAACAGCATATAAAAAAATTGAAGCATGCAAATATGAGAATCTTCAATATCCTAGAAGGGGACGATAAAGGGCTAAGAAGATTGGTAGAAGATATAATGATGAAAAACTTCCTAACCCCTGTAAAAGACATAAATATGCAAATCAAAGAATCCCAATGAACCCCAAATAGAATAAATTGAAATAGGCCTACTCCAAGAAACATACTAATCAGTTTGTCAAATGTTGAAGAGACACAGAAAATCCTGACAATGGCAAGAGAAAAATGATCTAGTACATACAAGGAAAACCACAAAAGACTGAGTTCAGACTACTCAACAGGCACTATGGAAGTGAGAAGGCAGTGGTATGATATATTTGAGATCCTGAAAGAGAACAACTTCCAGCCAAGCATCTGTGCCCAGCCATTAAATTGTCCTTCAAAACTGAGGGCGAGATTAAAATTTTCACAGACAAATAAGTGGTGAAAGACCTTGTCAAAAAGAGACTGGCCCTACCAGAAATACTAAAAGGAGTTCTGTTGGCTAAAAAAAAAAAAGAGAGGTAGGTCTGGAGCACAGAACTGAAGAGTACCAGTAAGGTAACTTATAAGATAAAAAGATGAGAGGGAAAAGAATATACAGATCTGACAAATAAAATCCAAAGGATAAAATGGTGGGTCCAAGAAATGCCTTTACAGTAATAACATTGAACATTAATGGACTAAACTTACTGATTTTAAGGGTATAGATTGGCAAACTAGATTAAGAAATATGAGCCAGCTATATGCTGCTTGCAAGAGATTCATCTTAGACATGAGGATACAAATAGAATGAAACTGAAAGGATGATAAAGATGTTCCATGCAAGCTGGAATCAAAATATTTGGAAGCAGGAGTAGCTATACTAATATCAGGCAAAATAAACTATAAATGTAAAGAACATCATAAGAGACAAAGAAGGACACTATATATTAATAAAAGGAGCAATTCACCAAGAGGGCATAACAGTCATAAATGTTTATGTTCCCCATCAAGGAGCTCCAAAGTACATTGACAAAGAAAAAAAATTGAATAGCAGGGAAATGATGGACAAAATGAAAAAGTGAAAGATGAAGGAAGCTTCAGTACATCATTATCCTCTATAGATCGAATAACCAGTTAGAGAATTAACAAATAAATAGCAAACTTAAACATTATAATAAATGAAGTAAACCTCACAGACATATCTAGGTTTGTATACCCTGAAATACTGGGATATGCATTCTTCTCTAGTGTTTATGGACATTCTCCAGAATAGATCATATGCTGTGGCACAAAACAGGTTTTTATAAATTGGAAAAGTTGAAACTATTCAAAGCATTTTCTCTGATCACAATGGAATGGAGCTGGAAATCAATAACCACCAAAGAACTGGAACTTTCACAAGTATATGGAAGTTAAACAACACTCTTAAACAACCAGTAGGTCAGAGAAGAAATTGCTAGATAAGTTGATAACTATCTGGAGATGAATGAAAATGAAGATATGACATATCAGATATGGAATTTGGCAGAGGAATTGCTGAGAAGGAAATGTATTGTCCTAAATACCTATATTAAAAAATAAGAAAGAGCATAAATCAAGGACTTAACTGCTCACCTGGAAGAACTTGAGAAAGAACAGGAAACTGAAAATAAAGTTTCAGTGGCTGAGAGATTTCAAACAAGTTGAGAGGTTATCCTGGAGGTCATTCTTCTGCATCATATAGATATCCCTTCTTAATTTCTGGTGCTTTGGAGTGGCTGGAAGGAAGTACCTGAAACTGTTGAACTGTGTTCCAGTAACTTTGACTCTTGAAGACTATTGTGTAATGATAAAGCTTTTACAATATGACCATGTGGTTGTGAAAACCTTGTGTTTGATGCTCCTTTCATCCAGGGTATGGACAGATGAGTAAAAAATATGGATAAAAATGAATAATAGTAGGGGAGGATAAAGGGTAAAAATTGGATAGATTGAAATACTAGTGGTCAATGAAAGGGAGGCTTAAGGGGTATGGAATATATGGGTTTATTTCTTTTTTCTTTTTATTTCTTTGTCTGGCATGAGGCAGATGTTCTAAAAAATGATCATGGTGATGAATGCATAACTATATGATGATATTGTGAGCCATTGATTGTATACCATTCGTACTTGTATGTGTGTGAAGATTTCTCAATAAAAATATTTTTAAAAAAAATGAAGTTCTGATGCACGCTAAAACATATCTTAAGATATACTTTTGAGTGAAATACACCAGGCACAAAAAAACACATGCTATATGATCTCACTTATATGAAACACATAGATGAAAAAAATATTAATAGAGTCAGATAATAGATTATATGTTAGCTGGTGCTTGGTCTATGAGAAAGAGGGTGGTTTGTATTAGGGATTTAGAATTTCTGTTTAAGGAGATAAACATACTGAGGTAATGGATATTTATGATGGTAGCATACTGCTGTGAATGCCACATTTCTGAATTGTACACTACAGTATGGTTAAAATTGGAAACTTTGTTCTGCATGTCTGTTGCTACAATAAAATATCAAATTAAAAAATCCATTGGCTTGCAGTAACTATAATTTATTCTTTCTCGTGTATTCTCATGTTTGCTGAGCTCTGCTAATTTAAACTGTATTAATCTGGACTAGGATCCAAGACGAAGTTTTGCACCAGTTTTCTCATATTTTTCATTCCCCTTGAACTGTTGACAGTAGCTAGCTAATATTCTTCTCATGGGACAAGCAGAAGCATAAAAAGGCAACCCCACAACACAGGTAAATTTCAATCCTTGGTCCTTATCCCATCCAAACCATGTAATTCAATTCCACATCATGAAGCAGGGAAATCCATTCACCCTACCAGGTTGAAATGATTTCATCCAGATATAATATAGGAGCTAAAAGGTGATGTCTGATGATATGCCCCAAATGGCTAGAATATATATGTCCATTAACCAAAGGATGGAAGTATTATTGGTTCCTTTTATTTTCAGCCTAACATCAAATTTCATGTTTCCCATCCTATAAATTTAGATTCTGCCAGATTGGTGATATTGATTCCCAGCGGCAAATGTTATTTACATGGAGAGAAGTTTCATTTCACTTAACTTGAAATTATAAATAATGCTTGGGCTCTATGGACTCTTTGTGACTGAAAATCAGCACAAAAACAAAGGAACCACAATACTGGTAAGGGAAATTCACCCTCTAAGGGAATGCATTTGCAGAATTGTGGAATAAGGGCTTCTGAAAATTCACTCCTCCTCCTAACAAGAGAAACACTGAAAGAATTGTCAAAACAGACTTTCTCAGAACTCTAGAAATTAACCAATGATTTGCAACTGATGACTTGTAACAACCTTTGGAGCATATATTCAAGAAAATGGCTGAATCTTGGTAAAAACTAGTTATATTTGTGACAAGATAACTTCCCCTATTCCCACCCCCCTCTCTTAAGATCTGTGGATGCCTCAGAACTGTTGAGGTAGTTTGAAAAGAGGCAGCCTGGAAGCCACTGGAATGGGGAGAAAAGGTTTGAAGCCCCCAGAAGTTGCATACTCAGAGAATACCCTCTCTTTTGTCTATCATAATCCCTATTCCAAGGGATTGTTTTTATTTCACCTGACTCATATCTCAGTGAGGAAGTCCTATCTGTTAAGCTGTTTTGTGAAAATGATAAACAGTGATATTTACTCTTGCACGTCCCTGAGATAATGCATTAGTTGGGTAGAACAAGAGGATGGCCAAAACTTCTTTTAAAATAGTAGGAAATGAGTCACCTGCCATGCCGGAGACCTGGGTTTGATTTCTGGTGCCTGCCAATGCAAAAAAATAAAAAAAAAAACAAAAAAAGAAGGATAGGAAAAGAGGTTTCACTGGGAGGTGCCAAAAACCTCTGAGACAGTAATTGGGAGCTAGATGACTATGCATATGTGCAAGGCCAACTTCGTGCAAAGAAAACCCCAAGAAAGCCCCACTCTCTCACCTATAAGTGAACTTGAGGCACTTAAGCAGAAAGCTAAGGCTAATGTAGAGATGTAAGTTACCTGAAGGTGGAAGGCATGCTTCATCTCCTTGGCAAAGGGTGGGAGCCTTGTTGATTGAAAGCATTTAAGGACATCTCTGTCCAATCATTAGTTAAGTTATCTCCTAGGAGATTTTCAGTGGCAGCACAGGATGAAAGAATACAGACTTTAACAAATTAGTCTTTGAAAGCCATTAAAGAACAAGCATAAATGACAAACCTAAGGAAGAAGGCCACATTCAATGTCCAGTTTTCATGAAAAAAAATTACAAGACGTAGATAAACATATTGCAATGCATTGCCTATATAGGTAAAGACCAGAGATGAATAGAACAGACTATAAAAGCCAAAAGATCAACATGATTTTACTGCATGCTTTCTACAAGAAACAAATGATAATTAAAAAAAATACTGATACTCTGGAAAAAAAGGAAGGCAAAAGTTATATCACATAGTAAACACCACCAGCAGTAATATTGGAGTTGCTGTTCTAATATGAGATAATATATATATTAAGATGAATAATTTTACTAGAGATAAAAGCATACTTAGTAATGATAAAACAGATAATCCATCAGGAAGGCACAATAAATATAAACATATGCATCTAACCACAGAACATTAAAATGCATGAAGCAATATCTGACAGAATTTAAGGGAGAAATGGAAGTTCAACAATAGTAGCTGGAGGCTTCAAAACTACGCTTTAAATAATGTGTGGAACTCCTAGACAGAAAATTAATGAGGAAATATAAGAGCTGAACAATAGTATAATTCAGCTAGATCTAACATATATCTATAAAGTATACTACCCGTAAAAATTAGGAAACATATCCTTTTCAATTACATAAAAACAAGCTTTACTTAGAAGACTTGAAACCACACAGTGTATGTTCTTAGACAACAATGCAATTAAAGTAAAATCGAGTTACAAAAGGAAAATTACACAAATCCCAGATATGTGAAAATTAGATGAAAGTATATGGCTCAGTAAGCAGTGAATTAGAAAATACTTTGATAAAATGAAAACACTGCATATCAAAAAACAGCTAAAACAGTGATTACAGGAAAATGTATAGCTGTTAGTGTCTACATTAAATATGACAGGTCCCATACTAATACATAATCTTCCACCATTAGAAACTAGGAAAAGTAGAACAAGCACAAATGAAGTAGAAGGTAGAATGCTACATTAGAGCAGGAATATATCAAATGAGAAATTAAAAAATGAAATCAATTAATAAAAAAATCCATTGATTAAATCAACAAAATTGACAATCTTTATGCACATTGATCAAGAAAAAAAATGACTCCTACTACTAGCAACAATAATGAAAGAGAGACATTTCTACCAACCTAACTTCCTATCCTATGAGGCCAGAATTACCCTTATACTAAAACCAAAGACAAAAAAAAAACAACAAATGGAAACTACAGATCAATATCTCTTGTGGATATTTAAAACAAAATAGTCTAGAGACTTAGATGGCAAATCAAATCCAGCAACATCTTAAAAAGGTTATACAACATTACCAAGTGTGATTTGTCACAGTTAAGAAAAGTTGTTTTACCATATGAAAATCAATCACTGTAATTTACTGTATTTATAGAATGAAAGAATACATGACAAAACAACCCACTTTATCATGACAGAAAAAGCACCTTGCACATTCTAACCCCCTTTTATTATAAAAGTAGACAGATGTTATGAATGGAATGAAACATTCACTACTTGATCAAGGGCATCTAGAAAACAAAACTAACAGAGCTAGCATAAAATTTAATGGCTTCCATCTTAAAATGTGTAAAAAGAATACAAGGCTGACTACTCTTGCCACATCTATTCAACACAAAATCAGAGTTTCTATTCATGGAAATTAGACAAATAAAAAGAAATAAAAGGCATCCAAAAGGGAAAGGAAGAATAAAATTTTCTACATTACCAGATGGCATTATCTTTTATACACCAAATCCTAAAGCATCCACACACAAAAAAACTAATAGAACGAATAATTTCAGTAAGATGTCATTGCCTTGATGATGCCTTGTTTTGGACATTTTTCCAAGCTCAAAACTGTGATCCATTAAATTTCCATTGTTTAAGCCATGCCTGTAAATGGTATTTACTTGAACATTCCAGGAACCTCAAGCAGTGTTATATCCATATAATGTAACAATATTTGGCTCCCAAAAGGAATAGAATATATACATTCTATAATACAGATGAACTTTTTAAAACTTTATGCTAAATGAAAGTATCAGCCACATCCAGGGATGAATCCAGACCTGTCACCATGGGATCAACAATTCCATCCTGAGCAAAAAGGGGAAAAGAAGTGCAACTAATAAAGTATCAGTGGCAGAGAGAGTTCAAATAGAGTCAAGAGGCTACTCTGGAGGTTGCTCTTATGCAAACTTCAGGTAGACCTTGCCACCTATCATAACCTGCCAATCCCCAACCAGGACCATTCCCAACCAATCCTAAAGAACATCTAAGGCAACATATAAGGTTCCACAAGGGTTCCAGATGCTAGAGTAACTTTCCAGAAACCTGCAACCTCCAAATGGTTTGCTGGTCCAGAAAAGGTCCAAAACCTAGCCCAGCCTCTCCGGAATATCGGTTCAATCTCCCTACGTCATACTATTTACAGACTCTTCCAACATGAAAAAGTTAGAATGGCCATAGCCCAAACACCCCTAAAGAGAGGGATGTAAAGACCAAAGGTGATGGTGGAGTTATACAGAAAAGATAGGAATTAACAAATGAATATGAATGCTGAGTCATTAAATTGATATCTCTTTTAGTCTCCAGTATCTTAGAGCAGCTAGAAGTAAAAACCTAAAATTGCGAAATGTCAAACTCTGAAATACGTTCTACAACTAATTGTGTGCAGTGCTTTGAAATGTATTGCTTTTTTGTACGTATGCTATTTTTCACAAAAAAGAAAGAAAAAATCAATTGTGATCATAAAAAAATATTTAAGCCTTCTAGCCTCCTATATTCTGAACCAGCTAGAAGGGAAAATTTGAGAGGATCTTATGGTAGCCCATGACAAACTCTGGGATCGGTCCTGTAACTACTGGCTGAAGAGTGCTTTGAAAACTATTGCTTTTTTGTTTCTTCGCTTTGTATATATGTTATACTATACAATAAAAAAAAGTTAAAAAAAAAAAAAGAATCCAGTCACAAAAGGCCACATACATTTATCAATCTATTTCTGTAAAATGTCCAAAATAGGTAAATACATAGAGACAGTAAGTAGATTAGCGGTTATCCGGGACTGGAGAGGATGGAGTGGGATTGACATGTGCCTGGTAGTGGGTACTGGTAATGTATGATTATGAATTTTGGAGGGGGATATAGAGTTTAATGTTCTAAAATAACCAAGTGGTGATGGTTGCAAAACTTTGTGAGCATACAAAAACACAACATGAAAACCTTGAATTGTATACTTTCAAATGGTGAATTTTATAGCATTTTTAAAATACATCATGAGGGAATATGCACAATTAAGGAGATCCTTTAAAAAAAGAAATACATCATGAGAAACCTGTTCTAAAAAATTCAAAGCCTGTAAGGAACTAAAGCTACTGTCAAATCATGTGAACAGGGATGATTCTATCTGGAACTCAAGAGATTCACTAGGGTATCGCTTGGTAGCTCCTAACTGTGTAATACTGCTAAGTGGTTATTTGCAGGCTTAATTTGCAAGATAACTAAGGAAGAATAAAATTAAGGCAATAAATGGACCACTCTCTTTCTCCCCACTCTCTGAACTGCTAGTCTCCCTTTGGTTAAAATTACCTGGGAAGCAATGGCCAAAGCGACGCGGTCTGCAGAGGTCAGACTTTTAATAAAACAGTGTTATAAGAAAAATTAGCCTTCAGAAAATCTTTTTTGTTGTTGTTAGTTTGTCGGCCATAGTAAAAAATAAGGAAATATACATGATAACTATAAAATATCTTATAAAAGAACTTAGAGAAAGGGAAAACCATTTACTTAAACCAAATTTAGGGAAATATCAAATTTTAGACATAATAGGTGAAAGGCTTATTTAATTGGACATTTACTAGGAAGGAAGAAACACTACAAAGGTGAAATGGTAGAGCATTGATTTTCCAAATCCAAGCGCTTTTTCAGTGATTTAACAAAAAGATAATTTTATCAGAAAATTGGGTATCAGTGGTGTGCTAGTTTGAAAAGCCATGTTTTAATTCTGATTCAAATCTTATGGGGACAGCTGGTTCTTTTAATGCTGATTCAATACTGTAGGGTGGAAACTTTTGATTAGATTACCTCCATGGAGACATGGCACACCCATTTGTGATTGTGACCTTTTGATGAGATGGAGATATGACTCTACCCATTCAAAGCAGGTGCTAACCCCATGCTTTCCCAGCTGACAGAGGCGTTCCAGATGGCTCATGCTTTCTTGAGTGAAGGTAATCTCTTGTTAGTGCCTTAATTTGGACATTTTCTTAACACTAGAACTGTAAACTTGTAACTTATTAAATTTCTCTTTTAAAAACCATTCCATTTCTGGTGTATTACTTTCTGGCAACATTATCAAACTATTACAAATGGTCACACCAATGTTTCCAAATTTTGCAAAATCACATTTTATAATCACATTTTATAAGCAATGTAGTGGCTACTGACAACTTTTCATATATAATAGCTCCTGTCAGTTCTAATTTTCTGAAGCATCCTACCTAACAGATTTTGGTACTGAAAAGCAAATGTTGCTGTTAATAATACCTAAAAATATGGAAATAGTTTTGGAGTTGGTTAATGGGAAGAGGCTTAAAGAACATTGAGATCCTTGATAGAAAAAGCCTAGATTGCTGTGAAGAAAGCATATTGGTAGAAACATAGATATTAAACATACCTCTGATGAGGCATTAAAAGGAAATCACGAATGTGTTATTAGAAAATGGAGGAAAGGCAATATGTGTTATAAAGTCACAGAGAACTTGGTGAAATTGTGTTCTGATGTTGAATTGAAAGGGTAACTTGTAAGCAACGGATATGGATATTTAGCTGAGATTTCCAAACAAAGTGTGGAAAGTGTAGCCTGTTTTTTTCCTGCAGGTTATAGTAAAATGTGAAAGAAAAGGGATAGCTGAGAATGGAACTCTTAAGCACAAAGAAACCAACAATCATCTCAGCCTATTCAGATGGCATATTCTGAGACTAGGGTAAGGGCCCTCCCTTGACTTCTGGAAAGTAAGTCCCTGGAAAATAGGATTCCACCTGAGAGTTTAATTGAACAACTCTGCTAAAGAGGATCATGGGTCCAGACAGCTATTTCAATTGAAGTCAAGATTGGAAATACAGTTCTCCAGGAAAGACCTGTGCAAATTCTTATTGTTGAATGGTTTGGACTGCCAGTGAATTGCACAAAAAGTTGATACGTTTATTGCAAAATTTGTATAACCAGAACCCTTGCCAGCCTGGTCTGAAAGGGTTGGAGAAGGGGAAAATGGAAGGAAGAATGATTCAAGGACAGAACCACAGAAGTTGAGGTCTGGACCAGAGAGATCTCTTTCAGCCAAGAGAGTAGGTTCACTCCTTTGTATGGAAAGGTTGGACCCTGCATTCCAATGTTCATGGAGAGTGTTACCACCCCAAATGTTGGAGATCATGAGGCCTGTGTCCTGGCATTTTTGGAGGGCTTTCCCACCATTTCTGTAATCTGAGAGGGTGGAGCTTACACCCCAGCATTCCAGGAGAGCATGGATGCTACACAAGCGCTTGAAAGAGGGAGGGTCTGCCAATGCAACAGGCCTGCCTGGAGGAAAAAGTACCACCCTACAGATGTTTCTCAGACCTCGAAATATAATGGCATTTGCCCTGCTGGGTTTTGGACATGCTTGGGACCTGTGAGCCCTATTTTCCTTCCAATTTCTCCTTTGTGGAGTGGGAATTTCTATCTTATGCCTGTCCCACTATTGTATTTTGGAAGCAGATAACTGGGTTTCCCAGGTCCACCGGACAGAGAAATTTTGCCCCAGGATGAACCCCAACTATAAATTATTTTGATAAGACTTTGAATTTGGCATTGTGACAGAAATGGCTTTAGGCTTTTGGGATGTTGTTATGGAAAGAAATTAATTGCATGTGGGAAGAAAATATCTTTTGGGAGTCCAGAGGGGAGACCGTGGTAGGTTGAATTATGTACCCCCATAAAAGAATACACATTCCTCATCCAAATCCACTCCTGTGGGCAGGAGCCTATTGTGAAAAGGAACTTTAGGAGATGTTATTTTTAGTTAAAGAGTGAGCCAACCAAGTGAGGTTGACCCTTAATCCTATTACTAGAGGCTGTTAAGAACAGAAGCCACAGGGAGAAGAAGGATGTCAGTGGGGACCCAGAAGAGAAAGGAAAGGACATTGCCCTGTGATAGGAAAGCAAAGGAAGCTAAGAATTTCCAGCCAGCAAGAATATTACAAACCCAGGAAGGAAGCATGCCTTTCAAACTCTGAAACCTTGAGCAATAAATTCTTGTTGTAAAGCCATCCCATTCTTTGGTGTTTGTCTTAGCAGCCTGGAAACTGAGACAAATATCTAGAAGTAGAATGGCTAGATGATATGGCGTGTGTTTAACCATTTAAAGAAAGTTCCAAAAATTTTTTTTTTCCCAAAGAAGATATAATATTTACATATCCACCAGTTAGTTGTACATGACAGTTCCAGGCCTCCATATCTTTGTTAACAATTTTAGTGGTTTCTCTGTTTGGTTTTCATTTGCTTTTCCACAGTAATTAAGGATGTTGATCACTGTTTGATGTGTTTATTTGCTATATATCTATCTCCCTTTTGATGTAGTGTTGTTCAAATCTTTTGTTTAATTTTAATGGGTTTTCTTTTTATTGAATTTTGAGTTGTGTGCGTGTGTGTGTTTGTGTGTGTTCAGAATACACATCTTTAATCTTACACACATTGCAAATATTTCCTTTCGGTGTATAACCTGTCTTTTCATTCTCTTATTAACAGTAACTGTCAAAAAGCAGAAGTTTTTAACTTCACTGAAGTCCAGTATCACTTGTTTAATTGTATAAGTTGTTTTTAGTGTCTTTTCTAAGAAATCTTTGCCTAATTCAAGGTTATAAAGAGCTCTTGGTTTTGCATTTTGGTCTGTGATGGGTTTCTAGGCATAGTAAGTAAGAATGACTTTTAAGAAAATGGTCTTTCAAGTCTCCTCACCTTCAGACTAATTCGATAGACTATGGAAATGACTTAACATTGCTTGCTCTTAGTGCTATTTACCTTTGTATTGTATACCATTGCATTTGCTTTGTTATTATTGTTATTTTTGTACTTAATTGGTTTAGGTTATAGTGAATATAATAGAACTATTCAAACACAAAACTTGCTAAACTTACTAATTAAACATATTCTATTATTTTCCACAAATAGAAGTCTGAAAATGATACCATAAAAAGAAAATTAAGTACATCAAGAGGGCTCCAAATTATAGAAAGTTAGGTGTTTCTATGATTTTTTTTTTAAAGCAGAGCTGATTTATTTTGTTCAGTGACATTCAATGGAACAAGAAGTTCCCAGTTCTCTAAAGTGTACTGCCTACTAGCTGTTTCTTATCTGAAATTTCATTTAATGTAGGATTTACTCTTTGAAATGAAATATTCCATGACAGGATAAAATATAAGGCCATCATCTATTCCCCTCTAGGGGCAAATGATATATTTAAAAGTAGGTTTTAGGAAAAACCAAGAGAACTTAATCATTGATTGATTTGGTATAGGATAAAGTGAATTACCAAAAAAGAAAAGAGAGAGATTGAATTGAGTCATGTAAATACAATAAAAATAAAAAACAATAATTCAGACTAGAGCGGTCAAATCTCACAAAGTTCTTAGTTTCATCAAGTCGTATGCAACATAAAATTCTACTGGTTAGATTAGATTATTTTTCCCACTTTTAAAAAATCTTCCTTTTCTTGTTCTAGCTGAAATAATTTTGCACAGTACAAAATTAATTAACTTTTAGTGTCAAATAATTTTAAATAGGCCTTATTCTTTGCTTACAGGAATATATTCTAGTTAAGTAAAAAAGTAAATATAATTTCAATATCTATTTATCTTTCTAATTCTACAAATGTGGCTTCTATTTGGATCTCTAGTTTATCAACACCTATGGAAAACAATCATAGTGTTCCACTGATGATGGTAATTGAAGCCATATTACTGACATTATTTTCCATTTTATAAATCATCAGTATCTTCAGATATATGAAACTCTAATAGTCCTTTCACAAGTTAAAATTAGTTTAGAAGAGAAAGTAGGTTACTATTCTTTTATTTAGACTTTGGAGTTTTAGGAATACACTATTTGAACTACATTTTTTTCTTCTAGAAATTGTAGGTATTATAAGTGACTATCTATGTCATATGGTTATAGGCACAGGGTAAAGAAAGATTTGAAGCATGGGCTTCAGAGAGCTCTAACAACTTGCTTGCTCCTCAAAATATGGGTATCACTTGAGAGATTGCTAGAAATGTAAGATCTCAGATCTCTACCCAGATATAATAATCATAATCTGCATTTCTACCAGATTCATGTGTTTTACAGCTTGGGAAGTACTATTTATCACCTATTTGGAGAAATCACATGCATAAATTAATGGAAGGAGAAGTTCATATTTGAAACACATTTTGTGTCCTATTATTATTATTATTATTTTAGGTAGAGAAATTATAGGTTTACAGAAGAAATCATGTTGCAATGTTGCCATAAATCCCCTTATTGCTGACACCACATTAGTGCATTACCTTTGTTATTATTAATGAAAGAATATTAAAGCAGTACTATTAACTATATAGCCCAGAGTTTACATTAAGTGTATTTTTTTTTACAAATACCAGTCTATTATTAACCCCTTTTGTTAATGTTAGACATTTGTTATAATTCATGAAAGAATGTTTTTAAACTTGTATTATTAACCCAGTACAACATACACATCAAGATTCACTGTGCTATGCAGTCCCATGTTTTATCTTCTAACTTTCATTCTAGTAACATACATGATTCCCAAACTTTTCCCTTTTAACTACATTCATGTACATAATTCATGTCCTCAAGGATCATCCACCTTGTCATATGCTTCAAGACCTCATTTCATCTTGCTGCATAATATTCCATCATATGTACACACCACGTTTTGTTTATCCACTCATCTGTTGATGGGCACTTGTTTTCTTTCCATCATTTGGCAATTCCAAATAACGCTGCTATGAGCATCGGTGTGCAAATGTTTGTTTGTGTCACTGCTTCCAGCTATTCTGGGTGTACCAAGTGTGCTGAGTCTACCAAGTAGTGGTAATGCCAGGTTATAGGGCAATTTGATATTTAGCTTTCTAAGGAACCGCTAAACTGCCTTCCATGGTGGTTGTACCTTTGTATGTTCCCACCCACAGTGCATGAGTGTTCCAATTTCTCCACATTCTCTCTGACATTTGATGGTACTGTTTATTTAATAGCAACCATTCTTATAGATGTGAGGAGATATCTCACTGTAGTTTTGATCTGTATTTCTCTTATACCTAATGAAATTCAACATCTTGTCATATACTTTTTAGCCAATTTTTTTTTTTTTTTGCTCTTTGGAAAAATATCTGTTCATATCTTTAGTCAATTTTATAGCTAGGTTGTTTGTTCTTTTGTTATAAAGTTGTAAGATTTCTTTATGTATATAGGATATCAAACCATTATCTGATATGTGATTT
This sequence comes from Tamandua tetradactyla, assembly GCF_023851605.1. Taxonomy (NCBI): domain Eukaryota; kingdom Metazoa; phylum Chordata; class Mammalia; order Pilosa; family Myrmecophagidae; genus Tamandua; species Tamandua tetradactyla. The sequence continues at coordinate 91,974,405 of NC_135332.1, forward strand.
CAAAATATTTTCTCCCATTGAATTGGTGGTCTCTTCACCTTTTTGGCCAAGTCTCTTTAGGCACAGAAACATTTAATTTTGAGAATTTTCCATGGATCTGTTTTTTCTTTCATTGCTTTTAACTTGAATGTAAAGTTTAGGAAGCTACCTTTTATTCCTATGTCTTGAAGATGTTTCCCTATATTTTCTTCTAGGAGTTTGATGGTACTGGCTCTTACATTTAGATCTTTATCCACTTTGAGTTACTTTTTGTATAGGATGTAAGGTTACATGTCCTTATATTCTTTTGCCTATTGATATCCAGTTCTCCCCATACTCACTTTGAAAATACTATTCTTTCCCGGTTCAGTGGATTTCGTGACCTTGTAGAAGATCAGTTGACCACAGATTTGGTCAATACTTCTATCTTTGTGCACGAGTACCAGGCTGTTTTGACTATTGTGACTTTATGATAAGCTTTAAAATCAGAAAGTGTTAGTACTCCAACTTTGTTCTTCTTTTTTAGGATTTTTTTAAGCTATTCAAAGTCTCTTTTCCTTCCAAATTTAATTTGATAACTAGCTTTTCCAAGTCTTCAAAGTAGGTTATTAGAAATTTGATTAGTATTATGTTGAATCTGTAGATCAGTTTGGGTAGAATTGACTTCTTAACTACATTTCACCTTCCTATCCAAGCATGGGGAATGTCTTTCCACCTATTTAGATCTTCATTTCTTTTAGCAATTTTAAGTAATTTTATGTGTACAAGTCCATTACATCCCTGGTTAAGTTTATTCTTAGATACTTGATTCTTTTAGTTGCTATTTTGAATGGATTTTCCCCTTAATTCTCCCCAGTTATGTCATTAGTTATGTATAGAAACATTATTGATTTTTGCACATGTATCTTGTATCCCTCCACTTTGCTGAATTTCTTTATAGCTCAAGAATCTTTGTCAGATTTCTCAGGTTTTCCAAGTATAGTATCATGTCACCTGCAGGTAATTAAAGTTTTATTTCTTCCTTTTTTATCTGGATGCCTTTAATTTCTTTTCCCTGCCTGATTGCTCTGGCTAGAATCTCTAATACAATGTTGAATAACAGTGGTGACAGAGGGCATCCTTGTCTTATTCCTGATTTTAAGTGGAAGGCTTTCAGTCTTTAACCATTGAGTGTGATGCTGGCTATGGGTTTTTCATATATGACCTTTATTGTATTGAGGTAGTTTCCTTTGATTCCTTTGAAGTGTTTTTATCAGGAAAAGATGGTGAATTTTGTTGAATGCTTTTTCAGCATCAATTGAGATGATCATGTGATTTTTCTTTTTCTATTTGTTGATGTGCTGTATTACGTTGGTTTATTTTCTTCTGTTCAATCACCCTTACATTCCTGTATAAATTCCACTATTTCATGGTGTACAATTCTTTTAATGTGTTTTTTTGGATTTGACTTGCTGGTATTTTGTTGAGAAATTTTGCATTTCAGTTCATTAGAGAGATTGGCCTGATGTTTTCCTTTCTTATAGCATCTTTACCTGCTTTTAGTATTAGAGTGATTTTAGCTTCACAAAATGAGTTATCATGTTCCTTTCTTCCTCATTTTTGGAAGAGTTTGAGCAAGATTGGTGATAGTTCTGTTTCGAATGTTTGATAAAATATCCTTGTGAAACCATCTGGCCCTGGGCTTCCTTTGTAGGAAGACTTTTGATGACTGATTGAATTTCCTTACTTGTGATTGGTTTGTTGAGATCTTCTATCTCTTCTTGAGTCAGCATAGCATGCTCATACATTTCTAGATGTTTGTCAGTTTCGTCTAAGTTGTCTAGTTTTTTGGCATATAGTTGGTCATTGTATCCTCTTAAGATTTCTTTATTTGTGTAGGATCCATGTTAATGACTACCTTCTCATTACTGATTTTGTTTCTTTTCATCCTCTTTCTCTTTTTTATTTGTCACCTAGCTAGGGGTCCATTGCTTTTATTGATTTTCTCAAAGAACCAACTTTTGGTTTTACTGATTCTTTCTATTGTCCTTTTTTTCTCCAATTTATTTAATTCTGCTCTAATCTTTGATATTTCTCTTATTCTATTTGCTTTGGGATTGGTTTCCTGTTGTTTCTCTAGTTCCTCCAGGTAAGAATTAAGTCCATGATTTTTGCTGTTCCTTCTTGTTTTAATATAAACATATAGGTCAATAAATTTGCTTCTCAGCTCTGCTTTTGCCATATTATATAAGTTCTGATGTTTTGTACTCTCTTATTCCTTCATCTCTAAATATTTGCCGATTTCTTCTTTAACCCGCTGATTGTTTATAGGTGTGCTATTTAATTTCCATATAATTGTGAAAGTTCTCATCCTTTGGTGGCTATTTATTTCCAGCTTTTTTCCATTGTGGTCAGAGAAAGTGCTTTGAATAATTTCAATTTTATAAAATTGATGAAGATCTGTTTTTTGTCCCATCATATGATCTATCCTGGAGAACATTCCATTAGCCCAGGAGGAGAATGCTTATCCTGGTGTTTTGGGGTGTTATGCCCTACATATCTTCATTTAGTCTAATTAATTTTTCAAATTAAGTTCTCAATTTCCTGTTTATCCCTGGTCTGGTTGTTTTTATACAGAAGGAACAGTGGTGAATTGAAGTATGCAACTATTATTGTTGAAATGTCTATTGTTCTTTTCATTTTTGCCATTGTTTGCCTCATGTACTTTGGAGCTTCTTTATTAGATGCATAAATATTTATGATTGTTATTTCTTCTTGGTAAAAGGCCCCATTTATTAATATGTAGTGCCTTTCTTTGTCTCTTATGATGTCTTTACACTTAAAGTCTATTTGTCCAACATTGGTATAGCTACTCTTGCTTTTTCTTGCAGCTGGCTTGGAACATCTTTTTCCATCCTTTCCCTTTCAATCTGTGTGTATGCTTGGATCTAAGGTGACTCTCTTGTAAGCAGCATATAGCTGGATCATATTTCTTAATCCGTTCTACCAATCTCTGTCTTTTAATTGGTGAGTTTAGTCTGCTAACATTCAAAACATTATTACTGTAAAGGCATTTCTTGAATCTACCATCTTATCCTTTGATTTTTTATTTGTAATATATATATATATATATTCTTTTTCCTCTTTCTTTTTTTATCCTTTAAGTTACCTTTACTGAAACTCTTCAATTCTGTGCCCTCCTCCAGACCTCCTTCTCCTGTCATTTTCTTTTTCAGCCATCAGAACTCTTTTAAGTATTTCATGTGGGACTGAACTATTTTTTGACAAATTCTCTCAGTCTTTCCCTAGTTTGTGAAAATTTTCATCTCTTCCTCACTTTTGAAGGACAATTTGGCTGGATACAGAATTCTTGATGGGAAGTCTGTCTCATTCAGAATATTAAATATACAAACCATAGCCTTCTTGTCTCCATGTTGCCTTTTGAGTAGTCTGAACTCAGTCTTTTGTGGTTTCCCTTGTAGTTTGTGAGTTACTTTTCTCTTGTCACTGTCAAGATTTTCTGCTTCTCTTCAGCATTCCAAGTATGTGTCTTGGAATAGGCCTATTTGGATTTATTCTGTTTGGGGTTCATTGGATTCCTTGATTTGCATGTCTTTTATAAGGGTTGGGAAGTTTTCCCCTATCATTTCTTCATCTAATCTTCCTGGCATTATTCTTACACTGCTCTTTTCCTTCTGAGACACAGATGATTTTGATATTTCTGTGCTTTGTGTTGTCAATCATTTCCTTGATAGTCAATGCAATTTTTTTCTCTCTTTTTTGCCATTTATAATTTTGTGTTCAAATTCAATTGTCATGTCCTCTTGTCCACTTATTCTTTCTTATGTTCTCTTTGAATCTGCTGTTGTGTATCTCAAGAATATTTTTGATTTGGTATACAGTATATTTAATCTCTGTAATATCTGCTATTTTTCTACTTATTCTTTCACGTTCTTCTTTATGCTTTTCTAGTGGTTTCTTGATATCCCTATGTCATTAGCCAACCCATTGAATTTATTTAGGAGAATTGTATATCTTTCATTACTTGTTTCAAAGTCCATGTCTCCTCTAGTGTTTCAATTTGGTCATTTGGCTAGGCTGTATCTGCCTACATGTTCATATAGTTTGTCATTTTCTCTTGGCTCTGAGGCATTTAATTATCTTGATAGTGTTATTTTGGAAGTTGATTTCCCTCAGTCCTCTAAGATTTTGTATTTGCTTAGATTTGTGTTGAAGTTCTCCTTTTGTACTTGGTTCATTAGTAATTCCCCATAGGCCTAATGCAAAGGCCAGGGCCTTGCAACTCTACTTGAGGATGTGTCTGATGCGATACTCTTTGCCATACTGCACTTTTTGTTTCTTCCCAGCAGATGGGGCTCTTGGGCCTCCTCTTCCCCTCATGGACCTCCTCTTCATCTCATGCCTGCTTCTCCCCAACTATGGCAGCTGGGTGAGCTGGATGGAGACCCAGTGTAATTCCAGCCAGTTCCTCTGGTCTTAGTGCACGCTAAAAACCACCAACCCCTGGGCTGGGGGATGGGCAGTGTATACGTCAGTAGAAATTCTGCTTGTGGGCCTTACAGAGCTGGTGTCCCCCAGGCTTCCACTTGGAATGACCTTAGGTTGTGGGACTGAGAATTTCAACTGCTCCTGTCCACAACAAACCTGAAAATGCCTGCTGGGTATGCCTGGCATGGTAAGTGAGGTGCAGAGGCAGAGGATGTTGGGAGCAGGGACATGGGGTGAACATGGGCGTATAATGGGTGCTGAATGTGTCCCAGGGTGTAGGTGCATGGCACAGGGCATAGGGCGGGGTGTGAACCAGGCAAGAGTTGGGCCACAGGGTGGGCACAGGGCAGGGCATAGGGAAAGGTGCAGTGGCACAGTGGTGGGGCATGGTGCCAAGCTAGGTACAGGGTGGGTCACTGCATAGGTGCCTGGGAACATGAGGTGTAGATTATACAGTCATAGGGAGCAGCGTGGGGTGTGGAGGCAAGGTACAGCATGGTCAGGGCACATGGCATGGGAGCAGAGAACAGTGTAAGGGATGCAGATGCAGATGCAGGTTGCAGTGGGAAGCAGGTTGCTGGAGCAGTGTGGGTTCAGAGGTGTGCATGTGGGTGGGGTGTGGGGAGGTGGGGTTTGGGTGGGGCACAGGTTCATGGGTTCACAGGGTTGGGGGATGGGATATAAGTGCAGGGGTGCAGGGTTGTGGTGTGCAGAGAAGCATGGGGAGGCACACATGGGCATACCAGCATGGGGTGTACACAGAATGTGGAGGGGCTTGCTTCCTTGTGACTACCTCTGTTTGGAAATGGACACAGTAGGCTTGTTGCACTAGCTGAATGCTCTCTATAAACAGGGAAGGCCAGTTCACTGACTTCTGGGTTTCACAAGGGAGTGCCATGCTGCATAGCTGAGTGGACTGATATTCCAAGTGAGCTGTAGTTGCAGGCAGTCTCCTGGGCATGGCCTCTTATCCCCATTGGAGTCCTGAGGATGATAATCACCAATTCTCTGTATCTCAATTTCTCAACCTTTTCATCCAAGACCTTCCTATGTATTGTAGAAGACTCTTTCAGGCTACTTACACTCTGAACTCCTGTTCTGGTTATTTTTCTGTCACTTCTCTAGCTGTTCCTTGGAGTAGGGGCAAACTCACCCTATCCTATTCCATTTTCCCTGGAGTCCTCAACTGATTTTTAATGTCTCCCAGGTACACTCAACTGGGATAGAACAGTCTCTTCAATAAATGGCATTAGGAAAGCTGTTTATCCATAAGCAAAAGAATGAATGAGGGCCCCTATTTAACACTATACAAATTTAACTCAAAATTGATAAAGCAATGAAATGTAAGTACCAGCATCCTAAAATTCCTAGAAGAATATGTAGGGAAATATCTTCAAGATTTAGTGATAGGTGGTAGTTTCTTAACCTTTATACCCAAAGCACAGACAATGAAAGAAAGACACATAAATAAGAACTCCTCAAAATTGAATACTTCAATGCTTTTAAGGATTTTCTCACAAGGGTGAAAAGGCAATTGTCTCAACGGAACAAAATATTTTGAAACTGCATATCTGATAAGGGTTTGATATCAAGAACATAAAAAGAAACCCTACAACTCAACAATTAAAAGAGAAACAACCCAATTAAAACATGGGCAAAAGACATGGATAAACATTTTTCCAAATACGAAATACAGATGGCTAAAAATTATCTGAAAATATGCTCAGCTTCACTAACTATTAGGGAAATACAAATCAAAACCACTGTGCTGGTCTAAATCTGTGGTGGACCCCAGAAAAGCCATGCCCTTTGATCCTCATTCAATATTGCTGGGTGGGAGCATTTTGATTGTTTCCATGAAGATGTGACCCACCCAATTGTGGATGGTAATTTTTGATTAGATGATTTCCATGGAGGTGTGTCTCCACCCACTGAAGGGGGAGTTGCTTACTGGAATCCTTTAAAAGAGGAAACATTTTGGAGAGTGTCCTTTTTTGGTAGAGCCATGAGAAAGCCATCAGACGCTGTCATGTTCGCCATGTGTCCTTCCAACTGAGAGAGAAACATTGAACCTTGTCGGCCTTCTTGAACCAAGGTATCTTTCCCCGGATGCCTTAAATTGGACATTTCTATAGACTTGTCTTAATTGGGGCATTTTCTCGGCCTTAGAACTGTAAACTAGCAAATCATTAAATTCCCCTTTTTAAAAGCCATTCCATTTCTGGTATATTGCATTCTGGCAACTAGCAAACTAGAACAACCACAATGAGATAACATCTCAAACCTATAGAATGGCCACTATTAAACAAATAGGAAACTGCAAGTTTTGGAGAGGATGTGGCAAAATTGGAACACTTATTTATTGCTGGTGGGAACAAAAAATGGTATAGCCTCTATAGTGAATGGTTTAGCAGTTCCTCAGAAAGTAAAGTATAAAACAGCCTATGACTAAACCATCCTGCTACTCAGGATCTTCCTGGAAGAACTGAAATATAGAATATGGGTTACCAAGATACAGAATGAGGCTAAAGAATGAGAAATGGCTGTAGGCAGGGCAGCCTTGGTGAGTTGGAGACCATTTTTCTGAGCCCATGAATAAACTCCATTGCTACTACCATGAATGATCACATTGTTTATGATCCCATTGGAGACTGCCAGGAGTGACTGAAAAAAGAGGCCAACTGGTATCCACAGAATGGGTCGTCTTATCTATTGATTATTAAAATCCTCCTCTGCTGAAGTTGTTGTCTGTTGAACATTCACATGAGACACAAATATCTTTATGTTATCATATATTAATAAGTATATGCCCATAACTCTCCCCTAGATATCTTTGTCACCAATTTTCCAATCATGCTCCTTCCAAGTCCCTGACCATGTAGACAAACCACTGGCCATACCCATGAATCAGCATACTGATGCACATCAAACTATTTCTCCTTCCAATAAAAAGAACAAACAGGTTCACTCTTAAAGCTGTGCACACTAAGGGGATTTTTCTGCATCACTGTTCTGGAAGGATGCCTCAGAAATGGATCGTAGTGCTGAATCTATCCTTTCTTGAGTAGTACCTGTATATCATGCAGAACCATCTATAAATAAAGCCCCAGCTTCCCAATCCTCAGTCAGCTGCTCATAGGGAATTCCCAAAGAAGTCATGTCTGGAAGCTAAGAAAGAGAATGTAATATGGCAGAAAGTGGGCCATGGGCATTTAGGATACTTCCACGTGTAATTTACTTGTGCCTATAGACCCACTTGAGCTCTATTTCATATGTACCACTTCCATTTTATGATGGAGTGCTGCTGGGCACACCTAATTTTATGGCTTGGTGGATCAGACAATACCAAATTCACAATGGGCAACTCAGGCTTCTTGGTATCTTGGTGGTCCAGGGTTAAACATTTCCCTTGGCTTCTACTAAGGCCCAAAGCAAGCCAAAAGCTGTTTCTCAAAAGGAGAGTAGTTAACTGCTGAGAATGGCAAGACTTTGACCCAAAATCTTAAGGGTCTTCAGTATAATTGTCCTATAGGGGCTCATCAAACTCCAGACAGCATCTCTATTTGTCACTGACACTTTCAGTACCATTGGATCTGCTGGACCATATGGCCCAGGGGGAAGAGCAGCCTTCACAGTAGCCTGAACCAGCTGCCGAGACTCCTAATGTTCTGATCTCTATTCAAAACTAGCAGTTTTCTGGGACACTCAGTAAATGGACCAAGTAACACACTCTACTGAGGAATATATTGCCTCCAAAATTCAAAGAGCTCAAGTAGTTGTCTCTCGTTTTTGTTGTAAAAGCTGCCAGATGCAACAGCTTGTCCTTCACCTTAGAAAAGCTATCTCAACATGTCTTAAACTAGTATACAACCAGAAACTTAGTAAGGTTTAAGGTCCCTGAGTTTTAGTTGGATTTATCTCCCATTCTTTGACATACAAATGTCTTACCAACAAGTACAGAGTAGTTGTTACTTCTTGCTCACTAGGTCCAATCAACTTGATGCCATCATTATAATAAACCAGTGTGATGTCTTGTGGAAGGGAGAAGTGATCAAGATCCCTGCACACTAGATTATGACATAGGGCTGGAGAGTTGATATATTCCTTAGGTTGGCAGTGAAGACGATTTGCTAGCCTTGCCATCTGAAAGCACATGGTTTCTGGTGGTCTACTGATAAGTATTGATGAAAAGCATTTGCAGATTCAATAACCCTATACTAGCTCCCAGTGGATGTAATTTTCTTAAGCAACGATACCACATCTGGAGCAGCAACTGCAATTGGAGTCACCACCTGGTTAAAAGTATAACAATTCACTGTCATCCTCTGAGATCCATCTTTCTGTACAGGCCAAAAGGACAGTTCAATGGTAATGTGGTGGGAATCAACTGCCCCCATCCCTGATCCTTCAAATCTGTCATGGTGGCATTGACCTCTGCAATACATCCAAGAATGTAGTGTTGTTTTGCTTTGCTATTTTCTTGGTAGAGACAGTTCTAGTGGCCTCCACCTGGCCTTTCCTTGCATAATAATCCTTATTCCATAAGTAAGGAAACTAATGTGGGGATTCTGCCAGTGGCTGAGTTGCCTATTCCAATTTTACCTCCCAGAATTTGGAAAATAACATCAGAGTGGACCTGAGGACACACTGAACCCACTGTGAGATAGTCTTGAGTTCAAACTTCATTAATTATCTGACCTCCATAAGTCCCTACTCTGACTCTGGACCACAGTGATGGTTTGAGTGTCCTGGAATTAATGTCAGTTCCTAGCTGGTGCCTAATAATCCTGAAATATGGACATTTCCTTTTCTCCAGTACACAGTAACACTGGTAAAATTCCATAGTCCCCTTTGAGGAGACTGCCAGGAAGATTAACAGAATATGTTTTTGGCAGTGTAACAGGGTCCTTCCCCAAGGGGAAGATCCCATAGTAATATCTGACCTACAGGGAAGACCAACCACAGAGCTCTTCAGGGATGATGGAGTTGCTCTTAGAAATTTATTTCACACAGTCCTGATAAAAGGTATGTTCTCTGGTGAGAATGTCTTACACTATAAATTCACTCGCGTTGCTAGTTCTCCAAGCCTTTGGATGTCCTCATGTACATTACACCAAGCAGTTCAGGCATTTTGACATCAAGTAATGTAGGCCACCCTGTGGTCCATGCTTCAGCCAAACTGTTAGGACAATTTGTTATTCTCAATATAAAGCATCATACTCAGAATCTCTGTTTAGTGGGTCCATGTCAATAAATTCAGCCTGATCCAACTTTATATTCCTTCCATCATTATTCCACACCCTTAATATTCATTCTCATACCTTTGCTCCTGATTTCTGTCCATCTAAGTTAGAAAAACTGCAGTTATTTTGGAGTGTAGCACACTTCCTCATGGGTTACACTTTGTATCTCACCTTTTGGGGACTGTTATGAGGTCAGTTTAGTTATAGGTCTGGAAATAAGGTGGGTGGTGAAGTTATTCAAGAGAAGAATTAGCAGTGCCCTGTAAGTCAACTACCTCAGGGCATTCCCCTGCAGTTTCACCTGGTGAAACAAGGTTATTCTCTTCAGTCAGAGGTATAAGGCTGCTTCCTTAGGGAAGACAGTTATAGGTATATCAGGCACAGCAGGGTTAACCTCCTCAGGTGGAGGTCAGTGGGTAATTCCTCAGGGCAGAGAATTAAACATTTATCTGAAAAAGAATACTCAGCTGTATATAGGTTTTCAATGTCCCAACTGTCATTACCAGCCGTATGCCACCATTTCAATTTTCAGGATCCCATTCTTTCCCAGTCAATGTCTTCATTTCAACAGTAGACACCCTACAAGACTGAGATTTCAACTCACATTGTAATTCAGCCACTAGCACAATGAAACTCTGGGTTTAGTTTTCAAATATCAAGTCTGAAGCTAAAAGACACGTTTCTTTCAGGGAGTACAGAGAAAAGTTCATTATCTTGAGTGCATTACTTGAACTGCGAATTTGAAGCCATGCATACATTTCTTTCTTTAGCAACTGTATCCAGTGGATTTAGGAACAATGAGCAAGCATAAGCAACATTTTTAATCCCACAAACCTCTGTTCCTTTGAGCCCTGCCTCTTGTAAGCATTTGAGTAACAGTATGCAATATTGATATTTTGCACGTCTCTATTTCCAGCACATGCCATGGTCTATTAGTGCCAACTTGATTATTGGAAATAGTATCATCACTTACTTTTTATATAATTAGGTTACAGAACTAATGACAGAAACCCCAGAGCTACTCAGGAATCACATTCTTAATATTCTATTTATCAAGAATCACTCCTAATACCAAAGTCTATATTGCTGTGGTTCTTCAGAAAAACAGAACTGACGGTATATATGCATACATACATATAGGAATATCTCAAGTTGTGAATTCTATATACAAAATTAAGTATATTTTTATATACCAATGATGAAACATTGGTAAATGAAATTATAAATGCAATTCCATTTATAGTACCATCCCCAAACATGAAAAACAATAACAAGTTTGCATATGACCTATATGTTAGCAGCTACAAAACCTTTTTAGAAAAAACAAAACAAGACCTAAGTTTATGGAAAAACATATATTCATAAATTAAAAGAGGCTACATTTTAAGATATCAGTTCTCTCCAAATTCATGTTGAGATTTAGAACAATCAAAAATTGCATGAAGTTTTTTGCACAAATTGAGGAATGCATATGGAAATTTGAAGAACCCATAATCACAAATAAAATATTTAAAAAGAGGAAAAAATTTAAAGGATTTATGCTACATGGTTTCAATTCTAATAATAAAGCTACAATAATTATGATGGTGTGATGAAAGGGTACACATATAGATCAAAAAGGTGAAATAAAGAGCCAAGCAATGGATCTGTACATATGTATGCAGTTCTTTTTTTTAAAAGTGTTTTTGGGCATGAGCATGCTCTGGGAAGCAAACCCGGGTCTCTGGCATGGCAGGCGAGAATTCTGCCACTGAGCTATGGTTGCACTGCCCTGTAGTCAATTCATTTTCACTTAAATTAACAAAGCATTTAAATGGGGGAAGGAATGTCTTTTCAAATGATTATTCTAGAGCAACTTTTATCAGTATAAGCAGTAAGTATTTACTCTCACACCACTCCTTACTCAAATAGATCATAGACTTAAATATATATTCGAAACTTATATGAATAGTCCAAAGACCCAAAGGAGGAAATATTTGAGATATTGGGTTAAAAGGTGATTTAGATAAGGCACAAAAACATGATCCATGAAAGAAAGGAAAAGATAAATGATACATTGTCTTTAAATAATAAAAGACAAAAACCTAAGGAATAATAGGCAGCATTTTAAATGAACACGTCACCAAATAAGACACATGAATAACTAATAAGCACATATAAGATGCTCAACATAATCAGTCAACAGGAAGATGTTAATTAAAACCACATTGTTATACCACTATACGCACTGCAATAGCTTAACTAAATATACTAACAATACTAAGTGGCAGTAAAAATGTGGTCCATTTGTACATTTTTGGTGAAAGCAAAAACTGGTGATTTCTTAAAAAGTCAAAGACTTACTTTCTTTAGTACCTGGTTATTCAGGTAGCAGATTTTTTTTCTTAAGAGAAAGTAAAAAACCTGTATTTATATACCCAGAAGAGTTTTATTCAATAGTGAGACATTTGGAATAGCCCAAATTCTCAACGGTTTATCAGTGGATGAACAAAATGTGGTATCTTCATACAATGAAGTAACAGTCAGAAATAAGAATGAAACAAACTGCTCATACATGCAATAAGATGGGTAAACCTAAAACAAATCAAGTCAATAGAAAATATTCATAACTAAAACAATACAGAATGTATTATTTCAGTTATATAAATTATAGAACATACAAAATAATCCATAATGAAAATGATAGATCATTGTTTGCCCCAGAGAGAAGAGTGGAAGAAAGGATGGGATACCAAGAAGTACAAGCAAAGGAAAGTACAAATAAACTTTTGGGAGTGAAGGTAATATTAGGCATATTAATTGTTGTGATGACTAATGGCTGTATATATCAAAATTAACTGAATTGTACACTTCAAGGAATGTAGTTTATTGGACAAAAATCATGTCTTAATAAAGTTTTAAAAAACAACAAAAGAAACTGGAAATCAGTGACTCAGTAAATTTCATAAGTGTTATGGACCAGTGATTGTTGTACGCTATGGCTTTTCTTTCTTTGACCATGAGGTCCTACTGTGATGCATCTATGTCCATCTGACCAATATATTTGTTCTGTAGGAGACAGATCATTTTTTATAGTTCTCAGAATGAAATGAACAGTTTTTGAGAAGCTTTTTCTCAGGAACAAAATCCAAAGAGTCTTGTCTATACCTAGACCTGATTTTGGTAAGAAGATTCTTGACTTCAAACGTGAACCTAATGTTGTCCAACTGTAAATACATATGAGACTCCTAGCAAGAACTACCCAGTGAAACTTCAAAACAATGAGAGATAATAAAAATGATTCTTATTGTTTTTAAGTCCCTAAATATTATTAGATGGTTTGACACAAAGGCAATAGATAGTATGGTACATTCTCCTTTCTAGATACTGCTCTTTATCTCTCCTCTCCTCCACTTTGACCACTTCTTGAATGAGCCATTTCTGTATTTGATGTCTCCATTTCCTACCATTTGTTCATGTGGAATTTATTTCAAATTCATTCTTCGATCACCACTCCACTGAAACCCTGCCTCGACCCTCAATAACTCTTAGGTGGCCAAGTACTATGGATTTTTGGTTCTTACGGTATTTCCTATTTTAATAACTTTAGACAATTAGGAACATTTATTCCTTTAAGGACTCTTCTATTGCTTTGAGGCAATAACTTCTTATCAGTTTTCTGTATCTAGCTAGTTCTTTTCCTGTTACTGAACTTTCAGCCTCAGGTCCTCTTATCTCCTTGCACTCTATTTTTCCACGCGAGCTTATCCACAAGTATGCTCTCAATTAACATCTTTTAAGCTACATTTTAGCATATAAATTAGTCAACTCTTTTGAAATACAGATTTATTTGGCTGCTCACTTCCCCAAATCTACAAATGAATGCCTCAAAAACATAACCAACATATTCAAAAACAAAATCATGCTTTGCTCCCTCCCTAATTATTTTAATCTAGTGATTCCTAATCCCCAAACTACATTCATTTTTAAATTAGAGAATTTGTGGCTTTACAGAAAAATCATGCATAAAATACATGGTTCTCATATACCCTATTATTAACCCCTTGCATTAATGTGGTACATTGGTTACAATTTATGAAAGGACATTTTTATAATTGTACTATTAACTATAGTTCATGGTTTACCATAAGATTCAGTTTGTGTTTCACAGTCCATAAATATTTGTTTAAAAATTATATTCTAGTAACATATGTACAACACAAATTTTCTCCTTTTAATTACATTCATATATATATATACTTGGGTGCTATTATGCTTACAATGTCGGGCTACCATCACCACCATCCACCACACCATTTTTTTCATCATCTCCTGTAGAAACTTTATAATTTAAGCATTAACTCTATATTCCCTACCCACACCACATCTCCAGGTAATCAGTATTCTAGATTCTGATACTATATACTATGATGATATGCATCTGCTTATACTAATTATTTTATTTCCCTCAGAACATACAATATTTTTCCTTTTGCATCTAGCTTATTTTACTCAACATGATGTCTTCCAGGTTCAGCAATGTTGTTGTATGTATCAGAACCTCATTCCTTTTATGGATGAATAAGATTCTATTGCATGTATAAACCATATTTTATTTATGCATTCAGCAGTTTTATTATTTGTGAAGAAGGTGGCTGTAAATATCTGTGTGAAAATATCTGATCAAGCTCATGGTCTTCAATTCCTTTGATTATATACCTGGAAATGGAATTTCTGGATCATAGAGTAATTCTATGCTTAGCTTTCTAAGGAACCACCAAACAGTCTTTCAGAGTCCTGCACTATTTTACACTGCCACCAAAAATGAATGAGCATTCCGATTTCTCTACCTGCCCTCCAACACTTGTCATTTTTCATTATTTTAATAGTAGCTTGCTAGTGGAAGTGAAATGATATCTCATTGTGGATTTGATTTGCAGTTCCCTGACGGCTAATGATGTCGGGCATCTTTTCATGTGTGTTTGGCCATTTGTGTAGCTTCTTCAGAGCAACATTGATTCAAATCTTTTGCCTATTTTTAGACTGGGTTGTCTTTTAGCTGTTGAGATGTAGGATTCTTTTATATAATCTGAATATTAAACGCTTGTCACATAAATGGCTTCCAAATATTTTCTCCCATTGTATATGTTGTCATTTTACTTCCATGTTGTTATGGAGACAAGTCATTTTTACATCTAGCTGTCATTTTTAAAACATCAAAAGTTTTAAATTTTGATAGGGTTCCATTTATCTAGTTTTAATTTATTTGCTTGTGCTTTGAATGGAAAGCCTGAAAACCCATTACCTAACACAAGGGTCTGAATATACTTCCCTATAATTTCTTCTAGGAGAAGTATTAATTTATTAGCTTTAGTAGCTTTTTTGTGTGTGGATTTTTAAGGATTTTCTGTATATAGGATCATGTCATCTGTAAATAGAGAAGTTTTGCTTCTTCCTTTCCAATTTTGATTACTTTTATTTCTTTTACTTGCTTAATTTCTCTAACTAGAACTTCCAGTAAAACATTGAATAACAAGGGTACAGTGGGCATCATCTGTACCAGTTTAAAACTGCTGTGTACCCCAGAAAAGCCATATTCTTTAATCCTCATTCAATATCGCTGTGTGGGATCTTTTTCATCATGTTGTTTCCATGGAGATGTGACCCACCCAATCGTGGATGAGACCTTTTGATTATGTGGTTTCCATGGAGATGTGTCTCTTCTCACTCAAGGTGGCATTGCTTACTGGAGTCCTTTAAAAGGATACCATTTTGCAAAAATCTGCAGAACCTACACAACCAGAGACCTTCGGAGATGTGGAAAGAAAATTCTCCCAGGGAAACTCTTTGAAGAAACCAGGAGAAAAAGCTAGCAGATGCTGTCATGTGCCTTCCCAGATGAGAGAGAAACCAGATGTCACAAACAGTCTCTTGAGTCAGGGTGTATTTCCCTCAATGCCTTGGTTTGGACATTTTCATAGTCTTAGACTTTTAAACTTGCAACTTATTAAATTCCCTTTTTAAAAGCTATTCTATGTCTGGTATACTATTTTCTAGCAGCATTAGTAAACTAATAGAGAATGCTTGTCTGTGCCTGATCTTAGAGGGAAAACTTTCAGTTTTTCATCATTAAATATGATGTTAGTTGTTGGTTTTACATGCTCTTCATTGTGTTGAGGAGGATTTTTTCTTTTTTTTTTAAGTTTTTTTGTGTGTTTATATAAAGAAGTGGTGCTGGGTATTTACAAATTCTTTTCTCTACATCATTTGAGAAGATCATGCTGTTGTTTTCTTTTTCCCATTAATATGGTATATTTCTTATTTGTTTTCTTAAGTTGAACCGATCTTGTATACCTGTAATGAATCCCTCTTGATTATTATGTATTATTTTTTTAATGTACTGTCAGATTTTGTTGAGAATATTTGAATCTACTATCATAAGAAATATTGGTCTATAATTTTCTTTTCTTTTACTCTCTTTATCTGGCTTTGTTGTGAGAGTGATATTGACTTCATAGAATGAATTAATGTAGGTTTACTCCTCTTCAATTGTTTGAATGAATTTGAACATGACTGGTGTGCATTCTTCTTGGAATATTTGATAAAATTCTCCTGAGAAATCATTTGGTCCTTTCTTTTTGTTGTTGTTGTTGGGAGATTTTTTTATTACTGATTCAACTTTTTTACTATTTCTTACTTTGTTGAAATCTTCTATTTCTTCTTAAATCAGTATAGGTAGTTTGTGCATTTCTGGGAATTTGTCCATTTTCTAGGTTATTTAATTTTTTGCTATATATTCGCTCATATTATCCTCTTATGGTCATTTTTATTTGTCATTAATTATTCAGTAGTAATGTCCCTGTTTCACTTCTCATTTTAGTTATTTATATCCTCTCTCTCTTTATCTTTGATGGTGTACCTGTAACTGATAGATCAGGACTTAAGGGATGATTTTGATTACTGAATCATTATATAAATATTCCTTTTTGCTTTCTGGCATATTGGAGTAGACAGAGAAATATCTGAAATCTCTGAATTGTAATCTAGCTGTCTTGATCTCTGATAATGGTTGTATAGCCCTTATCTCCTGCCCCTGTGATTTAAAAAAAAAAAAAAAAACCTTGTGACTAACCTTCATCTGTACCTAGTTACTCAGTTTTTTAACTTTAGATTCTTGTAATCACTAAAGACAACCCCTAATGGCTATTAATGAAGGGTCTTGGGTTTGCCCAGAACTAACCCACCCCAAGTCCCAAATTATGTTGATGACCAAGACTGGATCTAACCAAAGTGGGCCCGCCTGAAATGTGCAGTAGCTTAGACTTTAAGCTACAAGTCACCTATACCTCATTCCACCATTTTCTTTCATACATTCTGTGACTAAGCATGCAATCAATCTGCCATACTCAATAATTAGATCACCTCTAATTATATCAACAGGGTTTATCCTAAACCCAGCCCATCTTTTCTCTAATAAAACTACCTGAATTACTCTAGTTTGGGGAGACAGATTTTGGATAGATAGGCCATCTACTACATGACTACTAAGAAAATTCTTCTCTTTTTTGAAACCCCAGTGTCTCAAGAATTGGTTACTGAGAATGTCTGGCAAAATAATCAATGGCCTTTTTCCAGTAACATACCTAAATATTTGTCAACTTTATTGATCTTTTCTAACAACCAAGTTTGTTTTTGTTGATTCTCTCTATTGTTTTTTCATACTCTATTTCATTTATCTCTGATCTAATCTTTATTTCCTCCTTCCTGATCACTTTGTGTTTAATTTGTTCTTGTTTTTATCATTCCTCCAGTTTTTAGGTTAAGACTATTGTTGGAACTCTTTCTTGTAATGAAAGTATTTAGAGTTCTAAATTTTCCTCTCAGCATTCCCTTTGCTGCATCCCATAATTACTAGTATGTTGTGTTTTCATTTTAGTTAGCCTGAAGATATTTCCTAATTTTCCTTGTTATAACCTCATTAAACTATTCGTTGTTTAAGACTATGTTGTTTAATTTCAACATATTTGTGACTTTTACATTTCTCCATCTGCTATTGATTTCTAGCTTCATTCCATTTTTCAGAGAAAATATGTTTTATGACTTCAATATTTTTAATTTATTGAAACAAAGTTATGATGTATCCTGGAGAGTGATCCACGTGCACCATAGAAAGATTTATGTTCTGTTGCCGTTGGGTGAAGTGTTTTATATATGTCTCATGTCTAGTTGATTTAGAGTATCATTCAAGTCTTTTATTTCCTTATTGATCTTCTGTCTAAATGCTCTATCATTATTGAAAGTGATGTATTGGAGTCTACTATTAATGTAGAACCCTCAATTTCTCCCTTCAAAATCTTCAATATTTGCTTCATGTATTTTTGGACTCTGCTGTTAGATGCATATATGTTTTATAATTTTTATGTCTCCTTGTTGAATTTTCCCTTTATCAGTATGTGATGACCATTTTGTACCTTGTAACAATTTTTTAATTAAAGTTTACTTTTTCTGATATTAGTGCAGTTACTTTGGCTCTTTCTGGTTACTATATGCATGGTATATTCTTTCCATCCTTTCACTTTCTACCTCTTTATGTCTTTGAACTTAAGGTTTCTTGTAAAAAGCATATGGCTGGGTCATGTCTTTATATCCATTTTGCCAATGTACACCTTTTCACTGGAGAGTTTAATCTGTTTACATTAAAGTCACTACTGATAAGCAGGACTTTCTTCTGCCACTTGTTATTTGGTCTTGTAAGTCTTTTGCCCTTCAATTCTTCTGTTAATGTCTACACCTATTTAGTTGATTTTTTTTTGTGTTATTCTATATTGAGCCCTTTCTTATTTATCCCTGGATATATTTTTCACATATTTTCTTTGTGATTATAATGGGTTAAAATTTAACATCCTGAATATATAAAATCATATTTGATTTGATTTCACTTTTACTTCAATAGTATACACATGCATTATTTCTATATCCATTTGTCCCTATGCCTTTTTTGTACTTGTTACAAATTAAGTCTTTGTGCAGTTTATAGTCAATATAATAAATTTATCATTTCTAGGTATTCATTTCCACTTAAGTATCTGTAAGAAATAAGAACTGACTGGCGTTACTGTCTTAAAAAATACAATACAATGGTTCTGGCATTTATAATTACTCAAATGGTTCTTTATTTATTTATTCTAGTTTGAACCACTGTCCGATGTCCTTTCCTTTCAGTCTGAAGAATTCCCTTTAGCCTTGCTTATAGGGAAGGTCTAGTGGTGATGAGCTTCCTTGGCTTTTGTTTGTCTGGGAGTGTCTTAATCTCTACATCCTTTTGAAAGTCTTGCTGGATATATATTCTTGCTTGGCATTGTTTTCTTTTAGCACTGTAAGTATTTCAACCCACTGCCTTCTTGCCTCCTCTTCTCCATAGTTTCTGATGAGAAACCAGCACAATCTAAACAAGACTTCCTTGTACATTACACCATGTTTTCTCCTGAAACTTTCAGATCTCTCTTCTTGTCCTTGGCATTCAACAGTTTGGCCAGTATGTGTTGGGTCATACTTTTCTTCAAGACTGTTTTCCTAGATATCTTCATCTCCTTGAGCATATTGAAGATCATTTAAAAAAATCTTTTTCCCATTTGTCATCAGTGTCATCTTTGTTTCTATTTTGAAAGTTTTATTCTCTTCCTTTTGATGGGCCATCATTTCCTATTTTTTCTTTGTCTTGTAGTGTTTTGTGGCATACTTCATATCTTAATATTTTAACTCTAGGAAATATCCTGTGATTTCTTTTTCTTGAGTTTATATCCAGCTAATGGGAGAAAATATTTGGAAGCCACTTATCTGACAAGGGTTTAATATTCAGACTATATAAAAGAATCCTACATCTCAACAGTTAAAAGACAACCCAATTTAAAAATAGGCAAAAGATTTTTCTGCCTAAAAACAGGCAGAAGTTTTACCATATCTTCTGAAATATCAGGAGCTAACAAAACCAAGCAAATCTAAGAAATAAACACCTTTCACAGACATGCAAATTGGCTTACCACTTGCCATACTCTCCTCTGTGTTCATCCTTCTTAGCAAGAAGGGGAAGTATAAGACTAAGGCAAAATGGTGGGTCCTCTCTGTGTTTCTGGGTCTGTATCTTGTCTTGGCCTTGGGCTTGCTAGAGGCCTTAAGAGTTCGCCCATTTACATAAAATTGAATGCCCTTTCTACTTCCAATGATAGAACTTCTCCTTATCCAGTGCATTCTTCTGTAGGACTGAAAGTAGGTCAATCTTTGTGCCAGGCCACCTGATTCAATTGTTTCTTAGTGTGCTTTCACTGTCTCTAGCTGCTTTTGCCTGGAGAGTAAATTCTTGGAGATAAGGCATATAAGATAGGAGTTTTCCATGTCGGTCTTTTCCAGTTGTAATAAGGTCGAGGACCCACAGAAGCAGTGCTAACCAGCTCCAAGTTGACCTGGAGTGAGGATGACGGAGGTACCAGGAAGTGTAACAGAAGCATCTTCCATGGCTCCCCAATGCTTCACTTTCTTGACTTGACACCTGCCCATCAAGTGCACCTCTCCAGCTATCCTTTGCAGCTCTGAAGAAACAAGCCTTCTTATATCACTTCAATCACTGTGTCCATGGCTGGTAGGTACACTGGTCATGCAGGAGCAGGCTCCCAGCGATCAGGAGTAGATAATTAAGAACAGTGATTAGTTGTCAGACTGTACATCTCTGAATCTTGAGGAACTTCATACTGCAGCCTGCTGTAAGGTTAGGGTATAGGAAATGGTAGCTGGTCTCTGGAGAGCCAAAATCACTGTTATTTATCAAAATTTACCATCCTGTTCCACTTATTCTTCCTGGGATGTTGCACAGTGTTCCACTGGACTCTGGAATTTCAAAATGGTTTCTAAGGATAGCTTTTGCTTATTTAATAGTTGTCCTGGTGGAACAACAGATGCCTGAACTCAGCCATCGTCCTACAATTCTTTCTGCATGCATTCAGTTTTGTTTTGATTTTTTGCATGGGCAGGCACTGAGAAACAAACCCAGGTCTTTGGCATGGCAGGCAAGAATTCTGCCATTGAGCCACTGTTACACTGCCCATCCATTCAGTTTTGCCAACCAGAAATTTAGAAGTAATTTTAATCCCTCTTTTTACATCATGTTTCACATCTTAAAAACACAAACTTTCATGAAATTTTCTCTATTTTTGCCAACATCACCCTATTCCAATTTTTCTCAATTGAGGCAATATTAGCATTTTGAGAGAATATTTTATTTTTTTATAGGGGACTATTGTATATATAAGCACATTTAAATGTCCCTGTGCTTCATCTACCAAATACCATTAGCGTTCCCCATTCATTGAGACCTTCAAATTCCCCAAAGTCATTGTAAACATCCCTAGTGAGGTGTAAAGTCCATTCTCTGGTTGGGAACTTTTGAATTTGTTCAAACTAATGTTACTCCTTGCCTGAGTTGCAACAGACTCCTGCATGTTCTCTTGGCCATCTCCCAACTCTCTGCTTGTCTTCTGCCCACACTGTAGCATAATGACATTTTCAAAAGCTAAAATTAATAATATCACTACAAACGTATCATTTCCTTAAAAATTATTCTAAATTTCCAGTTGTCAATTGGATAAAGATTTATGGTCATGGCCTCTCTGATCATTGGTATTCGCTTACCTGTCTAGCATCATCTCTTCTGATATTCAACATTGTTCTTTGTGATGGAGCCACACCAAAACAATTTCCATTCCCTGACCATGCCATACTCCATTTTTCCATGGAGATTTCCCACATATGCTTCTTCTCCCTGGAACATTCTTTCCTCAGCTTTTGTTGAGTTAACATCTATGTATATTTTATATCTCACTTTACTACTTACTCACAAAGCCTTTTCTTATTGTGTAGTTCAAATACTACATAGAATCATCTTCCTTTCCTTTACAGCAATTATATCAGTTAATAATTTTACACTCATTACAATTATTTAATTATTGAACTGTGATTTCCATAGAAATGGAACATGTCTATTTTTCCTCACCAAGTTTATTCTAAGTCCATTGCCTGGCACATATCATCACATAGGGATGATAAACTATTTATGGAAGTAATGAATGACTTTTAAGCAACAGGTACAATAGAGTTCTGTTAATGATGCAATTATATACAGCAGGCTTTAAGAAATAGAAGGTTAAGCTTTTATTAGAGGCATTTCAGTATGTAAATATCTTGCTCATTACAATGTAAAAAACAATTGGTGGAAAGAAATCAAATGTTGAGTGTTACTGATTTTAGAATTTACACCTGTTCTAATGTGATTCATTGACTAACAGCTAAAATGGGATATTTCACACTCAATTGACTAAAATCCCATTAGCATATGCCCTAAGCCTTTAAATAAACTAACTGGCAGTTTTTCTCACTGTTTGCATGCGTCCATATATTTTATCAGTAATTAAAGATATGATTGTGTGCTTAGGTAAGAGGATATCATAGAAATACATATTTCAATGTGAATAATAACTTAATTTCTCAGTGAAACATTGTATGATATTCTTGATAATTCAGTTGGTAAACTGTAGTGCCTGGGAAAGGGACATTCTTCTCTTTATGTATGAGACTGAATAGATAAAAATATCTCTACTCTCTTAATATTATTAGCAAGTTATCAGAGCAAACACATTTATAGATTCATATGGCAGTTTATATAAAATAAATATATAATTTTTAAAATGTAGACCTAAAATAACTACCAGTTTAGGCAAGTGTTACAGTGAAGTAATCTCCTGAGTTTTGCAAGATTCAATCCCTGTTTCTTCCAGCTGAGAGTTTCAAAAGTTGTTTCAGGGATCATTGGGTCTGCAAGGGAGGGATAGAAGGAGAAGAAGGAAGAAGAATTTTAATAAGGAGGACCTCAATTCAATTAGAGGAGGACTTAATACTTCATTTCAACAAACACTACTAGAGAAGAATTTAAAATATAACACCAGAGAATCACCAATGACCCCTCAAGAATTTTGTAAATCCATAGGCCTGGGAACCATGAGTATGGCAGAATACAAACTCATGTAATCTACATTCTATGTACTTTGTGCTCTTCTATGAATAGTGATTATTGGTACAGATCAGTTGGTTGAATTGTTCAGTCCTGCAGAACTGAATTATCATCATGCAGATTCTGCCTTATTTCATCTCAATCTTCCTTCCCAAATCTCTGACCTCTAATTCTACTAATACGGCATACCTGTTTCTGATCCTATATTGCTGCACTATTAGCCTCTTGATTTCCCTTTTTTCTTTTAATCCCACCATCCTAGGTACGACTGTGTCTAATAAGTGCTTTTAATTTTCTCCTGAACCCATGAGTCTCCTTTAATGTTAGTTTGACCCTACATCGTTTTTGAAAAAGGTAAGACCTTGAGATAAGATACTGTAGTTATGACATTAGAGCTCTGATTCTCAACACCAATTGAGGATAATATTGAATTAATTCTTTTTATTCATTCATTTAAGAAGCATCTGCTTGTTGTCTAATGTGCACATAGCACTGTGCTCCAGTCCCTGCCCTCAAGGGGTAAGTAGTTTTTTGTGTGTTTTAGGCACAGAGTGTGTATGTTTGTGTGGTGTATTATGAGGAAATGTGTGATGTGTCTATAGATATGTGTGTACATGGTTTGTTTATGGGTGTGTATGAATGTGCATGAGTGTGTATGGGTCTTAGCACAATGCTGAAAAGTAAATGACACATTGCAATCAAATGTAATATGTCATAAAATGTGTGGAAGTGGAGCACTGGAGGCAACACGGGCCTTTTTATAGGAGAAACATGGTGAGTACATAGGTAGGATTTTATAGAGAGAACAAATCTTGGGGAGAATTTAGGTACACAGAGGAGTACCTGACACACACCAAATGCTCTATACATATATGTTGAATTAAGTGCTTAATTAATATGGTTTTTGTTAGTCAGATGCACCCTTTCCCTCCCTCTGGCAGAGTTGTTAGGGAAAAAGGAAATGTAGGTGGAATGCATGGCTGTGTGTAGTATTTTGAAGAGATGCAAATAATTAAGTGCAACCTGAGTGATGAGCCAGTCCTTACTTGGAAGGTGACTGGGTGGAAAGAGGGCATGTGCTAGATGAATCAACTTTAAATCTCTCTCTCTTTCTCTTTCTCTTCCCCCCTGCTACCATCTAGCAGCTGCTGATTGTATGCCCAACATGTGTCCACTACTGTGTATGTGACAATTGCAAGTATGACACCATTTCTACCATCTAACTGTTAGTGCTACCCACCTTACATGAAATGGAAATAAATTTAGAGTTTATCATAAAGGCCACAGAGCTCCATTGAAGAATCTTAAACAACTGGATAATTTAACCAGGATTATGTTTTCATATGATTGGTCTGGTGGCATAAGAAAAGAAATGAAAGAAACATATCTAGGGCCAGAAGATCAATTTTGGGATGCTCTTCCAAGCTCCTTGCTTAGAAATGATGAGGCAAGAACAATGATACTCAAGAGAAACAAATGGGTGTGAGTGATATATTTAAGAGCTGGAGTAGAACCTTGCAGAACTAATATATATTTGTGTGTGTATGTGTGTATATTTACATTTATATCTATAGCTATATCTATATTTCTCTTCAGTTTTCAGGATAAGGGTGGGAAAGGGTGCATCTGACTAACAAAAACCATATTAATTAGTCACTTAATTCAACACTTATGTATAGAGCATTTGGTGTGTGTCAGGTACTCCTCTAGGTTCTGGGGATAAAATGATGAAAATAAACATTCCCTGCTTACCTTATAAAAGAAGAAAACAGACCAATAAAAAACGTATACAATGCTGGTTAAGTGTCATGGTGAAAAGCAGAAATATAAAATGCTGTAGGGAGTGCTGAGAGTTAGAGGGATTGCTGTTTTAAGTTAATATGTTAGAGGTAAAAAAAATCTCTTTGATAAGAATACTGTGCTGGTTTAAAGCTATTATGTACACAGAAAAGCCATATTCTTTAATCCTCATTCAATATTGCTGTGAGGGATCTTATTATTTCTTCCTGGAGATGTGACTCACTCAATTGTGGGTGGTACCTTTTGATTAGGTTGTTTCCATGGAGATGTGATGTCACCCATTCAAAGTGGGGTTGATTACTGGAGGCTTTTAAGAAGAAACTATTTTGAAAACAGCTGTAATGTTGACAGAGCCCACACAGTCAGAGATCTTTGGAGATGTGGAAGGAAAACATCCCCAGGCAAGCCTTATGAAATGAGAAGAGAAAGCTAGCAGACCTCACCAGATAAGAGAGGTGTTTGGAAACCAGAGACCCCAGTAAACACCAGCCATGCCTTCCCAGCTGACAGAGCTGCTCCAGACCTGGCTACCTTTCTTGAATCAAGGTACTTTTTCTGGATGCCTTAGCTTAGATATTTTTATAGCCTTAGAACTGCAAACTTGTGACTTAATAAATTGCCTTTTAGAAGCCATTCCATTTCTGGTATATTGCATTCTGTTAGTTTTAGCAAACTAAAACAATTATATTTAAGCAGACACCTGGAAAAAAAAGTGGAAGCACTATTTTGGCAACTCAAATCGGCAGAACAGCAAGAAGAAAATCCTTAAAGCAAACAGTGTCTGGAATCCAAGAAGGAAGGTAATTTGTCTAGCACGGCTTGAGGAAAGAAGAAGGAAGAGGGGTAGGAAATATGTTCAGAGAAGACATGGCCCCAATCATGCAGGACATTGCCAGCCATTGAAAGAGCTTTGAGTTTGACCTTGAGCATGCTTGTCAGTCCCTGGAGGATTGTGAGCAGGGCAGTGACATTTTCGGACATTTTAAAGGGATTTCACTGGCTGTTTAATAGAGGTTACTATGACTGGGCAAATCAGAAGGTGGCATAGGGTTAAGATGCTTCAATTTTCCAGGTAATTTTAAGTAGGATGATAGAGTTGGTGTGAAGTTTCAAATTATGATTATTTTAAAGCTGGACCAACAGAACTTGCTGATGAATTTGATGTAGAGTGTTAAACAGGTTTCAAGGAAAACATAAAAAATGTTGGCTTCAACATTGAGAGAATGGAGTTCCCATTTACTGAAATAAGAAAGATACCAGTGGTGGAGAAGTCATGGTCATACCTAGTGGCCATCTCTAGCCTTGGCCTACCCCCATCTTCTTTTCTATTTCAGTATGTTTCCATTCTGCAGGCTGGGAGCGATGCTAAGTCTAATGAAAAGGCTTGACCACACTGCGAACCCAGAAATGGGTAAAAGCTGTTTCAACTGCTTATGAAGTTGGGAACACTCACTGCCTGGTTCCTCACCACTGAGTTGTATCAATACCCTACCTTTGGCAGAAAATATGTTTCTCTCACTTCTAACTCTCACTTCTAACTCTGGGGTGAGTGGAGCTGCCATCCACCAACCCTGACATGACTAATTGGGCTCCTGAGGAGACACACCATGATGCGGTTTCTTCCCCTGCTCTTTTGGACCATTTGTGCTATGTGAGTAACAAAGCAGTCATTTGTTGAAAATTCCTATTGTGCCTGACACTGTGTTCCCATGATGTAATGTGTAGTAAATTGGTACACAGATTTTGGTGCAGAAAGCAGGGTGTGTTGGGAAGACCAGGTTGATTGAGTTTTTGACCATTCTTTTTACCACTTTTGCACTTCTTTTGTACAAGCAACACGGACTTAGGGTTTTGTGAATTCAACAGAGGAGTCACCCCTACCCTACCAGCCTGGGTAGATGTACTGACCCATGGCTGGGGGACCTATGGTGTGCTGTCTCCATTCTATGGGGAAACATGGTAATAATGGGACTTTGAACATCTCTCGATAAATGCTGAGGTGTGGGCTAGGTGGTTCCATGCTTAGATCAATGAGGTTGGGGCTTCCACTGCCTGGCTTCCACTTCCCTGGTTTATGTCCTTTTTATATCTCTTCTCATTCTGGAACGAAGGCAAACCCACATTCAGATCATCCAAACTGATGTTGAGGACATTGAGGCCAGTCATTATTCAGCAGATTATTAGAACAGAAATTGGGGATCTGGAGGTAAAAATGACAGTCCAAGTTTTCATAGAGGAAAAACAAGATATGACAGTTAGGTATAGATAGAAGACTGGAGAAAATCTCCTCTAATGGTTGCCCCAACTTCGATGAGGGTGCAACTTTCACCCTGACCAACCAGGCTGAGTGGTAGTCTCAGCTGCTTCCAACAGTCTCTGGGGTCAGTTGGAGTTAAAAAAAGGAGGAAACGGGGGAAGTGTGTGGGGGTGGGGCAGGGAGGGAATGGCTGACGATGCAGCTGCTGTGGGTGCACCACAGCCAGGCATGGCAGAGCCACAAAATTTGTTTGACTAGGTCCTTCAGAAGATAAGGTAAGCATAACCCACTCTGAATGACCTCCCCAATATTTCAGCTAAGCTTTGGAGTAATGAAGAGGAAGGTGTGGCTGTAACAACTGGAGCATGGATATTCCACCAATGCTGGAGGGATTTAAGCCCTCACTATATTCCCAGTTTGCAGTGGGACATTGATGATCTTATTAGAAAAGACATTCCTGACTGGTGTGACAAGTTGGTTCTGTTTCTCACCCCAGGGCTTCCCCTGGGTGATGTGGTTGAACAGGTTTATTGTACACTCCTTGGTTGGGGAATGGGCTCCCATGGTAGGGGAGTGGCTGCCACAGGGTAGCTGGGCCAGTAGGCTGTGGGCAAATGCTTTATAATCCAGCAGCTCTTGGGTTGGGTCAGTGGCCACTCCTTTGTCTTGGGGTACCCACTTACTGAGCTATGTTCTTGTGCTTACTAGAGTAAGGGGTCCGAAAGGACACCATAAACTGGGTCTCCAATGGAGAAGTTTGGGAAAATTATAAACTAGAAGTCTGACCACAAGCTCAATGGGGATAATCTGCCCCCACCCAGCCCTTTCCCTCAAGCCCTGGATACAAGTATTAGAGGAGGAGAATCCTGCAGATATCCTGCCTCTGTCTTTCAGCCCTGACTGAGGATCATGACCCCTGGGAGGTACTCTTTATCCAGAATTGACTAAATTAAAAGTGGCCTAGAAGTGGGACCAATGGCCCTGACAACTACCACTCCAAGGTCCAAAAGTCATATGACTCAGTACATTTAAAATTTGGGAACAGCAAACCAACCTTATGATGCTCAGGTCATTATCATTCTGGGAGAGGCAGAGGGAAGGGGGCCACAAATAGCATTGGGAACTTTAGGGTATTCCATGTGGGTATGGGAACAGGAGATTGCTGCTACTCTGTGAATTGGTCCCCATGGCATTTTGACCACATCTATGGTTGTGGTTCCCTCTGGGGAATATATTATAAGGATTGATATTCTCCATTGCTGTACATCACAGAAGCAACTTTGAGAATGGACTCCTGTATCCCAACAAATTCTTGCCATCACAGTTGAATAATGACAAATCAGGCACCCCAAGTCCTCCATTCTCATTGTCACATTGGCCAGCAATGGCAGTATCACCTCTCTGATGGGGAAAGGGACAATATTAAACTCATAAAGGACCATCTACCCATGATTGTCCTCTGCTCAACCATCTCTGTCAATAATAGCCTGATGTGGCCAGTGAAAAAGGTGAGTGAAGTTTGGCAGCTGACTATAGATTATCAGGGTTTGAATGCAGAAGTGCCCCCTTTGGTGCCTATAGTCCTAGACATTATGACTCTCATGGAAGCCACTATGTACTCCGCTGGCATTTGGCCAGGTCGTTAACCTGGCAAATGTGTTTTTTGCCTCTCACTCTTGGAAAAGGAACAAGATCCATTAGCCTCCCCATGGCAATGCCTCCCCCACTACCTGTCACCAATAGCTGGGACAGAATGTGAGTAGGCTGCCCTTGCCTGAGGGAACCCAAATGTTCCATTAGATTGATGATATCATGTAGGTTGGCTAGAGTGAGGAGAAAACCAATCAGAGAAACCAGACTTCAACAGTTTGGCTGGACCAAAAATTCCGATGAGATACAAGGGTAAACCAGCAGGTCAACTTTTGGGGCAGTATATGGGCAGAGCCTATTCCCAGATCTGTGACTCATTACAGAACAAATTGCCTTCCCTAATGTCACCCACCTCCAAAAAGGAGGCCCAGCAATTTATTAAGCTTTTTGCATATTGGCATAAGCTTATTCCTTGTCTTGGCATCCTTCTGGCACCTGTAAATTTGGTGACATAGAAAGCAGGTGCTTTCCACTGGGGAATGGAGGAGAAACAAGCCCTGTAGGAGGTAGAAGGGCCCTTTCAGCCACTCCACTCCTAGCTTCAGAGCTGGATCTTCCAGTGGAGCAATAGGTTTCTGCCACCTGTTGACTCATGCCAACAGTCCCTCTGGAAGAAGGAAGGAGCAATGGAAATTCACAAACTCTTGGGTTTTGGGACCAAGAAGTTCCCAGATACAGTCTAGTACTACTCCTCCTTTAAACAGTGACTTCCAATATGCTATTGGGTTTTGGTGGGGTTGAAAAATATTAATGAGAACACACAGGTCCTACTGAGGCAAGAAATTCCCATCATGTCCTGGGTCCTGGGTAATCAAAACACTCACCCAGGCAGTGCTCAGCAACATAGAATGATCAAATGGAAGTGGTACATTCAGATTTGTGCTCACCCAGGTCCCCAGGGAGTGACATGCCTGCATGAGTTAGGGGGGATGCTCCCCTCAACAATGATCTTGGTATAACATGAGATGAAGGCTCTTCTCTCCCTACATTGGAATCCTAAGGAACCCGACTCAAGGATGTTCAATGTGGCTCACTGATAGATTGGCCAAGCTGAAGCGATTTGCTATCCTTTAGGCAGCAACTGCTGTTTCCCTTGCCCCAGACAGGCAATATGCCACCTCTGGCACATGGAGAAAGTACCCAGTAAGCTGAACTGTGACTGTTTCTCTTAGCCCTGAAGCACTCAGACCCAGACACCCCCATGTACCTGTTCACTGATTCATGGGCCATCACCAGTAGCTTAGCAGTCTGGTTGAGTTCATGGAGGGAATGTCATTAGAGAATCAGTTTCCCCAATGAGGGAAGGGACCTTTAGAAACAACTGGTGGTGTGAAAAGCACCATTTGTTACTTATATTGATCCACATAGCAAAGGCTTATATCATGATAAACACCATTGGACTGACCTAGTGAATCAAGGATACATCCAGCAGTTTTTCACATCTGAAGAGGCTGGAGATCCACCTGGGAGAGGGGTAGAGGGTGACCCTCCTTGGATAATGAGGACAATAAATTTACCCACAGTGATATCTATGAAATAGTTGGATTTCCTATGGATGCTTCCAACATGAAACTGGACATGGGAATTCCAATACCATGAGATATGGATCCAGGAACATGGAGTATCTCTCTCATTAAAAGGAGCCCTGTTCTAGTTTGAAAACTGCTGGAATATGACATACCAGACCTGGAATGGCTTTGAATAAGGGGAATTTATTAAGTTGCAAGTTTACAGTTCTAAGGCTGTGAAAATGTACAAATTAAAGCAAGCCTATAAAAATGTCCAATTTAAGGCATCCATAGAAAGATACCTTGGTTCAAGAAGACCGATAATGTTCAGGGTTCTCTCTCAGCTGGAAAGGCCCATGATGATGTTTGCTAGCTTTCTCTCCAGGCTTACTCAAGGGCTTCCCAGGGGTTCTGTCTGTTCTGTTGGTTCTGGTGGCTCTAAAGTTTCTTCCAAAATGGTTTCCTCTTAAAGGGCTATCTTGAATGGGTGGAGACACATCTTCACGGAAACCATCTAATCAAAAGTTAGCACTCACAATTGGGTGGGTCATATCCCCATGGAATCAATAAAAAAGATTCCACTCAGCAATATTGAATGAGAATTAAAGGACATGACTTTTCTTGGGTGCAGAATAGTTTCAAACCAGCACAAGTCTTATCAGCCATTTACCAATGTGAGAGATGTCAACTCTAAGCCAGAGCCTAAAGGGCATTTAGATGCTATTCTGTAAAGGACCACTCCAGGCCACTCATGGAAAGTATACTACAGCAGCTCTCTCCTGCCATTCCAAGATGTGTCTTAAGCCTTGGTTGCAGAAGGCACCTCTTCTGACTAAGGCCTTGCCTTTCTAGTTCATTATGCAGATGTGGTAAATGCATAGAATACTTTGGGAAAGTAGCTCTGCCACCTCTTTTAGTACCAAGGCATCATCCCTTCTGACCAAGGACCCTACTTTTCTGCATAATTCACTCAACAATGGGCCTGGACTCATGGAATTAAGTGGATCTTCCACATAACACACCATCCACAGACAACTGTCATGGCGGAGAACTTTAATGGTCACCTGCAAAAGAAGCTTTAGTATCTACACTCTAGTACCACTCTCTTACTAGATGGACAGTCCATCTTACTCAACACATCTGGAAGTTGAACTCAGCAGATCAACTTCCTGGAAGGGAAAGCACTGCCCTGACAGGCTTCCTAGCACAGAGAGGGGAGAGGATGGGGGAGGAATCCAGGTTTTGCTGCATGTGTACCTTACAGCCATCAGGATGAGGACTGGCTCTGAAATGGAGACCAAGAACACAGTACTTGGGTCTCTTCTTTTCAGCCACTACCAGGGCACCATCCCACTTTTTTACTTAATTAAGTCCTCCATATGACTTTCAGGATGATGAGAGGTTAAGGTCACTAGGCAGGGGAGAGAGGGATGATGGGAGTGGCCCAAAATTGCTTAACACATTCGGGGTGACAATGCAGTGGGCAGGAAATGTGGGGCCTGACACTTACATTCTGGAGGTTTGGGTCTGACTTCTGCCTCTGGGGGGGTCTACCAGTCCCTTTGAGAAGAGTCATGGTGCACCTTTGAGGAGTCCTCGACAATGTCTATCTATCAGGAACGGTGGAAGAGGGCTGGAAGATAAGGGTAAGGCCACCAGATCAAAGGGAAAGGGGTGAAGTTATAGCTCAAGGCAAGGAGCAGATAGAACAGGTAGTCTTAGAGGGAAGTACTAACTCACTGCAAATAGGCCTAGAGAAGTGTCTTGCAAGCAAAGTGGTTGTACCACCCCTCTGTCAAGACTAGTTATTGCTCCCCTCCCCTGCTTTCTACATATCTGACCCAGTGACAACCTGGAAGAAAAACACCTCCATTCTGCTGACCCAGGCCAATATGATGGCAGGGACTCTGATCGACTGCTGAATCTGCCATCACACCCCTGGACAACCAGTCAGGGATGCAACAACTCCCTAATAAAATGAAAGTGGAATATGGCTCAGTCATCTTTTCAATTAGTCATCTTGAGCAATGCAAGATTTGCCTGGGGAGGGTCCATGATTCTGGATTTGCCTCTTGTGGCAGATCGTCCTTGCCATGTCTATGAGAAAGTGCCAATGAGTCCAGGAGTCTCTAGAGTCTTCCTCCTAGCCCAAGAATTAGACACATGTGCTATTGCTAACACTTCCTGATATGCATGCGCTAACACCCCAGGGGAGGTAGAATGGGAGGTGGCTAAATTACAACAACAAGCCCATCTGCTGCAAGCTATTCAAACAGATGCTATCTGGGACCTCTTCACTTGGCTTCAGTTGGGGAGCATGGATGCAGCCATCACTCCAGACATGCCTGAGTACCCTGCTTGAAGTCATGGTACAATAGGTGAAACTCTCCCAGTGTGCTGCAGCTGTTGGTGTACCCGAACCTCCATGATTGAGAGCCTTGAGCCCATTTCTGCTTTTGTGTTAAAGGTTTATGTTGTGGAAGCGAAAGGGGAGGGAGGGACTATACTGGCTGAGAGGTTGAGGGGCAGACTGCTGGGAAAGCCACAGACACAAACTCAGCAGCCATCTGCCACCTCCTTTTCTATTGTGTGCAGATGTTTCAGTCTGTTTCAATTCCACATCGAGGAAGAGATGCTAAATATAGCAAAAAGGCCTGACTAAACCTTGAAACCAAGAATTTGAAGCAAGAAGCCCCAGCTGATTATGAAAGCAGAAACTCTCAATGGTAGGAGAGTTTCTTACCTCCCTCAGTTGCATACATATCCTGCCCTGGAGCAGCACAGATCTGCTTCTCCCCTCCAACCCAAAGTGGATGCACTGGACAGCAACTTGAGTCTCTGTGTTAAGAGCTGGAGGAATTCTCCTTGGGTCACTGACGAGTTTGACATATTTGAGGAACATGTGGGTTCCTGAATTCTAGGAAGTAAATTGATGTCAGATAGTTAAGAAGCAAAGTCCTTGAAAACAAGAGAATGGATGGATTAGTGTGGGTAGAAAGATTACTACTAGGTCCAAAGTGGCATTTCTTACACTAAAAAAGTTAAATTGAACAAAAATGGGTGAGACTGTAAATAAGATTTGGATGTGTCCACTACTAAATGTTTGAAAGAATTCTTACAATATCATCCTTATTTTCTTGAAGTTTTAAGCAAAATTATCTCCTTATATTAGGGAGTAGAAATATACTAAAATTACTGAAAACAATGATAAAATTTTCAAAGAAAGAGAAAAAATAAACCAAGGGAAGTAGGATTTGGAGCTTGTCCAATGTCTTTGGACAAATGCTGAGCTGTGTGGGAATCCACCTAAGTGTGAATACCATGAGGTTGCAAAGGGATCCAAGTGCTCAGTAAGCTATGCAAAGGCTTAAGGGAAAGAGACAGAGATTTGGAGACCCAGTGGTTGAGGATTTTTGCAGCTGAGTAGATGAACGAATTCATCACAAGGTCTAGCTGGTTAGAGAAAGGTGTAGAAATGACAGACTGAGCAAGAGGGCTGGGCTCGGGGGGAGGCATCTAAATAAAAGAGCAGCAGGATTGGAAGTGAGGGTATGTGAGATCCACCCCGGATGTGATGTCTATACTGCAAATGATATCTACATTGCACATGATGGCCACAATGAACATGATGTCTATACTGCATGTGACATTTACACTGCATGTGACGAACACAATGCACATGATGTCTACATTGCATGTGACATTCACACTACATGTGACAGACACAATGCCCATGATGTTTACACTGCATGTGACATTCACACCACATGTGATGGACACAATGCACATGATGTCTGCACTGTACCTGATGTCTACAGTGTACACGATGTCCACATCATATGTGATATCTGCACTGCATGTAATGTCTACACAGCACATGATGTCTACACTGTGCATGGTATCTACACTGTGTGTGACTAGCACTCTGTATATGATGTTCTACTGTCCACACCACAGGAGATGCCCCCACTGCACAATACCACATATTCCTGTCCAACCCTAGGCTCCTTCCTGAAACCTCTGCAAATACATTTTTTGGTCATAAATTAACTTGAATATGTTTCTGCCATTTTTAATTAAGATTCCTGACTCATAGACTGCTTGAATTTTTTTGGCTCCAAGATCCCATGTCAAGTTACAGGAAACTGTGTGGCCTTTTCCTAATCTGCTTACTTCCAACCTTCAGCTTTCCATTTAGCTCTGCCACCACAGGCTCAGGGAATTCTGAATAACTTTCAGTAGCCTCAAGGTATCTTACATGTCTCAGCTCAGATCACTGAAAATGGTGACCCCAAACCTGCAAAAGCAACCTCTTCTCATTAGGAGAGGGAAAAGCACTATTTACTTCTTGTCAGGAGTTGAAGATTTATTACAGGGGATTGAGGGAATGCCATCTCTTTGTTGTTAGTTATAAAAGCAAAATACTAGCTTGGGTAAATGAAAAACAATTTTTTAAGTCTCATCCAAATTAGTCTACGAAAGAGAAATAATATTTTATTTTTTTGGTGGGAGCATGGCACGAGCATACCAAGACTAACATGGGAAAAGGGCCGGCTCTAAAGATAGCCAGGCTATTTGCAATGATTCTCAGATTATCTATAAATGATGTTCAAACATGTTTTTTCATATAGAAACTTACTATGTTAGAAGTCTTACCCTGGGATATGGTTACACCAGACTGAAACTCACAGCACAGGACCGCAGTATTTTTTTGTGGTGTTTGTCTTCTGCCACTTGTAACTTTTCTACTGGACTTAATACCAACTGCCGTTAATGATGCTCTTTATCTGGAATTGTGTGTTCAATTACTATTGGGAAAGGGCTTGGGCTAACTTATCCCTTTTTTAAAACAGTTCGTTATCCCTTTTTCATTGTCTTTGTGCAATGTAGTGAATAATTTTTACTTACCAGTAATTCTCTACATTTTGTCGCTAGGAAAACAACTGGAGAGAGAAGAGATTCACAGTACCTACAGAGCTCCTCATCCTGGGGAATTTGCCATCCCCAGAGGGCCAGGAGGTCTATAGAAGCTTCTGGTACTCCCACTCTGTCTCCCCGGAGCAGCACTGCATGGCTGAGCCAGAGGAGAGTAAACTGATGTGGAATGTTGTAGGAGTAAGAAAGGAGGCTGGAGTATATGTGCGCCTGGGAGGATGTTTGAGCTTTGTTGAGAGGATCTGTGGATCATCTGTGAGTGTAAAAGAACAAGAAAGAAGAGAGAAAAGCCTGGTGAGAAATGTTGGGGTGATGAATTGAAATGCATGTGTTACTTAAAATTGGTTAAAATGGGAAAAATTGAGTTGTATAAATAATACTACAATAAATTTTTAGAGACACATATAGAGAGAAGAAAAATCTGTACATTAATTTGAAATGCTGGCCTGGACGCGTTTAAATGCAAATTTATGAAAAGCTTAAATCTTGTGACCCTTAGGGATTAATCTGGGTGACATGTATGATAAAATGTACTTTTTTTCCTTTGCAGCTCCCTTAAATATGAAGGTTCCCAGCATTTTGTACTTCCATTGTTATCCCATACTTTGTCATTGATTCAGCTATCTCCAATATGCTTTATTGTTTTTCCGTTTTTTGATCTGTTGTAACTTCTGATCTCAATTTAAAATGAATACATCTAAATCCTGCAGGGCATATTTTGCTTGTAGTATCTTATCAAATACATTATCTTTTCCGAAACTGGAGTCCCCCATCATTTCTCTTTGTCCCAGCCCAGTAAATGCTATCACTGTGCACACAGGTAGGTACCTTAGCCAGAATCCTAGGGTCTCCTAGAATCCTCTTTCACCCCGACATCCACCAGTCAGTGAACCTTATTAAGTAATCACTCCCTAACTTTTCTCAAATCATGCTCTGCCCTTCTCCATATATCTTGCCCTTATATCTCTCTTTGTCTCTCCACTTAGTCATGTCATTGCTACTTAGACAAGTGAATTCATTTTTCTCTGCCTCATATTTTTAATCTATAAAAAGTGGACAGAGTGACCACTTACCCTGGGTTTTCGTGGAAGTCCTGGTTTCCTGGTTTGTTCCTATTATCTCAGTGTAATTAGTAAATTATACTGTCTCTTCCCCTCTTCTCTCACATGGATGTGTTAGAAAGAATGCCACGCTTCAGAGAGAATAAATGTTCATCCGATTGTGGAGAATAAAAGAATTTATTCATGGTCTTGCAAGAATGGATACCTATCCAAAAAAGGGTGGCCAGCATGCTGAGCAACTAAAAGCAGTGATATTTACTTAACCCACAAGGCCTTCCCCTGTTTCTCCACTGACTGGATACTCCAGAGATTACAGCCTATCCGGATAGTCTAACTAATTCAAATTTCTGGCATAAGGTTCCCTTGATTATGCTTTGTATTTCAATGACCCTGGCTGTTACTTAATTGAACTTGTTTCTACTTGTTTGGTGCCAACTGTCAGAGATGTTCTCCCTCCCTTCCTGCAAGACTGGTTTGCGTTGTGCTGCAGCCCTTTCCTGTGCCATCTTGTGTGAAAGCTAAACTTAATTTTCTTACAAATTCCCCTTCTTTCTTTTTGAACTTTTGAGTTTTCACATTTTAGTTTCTCTTCAAACTTGATGTTTTCGTTTGCAAACTGCCGGAATGCAACACACCAGAGATGGATTGACTTTTAATAAAAGGAGATTTATTTTGTTAGTTCTTCAGAGGAAAGGCAGCTAACTTTCTACTGAGGTTCTTCCTTATGTGGGAAGACACAGGATGGTCTCTGTTGGCCTTCTCTCCATACTCTGGGTTCCAACAACTTTCCCCAGGGTGACTTCTTTCTGCATCTCCAAAGGCCTGGACTGAGCTGCAAGTGCTGAGATGAGGTATGCCGAGCTGCTTGGGTTGTGCTATGTTGCGCTCTCTCATTTAAGCACCAGCTCATTAAGTCCAATGTCATTCATGGCAGCAGGCACACCTCCTAGCCGACTGCAGATGTAATTAGCAACAGATGAGGTTCACGTACCATTGACTCATGTCCGCAGCAAAAGAACTAGGTACCTTCACCTGGCCAAGGTGACAACTCAATCTAACTACCACGCTTGATAACAGCCTTTTCACTTTCATCATAGGGATCTTCCTTTTTAAGATTGTACAAAGTGTTTTGCTTGTACTGAATAGGCATTTGCTTGGTTAAGGCAGCCTCAGTGAGTCTCTAAACTAACCCTCGGGCACATGGGATAATGTAGCACTCAAGTGTTCTGAGTACCCCAGCTGCGATGATTAAAGAAGTTAGCATGGATAGTGCCACCCCTTTACATTTACTAGACCAGTCTTTTGATCATTCCATGAGGGGGTTATCAATGCTTTCCCCAATTCTTCAGATAAAGCCATCAGACCTTGTAAAGCTTTGGTGATAGTTCCATTTGGGGCTGTATTATTGAGGATAAATGTACAATAATCACCCCCAGCCATAACACAAATACCTCCCTTTTCAGCTAATATCATGTCTAAGGCCATTCTATTATCCCATGTCATTTGGCTAGTAGCATCCAACTGTTCTGCTATTCCCTTATATCTTTGCAGATTAATCCCTTCCATATTTTTGTTGATAGTGATCCACCAGAATAAAGATGACTCAGAACTTGCAGCTACTTGATTCTTAGCCTCAACGCATCCAGGATTCCCCTTGGCATCCCTATCATTAAAGGAACTAAGTAAACTTCTCTTCTTTCTTTCTCTTTGGTTTAGAACTTCCCTTTTCCTTTCAAATGCCAGGGTGAATGGGATGACCAGTTAGACCAGAGCACAGGTCCCTTTCCACTTCTTGGGTAAAACTGGTCAGAGGACGCTCTTTCCACAGTATCACCAAAGTCCTGCTTGTGGTGTGGTTAAACTGGAGAGATCGCCAGCACTATCCTCGGTCACATCCCATGCTTGGGCATATGAGGCCACAGTCACAAAGTCCTGGAGCCCTTCTTCCCATCTGGAGAGAGGAGAGTGGTTTCCTGAACAGAGGTGAGACCAGCTGGTATAGACTTGACTTTTCTGTCTGTGACTGGAGGGAAAAGAGAGGACAATGTACTACAATTTTTCACTAGAGTAGTATTCTGAAAAAGGAATATCATGAACTTGAACTCCTTTTTGTGTTTTCCCAAATCCACTGGAAAGGGCATGACAAGAACAGTGGGTCACCTGGTGTGCAAGCAAAACAGTTGCTTTTGTGTAGACTCTGGACTGTATATTTGATCCATTCCAACCAGCCATTCGTATCTCTGACCCTGTCCCTACCCTTATGGTTTGCTCCAAATTTTCTGTTCTGTCCACCCTGACAATATTGGGTACCCCAAATTCTGTACTGGGGCTATTGAAGAGTTAACTGCAGAGAGTGTTGGGGACAGGACTTGTATCGTGAACTTCCTAGAGGGTCTTTTCCAGTGAGGTCTGCCCCCATCCCATATATTTTATCCACTATTATCACATCTCTGCTGCCACCTCCTGCTGGATGTTTGTCTCTTGTCTTGATGGTTATCACCACTAGGCTACACTGGTTTAAGGTCTATGAAATTAATTCCATGTCCACAGTTCATCCTTGAAATTGGGTAGTCCATCATACATCATCCCAGGAGGGATAAGGAGAGGCTTGATTGTAAAACGCCCCGCCGTCCATTGGTTCTGGACACAGCTATTTGTTTTTCCTACTCAATTGCCATTGATTTGTTAAGTCTCCAGAGTCTATTAATTGCCAAGCATCAAATGTTAGGCCTGGACAGGACCCCTTCCCCCCAAGATGTAACCTACCCCAGGAAAATGTTTCAGAAAGCTTCTCTTACCCCAAACTGCCTCAGCTCGGCATCTTCTTTACCCTCCATCAGCTGCCTTCTTGCAACAACCTCCCATTACTCAACCTCCACTCTCTGGCAAATGCATTCTTGTGTAAACTCCCCTTATTCATTATATGCCCTCTAGCATTTATAACTCTGCGTGCCCATGGCAGCATTGAAATTTTAAACTTTACCAATGGAAAGCTACCAAGTCCAAACTTAGTCCCCTATTTCTTAAAACTAGGGACTTGCACCCTAAGTCTTAAAAATAGCACTATCCCCACCCTTCCTGCCACCTTGGGGCAGCCATTTCATTTCTTTTGAAATGCTGCCCAAGTGAGTCTGTTTTTTCCTGAAATAAAGCCTTTGCCTAAACTCTTTTTCCACCTCTTTCTTGGTGACTTTGCTGAGTTTGCTTCTCATCGAACTGTACAGTTTGGGGCTTTAAACCTTCAGTTACATTCATTAATAATCTGAGAGGGCTTGTTGCATCCCCAATTTGGAACATTATGACTAGTATAATTATTCAAATTTTTAAATTGAGCTCCAGATTCCTTATCTCTTCCTTGGGTAAGACTTTTCTTTGGCCAGGGTCACTATTGACTATGTTAGATTAGAGTACAGAATCCAAACTCCAAACCCAAAAACCCCCTTTACCCTCCCAACTATTGTCTCTTTAACATGAATTTAAAAGATCTGAAGTTGGAGTTATTTCCTAGGAATCGGACTGTGTTGTTGGTACTTATTGTCCAATGTAGGAATTGGTCCTTTCACTTGTGTGTAGTGAGTCCAGCCTTCCTCTGCCATCTGGATGGCCATTTCAGTTGTCAACATTCTTCCCAGGCTGGTTGACATTTGGACCCATTCCACGATTTGAGTGAGGCCCCAACTGCAGGGTTGGTGTTGATGGGCAGCAGATTCAAGAGGCGGGGTCTGGGCCAGCAAGCCAAGGTGCCTGAGGGATGACAGCATAGAGGACAAAGCCAGTATATAATTCTTAAGGAAGAGGTCCTTTGCAAAGCCGACTACTGGCATGGTTTGTCCTAAGGCAAAATTCTCCTCTGGCTCTGGACCTGTAAAACTCAGAATAAGTTATTTGCAGCTAACACACAAAGGAGGGACAGTCATAAGATGCCTATTCACATTTACATAAGGAGAAATTGGAAGGAACACAGAGGTCACCCGACCCAAGCTGTTTCGAAAACTCGCAGGGTAAATTTCATTAGATTTTAAAGTCTAAGAGTCATTTATCAACAGGGCTTTAGAAAGCAGCAGTCCCACCCTTTCCAAGGGCCTATACAGTGACCTGCTTCTCTTCAAATGTAACCCTGGCATGCACTAGGGGGGCCACACTCATCTCGGTTCCACCCTCTGCAAGCTTTGTGGCCACACCTGGGCTTTCTGCCATTTCCAGGGCACATGCTCAATCCCTCCATGTGGTGGCAGCCAGGCTCTCCCCAGCGTGCCAGGAATGTGCTCAACCCTCTCTCCAAGTCCTAGGGCAGCACCACTCCTCCGCCAGCACCATTCCTCCACCAAGAGGTGGAAGGCCCATCCTCTGCCCTTGTGGTAAACTGACCCTCTCCAAGTGCTTGGGTGGGTCCACGCTCCTGGCCCAAAGCCTTCTGACTTCAGACCCCAGCCTCCATTGTTCTGCCTCTGAAGCCATTTTTCCTCCAATTCATCCCTTCCTTGCCCCTCCCAGTCCTGATTGGCAGTGGCTCTATTAATACAGATGCTGCAACATTCTCACTGGCCTTCTATGTAATAGTTTCAGGTCATGCCCATTAACCAGTCCCATGGGTATCATTAGGTCCGCTCCCAACAAGCTACTCCCAGCTTCTAGGATAGGGGGGTTTATAATTTGGTTATCTTCCCAATAGATATTAGTAGGTTTGAAAATGGGGACTTTAAATCTTTCACCTTTTACCCCTGAAACTGTGAGGGAGCTACTGAGAATTCAATCCCTTTTGTGATAAAGGTTGCAGAAGATCAAGCTGCCCTAGTGTCCACCAAAAATGTAATTTTTCCCTGATATGGGCCCACCTTTAGATTTACCAAAGGCTCCCAATGGGCTCTTGAGAAGAGGAGGCTTTGACCTCTGTAATTTTCAAAATTCATCAGGGATATCCCCAAACTTCTTTCTTTAAATTTGGGCATTTCAGTTTGAAATGACCAGGTTTACCACAATGATAAAACACTGTTGAGTCTTGTGACCTCCTCGCTCCTTTATCCCTTTTGGCCCAGACTGTTTCTCTATCTCACCTCTGCCTATCTCCTCTCTGCTTTATCTCTAATCCCTTCTTGACCATGTGATCGACTGTGCTCAACATGACTTCAGCTTGTTGCTTCTACTTTCCTCTTCCTTTTTCACCATGCACTATAACCAATGGTATGGCAGCAGAAGCCATTCAGCTAAGTGACTTGGTTTCTGCACTTGGCGGGCAGCCTAGGGAACACCCAGCCAGACTGGACCCTTGGCAAAGCCCATCCCTGCCGGCTCATGCCTGACACTGGTCCCCATCCCTGAAGGGGTCAGCAGCTATGCAGTCCTCGGAGCTCGGGGGTAGGCCACACATAGTAGAGGGGTTGGGGGCTTAGAAACAGAGTAACCATCACCTTTAAGACCCTAAGGTCAGACTGCATGAATAGTTCAGCAGTAGAATTCTAAATTCAATTTTATCCCCTGTATAGTGAGGCCTTAAATATTTCACACAAAGACAATGCTCATCTGCCCCATATTTTGGCCAGAATTCATCAGACGGCACAATGCTTTCTTGTGTCCAAATATATATTTCTCTTTCCCTTGGTCTGCAAATATTCTAACATTCTCCTTATGGACTATCCAGGGGAATATTCCAGGGGTGTCTATAGGTAACCCCTCCCTTTTTCCCTGGCCTGATGACTATCTCTACCCATTCTTAGTCTGGCCTGGGTTCCTTTTTCTCAACACCCTTTCTCATTATCCGACTCTGGCCCTTTCCCTCATGGGAGAAGGAAACCACGGATTGGGACTTTGCACTTGCTTACTCACCACCAGGCTCATCAGAAGTCATTCCCACCACCAAGGCAATACTTAATAGCCTTTTTCTTACATTAGTCTGTGCACAGAGTTGCCTGGTCACTGTGAGCCAGATTTCCCCTCTTCTCCTTCACAATCAGCAGCTCTAAGTGTCTGGCTTCAGGTCCTTCTGGCTGCCAGAGGTGGGGTCCCCAATGGTGGAGTCTGAGACCACTTCATCAGTGGGGCATACCTTCCTTTCGTCTTCCCCGGGGGTCCTCCTTTGAAGCCTCGGATCCTGGATGAGCCCCCATATTGTTAGAAAGAATGCCATACTTGAAAGAGAATAAACATTTACCCAGCTGTGGGGAATAAAATAATTTATTCACTATCTTGCAAGAATGGGTACTTAGCCAAAAAATGGTGGTCAGCGCGCTGCAGAACTGAAAGCAGTAATACTTATCTAATCTGTGAGTCTCTCCTATTACTCTGCTGATTGGATACTCCAGAAGTTACAGTATATCCGGACAGACTAATTCAAATTCCCAGCAGAAGTTTTCCACTTTTGATTATACTTTATATTTCAGTGATCCTGGCCAATTTTTAAACTTGTTTCTACCTGTTTGTGTCAATTCTAGGCTTACATCAGAGGTTCTCTTTTTCCCTCCCTGGAAGACTGGTTTGAGTTGTTCTGTGGCCCTTTCCTGTGCCATCTTGTTGAGAAAGCTAAACTTAATTTTCTTACAGATGATGTATGGTCATTCTAAACATAGGAAAAATTATAATTACTGCTTGTTAGGATTAATGGGATGGTTTGATTAAATTAAAGTGTGGGACTTAAAATAGCACATATAGTAGGCACCTTGCAAGCATTATCTATTATAATTTTCAGTAATTATTATAGTTTTGGTCTTTACCCCCAGAACTTCCTTCAATTTCAGTACCTACCTTTCTTTGTATCTGTTCCAGCTGATGCCAGCTCCTCAAAGAAAGAGAGTACATCTGGCTTTATGGCTGACCCCTGTGGCCTTGAACAGTGTTGAGCACAGGCAGATGCTCTATCCATATTTGTTGAACTGAACTCTCTGTGGGTTGCTTTCACTGCTAAGAAAGCAATCAAAGCCACCCTTGTGTGCATGGGCAGTGTGTATGTGTGATTTCCCCCCAAGGGCTTCCTTTGACCAGAAGTTTCCTTGGCAACCAGCTGTTTTGCTTTCCTATAACTTCCCTTTTCTCTACCAAAATGTCAGAGTATTTGGAAAGACTTGGCTTCTTTACTAAACGCTGCAGGTGTCTGCCAATTTTAGACTCTCCTATTTGCAGGAGCCATCTGAAAGGGGCTAGATTGTTTCTTTGTGATCATTTTAAAACCCATTAAAAAGTACCATTTGCCAAGGAAACATGGAGTAGTTATCTCTTAATTGGAACGAATTTTGTTCTTTGTATTGAGATTGAATGAGCTCACAGGGTTCCAGAAGGGGTGGGGTGGGGAAGCAAATAATAGGAACAAAGCCGCTCATCCTTTATATTTTCTCTCTAATACGCTTTGCCCAAATTCTCCCACCCTGCTGACTGGGTAGAGGATCCTGTCTCAAAAATTATTTGGGTCCCTGACTAGTCCCCTGTGGTTACCTGAAGATCCAGGGAATCTTTCATACTCAACAATATGCAGGAACTATGGTCCAAAGTTGGTCACCTTGGACCTTATGATTTTTTTTTTTTAATGCATGGTGGGGAATCAAACTCAGGTCTCCTGCATGGTAGGTAAGAATTCTACTACTGAACTACTCATGCACTCTGACCTCAGGCTCTTGAAGGTGATGGCTATTCTGCTCCTGGTCCAGTTTAGGTGAGAAGAGTCATTTCCTGAGTGGAGCCCAGACACCTGGACTGGCAACCTAAATGAGCTCCCCAACAATTCTCTCCTGAGACCCCTGCATTTCCCTAGGCAGCCCAAGGAAGTGAAGCAGGGCAAACTTAGGTTGAAAACTTGGGCTTCTGACACCTGCTTGGTCTTGGGAGAAACTACACCAAATTAGCTACTCATTCCTTTATGTTGTTGATCCTCTTAATTCTAGGACAATTCAGTTCTCCCTAAGAACAAAAGTTCTTAAGAACAAAAAAGTTCTAAGAATAGAAGTCAACTCTGATGGGAATTATGGAAAGAAATTCCAGCAGTCTAAATCTCAGAACTCTGCTACTTTTTAAAAAGCCCTTCTCTTATTCTGAGAGGAAAAGTAGATAGGGGGAAAAGAAGGAGAAAAGGGGGAGGACAAAATGTCTTCATTCTTTCTGTTATTTCTACAATTAAGTAATTAGTATCTTATTATGATGCTAATTACCCAGTCATGTGACTGTAGAACACTTAACATACCTCACTTTTATCTAATTGAATACTGATAAATTTTAAGAATGCTATAATCCTCACCTTGCTGCCAAATGAGTTGACATTTCAAGAGGTTAAATTGTGCAGCAAATTACAGGTAGTTTTTATTGGTCAATGTAAAATTTAAACCACGGCTTTCAAATTTGGAATTTTTATAGGTTTAAATGCTTTCCTCCCTTAAAATCTGGTGTACCTGGAAATAATTTACTGCTGCATAGAAATTGTATCTTGAATGATGGAATAAG
The DNA here is from genome assembly GCF_023851605.1 of Tamandua tetradactyla. Taxonomy (NCBI): domain Eukaryota; kingdom Metazoa; phylum Chordata; class Mammalia; order Pilosa; family Myrmecophagidae; genus Tamandua; species Tamandua tetradactyla. The sequence continues at coordinate 92,018,783 of NC_135332.1, forward strand.
GATATTGCTGTCCACACATTCTTACACAAAGATCATCTTTTTAGCTTGAAAAACACTGCTGTTTGAGCAAGGAGATTTTGATTTAAAATTTGCTATTATATGTTTCCTGGTGTCTTTCTCAGAACCTTGAGCACTGTTTTTGACACATGTTTACACACGTTCTCACAACGTTTTCTTTAAGAAACCTTATCTTTACACATAAAAGTTACATTTAATGGCAGGGAAATCTTAGAGTTCAGGTTATCATGATCTCAGTAGAGATAAGGGTTTAGGGTAAGGAGTGCAAATTTCAAATGGCACCTTCTCTTGAGTTCTAGCTGTGCAGTTTTGTATTAGATATCCACCTCTGTAAAATGGAATAAATGATTCTTATATATTGGGAGTGTTATCCTGTGTAAGGCTTGGATACTTTGCAAATGTCCAGGTAATTTATTTTTTTCCTTTTCTTACCTTTATCTTCCTTGCCTCCATCCCCAACCTTTGCACTTGATATTTGACTGTCAAATAGGTTAGTAACATAATCTGGACCTTCATATTGTTTTTCAAAGGAGTCTGTACCTCTTGATAACATATTACTGCTATATTATATTACTGCTATACCTTTCCCATCCCATTTACGATTGATTGAATATTATATATTAAGTAGTATGGTTAGATTCTGAGAGGAATTTAAAAAAAAATAGAAGAATCAGGAATCCTGCTCTCCAATGACATATATATCCTGATAGCAAAAGTAAAGTAATCTACTTTAATACCTAGAATGCATGGTAGAAATAGATGGAGCTAAAACTAGCTGCCTGTAAATTGCCAGAGCAACTCACATCATGAGGGTAAAAAGGGCCCACTTGATGGTGGTTTCATAGGAAAGATGGTCTTCTGACTGGGCCTTGAAAGGTATATATGCTTAGTGTCCAGAGAAAGGGAAAATTGTGAACAAAAACAAAATCTGAAAAGGATAAACAGTAAGGTAATTGTCTGTTATTGATGAACTAAATGTATCTTTATGAAAATCAGCTTTAAAAGGTCAAGTAATTACCAGCAATTAATCTCCATTAGCAAATGTTTCACATTATCCAGTTCAAAGTAGAATAATTTTACAGTGATCATTGAACTGCTTCAAGTGAATTTATTGGGTTTGCAATTTAGACAATTTCCTTCTCTCAAACTGGCCCCACACTCCTACAACCATCATCTGTGATAAATGGATCTCTGCCACATTACCATATATGGGATTTAAAAAGATAATAATTTCAATTTCCTTGAAGGTCAATGTCTAGGTCAAGGACTCCAGAAGCAGAACCTGTGAAAAGAATCTGGGTGCTTATAATTTACAGGTGGAGTGATGGAAGCAGACTGGAACAGAATGGTCCATGCAAAGTGTGTTCTCAGTAAAGTCTAGCCTTGGCCTAGGCCAGAGCAGGGGAAGGATGAAGGGAGCAGTTCTGGGGGATATATTGTACTGCAGAAAGTCCACCTTGAGGAAAGTTGTTTAGACTTTGTACCAAAGAGTTAATCAGTCATTGCATGACACCAGGTTGCATGGGGGGCATTGATGGTAGTATCCATTGCTGGTATATAAGGGTGAATAGGTATGTAAGGGTGAGTGGAAATGGATAATTCTCTAAATAAGACTGCACAGGTGTAAGTCATTATCATCAGGGTTTCCAGCAGCTATGTGGTGAGTGCACTGGTGAGTAAAAAACTTCTTGATGGGCGGGCCGCGGTGGCTCAGCGGGCAAAGTGCTTGCCTGCTATGCCGGAGGACCTCGGTTCGATTCCCGGCCCCAGCCCATGTAACAAAAACGGAGAAACAGAATACAATAAAACAAGAAAATGTTTAAAAATGTTTCCCTCTCTTCCTTCCTTCCTTCCTTCTATCCTTCCTTCCTTCTCTCTGTCTTTAAAAAAAAAAAAAAAAAAAAAAAAAAAAAAACTTCTTGAATTCTCCTCTGGAATATCTCAGAGCCACTTGCTCCTTATATTAAGTCCATTCTATTCAAGTAGAATTTCCTGGAGTCTCTGGTTACAGAAACTAGGGAAACACAGTAGAGGAAGGTAAGCAGGGCAAACTAAAACTCTCACCACTACAGTTGAGTCAAGACCACAGCTGAGACTCATCATCTCTCTCTCCCACCATCCATTCCAAGGCCTTCTTACTCCCAGCAAGCACAATTGTGGTTCAAGTTACTTTCTTGCTATGGTGACCAAGATCCTCAATCTTTGCAGGTGAGAGCCTCACGTTAACATGATTAACATGCATTTGCCAGGTTATGGTGGCTGGCTTGCTCAATTATAGATTTTTTTCCCCAGTTACAGTTAGAGATGTGGAATGCCAGAGGGCCACGCATATTCCTGTCTCTGGTTTTGACCTGCTTTTCTCAGCATGGAAGGGAGCATCTGAAACCAACATCACCCAAAGACAGCTTTGTCTCCTAGAAAGATGGTACCATTCTGGAGGCCCAAAGCTGGTCTTTCTTTCTGATGTCAGAACTCAGCAGTGATTATGTGAGAATGTCTCCATTAATGACAGGGAGTTCCTACTATTGGGAACAAATGTCTCTTTCACCATGGGGTCTCAAGACAAAGGCTGAGAGTTATCAATAGTCTGATGCATTCTGTCCACTTTGTGTTTAGTGCCCCTTCTGCAGTGATGTTTTCTGGTAGGAAATAAATATGCAATATGAATATTTTCACACTGTCGACCCCCATAGCTCAATCTGCATTTGTAGCCTCATTAAGCAACATTCACCAAGGCCCATGCATCCATAGATATCCCTAACTTGGACTGTTTCTCATGCCACAAAAATAAGAGCTGACACACTGCCCCAAAATCCCTACCTGCTAGAGGATTTCCAGTCATCAGTGTCTCTCAGTGCACTTCTGAGTAGGGCTGTAGTGTAGCAGTAATTCATTTTCAGCTTGAGCAAACAAACTCTGATGACCCATCAGTGAACCAGGCTTGGTCATTCTCTTCCCTCTTGAGGAACCCTCAAGAGGCTAAAGGTGTGAACCAATGGAAAGCCATTGAAACATCAGTGTTTAGTGCTTTGGAGACTGAGCCACGTATCCCTGAAGCTTGCATCTTCCTTTTGATCGACTTGAGCCTATTTCCTGATGTTCCACAAATATCTTAACATTGATAGATACTGCTCTGCTTGATGATATAAACTAGTGAGTCTGGGCTTTGCTACAGATGATGTGGCCTTACTCCAGAAAGCTGGGGGTCTGCAATTAGCCTTACAATTGAGGTTTGCCAGAAGCTACACATAGTGTCTTTTCCTACCACAGGAACTTCTAATACCTGGGGTTTCTGTATCAATTTCAGATATGCCTACATAGCCATCTGGACCTCCTTCAGAGCCTTTTCTTGGCTTGGTCTCCACTGAAAGATAACAGCTTCCATATCATCCAATAAATGGATCAAAAGAATACTCCCAAGTACAGAATGTGATACCTCCAAAAATCAAAGGGAACCACCTAAGCTTGCAATTCTTTCTTAATGGTTAAGGTACAATTTGCAATACTCTGGAGGGTATGGTGATTTTTAAAGAATGTCCATTCATAGTTTATCTATTTTTCTTCAAAGACAAAATGTAATTCCAACAGCCCTGGAGCAAGGGAAACATTCAGGAAGCCAACGGAGAGGCCTACATGATGAGGAAGGGAGGCCTCCAGTCAAGCCATGTGAGTGAGCTAAAAATGTTTATTGTTTTATGTCACTTTTTAGTGCAGATATAGATAACCAGTACAGAGAATACATCTTGGCATGCCCCAGACCTTGGAATCCCTACAACTTCATTGATGTGACCCCTGAGTCTTTGTAATATTTATTTCCACAGTCTAGATAAAGTGAGTCTTACATTTGTCACAGTCAAATTAATACGATGCAAAAAACACATAGGACCAATGAGATATTCTGTGGAATTTTCAGAAGGCTTAGGCCCCTTGTGGTTATATTACATGAGAGATTTAACATGGAACATTGCCCACTCCATGTTAGTGCACATTGCTTCTGATTCTCTTTCATGATGAGTAAGAAAGAGAATGTTTTTGTCAGCTCAATAGCTTCATACCACACACTCAAGGCTGTGTTTATCTACTCTGAAAAACTTACAAACATCTGGCATAGCAGCTGCAACTTATTGTGATAATCTGTTGGCATTCACCCTGACCATATGGTATAAAACAATAGCATAAAATACCTCATGTTTTGTTCTATTTTCTTTTCAGAAAACAAGAAGTAATTCATTATGCATTTGTTGTAAAACATTGAAACCCCTAGACCAATGTCACACATCTCAGTTAACTGAACAGGTAAATGAAAGCAAGCAAAATAAAACCAAAAGACTGAATTACTGATGCAGACTTCATAATTGTGCATATTTTTTAGATTATGAATATGTTATGTATTCTGCCTTTCTTAGACTATTATTCAAAATTATATTGTATGAAATACTTTAAAAATCTTTCAAATAATTAAGTAGTTTTGTGGGCCTCTTGACATCAAATTTATCCTACTAGAAAGATATATATGTTCTTATATCCTTTGGGGGAACTTTGCAATCTTGACTTAGAGTTCATCCTATACTGTGTGCATTTCAGAAGTTAATATGGTAGCAGGAGAAGGAAATCATTTAAACTAATGGTATTTTAAAGATAACTATTTTGCAGAGGTTAAAATGTGAACTGAAATCATACCACAATGTGTAAAAATGCTACACAGTCAAGTTACTACTTAGACAATTGAAAGAATATTTAGTAGCAGAAGAAATAATGAAAACTTGTGGTCCTTTCAAGAACTGGTGAGGACAATAAATAAATGCAAGTGTTATTTGTATTAGATAGTGTAACCTAGCTAGGTTAAGAAGTTAACTCATTGGCATGTAACTTTTACAAATCACAGAATTTGAGACTCAGTTTCTCTTTTTCCCAGATGAAGAAACTGAATTAGAGATTAATTAAATTCTGTACCAAAGCTTATTAACATACTAGTTAATAGGAAAACAACATGAACATCTGGTTTCATGGTGCTGTATCTCCCTTTGTGTTTTGCACCCAGAGACAATCTAAAATAATGGAAGAGAACAGGGAAAATGGCAGGTCAGGCTTGGAATTTTCTTGACAAAACAGTTCCTTTAGGAATCGTCCAGTGGGATTTGGTCAGTACCATGAACAAATAATCTTGGCTAACAATCTCTTTTTAACATTATTGAAATATAATTTGAATATGATAAACTGTTGTGCAATATGATATGTTGTAAACACCTTGAAACCATCAACATATTCAAGATAATGAACAACATATTAAACATCTCCCATAGTTTTCTCCTGTACTTCATTAACTCTCACCCTCTTATTTCCCCCCTTCTCCAGGCAACTACTGATCTATCACTATAGAGTAGTTTTCATTTTCTAGAACTTTATATAGAGCGTACAGTATGTACTTGTATTTGTCGGGGTTCTCTAGAGAAACAGAAATGACAGGAGATGTAATACATATATATTATGCAATTATTAAGAACATTTTAATAGGAATTGTCTCACCTGATTGTAGGGATGGACAAGGCTGAATTCCATGGGGAAGGCTGCAGGCTGAGAATTCCAATGAATGTTTTCAATTAAATACCTAGGAGAAGTTTGCTGGTTGAAATAGAGATGTAAATTATTCCTTTGGACAAGTTCTCCCTTAATGGACTTCCACTGATTTGGATAAGATATCTCTTATTGCTGAAGGCAATCTCCTTAGCTGGTTGTAGATGTAATCAGCCACAGATTCATCAATTTATTGATGATTTAAAGCTACAAAATACCCTCACGGTAACCATGAGCCAGTGCTTACTTGACCAAACAATGGACACCATGACCTGGTCACATCTACAAATGATCTTAGCCATCACAGGCCTCTATTTTTCCATCTGACTTATTTTACTAAGCATATGAGTCTGCAATTAATTCATGTGGCTGAATATTCATGAATTACTCCTTATATGGAATTATATTCCATTGTATGCATGTACCACAATTTTTTGATCCATTCATCTGTGGATGGACGCTGGTTTGTTTCTAGATTTTGGTCATTAGAAATTATGTAGCTATGAACATTTGTGTACAGGTCTTTGTATGGCTATGCGATTTCATATCTCTCAGATAAATACCCAGGAGTAGAGTGTCTGGCTCATATGGCAGGCATTTTAACATTTTAAGAAACTACCTAATGTATTTTTTTCCAATGTTGCTGTACCATGCATTCCCATAGGAGGGCATGCTTTAGTCCACATCATTGCCAACACTTTCCATGATGATGTTATGATTCTAGGCAATCCAATTAATTTGCCTTCCCTGGTGATTAATGATTTTGAGCATGTTTTAAATTTACAACTCATTTGTCTTCTTTTGTGAAGGATCTGTCAAAAATTTCCCCTTTTTATTGTTTATTTTTGTTTTCTTTATTATTGAGCTTTGAGAGTATATTTTGCATACAAGTCTTTCATCAGATATTTGACTTGATGTTTTATCCCAATTTGTAACTTATTTTTTTCACATTTTTTAATTGTGCATTCTGATGAGAAAAAAAATTGTAATTTTGATGATGAACAGTTTCTGATTATTTTTCTCTCCAGATAATGCTTTTAATGTTGTATCTAAGAAATCTTTGCCTAAAATAATGTCACAAAGATTTAGTCTAGTTTCTGGGTTAATTTTCCTTGGCTGCTCAAGCAAATACCATGCAATGGGTTATCTTAATCAATGGGAATTTATTAGCTCAGACTTTTGAGGCTAGATAAAAATCCAAATCAGGGTGGCATCAAGATAGTACTTTCTTTCCAAAGCCTGGCTTTCTAGGGCTGGCTGTCAGCAATCTCTGCAAATGGAAACTCATGGCAGTCTCTCCTGGCCTCTTCCTTCTCTTCTGGTTTCCAATGACCTTCAGCTCTTGCTTCCCATGGCTTTTTCTAATTTCATTCTACTTACAAAGGACTCCAGTAGTAAGATTAAACCCATCCTCATTGGAAGTGGGCCACGCCTTTCCAGAAATAACCTCATCAAAAGTCCTATTTATAATGGGCTCATATCCACAGGAATGGATTAAGTTTAAGAACATGTGTTTTCTGGGATACATATAACTCCAAACCAAAACATTCTATTCTCTCTCTGGACCTCCAAAGGACATGTTCTTTCTATAAGAAAAATGCATTAATTCCATCACAACATCCCCAAAGTCTTAAATCACTTAAGAAAAAATGCTAAGTAAAAATGTTATCAAAATCATTTATAGGTATGGTCTGTCCTGAAGCAAAATTCCCCTCCAACTATGGATCTATGAAACCTAGAGAACAAGTGATCTGATGCCAATGTACAAAAGAGGCACACATAGGAAAACATTCCCATTCCAGAAGGGAGAGATTGAAGGAAAACATGGGTTATGCATGGGTGTCAAACAATATCAATACCCAATAGAACAAACTCCATGAGATTTCAAGGTGTGAGAACCATCTGCAGATTGATGTTTTGCCCTCTGGGTCTGATGGAGCAGCAGCCTCACCCCTTCCAAGTGCTTGTACAGTGGCCATGCCCTCTCTAAATTCTGGGGAGAAGTGTCCACCTTCTCTAAGCTTTGGGATGGTGGCCAGTTTCACTGCAAAAGAAGAGGTACAAGCCCCCCATCTCTGAGCATCAGGGTGGTAGCACTCTCCCTGTACAGTGGAGCAGAAGCCCTGACTCCTCCCAGAACTAGGGCAGATTACCTGCCCCCTCCAAGCATAGGGGTGGATTTGTCCTTTCCACATCCATAGGTGGGCTCCTCTCTTGGCCCAGGGAGATGTCTTTGGCCCAGCCTCTGCTTCTATGGATCTGCACTGAAGTCATTCTTCTTCTTTCAGAAGATGTCATCATATCTTTGCCTTTCAGTCCAGGTTGGCATGGATTCTGGTCATCCAATTCTCACAAAAACTTAATGACTTTAAATATATTTCACAAGGGTGCAAACTATCAGAGAAAAGAATGGCCAAAGATCCTTCCTGGAAAACTGACATTTTCAATTCTAACTTCCCCTGAAATGACTGACTGGTTCCATGTTCAGTGAAACCCTTACATAGTGCTATATTCTCCTGGGACTAACCTTCTGGAAGCTCAGGCAGGCCTCTGAGAGCTGCTTCTGGCCCTAGTCTCAGAGCACACCATCTGCATAGGCTCATACTTTCCTAAACCATCAAATCCCCTCAGCTAAATATTTAAGTTCATCACTTTTAAATTCCTCCATACTACCTCAAACTCAATTCTACCAAGTTCTCTCCATTTTAAAACAAGGATCAGCTTTCTTCTAATTTCCAGTAATACGTTTATCATTTCCTTGTAAGGCCTCCTTAGAAATACCTTTAACATCCATATTTCTACTAATAATCTGTTCAAAGCAATCTAGGTCTTTTCTATCAAACAGATAACAATCCTTCAATCCTAATTTTGAAATTAGGCTCTTTAAGCCTAATTCCAAAAGCCATTTCAACTTTTCTTTTTTTTTTTTTTTTGATATTTGCAATAATAGTACCCCACTCTCCTGATACCATAATCTGTTTATTTTCCTTGGCTGCTCAAGAAAATACCATGAAATGGGTTGACTCAAACAATGGGAATTTATTAGCTCACAATTTTGAAAGTAGAATAAAGTTCAGGTGTCATCAAGGTGATAATTTTCTTCCCTAAGACTGGTGCTCTGCAGCTGACTGCCAGCAATCCTTGGTCCTCCATTTTGCTGCTACATGACAATGCACATAGCTGCATCTTATGGCTCCCTTCTCTTCCAGGTTTTGTTGACCTTCAGCTCTTGCTTCTGGTGTCTTTCTCTCTCTCTCTGTCTGAATTTCATTCCATTGTAAAGGACTCCAGTAGTAGTACTACCACCCATCCTGATTGAAGTGGGCCACATTTAACTGAAGTAACCTCATCAAAAGGTGCTACTTACAATGGGTTCACACCTACAGGAATGGATTAAGTTTAAGAACTTGCTTTTCTGGGTTACTTACAGCTATAAACCACCAGATTTTCTTCTAAAAGTTTTATATTTTTAGGTTTTAAGTTTAAATTAAATTCCATGGTTTCTATTGTATTCATTTTTTTCAGTATTATGATGTATAGATAAAAGATTTTTGTTTTTTAACACATATATACCATTAAAGATGCATCTAATTATATATTTATCTAATTATACTATTTGTTGAAAAGACTATCCATTCTTTACAGAATTTTGTTTTTAAGCCATTATCAAAAACCAATTGGTGGGTACATAGATGGTTCAGTGGTAGAATGCTTGCCTTACATGTGGAAGACCCAGGTTCAATTGCTGGACCATACACACACCCCCCACACCAAAAATGAACTGACCAGATACGTGTGGGTGCACTTCTGCATTCTCTGTATTATTCCTTGAACTGTGTGTCTATTTTGATTTTTATGTACCTTATTGATAAATGTGTTCAATTCAGATTTTTTTCATTTTTTAGATGATCATATTGTTTTACCTTTTTTAGTTTACTAATATTGTGAATTGCATTGAGTAATTAAATGCAGCTTTACATTCCTTGTATTATCCATTGTTAGATTGTTAGATTTGCTTTATCAAAATTCCATTAAAAAGTTTTGATTTGTGTTCATGCAGTATCTCTGCAGTTTTCTCATAGTGTCTGCTTGGATTATTGGTGTCCTCACTGAATGAGTTGGGAAACTGAATGAGTTTCTTCTATTTAATTTTCTAGAAGAATGTGTGGAGATAGTATTATTTCTTACATAAGCATTTAGTAGAGTTTTTGAGTTGGGGATAGAGTGCTCTGTGTGATGCTCATTGGAAAGAAAGAGCATAGGGAGCCCACAAATGAATTCCTCCAGACTTAACTTTCCTTATGATACAGCTGTGTATTCTTGCTGCATCACTAAGATAAATCTTAACCATCAGTAAAACTACATTCTTGGGTCCATGGATCCTTTCAAGTGAATCACTGAACCTTGCGTGGTCTTACTGATTTTTTTTTTCTGCTTGTTTAACTATTATTAAATACTACTGGGCTGTAAGGGTAGTTCAGTGGTAGAATTCTTGCCTGCCATGCGGGAGATCTGAGTTTGATTCCTGGTCCATGCATTTACCAAAAAACAAACAAACGAGCAAAAATTCAACAAATGGTGCTGCAATAATGGGACACTCACATGGAAAAAGAGTGAACTGTGACATCCCACCATACAGCATACAAAAAAAAGATACTATTATAATATTCTAATATGACTGTTTATTTGTATTTTTTAAAGTTCTGTCAGTTATTGCTTCATGCATTATAATCTGTTATTAAATGCCTAAATATTTAGGCATTTAATGTTCTCCCAATTAATTATGCCTTTAGTACAATGAAATGAACTTGTTTATCCATACTCATACTTTTTGCTCTAAATTCTACTTTGTGTTGTATTTACATAGCTCTTCCACTTTCTTTTGATTAGTGTAAGCACAGGATATATTTTTCCTTTCGTTAACTTTGACCTTTGTATCTTTATATTAAAATGGATTTCCAATAGGCAACATATAGTTAGGTCTTACCTTTTTACACAACCTAACAAAACTGCCTTTTAATTGAGGTGTTTAGAACATTTATATTTAATGTGAATATGGGAACGATTGGGCTTAAATTTCCCATCTTGTTATTTGTCTTCCATTCATCCTGTCTGTTTTGCTTTCCTCTCTCTCTCTCTCACCGCCCCCCCTTCTGTCTCTCTGTCTTCTTTATATTTTAGGGGCTCATTTTGTGTGTTTGTGCTGCATGGTGGAGGTCACATTTCATTCTTCTTCCATGTGAGTATCCTCTTACGGCAGAACCATTTGTTAATTTTTCTTTTGTTTTTGTTTGTTTGTTTGTTTGTTTGTTTTGTTTGTTTGTTTGGGAAGTGCATGGGCCAAAAATTGAACCTGGGTCTCCTGCATGGCAGGTGAGAATTTTACCACTGGAATTGCATCCCCAATTTTGGGGGCTTTTTAGTGATCAATTTTATATCTTTGGTTGACTTACTAGCAATTACTCTTTCTTGTGTTATTTTAGTGGTTGCTTTATTATTTACAGTGTACACATTCAAGTTATCACTGTCTTTGTTCAAGCAATATTATACTACAGGCAAACCTTGTTTTACTGTGCTTAGCTTTATCATGATTTGTACATACTACATTTTTTTTTACAATTGACAGTTTATGGCAACCGTGCACCAGGCAAGTGTATTGGTAACCTTTTTCCAACAGCGTGTCCCTACTTTGTGGCTCTGTGTCACATTTTGGTAATTCTCACAAAAAATTTCAGTCTTTTTCATTATTATTACATCTGTTTTGGTGATCTGTGATTAGCCATCTTTGATGTTACTGCTGTAACTGTCTGGGGGCTTCACGAACCATGTCTGTATAAGACAGCAAACTTAATTGATAGATGTCATGTGTGCTCTGACTGCTCCACTCACGAGCTGTTCCCCCATCTCTCTCCCTTTCCTGGGGCTCCCCTATTCCCTGAGACACAACAATATTGAAATTAGGCCAATTAAATAACCCTACAATGGCCTCTAGGTGTTCAAGTGAAAGGAAATGCTGCACATCTCTCATTTAAATAAAATCTAGAAACAATTAAGCTTTTTGAGGACAGCATGTCAAAAGGTGAGATAAGTCAAAAGCTAGAGATCTCCTGAACCAAATGGTTAGCCAAGTTGAGAATGCAAAGGTAAAGTTCTTGGAAGAAATTAAAGATATTAGTGCGGTGAATACATGAATGATAAGAAAGTGAAACAGTCTTGTTGCTGATATGGAGAAAGTTTTAGTGGTCTAGATAAAAGATCAAACCAGCCATAACACTCGCTTAAATCAAAGCCTAATACAAGGCAAGGCCATCACTCTCTTCAATTTTATGAAGGCTGAGAGAGGTGAGAGAGCTGCAGACAAAGTTTGCAGCTAGCAGACATTGGTTAATGAAGTTTAAGGGAAGAAGCCATCTCCATAACTTAAAATGCAAGGTGAAACAGCAAGTGCTTATGTAGAAGCTACAGAAAGCTATCCAGAAGATCTAACTAAGATAATTGATGAAGGTGGCTACACTAAACAACAAACTTCAGGGTAGGTGAAACAGCCTTCTATTGGAAGAAGATGTGATCTAGGACTTTTATAGCTAGAGAGAAGATGTCAATACCTGTCTTCAAAGCTTCAAAGGACAGATTGACTCTCTTACTGGGGCTAATGCAGCTGGTGACTTTAAATAGAAATAAGTGCTCATTTATCATTCTGAAAAATATTGGACCCTTAAGAAGTATTCTAAATCTAATCTGCCTGTGTCCTGTAAATGGAACAACAAAGCCTGGATGACAGTGCACTTGTTTACACCATCATTTACTGAATATTTTAAGCACATTGTTGAAATCTACTGCTCAGAAAAAAAAATCTTTCCAAAATATTACTACTCATTGACAATGCAGCTGGTCAGCCAAGAGATCTGATGGAAATGTACAATGAGATTAGTGTTGCTTTCCTGCCTGCTAACACAACATCTATCCTTCAATATCTCAGGCTTGTTTGTACTTCAGTTTCATATAAGAAATCTACAACAATGCACTTCTATCTCTCTTCTACTGATCTTTGTGATGTCATACATTTTACTTTCAAATACTATATATTTCCTTTATTGGATTTTATGTGGAACATTTTAGATCTCTGTTATTTCTACTTAATTGTAGAATCTTTTCTCTAGCTTTTTGAACATATGAGTTGCAGTCAAAATAACTGTCTTGATATCTTTATTTACTAATTCATATGTGTCAATTCTAGATGAAATGCAAGTGATTAACATTATATTCAATAAACAATTTATTTTCTTCCCAGTAGTAATTGATTTTCACATGAATTTTAGGATCAGCTGTCTATTTTTGCAAAGAAAAAAATGCAATGAAATTTTGTTAGAGGTTGCATTAGATCAATTTGAGGAATATTGGTGTTAAAGAATATTAATACTTCCAAAACATGAACACGAGTACCCTTTAGATCTGAATTAGATCTTTAATTACTTTCAAAAATCCTTTGTAGTTTCCAGTGTCTTTTATAGTTTTGGTTATATTTATTCCTAAATATGTTATTATTTAGATGGTATTGTAAATTTATGAAAATTAGAATAGCTGTCAATTTCATTTTGTATTATTCATTGACAGTGCATAGAAATACAACTATTTTTTCATATTTATTTTGTATTCTGCAATTTTACTAGTACATTAGCTCTACATTTTTAAAATGTTTCCTATATGATATTCTTTAATGTTTTCTATATATGCAATTATGAAATATACAAATAGAGATAGTTTTACACCTTTCTTTCTAATGTGGATGCCTTCTCTCTCTTTTTCTTACATAATTGCCCTGGGTACAATTTCCAGCACAATACTGAATAGTAATGGTGAGAACCACTTGTCTTGTTTGTGATACTGTTGGAAAGCATTCACACTTTTACCGTTAAGTAAGACCTTAGCTGTGGTATACCATAGAGTCCCTTTATCATGTTGTGAATTTTATTCCATTTTTTTAAATGCAACTTATTGAGATACATTCACATATCATATAATCATCCCAAGTATATAACCAGTGGCTCAGAGTATCATCATATAGTTGTACATTCATCATCACCATTGATTTTTCAAAATGTCATTACTCTTAAAACAATAAAAACAAGAAAAAAAAAAGTTAATGTAAAAAAGAATGGCCAAAACATCCCATAACCCTACCCCCTATTATTTATTTACTTTTTTTGTCTTTATTTTCTTGTTCATCTGTCTATATGGATAAAAGGAGTGTCAGTCACAAGGTTTTCACAATCACATGGTCACATCATAAAAGCTATATGACTATACCATCACTTTTAACCCTCAAATCTAAAACTAATTTGAGGAAAATTGAGAATTTTTCTTCAAATGATTGATATCAGCATGATCCCAGTATGGACTGGGAAGCTAAGTGACAACCCATAGACACTTAGAGGAGAAGCCACTGGAATCAGAAGTACAAAGCAAGGCACTGAGAGCAAGGACCTCAGATGCCAGTCACATGCCTTTCCCACTGATAGAGAAATCCTGGATGCCATTTGGTCTTTCTTCGGAGTCAAGGTATTTTACCCTGGATGCCTCAGTTTAGACATTTTTAAGGCCTTAGAACCATAAACTTGTAACTTAATAAATCCCCTTTATAAAAGTGACTGCAGCCTCAGTGCGTTACTTACCTTGACTCTTAGCTTGTCGGGATGGTAAGCGGGACCCGGTGACTCCTCCTGTCATCTTTGCCTTCAAACCTGTAGCCACCATGCGTGAGTGCATCTCTATCCACATCGGCCAGGCTGGTATCCAGACTGGCAATGCCTGCTGGGAGCTCTACTGCCTGGAACACGGCATCCAGCCCGATGGCCAGATGCCAAGTGACAAGACCATTGGGGGAGGAGATGACTCCTTCAACACCTTCTTCAGTGAGACAGGCACCGGCAAGCATGTGCCCAGGGCAGTGTTTGTAGATCTGGAACCCACAGTCATTGATGAAATCCGCACTGGCACCTACCGCCAGCTCTTCCACCCTGAGCAGCTCATCACAGGCAAGGAAGATGCTGCCAATAACTATGCCCGCAGGCACTACACCATTGGCAAGGAGATCATTGACCTTGTCTTGGACAGAATTCGCAAACTGGCCGACCAGTGCACAGGTCTTCAGGGCTTCTTGGTTTTCCACAACTTTGGTGGGGGAACCGGTTCTGGGTTCACCTCCCTGCTGATAGAACATCTCTCTGTCGATTACGGCAAGAAGTCCAAATTGGAATTCTCCATTTACCCAGCCCCCCAGGTCTCCACGGCTGTAGTTGAGCCCTACAACTCCATCCTCACCACCCACACCACCCTAGAGCACTCAGATTGTGCCTTCATGGTAGACAATGAGGCCATCTATGACATCTGTCGTAGGAACCTTGATATCGAGCGCCCAACCTACAACAATCTTAATTGCCTTATTAGCCAGATTGTGTCCTCCATCACTGCTTCCCTCAGGTTTGATGGTGCCCTGAATGTGGATCTGACAGAATTCCAGACCAACCTGGTTCCCTATCCTCGCATCCACTTTCCTCTGGCCACATATGCCCCCGTCATCTCTGCTGAGAAAGCCTACCATGAACAGCTTTCTGTAGCAGAGATTACCAATGCTTGCTTTGAGCCAGCCAACCAGATGGTGAAATGTGACCCTCGCCATGGTAAGTACATGGCTTGCTGCCTGCTGTACCGTGGTGACGTGGTTCCCAAAGATGTCAATGCTGCCATTGCCACCATCAAGACCAAGGGCATCATCCAGTTTGTGGACTGGTGTCCCACTGGCTTCAAGGTTGGCATTAATTACCAGCCTCTCACTGTGGTACCTGGTGGTGACCTGGCCAAGGTCCAGCGAGCTGTGTGCATGCTGAGCAACACCACAGCCATTGCTGAGGTCTGGGCTCGCCTGGACCACAAGTTTGACCTGATGTATGCCAAGCGTGCCTTTGTTCACTGGTACGTGGGTGAGGGGATGGAGGAAGGAGAGTTTTCTGAGGCCCGTGAGGACATGGCTGCCCTTGAAAAGGATTATGAGGAGGTTGGTGTGGATTCTGTTGAAGGGGAAGGTGAAGAAGAAGGAGAGGAATACTGATACCCATTTCTCTGAGCCCTACAGCATGTCACACTCCCAGTATTTGTGCTTCTGTGTTAGCTGACAGGCATTTAAGCTCTGGTTAGATTGTCTTCATGCTAAATTGTGATCATGTCTTATTTTTCTGTGTGTAACTGTAAAGTATTCCATCATGTCTCAAAGTAAAGGTTTTAAGAAAAAAAAAAAAAGCGACTGCATTTTTGGTAGATTACATTCCAGCAGCATTAGCAACCTAAAACACATTTTGAGTCCCAAACCATTAATTTATCATTACATTTTATGCATTTGTCTTTTAGATCTTTTAGGAAGTGAAAAATAGAGTTAAAAGTCAAATACACAATAATACTGGTTTTTATGTTTATCCATATCATTTACTTCTTTTTTCCACATCATACACTTGAATATTTTTTTATGCAGAGGTAAAAAGGCTTATTATTAAAAAATCAATACAACAGGGATTTTAGCATACAGGTAAAGGATGAATTATACTTCAGTCACTAATTTGTTAATGTGAGCAAATAGCTTGGGGTTGGGGGGGGTGTTGATTTTCCAAACAAAATCTTTTGGTTAATGTTCTGTTACAAAAATAAAATCTGAATAATTTTTCCTCAAATGATTGATATCAGCATGATCCCAGTATGGACTGGGAATTTGCTACACACTGTTCAGTTACAGTCTGGTGATTAGAGATGTTGTTTGAATAAATGTCTCTGTGTCTGTCCTTGTGCCCTTAACTTGCTGCTTCAAAAACCACAAAGTATATATGGAGCAAGATTCATAAGCTTAACTCTTAATTGGGGTGAAAAAGGGCAAGATCAAAACAGATAACAACTAAATAAAGATGACAAATAAA
The DNA here is from genome assembly GCF_023851605.1 of Tamandua tetradactyla. Taxonomy (NCBI): domain Eukaryota; kingdom Metazoa; phylum Chordata; class Mammalia; order Pilosa; family Myrmecophagidae; genus Tamandua; species Tamandua tetradactyla. The sequence continues at coordinate 92,035,336 of NC_135332.1, forward strand.
ACGTGGCTGGGATGTGCATATTCTTATTGAAATAAATGGGGCATTTGAACTGAGATCTAACGAAACACACATTAGTGCTGTGCTTTATTGAGAGGAGACCTTAGTAAGACCCTGCAGAAATATCTCAGGGGGCCTGGGGGTGAGTGGGTGGAGATGGTTTCTCAACAACTTTTAGGGACTGGCTGAAGGTTGTCTACTAGATGTTCTCCAGGCATGGAAGTGGTTCAATACAGATTGACAGAGCTCTGCTCCTCTTCCCCATGGGAAGGCCCAAACTAGTAACTGCAACAAATGAAAACATCTATCAACTAACTCATAAGCATCACTGCAAGCATGGCACTTTCCATGTGCTATAGAAGGGTCTGCCTGTACCAGTGCTTTCAAGGAGAAACATGTGTCTCGGTGTGAAGGTAATTTATTACAAGTGCGCTTTGCAAGGAACTGGAGGAATCTTCCCCAAACCAATTCAATGTGGGGATGTAGTTTAGGTGGAAAAAAAATGGGGGGGGGGGGTTAAAGGTAAAAAACTAAATAATGTCCACATGATGCATTCTTCTCAGGTAACTGCTGGATCTTAGCGAGGAAGGCATGGGCAAATCTTTTGTCCTGTTGTTTCAAGGACGTCTTGTTCCAGCTTCAGCAACTAGATTTAGATATTGATGTGCAAGCTCTTGCATGCAAGTTCTTCATGATGCTTTTCATGACACTTCCTTAGCTTATCCTCAGGAATATCAGATTTTTTACTTTCGAGGAAGGAGTCACTGATTCACAGGGCCACAGTGTATTATTGATGCTATTTTCTTATCTTATTTCATGTAAGCAAAACTGAGAAGTTCTGGCTAATGTCCTGGAAATAGGTACAAAGAGTAGGCTGCTAACCTCAGGCAGGGTGAGCATATTCTCCAGCTATCATAAGCACACTGGGATTTTACACCAATTATCTGACCAGAGACCTGCCATGGACTCTTAGACGAGCAAAAACAATCCCTCAATGGAAAGCATGGAAGACTTTAAAAAAAGTCCCTTTCTTTGAAGATGTTTGGCCTGTGTGCAATAAGGAAGGGATGGGGGCAAAGAGGAGGGGGCCAGTCTACACCCTCAGCTGGCAGTTACCACAGGAGGATCAGAGCAGGAAGAGCAGCCAGCATCCCCAAGCCCGTGCCTGCAGTCTCCACAAGGTTCTGGTTGTACTAAGGTAGGCATTCCTCATGTTCTTCAATAAGATTTGGCTGGTCCTTGTAATACATTAGAAAATGATTCTTTCCAGCTAATTAGAAGCTTCCTACATGCAAGGCAACCATAGAACTAGAAGCTTCCTACATGCAAGGCAACCATAGAACCAGTCTGCTGACCTAATCATGTGTGCATCAGATGTGGCAAATCTGGATTTAGAGTTGCAGGAGAAAGACACTCGAGCATTTGGAAAGGTTTTTATATATGGCTTTGCTTTTTTCATAAGGGTTCTAGTTTGCTAGCTGCTGGAATGCAACACACCAAAGATGGATTGACTTTTAATAAAAGGGGATTTATTTTGTTAGTTCTTCAGAGGAAAGGCAGCTAACTTCCAACTGAGGTTCTTTCTTACGTGCAAAGGCACGTGCTGGCCTTCTCTCCAGGCCTCTGGGTTCCAACATCTCCAAAGGCCTTGGCTGAGCTGCAAGTGCTGAGATGAGATATGCTGAACTGCTTGGGCTGTACTACATTGAGTCTCTCATTTTAACACCAACCAATTAAATAAAACATCATTCATTGCAGCAGGCACGCCTCCTAGCCAACTGCAGATGTAATCAGCAACAGATGAGGTTCACATGCCATTGGCTCATATCCACAGCAATATAACTAGGCAACTTTACCTGACCAAGTTGACTACTGAATCCAACTACCACATGTCCACCCCCTGTCAATTGGGCAACTACACACATCACCTTAAACAATATTAAGGTGCAAAAAATTCTCTTCTAACTGTGGACCTATGAATCTCAAAACAAGTTATCTGGTGCCAATATGCAAAGGAGGACAGTCACAGGATACAGCTTTTCATTTCCACAGGGAGAAATTGGAAGGAACACAGGAGTCACAAGACCCAAACAGTTCTGAAAACCTGTAGGGCAAACTCCATTGGATTTCAAAGTCTGAAAGTCATTTATCGTTCAGCTTTAGAAAGTGGCAGTCCCACCCTTTCCAAGGGCCTATGCAGTGGCCCGCCTCTTTCCAAATCAACCTTGAGGGACATTGAGGAGACCACCTCTTTCTCAGCTCCCACCTCTCCAAACATCAGTGCCACAGCTGGGCTCTCTGCCATTTCTAGGGCACATGCTCAACCCCTCCATGTGGTGGCAGCCAGGCTCTCCCCAGTCCCCAATGAGTGTGCTCCACCTTCTCAAAGGCCTGAGGCGGCACAACTCTTCCATTGCAATGAGATGGGAGACTCATCTTCTGCCCTCAGGACAAACTCACCCTCTCTGTGTATATGGGTGGGTCCACTCTCCTGGCCTGAGGTTTCTTGGCTTCAGACCCGAACTTGCATGGTTCTCACTCTGCAAACTCCAATTTGTCCCTTTTGTGTCTCCCTTTGTCCAGACTGGCAGTTGTTCTGTTTACACCAATAATCTCTTCAAGCACTCCTGGACATTTCCATCATTCTCCTCACAGTACCTCCAAAATCTCTCCCTTATCCATCCAAAAAACTGGTCCAACATGTCTGGTATTTGCAAACTGCAGCAGCACCCCACTTCTCCAGTACAAAATCTGTTCTAGTTTGCTAGCTGCTGAAATGCAACACACCAGATATGGATTGACTTTTAATAAAAAGGGATTCATTTCTTTAGTTCTTGAGAGGAAATTCAGCTAACTTTCAACTGAGGTTCTTTCTTATGCTGTAAGGCACAGGGTGATTTCTGCTGGCCTTCTCTCCAGGCCTCTAGGTTCCAACAGCTTTTCCCGGAGTGATTACTTTCTGCATCTCCAAAGGCCTGGTCTGAGCTGTGAGGGCTGAGATGAGGTATGCTGAGCTGCTTGAGCTGTGCTACATTGAGAGCTCTCATTTAAACACCAGCCAATTAAATCAGATATCATTCATTGCAGCAGGCACGCCTCCTAGCCGACTGCGGATGTAATCAGAACAGATGAGGTTCATATGCCATTGGCTCATGTCCACAGCAATATAACTAGGCACCTTCATCTGACCAAGTTGACAACTGGATCTAAGTACCAGAGTAAGTATGAATGAAGGATATGTTAACTTGAAATTGAATTAAAAGTAAAACCCAAACCAAAGAGTCAAAAATAGAATGCAAGCCACCATTTCTTCAAATTTATGACAATTTAAACTAGTTCCCTCCCCTTAATATAAAATAGCCATTTTATATTATGTTTCTGTAGGTTCATTTGCCACAATATTTGTGTTTTTCAGGTGGAACCTGTTTGCAGAACACTGATTTGTGTTTTTGACTCGCAAAACAAAGAGTAAAATTTCTTATTTTATTAGTGTTTTATCTTAATATTGAAAAAAAAATTTGAAGTGGTGGTAAAACAATTTGGAAGCTGCATTTTAGGTGTAATTGGGGAGGCTCACAGAAACCTTTCTATCCCAAGAGGTCCAAGAGGATATAATGTAGTTTAGGGAATTTTCCTGATTCTCACAATTTAATTTGAAGTTAATGGTCAAGTCTCCATCATTTTCCAGGTGAACGTTTTGAATCTATGAGTACCTCTGAAAGGGGACAGAAAATGATGATTACCTGAAGACAAAAACTGCAGCTTACATAGAAGTTTTGGTTTTAGAAAAGTTAAAGTGATATTGTTTTGTGGTACAAGCATGGTTAACTAGCTCACCTCCTATATGTTACTGACCTGCAGGTTAAACTATTCCTGATAAGGTTTCATCATTCTGACATCACATTTTTGCAGGAACTGATGCTTGGTGGGAACAGGCAACTGAATGAGAAGAAAGTCTAGTGAATGCTCTTTGAAAAATCAACTACAAAAATCCACCAAGACCCAGCAATTCTGACTGCAGACTCTTTTGAGCTGGAAGAGGTGGAAGAAAGGAAATTTAACACATGTATAAGACATTTGGCTTGATTATAGATTGTTATTAATACACAAGAGTCAATGTCAAGTTTCTTTTCCTTAGAATACTGTGTGTGTGTGTGTGTGTGTGTGTGTGTGGTGTGTATAGGTGTGGGTATGTGGGCATGTGGTGTGTGTGGATGGATGGTATGTGTGTGGCTGTGAGATTGTATGGGTGTGTGTGGGTGTGTGTGTGTGCGCAGATGGGGGGAGTGTGGGGATGTGGTTGATTCACATGGATGACTTGAGTGGAGAGGAGAGTCCACCAGGCAGGTCCCCCAGGCTGGAATGGTGCCTCAAGTTTCCAGGATGCTGGGATGCCTCTTGCTCTCCTTGCTCCTTTGCATTGGAGGGAGAGGAGGGGAGGGGCGGGGAAGCCCAGAGACTGTAAGAGACAAGTTCTCTTGTGGTTATGGACCAGGGGAAAGGAAGGGCAATTGAGTCCCAGGGCAGCTTAGTGTTCCCTGCCACGGCCAAAACTTACAGACAACAGACAAGGCAGTAAGAGCCATGCACAGGAGGCAAAACTTCTACTTGCTAGTACTGCACCAGCAAGGGTCCGTGCTGTTTCCCTTGGGGTCCAACCTCCAGTGACAGCACGTTGTCCATATACCGCATACAGCTCACGCAGTGGATGCAAGTTCTCACAGAGCTGGGAGCGTCCACCCAGCTGGTGGAACTTGTCCCTGCAATAGGGAGTTCTCCTGGTCCTCTTTCCGCTGCCTGGATTTGCTGGGGTGCTGTGTCTTCATCACGCTGCCCTGGCGGCCTTTGGTGTCGTCGCCAAGGCGGAAGTCTGAGGAGTCCACGTAGGGGTAGCTGGAATAGTACTTAGGGGCTTCACGCCCTTGGAAAAGTGCGCAGACCAGTCTACGTCTTCCACTCTATCCGAGTATTTACCGCTCATCCCCGCCGGTTCGTAATCCTTGGAACCGTTCATTCAGATCTTCTCCTGGGGCTGGTGCACACAATCTCCTCCTCGAAGTCCGAGAAGCTCACTTGGCGGTAGGACCTGGGCATCAATTGTTGGAGGTGACAGTGGTCCATAACGTTCGGGTCCTGGAGGAGCTCCTGGGTGTCAATCCTCTGGAGCTCACAGGACTTCAGAGAGGTTAGTTCGGTAGTTAGTCCTTCATCTAAGAGGAATTCACTAGCTGTCTGTAGTTGTGAAAACGTCATCACCAACTCAGCTTCCCTATGAATGGCGGAAGATGATGACATTGAGCCTTCTAGAAGGTCGTAGATTGCTTTGCTCTCTCCCTTAACAAAAGGCCTCATCATTAGCAGGGCTTTGGAAAGTAAGTCTGAAATGGACTAGCTTTGGTGTTGACAAAGTCCTTTCTCACATTGCATTCTAGTGCCACCAGTTTGTATTTCTGTCGTTCACCACGGCGAGAAAGCAGCTTTATCCATTGCCTTCTCTATTACACTGTGCGCGACCTTACTGACTGATGCGACTGATTCTGCCTCCTTCCCGGGGAAACCACCCCCACTGGAGTCCTCTCGGGTCATACACACAGCCTTGGCGCTCACCGCACAGCTCTTACTTTCCTGGCCTGTACTTTGGCGATCCTTGCGTCCCAGACGCCTGTATCGCCGCGGCAGCCTTGCTTCCTACAACTTCCTGTCCCTCATCTGGCTTCTTCACAACTCCGGCAGGAGGGTGGGGGTGCGGGTGGGAAGGGGCTGAAGATGAAGGGGCTGTCGCAGGCAGAAGGCGAAGAAAGGTGCCGAGCAGGGGTGAATATTTGCGAATAGGGGTGCAAACTGAGGAAGGAGTGAGCTGCGCACGGAGGAGGGGACCCGCGGAGCTGCGAGGCCGGCGAGAGCTCTGGGGCGCTCCGGAGCAGGCAGAGGGAGATTTAGACCCAGGACAGTGGCGGAGGAGAAGAGGCAAAGATGCATTTGCGCCTTAGAGCCGCAAGGACTGCTGAGAGCAAGAGGAGCGCGCTCGCGCGGTGGAGGCTTGGTCCTGGGTGGCCCCTGTGGCACCGAGTCAATCCCGGCTTCTGGCGAGCAGTCGAAGGCTGGGGAGGTGCGCCTGGAAGGTTCAGGACGCGATCCCAGCTCCATCTCTTGGTTCAGCTGCTGGATTCTCACCGCCGCCAAGAGTCCGTGCCATTTTTCTTTACTGGAGTTCTTATTTGTTCACGTGGCTTCCATCAGTTATATTGTGTCCTTTCTTTCGAACTTGCAGAATTCCCTTCAGCCTGTCTTGTAAGGCCAGTCTAGTGGTGATGAAACTTGTCTTTCTTTAACTAAAAAGTCTTAATTCTTCTTCTTTCCTCGCAGCTCCGCGGGTCCCCTCCTCCGTGCGCAGCTAACCTCTCTGAAGTCCTGTGAGCTCCAGAGGATTGACACCCAGGAGCTCCTCCAGGACCCGAACGTTATGGACCACTGTCACCTCCAACAATTGATGCCCAGGTTTTAACAGATACAGGAGTCATGGTTGGTAATTATTTTTCCTTTTAAGCACATTAAATATGTCATGCCATTCATATTTCTGGTTTTCCGATGAAAAGTCAATACTTAATTTTATTGACTCCCTTGTATGTGATACGTGGTTTCTCTCTTGTGGATTTCAGAATTCTCTCTTTATCTTTGGCATTCCACAGTTTCTCAAAACCATGTCATAACATGATGTGATGCAGGTCTATTTGGGTTTATCTTGTTTAAAGTTCACTGAACATACTGGGTTTGCGTATTCATATTTTTCAATTAAATTTAGGAAAATTTCGGCCATCATTTCTTTCTTTCTTTTTCTTGCATGGACAGTCACTGGGATTCAAACCCGGGTCTCTATAGCATGGCAGGTGCATCATTTCTTTCAATATTCACTGTGCACCTTTCTCTCCTTTTGGGACTAACACAATCCATGTATTTGTATGCTGGGTGGTATCCTACAGACTCCTCAGGCTGTGTTCAATTTCTTTATTCTTTACTCTTTCTGCTCTTCTGACCGAATGACTTGAATTGACTTATTTTCAAGTTCACTGATTCTTCTGCCAGCTCTACACTGCTATGAACCGCTCTAGGGAATTTTTCATTTCTGTTACTGTGGTCTTCAGCATTGTTTGTTTCCTTTTCATCTCTCTATTGATATTCCTTTTGTGTTCATCTGTTTTCCTTTAGTTCTTTGACCATAGGGTCAGGTTCTTTAAGCATACTTAGGGCCATTTAAATAACTATCTTTGCCTGGAATGTCCCGGGACTGATCCTTCCCAATGATGGTCTCTAATATACTTAATCGTCTTCTTTGCCTGGACCATCACTTCCTGTTTCTTTACATATTTTGAGATCTTTTATTGAAAACTGGGCATTTTTTATGTTTTAGCATATTATCAGTAGACTTTAGACCTTGAGGCATGTTACTTAAGCTTTTATCCAGCTAATATTATGAAAGCACTCTCCTTGAATGCCAGGAGCATAGGAGAAGAGGAGGGGGAAGAAGAAATAACATTCCTTTCCTGGTCTTTGCAGACTGACCTGTGCTTCATCAGGCAGTACCCATATAACAAGTTTGGACAATAGTTCCAGGCAGAATATAGGAGCCTCCCTAATCCTTGCTGTGTGACGCTTCTTGTTTTAGGTATGTGTGTGTGTGACCCTAGGAATTCCCCATTTACATGGACACAAGTTTCCCCTCTTCCCTAGGAAATAGTTTACTTATAGATTCCAGTGCTACACTGTATATCCTGCAGTAGCAATTCTTTGCCCCAAGCAGTCTGCCCTGATGGCTCTCCCATAACATTCTTTAGGGAGAGCTCAGTGAGATGCCCTCTACATGCAGGACAACTTCTGGGACAATGAGCCCTTCAGCCACCAGTAGACAGCTTGCTCACAGTGTGTGCAGGAGGATTGTGCTGCTCCTTCTGGGACCCAGACTAGGCTGCCTTACTGCCAGCATGGACCAGCTACACATCAAGTCGGTGGGGGGGTGGGAGAAGGGCCAGCTGAGGCACTATGAGATCCTACTGCTTTTGAGTGGCCTTATTGTTGATTCAGTGCTTCCGTGTTTCTGAAACCCTTTAAATGTTTTCTAAAGTTTTAGAAAGATGTTTCTGCCAACTCTTGCTGTTCGTTTAAAGCTTCTGTAAGGTGACAGAGCACAGAAGTGTCTCATCATCACTTCTGTCATCATCTTGATCAGGATGGGGCCTCTATTTTTATTTTAAACCATAAATGCATCATGTCAACATTTTAGTTTCTATTTTATCAGCAATCACATTAAGCAACTTTGCTCATCTGTCATGTCTCAGATGAAGTATTCTTTCATCCAAGGGAATTCTGCCATGTGATGGGGATATCCCCATGTGGTGGGATAGCTTCAATGACCATACTATTTTATCCAACACTTTCTTCTAGCTTCCAACTGCACGTAAAGTGGATTATCATAAATGAAATGTCAAGTTTAAATCTAATGGGAATGCCGAGTATGAACAAGCCAAGTGTTAGAGCACAGATATATTAGTTTATATGAGCAGCTATTTAGGCAATTTGAAAAAAAAAATTAACCTCCTGTTTAGTCTTAGAGTATTGAAGGCTCTTAAGACCTTATGGGTATTCTATTAAAAAAGTAGATCATGCTTTCCTTTGTGGCAGAGTTATCCACCTGAATTTATAGACTACCTGGCACGTTATTGGTGCTTCATAATCAACTGTTGGTTGACTGTATAGAAGTAAAACTATAACCTTGGCTTATATGTCACTTCTATGCAATTATTTTCCTCCACTTAAAATAATCAGTAGAAAGTATAAATTAGTATTTAGTGTAAATGCTTATTTGCAAACAAGAACTAAATGTTGATTCTGAAGGCATGATTTAAATTCAAAATAAATAACTGACCTTCATTCACAGAATACCAGTCAGCTCATATTAAAATGTTCATATATTTCTTAGGTATAACATCTAGATTGTTTTATGTAATTGTGTATTGCTTCGTAATGCAAATATGATTAAAAGGAGAGCAGTAAATAACAAATTGCATACTAAATTACATAAGGTCCATTTAAAAGTGGGACCAAATCCTTCTTTGAAGACTTATCCCTTGAGAGATTAAAAGGAGGCAATTTCATGTGAGTGTTTTAGGGTATTAATAGTATTAATTTATAAATGTCATGCTACATGATCAAGTCTTAAAATTTGCCAAGTTTCAATGATCTGAAATGTGGTTATTATGCATCTCCCTTTGTCACTTTTTATTATATTATATTTATTTACATTACAAAGTTTTACAGTGTCAGTTTTATTAATGATATATAATTAATTTTAACTTGATAAGTACTTGCTTTAGAGTTATGGTTCTTAGTGTTAAGGGATATTACATTCATGTGTATATATTTTATAATTTCAAATGCAATTTTGAGCCTGGAACTTAATTCATTTTATTGGTTGTTAAAATAAAAGGATAAAAAAAATTATTTACTCTTTTCCAGAAATGTTTTGTCTTTTTCTATTACAGATCCTGTGTAAGAATAGGATTTTTATTTAAAACTAAAATTATTTTAAAGTCAATTTATCAAAGCTTATGCAATGTACAATAGTTTTATTTTCTTAATATAAAGTATATTTATGCTGCAATATTAATATAGTATTCATAAATGTTAGAGAGATGTTAGGGGTCATTTTTCAAAATTGCATGCTACCACTTTATCTTATCAACTTTGAAGTGACATTAGCAGTAGGACAGTGATTAGGTAATATTATTGACTAAAGTTAAGTGAATCAGGGGCTTGTATAAACAATGAAAGATAAAGAACCTTCAAATATAAATCTATTCAAAGATAAAAAGATTATTTGAATAATTTCAAGGTACAAAAACGATTTGTGTGTTATTTTTATTTTTTTAATAGCAAGCACTGGGACTATTGGCTTCTGGATAATTCAGAGAGGAATTTACCTCTCTTAAAGTTGAACTTGATTATGTAATGAGGACAATAAATTGTGAGACTGCTTATATCATACACAGATTTTCCCTTTATGATATAATGCATATTAACATAATTAATGAGAACTTTTAGTTTTAAATAGGTAAAAATTATGATTCAATACAAAGTTGCTTCCAGAAAGAGGCCGATTGGGGCTTTCATTCTTTCTAAAGTTCCAAGGAAAGGGCACTAACAAATCACTGGCTGAGATTTTAGTTATCTTTTCTCCAAGAGTACCAAATGCAGGAAGATGGTGGCAAATCAATACTCATTCAGACACAAGACCTTGGCTGCCTATAATGTTTTCAGGGGATGAGCTTCTAACCAGGAAGAAGAAATTAATCATATGTAATAGTCCTGTCCTCAATAGTTTCTTGTCAAGTAAGAATACACAGGCATGCAAACAAATATATGCTTTTCTTCCTGTGTTTTAAGTTTATCTACTTATCCAAGCCAGAATTGTGAGAATCATAGATAAGTCCTGTATTACCCCTTGCTTTCCATACCTTCATTCATATCGAATTACATGCATATCTATTACTTGACTTGTCCATCAATCATCATTAACCCCTTGATATTCTTCTTACTTTATTCACTTTTATTCCCCAACTTAAGTCCAAACATTATCTCTAGCCTGATTTAATTCCTCAGCTTCTGAGCTGATCCCCAGTGTCTGGGCCCCCCCACCCCTGAACAAGTGATTAGTGATTCTTTACAAAGCAAATGATTAGTTACTTTTATAACTGTATGCTGCAAAATGACAAATCAAAAAACAAATTTAGTGTACAGCTTAACAAAATTTTACAAAATAAACACACTCTTGTAATTGCTATAAGTACTTATTGTATGAATCCTTAGCTGTGCCCTAGAAATCTTTCTCACTTATCTGACAAAACTCATTAATTAAGTTAAGGGCTTCGATAATTTATTTGATTTTCAGCCTTTTTTTCCCTAACATGTGTATTTAAAGATTTCAGTGTTCCTCTCAGTACTTCTTTAATAATAGTCACATGTTTTGGCAAGTCATAGTCTCATTATCATTTAGTACGATATATATTTTTTTTTTTTTTTTTTTTTTAAAGGAAAGACAGAGAGAAGGAAGGAAGGAAGGAAGAAAGGGAAACATCTTTAAACATTTTCTTGTTTTTATTGTATTCTGTTTCTCCGTTTTTGTTACATGGGCTGGGGCCGGGAATCGAACCGAGGTCCTCCGGCATAGCAGGCAAGCACTTTGCCCGCTGAGCCACCGCGGCCCGCCCACGATATATTTTTAAAATGTGTGATTTGCTGTGTTTTGCATTCAATTTGGATAATTTTTTTAATCAAACTGCTAAAATATCCTATATCCATACTGATTTTTTGTCTGTTTGCTCTTTCAATTGAAGTTTATCAGAATCCCAAAGTATGAGTCAAGACATACATCTATTTATTCTATTCTACAAATTCTTGAATATATATTCAAATTGAGACTTATTAGGTATTCTTGTCATATTAATGCTTACCATTATAAAATGTTCCTTTTTGTCTTTAGTAATATCTTTCATTTAAAATGTATTTTCTTTGAGATTAGCATAGTTACAATTAGTTTCTCAAGGTTTCTGTGTCCTTATATTTAATGCGTGTCTCCTATAAGTAGTATATAGCTTTTTTGAAGAGTGTGAAAGAATCTTATTTTAATTTTAATATTGGTTTGTATCTACACTGTCTTTCAATTCATATTTTAGTTATTATTCTTTAATTCATATTATATTCATAGACTTAATATTCTGAATTTAAATTTAAATCTAATTAGTTTTATATTTGCATTTTTTTCTCCATTTTTATTTCTTTTTCCTCCTATCCTAATGGATAAATCAAGTATTTGGTTTTGTTGTTGTTGTTGTTATCATGTTTTTCCCATTGTTAGTTTTTTAGTGATATGTTGTGTTTTAATCTTTTAGCATTTACCCTGGAGCTTACCACAGGCATCCTTGATTTATTTGGGTCTCACTTAAATTTTTACTGGTGCAACTTTCCATACAAATGCAAAAATCTTCAACTTTTTAACTCCACTGCCCTTTCAGGGCTTTTGTGGTGTAGTGGTTATTAGCCTTAAACTCTGCAAGAACATTGCTATTTTTGTTTTAATTTGTCATTTTCTTTTAGATGCAGCCACATATTTGTTTTTCAGTGTTCTTCATTTCATCGTGAAGGAATGTGCCTCCGTCTGGAATCATTTTTATTCCGCCTGAGGAACTTCCTTCAGTATTTCTCTTTTGTGAGAGTCTATTAATGATAAATTCTTTCTGGTTTATTTTTTTCTGGAGCTGGGTGTCTGGCATTGGTTTTACTTAAAGTTCTCTCTTAATTCTAATGGGCAGTTAAAGTTGAGGACTGCAGCTCTAGGTGCTTCTGTGGAGCATGTACTTACTCATGGATGCAATATTTTTGCAGACTATTTCAGAGAATTTAGAACACTCTAACGGTTGTCTATGAACCCCAGGTTAAGAACATTTACACTAGATTGGTTAAGTAAAAATTTCCCTTGGATTGACTAAAACTAAGAGAGTGTTGCTTCTCTTTTGGGCAACATTAAAAAAAAAAAGCCTTGCTGAACTGCATTTGGTTGTAGTGTCTTCAGCTTTTATTACAGGTATTATAAAATTCAACCCTTTAAAATGTCTCTCCATGCTTAATGAAGGAGAATGTTTTTGGAGGACCTTGTTCGCAGGGTTTGCTTTCTGAGAGAATCCGCAGGAAAAATTGCCCTCAAGTCTTATCAAAAGGCGATTTTCCTAAGTGATTAGGCTGTTTACCCTTCCTGAACCCAGCAAATCTTCTACAACTGAAAACAGTCTCATCTTTTAGTTGACTGCCAGAATGCTTAAAGTCAAAATTGAGGGTAGGGCAGTGAGACGGTGGCTCAGAGGCAGAGTTCTTGTCTGCCATTACAGAGACCCGAGTTTGATTCCTGGTACTTGCCCATGCAAAAAAATAAAAAATAAAAAATTGAGGTGGCAGCCCGATTTAGCTAGTGAATAGAATATTATGGCACACAAGTTGTGAGATAACATCTCTCTTAGCTTCATTTTGCTTCCCTTGTTTCCCCTTTGCTTCATATTTTGTTTATTTTTAATTATCTAATTAATTTGTCTCTTTTTATTAGAGAAGTTGCAGGTTACAGAACATTCATGCATAAAATACGTGGTTCCCATAAACACTCTGCTCGTAAAAATAATATGGATTAAATGTGGAACCATTTGTTAAAACTGATGAAAGCACACTGTTATAATTGTGCTATTTACTAATAATCCATGCTTTAACTTAGGATTCACTGTTTATGAGAGCCATTCCATGGATTTAAAAAAAATTTTTATTCTGGTAACATATGGCCTAAAATTTCACTTTTTCAACACATTGAAATATATGATTTAGTGCTGTTAATTACATTCAGAATCTTGTGCTACCATCATCATCATTCATTATCAAATGTCTTCCATCATCCCAAATAGAAGCTCTTTACCTTTTAAACTTAGCTCCCTATTCCCTCCCCCTACCCTGGTAACCAGTATTCTAGATTCTGACTCTATGAATTTGCTTATCCTAATTATTTCATATCCATGAGATCATACAGTATTTGTCTTTTTGCATCATTTGACTTGACATGATGTCCTTAAGGCTTGTACATGTTCTCACATGTATCAGAATTTCAGCCCTTCTTACAGTTGAATAATATTGCATGGTAACTATATGCTAGATTTTGTTTATCCATTCTTTGGTTAATGGACATTTGGGTTGCTGCCATCTTTTGGCAATTGTGAATACCGCCACGTGCAAATGTCTATTCGAGTTCCTGCTTTCAGCTCTTCTGGGTATATACCTAGTAGTGGGGTTGCTGGGTCATATGGGAATTCTAGACTTCACTTTCTGAGGAACTGCAAACTATCTTCTACAGCAGTCGCACCATTTTCCTTTCTCACCCATAAGGAATGAGTGTTCCTGTTTCTCCACATCCTCTCCAACTCTTGTATGTTCCAGTTTTTAATAGCGGTCATATTAATGGGTGTGAAATAGCATCTCTGTGGTTTTAATTTGCATCTCTCTGATGGCTAATGATATTTAGAATCTTTTCATGTGACTTTTGACCACTTTTGAGAAAATGCCTATCCTCTTTTGTTTATTTTTTCATTGGGCTGTCATTTTGTTGTTGAGTTGAAGGATTTCTTTCTATGTTCTGGTATTACAAATTTAGTGTAGGGCAACTCATTTAAGTCACACTTGCTCAGAAGGCAGGCCAGGACTCGTGCTCAATGCAGATGTCATCACACTCAGTTGCTGGCTTCCAGTTCCATCTTCATTTCCACAGCAGCCTATCTGTGGTGATAATAAAGATATGTCTAACCTCCAGTGCCATGGAGATTGTGAGCCTTTAGTTCCCCTAATATTGAATTCTCTTCCTCCTGAAAGGCTAAGAACATTTGTAAATCTAGCCAATGTAAATTTCAGAAGCCAGGAGGGTTTTGATCACAATTCATGTTACCACATAATGATGGACATTCAAACAATTCATTGATAAAGTCCTACTATCGGATGATTGACATCACTGAGAGGACTTGGGCAGAAGGACACCAGCATCCTTACAGTAGATCAGAAACTTTTAAATGTGCCCTATCCTGAAACTTCTTGTTTGCAGCGTTAGAATGTTTTGCAAATACATACCGACAACACTGACAAAATAATTTCTCCTCATGGGAAATGCATGTTCTCTTAAGTTTTTATTCATGTATTTGTGAAATATGATCCTAGAGTACACTAGTGTTAAAATAGTTGGAAGTTAGCTTCTTTTTCCCAAATGTAATTCGGGAAAATAATTAAATATTGCAACCAGAATATTTATTACATCATTTGGAAATTATTAGTATGCTTAATGAACATTTGTTCAGGTGTAAATGAACACTTAAGATACAAATGATTTATGCATGTTGTGTCTTGGACCATAAATTTCTTCTAAAATTGTCTAGTCACCATACAGTGACAGTATTTTATTTGTGTATGCATATATACATAATAATTGTCATACCAAATGATGAAACGGTATTCTATTATTCCTAATAGTAGGGATAATACTTTTAAGTGTTAGTGAATTAGTAATAAAATTGCTCTTCTCAATTATGGCCTTTTTATTTTGGAGACCAAGCATTTTTTTCCTATTTTTTCCATTTAATATTCTTTACTCTTCTCTTGAAAAGACATATTCTTCCTTTAGTATTCTTCAGAGGAGTCCAAATGTTGCCTTCCTGACATAGACATCTGGCATTAATAAAGTCTGTAATTTGACTTTTGAATCATGAACATGTGGTACTTATGATGTGTTTATGCTTATACTGAAGCCAGACAGCACTTAAAACTTATACACTACTTATTTCTACAACTGTATATAAGTCCCAACTTAGACTTATCAGTTATTAGAATCTTTAATCCAGGTAAAAGGAATAATTCTGTGATTTTAATTTTGTATAAACAACTGGAAATAAATTAGATCATACTCTAATATATTCTGAAATATTAAGACTATGTCTTAAACATTACAATAGCTAAGATGATTTTTCCTGTAGCGTAGCATTTATGTTTACTTATTTTGTTCATACTTGAAACCAAGTACTGTAGAAAACTAGAGTTAGAAAATTTTGCTTTATTTTTATCTGCCAATGTATTTCTTTGAAATTTTGACTTCAGTCAAATTATTTTTTAAATTAGTTTTTGTGCAAAATAACACAGTGATTTTTGATTTTATATAGTCAAAAATTTCAGATTAGTGTTAAAAATTATTTGAAAACAAATTTCTGGGTACTAAAAATTAGTCAGAACTCGATACATATGGTATCATTACCACAGTGTTTAATACATTATTGAAATGTATTCTTGGTATTTTTAAATTGTGAATGTCTTGTCTGTATCCCAACTGATGATGCAATGGTTGAATTGCATCTTTATAAATGGGTGCTAATTGATAATGGAAATTATTTGGCAACGTACAATATAGAATGTTATAATTAAGCCATATGTTTATGTCTGGATTTAAAATTTTTAAGCAATCATTTACTTTGAAGAATAGAAATAACTATATTCAGTTATAAAAATCAGCAACATCTTTATGTTAAAATTTCTCATTCTGTTGAAAAGTTTTGCTGTAATGTGGGAAAATAAAAATCTTTTTCATTGTTTCTATCACTGTGAAATAAAACTTACTTCTGACATTCAAAAAAAATAAAATATGTGGTTTTCGGATATTTTCTTCCAATTTGTAGGGTGTTGTTTTACTTTTATGTAAAGTCCTTTGAGATGCAAAAGATTTCAATTTTGATGAGTCCCATTTACCTATTTTTTCTTTTGTTTCTTATACCTAAGGTGTAAAGTCTAAGGAGCCATTGCCTAATACGAGGTCCAGATGAAGCTTCCCTACATTTTCTTCTAGGCGTTTGATAATTCTGGATCTTCTGTTTAGGTCTTTGATCCTTTTTGAGCAGATTTTTGTATATAATGCAAGATCAGGATCTGCCTTATTTCTTTTGCAAATGGAGAGCCAGTTTCCCAGGCATTATTTGTTGAAGAGACAATTCTTTCCCAATAGTGTGAGCTTTTTCACTGTGTCAAAAATCAGTTGTCCCTAAACATGGGGTTAATTTCTGAGTTCTCAGGTCCATGCCACTTTTCTGTATGTCTGTCCTTTTGCCAGCACCATGCTGTTTTGATTACTGTGGCTTTGTAATAAGTTTTATTGTTAGGAAGTGTGAGTCCCCCAACTTCATTCTTCTTTTTCAAGATGTTTTTGTCTATTTGGGGCCCTTACCCTTCCATATAAATTTAATGATTCGCTCTTCCAATTCTGCAAAGAAGGCTGTTGGAATTTTGATTTGGTTTGCTTTCAATCTGTAAATAGCTTTAAGGAGAATTATCATCTTAACAATAGTCTTCTAATCCATACATATGGTATGTCCTTCCCTTTATTTAGGTCTTTTTGAGTTCTTGTAGGAATGTTTTGTGGTTTCCTGAAACAATCTGTTTACATCTTTGGTTAAATTTATTTCCAGATATTTGATTCTTCAGTTGCTATTGTAAATTGAAAAAAAAAAATTTCTTCTTCTGATTGTTAATTGGTGGTGAATAGTAACACTGCTGATTTGGGGATGTTGATCTTTTACCCCACCATTTACTGAGTTCATTTTTTAGCTCTAGTAGTTTTGCTGTTATTTTTTTTTTTCAGGATTTTATGTCCATAGGATCAATCATACTCAAATAGGGAAAGTTTTACTTCTTCCTATCCAATTTGAACGTTTGTTGCTTCTTTTTCTTGCTTACTTGCTCTGGCAAGAACTTCCAATACAATGTGGAATAACAGTGATGGTAGTGGGCATCCTTGTCTTGTTCCAGATCTTGAAGTTTTGGAAAGCTTTCAGTCTTTCGCCATTAAATAGGGCATTAGCTGTGGGCTTTTCATAAATGCTCCTTCTGTTGAGGAAGTTTCCTTCTCTTCCTAGTTATCTAAGTGTTATAATCAAGAACAGATGCTGGGTTTGGTCAAATGTCTTTTCTGCATCAATTGAGATGATAATATGTTTTTTGCTTCATTATGTCAATGTGGTATATTACAATTGATTTTCTTATACTGAACTATCTGTGCATACCTGGGATATCGTACCTGATCATGGTGTATAATTCTCTTTCAGTTATGATTTCTGTATTTTGCCTTCATTCTTGAAGGATTATTTTCAGGGATATAAAATTCTAGGTTGGTAGGGTGTTTTTTGTTTGTGTTTATTTTGGTTTTTATCAAATTAAATATGTCATCCATTATCTTTTGTTTTCTATATTCACCTTGAAAAGTCAGCTATCAGTTCTTTTATTGCTTCTTGAAGAATCTTGTTTCTCTGGCTGCTTTCAGATCTTTCCCTTTTGTCTTTGTTTTCATCACTTTCAATGATATGCTCTTTTTTGTATTTCCCTGGCTTGCATTGATGTGCTTCCTACATCTGTGGTTTGATGTCTTTACAATTTTTGACCATTATATGCTATTATATATTTCAATATATCTTCTATTTGTTAGTCTCTTTTTTTTTCTGGGACTTCAATTATATATGGGTTAGTCCTTTCCCTGTATTTCTCATATCCCTTATGTGTGTGTTTGTGTATCCCATGTATTTTCCACTCTCTTTCATTCAGCTGGGATGTTTTCTAATGAGATGTCCTCATTCACTAATCCTTTCTTCTCTTTTAGGGAGTTCTTTATTTGTAGTTCAACAATTACAGTTAGATAATGTTTCTAACATTCTGGTTCTCTGATGAAATTATTCAACTTTTTATGTTTCATTTATCTATGTATTTCCTCTTTCTTAGCTTTTCCCTCTTGGTCTTATTCCTATAATGCTTGGCAATTTTGAATTGAAAAGATAATGCAAATGTGTAGAGGCTCTGAGTGCTCTTTTCTTTCCAATCTGGTATGGTTTTCTTCTGACAGTCATGGAGCCATATCTATGACCCAGTTAAGGCATGCCTATCCCAGTCATCCTTACAGAGCTCGCATTTGAAAATCTAAAGGGTTTACCATATCTCTCATATTTAGGAGGATCTGATCTCCACCCTTCATTTCTCTAGAATTATAAAACTCGTAACATTTATGCCTAGAATTTTTATTTCATACCACCCCCCTTATCTTTATTTCTTCAGTGGTACCCTATCATATATACCACTTAGGATTCAGCAAAGGCACAGAGAAAAATGTACATGTGAGATGATGGGCTAGCTTTTCTGGATTTCTCATTTCTCTAGGACTTTTGAGTCTTATGCTATTGTTCACTGTAGCCCAGCTTATTGTCTTCCCAGCTCAATGGGACATTGGCAAGCTCTAGGTCATTAACTCTGATTTGGAGTCCAACTCTATGCTTTTAATTAGAGAATGCCTTCAGGGGGAAAATCAGCCTTGATATAGTGTTTTCCTGGGTGTACTTCTTTGTTTTCATGCTTTAGGCCAGCCTCTCAATTTTTGGCTCCTACGTTATAGGTATTAACTATGAGTTTTATATGGATAATCTTAGCCTGGTTTTCATACCACCATGCATTGGTCCTACCCTATTTTTAAACTGCATTTCTCTTCATTCTCTGCTTTTCTTGCAAAATAAACAGATAGATTTTATTATGCAGTAAGTTTACTTGCTTTCTCTTGTAATGAAGCTTTTGTCCATATAATATTTTCCTTCCATTATGTCACTTACTCTCTTAAAATGCTTCATGACATGAATAGAAACAAGAGGCTCCATTTTAAAGATGAGTAAACTAGGCTCAAGCTATAATCTGGGTGACTGTGCCAAGTTGCAGAGCTAATGAGTGATAAAGATAGGATGTGAATCCAACCTCTTCACTCCAGTCCTAAAGCTCTGCATGACAACTGCCTCCTCTCAGTATATATAAATCATCTTCTTTCTTTAAGGTCTAAATGAAAACTTTTCTCTCTTATGAAGCCTTTTGTATAACTCTTGACTGGGGTCA
Organism: Tamandua tetradactyla; assembly: GCF_023851605.1. Classification (NCBI taxonomy): domain Eukaryota; kingdom Metazoa; phylum Chordata; class Mammalia; order Pilosa; family Myrmecophagidae; genus Tamandua; species Tamandua tetradactyla. The sequence goes on from NC_135332.1 coordinate 92,054,857, forward strand.
TAAAATTGAATTTGTATCCATGTTTTAAAACTTTCTTACTGGGAGGTCTTGGACTTGCCATTTTGTGAAATGCAGTTTCTCACCTGTAATATAGGGTAAGTAAAGAGAAAAATATAAAGTACAATGCAACAACACAGTCTTTCTATTAGATGGACACATTACCATCACACAGAAAGATACAGCTGAAAAATGGTAATAAAATCTCTGTTCTAATTTGTTGTTTAAAATGTTAATTAAAAAACAATCAAAATTCAAAATAACAAAAACAAAAAAAATGTTAATAACCTATGTTCAAGTTGCCATGTTCCAAGTCATAGAGAATGGAGATTCAAAACAAACAAACAAAACCAAAAATGTATGGGGAGGGAAGAAAGAAAGGGAACATGATGTGGAAGCTGGTAATAAAGAATTTGTGTAAAGTTTTGAAAGAGAAATTTCTGTTTGTACTTTCCTTCCCATGGTTACAAACTTGCGTGACTCGATGTTGATAACAATAAATTTTAACATTTTGTCAGTGCATCTAAGATCTTCTGTTATTTGATCATAATTTGCTTTTCTTTCATTCTTTACTAACTCAAACAATATACCTGCCCTCCAAAAGTAACACTGCTCTCTTAACAACCATAATTACTCTCTTCTTTGCCTTTGTTTGTGCAATTCCCACCCTTGGAATACAAGTTCTTAATCTCATCCCATCAAAATCTAATCACATGTTTCAAAGTTTTATCCACTTTTAAATCCTAACCCTTTCTTTTGAGCAGAATTAATCTTAGTCTGCATTTGCTGAGACAATGGCTGCCTTTTGTCTTTATTGGAGCATATCTCTGCTCAGAATCAGATATAATAAAGAGAAACCAATTTGAGCTAGTGAAGTCAAGTCTGAGGACTTCATTGCAAAAGTAATAGGTACCTCAGTGAATGCAGTGAGATCTTTGAAAAGGGCTAGCTTTAGGAAATTACAAGTTAGGGACCATCTTTCATGTCCGATTTCGTGTCTGCTTTGTCTACCACACAGTTAACGTGAAAGAAGACAGCAGTACTTTAGCCCAAGATTTGTATCTCTGTTCCAGAAATGAGCTCAAACTTAGATCTAATTTCAAATTCCCAGGGAAGGCTTTCACTTGGCCCAGTAGAGTCAACTCTGGTCAGCTGTAGTCATGGATTTGGGTCATGATGTAAGCATGAGTTTGTTATGGACTGAGAGGGACACTGTTATTGCTGTCTCAAGGTCTGACCAAAAGGTTTCTAGTGGATTTCCCCAAAGGAAAATATGTTTCTTTTCCTTTCTCGAGAGAGTACCCCTTGTTGATATTGTTTCCAATGCTGTCATCTTCTGTTTAGAATAAGATTCTTCCAGTTTCAGAAAAGCCAACACTGATGGGCAGGAAGCTGCGAGAGGTTAACTGTAAAATAATAAGTAAATTAAGTGGTTTCATGCTCATCATTGCTGCCATTATTTTGATAACTCTGTCAGTGTTATCATCATCCTTATAGGCAAAATTGTTTGTCTTGGCTGGTTTCCAGCACATAACCATCTGCTACAGAAAACTGAGAATAATGTATTAAATGCATTTGCCCTATGTCTATTGACCACTGTAAGTTAATAAGAAGTTACTTTAAAATATTTGAACATGTAGATATTTTTCAAAGGCATATATCAAATATACCAAGTTTGTTTAATTTTGAAGATGCCTTGAAAATATGTAACGTACTATTGAGAAACGTATTTTTTATTCTAAAAGTTGCCTTGAAATAAAGCATGACTAATATTCTCTCTCTCAATTTTGGATCATTATTTCAAAGTGTGAAACTCCAGGAGGGAGTTGAAGTTGGGGACACCTCAGTCCTAAGTCCAGAGCTAGTATTCATTTTATCAGTCTGACCTAAATTATGAACAGGCTGCTTAAGCAGGTATTGAATTATTAAACAGCAGTCATTTTTTTTTTTTTTTAGATATATAGGAGCTGAGGTTGGAAGAACTCTCCTAAAATATGCAAGTAATTGCAGGATTGTCCTAGAAAATGTTGTGTTTCTACCAGATCACATATAGGAATGTGAAATATATAGATTAATTGTGACGTATTTCATGGTTTGTTTGTAACTTTAAGTTAGAAGTATAGTGAACTTCAAATTTCAGAATGCGAGCCTATCATAGAGTTTATGTTTATGACTGAGCAAGCATCTGTGTTAAGAATAGTCAACTAAAAATGTCTAAGAATGCATCTTCATATCAGCTTTACCATGAAGAGAAGGAAATTCAGTTATTAATGCTACTACTTTTTTTAATGGTAGCTATGATTTATAAAATCTATACCATATTTCTTGCTGTATGTAAGTTCTTTAAAGATATTCCTAACACTTATGTATACTTGCAAGAGGTTCTATTAATCTATGTTAAATAAAGGAAAGCAGAGGCTTGGGAAGGCTTAATTAATTGGCCTGTGTCATCCAGTAAGTGTCAGGTAAGGGTGAATCTTAAACTACATCCATGTATTCCTACTGCCTGTGCTTTTCCAAGTACCAACTTCAGAATCGCACTATCAAATTACCTTTTGTGGTCTACTCTTTGGGGACCAGGGGCCTACGTAGACTTCCCTTGCCTTTTCACGCGCAGTGAATGCAAACATGTTGGCTCACCGCCCCCGCCCCCTTCGCACGGGCTCCCCTTCCACTGGCAGAATTGGATTGAGTGTCAGCGATGCTCTGTTTGATATGTTATGTCTATCTACAGGTGCTGGAAAAGAGCTAGAAATTTGGGGACATTTATCCATACTAATTACAAAGCACCTGATTGTGGTTCAGCTGATTATCTCTTCCAATTCAACTGCCAGGATATGCGTTTTTTCCTATTGTGCTCTGAATAGGATTGAGAGCTAAGCACAGAGTTCCAAATGAATTGCCTATCACAGCTTAAGCATAACTGGAGTATTTAACATTCATGCACTTTCAGAACAGTTTGGGGTTAATTATAATGATATAAAATTTCCTGGAGTCTTATGAATAAGAAGCTAATTGAAACTTCATCTAATTCTTATTTTGTATTTTTCATAGATTTTTGTCCTTTAACTATGAGTCCTTATCACAAATGTACTTACATGTACATTATTCTTATGTTATCATGGTTTTCTAAGTCCTTTATGTGGTTTCATAGAGTCATTATTATAAGAGCATTTATATGGAGATTTAGTTAAACAAATTTTTCAACAGATGTCCATTGAACGTATAATTTGTACCGGGCTCACAGTTCAGACTGTGGGATACAGACACTTGCCAGATCCACTAATGATGATATCACATTTCTACCTTCATCTTTGCTTCTTTCCCACCAACCTGTGCAGTTATTTCCCTCCTCCATTTTGCACCTCATCCTTCCATGGATGCTTTCACCTGTCCTCTCCACATACATTTTTCCTCTTCTTTTCTCCTACCTTTTCAATCGCTTATTGCTCTGGAATTTCTCCATGCACAAGCTACAAATTGCATTCAAACCTCCGACGTCCACAACCCTGCAAATCCGGAGGAATTTTTGCCCCTTTGGTTCATTGCTGGATGCACATATCTGCTCAATAATTACTTCCTGAGCTTAATGAATGACTAATATAATATAAATGCAATTTGATATTTGAACTAGAGGAAAATATTTTACAAACTTATGAATATTTTAATTTGTAATGCACATGTTTATTTGATAGTTGAAAATGCTGTTACTTAAACACACTGTTTCTACAAAGTTTCTCAAAGCAGTTTAATTACTTGGCCTCTCTGAGGGTATGGGTCATATCTAATTTGCTTTGTATTCCTATTTTTTTCACGCAGAAAAGGCATCCCATAAATATTTCTCAAATGAATTGTTTCTTAATTATAGCACACTTTTATATATTCTCCTTGATGTGACATTTAAAGCCCCAAAGATGAAATATGAATCTTTTTTTTCTCCCAGGTACTCTTTTGACTGAATTTCTATATAAATCATATAATTATACTTTTACTCCATTTAATTGAAACTAAATGTTCTTAAGGCTAAGCGATTGCAGGCATTCAATGGTCTACCTCATTCACATGGATGTATGTTTTTTGTGCCTTTGAGTCTTCTTAGGGTCTCAGGGTAGCAGGCCTAGCCAGCACCGACAGAACTACCATTCTCTCATGCAGGGGGTTTATGCCTGCTATTTCAGTCCTACTTATACCAAGGCTGTAGGAAGTAGAAAACCACAGCACTCACTACCTTGCTCCACCTTCAGAGGACTGTTTTTCTGATGTCCGTGTGGGCAGTTGAGCTCTCTAGTGCACACATTTACTTACATGGTGTTTACTGGCTCTTACTCAGAACTACTGGGATGCTCTTACCCTGGTTCTTTCGCAGCTGTCTTTTCATGTTCTGCATGTGTTTCTATTCATTTTGCAATCCTCCTTTTTATATGTTGAGTCCAGGAAAGATTATCACAGAGCAGACATTATTCTAGGTACCCATTCATCATATTCACGCTGTAAAGTGGGTATTTGTGTCCCCATTGTTAGAGATAAGGAAATAGGGTGATGAAAGCTTAAATTATTAGAAAGAACTAGAGCAGATATTTACATGTAATGAATATGGATTTTTCTATGGTATACTATAACGTTGGTATAGTTATTATGCCACGACAATAACAGCTATGTTGGTTGAAAAATGATTCACATTATCAAAAAAAACTCTTAATTTTAAGGTTAAATATTATTGAATCCTAGAAAAAGCAACTTTATAGAAACCTAGGGAATTATAAGCCCTTAAGAAAAAAAAAATGAATAAATGTAAATTGTATAACATTTTATCCCATATACATAAATACTGTAGAATCTATTATATGCAGATTTTATTCACATCTAGTAAATAAAAATTTGAAATTAAGGAACAATAAGGTTTCATTTTATGCCTCCTAATTTTTAAATGAAATAATAATACCTAGTTATGTCAGGTTTTAGGAAAGCTGAAAACTAGTAGATTTTGTATACGTTACCATTTGACAAATAAATCTATTAAGATATGACCTGGCTGTTCTACTCTTGGCTATGTACCTTCAGAAAATAATAAAAAGAATATTAAATCAATACTCAGTAAATTGTCCAGTGTTACACTGTTATAGAGGAAAAGAATACTAATGTGTAAGATGGAGATAGTGGGGTTATGGTTCACAGATGCTATGTACTAATAAGCAGCCATTCAAATGAAACATGAAAATGTACTGGGTTGTGTTCCCCAGGAAGGCAACTCTGAGATGGAGAATAATGCATGAAAGGCATATTAGTGAGTGCTCTTGGGATCTAAAGATGAAGAAGGAAAGGTAGCACAATTGGGTGGGCCAAGAAGATGAGCTCTTATGCAGTTTCAGTGGAGACCCCAAAACCAACACTTTAGGGCTAGGGAAGACTCTTTATAGATATCTTTTAAATCAGTTTTAGGTTTACAGAAAAATCGGACAGAATGTACAGAGCTCCTATATACTTCTCTTCTCCCACAGAGAGTTTCTTCTATTATTAATATCTTGTATTCGTATGGCTCATTTACTACAGCTGATAAACCAGTATGACATTACTGTTTACTAAAATCCATGGTTCATATTAGAGATCACATTTTGTGTTATACAGTTCTACGAATTTTGACAAATGCAAAATGTCATGTATCTGTGTTAACAGTACCATATGGAATAGTTTCACTGGCCTAAAGATGCCCAGCTCTGAAGTTTTGCATTTTCCATAATGCTATATGGGTGGAATCACAGCCTTTTCACACTGGCTTCTTTCAGTTGTCAATATGCATTTAAAGTTCCTGTATGTCTTTTCATGGCTTAATATTTCATTTCTATTTATCACTGACAAATACTCCATCTTATGGATATACCACAGTTTCTTTATCCATTCACTAAAGGATGTGTAGGTTATTTCTAGTTTTTTGCAATTATGAAAAAAATCTACCATAAACATTTGTGTGCAGGTGTTTGTGAGACATGATCTTTCAACTCACTTGGGTATATACCTAGGAGAATAATTGCTAGATCTGATGGTAAATTTCTGTTTACTTTTGTAAGAAATTGCCAAACTGCCTTCCAAAGTGGCCCCGCTTTTTTGCATTCCCAGCGCAATAAATGAGAGTTCCTGTTTCTCCACATCCTGGCCAGCATTTGGACTTGTCAGTGCTTTGGGTTTTTGTTGTGTTAACAGATGTGCAGTGGCATCTCCTTGTTATTTTCATTTGAAACTCCTAATGACTTGATGTTTCATGCATATGCTTCTTTACCATCTATTTATCTTCTTTGCCAAGGTGTCTGTTAAGATCTTTGGCCCTTTTATTATTGCATTGTTTTGTTTTCTTGTTGTCGATTTTTAAGGGTTTCTTGTACATAAAGGATACAAGGTTTTTGACAGATAGCTGTTTTATAAATACTTTCTTCCTTTTTATTCTCTTAACAGTGTCTTTCACAGAGAACTTTCTACATTTAATGAAGTCCAACTTATCAATTTTTTCTTTTATGCATTGTGCTTTGGATTTTGTATGTTGTATTAAAGAAAGTTACTGCCAAACCCAAAGTCATCTATGTTTTCTCCTATGTTATCCTCTAGAACATGTACACTAAGATCTAGGATACATTTTGAGTTAATTTTTGTGAAGGATGTAAGGTCAGGGTATATATTATTTTGTTGTTGTTTTACATATGGATGTCCGGTTGTTCTAGCACCGTTTGTTTAAAAGCTGTACTTTCTCTTTTAAATTTAGTTGTTTCTTGGGGAAAATTCAACTTCCCCAAGTTGAATTCTTAATATTCTCACAAGCAGTGTGGACAACCAAAGCTATAGGCTGAGCCCCCAGTCTTGGGGTTTGTTCATATGAAACTTAACCCCACAAAGGATAGGTCAAGCCTACTTAAAATTAGGCCTAAGAGTCACCCCCAAGAGAACCTCTTTTGTTATTCAGATGTGGCCTCTCTCTCCTGCCAACAAAACAAGCAAACTCACTGCCCTCCCCCTCTCTACATGGGACATGACTCCCAGGGGTGTGGACCTTCCTGGCAACGTGGGACAGAAATCCTAGAATGAGCTGAGACTCAGCATCAAGGGATTGAGAAAACCTTCTCGACCAAAAGAGGGAAGAGGGAAATGAGACAAAGTGTCAATGGCTGAGAGATTCCAAACAGAGTCGAGAGGTTATCCTGGAGGTTATTCTTACACATTAAGTAGATATCACCTTGTTATCCAAGATGTAATGAAAAGGCTGGAGGGAACTACCTGAAAATGTAGAGCTGTGTTCCAGTAGCCATGTTTCTTGATGATAATTGTATAATGATATAGCTTTTACAATGTGACTGTGTGATTGTGAAAACCTTGTATCTGCTGCTCCTTTTATCTACCTTGTCAACAGATGAGTAGAACATATGGAATAAAAACAAATAATAGGGGGATCAAATGTTAAAATAAATTTAGTTTGAAATGCTAGTGATCAATGAAAGGGAGGGGTAAGGGGTATGATATGTATACATTTTTTTTCTGTTTTCATTTTATTTCTTTTTCTGAATAGATGCAAATGTTCCAAGAAATGATCATGATGATGAATATGCGACTATGTGATGACATTGTGAATTCCTGATTATACATGTAGAACGGAATGATCAAAATAGGATGTTTGCATTTGCTTGGTGTTTTTTGGTATTTAAAAAAATAAATAAATAAATTTAAAAAAATTAGTTGTTCTTTTGTCATATGCAGTTGACTATATTTATGTGGGTTCGTTTCTGAACGCTCTTTTCTGTTCCATTGATCTATGTGTTTATTCTTTCACCACTGTCAGATTGCCTGCTTACTGCAGCTTTGTAGTACGTCTTGCAGTTAGGAAATACTCATCTTCTGACACTGTCCTTCACCTGTAGCATTTTGATTATTCTGGATCTTTTGCCATTTATTCCACGTAAACTTTAAAATCAATTCGAACACGAAACTTGATGGAATTTTGACTGGGATTGCACTGAATCTACAAAAAGTTGGACAATATTGACAGTGTACTAATATTGCCTTCCTATGTCTCCATTTATTTAGATCTTTAGCCTCTATAAATGTTTTGTAGCCTTTCCTCATATACATCTTATAAATATTTTGTTAAATTTGTACTTATGTTCTGTTTATCTTGTGCTATGCTTTAAATTTTAAATTTCAGCTGCTTGTTGCTGGTATATGGGAAAGCAATTTACTTTCCCAACTTTCTGTCCTGCAATTTTGGTACAATCATTTATTAGTTCCAGGAGTTCCTTGTCAATTCTTTTTTTTTTTTTTTTTGTCAATGCATATAATCATATCATCTGCAATCAAAGACAGTTTTATTTATTGCTTCCAAATCTCTACACCTTTTCTTTCCTTTTCTTTTCTTATTGTATTAGGTGGGACTTCCAGATCAGGGTGGAATAGGGGTGGTGAAAGGGATATCTTTGTGCTGTTTCTGATTTTAAAGGGAAAGTAGGTGGCTCTTAACTATTAAGTTTGAGGTTTGCTATAGAATTTTGTAGGTGTTCTTCATCAAATTGAGGAGGTTTCCTCTATTGCTGAGAAGATTTTTAATTAGGAATGGGTTCTGGATTTTGTCAAATAATTTTTCTGCATCTATTGATATGACCATATGATTTTTCTTCTTTAACATGTTGATTTGTGGATTATGAATTGAATTTTGAACGTTGAACCAGCCTTACATATCTAAAATAAATTCCATGTATCCATGGCTTATTATTTTTATTATTATTATTATTATTATTATTATTATTATTATTGTTATTCATTTTATTTTTTTACATGGGCAGGCACCCAGAATCAAACACGGGTCTCTGGCATGGCAGGTGAGAATTCTGCCCTGAGCCACCATCACACTGCTTTATAATTATTTTTATACGTTGTTGTTTAGATTTGCTAATATTTTCTTGAGGATTTTTGCATCATGTTCATGGAAGTTGTTGAAATATACTTTTCCTTTCTCCTATTGTATTGTCTGGTTTTAGGGTGATGCTGGTTTCATGGAATGAGCTGGAAAGTGCTATCTCTGCTTCTATTTTCTGGCAAGACTGTAGAGAATTGATATAATTTCTTCTGTAAATATTTGGTAGAGTACACTAGTGAAGCCATCGGGGACTGTTTATTTCTGTTTTGAAAGGTTATTAGTTATTCATTCAATTTCTTTAAAAAATATTTTCTCCTTTAGATTATTTATTTCTCCTTGGTGAGTTGTGTTACATGTGTCTATTAAGGAATATGTGTCTTTCATTTAAGTTATATCGGTGGTCATTGAGTGGCTCATAGTATTCTTTTATTTTCCTTTTTATGTCCATGAAATCAGTAGTGATGGCCATTTCTAAAATTAATAATTTGTGTCTTCTCTCTCTTTTTTTTTTTTTTTTGGTTAGCCAGAGGTTTATCAATTCAAAATATGTATGTATGTATATATTTTTTTGGCATGGGGCAGGCTCTGGGTATCAAATCCGGGTCTCTGGCATGGCAGATGAGAACTCTGCCAATAAACCACCATTGCACTACCCAGGTTTATCAATTTTATTGCAGTTTTTGGTTTTGTTGATTTTCTCTATTGTCCTTTGATTTTCTATTTCATTGATCTTTGCTCTAATTTTTCTTTCTTTTATTATGCTTATACCATATTCAATTTGTTCTTCTTCTTCCAGTTTCTTCAGGTAGAAACTTAGATTATTTACTGTAGATCTTTTTTCTCTTCTAATATATACATTCAGTGCTGTATATTTCCCTCTCAACATTGCTTTTGCTGCTTCTTGCAAATTTTAGTAAGTTGTATTTTTCAATTTCATTTAAATAAAAAATATTTTCATCTTTCTTGAGTTTTTTTTTGTTATTTAGAGGTATATTATTTTATCTCCAGATATTTTGAGATTTTAAAAATTTCTCTGAATTGTTGATTTCCAGTTTAATTCCACTTGGTCTGAGAAAATACTGTCTATGATTTCTATTCTTTTAAATGTATTAATGTATATTTTATAGCTCTGGATGTTGTCTAGTTTCATAAATGTTCATGTGCACCTGCAGTGATATCTGTATTTTCATTCCTTATATTGTAAAACCGAACTTCTTCTCGTTTTTTCTTGATCAGTCTTCTTTGATATTTCTATAATTTATTACTTTTGCCAAATAATCAACTTTTTGCTGTGTTGAAATTTTTTTCCAAGATATGATTTTCTGTTTCACAAACTTCTCTTCTTATCTTTATTATTACTTTCTTCAACCTTATTATTGATTTGCATTATTTTAATTTCTTGATGTGGAGATATTAAATTTTTAGAGTAAATATATTTAGTACTAAGAATTTTTCACTAAGCATTGCTTTAGCTGAATTCAACAAGTTTTCATATTTTGTGCTTTTACTGAAATTTAATTGAAAATATTCTCTAATTTCTGTTGTGATTTATTGTTTGATTTATAGGCTGTTTAGACCTGTGCAGTTTATTATTCAAGAAGTTGGTATTTTTTTTACCATTTTCTTTTTATTATTAATCTCTAATTTAATTCTGCTTTAGTAAGAGAACTAAATGAGACTTGATGAATTCAGTCCTTTGATATTTAGTGAGGTTTTCTTTATAGTCCATCTTATGGATGTCTCGGTAATATTTAATACAAATACTGAATCTGTTGTTCAATCCTGTGTTCTATATATGTAAATGTAACCAAGTCTCTTCATTCTGCCCTCATTCTTAGGGTAGATCATTTCTTAGATGTATTACTAAGAATTTTTACATCATTGAAGATTGATTTTAACATTCACTGATTTTCTCAAGTATGTTGGAACTAGTCAATTTCTCTCACATTGATTATGTATTTCCCTTTCTTTTAACTCAATCATTTTTTGCTTTATTCATTTTGAAAATAGATAGATAAAGAGTTATATCTCTTTTCTTCTTAAATGTGTTTCTTGTACCTGTTCCATCATTTTTCTTTAAAACTTTTAATATCTTCTCAGTTAATGTCTATATTAAATGCATATATATATTTATATTTATATTTATATTTAGGTTTGATATTTTCAAACCACAGTATAGTTTGGGTTTTCAAAGAGGATGATGCTCTGAGACGAAGGTTTTGATGCACTTATTTAATTTCTGAGATGATTCGATCAACCACTTCTAGGGAATAGGGTAGAAAAGATAGGGAAAGAAAAGAAGTCATTGTTGGTAACATGAACTTAATCTGATGAAGTTACCTGGCAGACAGTGTAGACATCATGCTTCAAGATAATTATCACACTTCAGGGGATAAAGGGCTGGGTCATTTATTTACTAACTCAGGTGAGGCATTTGTTGAGGACTACTTATGGGAGGCATAAAGGTAGAGCAGCCTGCTATAGCTAAATAATGTCATCAAGCAAAGGGAAGCAGGAATATAAGATTAGATATCGGGATATATTCATAGAAATAGTAAGGGCTGATAGAAAGGGCAGATCATTACCATCACTGGCTACATACAGTCTGACAACTTTGTCTTTTAATTGGATTATTTAGACCTCTTATATTTAGTGTGATTATTGGCATAATCAGTTAAAATCTATGATCCTTACTGGTTTTTTAGTAAGAGAGTGTTCATTTTACATAATCTATAATTAAGGTAATATTTAACTAAGTTAATATGACTTTTACAATTTAATGCAGAATAAATTATTAATGACAATTCATTTTGTCATCTTCAGGTTAATGGATAACCTCAAATTGTGTTAATATTTAGCTTTCTGAACAAAAGAAATCCTAAATGATAGTCACACTCTAGATTGTTGAATTTATTTATAACTTGGTAAATAGCACTACCAAAGGAATACTTTCTATGTAAGAGTTAACAGGAAAATACTGATTAAGAGAGAAAAAAGTGGGAAATTGAAGGGGAGGGCATTTTTTTAAGGAATTAGGAGAATTGTAATGGCAAACAGAATAAAGAATATTTCATAAAACTGAAGAAAATGGACATTTATTGCTCAGGACAAGGAGAAATTTTAGGATCAGAATTAAGTATAGAAAGAGTACTTTGTTAGAGGTTTTATAAAGTATAATAATGTGATTTTTGAAAGATTGGAAATATAATCTACTAAAGTCAGTGAACATAAGAGATGTTTTATCTTCTAGTAAAACACTGGGATATATGGTGAAATCTTCTCTTGTGTATTTAAATCGTATAAGTATAATAAAGACAAGAGATAAATACATTTAAGGTACAACCAAATTGGAAAAGAGAGTTTTGTTAAGAGTAATCTTCTCGGATTCCAACTTGCCACAATTTGGGGGCTGCCATATCATTTCAGATATTATAATGAGAAAAGTATAATAATGTTATTTGACAGAAAATGGAGAAGTTTGGGAAGGGTGTATGGAATAGGAAAACCATGAACATGTTCTCACTAACATATAGTTTTGAGCCCATGAAAGAGAATTTTCCAAGTAAAGGAGATGTGTTTTCTTCTTTTCTCTTGCAGTCCTAGTCTATGTAAATAAAGTATTTGTTTGTGAATCCACGCTGCTTACCTGTCTCACCTGTCTTCATCACTCATTGGAAGAAAATTGAACTGGAAGAGGAGAGCCATAATAATAATTGCAGTAAAACGTGATAGCTAATATTTAGGGACCCCTTCCAACGTGGAAGGCACTGCTTTATAATATGCTTTAATTAATTTTCTCCTCAAGATAACCCACTAAGTTAAGCTTATTATTATCAAAACTTTTACAGAGGAATAAATTGAAGCATAGCAGCTAAAACTAGCCCAAGGACAGCTAGTTAATAACAAGTATCAGATATCCCATCTGCTTGGAAAGCTGTTTGGTAAGAACACCACAAATTTGAGCTAAGTTTGAATATTAATGTTCCAGAAGATCTTCTGTCCTCACCTGAAGTATTACGCAGTCACCTACTACCTATCACCATTTTTAGTTCTTCGCATAGTGCATCCCACAGCAAGATTTTTTACTTGCTTATTAATATTTATTTATTTTTGTTTGTTAATATTCTGTCATCCCTTTGTTCATTGCCTAAAGAAAGGGGGGCATTGCATTATTTATTTCCTGCTATCTCCACAATTCCTATAACCATGTTTGGCTCATAATTGGTTCTCAATAGACTCTCAACAAACATACACTAAATCAACGAATCAATCAATAAACGGTGAATTTGTGAAGTCCCTTGAGATACAATTGTGGAATCTTGCCATCATTATAATATTCCTTACTAACAACAGATGGCAAAGAAGACAGAATCCACCCACTGGATTTTAGAATAGGTAGAAAGGGTCAAGAAGAATTATTCTTTTCTGTGTTGCATATGAAAATGTGACTCCCCTCTATACTAGTATTCATACATTCTCACTGGAATCACAAGAAGGCAAAGCATAGATAAAAAATCATAAGAAGACTGGGAGTTTGGAACAAGATGTATTTTTGAATGAGATATTGTAATCTTTTCAGTACATTTAAAAAACAGAAATGGATCACCAAAGAGGCAGTGTAATATCACAGTTAGGAACACCAGGCTCTGGTCTCAGGTAGAGTTATCTTATCCATGATTTACTGAGTTTGCTTTCTTGGATCTTTTTTTATCTTTGCAAATTTATAGCAGATAGCATGTTTGCTTGCAAGATTTCCTTACTCGACGAAATGAGAGTATTTTCACGACCTAGAGCAGACACTCCAAGAAAGGTTGATGTTGAGATATGACTCAAAAAGAAAACTGTTAAGAGGAGTGATAAAGAAGATTAAGATACAAAGAAGTTTGAACATTTCTATTTCTATCACCCAAACAGCATTCCAAATGGGAACAAAAGTGAAAATAATGCTTTCTTGTCTTCCTATTACTCTACTAGAGGAAGGTGGAGCTTTGGAAAACTGCAAATGGTAAATAATATGTTCTGTCACGCTTGGGTAGGTATTGGGTACTTTAACATTTTCTCAAAATGTTTTTCCTCTAGCATTTCCTATTGATTTGTTCCTTGCACAAAATTCTGTCTATAGTTGAAAACAACTTTTATGCTGTTCCTTTTGCCATAAATACAACTTGTTTCTTATTTAGCCGCTGGTATGTCTTCCCTCTTGCTCAGATTTGGTCTTTTGTGACTTGGTCATATAGATTTTTATATGGCACCCTGTCTTTGGAAATTGAACACATATGTTTCAACATTACTATATACTGAAATAGTTTTACATATTCAAATATCATGAAAAATATATTTTATGACTTATTCAAAAGAGTCCGAGAATACAGGCTTGGCTTCATGAAGCATATGCAAAACTATAGTACAAAGGGACAGGCAATCATCTTGGGGACTTGGATTATCATCTGCTCCCTTTTATTGAGTGGCAGTTCCAAGTTTCAGGTGGCTTCAGGGTTTAAAAATTTAGCCCTATCATTTACCAATGAGGTTTGGGGATTTTCTTAGCCCTGTTGCTTCTTACGTCCTTATGTGTAATAGATGAACTATTAATGCAGTTAAATTTAGTGAATTATATACCATAAAGGAAGGCTCTGGCAGCTGCTCAATAATTAGTAATTATTGTCTATAAATAGATTTAACTAACACTATTCTAGACAAATAAATAAAGCAGCATTTGACACTGACAACACTGAACTTTCTTTAAAAATCACAGAAGCTTCTATTGTAACAGCTGATACACAGAACCCTGTGATAAACAGAGGCTAGTTTCTAAGATTTGTGATTATGTTACATAATAAAAAAGAAGTGAACTTAATCCAATGCATTTTATAAAGTAATGTTAATAAGTAAATCACATCAGAAAAGCAACTTCCAGAATTTAAGCAAGTAACTAACACAGTTGTAGTAAATCTCCTTTTAGAATGGAAGACAACAAAATATTTTTGTTGTACTTTGTATTTTGTTGTAGTGGTACAGCAGATATATCAGTAGTAGAAAACAAATGGATAATTCACATTATAAGAGGGTTTTTCTTTGGGGATGAAAGTTTACAAAATTGAAAACACTAAGTAAAATGGATTCATATTAAGATTTCATGATAACAGAAAAAATTAAAGGAAGAGTAATTTTTCTTGCGGGAGGAATATTTTCCATAACTGGTCAATAAAAGCACCTGTGAAACTGTACTGTCAGCTGTCACAGTGGAGATTTTGGATTCTTTTGTCAATTGTAGCATAACAAAGGCATTTCACAGCATAGCTTTAGGGAAAATGTTATCTGGTCTAGAATCACACAGAAAGTAATTAAAAACTCTTAACAGGTTATAATACACAAATTTTCTTGGGTAGCAGCAGTTGTTCCTATACTTGCCTTTTTAAAAAATATGAAACAGAAGCAATAAAGTGGTGGGGGAAGGGAGGAGAATTTGAGAATTAAAAGAGTTGCCGCATTAAATAAAAAGGTAAATATTTAAATATATAAGAGTAAAGAAAATTTTAAAGAAACAGCACTGTGCAAATTTCAATTTCACCAAGTAAAGTGCACTACCTAAATATTCACTGATAACATATCCCCTTATGCTGAAAACACGAAATCTATGTACCAATATTTCCAATATTGAAAAAACAAAAAACATATACTATTGTAACTCTGGAGTTCTCTTCTAGTTTTTTTTTCCTTTTATTAAACCATTCAGATGTATATTATAGGAATATTTATTCACAGAATTTTGCTTAATACACTTGTTTCTACACAGGACTGAATTTAGAAGTTCCTATAGAATGACATTTTTAATTATGGGTAATAACATTAATAAATTATAAATTAAAAATTCTTCATATCTGCTTAAAAATCATTTATCACATGCTAACTTCCAGATTATCTGGAAAAGTAAAGATGCAAATTGCTATAAATCTGGCATCCCAATTAAATTCTGATTTTTAAAAGTATATAAAATCTCCCTCAAATTATCCCAAGTTTCACTCCAGAAATTTTTATTTTACCCAAATGTGGGAAAAACTGCCTGAAAATGCAAAGCACAATAAAATAGTTTTATGAAAATGAACAAAAAATACCTGTTAAAACTAAGTTATGATAGCTGGCAGCATGTCAAATTAGTAATTCATGCATCTTTAAAAGTTGCGTAGCTGCAAGATGATTTACTGCTGATTAACTGTTGAGCAGTTTTCATTAAGAAGAAACAATGTATTTAATAAACTGCAATTCAGTAGCAAATCCTAGATTCAATTTATGAAAATATAATTTTGTAAGTTGATTTACTTTTTGGGCTGCATTCTGATAATATTAAACCTTTGAAAAATGTTAACATATTTTAGCTTTCCTATGTAGAAGCCTATTTTCCATTCTTGAGGGATAAATGGAAGAACTTGAGATCATGGTCTGCATTCAGAGAATGCTTTTTTGCTTGATTACACTTCTTAGTTTCATATTTAAGATTTTAATTTATAAGAAATAAAGTATGTGGTTTTCAATTTAAGAATTTTAAATTTCAATTTAAGAATAAACGTATGTAGAAATATTCTGCTGGGGAAAATAAGAGACCCCAAACTAAAAACAAAAACAAAAGCAAAACAAATCAAAGCACAACTAGGTGTGTATCTCTATGGAAATTAATACAAATAAATCAACCTTTATATCAAGTGAACTTTGGCTACAAATTGTTTATCAGTATTACCTTTGTAGATAACTATTAAGGAATGCGCAGCATGTTCATAATCCCTGTGTGTGCTGATACACACTGAATGCTGTGGTAATTGTCCTCTTCAGCAGGATTTTTTTCTTTTTCCTATGTGATTGTCTGTCCTTGTACTAACGAGTCTCACAGAACTCAGATTTCTGGCTGAGTAAGCCTGTATCTTTATTTTTATTTTTCCAGAGACAGATGTTCATATCCTCTAGGTTTTTCAAGGATCTTGAATATACAGGAATCTGATGTTTAATCTGAAGGGTGCTCAGGGCAAGATGTATTTACTTCAAACCATTCATCTATGCAGCCTTTATGATATATTCATAAACAAGGCAATCGTACTATAGTATCTCCTTGTTACAATTCTTCAAGGGATTGCACATTCCCCAGCATCTTTATGCGGTACACCCTCATTATAGGTTATTCTTGGTTTTGTTAAACACATGACAAGATGCAAGTCCATTTCATCTGTGGGTACAAATTTTGAGCATACAGGACACTTAAATTCTCCAAATATGCGTGGTGAGAGGTGAGCAGGTAAGGAGTAGAACAAGTAAGGACAGCTGCCTCTATCCTCAGGGCTGCCGTGGACTGAGTCCTGTGAGCCGCTGCTGCTGTTGGGGATACTAAAAGGAGGATGGTGCTGCATGGACCCTTGACACCACTGTCCCCATCTCCCTGCCGAGTGAGGCACTGCGCTTGGCAGCCAAGGTCGCTGAGGCGCAGCAGGAGGTGCTGGGCTCCCTCATTGGTTCTTATTCATCAGTCACATAACTACTACTTCGGAAGGTACTTGAGGGTGGGAGGTATTTTACATTCTCCACCTGGATTTGGGCCATGCCAAATATTTGTAAACAAGCAGTCCTATAAGGTGGTAAGTCCTGTCTTTGCTATAGAGTTGTGGGTGTTGGAGAAAGAGTGGAAACTGCTCTGAGATATTTGTATAGGAGCCACAAGGTTGGGAGGGCGAAGTCGGCAGAAAAGATTCTGTCATGGACAACAGGGAGCATAGAATGCTTTTCTTACTAAACCATGGATACTGCAGTCCCATCTGCTTAGGGTCAGGTGGCTTTAGCAGCAAGCAGAAATCACATTCTTCGTAGGCATGTTCAAGTGAGGCCAGTTATAAGCATACTTAAATTAGTTCAGAGATACTGATTAAATAAATCTGCTTTAGGACCTATACCTGAGTTACCTGTAGAAGTCATGAGTATTTTCTAATGTTTTTTCCCTCCACTTACTTGCTGGGAGAACATTAATGATTGATGATGGAATTGCTAACTCTGTGAACTCATATCTCTTAGTCAAAATTTACATTTTTAAATGGCGTATTTTCTAATGTCTTTAAAAATCTTTTTAAACTCTTCATCGCAATTTTCTCTTCTACACATGCACTTAATATTTTCTGTCTTAGAAATGACACTAATGTCAGGTCTGGCCTTTTGCTTTTAATAAAAATGACAATTTTAACATGTCTTTGTTGCCTAATTCCTTGTTAAAATTTTCTTCTTGTGGTAATAATGTGCTTAACTGCCTTACAACTCCGGAAGGCTAAATATTTCATGTAATTTTAGCAGCTTCAAAAATCATGATATGCCACATTATCTTCTATGGGTCAACCACTGAAACAAGAGCACTACATCTGTCATCTCACTTAATTCAGCAACCTTTAAATGTTACTATTATTATTCTCTTTTACAGATAGGGAACTAAATCCAAATGCAAATTGCCTGAGGTTTTGTAGCTAGTGAGTTGCAAAGCTGAGGTTCCTGTCAGCTTTCCTTTGAATGAACTCTTTATTCTTCACTTGGCACTTAAACACAACACTAAAAATATATATATATATTTTATCAGTTTATAATTTCCATATACTACCCTCTTGTTAACACCTTGCATTAGTGCAGTACATTTGTTACAAATTATGAAATTACATTTTATAATTGTACTGTTAACTACAGACCATCTTTACAATAGGCTTCACTGTGTTGTGCAGACGTGTGTTGTTGTTTTCAATTTATATTCCAGTAACATTTATACCACCTAAAATTTCCCCTTCTGACCACATTCACATATACAGTTGAGTGCTGCCACTTATATTCCTAATCAATTACCAATACATTTCCATCATTCCAAATAGGAACCCTGTACATTTTAATCCTTTACTTTCCATTCCCTACCTCCACCCTGTACCCTGGTAACCTCTATTCCGGATTCTCACTCTATGCGTTTGCTTATTCTAATTATTTCATTTAAGTGAAATGAAACAATTTCATTTTTCTATATTTGTCCTTTTGTATCTGGCTGATTGCACTTGACACAATGTCTTCAAGTTTCATTCATGTTGCCGCGTGGTCTGGACTTGATTCGTTTTTACATTTTGGGGCACTCTAACATTCCGCATCTCTTTTCTTTCTCACAGCGTCTTCTGGTTTTAGCAGACTGTTTTGATCTGCCAGGGCATGACCTGTGGCAGACCCTGGCCTCCCCTGATCAGAATCCCGGAGCCCTGGCTTAGCCGGGGTGGAGGAACCCAGAGGACCTGGGTGCATATGGGACGCTTTGGCTTAACTTGATGGAGTCAGGTCTGCTCTGCACTGTCCGTCTGGGTGGGATCTACCTGCTCTGGTCAGCTGAAGAAGGGACTTTACCCCCTAATTTGTAAAGGGATATTTTCCTGCCATGACCTATTCCATATTGGGCTGTCTGCCTCAAAGGCATATTTTAAAGTTCATTTCAACGGGACACAGCGTTCATCTAATGTTAGTGCTCAGTGGGGGCGCTTTGCTTTCTCTCCCAGCAGCCCTGCGGGCTTGCAGCAAAGGTGGAGGCGCCGGGCTCAACAGAAGGGGCCCAGCTGCCGAGACCCCAGGTACTGCAGGGGCGCGTGGCCCCGTGGCACATGCGGGGGCACCAGAATAAGCGCTGGGGGGCGACCAGGACAAGACATCCCAGACAGGACTGGGCAAAGGACTTCCTTTTCATGACCATGAGTTCAGATTTTATTTTGACGGCAAAGACCTGAAATTCAAAGATTTTGAAGAAGGGAGTGACGTAATCAGCTTCATGTTTTAGTGCGACTTGACAGCGTGGAGGAAGAACAGCTGGCAAGAGGCAAGACGACGAGAGGCTAGAAGGCTAGTTGGGCGACCCAGCAGGAAAGGGAAGAAGGACTGACGTCTAGAAAAAGAGAGGAAGGGCAGAGCTAAAAGACACTGCAGACATAAAGTTCTCAGGCCCTGTTGGTGAGTTCAAGGTGCTGATGAAAAAGCCCGGAGAATGGGGAGGACTCGCCCTTGTGCTGTGTGGCCAGCGGGTGGTGGCTCCTTCTCTGTGACGCCTTTGCTTCTTTCCTTGAGACCCCAGCCACACTTTCTTCTGTGGCTTGGTTGTTGGCAGGATTAAATTTTCCATCGCTGGTTCATCTGTGATAAGGTTTAAAAAGTCGACACAGAAGCATTGAATTAAGAAGAAATGAAGGAATGAGCCAGGCCATTGACAACCCAATAAAAGTCAATAGAAACAACACAGGATTTAGCAGCTTTAAATTGCTTTTCTGCCGCGAAGGAATCAGTCAGTGATTCTAGTTATATAGCCTTATCTGGAAAACCTGTTTTTACACAACCATGATGAAATCTTGAAATTATACACCTTTGAATTAGTTTTAAAAACTCTTTGAGAAAGTTTGCAGTACTTAAAAAAAACAAAAAGGAAAAAGGAGGGAAAAGAACATATATTTTCACTGTTTTTACAATTTCTCAGCAGTAATTAATAGAACCTGATTTAGGCGACATCAGTGTGCTAGTTTGAATGGATGTATGTTCCCTAGAAAAGCCATGTTTTAATCTAAATCCCATTTCATAAAGGCAGAATAATCCCTATTCAATACTGTTTGTTTGAATCTGTAATTAGATCATCTCCCTGGAGATGTAACACAATCAAGAGTGACTGTTAAATTGGATTGGGGGAAATGTGTCTCTACCCATTTGGGTGGGTCTTGATTAGTTTCTGGAGTCCTATAAAGCGGAAACATTTTAGAAAATGAGAGACTCAGAGAGAGCAGAGCAGAACAGCATAGCCACGAGAAGCAGAGTCCACCAGCCAGCGACCTTTGGAGATGAAGAAGGAAAATGCCTTCCCGGGAGCTTCATGTAACAGGAAGCCAGGAGAAGAAGCTAGCAGATGACGTTGTGTTCACCATGTGTCCTGCCAGATGAGAGAGGAACCCTGACCGTATTCACCATGTGTCCTGCCAGATGAGAGAGGAACTGTGACTGTGTTCGCCATGTGCCCTTCCACTTGAGAGAGAAACCCTGAACTTCATTGGCCTCCTTGAACCAAGGTATCTTTCCCTGGAAGCCTTAGATTGGACATTTCTATAGACTAGTTGCAATTGGGAGATTTTTTCAGCCTTAGAACTGTAAATTAGCAGCTTATTAAATTCCCTTTTTAAAAGGCATTCTGTTTCTGGTATGTTGCATTCTGGCAGCTAGCAAACTAGAACAATCAGGTATTATTATTATTATTATTATTTTACCAAGTTACAGAAGAGAAAATGGAGATCAGAGATATTATGAGACTTCAATTATTGAGTGGTAAAATCTGAACTGAAGTTCACGTTTTTTAACTCCGCATTCTATGTTCACGTATTCTCTGAGTGATATTTTACTGCCCACATACCTACTCCAAATAGTTTTTATTAGCCAAATATTTGTTTTTTTAAAAAATAAATGACATCATCATAGATATAAGGTTGTGTTTATTTTTAAAAGTTATCTGAGTTACATAAACATAAAGATCTTTAGGCAAGTTTTTGTGGCTCTGTTTAAAGCAATTTGACAGTCTTCATAATGTAGTCATGTTTTAGCTGTGGTTTATCTTTCCTAGGAAGGCCAAAGTTCATGTTTTTTTCTTTCTACATCTGTGCATAAGAAGCAGATTGAGGTATACAGTGAACTCAAGAAAAGCTTCCTTTATAGTTTGAGGGAGGGATCTAAAGGTCATAGCTCCATTCAGAGGCAGGGAGGATGCTGAATTCATGTCTTTCTCTTTATCAATCAAAATAGAGTTTTGAAGGGAAAAATGCTTTACATTTTCCACTGAAAAATCTCAATGAAATTTCAGCTTTGAGAATGGGAGTCAGCTTGAATGTCAAAATTTCTGACTTATACTGAAAACACTGATCATGATGAGCAGGTAGCATTTAAAAGCAAAGGTCCTTTAATAGTGTATTAGGTTGGAAGCTGCTGGAACATGATATTCCAGAATTAGAATGGCATTTTAAAAGGGGACTTAATAAATGACAAGTTTACAGTTCTAAGGAGGTGAAATTAAGGCACCAACAAGGGGCCACCTTCACTCAAGAAAGACCTATGTCTGGAACACCCACATCAGCTGGGAAGTCACATGGCTGGCACCTGTTGGTTTCTGTTGCTTTCAGCTTCTGCTCCTACAGAGTTCCTCAGTTTGCTTGTCTGGGGCTGGCTTTAATCTCTTGGCTTCCCTTGGCTCTCTCCAGGTTCTGGCTTGCTTAACATCTCACGGTGATGTCTCCTGGGTCCAAGCATCTCCAAACATCCTTGTGTCTGTTCGCTGAAGTTTCTGTTCTCCAACCTTCTATATCTGCTCTCTCTTTCAGCTCTGAGGCATTGTTGTTTCTGCTCTGTCAGTTTGTTCTGAAGTTTCTGTCAGCTCTGTCATTTCTGACTCTCTTCAAAATGTTTCCTCTTTTAAAGGTTTCCAGTAAACTAATCAAGACCCACCTGGAATGGGTGGGGTTGCATCTCTATCTAATCAAAGGTCAGACCCACAATTGGGCATGTCACATCTCCGTGAAGATTAGCTCATCAAATTTCCATGCACCAGGCTCCCTCAACTCTGACCAAATCACACATCAGGTTTGTCTTTCATGACACTTAGAAAAGTCTCTCATTCATCTCCTCTTCATTAGCAAATGTGTAAAAGGACAGAAGCTTTCATTACCTAACATTGTGACCTTGGAAAACACATCATAGCTGTCCAGGTTTCAGTTTCCTCATCTTTAAATTAAAGGAAGAATGAGGAGGAATCACATAATATTATACAGTGAAAGAATGGAATTTTGCACATTAGTTTTTTATGCAGTTTAAATGTTTACTCATGTTCCTCAAAATCTTTGAGATTTCAGTTCTAATTTAGTGCATTTGTTTTAAAAGAGACAATGATTGGAATTGTCTGACCTCTTTCAGATATGGAGATGTTCTATTTTCTTTATTTCCTCTGTAACTCATGAAATAAGTCTTTTCTGAGTGAATTCACTGCTGTTCCCAAATACTAGAGGCAGTGTTCAAGATTCTAGAGTGAAACAGCAATGTAAAAAAAATTGCCATCTTTCCTCCTTTCTCTGCAAGCCACTTCAATCTTGTGACCCAGGGGACTAGCCAGAGTAATGATTACATTTCAAATAGACTATTAATGTGCAATAATTGCAAATGCGTACTTCTTTGGCACAAAAAGAAAGACCATGTGTTCTAGTTTGCTAGCAACTAGAATGCAATATACCAGAAACGAAATGGCTTTTAAAAAGGGGAATTTAATAAGTGCTACTTTACAGTTCTAAGGCTGAGAAAATGTCCCAATTAAAACATGTCTATAGAAATGTCCAATCAAAGGCATCCATCCAGGGAAAAATACCTTGGTTCAAGAAGGCCAATGAAGTTCAGGGTTTCTCTCTCAAGTGAGAACGCACATGGAGAACACAGTCTGGGCTTCTCTCTCAGTTGGAAGAGCACATGGCGAACACAGCGTCATATGCTAGCTTTCTCTCCTGGCTTCTTGTTTCATGAAGCTCCCCGGGAGACGTTTTCCTTCTTCATCTCCAAAGGTCACTGGCTTATGGACTCTCTGCTTCATGGTGCTGCAGCATTCTCTGCTCTCACTGAATCTCCTTCATTCTCCAAAATGTCTCCTCTTTTATAGGACTCCAGAAACTTATCAAGACCCACCCAAATGGGTGGACACATGTCGTCACCTAATCCAGTTTAACAACCATTCTTGATTAAATCACATCTCCAGGGAGATGATCTGATTACAGTTTCAAACATACAGTATTGAATAGGGATTATTCTACTTTTATGAGATGGGATTTTGATTAAAAATGGCTTTTCTAGGGGACACACATCCTTTCAAACCAGCACACAATGATATTAAAGTAATTATGTATGAAGGGCTAGAGCTGCCTGCTGACAAATGTGTTCACCGGAAAGAAGAAGATGTGGAATAAGCATTCTTTATGCTCACTTTTCCTATGGGGCGGTAGAACACTCCACACAATGTGCATCTTTTACTGCAAAGTAATGTGACATCAATTGAAAAATAAGCATAAAATTTAACCTTTACCTTTGAAACAATATATTTGCATAACTCCCCAAAGTAGCATGTATATAAACCCAATGCTTTTTTTTTCCTCAACTGAACTATTCTGGTATTATTCTTTTTGGAAATGAAAGACTTGAAACAAAAGCATAAGGTTGGTTAATAGAAATTATAGCATTATGTGACTTTTTTCATGTTATGTCTGCCAGTTTTTCAAAGTCCTATTTAGCTACTGCAAGATGATCCCCTGATAGTTTCACAAGTAGAAAGCAATTGACCTGAAATACTCCTGTCCCCAGAGAGTAGATCGATACTCTATTGCTTATTTGGTACCAAAAGAAATTTATGCAAATCCTTCATCTGTGTGGAAAATGAATGTTTTTTAGACTGTCAGTATTTCAAATTCTTTACCTGGTTGCTGGAAAAATAACTGCCTTACCAAGCAAGCATATTCTTTTTAAAGATTGATTATTTTCCCCTAAATGGCCATGAAGCGTACCCTATTGCACTGTAACCTACTCTTGAGTACATTATTAAAGTGCCACTCCCCCAATCACACTTGTTTTTAAGTTTCTAGGCAGTGAATATTGTAATATATTCTTTAGAGCAGTGGTTTCTTAATGGTAAGAGCTGGGGAAAAAGTAAACACTGAAGCCCTTAGGTAGGTTCTGGATGTAAATGATGTGGTTTATAAGAGTATCTCCTCTACTCTAAGAGAGGTTACCATATTCAAAAAACTAAGATGTCATTTAAAAAGGCAGAGAGAGACTTGAAAGTTCTTAAAACTCTAAATTTCTGTTTTTTCAACTTTGGGGGGAGATATATTGTATTCTACATTAAAAAATTGGGGGGGCCTATATTCTAGCCCCCTATATTGAGCTTGTCTCCTCCTTTCATTCCGTCCTTCTTTCATTTTTATTTCCCTGTTTTTTTTATTCTTCCTGCTCAGTCTTTCTTTCCTTCCTTATATTTTCTTTCTTTCCTTCATTCTTCCTTTCCTTTATTATTCCTTCCTTCCCTCTCTGTTCTTTTTCCTTTTATCTCACACTTACTATCTGGTACATTTCATATACACTTTGTCCCACAGTACAGACACAGTAAAAGGTGGTGGAGACACAAAAGTAAATAATATGTGATGTGTGCCCATGAGTCTCTCTCATTCTACTGAAACATTTCTTATAGTTCTTTTCTTTTCCAGAAGGCTTTTGTGAAGTTTTTTGTAGAGATACCCTGCAGTAGAAGCAAACATTAACAAACACATGAGTTTGGAAAATAGTCTTTCATATATCCTTCTTGGACGTTAATAATTCTCATGAATATCTTCAAATATCTGGGAAATCTTAAACTAAAGATTTATCATATTCCAGGGTTTCATAGAATGTATTTGGCTTTGGGCTTTTTATTTTTTCTGATTTTACTTTTTTATGTTCCTTAGTAACTAATATTCCAGGAAACAATTTCAAGAGAACATTTTTGGAAAATTCCAGTGTAGTACAGTCTCCTTGGAGAACAGCAGAAAAAAGATCCATCTATCCTGGCCTTCATCACACCCTCTAGGAAAAAGAACTAATGACAGCACAAGGCAGTATCTTCTCAATTTACTAGAAATTTACAATTTGTTTCTCACTTTGAATTTGAAATTATGCTCTCTAAAATATCTATGCATCTCATTTTTGCCTATTTCTACTAAACCTACAGGATCACTGTTCCATGTAGAAATTATTTAAGTACATAAAAGCTATTGTGGCCTTCTTTACTGAGTAGACTCCTCCTGGAAAAATATTACTGATTTCTTCACCTCTCCTGCAGATGACATAATTAGAAACTTTTCTCACCATCTGTGTCCTCTCTCTAGTACAAAAACATTCTTTTTATAAATTTATATTGTCACATTTGCAGTTGTTTGTCCCTAATCTTTATCAAGTCAATTAAAGTAATATTGATTGGATGCCTGCTTTTTAGATGAAAAACACTCCACCAAATTTATAGACACTACCATCAAGAAGTTCAAACGTGTAAGCCCAGGGTGACATGCAAGAACAAATATTTACAGTCTAGCTTGTGGTAAGATGACCTCATGTCATTTACCATCCACTTTTGACCTCCTCCTGTGTGTCTTCTTCTACTGTAGAACATGGAAAGCAAAATCCCACACCTCTGAAAGGTTGTGCTCCAGAATGATGTTGTCATAATATTAGTGTAAGCTATCTCTGGAATGTTTCCCTTTGACCCAGCTAAATAAATAGGCAGATTCTACTCCCTCGGAATGCTAGAAGACAACTGAGACTTGAGGATGACTCTACAAATGCTGAACTAAAGAGAAAACAAACACCTATACTATAGGAAGGTAGAGGCAAACTTTGCAATCTGGGTCCTTCCCAGTGTTTGGATCTGCACAGTCTGAGAAGACACAGTGGCAGCACTCCAGCTCAGGCACCTCCTTTCATGGTTGCTGGCCACAGAGCCAAATGTGGCAGCAACTCAGAGTCCCACACACGTTCAGACATGGGGACCCAAAGCCATAGAGACACCCTTTGGGGTCTTAGTGATTGCCATGCATGTGTATTGAGAGAAGTTCCTCAGAAATAAGTAGGACCTGTGGCAGAGCTTTTGGCAAGCTGTGCATACTCCCCACCCGGACCCTAATTGCTGGTGCATCTAAATGATAAAATATGGTGTCTTTGAACATTGACACCATCTAGCTCCATAAGTTGGTATTCCTTAAGATGGAAGTTACTGGAGGCAGAAAAGTCACAAAGTAAGAGTAAACTAAGCCACTCTATGGCTGTGTGGACTCAGGGCTAAAAGCTGGAATGAAAGGACAGCCAAGAATATGAGAGAAGAGTTAAGCAAACAATTGCTACGGGAAGGAAAACATGTATATATAGAAAAAGAGAAAGCCAAAGACTCCTGGAGGAGGAACAGAGGAAAATAAATCCTCTCCTGAAGGGGAAACAGTAGCACACAACAAGGTAGTCTTAAAAGTTACTACCTCATCCAGAGTAAGAGGCCGGTGCAGAAAGACAGAAAAACTGAACTATTAGCGATGGGGTGCCCTAAAGATGCAATATAAACTGGACCAAGCATTAAAGAAGTGTCTTAACACTTGGCTAGTCTGCAATAAAACCTTAAGCAGGAGGGAGAAACTGATTTCCACAGTCAGCATATCACCATAACCAATTGCCTAGACATCAACCAAATATGACAAGCTGTATTTGTCAGGGTTCCCTAGAGAAATAGAACCAACAGGAGAGATCTGTGAATTTGAGATTTATAAAGGTGTCTCATGCAACTATGGGAATGGAAGAGTCCAAAATTTGTAGGGCATGTTGTTCAGTTGGTGGCTCCAATGAATAGTCTGTACAAACTTCATAGGCGAGGCTTGCTGGCTAAAGACATTTCCTTAAAAACTGCTAGCAGACTGGATTATCTTGTTGTGGGAGGAATGCCTTAATTGATCATAGATGTAATCAGCCAAGAATGCAATCAACTGCTTCATGATTTAATACACCAACCCTCTGGTTTATCAACCAACCATCAAATATTCTTGCAGCAATAATCAGGCCAGTGGTTGCCTGACCAGAAAACTGGGCATCATCCTTTGGCCAAGTTGATACTAGAATCTAACCACCACACAGGCCAAACAAAGAACTGGAAGAATGTCCCAAGCAAGGGAACAAATTAAAATGAGAGAGAAAACACAGACACTGGAATAGCAAATCAAAGATGTTCAGTCAAATGTACTCCATACAAATCTATAGCATAAATATATATATTTATATATGTTGTGTGTATATATATATATATATTTTTCTGAGAATACTACACTGTCTTAGTTAACCTACATCTATTGCAAGTCTTGAAATTGTGTAGATGGCAGGCAGAGTTCTTGCCTGCCACACTGGAGATCCATGTTCAATTCCCGGTGGTGGCCCACGCCAAAAAAAAAAAAAGTGTAGAGTCCAATATGAGGATCAATAAGAGGGTGGGGAGAGGGGGTACGGGATATTTGGAGTTTTCTTTTTTTTCTACTTGCTACTTTTTGTGGAGCAATACAAATGTTCTAAAAATTATCATGGTGATGAATGTAAAACTGTGATAATATTGTGAACCATTGATTGTATACTTTGGATGGGCTGTATGGTATGTGAACATATCTCAATAAATTTACATTAAAAAAGAAGACCATACATAAACAAAAAAAATAATTAAAAAATTCTATAAAGGGGACATAGCAGAACTTATGAGGATGAAAAATACAATAATGAAGATTAAAAAATCACTAGAGATGTTCAAGATCAGATTTGAATAAGCAGAAGGAAGAATCAGTGAATAGAAGACAGGAAAATCAAAATCATATAGTCTCAAGAGCAGAAAGGGAAAAGAATGAAAAAGTATGAGCAGAATCCAAGGGACCTGTGGGGCAACACAAAGCATACCAACATATGCACTATTAGAGTCCCAGAAGGAGAAGAGATGGAAAGAATATTTTAAAGGGAACAGAAAGAATATTTGAGAAAATTATGACTGAAAGATTCTCAAATATGATGAAATACATGAGAATATACCCCCAAGAAAAATAAAAAAGATATTCCTTAGTAGGCCTACTCCAGACATAAAGTGATCAAAATACCAAATGCCATTTTTAGAGAATTATCAAAACAGCAAGAAAAAAGTGACTAATATGCAAGAACTGCTCAAAAAGGCTAAATAGTGATTTCTCATCAGGAACCATGTAAGAAAGAAGACAGTAGTATGACGTATTTAAGGTACTGAAGAGAAATACTTCTAAACAAAAATCTCTATCCAGAAAAACTGTCTTTCAAAAAATGAGGGAACATTTAAGTCATTCACGGTTAAACAAAAACTGGGAGAATTCATCACCAAGAGACTTGCCCTACAAGAAATGCTAAAGAAAGTGCTTCAGGTTGAAGGGGAAGGAAAGCAGACAGTAGCTTGTAGTCATAGGAAGGAATGGAGGTTCCCAGTAAAGGTAACTACATGGATAAGTACAGAACCCGGTAGCATGGGTCCTCAGTATGTAACTTAACTGTTTATTTCTTATAAAACTTAGAATACAATTGAATAAGAAATAATCCTATTTCTATGTATGGACATGCAAAATATAAAGAATTATGTGTTATAAAAACAACTTAAAGGGGGGAAAAAGAGGGGCATAAGTTAAGTTGGTATCATGTCAAACTAGTAGGTTATAGACAGGTGTTCTAGTATAAACCACAGGATGACTACAAAGAAAGGATTAAAATATATATATATTCAGAAAGTAAAAAGGAGAAAAAGATCACTAAGTTGCATTACAAATGGTCAGCTATATGCCAAACAAGGCTGCAATAACGAGAGACAAAAACATATTGGCATTATTTGTTTTTTATACAAATGCAAAATGTTAATAATAAGGTGTTATATCAGAATCCTATATTTCATGCATGGTTGTTCTATAAATCCACACCTTCCCTAAAAAACAACTAGAAAAATAAACAAAATGGACAAAATGGCTGAAGTAAGTCCTGCATTGAGCAGAAGAAAGAAAATAATGAATGTTAGAATAGAGATAAATGAAATAAAATAGAGAATAAAAAAAAAACAATAGAGAGAATCAATGAAACCAAAAGTTAGTACTTCGAAAAGATTAATAAATTTGAGAAGCATTCAGATAGACTGAGAAAAAAAAGAGAGAAGGTACAAATACCTACAATCAGAAATTAAAGGGAGACTACTTCTGATCACAGAAATTAAAAGGGTCATAAGAAGATACTATGGCAATAAATTAGGTAACATAGACGAAATGAACAAATTCCAAGAAATATGTAAATTTCTTACACTGACTCAAGGGGGAATAGAAGATCTTAACAGACCAATAACATGTAAAGAGATTGAATGTATAATCAAAATGCTTCCAACAAAGAAAAACCTAGGACCAGATGACTTCATTGGTGAATTTTACCAAACTGCACCAGCACTGCTCAAGCACTTGCAAAAAAATTGTAGAAGAGGGAAAACATCCCAACTCATTCTATGAGGCTAACATTACCCTGATACCAATACCAGGAAAAGATATGACAAGAAAGAAAATTGACAAACTAATATACTCATGAAAATAGATGCAAAAATCCTCAAAAAATTAAGACCAAATCAAATCCAACCATATATTGAAAGAATTATTCATCATGACCAAGGGGGATTTATCTCAGGTATGCAAAGGAACTTGACAAAACTAGCACCCTTACTTGTTGAAAACACGCAGAAAACTACAAATAGAAGAAAAAACCCTTAGCATGATGAGGGTTATATGAAGAACCCTCGGCTAAAATCATACTCAGTGGTGACAGATAGAATGTTTCCTTCCTAAGACCAGGCACAAGATAAGATGCTCACTGCACCACTTTTATTCACCAATGTACTGGAAGTTCTAGCTATAGCAATCAGGCAAGAGAAAGAAATAAAAGGCTTCCAAATTGGAAATGAAAAAGTGAAACATTCTTTATTTGCAGATGACTTGGTTCTCCATATAGAAAATCCTGAAAAACCCACAGCAGAGCTCTGAGAGTAAGTATATACAAATTCTGCAATGTGGCAGAGTTCAAGGTCAACATGCATAAATGGCGGTGTTTCTATACATTAAAAGTAAACAAACTAAAGAGGAAATCAAGAAAAATTCTATTCACAATAGCAACAATAGCGCCAAATGTCTAGTCATAAACTTAACCAAGGTTGTAAAAGATTTTTACACATAATATTACAAAGCACTGCTGAATGAAATTAAAGAAGCCATAAATAAGTGGAGGACATTCCATGTTCATGGATTGGAGGACTAAATATTGAAAAAGCAAGTTACAGTTTCGATGAAAGTCCAACAAAAATTATAGCAGTATTATCTACAGAAATGGAAAAGTTAATCATCAAATTCAGGTGGAAGAGTAAGAACTCCACTCTGCTCCATAACTCTCTTGCTACAAAAAATTCACATCAAAGCTTTTTTGGTAAATGACAACTACAAAATTGTTGTGGCTGAGAAAACTGAAGGCAGGAGGATGTTGAAAAACTAAAGCAACCTATACCCTAAGAAAATTGATAAAAAACATAGTTATTTATAGGAAACTAGATCTTCCAGTTTAAATTAGTATTTTGTTCTTGAATAAGTATTTTTCCTTGCTAATTATTATTTTAAATAAAGTAATAATACCAATGAGTTCTTAGAAATGAATAATCATTAGCTATAATTTTAATGTGAAAATGTAGAAATGAAATTTGAACATTAAAAAATTATAGGAACAGGAGTTTCAAATGATGAGTGCTTCTTTTTTGGCATAAGGTTTATGTATACTTCTTATAATCTTGAAATGGATGTTTAAAATAGTGTTTATTTTAATGGTTGGCATTTCCTTGTTTAAGAGAAATTAGTTCCACTCTTAAGGAGAAGATAAAGTTTAACATAAAATAAGGAAAGCTGTCAAATGATACATTAACCCTGATTATAATTAGATTTACTTGCTTGTTTAAATGTTAATTTCATTGTCCATGTTTTTTCATTATTTTTATCTCTTACATCTACTTTTCTCCTATGTTTTGGCTAGATAGTATAAATTTGGTTGATGGCTATATTAGTTTCCTAGGGCTTCTGAACAAATTAATGCAAATTATGTGATTTAAAATGACAGAGTGTAGAGAGCCGCTTTCCGGGTTTGGCCTAGTGGACACGCCGCAGCCTGCCCTAGAGTTCCCCCCGCCCATCGAGTGAGCCAAGATGGCGCCCGCATCCTGCCTCCGCGTATGACGTACGCGCCCGCCAACCCTGTCTACCAATCACCCTTGTATACGTGGCGTTAGCCCATTGGGTTTGGATTTTGTATATAAAGGCGTTACCCGGACGGGGAGAGGAGACAGCCCGCAGAGAGCCGTGCCTGACGGCCACATAGAGGTTGTCCCCCGCAGGGAGCTCCCTCCCTGTGTGGAAGCTGTAACAGAGTGTAGAAGCTTAACCCCAGTAAAACTTGGCATTCCAAACAACTGTGAGTATCGTGTCCGCGTTTGTTTCTTCAGCGCCTCCCTTACCGGCGGGGAACGGGAAGTTGAGTGAGACGGCGCCGGACAAGTGGTGGCCCGTACGGGGACCCTTTTCCAGCACCGTGCACGGACTCCGGCCGGCCTTCGCGCCTGATCACCGTGAAGGGGTGAGTGCTTTTTATTACGTGAGGGTTAGGGCCCGTGGGTTCTCAGGCCGCCCCGGGGAAAGGGCTCGATAGACGTCATCGAGCACGCTTGAAGCTAGCGCCGACTGCAAGAATAGGGCAGTCTGAAAGTTCACCCCTATTATCTCCCTTGAAGACACTGTTGAAGCAGAGAGGCATTTTAGTGTGAAAAAGCTCCCTCCTGCGATTTCTTGAGGATATAGCCACCTTTGCTCCCTGGTTTAAGCACACCGGAGGTCTTACCTTGTCTTGTTGGATAAAGCTCGGTCACGATATCGATCGGGCGCGTAGGACGGGCTTATGCATGGACCCAATCTTAGTCCCCATATGGGAAACCGTCCGCGCGTGTCTTGAGGCAGAGGCCACGACGGGCCTCGGTCCGACCCTTGTCTTAGAACAAGCCCGAGAAGCATTACGAGAGTCCCGGTCAGCATCCTCCACGAGCGGCTCGTGTAAGGGCAAGCCACTGGAGCCGGATGCTAGCTCAGATACTTCTGACTCAGAGTCAGAGCATTGTGAGAGCGAAGGACCAGATGAGCCCCCACTGATTGATCTAGAGAAGCCCTCACAGCCCTCTGCCCCACCAGCGCCCACAACCGCGCGAAAGCTTCCGGGGAGGAGTTTTAATGCCTCCGCCTTTGATCCCCGCAGCGGACTCCCCCTAGTGGCCGGCTCGGGTAACCTCCATGACCCTCGGTTACAAAACCCGGAAGGGAACCCGGAATTCCCCGAGTGCTGGTCGGAGGAGGGGCCGCTCTGCCTACCTCCGCCGCCCGCGTACGCAGGCCCCCAAGATCATCCACCGTTGGTTAGCAGAAGGAGGCATTTCTGGAAATGGAATCCCTTTAGCGCACTGAGCGCTAGTCAGCCAGCCGCCATGTACCCAGTCATTATCAATCCCTCCGGTAATAATCAATATGAGGGTTATGATTATAAGGTTCTGAAAGAATTAAGACAGGCTGTTCACCAATACGGCCCAAATGCCCCTTTTACCCTAAACATGGTCGAGAACCTCTCTGCCCTACACCATACGCCTGCAGACATATATCAGCTTGCTCGCGCCTGCTTGCCCCCAGGTCGATATATCGACTGGAAGGCGTGGTTTGAGGAATTAGCAGAAGAGCAGGCAGCAAGAAACGCGGCAGTAAGGCGTGGTGGATGGAATGCCGACATGTTACTGGGCAAGGGCGCCCACGCCCAGAATCAGACAGGGTTCCCCCATGTCCCCCCGATTCTATACACGCACCTATACGCCCGGTCTTACTCATATGGGTTTTAGTCGAAACGTGTCAATTTTCACCTTTAATGAGACCTTTCCGCTTACCGATGATACACTCATTTTCTCTTTTGCCAACCTCTCCATTGCTAACTGTTCCACTCGGTCTAACCAGACTTGTCCTACAGGTTGTGGTCGTGTGCCTTCAGGTGTGCTGCTTGAGTTCCTCAATGCGACCGATCTTTCCCTTTCTTGTCAAGGCTTACTGGAAAAAAACGAGACGAAGCGATGCCTCAATCTTACAGGGTTCCGACCCGTCGTGTGTTCGTGTGCTGAAGACTGGGACGCTCCCGACCCCCTCTTCCCCCCATGTGAGCATGACCTTTTTCAGGTAACCACGATGCAGGAGTTTCAGTGGCACCGGTGCATGTCCTCGCCTCGCCCGCGCCGCCTAGGTGATGACTGGTGGGTTTGGTCCACCGACCCTCACGCCTACTCCATCAAGCCCTTGCTGAACTACTCAGAGGGAGCTCAGTGGGCTGACCTCGTCCAATGTCGTCACGCCTTTACTAACCCCTTCACCTCCAAGGTCCAGATTTGGGCACAACAAATGATTTGTAATCCCCTAGGGGCATGTGTCGACCTGCGGTATCTCAACCTTCTGAATGGCACCATCGCCAACACTTCCACGGACGCAGTTGGGAATGCAACTGAGTGCTCCCTCCTCGACGTAGGGAAACATGATAGTACTAACTGTTCCTTTTCTCTGCACAGGGAGACCTGCGTGCAACCTCCTTTTGCCTTTCTACTCTCCATGAACCCTACCTTTAATTGTTCTGCCACCCCTTGTACTTTATCAGGATGCTGGAGCGGGTATCCTGTCTTTGCCATTCTGGTTTACCGCCCCAGCTATGTCTGGGTCCCCGTTAATACGTCTGATTGGGTTGGCCCAGTCACTCAAGCTATCTCTACAAAAAACTTTCAATTCTCTAACCCTGTAGTGCCTTCCAGGACTAAAAGGAATGTAAAAAATTGGCTGTTGCGCGCAGGGGGCCTTGCTGCCTCTTTATTCATCCCTGCTGTTGGAGACGCGGTCCTCCACGCCTGGACCTCGGACCAGATCGCCCTGACGATGGAAGCTGTCAACAACTTAGCCAATGCTACCCGAGACGCACTGCGAGCCCAGAGTCAACAAATTGACTTAAACTCTCAGGCGATCTTGCAGCTTCAAACTGAAATAGATGAACTAGGACTTGAAATAGACGGACTCTGGAAAGTGGTCCAGGAAATATGTGACACTCGCTGGATTGTCTTTAAACTCTGTGTCACCCAGGTCAGAGCCAATGTGACCAAAACCTCTGCCAGCGTTAAAGCCTGGCTGCAAAATACTTATCTCCCGACATTCCGTAATCTCTCCCAGCAGATAGAAACGAGTCTTGATAAGATAGGGGACATTCAGTTAAAACCCGTTGCATTTGACCTGTCTAGTCTCGGGGATGTAATCCAGGGTTTGTGGAATGGACTCACCTCCTGGTTCTCATGGCCTAACTTGACCACCTGGGTTCTTCTATTTTTCGGGTTATTGGTGGGGCTAGTGGTGATCAAATGTCTGCTGGAACGATTGTTCCAGTCTCAACAGCAGCTGCGTGTCTCCACCATGTTAGCTATGTCATCCCATTCGAATACCTGTGTGCATCCCTCCCAGATGGATGGCTCATCTGAATCACCTGGGGCAAAGCTCTTGTCGGCAAGGTTTGTTGCGGACTCCCTGGCCACTACCCGTATATAGCAGACGCCAGAGGCTGTTAATTTTGCGCGCCTAGCCGCCTCGACGGTGGAGCTGCGGTCGCAGTCCTGGCCAGACTGGACTTGGCTCTAGCCATTGCACCGAGGCCTCCGCAGCGCTTTCGTTGCCCTGGCTGTCGCTCTCAGGATCCCCGCTTGACCCAGTTGCAAGGCAGAGCACTGCAGGGAGGAGTCACGTGGTATCCAGTTCACGGACTCTCCGGTCTCTATATGAGGTGAGCATTCTGGTCGGTGCCAGAGGCTCCGTCGTGTGATGACGCGAGCCTAGTCCAGACTCCCCAAAGCACCAAACTATGTTGTGAGCCACTCAGGCCCACGGGAGCACCATCATCAATAGAGACACTGGGTACAAGAATACGGTCTACGGACCATGCCTCTTATAAAAACAAAAAGGGGGAGATGTAGAGAGCCGCTTTCCGGGTTTGGCCTAGTGGACACGCCGCAGCCTGCCCTAGAGTTCCCCCCGCCCATCGAGTGAGCCAAGATGGCGCCCGCATCCTGCCTCCGCGTATGACGTACGCGCCCGCCAACCCTGTCTACCAATCACCCTTGTATACGTGGCGTTAGCCCATTGGGTTTGGATTTTGTATATAAAGGCGTTACCCGGACGGGGGGGGGGAGACAACCCGCAGAGAGCCGTGCCTGACGGCCGCAGGGAGGTTGTCCCCCACGGGGTTTTTCCCTGTGTAGAAACTGTATTCGTGTGATGAAAGCTTAACCCCAGTAAAGATTAGCACTCGAATCGGCCGTGAGTATTGTGTCCGTGTCTGTTTCTTTTTCCTTCCCTCCCTCGGCGGCGGGGATAATCGGAAGCCAGACGGAACAGCGCCGGACAGAGTTGAGGTTGAATAGATGGAGCAGCCATCCCTGTCAGGGCAGGCTGAAAAAGCTTACATCCAGTGATCTAAACCCACCAGTCAAGAGCCATAATTAGTTGTCATGCTGGGCTTACTGCATAAATCAATCCTATGACACTGGAGTTTCAAGAAAAAAGAGCTTTTATTACAAGGCATAATTTGAGTAAAGCAGAAAACAAGAAACCTCAGATCTGTTTCCCTGAACTGGAGAAAGTTGAGATTGTATAGTTCCTGGCAAAGGTGGGTTTATGGTAATGAGGGCAGTGGCTCTCGATGA
Organism: Tamandua tetradactyla; assembly: GCF_023851605.1. Taxonomy (NCBI): domain Eukaryota; kingdom Metazoa; phylum Chordata; class Mammalia; order Pilosa; family Myrmecophagidae; genus Tamandua; species Tamandua tetradactyla. Next base: position 92,091,207 of record NC_135332.1, read on the forward strand.
TGAGGGTGGAGGTAGTGCAATCGATGAATGTGCACAGATTGACCACATTCTTCGTCACAGCACATGTATAAGGAAATGGCAGCCTTAACATAATGATGGGCATGATTTTTAGTATTATAATTAGGCAAAGATAACTTTAGGTTAAGATTCTGTGCTTAGCGCACGTACCTAGAGGGCCTATTCTGTCTGACACCAGCTTTACCTAGGAGAAGAGAAACAAGACTGGGGTGGAATGACTTAGATTTATTCATTAATAAGCGTGAGAGGTTGTTTGCAGGATCATAAAACAAGGTAAGGGGTAGGCACGACGTAACAGGATTATTATGAGGCTGTTCCTTTGCAAGTACGAGGGAAGGCATCAGAATTACAGTTCAGTATTTTCTCTTAAATAAGGAAGGTAGTAGGCAGCTTTTGGTTGCAGTATTCAATCTTGCCTCCCTGTTCTTGGGGAAGAGGGTTTCCCCTCTCTATCTTCAGTAGTCAGCCAGGAACTGGACCCAAAGGTGACTTGCCTTGAGAGTGGAAGATGGTCACCATTCGTCACCATGGAGAGATTTACTCAGTTTTTTACTGCAGTGTCTCAGTCGCTTTATCCTGCTCTTCCCTGGATGCTGTACGGTGCTCCTCGGGCCTCCATTGCCCTAGAACAGAACAATTTCTGCTCTGTCAGAACAGCTTAAATGATTTCCGCCCACCCACTAGCTGTTCTTGGAAGAGGAGTGAGCACTGCAGCCCCAAATCTGCCCTCTTTCCAAGCATTTCTCTGATTCCGGTTTTGTTAATAATAATGCCACACTTGCTGACTCACACACGCTCCAAGTCTCAGTGCCGCATCTGCAAAGTGGAGATCATATGCAGATAACATTATATAAGAAAATCCAAGAGCAGTGCCTGCACTTGGAGGTGAAGATGGGCTTTTTTATACAAGCTGTCAACCAGAGAATCTCAAAAAGTTAGTTAAAATAGTAGAGTGTGCTAGTGGTGGGATTATTACTAGAATTATAGTCACTGAATAATTTCTCTCCTCTTCTCTTCTATCCTTCTACTTACAGGACAACTGAGAGAGGAGAAGACAAAGCATAGATATCAGTGAGTGGAATGTGAAAGAATAAAGAAAATAAAACTATAAATTTGGATTATCTGCAAAGCTCAAAGCTGCCATCTGGATAACTGTGAAGAGAAGGAACCAGCAATAAAAAGGACAACAGATGGCAAGGCCTGGTTGGAAAATACTAACACCACTCATGAAACAGAGCAGAATTTTTCTCCACTGTGGATTCACCAAGATGCTCGAGTACCGAGAGCTAAAGCTATCAAATAATCACGTTCTCTAGGAATTCTTGTTGGTCATCAGAATCATATGAGAGCAGTTGCCTTCCAGATTATTCTGATTTAGATGCACACACATAGGCCAAGTGTCCACCTGGGACTTTCAGGCCTTGCAGCACCAAACGGATCCAGAATCTCTCCAGGAACCTGTCCAGAAAATCCAGAGTTGGGCAGATTCATTGAGAAACACTAGAAACTACCCAACTTTCGAGGTTACTGGTAATCTTAAACTTTTTAGGAACCCTCAGAACTGAGTAGTCTTCTAAGGGAAGACTTCTAAGATTCCTAAGCAGTTTTGGCCTTTATTGTGTGGTCAATTACAGCATGTCCGTAAAGCCTGGAAATCTAGACAATGATATTTTATCTTGCATAATGAGAATATCCTTGATGACATTATGCATGTTTGCCAAGGTTTCTAGTTTCACAGAATGTGTGGACATGTGGACCTTGCTAAATTCATTTAAGAAGTCCGTAAAGTAAGGGATGGAATTTGCCTGCCTTATATGGAAATTAGGAGGCCAGAGGTGAGTTGGGGAAAATGCTTTTTTGCTCTTTTTTTTGTTTTTTAGTTTAACGATGTCAGCTAAAGACAAATTGCAGTGTGTAAAATCTCCTAATGATTTAACCAGTTGCCTCACAAATTGCCATTAGGGAGAACCAAGTCACATAAATTAAATTATGAATGTTTATTAATGAAATTAATAAACAGGAACAACGCAGAAGGAAGGGAGCAAGAAAAACTATAAGTAATATTCCTGGAGTATAATTTAATAAATTCCCCAGCAAAAGCATACTCCAGCATTCTATAGCTTCTTGCAAGTATAAAGACAAGGAACTGGAGAGGTTGAATTTAAAATGTTTGTTTTTATGTTAAAATGTTTTCTTTTAAAAGTCAAGAGGTGTTCTGTCTAGGATAACAAAGCATTTGCTTATCTTGGCAAAGGCTGCCCTTCCTTAAAGCTCTAGGTTTAATTGTTTTTGGAGGGTGATGAGAATTCTTACATAGGCGCTACAACTCCTTTAGTGAGGAATGGGGCCAAGAATCCTGATTCATTCTCTATGAAATTCAGTGTTGCTAAAAGGACTTGTGTGGGTTTAAGCAGCCAAAGTCATCACTGAAGTTATCTGTCACCTGAAGTCACCTTTAACTCATGACTGAACAAACAGACCCAGGTATGTCATGGAGGGAATGACTCTGTGAGTGTGTGATGTGGGCGGAAGGAGACTTGGGAGTGGATAGAGAGAGAACCCTGAACCCTGCATGAACAGTAGTATTCTAAATCCAGGTCAGTATTGACTTAGATAATGTTGTGTCCTCTAGCGGAGATTTTCTGGAATCATGAGCAGATCCAAGGTATATTTTAACGCCTTCAAGAAAGAGAGTACTCAAAACCAGAAGCGTGTCCAGGCTTTAATTTATCCAGACACCAGCATCAGTGGTGAAAATGGCCATGCGCAGCAAATCTTGAAACTGGGCACCAGAGGGAGTTATGACACAGCTAAGCCCCAAGGGGTGGGTCTGCTCTGTGTGGCTGAGATGAATGACACCTGGGTTTACCGTGAGGTTGAAGGATTGTCTCGGCTTTGTAACATCACAGAAGGAACTCTAGGAAGGGGAACCTGAACCGTCCTCATAGTCTTGACTTGGAGGCTCGGAAGCATCTTATTTCTAGTATGAAGTCAAATGCAAGCTTTTTTTGATAAGATGCCGCATATGTGTTGCCCATATGAACTGATGTATGCTATCTCCTAGGAATTTAAACTCAGTTGCTTAGGTTAATTGGCCCAAGGTGGAATTAATATGAAAATTAATCCAGTACAGCAGAATTTCTGAGGGTGTTTTCCGAGGAGAGAGAACAGAGTGTCAGCTACGTGCAGGTATGTTTCCCAGATGAGTGGGGGCTTCAGAGATCAGAGGAGAGAAAGTTAAGTTGGAGCCCCATTCTGGAAGCACTAAGAGTAAATAGTAAATAGTAAATGTCAGTGCATATATGTGAGCACTGGATTAGGGGTCCGTCATGGCAAAAGCTATTCTTCAGGATGAATATACTTAGTGTAACATAGTGAGGAGAGAGAAAAATGTGAGAGAATACTGCACTCTGCTAAAGTTTACATTTTGTTGAGCATAAATAATCTCATAGAATACCACATCAGACCATAGAAATGACTAAAGATCTCCTCAGCTAGTACAAATGACAGCTGATTCTTTACGCAGTACAGCCTTACTCTTGCTCCACATCTCCTAACCACTAGATAATAATTTTATGCATAGCTACTTTGATGATTCATTTAATGTGTCAACCTGGCTAAGTTATGGTGTCCAATTGCTTGGTCAAGCTCTGGCCTGCTTGTTACTATGAGGGGATTTTGTAGATAAGATTTTCATCTGTAGTCAGTTGGTTGCATTTATAACCAGTCGATTGTATCTATAATCCACAAAGGCAAATGCCCCCACCCATGTGGGGAGTCTCTTCATTCAATCAGGTTTTAAAACCAGAACTGAGGATTTCAGAGGTCAGAAGAAGATTTTCTTCCTCAATGTCAACATTAGTTCTTGGCCAACTTTCCAGCCAGCCAGCCTTCCGTGGGAATGCAGACTAAGGACTTCAATATTATCTTCACTGGAATTTCTAGTTTGGGGCCTGCTCTCTTGAGTTCACTTGCCAGTTCTCATGGACCACTGCTGCAGCCACTGGCACTGAATTTATCACAGGTTTAAATCCAGAGCAGAATTCAACCATTGCCCAGATGCTGAAAATAGGTTAGTTTGTTAATGCCTTTTGAGTTTCCTGGTCTGTAACCAAGTAAATTATAATTAATAGGATTATTTGCCAATAATTTGAACTGTTTTATGGATGTTGGACTGGTTACTACAATAATTTTAGGAATTAACTCTTTGAAATATATGGAAATCATAGATGTGTGGATTGTGAATATATTAGACCACACTGGTTTTAAAGACAATCTATTATAAACGTGCCACTAAGAACCATTACCATAATATGTTACACATATTTTCCTCTCCTTTTCTAAAAGTGCACAGTCTCTTAGTTATTCTTGAAACACTCCTACTATCAGGAACACACAGCAGACAGAAATTAAATTTGCAGAAAACCTTTGGGAGCATAAGATATTTAAGGCATAAGCTATTAAATGCCATGTCTTAAGATGGGGCACTGGGCAGATTTGTGGCAGAGTTACATTTAAGAGGATGGAGAGTTTTTAAATGTGCTGTATTTGTTCAGTGCGTGGATTTCAATGTATTCCAAAGAAGAAAGCTAAACATTGTCTACATAGGAAAGGTGAATTGGGATTTTGGAGTGACATTTTTAGCATAGATATTTTTCTTGCTTTAGATGGCATTTGTTTAAAGATTCCTTCACTCAGAACTAATTTCACCTCCTGGATAAGATAACATTGGAGCTGAAGATTTATATCTTTGGTAAATCTTCGATTCATAGATATGGTTTCTTCTCTATTTGTATCTTATTTCTTCTTATGAGACTGTATATCCTATATGTGTGTAAAGTGTTAGTTAATGTTTAATTATTATTCATTGTATAATATGGGTACCATCATGAGAGAAATATATCTTTTCCTATATGCTAACGTTTTTATTATCAACCTTTTCCAGGTATTCTTCTGCAACTTTCAAGATGTTTATCAAAAATCAGAAAATAAAAATTTAAAGGAAGGATGTATGGGTGGTTCAGTGGTAAACCGCTCGCCTTCCATGGGGGAGACCCGGGTTCCATTCCCAGACCATGCACCCCCCCAAAAAAAAATTTGAATGACTGTTCTGATATGTAATATGGAATGTGACTATTCTCTTGTACCATTGATTATATTTTCCAAAGTTTGCAGCCACAATATCCCCTATGGCACGTGAAACTTTGCCTTATCCTGTCAAGGGGCAGAACCGAATCCCTCATCCTTGAAACTGGGAAGAGTGTCACTGCTTCAGTCAATAGAATTTGATAGAATCAGCCCAAGTGACTTGCAATTATGTTAAAGAAAAAGACTTTGCAGCTTCCTCCTGCTTTTTACGAGGTGTTCATTCTAGGAGAAATCAGCTCTTGCATGGATAACCCCCATTATGCTACAGAGTCTACAGGCAGGTGCTGGCTGACAGGCACAGCTCTTTCCCACTGAGACAGGGGTGAGGTTGCCTCAAAACCTCCAAACCAAATACCCCTGCATGATATGAGAGTACACCAAGAGAAGCAAAAGAAGAGATGGCGGTGCTGGGCCCAAACCCCTGAACCACAGAATCTGAGAGCAGAGTGACTGTACTGTTGTCCAAAATCATCTAGTTTGAGGTTATTCATCACACAATAGTAACTGGAGCCATTTGCTTACAAAACTAGCAAAGGGACTTTACAATGGCAATATTTAGCAATTTTTGGAATGTACATTGGTTTCAGCTGGATGGGAAATAACTTCATAATAACTTCATTTCTGTGAGGTTATCACATACGTAGATAAAATAGTATGGAAGGCATTAATAGTCATATTATTCATGAAAACTTTGTTTTCAAACACACTACCCAATAAAAAATGGTTAGAATAATTTCATTTGATGAAAGTTTTTGTTGATGTATGTGTAATTTTATTTATTTATTTTATTAACATGTCATTCAGTGTTCAACCATGACACAGAAGCTACTCTAATATGTAAAAGCATTTAAGAAAGAGGGAAATTCATAGAGTGTCACACATTATGTAAGAAATGAGAAGGCAAATGGGAAGATAAAACATTGCAGCGAACAACAACAAAGGCTGAAGGGGTCCAGGGACTAGGCTTTGTTATCAGAGCCAGGGGATGGGGTCATCTTGAAGAAAGTGGGAACACAGCAAGTCTTATTCAAGATTTGAAGACCACAGAGGAGACCCTTGCCAGGCTGACGGGAATGCACCTACGGAAAAGAGCAAAAAGGTTCGCCCTGGAGTCTCTGACCTCTTGTTTTCAATGGAATCCAGCAAGGCGCTTGCTGATCTGGGAACCAGAGAAACACAGCTCACAAAGAAAGTCCCTGTGAAGAACAGAGCAGGGCAGGGGAAGGGCAAGGAATGGGTCTCAGGAAAAGGCCTGATTTAGTTTTCCAGGGTTGATATGACAAATATCACACAATGGCTTGGGTTAAAAACAGGAATTGATTGTCTTGTGGTTTCAGAAACTAGAGTTTCCAAATCAAGGTGTAGGCAAGACTATTCTCCCTTTTCAACATGTGACATTCTGGTACCAGCTTGTGGCAACTCTTGGGAAACCTTGGCTTTGCATCTGTGCCTCCTGTCATGTGATCATGTCCTTGGGTTCTGCCTTGGGTCTATTCTTTGGTGTCTACTGACTTCTAGCATCTGGTTCCTCTTCTGGCTTTCACTAAGTCTCTTTGTAAGACCTCTAATAATATCAATTAAGACCCATCCTGATTCAGTTGGACCACATCTATCTGATTATTCTAGTTATTATTAGTACAAAATGTTTTATTTACAGTGAGTTCACACCCACAAGAACACAGACTAAGAACATATCTTCTGTTGAAATCCATGATGTTACTGATCACCAGGTCTAAGATCCCCAGAGCATGGGAGATGTTTAAAACATAATGATTACTGGAAAAGCAGGCTGCTGTGCCCAAAGCAGATGCATCTCCCACACACTGGTAGGGTGATTTCAGCCAAACATTTTAAATGTACAGATCATTGGAGAGTCATGTGACTTCAAGGGAATTTGAACTCTACAGTTCTGAATGGAAAATATTAAATAAAAATGATCGATATTGATGGATTGTTGTGAAAAAGGATTGTTTCAAGACAAACTTCACTAGAGAAAATGATTTTTATTTCTATGGATGAATTAGCATTTTCAGTTTTCCTTTTTTGCGTCATAGCAGCTACTTAAATTAGCATCTGTACTCTTCCAGTTAATTTTTAAGCAAAAAATGTATACATCCATCTGTTGTTTTAGTGTGTATGTATATGTTGAAATGCACTGATTTTAGTGGCTGCTTTGTTGGTTTGAACAAGACAGTGGTGTCACACTGTGTTTTAATTTGCTAATGCTGCCAAATGCAATGCACCAGAAATGGACTGGATTTTATAAAGGGGGTTTAATTAGTTAGAAATTTGCAGTTCTTCAAAGGAAAGACAGCTGGCTTTCTTCTAGTTTTCTCTGTCACAAGGAAAGGCACATGATGGCATGTGCTGACCTTCCTTCCAAGCTTCTGGGTTCAAACAGCTTTCTCTGGGGTGATTCCTTTCTGCATCTCCAAACAGCTATGTCAGAGCTGCTGAGAGCTCTTATGGCATCTCTATTAAGCCACCAGCTAATTAAATTAAATGTCATTCTTTGTGGAAGGCACTCCCCCTAGCCAACCACAGATGTATTCAGCCATAGATGAATTTCACAAGCTAATGATTTAAGTTCACAGCAATAGAACAACTGGGTACCGTCACCTGTCCAAGTTGACACCTGAAACTAACTATTAAATAGTAGTAACCCCTTGTTAACCTGTCAACTATATACATCACCATAAGTCATATTTGATTTCTAAATAGAAAACAATAGCAGACGTACATTTCATCTGACAATGTGCACCTGTCCTGCATACAATGCACTAAGTCTTTCAATATACAAAATACATTCATTTCATCACAATATCACAAAAGCTTTAAATCATCTCAGTAACAATACAAATACAATACCAACTCAAAAATAGTGCAAAATCTCATCAAAGTCAGGTACAAGCATGATCTGTTGCACAGCAAAATTTCTGTTGCACAGGAAATGTTGCACAGCAAAATTTCCCCCTGGCTGTGGATCTGTGAATTTAGTGAAAATTATCTGATTCCAATATACAAAGAAGGACAAGTAATAGGATAAATGATCCTACTGCCATAGGGGGAAATTGGAAGGAAAACAGGGGTCACCCAACTTAAACAATTCTGTAAGTGTGCAGGGTAAATACTAGTAGACTTCAAAGTCTGAGAGTCATTCTCTTATGAATGACTTTAGAAAGCAGTAATCCCATCCTTTCTAAGGGCCTATATGGGGGCCCTGTTTTCTCCAAACACTGGGATGAGGGTTACCACATTGGGGAGACCACCTTTTTCTTGACCCTATGTCCCTCAAGCATCTGGGGGCACCCAGATCCTCTACTATCTCTGGGATACATGCTCAACCCCTTCAGAAAAATGGAGTGACAGCCAGGCACCTCCCAATCCCTGCAGAATATGTTCCACCCTCTCTGGAGCCAGGTGTACCATAACTCTTCTTGAACATTGAGGTACAAGGCCCACTCTCTGCCTATGGGACAAACTTACCCCTTCCACAATCAAAGATGGACCACTCTCTTGGTCTGAGTTTTCTTGGCTTCAGAACTTAATTTCCATGGTTCTGCCTCTGAGGTTATTCTTCCTTCTATCTGTCCATTTTTCATCCCTTTCTCCCTAGAATAATAGTGGTCCCATTTATATAGGTCTCACAAAAATTTTTATTAACTTTGCATGTAGCATACAGGGATAAAGCCTTCAGACAACAGGACAACCTTCCACAAATTCTTTCTGGATAACTCCATCTCTAATCCTGGCTTGGCTTATAATAGCTGACTGGTTGGTTCTATGTTTGGTTAAAGCCCTACATGGGACACCGTTCTCTGGGATCTCAAATTCTGGAAGCCCAAAATTTTCCAGACCATCAATTTCTGGTTTCCTTATACTTAAAATTTCAGTTCTTAGGTTTTCCCCTTCTTGTCATATTTTACTATAAGCTGCTAGAAGAAACCAGACTACATTTTCCTCATTCAGTTTAGAATCCTCCTCAGCCAAGCATCCCAGATCATCAAATTCAAATTCTCCCTTCCATCCAGCACCAGGGCTTAACTTTGCCAAATTCTCTGCCACCTTAAAACAAAAGTTACCCTCATTCCAATCTGCAATGACATGTTCCTCATTTATGTCTAAAGTTTCAATGGAAGTATCTTTAATGGTCCATATTTCCACCAACAGTCTCTTCAAAACAATCTCAGCTTTCTCTATCAAACTCCTCATATTTCTTCCAGAATCCTCCACTTATCCATTTAAAAAGCCATTCCAACATTTTGATATTTGCAAATGCAGCAGCACCCCACTATCAGTACCAAAATCTATATCAGCACCAAAATCTGTGTCAGCTTGCTAATGCTGCTGGAATGCAATACACTAGAAATTAACTGGCTTTTACAAAGCTTAGTTATGAATTTACAGTTGTTTGGAGGAAAGGCAGCTGGCTTTCCTCTAGCTTTCTCTGTCACAGGGGAAGGCACATGGTGACATGTGCCTTCCCCTGACTTTCCCTCCCAGCTTCTGGGTTCAAATGGTTTTCCCCAGGGCCATTCCTTTCAGCATCTCCATATGTCTGCACCTGAGCTGATAAGCTCTCTTTCAACATCTCTCTAATAAACCACCAGCCAATTAAATTAAACATCACTTATTGTGGAAAACACTTGCCTTAGCCAACTGCAGATGTAATCAGCCATAGATGAATTTCACACACTGATGATTTAAGTCTGCAGCGTCAGAGCGACTGGGCCCCATTTCCTCGGCAAGTTGACACCTGAACCCTACTACACACGGCAACCTTAAAATATCAGAACCAAGATGGCAGTATCAGATATGCAGCAGAACCTGAGACTCTTAAGCCATAGTGCTCTTATGCCTACCTCCGAGAAAGAGTAGGCATATGAATATGAGCAGCTTGTAGGTGCCCATGCAATGTTTATATCATAGTGCAACTTGAAATAAAATATTCACCTTCTCACTTTTCTTGACTTCTAAGGTCACAGAGTTTTTTGTCCAATCAGCTTCTCTGATGCTATAACTGAGTATTATAAGCTGGGAGGCTATTTCTACAAGACAACCCCTTCCCCCCATTTATTGTCTTCCATTTCAAGAATCTCCTAACCTAAGTATTCAAAGCTCAGCTTTGGAAAGAAAACAATATGTTTTTAAACATCATCTCAAAGTCTTTTAGGAATATCTTGAGTTGCACAGAAGGATACAAATGTTGGTTTAGATGATACTGTGACTACCTGGTCCTAGACTCACCCCTTGAGCCTTTGAACAGTTCCTTGCTGGAGGATCCCCAGTCCAGGCCACACCTTCGAGAGTAGATCTGATTAGTAGCTGGAGGACCCACTCCGCTTCCTGTGCTGGGGAGTGCTAACAGTTATGAATCACCATCTCCAGTAACCCTCTCAGATTGGCTAGAACCACACTTGTCCAGGGATGAGGTTGTTCCCTAACTCCAGGTCCTGATGTCACATGACTACAATTGATGGCTGAGAGGATAGAAACTACCTTGTCCCCAGGGAAAATTGTGTGGTGTAACTCACTCCCCACAGCATCCTTGGTTAAGTCAAGAGAGATTCTACTTGAGATCCAAGTTTTACCTTCTCTTCTCCTCTCTTCAAAGCTCCCTTACACACATTTTTCCTTAAGAGGACTTAATACATCACAGGCTCCTGGATTTTGGTTTCAGGCTCTGCTTTTTGGGGATCTGACAGAAGATACCACTGAAAGAACCATTTTCTCCATAACTAAGGTTTTGGCTGCAACTCCACACAGCACATTTCTTCTGTCAAGCAACAAGACAAGGTTGCCCCTCTACCTTAAGAAATGGGCTAACCCCAGGCTCTGAGCTCATCTCACAAGATATAAGTGGGCTAAAATTTTCCTTGGTCCCGATGTCCAGAGCAGAGACATTGTAGTTATGCATTTCTTGCCTCCTTTCTTCCAGGTTCCACAAGATCACTGCACCACTAATTATCTATGCTCATAACAAATTATCCACATGCATAGCAGCTCACAAACACACACACATCTTTCAGCATTCATGAGTCAGAAATCTGGGTACAGCTTAGCTGGATTCTCTGCTTTTAGGGTCTCATAAGTCTGAATCAGTGTGTACAAGGCCTGGGATTGCATCTGGAGGAATGCTTGAGATAGAATCCTCTTCCAGCCTGATTCAGGAATTTGGCAGAACTAGTTACTCTGTGGTTGTATACCTGAGAGCCTCAGCTTCTTGCTCAGCTCTTACAGGTGCCCTAAACACTTAGTAGCTTTTTTAGGTGCTAGAGATGCCCTCAACTTCTAGAGGCAACTTCAACTGCTAAATGTACTTTAAACTCCCAGAAGTAACTTCAACTCCCAGAGAGACCACCTGCATCTCCTAGAAGTCACTTACAGCATCTACAGGCTGCCCTCGGCTCCTAGAGGTATCCTCCACTTCTCCAGGTATCCTCAGCTGCTAGAGGCTGTCCTCAGTTCCTAGAAGTATCTTCTGCTCCAAGAGATGTCCTTAGTTCCTAGACATTGTCCTCAGCTTCTTCCTATATGGACTTTCACAATATACCTACCTAATTCATCATGCCATGGATAAGAATCTCTCAAATGTGTATGGTAACAAGACTATGTAACATAGTCACCGGAGTGACATCCCTCACTTTTGCCATATTCTGTGGTTAGAGACAAGCCCCAGGTCCTGTTCAGGCTGAAGGGGAAATGCTTATGCAAACAAATAAATGTCAGAAAAAATGGATCATGGGGGCCCTCTATAGCCTGCCTGTCACAGCTTACAAGGCTGGGACTCCCAGCCCCTACTCATGCATGGCACAGCAATTATGAATAGGAAGAAAGAAAATCAGTTCAAGATGGTTGGTCCCCAAAATAAATTCCTTGTCCCTAGGCAAAAGTGAATGCACTTCAGTACCATATTAATTCAGACTTTTTCTTCTTATGAGATGAGGTTGCTTTTAGGGAACTAGGAAAAGAATGGCATAAAATGTATGATATCCCACTAACCTAAGCTCAGGAAAAATATCCTTCAATAAAATCCAACATTATTTCTCTTTTATAATTGATTATTATATTCCAAAGTAAATTTAGGCATATGCTTAAATGCTCAAACTATTTCATGTTTATCAACTGTCAAGTTGATGCTAATGGAATGAGTGATTGACTCAGCTTTATATAGCAAAGGGAGAAAAACTAAATTAGTATCACATCAACCTTCTCTTCTCATTAGGAAAAAATCTCTAAAATGCATTTATCATCAACATAGGAAACGCTTTTTATTTAATTTATTTTTTTATCCTTCTCAAAAATTAATGCATAATTTCAGGAACTTGAAATTTTCAGCAAAGGAGGTTGTGTCTTTTGAACGATGTATAAACGTTATGGAAGGAAATAAGCAATGGTGGTTTGAGTACTTGGATTTTGTGACTGAAAATTAATTCATCATCTGTTTTATTTTTGCTTTATATTTGTTTTCTTTATTTGGAAATATGGTCACGTTTTTGTTGTTGGTTGGTTGGTTTTTATTCTTGTTGTTATTGAATTTGAAACGTACCATTTTCATTTTCAAATGTATATATCAAATATTGGGAGAAATGGAATAAAGGGAAAGGGAAATATTTTTATACAGCTAAAATCTGTACAAATACTACTGTTTATATGTTTCACTGGTGAGACATCAGCAAATACTATACCTGTCCAAAACCATAAATGAACTTTTGTATTTATGAAGATTCCTAATGTCAGGACACCCAGAAAGTAGTAGAGAGCGTTTTCAAATTGAAGAAAGTAGAAAAACACAGTATTTTTTTTCCCCATAGAAGATAAGAAATAAAGGTGGTTAGCGAAGAGAATCCAGAAGGGCAATAACGCTTGAGAGTTCTAATTGGAAAATTCCACCTTCCCATCCCCCCACATCCCACGGTAACAGTTAGCCTTGCTGCGATCAAATCTGCATGTATTTTGAATTGAATTACCAATGTGGTTCAAAAATTAAAAAAACTTTTTGGTGGGTACGTGGTCTGGGAATCAAACCTGGGTCTCCCACATGGAAAGCGAGCACAAAAAATGAAAAAAAATTTTAAGTGTATTAGATTTATTTTTTTTATACAAGAGTATGACATATGGTGTGAAGTTTTAAAGGATCCTTGGGATTAAACTCTAAACAAGATCTAAGCGTTAATGATTTGAGTTGGACTATGTCTTCAATATAGCAAGTTTATTAAAACTAAAACACTTTTATGTACAGACTTAACATGACTATTCTAACTATAGATGTTTTAAGATTTTTGTATTAAATTTCTATATTCAGAGTGATTTTTTCTTTAAACTCATACACATACATATGGATTTTCTTATTTTCTTCTTAGACTGGATGGCAAAATTATTGATGTGTTGAATTAGTTAAGACACTTTAGTGTTGATCCCAGGGAAGTTGCAAACTTCCTGATCTCTTAGACACTGAAGTTTATATACTTATTTGTATGTAAGTTACAAAGACATAAATGCAAGCTAAAATACTAAATGTTGTATTTAAACTTCCCAAAATTAGCACCATAATTTAAAGAACTTTATTGAAATTTCATGGAAAATTTGCAAGACAATGTCTCAAGGGATGGTTCTAATACAAGAATTATGTTCTCAGCCTATTTTAAGAGTGAGCTTTACTTTTTAAATCCCTATTATGGGCACTGAGTAAACCTAACTGTGGGAATTTAAACAAATCTAAATGGTAAGTTGGTAAGCCATTATAGCTTTTCTGAAAATGGTGTGCAGGCCTGTAATCGTTTTTAGATTCTTGTCTATCATCAGTTAGAGAAAGGAAAAGGGAAAGAGATGGAATCTACTATATAATGTGATAATGTACTATAATAGAAGATCAGAAAAATTATTAAAAATCAATTGGTTTCAATTCTTAACTCTCTCTGTTACTATGCAATCTTGGGTAAATTAATTAAATTGTCCAGGTTGTAGTTTTCTTTTCTGTAAATGGAAATAATAAGGGTTTTCAAAGTGGTTAACGTGAAAATGAAATGAAATAACATATCTAGTTTAGTGCGTTGTATAGCACATAATAGTTATTATATACATTTTAATACTTCCTTACCTTAAATAACCAAGAAAATATGAAAATTAATGAACAGAATTGTCTTTAAAATAGCTTAAGGAACTGAATTTTCATGTAATAATGAAATTATTTTTTATAACAGGTCAGAATTCTATGTACGACTTTAGAGCTCCACTGAATTCAACTTCTGTTAATATAGAAATGATCTCGATTTTCTTTTTTTTTTTTTTTTTTTTTTTTTAAAGGAAAGACAGAGAGAAGGAAGGAAGGATAGAAGGAAGGAAGAGAGGAAGAAAGGGAAACATCTTTTAAACATTTTCTTGTTTTTATTGTATTTTGTTTCTCCGTTTTCGTTACATGGGCTGGGGCCGGGAATCGAACCGAGGTCCTCCGGCATAGCAGGCAAGCACTTTGTCCGCTGAGCCACCGCGGCCCGCCCTCGATTTTCTTTTAAACCATTGTAAAACATCAGAAAGTGCAGGTATATTTTAAATTAAACTATATCCTGTCTAACAAATGTTTCTTATGACGATGAATGCCCTCAATATAGTTTTGGAAGTTGATAACTTTCAATTTTACCTATTCTATCATGATCTCTTTAATTTAAAAAAGATAAAAAGAACAGCTAAAGTTTAATGGTTTGCAGTGTGTCTGGCATTAACCTGGGAAGTCTACATTTATCATTTCACTAATCCCTGCAACAACCCAAGAGGCTAAATATCATTATTAGTCTACTTTTATAGATCAATAAACTGAGGCTGAGAAAGGCAAAATAACTTGCCCCATGTAATCCAGTTAGTAAGTGACAGAGCTGTCTATAAACATATTTTCCACTTTGATTCCCAATAAAATCATCATTTAATCTCAACAAGAATTCATGGGCCACTCTATAAATACTTATCATGCATATGTATTCATGAATCATGAATATCAGGGATGTATATATGCATGCTATTGTGGATACAAATATGCACATATATTCATTTTAGGGTTGATAATGCTCAGGAAAATACATATACACATATTATATAATTGGTTGTAATGAGAAGTTGCATTTCAAAAAGTTCCTGAGGCCCACAAGTTTGGGAATAGCAGAAAATGCAACCATCCTTACAAGGGCTTAATATAGCAAAAGGCTTCAGAATATTTGAGAAACTGAGATAAAGTTAATATGGTTGGGACACAGTGGGAGGTGCACATGAGGAGAGATCTGGAGAGGTAATAGTAGAGTGGTCTTATGTAGGTCACGGTAAGAAGTTTGGGTTTCTCCATGAAGCAGACTTCTCTTTTGTGTTTGTGAGATGGGCATGGGGGGGAGGATGAGAAATTAAAAACACAAAAAAAAAACAAATTTTGTTTTGATGGAAAAATGCCTAGTTTGGGAGGTGAAACAAAATTTGTCCAGGCCAATAATGACAATAGCCAAACATGAGAAAAAATATAGACAAGAGTCCAGAAATGTAACTAATCAAACAGCAGTGTGACAATGATGGCACTTTCTTTGGTCCACTGTCAGCATGACAATCCATCTCCTGAGGAGTAAGGAGAGATTATGCTCAATGCTTAGCATTCTTGCTATATATAATAATACTAAACTATTAGTTAAATAATCGTCCTTATTACTATTAATTCAAATTCAATATTCACTTTTATCATGCTTTAATTTAATGAAATCTACAGCACATTTTATAGTTTAATATGTAGAGCCAATTTAGATTCTTATTTAAGGCTCTGTCTCTTAGTGGTGCTGTGCCACTAAATAACTTGTAAAAGTGAAAAACTCTACTACTGTCTTTGTCTTCATATTTGACAAATGAAAAATAAGAAATTAGTCTCAGAAAATCTCTATGACCCTTTTCTTTAAGTGACTATGTGAATGTGTGTTTGTGTATGACTGTATATTTGTGTGTTTCTGTGTGTGTGTGAGCATGTGCTTGTATCTGAAAGATGGAAAGAGAAAAGAATATTGTGTTTTTCCCTATAGCCAGCATCCTGAGAAACATTCTTCTATTATTTTATATATCTTTATTCACATAAGATACACTCAAAGGAGAAAAGGATACTCAAGAAAAATTAATTATATGACACATGCATAGATATTTTAAGCCAGTTTCCCTATTGATAATTATTAATCAATGAATCGTTTTGATAGTCAAATGTCATTGTTGACATTTTCATAAAAGGTTTCAGTTTTCTCAGTCTATTGCCTGAGGGAAAAACTTGAATTGTTGTGAATTGTTGTATCCATAATCCTAACTAGAAAATATTTATTTGATATACATTAATTTTTTCCTCTCCTAATAGCTTAAATTTCAATGTTTCTGAGTAAAGTATTTGGTGATAACTTAAATAGCATATTTTCCCGAACTCTAAATGCATTTTACAGAAGACAAAAAGAGAGCCAGGGAAAGCTCTGTGAATTAACATGAATCCTGACTATTATAGGAGAAGAGGTGAGTAGGTTTTAAAAGTACAGCTTTTTAAAATTATAATTTTGTATAAGAAGATTTATTATTAAAAAATACTCTTTTAAGTGAGTATGTAGCATGATCTCATGTTTGCCTCCCCTTAACAAGTTATTTTTGTTGTTGTTTGGTAGTCTTTTCAAAACTCAGCATAAACTTGAGGCACCATCTCTGCATCTCTGCAGTAGCCTATAGTAATGTATCAGAAACAAATGAACAGTAGTGGTGAGAAGAAAAGTGCCACAGTCTTTACAGCCAGAAAGTCAATGCAAACTCTAACTTTTTGATTAGAGATCATTTGGCTATGTTGGATAATGATATTTAGCACTTTGGGAATTTTCTCAGAGAGTGCCCCCGACAAGCAGCCCTTGGCAGAAACTTTGTGTTTTCTAAACTATATTTATCAATGCTTATGTGATGAATGACAAAAGCGGTTATGAGTTCTACCCAGAACAAGGCTTGCCAGCTATTCTCTGCTATCAGCATTTAGAAGGAATACTGTACAAAACAAAAGATGATTTTCCTGATTTTCATTTCCTCCCAATCTCTTTTTGCTGTTTCTACAGACATTATTTTTTTCTACTGCAAGACACAAACGGAAAGAGAAACAGAGATTACTGGATAAATCAAGGAGCATATGGAAATCTCATTAGCAAAGATGGAAAATATTATTTTCTGTTCTTTCTATATATTTGCCCACAAATTGTATATTTGGTATGCATGTGTGTGTGTGTGTTGATGTGTACATGCAAATATGCTCAAATGTATATATACATAAACAAGTATATATATATATGTATGTGTTTATACAGATGCATTATATATAATTATTTATAAATAATTAAAATAATCTTATATTTATGATATTTTATAAATAATTTTGCTTCTTGGGCCTCACTGTCCTCAAGAATAAACAACTCATTGACTACGAGGAAGGTGGCAGAGCAAGAATCTCAAAGAATGATTTTTCATCTTAAGAATACTAAACAGGAAGGAACTGTCTGAATCAATTATTTTGGGACTCTGAAGTTCTGTAGAACACTGCACAGCATCCAGGAAAGAATGGAGGTAAAATCTAGTAAATTACAGTAAATAACAGTAAATTACTCTTTATGTGAAGGTTATTGGCACCCATCAATGGAATCTGGCACATAGTACATCTTGCTGGTGCCAGAGAAGGATATAAAAATCCACGTCCACAAGACCCAGGAGGTATAGTCTGATTGCTGGTCACTGCTTTTGACTGGCTACTTTGGATAACTGGGGAGCTAGAACTGGCTCTGAGGTTGGCTGTGGTTCCATCCAGCCCTGAACAAGGGCGGTGGAGGAGTCTTAGAGACAGTATCTTCTTCAGAACTGTGGAGGGCATTGAAAGGATACATTGGCTGGGCAAAAGCCAAGTCAAAAGAGCTCATCTTTGGGGAGGATGAGATGAATCTCCTCATGCCATTCCTGGCCCTTCCTTTGTCTCCTCTCCAGAGCAGTTTACACTGACGTGCATTACATTTGTGGGTCTGTAGACTTGTTCTGTCATGAAAAGACTGACTTCAAAAACTCTTCTCCAACATGCCACCCTTCCTAGAAATTGCCCTTCAGGCAAAAACAGTTTGAGACAAGGAAAGTGTATAAGAAATAAAAAGAAAAAATGGAGAGCCTAGGGCAAAGGCCTACCCTGCTTTAAGTCCTTCACTGGAAGAACCCAGGAAAGGATAATATCTGTGTCTTTGGAAGTAGAAGAGAGATTCAAACGCCTGTTAAGGGCGAAATTCCTAAGCCCATCATAAAGTACAAAACCAAGATAAGACACAGGCCCAGGAAAGACAGAGAGGATCCTGAATATTGCATTCGCCTTGTACTGACCTGCCTGATAGGAGCATTGAACCCTGAAGGAGAGCATCAGCCAAAGCAGAGCCAATTTGCAAACATGGTGAAACATGACTTTTTGCTTAGATTTGCTTGCTCATGTTAGCTCTTGGTACTTAAGAAAATCTGTCATATCAATAGTTTTTTTTATAAACTCAAGAAACAGACATCCCAGGTAATAAATCAAAGAGATAACACTTAAAAATATTAAAATGTACAGTGTGCCACAAAAGATTACAAGGCAAACAAAGGTATAGGAAGTGATGATCCACCCAAAGTAAGCAGATGTTCTAGTTTTCTAGCTACCAGAATGCAGTATACCAGAAACAGAATGGCTTTTAAAAAAGGGAAATTTAATAAGTTGCTAGTTTACAGTTCTAAGGCCGAGAAAATATCCCAATTACAACAAGTCTGTAGAAATAACCAATCAAAGGCATCCAGGGAAAGATAGCTTGGTTCAAGAAGGCAGATGAAGTTCAGGGTTTCTCTCTCAAGTGAGAAGGCACATGGCAAACGCAGTCACAGTTTGTCACAGTTTCTCTCTTGGCGGGAAGGGTGCATGGCGAGCAAGGCATCATCTGCTAGCTTTCTCTCCTGGCTTCCTGTTTCATAAAGCTCCCCAGGAAGCATTTTCCTTCTTCATCTCCAAAGGTCACTGGCTGGTGGCCTCTGCTTCTTGTGGCTGCATTATTCTCTGCTCTCTCAGAATCTCCTTCAATCTCTGAAATATGTCCTCTTTTATAGGACTCCAGAAACTTATCAAGACCCACCCAAATGGGTGGAGATGCATTTCCCCCAATCCAGCTTAACAACCACTCTTGACCAGATTACATTTCCAGGGAGATGTTCTAATAACAGATTCAAACATACAGTATTGAATAGGGATTATTCTGCCTTTACAAAATGGGATTTAGATTAAAACATGGCTTTTCTAGGGGACATACATCCTTTCAAACCAGCACAGAGGATACAAATCCAAAAACAAGCAGTGAAGAAGATAATACAGTCAACACACTGGACAAAGATTAAAGCAAATGCTCTCCAGTATGCTCAGGGAGATGAAAGACATACAAAGAAAGAACTAAATGACATCAGGAAAACAATGAATGAACAATATGAGAATCTCAATAAATGAAGAGAAATTTTAATTAGGAACCAAACAAAACTACTGGATTTGAAGACCACAATTAAGTGAAATGAAAAGTTTCCAGAGAGTTTCAATAGCAGACTGGAGATTGGTAGGAGAAAGAATCAGTGAATTTGAAGACAAGGCAATTGAAATCAGTCAGGCTGAAGAATAGAAGGAAGAAAGCATCAGAAAAATGAAAGTAGTTTAAAAGACCTCTAGGACACCATGAAGTATAAAACTATATGCATAATGGAAATGCCAGAGGAAGAAAGAGAAAAAAGGGCATAGGGAATAGTCAAAGAAATAATGACAGACAACTTCCTAAATTTAGCAAAAGATATGAATACATAAATCCAAGAAGACAAAATAAGATAATTGAAGAACAGACAAACTGTCACATACTGATAAAATTGCTGAGTACAAAGAATTAGGCATGAATTCTGAAAGCCATAAGAGAAAAGCAATGTGTTATATGCCAGAAAGTGCCAATTAGATTGAGTACTGTTTCTCATCAGAAATCAAGTAGGCAAGAAGGCAATGGGTGCAAATGGCAATTGCCAACCAAGAATGATATATATGATGGTATTTTGTTTCAAAAATGAGGGAGAGAGTAAGGCATTCCCAGAAAACAAAAACTAAAGCAGTTCACCACTACTAAACTTACATTATAAGCAAAGCTTAACAGAATTCTCCAGACTGAAAGAAAAAGACAAATACAGTGGTTCAAAGTGGGAATAACAATTAAAGACCACTGTTAAAGGTAAGCACATGGGTTATAAATGCCAGAAATATTGTATTACATTTTTTGGTATGTTACTCTACTTCTTACTCCATACAGTGTCTAAAATGCCAAGTCTATAGAAATGTCAAATCTAAGGCATCCAGGGAGAGATATCTTGATTCAAGAAGGCCAACGAAGTTCAGATTTTCCTCTCTCAAGTTAGAAGGCACATGGTGAACACAGTCAGGTTTCTCTCTCATCTGAAAAGGCACATGGTAAACACAGCATCATCTGCTAGCTTTTGCTCCTGGCTTCCTGATTCATGCAGCTTCCTGGGAGGTGTTTTCCTTCTTCATCTTCAAAGTTTTGTGGTTTGTGAACTCTCTGCTTCTCGTGGCTATGTTGTTCTTCTCTGCTCTCTCTGAATCTCTTTTTCTCCAAAATATTTTCTCTTTTATAAGATTCCAGTAAACTAATCAAGACCCTCTTGAATAGGTGGAGACAGGTCTCCACCTAATCCTGTTTAACAACTGCTCTTGATTGAGTCACATCTCCGGGGAAATGATCTAATTAGTTTCAAACATACAATACTGAATAGGGATTAGAAGAAGCAGCTGTCTTTACAAAATGGGATTAGGATTAAAACATGGCTTTTCTGGGGTATACATCCTTTCAAACCAGCACAGAGGGGTTTAGAAAATCTGTGTGCTATTGAAGTCAAATCAGTAGCAAATCAAACATGAATCCTGTTTATTAGGATGATAAATTTTAACCCCATGGAAACCTCAAGGGAAAATATGCCCAGATAGAAACAGAAGGGACTCAGTATGTTACAAAACAGAAAATAAAATAAATAAGAATGTAGGCATTGTTGGAAGAAGTGAGGGTCAGTAAAAGTATAAGACTAACAAAGACTAAATAGAAAAATGGCAGGAGAAAGTTCTGCATTCTCAGTAGTGAATTTAAACATAAATGGATTAATATCTCTGGTCAAAAGGCAGAGATTGACAGAATGCATAAAAAAGTGAGACTCAAATATATGTTGGTTACAAGAGACTCAAACTTAAATTCCAATACATAAATATATTGAAAGTGAATAGGTGGAAAATTATACCACATAAATAGTAACCAAAAGAGAGCTGGGTTAGCTATATTAATGTCAGATAAAGTAAGCATTAAGTCAAAAACTGTTATAAGGGATAAATATGGTCATTATATACTCATAAAGAAGTCAATTCAACAAGAAAATGTAACTATAAATTTTTTATACCTGATTACAGAGCACCAAAATATATGAAGCAGAGACCGACAGTCTTGAGGGAAGAAAGAGAAGGCTTTATATTAATACTAAGAGATTTAATATACCATGTTATATAATGATTTAGAACATGTAGATAGAAGATCAAAGCAAATAGAAGATTTGACTGATACTTTAAAACAACAGACCTAAGAGACGTATTTTAAACACCTTACCATTAATAATTGAATATGCAATCTTCTTGAGTGCACATGGGCCATTCTCCAAGATAAACCATATCTTAGATCACAAAACAAGCCTCAATAAATTCAACAATATTGAAATCATACAATATATCTTCTCTAACAGCAATGGAATTAAGCTAGAAATCAATAGCTAGAAAAATGGAAAATTCACAAAAATGTGGAAGTTAAACAACGTGCTCTCAAGAAATTAATTGCATTAAAGAGGGAATCAAAAATAGGTGGGCCATGGTGAATCAGCAGGTAGAGTTCTCGCCTGCCATGCCGGAGAACCAGGTTTGATTCCCGGTGCCTGCCCATGCAAAGAAAAAAAAAAGGAGAGAATCTAGGAAATAACTTGAGTGAATGCAAATGGAAATACCAAACACAAAAAATATGAGGTGCAGCAAAAGAAATGATGAGAGAGGAACTTATAGCTTTAAATGGTTACATTAAAAAATAAGAAAGACTTAACCAGAGACCTAACTTCAAAACTGGAAAAAATACAAAAAAAAAAAAAAAAGATTAAACTTAATACTGAGTAGAAGGAAGGAAAGAACAAAGATTAAAATGGAAAAAAAATGAAATAGAAAAATAAAAACAATTGAGAAAATCAGCAAGACCAAAAGTTGCTTCTTTGCAAAGGTAAAAACAAAAACTTGGAAATCTTTATCTAGACCAACAGAAATAAAAGGGAAGATACAAATAACTAAAATCAGAAACAAAATGGGCGGGGGGGCATTTCTACCAACTCCACTAAAATAAAAGGACTATAAAAAGATATTATGAACTGTATGCCAAGATATTTGATAATCCTAGATATAATGAACCAATTCCTAGAAACATGCAAAGTATCTACATTGACTTAAGAAGAAATAGAAGATCTCAAAAAATAGAAAAGAGATTCAATGACTAATAAAAACCTTCAAACAGGAAAAGGCCAGTACCAGACGGCTTCATAAATATTCTAGGAAGAATTAATGCCAATTCTGCTAAGACTCCTCCAAAAATTGAACAGGAGAGAACACTCCTTAACTCATTCTAAATGGCAATATCACCCTCATACCAAAGCAAGGTAAAGTTAGTACAAAAAAGAAAAGCAAAAACTAACGTATCTTATGAATACAGATGCAAAAATCTTCAACAAAATATTAGCAAGCCGAATCCAACAGCACATTAAAATAATCATAAAACATGGTCAAGTGGAAATTATTCAAGATATGCATGGAGGTTCAGCATAAGAAAATCAATTAATGTAATTCACACCATTAACAAAATGAAGAAAAGCATACACACACATATATACATCTCTATTAATGCAGAAAAGCCATCTGACAAAATCCAACACCACTTCCAGATAAAAACACTTAGAACCTTGGAACAGAAAGAAATTTCCTTAATATGATAGAGGGCACATTTGAGGAGCCTCCAGATAACGTCATACTTAATGGTGAATGATTAAAAACATTCCATCTAAGATCAGGCACAGGGCAAGGATTTCCACCACCACCACTGTTATTTAACGTTGTATTGGAAGTTCTAAGCAAGATAAATTAAGCAAGAAAAATAAATTAAAGGCATGTAAATCGGAAAGAAATAGTAAAACTTTCCTTATTTGCATATGGCATGATACAGAAAATTCTAAGAAATTCACACCAAAGCTCCTAGAGCTAATAAATGAATTCAGCAAAATGGTGGGGCACAAGGTCAACACCCAACAATCAGTAGTGTTTCTTTAAACTAGTAATGAACAGAGGAAAAAAATCAAGAAAAAGAATTCAATTACAATATTAACTAAAAGAATCAAATATCAAAGGATAGATTAACAAAGGATATAAAGGACTGGGACTCAGAAAACCATAAAACTTTGCTAAAGTAAATAAAAGAAAACCCCAATAAATGGAAGGACATTCTGTTCATGGATTGGAAGACAAAAATAATCTTAAGTTTTCAATTCTACTAAAAGTGATTTAAGATTCAACTCAATCCCAATAAAATTCCAATAGTCTTCTTTGCAGAAATGGAAAATCCAATCATCAAATTTATATGGAAGGGTAAAGGTCCTTAGATAGCCAAAGCCATTTTGAAGTATAAGAACAAAGTAGGAGGACTCACACTTTCTGATCTTAAAATGTATTACAAAGTCATAGTTATCAAAACAGCAAGGTTAGCATTGGCATTTGCCCCCTGCCTGACTCCCTCTGCTCAGTCCCCCCCCCTCACCTGGGAAGGTGCTGTTTGCCCTGGCTGTGGCTTTCCCCACACCAGCCTCATTTTTCTTTCTTGACATGGGGTCAACCACCTCCCACTTGGAGGATAAAGCCGCTGAAGCCACAGAGTCAATCACTGAAGGGCTTCTGCAGAACACCAAGGAATTTGACTTCTTTCTGGTGAATGGTCCACCACTTCTTTGAGGATGAAGCCACTGAGGCCACAAAGTAAACCACTGAATATCCTCTGAAGAACACAAAGTATTTTTATTTCTTTTCTGAGACATAATCACTCACTTTAAGGCTCTGAGGCTAGAGGAGAGGGAACAAATGTTCTCTTAGCTGTGGCCACTATCACTCTTGTAGGAAGATTTTTAAGATTTGTTTTTAAGAAGATTCTAAGCTTCAGAAAAAACCTACCACTACATTATTATGGATTTTATGAAAACCAATGAAATATAAGATGGATTCCCAACTTAAGAGAAATACAGCACAGCATTAATTCTGGGTGGGAGGAGGGAATTTAATACATAGATTTTGAGAAGAATCACTTTTTAAACATGTTGCTTTCATGTCAGCTCAATAAATCTTCTTTTCAATTGAAATTAAAAAAATTTTTAGAGCAGCTATAAGTTTACAAAAAAATTATTTAGAAAGAAGAGAGTTTGCATATGTCCATCCCTCACCATGTGACCACTGAAATATGCACTTAAAGTGTTCCCATTTTTCTTTTGATGTTGTACATGTGTTAAAATTGATGAACCAATACCATTATAATCATATTAGGGTTCATGCTGTTGTATAATTTAGTTATGTTGTTTTTTCTTTTGTTGAACATCATACGATTTCCCATTTTACCCACTTTAAGTTTATATCTCAATGGTATTAATTGTATTCACAATGTTATACTGCCATCACCATTATCCATTACCAAAATTTATCCATTATGTCAAAAGAAACTGTATCTCTTAAATGCTGTCTCACATTTCTCCTCCACCCACATCCCTGGTAACTTGTCGTCTTCTTTCTATCTATGAATTTGCATATTCTAATTATTTCACTTTAGTGAAGTCATACAAAATCTGTACCTTTGTGTCAGACTAATTTCACTCACCATTCAAGGTTCATGGTATAGCATGTGGAGGTACTTCATTCCTTTTATAACTGAATAACCCATTGTATAGACCACATTTTGCTAATCCATTTCTCTGTTGATGGACACTTGGGTTGTTGTTATCTTTTGGCAATCGTGATCAATTCTATGAATATTGGTTTTTAAATATGCTTGAATCCCAGTTTTTTATTTATTTATTTTTTTGCATGTGCGAGCACCGGGAATCAAACCTGGGTCTCCAGCATGGCAGGCAAGAACGCTGCCTGCTGAGCCACTGTGGCCCAGAATTCCAGTTTTTTATTCTCTTGGGTATATACTTAGAAGTGGCACAGCAGGGTCATACAGTAGTTCTATGTTTAACTCTTTGAGGAACCACCAAACTATGTTTCCTTTAGTAATAGCCATTCTGGTTGCATCCTTGTGATCTTGATTTGCATTTTCCTGATGGCTAGTGACGTGCATCATCTTTACATGTGTTCATTATCCATTGGTTTCATCTTGGAGAAATGTCAGCAAATGTGCTTTTACCACTTAAAAACAACAACATGGTACTGATCACAAAGACATATCCAACAATGGAAATAAATTTAAAGTTCAAAAACAAACTCTCACATTGATGTCCAACAGAGTTTTGACACAAGTGACAAATCTACTCCAAGGGAAAGAATAGTCTCTTCAACAAAAGGTGCTATAAATTAGACCTGCATTTGCAAAAAAATGAAGGTGATTCCGTACTTCACACCCTATGTATAAATCAATTCAAAATGGATCAAAGACTTAAATATAAGAGCCAGAATTATAAAACTCCTGGAAGAAGATGTAGGGAACCCTCTTCAGGACCTTGTGCTAGGTACTACTTTATACCTAAAACACAAGCAACAATAGAAAAAATAGATAAATTGTATCTCAGAACATTAAATATTTTGTGCATCAGAGGGTGTTATGATGAAATTACGATAACAGCTTACACAATGGGAGGAAATATTTGGAAACCACATATCCCATAACAGCTTTATATCCAGAATATAGAAAGAAATCCTTGTACTCAAAAACAGAAAGACAAACAAATTTTAAAATGGATAAAATAATGTAGACATTTCTACCAGGAAAATACCCAAATGGCCAAAGAGCACATGAGGAGATGCTCTTCATTAGCCATTATAAAACTACAAATCAGAACTATGAGAGGGGGTGCATGGCTAGTTCAGTGGTATAATTTTTGCCTGCCACGTGGGAGACCTGGGTTTGATTCCTGGTCTATGCACTTCCCCAAAAGAAACAAACAAACAAAACAAGCAAAAAACAAACAAACAAACAAAAAACTATGAAAGACCATTTCACACTCAGTAGGATGGATAATATTTTAAAACAATAAATAATGACAAGCATTGGAGATGATGTGGAGAAATAGGAAGACTCATTTATTGCTAATGGCCACTGTGGAAAATAATCTTAAGTATAGAATTACCATATGACCCAGGAATTCCAATGAAGGTCTATACCCCAAAGAATTGAAAGCAGGTGCTCAAACAGATGCACACCAATATTTGTATTGACATTCTCCACAGTTGCCAAAAGACAGAAGCAACACAACTGTGCATTAACCATTGACTAGATAAACAAATTCACATCAGAAAAGAAGTCAAATTCCTTGGTGTTCTGCAGAGGCCCTTCAGTGATGCACTCTGTGGCTTCAGCGGCTTTATCCTCCAAGTGGGAGGTGGTTGACTCCATGTCAAGAAAGAAATATAGGGCTGGTGTGGGGAAAGCCACAGTCGGGGCAAACAGGGCAGAGAAAAGCAGAGTCTTCCCAGGTCGGGGGGCCGGAACTGAGCAAAGGGAGTCGGGCAGGGGGCAAATGCCAATGCTAATCTTGCTATTCTGATAACTATGACTTTGTAATACATTTTAAGATCAGAAAGTGTGAGTCCTCCTACTTTGTTCTTATACTTCAAAATGGCTTTTGGCTATCTAAGGACCTTGCAAAATGTGGTATATACACAAATATTGTATGACCTCACTGATATGAAATAATTAAAATAAACAAATTCATAGAGTCAGAATATTGTACATAGATTACTAGGGTGTGGGGTAGGAATAGGGAATGGAGTTAAAGCTTAAATTGTACAGGGATCCTATTTGCAATGATGAAAATGTTTAGTAATAAAAAGAGGTGATGGTAATGCAACATTGAGACTACAGTTAATAGCACTGAAATACACATCTGACAGTGGTTAAAGGGGGAAATATTAGATTGTATATATGGTAACAGAATAATTTTCTTTAAAATCCATGGAATTGCACCATATAAACAGTGAACAAAGATGTGGTATAAATTGTAACAAATGTCCACACCAACGCAAGGTGTTTTGATAGGGTGGTATATCTGAAATCTGTATTTTTTACTTGATTGTTCTGTAAACTCACAACTTCTTTAATAAGTAAAAACAAAGTTTCATAGGCAAAGGATACTAGAAAGAGACCTGTGGGTCCTTGGGGCTCATAAGGGCTACTTTCACAAGACATCTGGATAAGGTCTTCTCAGATCCTGCCCAAATGTTTCAGCAAATTGTGGACAACCACAGACCCCCCGGGGAATTAGAAAGGAACCTAACAATCTGTTGGCAAAACCTATTTTCTTTTCTCCCTGGCATAGAGAAAGAAAAATTTTCTTTGACTACTTCTCAATTATGTAGGACATTTGACTGAGTTCTATTCAATGGAAGCTGAGTAGAAAATATACATGCTACTTTAAGACCTGACTGATAAAATATAGGTCTCTATTATCCCTTTCTCAGGCTTGAATTTGAGATGTTAGTAGGTAGTGTCTTTCTTTAATGAATGTGTGGAGGCGAGCCCCTTAATGTCTAATCTTGATTTTCACACAATCAACCAAAACAATTAGATTCCGTGTGTGTGTGCATCGTGCATGTGTGTGTGTGAGTGTTGAGCCCCTGAGATTTGGGAGTGTTTGAAATAGAGCACAGCATGGCTAATACAATGTCATAAACTGCTAGTTAGAGGAGAGGCCATCCACCTCTACTTAGAGAAAGACACGTGAGAGAACCCTAGTGATGGTAGGGCAGAGAAGGTGAGTTCTGTAAAATCCATGAAAGAGTGCTCAGGGAGAATCAGTGCATTTGTAACATCTGCCAGGCCCAGAGATCCTGGTGGCAAATCAATAACACAGCATGGCAAAGAGTTGTGATTGATTTCTTCACTCAATCACACCTGTTTCTAACATCATCAGGGTTTTGCTTTTGACGGGGTGTGGGGTAGAGCTGTGGCTCCGAATGAAGTTTGAAATTATTATTATTACCTTGGTCTGGATAAATTTATTCTCATCTGGGGAACATTTCATTACCTGAAAGAAACAAGAAGCCATGGAACTTGCAGTAAATTTCCCTCGGTTCCAGAGAATATATTCATTTTACCAGATGGGGCTATATGAAATTTTCTTTTCTGCCTCCTCCTCCTTCCTCTTCTACATTACATATTCTTCCTAATACTTAACATATAATGCCTCTTGAGGAATCTACATTTTCTCTGCCATAGGATTTGTATGTGTTTTATTATTTTTTCAAGTCCATGATATACCTTAAAATACTATGGACCAAATATTAACTCTTAAAAGCCCATTTGGTAAATGTATTGGGATAAAAATAATTCACAATGTTGCTTTCAGAGATTCAGTTTCTCTTTAATAATGATAATAATAATAATAATAATAAAGCATTTCCTCTTTTCTTCTTCTTTCTATTTTCCTAGCAGAAATAGTATCTTTGTGAAGGATGGTTGATAGGATACAGGCTTCGGATGATTCCACAACACTGAGAATGTCCTGGGGTTCTTTAAATAAGTATTCTCTTCCTGCTTTCTCTATGTCCCTGTCCACTTTGACATTTCTTACCCTGCTGGCAATAGTCTGGTAAAGACTGGTCTTACTTGCAGCTTTGCTGTTGCCTGGCAGTGCTCCTGGATACCAGCCCCTCCTCAGTCTCTGTTGTGCCTGTCCCCTGAACACTGCCTAGTGAAATAGGCCTTCTCGAACTCCACTGTGGGCACACAACTCTGTGCTATGGGGACCCACAGCACGCGTCCAGAGTAACTCTGCATCCAGTGTGTCTTGGATTCTCTCTCGTATGGCTGAAAGGAGCTACTGAGTTGATATAGCTGGTCCCCAGGTTGTAGGTGAGGATAAGTGATGGATGCCCCCAGAATAACACTTTTATAGAGTCCAAAAGTGGGACTAGGGATACAAAAGATTCCCTCTGCCCTTAAGATGACCCTCATGTATCCAATCTATTGTACTCTTTTCAGCCTTGCCTGTCGTAATTTTTCCTGAAAGATGATTTTCATGAACATTTTTCCACTTTCGTTTATCAGATATTTAAGGGAAATACTACACATTAATCATATAATGGCATTTCTTGAATAACCTAGTATGGTAAGTGCTCTCAGATACCAATAAGATTCACATTATTTTTGTAAGTTGTTATATAAAGCCCAAGAAATATGCCTTGAATGGTATTTTTCTACAGAAAATGTGCTCTAATTTTTTAATGCAGTGTTTATCAGAAAATGTTTCTTGCATTTCTGGCATCTGAAACAACATTCTGAGATTTATGATACAGAACAGGACTGCAGAGCTGAACTTTGGGTCATTTAAATTATGGCCAAGGCATATTAGATAAGAACCACAGAACTTATCTTGTGAGTTTTTTTTATTTATTTAGAGAAGTTGTGAACTTCTATGATCATACATAAAATAAAAGAATTCCATGTACTACCTTATTATTAACACCTTTTATTGGTGTGGAACATTTGTTACAATTGATGGTAGTGCATTTTTAAATTGTACTATTAATTAACGTCCATGATTTAACTAAAGGTTCACTGTGCGTGTAGTATAGTCCATGGATATTTTTGAAAATTTTATTCTGTCACTCTATATGCAGTCTAATATTTCAGTGCTGTTAGTTGTATATATATATAAACATTTCAGTGTTTTTCGTTGTGTTCACAATTTTGTGCTCCCGTAACCATTATTCATTATCAAAATCATGTGAAGGCAGAGCCAGCCCTGTAAGGGAGGTAAAAACGTGAAGGAAAGGATGCTGATTTTCCAG
This sequence comes from Tamandua tetradactyla, assembly GCF_023851605.1. Taxonomy (NCBI): domain Eukaryota; kingdom Metazoa; phylum Chordata; class Mammalia; order Pilosa; family Myrmecophagidae; genus Tamandua; species Tamandua tetradactyla. The sequence goes on from NC_135332.1 coordinate 92,121,544, forward strand.
AAGATGAGCACAGAAGCTATATTGCACAAGGATAATGTAGCATACACTGGCGATAAGAATTGAGATAATAATAGAAGTTTATACACAATTTGCGTTGTAGTGCTGAGGTGGGACACTTGTAACTCCTACGTAGATGTTTAACATAACATTAATTTCTATGGAGAAAAGTGATTGAATTGGAGATGAATGAGGAATGAAGATTGAGGGGAGAAGCAAGACACGTTTAACAGATGGCCATGTGCACAGTGCAGCAGACTGCATTTTTTTTGCATTATACCAAAAGAAAAATGCAAAATGGGAAAAATAGCTTCTGACTAAGGTACAGCACTGATAAATATTATTTTGATAGAACCTAAAACAATTCCTTCTACTTTCACTTCTTCATTCAATTCAACCTTTGACACATTTTTTAGTTACTTATCGAGGTGCTTAGGATAAAGTGTTTTTTAGACAGGTTTGATTTTTGGCCTCACAAAACTTGCAGTTTAATGAGAAACAAAGAAATTGCACAACACTGACATGATATTGAATGAAATGGTTTGTGGTAACACAGTGGTAAATGAAGTTCTTGTTTTCTATGCTAGATTTTTATTTCTTTTTAGTAGATACTTGTCACTTTCTTCATCTAATGCTATTTCGTGTAACTTCTGATAATAAATAAATCTATATGGCTAAAGAAACTTGAACCAACTGTTTAGAGCAAAAACTGGAATTAGATGTGATTTAGTTTTTTCTCAAACAGTGCCTTTATTCTAGAATAATTGGTCTTTGTGATTTATCAGAACCTCCAGTGTAATATTTGTTATTATGATGTCTGTTTAGGCTAGAAATATTTGTTTACTGTAAGGTTAATAAATTCAGTGAACTAATGAGTAGTGAGTTTAAACTTGCAAAGTTTTGACAGCATTGTATTCTGAAGTTAATTCTTAAATAAGACCGTAATGTGATATATATATATATTTTTTTTTTTAATTTCACTTCTGCTATTAGGTCATTTGAAAGATGTACATTTTAAAAAAACAAGTATAAACTAATTGCCTATGCCCTTTGTGGTCTCACTATTGGGATGGAATTAGTTGTTGACTGGATCAACAAGATATTTTAAAGATAATAAAATATTCTAGCAAATGCAAAACTGTGAAGCTGCTTGTAGTTAATACTATACAAAATGTTGCAGCATTCCTTCTAGGCTTGAAGGCTGCTGAAGAGATTCTCCTGCCATTTGGTCACAGTCATTGTGGAAGAACTCTTTTACTATTAAAGAATAAAACACAGATGATATATGAGTCCCATCTTGAGCTCAACTCTACAGCTCAGTTTGATAATAATTTTGGGAGGGATCATAATGTGTAGTGCTCGGCAATCTGAATATATATCAACAATGTCCCTGTTAGGATAATGCATTCCATTTCTTCCTCTTTAACCTAAGTAGAGGAACCCTGACAATTTATTCTTGGCGTAAATAAGGCTTGCATTTCATTACTATTGAGTTACCTTCACCTTGTTTTTATATATCGTATGCAAAAATTATTTTCTATGGATTTTATATCCAGTGCAAAAATGCCTCTCTACATTGTCTTTGTTCCTTTATCTGAGGTACTTGCTCTACAATAGATAAACTCACTTTTCAGGGACTCAAAAATTCACTAGTTAAAATTGGTATTTAGTGAATTTATAAAAATGAGATATATTTTGTTCTTTGATTAGCCATCTGTGTCCTTCTGTACGTATGGTTGTGGCTGGAACTGGGGCAAGCAGAGAGATTAACCATTAATTTATCACAATGAATGGTTAAACTTTGTTTAAAGCAAACTTCACGTATAGTCGGCATGAATGCTTTTCAGAGCCTGTTGTGTATTACACAAACATTTCTTCTCTCTGCCAAATGAGCAATCCTCCAGCTCAAATTCTGCTGCATATAGGACATGAAAACCTAAATTCAAACCATGGCTCCATCCTGATGATAGTTCCTTTCCTGGAAAGTGGAGATAACAATAAAAAATTTGATTTGCTGTTACAGTCAAATGAGGTAGGACAAGCAATGCACAAATTGAAAGTTTGGATGATGGTGGCTGATAAACCAATGCTAGTTATTTTGTTTCTGACTTTCTGCTAACCCCCACAACCCCCTAACACAGAGTTTGCAGCATCTACTGTAGTACAAAACCAACCCAAATAAAACGAGATGCCAGTGGTGCCAATAAACAAGTGAACACTTCTTCCTCTTGTAGACAAAGGGTGGAGAAAGGTAGTCTAGAGCTGATATGCTGATCTCTGGAGCCCCCAGGGTCACTGAGGGGTTTCCATTCCCTAGGTCACCCGATGGCCTGGGAAAGCTCCAGTTGCTACATCAATATTCCAAGAAGCAGGAATGAGAACAGTGTGAGACTGTTCATTCCCAGCTTGCTTTAAGAATACTTCTGAGGGGTACACAGATGGTTCAGTGGTAGAATGCTCACCTTCCATGCGGGAGACCTGGGTTCGACTTCCGGACCATGCACCACCAGCCCCCGCCCTGCCCCCCCAAAATACTTCTGAGAAGATTTGCTCAAGTTGTTGTCATTGGCCAGAACTAATTTCATGGTAATTTGTAGTAAAAATGATGGTGACAAATATATTTTAATTGAATGCTTTGCCCCTGCAAATACAATCACGGCTCTGTTTCTTAAATGGAAGGAGAGAATGGGACAAGAGCTCTTTGTAACAATAATAAAATAAAGAGTTTTGTGGGTCTGAATAAGATCACCATCAATCAAACAATAACCATTTTTATTAATCACCTGTGATTTGTGAACCCCAAATGGGTTTTGCCTGGATTTGAGAAGATAACCTCAAGTAAGATGACAAGGGTCTGTAGTATCACAAAACTGTGTTCTATTTTACAACATATATTAAGTAATTAATTGAACACTCACAGGACTGGAGTCCATCTAACGAAGGCGTAGTTTTATCTATTTCACACATCAAGAAACTGAGGCTTAGAGGATCAGGGTGACTGTTTCAAGACTACTCAGCTAGTTAAGAATAAAATTTAGAGTAAAACCCGTATCTGTGGAAGTTTGGATTAGTGTTCCTTGCATCACAGGATTCTACAGCACAAAGCTTAACTGGTTTAACGTGGAGCAGAAGTTTTTCTACTTGTAAACATGGAAAGTATAATTCTTTAAGAACTATGTCATTCAGGTCATTCATTCTTAGAGCTCTTGAAAATTTTTCAGAATGTTGATAAATGACTCTTGCAGCCTAGAAATTTTAACAATGATAAAAGCACAAGGTTACGGCTCAGTAAATTTTGATTTGTTCATTGAAAATATGCTAAATTAATACAGACTTTTAACACATTAATCAAATTTATTACTTTTAAAATAATAACTAATTTGAATTTTCCACTTCTCTTTTATTTTTTGTGAAGAATAGCTTGTTTTATTTTATCTTTTCCCACAGACTATAATATGCAATGGACTTAAAAACGGATTTGCCTAAAAATCACAGCCTTGATTTGTGCCATTTACTAAGATAAAAATTCTCTAACCATGGCAGATTTCAAGGTGTTGGTATGTGATGATCAAACACATTGTTGGGAAGAGATGCTAACCATCAGCTCTCTCACCATTCTTCAAGCGGGTTCCAGCACATCACTAACTGTCGTTTAGTTAGCATAGGGCAGGGGACAGCGAGATCTCTAAATTGCAATAGAAATATTAGCTTTTACTATGTCTTTGCACTATATCTGGTTCACAAAATAGGGTAGTTATTTTCCTTGTAAGTATTCTATTTTAAATTAATATTTTAAATGGAAATAATTAAATACAACCTTAAGGAGAAACCCTTCTAACTTATATAAGTCAGTAATGAGAAATATTAATAATCATTAGAATTAGCATATAAGTCCAGAATAAAATGCAGATTTATCTTGCATTTCCCTTCTTTATATTTATGGAGGCCAGGGAGAAAGGGGATCTGGGAATAAAATTATCAGTAGTGAGAAAATAAAAATTGAAAGACAATAAATAGGATATTGAGGGCTATAATTTAGTGCCAGTATATGTCATTATATTGAAAGGATGAAAACTTGTCCATTATTATCCTTCTTACCAGTCAAGGTAAATAAATATGTTAGCAGATTATTTCTAACAAATTTGTAGAGACATGTGTCCTATTCATGTGTAGATATTGAAATAACTATTCAAAGATCTATAAGCAAATACAGCTTTCTATGTCATTAATGAGTAAAATCTGGGGACAACTGACAATATTCATTTATTCATTTTTATTATGTGTTGATCATAGAAAAACGATGCGGTGGAATTATTGGTAGAATAGGTCTCTAGTTTTGGTGCCAGAGAAACTTAGGTTCAAAAATTGTTATGCTTTCATTTAATAGATGGAAAACTTACCTGATAGTTTAGGGCTTTTATCTTCATCTATAAAATGGATATAATAACACCTTCTTTGTAAGGCCATTCATTGTAAGTTCTTTTAGAGTGTTTGTAGACTCCCTGTACACCACTGGGATAAAATAGAAGCTCAATAAAGAGCAATTCACAATAATTTTACAGGTGTTTAGAGCTGGACTAAGGAAACAGAAGCATCATCGTTTTAGAAATGTTTTTATTGCTGCAGGGTTCCATAGAAACAGAACCTGGCCTTGAACCCAATTTTCTTGACTGCCACTTTGGTTTTCTTTCAAAGACAGACCTGCAAATATAATAGATAATTTTTGAAAAACTTGAATTGTGGAAAAATAGTCTCATAATATAAATGGATCTGTTAATATGTAATTAATCATTATTCTTAGCTATAAAGTGAAGTATAGTATTTCCACATCATGTTCCATGAGTGGAGATGATAACTGACAAAAGTAAAAAGAAATTGATATAAAAAGTACTTTTTTTTTCAAACATCTATAAACCCCAGTTTGCTTGGATGAAATTCCTGAGAAACACTGATGCAGGCTAAGCAAAAATGACTGTGAAGACCCATTACTGTACTTTGTTTCTGTTGTTGTCTAACAGATTATTGCAGGGCTTAAAACAATACATGTTTATTGTCTCACACTTTAGTGGCTCAGGAGTCCTGGCTAGGCTTATGTGGGTCCTATGCCCCAAGTCTCACAAGGATGCAAGCAAGCTATCAGCTGGGCTGACTTCATATTTGGAGGCTCAATCAGAGAAGAGTAACTTTGAAGCTCATTGTGTTGTTGCAGAATTGATATCCTTGTGGCTGTATGAGTGTACATCTAGATTTTTCTAGCAATCATTTAGAAATGCCATCCTTACCTAGAGATCACTGCAGCTCCTTGCCCTGTGTGATTCTCCAATGTGGCTGCTTACTTCACCAAGCTAAAATGCAAGTCCTGTGAAATAGAATGGAATCATAGGAATGTCATCCCATCACCTTAGCCACATTCTTTTGGTTAGAAGCAAATTACAGGAATTATCAGCACTCAAGGGAATGGAATACACGAAAGAGTTTGGGACCAAAGAGTTCTCCTTTGGGTCTGTCAGCCAATTAGTAATAGCACTTTGAATTTAAAATGAAGCAAAATTGAGGAAGAGGCAGGGCAAGATGGGAGTATAATGAGGTGTGGAATTTAGTTAGTCCTCTAAGACTGTAGTATAATAAATAACTAGGAACCATCTGGAACAACTGTTTGAGGGACTTCAGTGAACAGGCACACATGGTAAACCAGTCTGGGATTGGTGGAATGGCCGAGATCCTACAGAGAACTGTAAGCCTCTCAAGCAGTGGAGGCTGCACCACTCCTCCACTGGCATGCCAGGTTGTCTCAGATTTGGTTCCCAAAGAGAAAAATAAGTGTTCACTACTAGGAGCAAGGAAAGTAGCTCAACCAAGCTTCAATTGCAAAATTAATTAACAAATTAAGATTGCTGAATTCTGAGCACAGACCAACCTTCAGCAAGCATGAAAGGAATCCAGAGGTTTTGCCCCAGCAGAGAGGGGGCAAGGCACGGGTGATAAAGAAACTTCTGGAACTTTTGGTACTTGTGTTACACCTAAGACTCACAATAGCAGTTCTGCAGTTCTTCAGGTAGGCATTGCCATATAAACAACTATTAAAGAAATTGAAATAGAGATCGGGCTTCAATTAGAAATGAGAATGAAGCTGATCAGGTTGGGATTAAGGTAATTCTGAATACAGGGGTCAGGAAGACATTGTCCGTACTTTAGAACTTCACCTACTTTATAAGACCAAAGGAATAAATATTTCTTTTGTCCAGAACCTAAATTTTCTGTAGCACATAATCTAACTCAACCTGTCTGGATAGATCATTTGAACAACCCAGACACAGGGAGCCGAGAATGGGAATGAGTCCTGTAATTCTGTATAGTTGTATGTAGTCCCTGGATACATCCCAGCATATATAAAGCAGATGATCAAAAAGTGTTGGCAAAGTCCCTTAATGGATGGAAAATTATGGAACTATTGAACTTTACCACTGGGGAAACCTCTGATACTGTCTCAAACAATAGGGGCTCCTAAGTCAACAGATCAAGCCCTTGATCTTGAGGCTTGCTTTTGTGAAGCTCATTTATGTCCTGAAGAAGCCCAGCCTACCTACAGTTATGCCTCAGAGTTACTTCCAGAGGACCCCTGTTGTTGCTCAGATGTGGACTTTTTTTCTCTAAGCCCAACTCTATAAGTGAAATCAATACCCTCCCCCCGTCTGGGACATGGCATCTTGGGGTGAAAGTCTCCCTGGCAACATGGGACACAGTTCCCAGGGATGAGCCTAGCACTGGCACCCTGAGATCAACAATGCCTTCCTGACCAAAAGGTGGAAAAGAAGTGTAACAAATAAGCTATCAGTGGCTGAGAGAGTTCAAATAGAGTAGAGAGGCTACTCTGGAGGCTACCCTTATGCAAGCTTCAGCTAGACATTGCTACCTATAATGGTTTACCAAACCCCAATCAGAATCATTCCTGCCAATGTTAAGGAACACCTAAGGCTTTATTTGAGATTCTACAAAGGTTCCATGCACTATGATTACTTTCCTGAAATATACAACTTTCGGATGGGTTCCTAGGCCAGATAAGTTCCGAAACCCAGAAGGGACAGCATCTTCAGAACATCAACTAGTTCCATCCCCCATTCCAAATATCAACATCCCCATCTAACATGAAAAAGTTAGACTGGGTATAGCCCAAATAGCCCTAAAGATTGGGAGAAAGATCAAAGGAGATGGTGGAGTTATACAGAGAAGATAGTTTAACAAATGGGTATGATTGCTGAATCATTTTAATGATAGTTCTTTTAGTCCCCAGTGCCTTGGAGCAACTGGAGGTAAACACCTAAAATTGTGGAAGTGTAACCCATGTCAAACTCTGAAATCTGTTCTACAACGAATTTCTGCAGTGCACTTTGAAATTTATTGCTTTTTTATATTTTATTTTTCATGAAAAAATTGCAAAAAAATGAAAGAAGAGCAAAAATTGAGGAATTAACTGCTCACCTGGAGGAACTAAATAGACAACAGCAAATGTACCCCAAAGCAAACAGATGGAAGGAAATAACAAAGAGTTATGAAGTAAAAAACATGTAAATAATAGTAAAGGATCAACAAAACCAGAAGTTGCTTCTTTGAGAAAATCAATAAAATCGATGGCTCCTTAGTTTGGCTGACAAAAAGAAAAGAGAGAGAGTGGATGCAAGTGGACAAAATCAGAAATGGGAGAGGAGACATAGCTACTGACCCCACAGAAATAAAGGTGATAATGGAAGGATACTATGAGGAACTATATGCTAAAATATTAGACAATATAGATGAAATGGACAGCTTCCTTGAAAAACATAAACATCCAGCACAGACTTGAGATGCGATAGATGACCTCAACAACCCAAGCAATCATCAAAAAGCTCCCCAAAAAGAAAAATCCAGGACCAGATGTCTTCACATGTGAATTTTACCAAGCATTCAATAAAGAATAGTACCAATCCTGCTAAACTTTTAAGAACAATTTAAGAGGAAGGAATGCTACCTCACTTATTCTATGAAACCATCACCATCCTAACATCAAAGTCAGAGAAGGATACTACAAGAAAAGAAAATTATAGACCAATTTTGCATATAGATGCAAAAGTCTTCAACCAAGTACTCATAAATCTAATCCAGTAGCACAATAAAAAATTATATACCAATGCCAAATGGGATTTATCTCAGGGATGCATAGGTGGTTCAACACAAGAAAATCAGTTAATGTGATACAATATTATTAATTTGCTAAATGCTGCCAGAATGGAATATACCAGGTATGGAATGACTTTTAAAAGTAGATTTATTAAGTTAAAAGTTTATAGTTCTAAAGCCATAAAAATATCCAAACTAAGGCATCCAGACAAAGATATCTTGACTCAGGAAAGGCTGATGTCTGTCACATGGGAAGGCATGTCACTGGTATCTGCAGGTTCTTGTTCCCACTTCCAAGGCTTCCAGCTTATAAGGCCAGTGGTTTCCTCTCTAAGCATCTGTGGGCCTTCATTTAGCTCCTTTATGACACAGCTCTGTATTCTGGCTCATTTGGCATCTCATGGGAAGGCACACCATAATATCTGCTGTGCTCTGCATCTCCAACATCTGTGTCTAGGTATCTGCTCTTTCTGTTGCTACTCTAAGAATCTTCAAGTGTCTGCATCTCTGTCAGCTCTGAAGCGACTGTGTTTTCTACAAAATGTTTTCCTTTTTAAAGGACCCTAGTAAGCTGATCATGACCCACCTTGAATGGGCTTAGTCACAACTCCATCTAATCAAAAGGCCACATCCACAATAAATAGTTTTTGAGAACTGGATATACATATCTGCAAGAATGAAAGAGGATTCCTACCTCACAATTTATACAAAAATTAACTCAAAATGGATCAAAGATTTAGCTAAGACCATAAAATTTTTAGAAGAATATGTAAGGAAATATCTGAAAGATTTTGTGATAGGAGGTGTTTTCCTAGACCTTATTCCCACAGCACAAGCAATAAAAGCATTAGATAAATAGGATCTCCTCAAAATTAAATGAGTTTGTGAATCCTAACTTCACTGGCTATTAGGTAAATGCAAATCAAAACCACAATGAGATATCATCTCATACCTACTAGAATGGACATTATAAAAAGGAAACAACAAACTATAAGTGTTGGAGAGGATGTGTAGAAATATATACACCTATTTACTGTTGGTGGGAATGTGGAATGGTGCAACTGCTCTGGAAGGCATTTTGACAGTTCCTAGTTAGGTATGGAATTGCAGTGGGATCCAGCAATCCCATTACTAGGTATGTTTTTGTAAAAACCGAAGGCAGGGATACGAAAAGATATTTGCACATCAATGTTTATTGTGGCATTATTCATGATTGCCAAGAGATGGAAACATCCTAAATGTCCACCATCAGAAGACAGGATAAACAAACTGGGATATATACATATAATTTAACATTAGACAGTATTAAGACAAAATAAAGTCATGAAGCATGCAACAACTTGGATTGAACCTTGAGGACATTATGTTAGTGAAATTAGCCAGAAATAAAAAGGAAAAATACTGTGTGATCTAACTAATATGAACCAATATTTAAGAGGGAAGTTTGAGAGTTGAAGTAGAGAACACAGTTGTTCAGGAGATAGGAGAGTAGAGGTCGAGCATTTAATGCAGAAGTAGTACAGAATGTTCAACAGAATTAATTGCATAGATCCAGAAATTGATAGCACAATACTATCTGACAGTAATGCAAAATTGTAAGTACACTGAACAAAGACGAGTGTGAGTATTGTTGAAGGAAAAAGACTAGGGGCATGTATGACACCAGAAGGAAAGATAGAAGATAAAGACTGGAACTGTATAACCTACAGTGGTCAATGATGGTGATTAAATATACAAATATAGGAAAGCTTTTATATGAGGGAGAACAAATGAACGTCACCTTGGAAGGTGTTGAAATTGGGATGGTATATGGGAAAAATACGAGTCTATATTAAATATTGAGTCTATAGTTAACAGTAAAATTATAATATGCTTCCCGTAAATGTAACAAAAGCAATATAACAAAGCTAAATGACAATAAGAGGGTGAGATAAAGGAGGAGTAGGGGATTCCTGGTGTTGGTGCTTGTTTTTTCCTTTTTATTTATTATTTATTTTTATTTTTACCTTTTATTCTTCATTTTTATTTTTCTTCCTCTTCCTCTTTCTTTGCAGAAGAAATGGGAATGTCCTCATATAGATTGCAGTTGCGAATTTATAACTAAGTGATTATACTGGAAACTATTGATTGTTTACATAGGATTAATTATGTGGTGTGTGAATAAAACTGATTAAAAATAAGCAGAATGATACAAGTGCTGGAGAAAATATGGAGAGAGGGATGTACTGTTCCTTATTCACTGTTGGTGAAGAAATAGAATGGAGCAGCTCATCTGGAAGACAGCATGGTGGCTCCAAAAGTAGGCTAAGTATAGAATTGTATGATCCAGCCACCCTGCTATTAGGTATATACTTGGAAGAACTGAAAGCAGGGACATGAATGGATAGTTGCACACTGGTGTCTATGGAGGCAGTATTCACAATTTACAATGGATGGAGATGACCAAAGGATACATTGATTGATGAATAGAAGGGCAAACTGTGGTCCATACATAAAATGGAATATTGAGTGGCTGCAAAGAAGAATGATGTTGTGAGGCATGCAACTAGGTGAAGGGGCCTTGAGAACAGTATATTGAGTGGAATAAGCCAGAAAAGAAGAGATAGACATTCCAATGCCTCATTAATATGGACTAAATATAAGGTGCACTCTAAGAATTGAACCTGAGAGCATAGATTATCAGGGGAAAGCTTACTGTAAAGATCCCTAGATTGTAAGCTCTTACAGCAGTCACATCTATTTCTGAATTAATGGTTATTTCTAAATTCTGAGATGCTGAGCTCTTTGCGAATAGCCTGTTCAGTCCCTGGAACTTTGGGTATCTGTATGACACCTGAGACTCAGAGCTAGATTTATGCAGCTATGAAAATCAGCATTACCCCACACAGCGACTGTTCAAAAAGATGAAAAAGAGGTTGGACTTCAATTAGATATATAAGTATCTATGAATGAAGCATATCTGGTTAGGGCTAATGTAAATCAAACGAAAGGGTGAAGAACAAGTTTGTTTGTTTGTTCTTGACATGGGCAGGCACCGGAAATCAAGCCCGGGTCTCCAGCTTGACAGGTGAGAACTCTGCCTGCTGAACCACCATGGCCCACCCATTGATTGCATTTTAAAATTTCAACTTCTGTGTGAGACCAAAGGAATAGATGTTTATTCAGTGCTAAATTTGTATCTTCTGTAGTACAATATCTAATTTAACTTGTATGGTCAGTTTATTTGAATACAATAATTCATGGAAAATTGAATATGGAGTGAGACCTTTATGGCTTGTACAGGATAGTGTGATGCCCCAATATATCCCAGAGTAATTTGGATAGAGAATAAAAAAGTACTTGCAAAGCCCCCTTGAGGGACTGGGGGAAAATGTGGAAGTATTAAACTTCTGCATTTGGGGAATTCCAGATATTCTTGCAAACATCAGGGACTATTAACTTAATAGGTTGAGCCCTCAATCTTGGGGCCTGTCTTTATGAAACTTATTTCTGCAAAGGAGAAGCCAAGCCTACTTATAATTATCCCTAAAAAGTCAACCCAGAGATTCTCTTCTGTTTCTCAGATGTGGCTGTCAGGTGTCAGAAAATGAAACTTAACATTCTGTGACACAGGGGACCCCTCAGTTTCTCTCCCTCAGCAGCTCTTCTGACAGGACCGGATGTGACAGCAAGATAGATGAGCACAAACGTGCCAACACGCCACGTGTTGGAGGCTTGACCAGATAACCATGAGTGTGAAGTCATGGTCTGCACCAGCCTGATATCTCCTGGTGATGCCGGTGGCTTCATGTCACACCCACTCCTCTTGGCATGGTTTTTCCATTGAAACCACAGGCTGTCAGAAAGAGAGTTGGAGCCATTTTCCCTTTCTCTTTCACTAGCAGGTTTTGCTGGCTCCCACCTGCCTGCTCTACATTTGCTCTATGTCAATCTATTTCTCTCTAGCAATAAGCCCCCTAAGCTTTAACTCACTGTCTCATGTGGCATCCTTTAGTGACACCATGCCTAACATTGGCTTCTCTCTGGAAAACAATTTGGCATGTAAATCCACTGCCTTTCCCATTACAGGGGACATGACTCCCAAGGATATGAGCCCAGCCCTGGCATCATGGAATTGAGAAACTTCTTGACCAAAAGGGGGAAGATCAATGAAATGAAATAAAATTTCAGTGGTGCTAGATTTCAAATCTAGACAAGTGATCATTCTGGAGGTTATTCTTCGGCATTATATAGATAGCCTTTTTGTTTTATGTGTGGGTTAGAAGAGTCAGAAGGAAATACCTGAACCTCTTGAACTGTATTCCATTAGCCCTGATTCCTTTTTTTTTTTTCTGTTTCATAAGAGGGAAACCAAGTCCAGATCTCCTGCATGGCAGGTGAGCATTCTACCTCTGAACTACCCATGCACCCATACCAGTAGCCTTGATTCTTGAACACAATTGTATGGCTATATAGCTTTGACAGTGTGACCAAGTGATTGTGAAAACCTTGCGACTGACACTCTCTTTAACCAATGTATGGACAGATGAGTAAAAAATAAGGACAATGAATAAATAAGTAATAGGGCAGGATAAGGGGCATGGATGTTTTGTGTGTTCTTTTTCTTTTTCATTTTTCTTTTTATTTTTTGGAGTATTGAAAATGTTCAAACATTTATTGCGTTGATGAATGGATGACTATAGAATGATACTATGAACCACTGTTCAGTGTGGATGGTTACAGGGTATGTGAATATATCTTACTATAATTGTATTAAAATGAAGTCATGTATTGAAAAGCTGCTTGCTAACTCTTTAATAATATATTTGTATGTCAGTAAATGTTCACTCATTTTTTGCATTCAATGCCAATAACATCTACGTAAAAAGTAAGACAAGAAAGGAAATCTTTTGAAAGATTCAGAATATGTGCTTTCTTTAAAAAAAAATATCCTGCACAAATATCAGCACCTTGTGCAGGAAGATTCTGCAGAAAAGCTTCCTACAGGCTTTATTGTAAAGAGCATGGTGACAAAAATGCCACGTACTGATTTGCCATGGAAGCCGAGGAGGGAGCTACACAGGATTCATGGCTCTATAATCTCCTAATTTTAACATGTCTTCTAATCTTTCTCTGCATCATGACGTATGCTTTGGTTTTGGTTTTATGAAAGGTGAAGCATATTTTATGCAAGTACTTTGTGGCCTTTTTAAATTAAAATAATCACATTTTCTGGGTTGCCCTGAAAATATGGCTTTTGTTTATAATAACGGCTATAAACAAAAGGCCATTCACATTTACAATGCATGTTTTATGGCGCACGACCTCTTTTAAAGTGGGACACTATATTAGTTATTTATTACCCTACAACTAATGATCCCAGTATGTAGCTCAAAATGATAGATCATTATTATTTAACATTTACTGTTTGTAAAGAATCCAGGTGCAGGTTCACTGGGTGGCTTTGACTTGAACTCTCTCATGAGGTTGCAGAAAAGTTGTCACCCATGCTGGCCCTTCTAACTTCAAGCTCACCCAGTCCTTATGGTCTGTCAGATATCAGCTCTTTTCCACCTGGGCTTCTCTCATGCTTACCCAAGACTAATTCAGGTAAGGTGTCTGAGTAAGTGAGAGAGGGAGTGGAGAAGCCCCTAAGGCAGAAGTCATACAGCCATGTGAAAGCCTAACTCAGAAAGTGACATCCCATCACTTCAGCTATACAGTTTTTCTCAGAAATGAGTATGCAAGTCCTGCCTAGACTCAAAGGAAGAGAATGGCACAAAGACATGTATATCAAGAGAGAATCATTTTACATACAAATGATGGGTGATTGTATCAGAAAACATGGTCCTAAATGCTCAGACCTATCTGCTTCTGCATCAAACAGAGAAAAAAGTCTCTTTGCTTTGGTGAGAAAGTGACTCCATTGGAGATTCATGAAGAAAGAATTGGAGGGAAAATTCTTTCCAAGATCAGTTCAGAGTGAAGTGATTTGTGCTTTTATAACCCCACACAAACAAAAGAAATGGGTGAGATACAGGATAAAGAAAAAAAACAGAAAGAAAAAAATAGAAGAAGGAAAGCATTTGGCCAGCATGTCCTCTTATCTCACAAGACCTACTTTTTGTTGACTGTTTGGGCTTTTGATCTCATCCTTCAGAGGAGGATTTATTACTGTGTCAGAAAAGGAGCAGAAAGTAAACTTTTGAGATTGAATTAACAAATATTTCAAGTATTTCAACAACAGCTTTTAGACTTAAAATAACCCAAGCCTACTTGAGTGAAGTGATCATAATAAACACTTTTCCTAGCTCCTGAAGACTATACTAAGCATTTAGTGAAAAGATTATATTGAGTATTTTTTATCTTTCCAGTTATCATGGACAATTTATCTAGCCAATCCATGATATACATAGAGGGCCAATCTTTCTCTGTCTCTCTTTCTGTCTTTCTCTGTCTCTTGTCCCTCTGTCCTGCCCAGCCCCTCTCTTTCTCTTTCCCTTCTCTTCTTACACATGCAAATATGCACACTTTCCAGGGCTACTTGAAAACCAAACCAAAAGATAAGCACTCTCATCTCAGTTCCATAAGTACATTATATCTTCCTCCTCCTTTACTTTCTTTTCTCCTAATTTTGATATAAATCACTGACCCCATTGAACTGTCCACACCCTCTTTATATACCCACGCTATTCTATTCATGAATTTTCTGCCTAATATTTTGATGGCACATTAAGTCTCTCTCTCCTGTCCCTTCATGATATCCTGTGAAGCTTCTATAAATTTTCAGCAGGCATACATAGCTATTTGGAGTCCAATTCAGTTCAAACTCTTAACATCCATCTTAACTTGAATCTTCTCCTACTTTTCTCCTGGTGCAGGCATCCCTGGGGGCCTCACCCGGAAGGAGGTACGGTGAAGTCAGTGCGAGTCTAGTATCCTCCCCCACTTTGCTCTCAACTGAACATGCTAAATTTGTGGACTGCAATCATTCATAAAAAGGCTTTAAGCTTGCAATTTAAATTGAAACTAAACTTTCAAGATTATAAACCTGAATTAAAGCACCAGTGTTCCTACTTGCTAAACCACAGTATGGAATCAACATTTAGATCTTACTTGTGTGACTCCTGCAACCCCAGGCAACTTCTTACCAGTTTCCGGAAACTTCCTGAAACTAAATTTGTTACTTTACTCTCTAATCATAAGTGAATAGTGAGCTTTTTTTTTCTTTTTCCCAGAAATAAATAGGGTAGAGGGGGTAAAAAAAAAATGCAAAGTGATAAAGGTCTCAAGACTTCCATTGCTTAAACTACTTTGCAGAGGAATATTTATCTTTCCTTTGACCAATTTTCCTAGTGGCGGGATGATTTATATATTTGTAGAAGGCAGAATAAAGCCCCCCCCCAGAATACTCATGCCATAGTCCATGAAATCCATGCACACAATGAGACTATGATGGATTATCCAGCAGGCCCATTGTAATCATAACAGCCATCAAAAGAAGAAGGCATGGTGGCAGTCAGAGAGAATCAAAACACTAGACGTATTCCATAGGCCATTGCTAACTAAAAGTTGGGGGGAGAGCAACATGGAAAGTTTGAGGAAAGCAATGAAGTTTGCCAAAAACCAAGGATCTCAGAAGAGGACTTGGAGTTTCAAACGGAAACAACCCTCCTAGGAAGCATATTGATGTCAGCCTAGTGAGACCTTGGACAGAAAATCCAGAAAAAAATGTGCAAGATTCCTGACCTGCAGATAGTAAGCTACTGAATGGCTGTTGCTTTAAGCCACAGAGTAGGTGATAATTTGTTCGGGCAGCAATTAGAAAATTAATATATTAGTTTAAAATATTGATGCCTGATTATGCATTATATGGAGAGCATGCACAGACAGTGGTTATAGGTTCTGACTTATTATATTAGTTATAATATGGGACAAAACTGAATATTCCTTAAGCACTGGACAGTGATCTGAGCCTGTGTATATTTAGGAATCATAATCACTTTTAATCAGTCCTACACATATCAGCCCACTCCATTGGATGATTAATCTCATAAATATATACTTGATATGATTGTTTCATATAATACAGCAATGCAGGCTTGTTCCTTGGTTTACCCTCCCCACATTTGATCCACCTAATGTCATATGCCTCTACAATATTATATGTGCATATATTTAAATATTAAATATTTATTAATTATATAATGAGGATTTCTGTTTGCAAATTTGCTTTCACACAATCATGAGCCCTACAATTGTAAGATTCTTAAAAGCTAAGAGAGCTTTTGTATCACTAGATAACATAAGAGTATCTTACAAATTTACCTGGCTGGGCCAGATGGACTCTTCCTCCATTATTCTGTGTGGTTTATTATACAGAGCTTGGAAATAAAACTTTTAAAGAAGACACTCTTGGTGTGATGTCATCAACATGGTGACATAAGACAGCTACTAAAACCCTGAAATATTCAATGAAAAAAAAGGATAAATTCCACTTGTTTAGAACTCTGGAGGAAGGTATAGACTGGAGAAGGATCCCAAAAAACAATGAGCCAAAGAAAAACAAAATATCAGGTGTAAAAGTTCCATTCCAGACCAGCCAATCTTCTCTCCTCCATCCCACACAACTCAGTCAGCGCCAGAGGCAGTAGCCTGGATCCCTCTCATCTCCACCTGGGGCACAGACTATAGAATTTTCTTACAGCAGCGAGACAGATCCCCACCTAAAGCCAGACACAGAGACCCAAGGCCACAGGGACCCAAGGCAGGACTTAAATCACTGGGGAAGACAGAATATAAAAGGGCAGCAAGGAAGAGTTTAAAAAAGGAGGGATGGGAAGAGAATGGTTGACTCTTACCCCAAAGCCACACGTAGCTAGAAACCACCCCAAATTTGGTAGAAACTACCCAAATCAACTGTTTTGGGGATCTGAGGGCCAGGGGAAGATATTTCAAGGCCCAGGTCAGTGAGGAATGAAAAGTCTGAGAAAACAGGGACAGAAACTGTGTTTCCAGCCCTGGGTTTTGGTGCCCCTCCCCCACCACCAAAGGAAATAGCAGCAGGAGGCCTGATCATTGCCTGGAGGATGGCTGCAGACTGTGGTGGCTGGGGGAGTCCTCTATCTCAAATGAAGTGGTTGACACAGCCCCATACTGAGCCAAATGCTGGCTGGTAAAGTGAGGGCACAGGAACCCAGTTTCCAGCTTCTGAGGACAACTACATCACTGAACAGTGCCATCTGCTGGGCAGATTGAAAATTCAGGGTAAGTGCAGGGCTTTTCAGAGCCTCCCCAGTCCCAGTCCCAGGGCCAGGGGACCTGGTCTACACCCCTTGTATGGATTCCCAGTCCTGTTGTGGCTGAGAAATGCAGACAATTCACTTGTCAAAGCAGCGTCCTAATGCAAACCCAGAGAACAACTAAATACTACACAAGAGAGAGAAACCAACATTCAGAATAGACACATCAAGATAATCAGATGACCAGATTTAAGTAAAAAATCAATGGCACAATAAAGCTAAAGATGAAATGCACCAGTCAAAGAAATATATCAAAAAGTTAGAGAAGACACAGAATCTTGGAAAACTGTTCAAAGATGTTCAAACAAATCTCCGGAGTAAATTTAAAGAAAAGAAGGAAAATGTAGATAAAGAGATAAAGAGTATTTAAAAACACCCTAGTTCCAGAGAAGATGGCGGCTTAGTAAGGCGTGCGGGTCTTAGTTCCTCCTCCAGAACAACTACTAAAGAACTAGAAACAGTACAGAACAGCTCCCGGAGCCACGACAGAGACCAGACACACAGCGTACCCCATTCTGGACCGGCTGGACCGGCTAAGAGACTCCGCTGTGGTGAGGTCCCCGAGAGGCGCGCGCTTCCCCGGGCCGTGGTGGCTGGCGGCCAGAGCCCCTCCCTCCCTCCTTCCTGGGCCGGCTGGGAGCTTTGGATTAGCAGTTCCCCAAGCCGCGGCAGCCAGCGCCCCTCCCCTACGCATGGCTTCCCAGGCCAGCTGGGAGCCTCGGAACAGTGGTTCCCCAAGCCGCGGTGGCCAGCGACCACAGCCTCTTCCACACACGCGGCTGTCTGGGCTGGCTGGGAGCCTTGGAACAGCAGTTCCCCAAGCCGTGGCGGCTGGCGGCCCTCCCCCACAGGCAACTTCCCAGAGGGAAAGGAAAGAGTCTCCAACAGTAGTAGAGACTGAGCCCAACCTAACACCAATAGTGGCATTAATGAACAACTTCTGACTACTAAAAATAGGCCCTCAGCTCAGGCGAAACTGATCAAGGCGGAAGTCACCTATTGGGCTAACTGAAAAAGAGGAAAGGGGGCAAAACAGAGCCTTCTGTGGCTGCTTCTACGGAGGCCTGGTTGCCTCTGGGCTCAGTGCTGGGATTACACAGGTTGCAATTGCCCCGAACGCAGAAACAGGCTACTTTCAGGACTCTCTACCACCTGAACCTTCCC
The DNA here is from genome assembly GCF_023851605.1 of Tamandua tetradactyla. Taxonomy (NCBI): domain Eukaryota; kingdom Metazoa; phylum Chordata; class Mammalia; order Pilosa; family Myrmecophagidae; genus Tamandua; species Tamandua tetradactyla. The sequence continues at coordinate 92,140,140 of NC_135332.1, forward strand.
CACGGGAGGGGTGAAACGCAACTCAGCTGGAATCCCTCTCTCAAGGAATTCAGATCCCAGGACTTCACAATTTGAAGACATTAGAACCAACCTACAACCTGTCCTCTGTCCCCACCACACACCCAGCAGCGAGAGTCTTCCAAAGTTAAAGGAGCCACAACATCTTTTGCTGGTGTGACCTGCAGACAGACAAGCACCACACACTGGGCAGGATAAGAAAAACAGATCCCAGAGACTCCACAGGAAAGTCTTTCAACCTGCTGGGTCCCACACTCAGGGAAATCTGCTTAAATGCCCAGATGCCAGCAAGGAATAACAAATCACACCAGGAAAATTGAAGATATGGCCCAGTCAAAGGAACAAACCATTAGCTCAAATGAAGTACAGGAGCTGAGACAACTAATTCTGAATATACGAACAGAAATGGAAAACCTCTTCAAAAACCAAATCAATAAATTGAGGGAGGACATGAAGAAGGCATGGGATCAACAAAAAGAAGAAATGGAAAGTTTGAAAAAATAAATCACAGAACTTATGGGATTGAAAGACACAGTAGAAGAGATGAAAAAAAACAATGGAAACCTACAATGGTAGATTTAAAGAGACAGAGGCTAGAATTAGTGAACTGGAGGATGGAATATCTGAAATCCAAAAAGAAACAGAAACTATCGGGAAAAGAATGGAAAAATTTGAGCAGGGGCTCAGGGAATTGAATGATAATATGAAGCGCACAAATATACGTGTTGTGGGTGTCCCAGAAGGAGAAGAGAAGGGAAAAGGAGGAGAAAAACTAATGGAAGAAATTATCACTGAAAATTTCCCAACTCTTATGAAAGACCTAAAATTACAGATCCAAGAAGTGCAGCACACCCCAAAGAGAATACACCCAAATAGGCATTCTCCAAGACAGAGGTCAAAGAGAAAGAGAGGATCTTGAAAGCAGCAACAGAAAAACAATCCATCACATACAAGGGAAACCCAATAAGACTATGTGTAGATTTCTCAGCAGAAACCATGGAAGCTAGAAGACAGTGGGATGATATATTTAAATTACTAAAAGAGAAAAACTGCCAACCAAGACTTCCTTATCCAGCAAAATTGTCCTTCAAAAATGAGGGGGAAATTAAAACATTTTCAGACAAAAAGTCACTGAGAGAATTTGTGACCAAGAGACCAGCTCTGCAAGAAATACTAAAGGGAGCACTAGAGTCAGATACGAAAAGACAGAAGAGAGAGGTATGGAGAAGAGTGTAGAAAGAAGGAAAATCAGATATGATATATATAATGCAAAAGGCAAAATGGTAGAGGAAAATATTATCCAAACAGTAATAACACTAAATGTTAATGGACTGAATTCCCCAATCAAAAGACATAGACTGGCAAAATGGATTAAAAAACAGGATCCTTCTATATGCTGTCTACAGGAAACACATCTTAGACCCAAAGATAAACATAGGTTGAAAGTGAAAGGTTGGGAAAAGATATTTCATGCAAATAACAACCAGAAAAGAGCAGGAGTAGCTATACTAATATCCAACAAATTAGACTTCAAATGTAAAACAGTTAAAAGAGACAAAGAAGGATACTATCTACTAATAAAAGGAACAATTTAACAAGAAGACATAACAAACATAAATATTTATGCACTGAATCAGAATGCCCCAAAATACGTGAGGAATACACTGCAATCTCTGAAAAGGGAAATAGACACATCTACCATAATAGTTGGAGACTTCAATTTGCCGCTCTCATCAATGGACAGAACATCTAGACAGAGGATTAATAAAGAAATAGAGAATCTGAATATTACTATAAATGAGCTAGACTTAACAGACATTTATAGGACATTACATCCCACAACAGCAGGATACACCTTTTTCTCAAGTGCTCATGGATCATTCTCAAAGATAGACCATATGCTGGGTCACAAAGCAAGTCTCAACAAATTTAAAAAGATTGAAATCATACACAACACTTTCTTGGATCAGAAAGGAATGAAGTTGGAAAACAATAACAGGTAGAGTGCCAGAAAATTCACAAATACATGGAGGCTCAACAACACACTCTTAAACAAAGAATGAGTCAAGGAAGAAATTACAAGAGAAATTAGTAAATATCTTGAGGTGAATGAAAATGAAAACACAACATATCAAAACCTATGGGACGCAGCAAAGGCAGTGCTAAGAGGGAAATTTATTGCCCTTAATGCCTATATCAGAAAAGAAGAAAAGGCAAAAATTCAGGAATTAACTGTTCACTTGGAAGAACTGGAGAAAGAACAGCAAACTAACCCCAAAGCAAGCAAAAGGAAAGAAATAACAAAGATTAGAGCAGAAATAAATGAAATTGAGAACATGAAAACAACAGAGAAAATCATTAAGACCAGAAGTTGATTCTATGAGAAAATCAATAAGATTGATGGGCCCTTATCAAGATTGACAAAAAGAAGAAGAGAGAGGACACAAATAAATAAGATCAGAAATGGAAGAGGAGACATAACCACTGACCTCACAGAAATAAAGGAGGTAATAATAGGATACTATTAAAAACTTTATGCTAATAAATACAACAATGTAGATGAAATGGACAAGTTCCTAGAAAGGCATGAACAACCAACTTTGACTCAAGAAGAAATAGATGACCTCAACAAACCAATCACAAGTAAAGAAATTGAATCAGTCATTCAAAAGCTTCCCAAAAAGAAAACTCCAGGACGAGATGGCTTCACATGTGAATTTTATCAAACATTCCAGAAAGAATTAGTACCAACTCTCCTTAAACTCTTCAAAAAAATCGAACTGGAGGGAAAACTACCTTATTCATTCTATGAAGCCAACATCACCCTCATACCAAAACCAGGTAAAGATATTACAAAAAAAGAAAACTACAGACCAATCTCTTTAATGAATATAGATGCAAAAATCCTCAACAAAATTCTAGCAAATCGAATCCAGCATCACATTAAAAGAATTATACATCATGACCAAGTAGTATTCATCCCAAGTGTGCAAGGATGGTTCAACATAAGAAAATCAATTAATGTAATACACCATATCAACAAATCAAAGCAGAAAAATCACATGATCATCTCAATTGATGCAGAGAAGGCATTTGACAAGAGTCAACATCCTTTCCTGTTGAAAACACTTCAAAGGATAGGAATACAAGGGAACATCCTTAAAATGATAGAGGGAATATATGAAAAACCCACAGCTAATATCATCCTCAATGGGGAAAAATTGAAAACTTTCCCCCTAAGATCAGGAACAAGACAAGGATGTCCATTATCACCACTATTATTCAACATCATGTTGGAGGTTCTAGCCAGAGCAATTAGACAAGAAAAAGAAATACAAGGCATCAAAATTGGAAAGGAAGAAGTAAAACTATCACTGTTTGCAGACAATATGATACTATACGTCGAAAACCTGGAAAAATCCACAACAAAACTACTAGAGCTAATAAATGTGTACAGCAAAGTAGCAGGTTGCGAGATCAACATTCAAAAATCTGTAGCGTTTCTATACACTAGCAATGAACAAGCTGAAGGGGAAATCAAGAAATGAATTCCATTTACAATTGCAAGTAAAATAATAAAGTCCTTAGGAATAAATTTAACTAAAGAGACAAAAGACCTATACAAAGAAAACTACAAAACACTGTTAAAAGAAATCACAGAAGACCTAAATAGATGGAAGGGCATACCGTGCTCATGGATTGGAAGACTAACTATAGTTAAGATGTCAATCCTACCTAAATTGATTTACAGATTCAATGCAATACCAATCAAAATCCCAACAACTTATTTTTCGGAAATAGAAAAAACAATAAGTAAATTTATCTGGAAGGGCAGGGTGCCCCGAATTGCTAAAAACATCTTGAGGAAAAAAAAACGAAGCTGGAGGTCTTGTGCTGCCTGACTTTAAGGCATATTATGAAGCCACAGTGGTCAAAACAGCATGGTATTGGCATAAAGATAGATATATCAACCAATGGAATCAAATAGAGTGCTCAGATATAGACCCTCTCATCTATGGATATTTGATCTTTGATAAGGCAGTCAAGCCAATTCACCTGGGACAGAACAGTCTCTTCAATAAATGGTGCCTAGAGAACTGGATATCCATATGCAAAAGAATGAAAGAAGACCCATATCTCACACCCTATATAAAAGTTAACTCAAAATGCACCAAAGATCTAAACATTAGGTCTAAGACCATAAAACAGTTAGAGGAAAATGTAGGGAGATATCTTATAAAACTTACAATTGGAGGCAGTTTTATGGACCTTAAACCTACAGCAAGAGCACTGAAGAAAGAAAGAAAGAAATGGGAGCTCCTCAAAATTAAACACTTTTGTGCATCAAAGAACTTCATCAAGAAAGTAGAAAAACAGCCTACACAATGGGAGACAATATTTGGAAATGACATATCAGATAAAGGTCTAGTATCCAGAATTTATAAAGAGATTGTTCAACTCAACAACAAAAAGACAGCCAACCCAATTACAAAATGGGAAAAAGACTTGAACAGACACCTCTCAGAAGAGGAAATACAAATGGCCAAAAGGCCCATGAAGAGATGCTCAATGTCCCTGGCCATTAGAGAAATGCAAATCAAAACCACAATGAGATATCATCTCACACCCACCAGAATGGCCATTATCAACAAAACAAAAAATGATAAGTGCTGGAGAGGATGCGGAGAAAGAGGCACACTTATCCACTGTTGGTGGGAATGTCAAATGGTGCAACCACTGTGGAAGGCAGTTTGGTGGTTCCTCAAAAAACTGAATATAGAATTGCCATATGACCCAGCAATACCATTGCTAGGTATCTACTCAAAGGACTTAAGGGCAAAGACACAAACGGACATTTGCACACCAATGTTTATAACAGCATTATTTACAATTGCAAAGAGATGGAAACAGCCAAAATGTCCATCAACAGATGAGTGGCTAAACAAACTGTGGTATACACATACGATGGAATATTATGCTGCTTTAAGACAGAATAAACTTATGAAACATGTAATAACATGGATGGACCTAGAGAACATTATGCTGAGTGAGACTAGCCAAAAACTAAAGGACAAACCTTGTATGGTCCCACTGATGTGAACCGACATCAGATAATAAACTTGGAATATGTCATTGGTAACAGAGACCAGCAGGAGTTAGAAACAGGGTAAGACAATGGGTAATTGAAGCTGAAGGGATACAGACTGTGCAACAGGACTAGATAGAAATACTCAAAAATGGGCAGCACAATACTTCCAAATTTAATGTAATTATGTTAAAACACTGAATGAAGCTGCATCTGAGCTATAGTTTTTTTTTGTTTGTTTTTTATATATATTTTTTGTATTTTTTATTTTTTTCTCTATATTATCATTTTATTTCTTTTTCTGTTGTCTTGCTATTTCTTTTTCTAAATCAATGCAAATGTACTAAGAAATGATGATCATACATCTATGGGGTGATATTAAGAATTACTGATTGCATATGTAGAGTGGAATGATTTCTAAATGTTGTGTTAGTTAACTTTTTTTAATTAATAAAAAAAATACCCTAGAAGAGCAAACAATAATTTGAAAGAACACATAGAGAAATAACAAACATAGAAATAAAAAAACCACTGTAGATGAAATTAAAAATGTATTGGAGAAACACAACAGCAGATTTGAAGAGATGAAAGAATCAGTGAGCTAGAACACAGAGTAACTGAATTCAAACAGACAGAAGAACAAAAGGAGGAAACATAGAAAAATTTGGGCAATGTCTAAGGGAAATGATGGACAACAGAAAATATGAAACTTATGCATTATGGACGTCCCAGAAGGAGAAGCATATATGAAGAAATAGTAGCCGAAAGTTTCCCACCAAAATAAAAGACATGAACGCACAAATCCAAGAGGCCCAACATATTCCAAATAGAATAACTATATAAACCCACCCCAAGACACAAAAAAATCAAATGCCAAAAGCAGCAAGAGAAAGTGATTTAACACATAGTAAGGAAGCCAAATAAGTGCTAATTTCTCATCAGATACAATGTAGGCAAGAAGTCAGTGGTATAACATTATAAGATACTGAAATAGAAATATTTCCAGTCAAGAAATCTCTGTACAGCAAAGATGTCCTCCAGAAATGAGGGAGAGTTTAAAATATTCACAAACAGAAGCTGAGAGATTTTGTTAATGAGAGACTGGCCCAGCGAGAACTCCTAAAGGGAATTCTGCCAACTAAACAGAAAAGACATGAGAGAGTGACCTGGAGGAGAGTACAGAATTGAAGAGTTTTGTTAAGGGTAACTTAAATAATAAAAAGAGACAAACAATAGATCTGACTCAAAAGTAAAGGATGTTTGAAGTAAGAACTTTATTACTTTGAATGTTACAGTAATAACTTTTAATGTTAATGGATTAAGCTCCACAATCAAATGATAAAGATTGGCAGAACAGAATTAAAAATATGATCCATCTATATGCTGTTTACAGGAAACCCATTTTAGATCCAAAGATACAAATAGGTTGAATGTAAAAGTATGGAAAAAAATATTTCATCAAAGTAGGAACTCAAAAAAAAAAAAAGGTTGAGTAGCTTTTTACTAATATCAGACAAAATAGACTTTGAATTCAAAATGTAATAAGAGATAAAGAAGGACAATAATATTAATAAAAAGGGACAATACACCAAGAATAAATAACAATAATAAATATCTATGCTCCTCATCAAATAGCCCCAAAGTGCATGAGTCAAACACCAGTAATACTGAAGAGAGTAATACATGACTCTACCATAATAGCGGGAGACTTCAACACACCACTCTGACAATAGATATAACATCTAAACAAGGATCAACAAGGACACAGAGAACTTAAATAATATGATAAGTGAACTAGATCTAAGAGACATATATAGAACATTGCACACCTAAACAGCAAATATACATTCTCAAGTGCTCATAGAACATTCTTCAAGATAAACCTTATGCTGGAGCACAAAACAGGTCTTAATAAATTTTAAAAGATTGAAATATTACAAAGCACTTTCTCTTATTATTATGGAATGAAGCTCAAAAATCAATAAGAAAAGGAGGAGACCCAGAAAATATAGAAACATATGGAGGTTAAACAACACAGTACTAAACATTCAGTGAGTCAAAAAAGAAATTGCATGAGTGCCGCTGATAGCTTCAGCCGGGCCGCGCGACCGGTACACTGGGTGGGTTTGGGGCGAGCTCACAGGGAATTAACCTGGGTAAGCTGAAGCCGGCGCTTTCCCCAGCCGGCGGTCACAAGAAGTCGTCACTCAGGCTAGATGCGGGTTTTAAGCTTTTATTGTTACACTCCGGGATGGGCCACCCAGGAACCCGAGGAGTGAGACGTTTGGGGTCTGAAGACCCCGGGGCTTGGACGACCTAGAGCGGGGTAAGCGTGGGGCTTAAGTACTCTCGGGGAGGGGTGGAGTCTTGGGCACACACGTCAGGAAGGGACAGCCAATCACACAAGGCAGGAGGCAGTTGCTAGGCTGAGGGCTTAGGTTAGGTATAGAGGAGTGAAGAGAATAACAGGAAGGCTTGCGGTTTAGTGGTGAGTTACGGAAATGGGCGGTCTACAACAAGAGGGGGAGGGGGGAACAGAGAGGGGGTTACAGGTACAGAGGGCAGAGAGTGAATGTAGAGAGGGAGAGAAGGATTAAAAAATTTTAAGCATGGCTAGGCTCCAGTCCCTGAGAAATATGCCACAATTCCTCTCCTTTTTCTTTTAAAAGCTCACCTGTGTGACAGGTGGTGGGCATTAACCTTTGCTGGGAGGGGTAGGGATGAGATTCCCCTTGCACTTGAGGCTCAGAATTTCAGGGGAAGGGTATGTGCTGAGCTGACCCTTATGCAAATTTCATGTGCCCCAGAAGAGCCAGAGGAGGCTTGATAGATTGGCCTTCTTCTGCGACTACTTTGTGTCGCACCCAGCGGTACCCATCTGGTAGCCGTGCAGCGGCCTCAGATGCACGCTCTCTGGTGACGTGCAGCCCCCGTAGGGGAATGGAGAGAGGCAGGGAGTGGCGCAGGCATAGGCAGGCAAGGCTAGAGCCGCAGCAGCACAGTGCCGACTGCACAAGATGGCCAGTCTTGAGAGCGACACCAACCTCAGGGTGATCAGTCCTGGGGGTGAGCAACACTAGCGAGCCATACCTGAGCCTGCCGACGGTTGTCCGCGTTGGCGAAGGGATTTTGGAGCTCTAGCGTGGCAAGAGTTAAGAGTTTCGTATTTCGTTTGTGACGAGAGATTTTTGAAAAGAGGCACTTAAGTAAGAAAAGGATAACAATTAAAATTAGTAGGAGGACACCGTAGAAGATAAGGCTGGAAGGTTGGAAAAGAGAAGAGAATTTATGGAGGAGGTCCGAAAGGAGAGAGCTAGACAGTTTATAGGTTTTCTATAGCTAGAATTTGAGTTTGAAGGCTGTGAGTATAGTTCTAATCACGCAGGGTGAGGCGAGGACGAGAGGTGTTGACAAGTACAGGGGTGACACAGAAACAGGGTTTGGTGGGTTAGGGAATTGAGTCCTGCCTGTAAGGACAGGGCTGAGGAGGTGGAACTGGTAAGGTTATTTATGACAGAAGCGGAGGTGGAGGTCTGGGTGAGCGCGACGGCTGCCGTGACCGAAGCTGCAACGGAGGCGATGATGGCCGCCGAGATGGCGGCGGTGATGCTGAAGTCTCGTTTTGCACATTGGCTAAGCTGAGCAGTGGCGCTGTCCAAGGGTATCTGGGGGGCGACCCACCTGGTCGCGTTGATTGGGATCCAAAGGAGTTTAGGTTGAAGCACTATGAAAACTACTGAGAAAGAGGTATTAAGGTATTAACAAAAAGTTGTGGGAATGTGGGGGAATCGGGGGTGAGGAACAGTAATCCGGGGGGATATTGGACTGCGGCCCACACTTCGCTTTCAGGAGGTTTTGCAGAAGTGGCTGTGGAGAAAATTAGAAGTGTTACAGGGAGGAGTCGCCAGGTGGGAATTCCGGAGGGGCGTGCTAGGGAGAACATTTTTACTGAAAATAATAAGCAGGTTAGCACCTAGAGGAAGAAAATGAGCAGGTTAAAACACGATGATGCACAGGAAAATTATGGCAAGTAGGATTCTTTCGAAGAGGCTCCAATCCTTTGGAGCAACTGTTGCTGGGTAGCGTAGGGACTGGTAAGCCCATCCTCTTTGACTGCTTTGCGTAGCCGCTTTATATCTTCCTCACTGTGGGGAACCCACGGGAATGGGCGCTGTGGGGATGGGGTGAGATTAATGGGGAAGAGCACTGCCTGTGTCGGCGGCAGTGGCCGGACTGAGGGCCAGAGCTGCCCTGGACCCGAGGGGGGGTTGCCGCCTGTGGGATTGCAACAGGGCGGCCGGGGTGAATGAGATGGCGGTTGCCCTGGGCACGGCCCTGTGTAAGATGGTGGTGGGGGAACATAAGATGGCGGCTGCGCCTCCGGGACAAAAGGGTTAGTGTTGCTAAGGGAAGGAGGACAGGCAGCCGGGGGAGGGGCAGAGGGTAGGGGGGGGCAGGACGTCCCGCCTCCGCGTCCTCAGGGAGGGTGGGGTAAAGGCTGTGGCTGTCTTCCGGTTTGGGTAGTGGAGAAGAAGGCGGAAGGGTGGAGTTAGTTTTTCCGCCCTGAGGCTCTCCGCCATAGTCCGACCGTGGGTGGTAGTGAGCCCTGAAGGCATGACCGTATGGTATCCAAGAGTGCGGCTAGGGCGCGCACCTGGGGGACCTGGCTGTTAGAGAGAGATTGACCCATAACAGAATTTAGAGGGGACTACTCACTGCTTGTAGAACCTAGGACTGCGTTTATTTAGCAGGAGAGTCTAGTAGGCTTACCTTGGTTCAGAAGAGAGGTCCTAGGATCTCCAGTGTCCAGTCAGCGACGGAAGTGTAGAGAGTCCCTGTTCGGGTGCCACTTGCCGCTGATAGCTTCAGCCGGGCCATGCGACCGGTACACTGGGTGGGTTTGGGGCGAGCTCGCAGGGAATTAACCTGGGTAAGCTGAAGCCGGCGCTTTCCCCAGCCGGCGGTCACGAGAAGTCGTCACTCAGGCCAGATGCGGGTTTTAAGCTTTTATTGTTACACTCCGGGATGGGCCACCCAGGAACCCGAGGAGTGAGACGTTTGGGGTCTGAAGACCCCGGGGCTCGGACGACCTAGAGCGGGGTAAGCGTGGGGCTTAAGTACTCTCGGGGAGGGGTGGAGTCTTGGGCACACACGTCAGGAAGGGACAGCCAATCACACAAGGCAGGAGGCAGTTGCTAGGCTGAGGGCTTAGGTTAGGTATAGAGGAGTGAAGAGAATAACAGGAAGGCTTGCGGTTTAGTGGTGAGTTACGGAAATGGGCGGTCTACAACAAGAGGGGGAAGGGGGGAACAGAGAGGGGGGTTACAGGTACAGAGGGCAGAGAGTGAATGTAGAGAGGGAGAGAAGGATTAAAAAATTTTAAGCATGGCTAGGCTCCAGTCCCTGAGAAATATGCCACACATGAGAAATCAGTAAATATCTTGAGATGAATGAAAATGAGAATATGATATAGCAAAACTTATGAGATGCAGTAAAGACAGTGTTGAGAGGGAAATTTGTAACCCTATATGTCTTCATTAAAAGGAAGAAAAAACTAAAATCAGTAACTTAATTGAACAACTGGAGAAACAGGAAGAACAATGAACTAGTCCCAAAACAAGCAGAAGGAAAGAAATAAAAAAGATTAGAGCTGAAATCAACAAAATCAAGAATAAAAAAGCAATAGAGAGAATCAATAAAACCATAAGTTGTTTTTTTTATTTTTGAGTAGGTCAATAAAATCAACAACCCTTTGCTAGAATGATAAAAACAAAAAGAAAAAAGCTTCAAATAAATAAAGTCAGAAATGGGAGGGGTATTATAACCATGGACCCTGAAGAAATAAAAAGATCATAAAAGGTTACTATGAAAACTGCATGTCAACAAACTAGACAACTTAGAAGAAATGGACAACCTTCTAGAAACACATGGACAACCTACACTGAGTTGAGAAGAAATAGAAGACCTTAGTAAACCAAGTATAATTAAAGAGAATTGGTCATTTATCAAAAGCTTACCATCAAAGAAAACCCCAGGACCAAACAAATTCACAGGCAATTTTTACCAAGACTTTCAAGAAGAATAAAGTCATTCTTGTTCAAACTCTTACAAAAATTTAAGAGCACACTACCTAACTCATCCTGAAAGCTAACATCACCCCAATAGCAAAGCCAGATAAGGATACTACGGAAAAAGAAAACTTCAGACCAATCTTTCTAATGAACATAGATATAAAAATCCCCAAGAAAACACTTGTAAATAAAATCCGACAGTATTTTAAAGGAATTATACACTAAGACCAAGTGAGTTTTATTTCAGGTATGTAAATGTGTTTCAACACAGAAAAGAAAATCAATTGATGTAATAGACCACATTAACAAATCAAAACCTAAAAACCAATAATCATCTTGATTGACAGAGAAAAGACATTTGACAAAACTCAGCATTTTTTAATGATGAAAACACTTTGAAATGTAGGAATCAAAGGAAACTTCTGCAAAATGATAAACGGCATATATGAAAAGCACAGAGCTAACATCATACACAATGAAGACAGACTGAAAGATTTCCCTCTAAGAACTGGAACAAGCAAAAGAGGCCACCTGTCATCACTCTTATTCAACATTGTGTTAGAAGTTCTAGCTAGAGTAATTAGGCAAGAAAAAGAAATTAAAAGGATCCAGATTGGAAAGAAATAAGTAAAACTGTCACTGTTTGCAGATCACATAAGCCTGTATTTAGAAAATCCAGAAGAAATGACGGCAAAGCTATTGATCTAATAATGTACTTAATCTAATTCAGCAAAGTGGCAGGATGCAAGACCAACATGCAAAAACCAATGGTGTTTCTATACACTAGTAATGAGCTATCCTAGGAGGTAATTAAGAAAAAAATCCATCTTCAATAACACCTAAGAGAATCAAATATTAGGAATAAACCTAGCTGAGTATGTAAAGGACTTATATACAGAAAACTACAAAACATTATTACAAATAATCAAAGAAGGCTTCAAATAAATAGAATGACATTGCATGTTCATGGATTGGAAGGCTAAATGTCATTAAGTTGTCAATTCTACCCAAATTGCTAAAGATTCAATGCAACACTAATCAGAATTCCAACAGACTAATTTTCAGAAATGGAAAAGCTAATTATCAATTTTATTTGAAAATGTAAAGGACATCAAAGAGCTGAAAATGTCTTCAAAAATAAGAATGAGATTGGAATTTTCACACTTCCTGACATTAAAACATAACACCACAGTGGTCAAAGCAGCACAGTACTAGCATAAGGATCAATAAATAGAATCATATTGACAGTTCAAAAATAGACCTTCATGTCTATGGCCAACAGATTTTTTTAACGTTTTTATTGTATAGCATAACAATATATAAAGCAAAGAAATAAAAAAAAGCAATTGTTTTCAAAGCACTCTTCAAGAAGTTGTTACAGGACAGATCCCAGTGCTTGCCATGGGCTACCATATGATCCTTTCAGATTTTTCCTTCTAGCTGCTCCAGAATATAGAGGCTAGGAGGCTTAAATATTTCTTTTTGTCATCACAATTGACTTTTTTCTTTCTTTTTTTATGATAAATAACATACGTACAAAAAAGCAATAAATTTCAAAATACTGCACCACAGTTATTAGTTGTAGTTAGCTGTAGAACACATTTCAGAGTTTGACATTCTACAATTTTAGGTTTTTACTTCTAGCTGCTCTAAGATACTGGAGACTAAAAGTGATATCAATTTAATAATTCAGCATTCGTATTCATTTGTTAAATCCTATCTTCTCTGTATAACTCCACCATCACCTTTGATCTTTCCATCCCTCTTTTAGGGGCATTTGGGCTATGGCCATTCTAACTTTTTCATGTTGGAAGTGTCTGTCACTAATATGTGTAAGGAGATGAGACTATCTGATGTTTTGGAGAGGCTAGGCCCTCTAGATTTCAGGACTCATCTGGTTCAGGGACCCTTCTGGAGGCTGTAGGTTCCTGGAAAATTACTCTAGAGCATGGAACCTTTATGGAATCTTATATATTGCTCTAGGTCTTCTTTATGATTGCCTGGAATGGTCCTGGCTGGGGGTTGGCACGTTATGACAGGTAACAAAGTGTAACTGAAGCTTGCATAAGAGCAACCTCTAGAGTAGCTTCTCAACTCTATTTGAACTCTTTCTGCTGCTGATGCTTCATTAGTTATACTTCTTTTCCCCCTTTTGGTCAGGATGGAATTGTTGATTATGGTCAACTGATTTTTGACAAAGCTCTCAAGTTCATCAACTGAGACAGAAGAGAGAGTCTCTTCAGTAAATGGTGTTGGGAAAACTGGATATCCGTATCTAAAAGAATAAAAAAGGACCCTTGTCTCATACCTCATACAAAAATTAACTGAAAATGGATCAATACTTAAATATAATATTGAGGATCATAAAATTCTGAGGAGAAATTATAGGGAAACATCTTCAAGATCTAGTGATAGGTGTTAGTTTCCTACCCGTTAAGCCAAAACACACCCAATGAAAGAAAAAATGGACAAATGGTCACTCCTGAAGATTGAATACTTCAGTGCTTCAAAAGACTTCATCAAAAGGGTGAAAAGATACCTAACACAATGGGAGTTATTTGGTAGGATTTGATATCAGGGTATATAAAGAAATACTACAGCTCAACAATAAAAAGAAAAACACCTCACAATTGGCAAGGTATGAATAGACATTATTACAAAGAGGAAATGCAGATCACTAAAAAGCACATGAAAAGACTCTTGGCTTCATTAGGGAAATGCAAATCAAAACCATAATGAGATATCATCTCACACCTACTAGAATGGCCACGATTAAAAAATCAGGAAACTACAGGTGTAAGAGAGAACTGGAACACTTATGCACTGCTGGTGAAAACGTAAAATGATACAGCTGCTGTGGAGGATGGTTTGGAAGTTCCTCAGGAAGCTGAGTATAGGATTGCCTTATGACCCAGCAACTTGCTATTCTTGATATACCCAGAAGATCTGAAAGCAGGGACATGAATAGAAATTTCCACAGTGATGTTTTTAGTGGCATTATTCACAATTGTCAAAAGATGAAAAGAACCTGCATCCATCAACAGATGAATGGATTAAAAATGTAGAATATACATATGATGGAATATTATTCAGCAGTAAAAAAGAAGTCCTGAAGCATGCAAGAAAATGGATGAGCCTTGAAGACATTAAGTGAAATAAGTCAGATACAAAAGGACATATATAATCTCCCTGTTATGAAGTTATTATAATATGTAAATTCATAGACATAAAATATAGAATATAGGGCACTAAGATATGCAATGAGGCTAAAGAATGGGGGGCAGTTGCTTAATATGTGCAGAATGTTTAACTAGGTTGAACTTAAACATTTGGAAATGGATAGAAGTGATGGTAGCACATTATCCTGAGATAATTGACAGGACTGAGTAGTGTGTGAATGTGGTGGAAAAAGGAAGTTTAGAGTCATGTATGTCTACAGAATGAAAGTGGGAGTTTAAAACATGGGAGTGTATATACACAGTGAACCTTGTAGTGGACAAACTATACGATTAACTGTAGAAAATAAAGAGGTTCTTTCATGAACTAGAACAAATGTGCAACACTATTACAAAGAGTTAATAATAGAGAGGCATATGGGGAAAATATACCTATTGCAAACTACGGCCTATAACAATAGTAATATACCATTTACAGTAATATTTTAGTATTCTTCATTAACAGTAACAAATGCACCCATCTATACTATGGGTCAATACCAGGGGCAATAAAGGGTATGGGAGGATTTGAGTTTTCTTTTTTCTTTTTACTTATTTTCTGTGGTAAAGAAAATGTTCTAAAATTGATCATGGAGATGTAGGCAAAACTATGTGATGATGCTGTGAGCCAGTGATCATATACTTAGGATGGTTTATATGGTGTGTGAATATATCTAAAAAATTACATTTAAAAAAACATTAAAATAATTATTTTTATTTATTTTTATATCCAGCACTTGCAAAAGTGGCCAACCTGTGCTCAAGTCAATGCTTATTTAATGAATAAGTTATTCAATGAATAATTTTATCTAAAATTTTATCAACTATTCAAGTGTACCTCCCACTCTATAATCTCTCTTTCCATAAATGTGTGTGTGTGTATTTCAGTCCTTCATTTTGGGGTACCATGTTTATTATAGATGAATTGTTTCAAGTGCTTTTTAAAATCGAAATTTTAGAAGATTTCAGTGTCGGGAGCAATAAATCTGTGTAATCGCTTTAGAAAATTAGCTAATCATTTAAAATTATCCAAGGATTTTGTAAAGCTTACTCTCATCAGAATAAATATTTAATTTGTGCCAGATTTCCAGGTATAGTAGATAAAAGGAAATTTCAATTAGAAGGAAATCATTCTATAATCATAAAAAGATCATTAAAATTGCTAATAGTTCTTTCAAATTTATGCTATTTAACAGACAGCTTTAATAAAAGAATCAGAAATATGCTATTACCACTAAATGAACTAAATTGTTTCCAGAATATTCAAATAATTGCCAATTAATTATAGATATGTTAAATTTTCATTGCTTTTTCTTAAGTGTGAATTTGTAATATAAATGCCACTCCACTCTACATTATGGTATGCAGACATAAACCACATACAACTCACATAGAAGATTGCAGATTGGTTGAAAAACTATTGGGGAAAAATACTGGCCTTCAAATTCAGAGTATAATTTGTTTTTTCCCTTCTTGTGTATTGATAAAACCTGGCGGAATTTAAGTTTTCAGTTCTATTACCTTATTGGACACATGCCATGGGAAAAAAATCATCTAAAGGAAACATGGTTGGCTGATGTGAAGAAGAAAGATGGCTATATAATAGGAAATTTCGACTTTATATGAAATATAGAGGCTATTGACACCTGTACAACAGAACTTGTCATGTGCTGCGAGTATTGTATACAGCTGTATACTAAAATGTTACTAAAATGGTGATGCATCATAACTTCAGGGACAATATATTTTCTAAGCACACTGATGTTGGATTTGGTCTTTGTCCAATGAGATGTGAGTAGACATGATGAAAGGCTTAGCCTCACACTTTGCTAACAGCCAGAGAAGAGCATGCATCAGGTAGCCACTGGTCCAAAGTATCAGGAAAACCATGGAGAGGCTGCCCATGCCTGCCTGCAACATGCAGCCAAAACCAGCCAATCCAGCTCTAGACCAGACATCTCCAGTGAACACACAGACATGTGAAGCAAGAAGAAATGATTAGTTGTTTTGAGAAACTGAGCTTTGAGTTGGTGTGTTATACAACATCATCACCGGAATAAATGATAGAATACATCACCAAGTAATTAAATATACAAACCTTTAAAAGTCAGGAAGGATTCTCAAATACCCAAATATGCACAGAGATAGTTAATATACTTTGGTTTTTTTTTTTTTTTTTTGTATTGATAGAGATTTTATCAAGTTTTTCCATTGTGGCAATATTGAACCAACAACAACAAAAAGACTTATTGGCAGTAATTGAAACCTCAAATATGCATTTTCTTTTCAATATGCCACTCTCTGTTTTTCCCTTATGTGAAGAATTAAAAACAATTCTGGGAACAGCGTGGGAAGTCAAACAGGCACACACACAATCAAGACTTCTCTGTCAGGTCATCCATTATATTGGAAGCACAATGTTATAATTTATAGTTGTGTCACACCATGACGTTACAAACAGGCCATCCTGATTTTTCTGCTAAAATGATCATTCGAGTAGTTTAAAAAGGCACATTTGAGGCACTTGTAAAGACACCAGAAGTAGGCAGCCTTAGCCATCAAAATTGAATCAAGAAAACCTAGTTGAAGGGATGGAAAGAGGTTTCATTTGGTTTTGTGCTGTTTTAAATCACAATCTTGTAGGTGTTGTGAACTTATCTGAATGTTTTACTATTTCCATATAATGTTATGGTTTCACATGAGCCAAATATTTCTGTTGCCAAGTGTTTCTCTCATTTCTTATATTTTAGATCTTCTATGAACCAATAACACCACTCAGAAAAAAGCTTTAAGCATTTTCACTTGCTCCTTATACTAGAATAATAAATCCAGCCAGATCAAGCTGTTGAAAGAAAGTGGATAGAATTTTTGACCCTAACAAGTTAATAACATTTCTGTGATTTTGTTGTTCCACATCTCAAAAATGATGAGAAATGGGGAATACCTGAGATCAGAGTTTTAGGTAGAAATTTAAAAACATAGTTCCTCCTACATGAAAAAAAGGAAATACTTGAAAGAAACTAAAGAGATTGTCCTGAATAAATAGTCATTAATTAATTTGGCCTTAGTAGTTACTGGTGCATACTCATAAGATTATAATCATCTAGAATTTATCTTTAATTCCTTTTCCTCAAATCCAAGTTGCACGGAATATTTAAGTTGCCTTTGTCCTCCTTACAACTGTTACTTAACGCTTGTACCATGTTTGTTTAAGTACATATGCATTTGAAAATGAAACAGCTGGTGATGGTGCTGAAAATGTCAATATTGTTTTGTGTATGAATATATATCTAAAGATCATGGAAATGAAACTGGCCATTTTCCCCAAGTCTATTATTCTTTTCAAGTAACCTAAGGAAATACCTTTAATCAAAAGAATCAATTTCAAGGGTTCACATTGCTCTCCTATTCATAGTTTATAAAAATATTGAAACATTTTTTCAGGATAGAAATAACTTTGATGTTTACAAATTATAAAATTAATACATGGTGAGAAAGATCAGGAAATAGAGTTACTATGACTACAATATCTAAAATGGAGTCAGAATGACATTCAGAAAGTTACTCTTATGTACATCTCAGCCAAATATCAGAAACCGCTAATGTCTGCAAAACCAAAAGCCACAGTGTTTCTGAAGACATCTGGATGCCATGAACCAACTACAAGACAAAGAAATCAATAAACTATCTAACTTGAAGGACATTTGGAAAACTCCAAATATCATCAATCATATTTATTGACAAACAACTTACGTAATCTTTTCCTTTATCTTTAAAAACCATTACTTGGAAGCCCCCAAATGGGACAAACTTTGGGGTGCTACCTGAATCTGTGGTCCTTGAACTGCAGTTCTAAGACCCCCAAATAAACACTTTTTGGTGTTTTCCAGCTCAATCTGTAATTTCTCAGTCGACAACGGTCAGGTTAACAAGATGGTCAATTTTGATAGCCACCAAGTAGACATAAAAAACAACCCACCATATTTTGTTATATAGCCTTTTAGAGGCATAAATTTGGAGGTTAACTTCAAAGTGACTTTGTACTTTTTTTGTGGGCCATCACGTTTTGGTTGTTCTTGAATTCCTCTGGAATAGTCTCAGGATTACCTCGGTAAAAGTGAAAACTAGGTCAACCTTATTTTGATTCATCTCAAGCCCTTTTCCCTTGTTTCTCTTTCTTTCTTTCTTTTATTGTTTTGTGGGGATGTGGGGTGGTGAGATATGATTTTCTCTTTCCATATGTTGCATGTCCTTTGCTTCTGTGTCTTTGGAAGTTAATACTGCATCTCTTCACAGTCTGCCCCCCTTCTCCTTTACTATCGTGACTTCTATTTAACAGGTTTGTTTGTTTGTTCTGTGACTGACTAATTTAAGAAGTTAAGATTTTTTTATTTTATAAAACAGCAATACAGGGGTTCTGGGAAGATGGAGGGATAGGACAGGTCAAGTTCATCTTTGCTCCAAGGAACAGCTAGAGAAGGGATGGGAAGGCTATTGGGACAGTAATTTCAGGGTGTCAGTAACCTGGGAGGATCTTCTACACCACACAGGGAAACCCTGGTTACAAAAGCTGAAGAATTGAGATGGAGAGAACTGGAGACCATCCACTAGTGCAAACATCTTAGTGCACCCATTTCCAAACAGAGGCCCAGAGCCCTCAGGAGTGCATGAACAGGGATGTTGGCACTAGGACATAAGCCAAGATGCCTTCCTTGAACACACTACCCT
The DNA here is from genome assembly GCF_023851605.1 of Tamandua tetradactyla. Classification (NCBI taxonomy): domain Eukaryota; kingdom Metazoa; phylum Chordata; class Mammalia; order Pilosa; family Myrmecophagidae; genus Tamandua; species Tamandua tetradactyla. The sequence continues at coordinate 92,159,258 of NC_135332.1, forward strand.
CACTTGCGCTACCCCTGACCTGCGACCCCCCATCCCACATACCTGAATCCCATCACCCACCCCCTACTGTGCTCCAAGCGCTCCCACACTGACCCATCTACCCCAGTGCATGTCCCTGCCATATACCTCTGCCCCACTCATGCACACATGCCCCAGACCAACCCACCACTCCTACACCAGAATTCAGTCTTGCCCCACCCCTCTGGTACAACTGTACCCAGTCTCTCGACCCTTGGTTCCCTGCTCCGTGACCCCTGCATGCAGTTGTCTGTGCATCCAGGCCTCAGTTGCTCACCTTCATACCCAGGTTAAACCCACCCCCAGTCCATACAGCTGCACAACCCCATCCAGCACCCCCTGAGTTCTGCACATGTGCACATCAGTGTAAGGACTTCCAGATATATATAGACGCACACACATACTCAAGTCATGTGTCCCAGCTCAGGGCAAGCACTGATCTGTGCATGTAGGCCACACCCACTCCCAGCACAAGTAAGGGCAACTCCAGCTGCTGGCCCTGAGCTCTGCACCTGTGCACATCAGGACTCCGCCCCCTAGACCTGGGTTCAACAAGGCCCCGCTCCACAGACCCACACATACTCACAGCCACATCCTTCCTGCTGGAAACCCAGGTATCCATCCACCAATGTCTTAACCCTGTACCTCAACCTACTGCCCCCCACACATGCACACCCTTGCTGCCCACAGCACGAGTGTCCTGTTCCCACACCTGGCAGGTACTCCTGTGTGCCTCTGTACTACATAACATTCACTGCACACACATGCATCCCTGACCTCAAATTCCCCTCACACCTGCAGATCTGTGCCAGGGTCCCACTGACCCAGCATCACTGACCCCTGACCCATGTCCTACAACCCCTGCAACCTGTGCCCTGCCCCTGCACACTTGCATATCTGCATCCCGGGCCCCTGAACTCCCCCAGCTATACAAGGGCACACACACACCCTGCCCTCCCTGTGTCCCAACCTCATGCACACTACTCCACATCTAGACACCAAAGACCCTTATGCTTCACATGCTCACCCAACCCTGCCTGTGCACCAGCTCCTGTGCATCCACTCATTCCCCACACTGTGCTCTGCTCCAATTCTCCCAGACCTGCCTGAGCTACACTGTACCCCCATGGTCCCCACACGACACTTCCACAACCCCACATCCCACACCCCAGGCTCACAGGTGCCAGTGTAGCATCCCTGAACCATACCTATACCTATGCTGTAACCCACCACTGCACTGTTGTGCCCTGTCTCCTGCTCCACATCCATCCTACAAATGCAAAGCTTTAGACTACTCTACAGAAGGAAATCAACTGCCAAGCAACTTTATCAAGATATTTACATGCCTCAAAGGCAACGGAAGATCACTAAAGATATCATGATGCAAACAAATACAGCCCAGCCTGATGACCAAATTAAAAAACTGAAAGAGACACAGACTTCGGAACAACTACTCAAAGGTATTTATATAAGCTAGTTATTTTATATAACTCTACTAAAGAAGATAAATGGGATGGCTAATGATAAAAGGAGATCAAAAAGACACTAGAAGAGAATAAAAAGGAATTGAGAAATAAATAGGAAAATAACAGATATCACAGAGATTCAAGATGCAGTAGACGAAATAAAAAATACACTAGAGACACACAGCAGCAGGTTTGAAGAGGCAGAAGAAAGAATAAGTGAACTAGAGGACAGGATGACTGATTTCAAACAAACAAAAGAGCAAATGGCAAAAAAGATGGAAAAATTTGAATCTTAAGGAAATGATGGACAAAAAATGTACAAAACAATAAGAATCATCAGTGTTCCAGAAGAAGAGAAGAGCAAAGGGCTAGGAAGATTAGTTGAGGATACAATGGGGGAAAACTTCCCAACCTTTATAAAGAACATAAATATACAAGTCAAAGAAATCCAAAGAGCTCCAAATAGAATACATCCAAGTAAGCCTTATCCAAGACACATATTAATCAGTCTGTGAAATGTTGAAGAGAAGCAGAAAATCCTGAAAGTGGCAAGAGAAAAACAATGTACTACACACAAGGGAAATCACATATGACTGAGTTGGGACTACACATCTGACACTATGGAGGCAAGAAGGCAGCAGTGTGATATATTTGAGATTCTGCAAGAGAAAGACCTCCAGCCAATAATTCTGTATTCAGTCAAATTGTCCTTCAAAACTGATAGAGAGATTAAAATTTTCATAGAGAAACAAATACTGAAAGAATTTGTCAACAAAAGACCAGCCCTACAAGAAATACTAAAGGGAATTCTGCTGGCCAAAAAAAAAAACAAAACAGGAGAGTGAGGTTTGAAGGAGGGTACAGAACTGAAGAATACAGTAAGGGTAACTTAAAAAATAAAAGGAGAAAGAGGGCAAAGAATATATAGATCTGACAAATAAAATCCAAATTATAAGATGGTGGATTCAAGAAATGCTTTTACATTAGCAACTTTGAGTGTTAATGGACTAAACACAACTTAAAAGATACCGATTGTTCCAAAAAACAAACAAACAACAAAACAAATAAGCTAACAAAAACAATACAAGCAAAAATTCAACAAATGGTGCTGCAATAATGGGATACTCACATGAACAAAGAATGAAATGTGACCCTCACTATAGAGCATACAAAAAAAAAAGATACAGGTTTGCAGAATGGATTAAGAAATATAATCCAGCTATATGCTGCTTACAAGAGACTCATCTTAGAAATAATGATATAAATAGTTTGAAAGTGAAAGGATGGAAAAAGATGTGTGATGCATAACATCTTTTGAAGAATGCAGGAGTAGCTATACTAAATCAGACAAAATACACTTTAAATGTGAAGACAAAAAAAGAGAAAAAGAAAGACAACAAATATTAATGAAAGGGACAATTCACAAAGATTTGTCTGTCAGATCTAATTTATTCATCAAATTGTTTAAGTTCACTATTTCCTTGCTGATCACAAATGTTTATGCTCCTAATCAAGGAGTTCCAAAGTACCTGAGACAAAAATTGACAAACTGAAGGGAGCAATAGACATTTCAACACTAATAGTAGGAGTCTTCAATACACCACTCTCTTCTATAGATAGAAAAATCAGACAGGATCAGCAAGGAAATAGAAACTTAAACTGTTTGCTAAATGAATTGGACCTAACATATATATATATATATATAGATAGATCATTGCACCTCAAAACACAAAAATATACATTCTTCTCTAGTGCTCATAGAACATTTTCCAGGATAGATCATATGCTGGGGCACAAAACAAAGTCTTTAGAAATTTTAAAACATTAAAATTATTCAAAGCACTTTCTTTGGTCACAATAGAATGAATCTGGCAATCAATACCCCAAAGAATGAGAACTTTCATAAATATATGGAGATTACATAACACACTTTTAAACAGCCAATGGGTCAAAGAAGAAATTGCTAGAGGAATTGATAGCTATGTGAAGATGGATGAAAATGAGAATACAACATATCAGAACTTATGGGATGCAGCAAAGGCTGTGCTGAGAGGGAAATTTATTGCCCTAAAATCCTATATTATAAAATAAGAAAGAGCGAAAATCAAGGACCTAACTGCTCACTTGAAGGAAGCTGAGAAAGAACAGCAAGCTAACCCAAATAAATAGAAGAAGAGAAATAACAAAGATTAAAGCAGAGTTAAATCAATGGGAGAAGAAAAGAACAGTAGAAAGAATCAATAAAACCAAAAGTTGGTTCTTTGAGAAAATCAATAAAATCGATGGACCACTAGCAAGGCTGACAAAGAAAATAAGAGCGAGGATGCAAATAAACAAAATCAGAAATGAGAAGGGGGTCATTACAACAGACCCTGAAGAAATTTAAAAATATATATATGAGTATAGTATGAACAACTATATGCCAACAAACTAGATAACTTAGATGAAATGGGCGAATTCCTCGTAACAAATGAACAAGCTACACTAACTCAAGAAGAAATAAAATATCTCAACAAATCAATCACAAAAGTGAAGAAATTCAAGCAGTCATCAAAAATCATACTACAAAGAAAAGCCCAGGGCCAGATGTCTTCACAGTGGAATTTTATCAAACATTCCAAAAAGAATTAACACAAATATTGCTCAAACTTTTCCAAAAAGTTGAGTAAAAAGGAACACTATCTAACTCATTTTGTGAAGCTAGCAACACTTTAGTACCAACACTGGGTAAAGATGTTATAAGAAAGGAAAACTATAAGCCAATTTTCCTAATGAACATAGGTCCAAATATTCTCAACAAAATACTAGAAAGTCAAATCCAAACAACACCCTAAATGAATTATGAACCAAGAACAAGTGGAGGTTATACCAGGAATGCAATGATCCTTCAACACAACAAAATCAATTAATGTAATAGAGCACATTAACACAACAAAAGGGACAATCACATTATCATCTCAATTGCAGCTGAAAAAGCATTAGATGAAATTTAACATCCTGTTTAGATAAAAACATTTCAAAAGGTGGGAATCAAAGTTAATTCCCTCAATATACACGTATATGAAAAACCCACAGCCAGCATCATACTCAGTGGAGAGACTGAAAGCTTTCCCCCTAAAATCAGGAACAAGAGAAGGATGCCATCTCTCATCACTATTGTTCAACATTGTACTAGAAGGTCTAGTGAGAGCAATCAGGCAGGAAAAAGAAATAAAAGGCATCCAAATTGGAAAGGGAGAAGTAAAGCTTTCACTATTTTCAGATGACTTGATACCATACTTGGAAAATCCTGAGAAATCTACACTAAAGTTACTTGAGCTAATGAACAAATTCGGCAAGGTACTGGGATATAAAATCAGTAACGGTTCTATACACAAGCAATGACCTAACTGAGGATTCAATTAGATAAAAAATTCCATCAAAAATAGCAAATAAAAGAATCAAATATCTAGGAATGAACTGGGGATGTAAAGAACTTGTACACAGAAAACAACATAATATTGCTAAAAGAAATCAAAGAGGATCTAAGTAGGTGGAAAGACATTTCATGCTCATGGATAGGAAGGTTAAATATAGTTAAGATGTCAATTTTACCCAAATTGATCTACAGATTCAACACAGTACCAATCAAAATACCAATAACCTACTTTGAAGACTTGCAAAAGCTAGTTACCAAATTCATGCAGAAGGGAAAGAGACCCTGGATAGCTAAAAGCATCCTAAAAAAGGAAGAACAAAGTAAGAGAATTAACACTTCCTGGCTTTAAAACTTGCTATAAATCCACAGTGGTCAAAACAGCATGGTACTGTAAACAAAGATAGAAGTATTGACCCCTGAAACTGGATCAAGAGCACAGAAATAGATTGCTAAATCTATGGTCGATCTTCAACAAGACCCCCAAATCCACTGAACTCGGACAAAATAATCTTTTCAATAAATGGGCATGGGAGAACTGGATATCAATAGAGTGACACTCTATACAAAAATGAACTCAAATTGGATCAAACACCTAAATATAAGAATCAGTACCATAAAGTTCCTAGAATAAAATGTAGGGGAACATCTTCAAGACCTAGCAATAGAAGGTAAACTATACCAAAAGCACAAGCAACAAAAAAAATAGAGAATGTACACTCCTCAAAGGCAAATGTTTTTGCACTTCAAAAGTCTTTGCCAAAAAAGTGAAGAAGCAGCTAACTCAATGGGAGAAAATATTTGGAAATTCCACATCAGCAGATAAAGGTTTGATACTATGTATATGTAAAGAAATCATACAATTCAAAACAAAAGAACAAGCAGCCCAATTTTAAAATGGGCTAACGTGATATGAATAGACATTTTTCTCAAGAGCAAATACAGATGGCTAAAAAGCACATGGAGAGATGCTCATTCTCATTAGCTATAAGGGAAATGCAGATCAAGACTACAGTGAGATACCCTGTCACATCCATAAGAATGGCTGCTATTAAAAAAAACAAGAAACTACAAATGTTGGAGAAGATGTGAAGAAACTGGGGCACTTACGCACTGCTGATGGGAATGTACAATGGTACAGCCACTATGGAAGACAATTTGGCAGTTCTTCAGGAAACTAAATATTGAATTGCCCTACGACCTGGCAATACCACTACTCCATATATTTCCAGAAGAGCTAATTAGCAGTAACACAAATGGACATTTGCACACTGATGTTCATAGCAGTTCTATTCACAATTGCCAAATGATGAAAACAATCCAAATGCCCATTAACAGACTAGTGGATGAACAAAATATGATGTATATGTACAATGGAATATTATGCAGCAGTAAGACGAAATGACATCCTGAACCTGATGACAAGACAGATGAGCCTTGAGAAGATAATGCTGGGTGAAATAAGCCGGACACAAAAGGATATAATTCCACTTTTATGACCATGGTAAAGGTAAAATCAGAAGCTTGAGATGAGTGAACAGTTAGCTAATGAGGTTGAACTTAATTGTAAGTGAATAGATAGAAGTGAAGATGGTTCATTCATGGGTCTTTAAGTAATATTACTATATTGAAGATGAACATGATTGAAAGGGGTCTACAGACTCATATGTACCACTGATTAATACTATAAATATAGTTCCTGCATAAACTACTGGAAAGGTGTGAATCTTGTGCAGAGTGTATAATTTTGGGATATAGGAGGAAAAATGCTATTGCATGCTATGAGCTATGTTTAACAGGAAAATATCAGCAATACCACAGCAATACCAGGGATGCATAATGGGGGGAGGGACTGGGTTAGGGAAGGTTTGGATTTTCTATTTGGCGAGAGTGTGTTTATTAGCTATCTTTCACTTGAGAACAATGAAATAATCTAAAATTGATGGACTGTTGACTCTGGACATTATACAAGAAGCCCAGCAGCTGCAGGTGGCTGAAAGATGCACTGATTGAGAACTAATTTGACGAATTATGGTGTATACCTATGATGGAACATTGTGCTGCTACAAAAAGGAACGTTGTTGTGAGGCATGCAACAATGTGAGTGAAACCGTGGGGCATTTGGTGAAGCAAAATAACCCAGAAACAAAAGAGCAAATACTGTATGATCTCAGTTAGAAAATACTGATAAGAAAACTGGGGCAGAGACTGTAAGCTCTTATAGCAGTCACATTTAGTCTCTGGAGTGGTACCTGTTATTTCTGGATTTTGAGGGGCTGCTTTATAGATGTATAACCAGGTATTTAGAGATGAGAACAAAGCCACTGAGGTCAGGATTAAGGTAATTCACAATACAGGGGTAAGGAAGAAGTTCTGCATTTTAGAACTTCACATATTCTTTGAGACCACAGGAAGAAAGGTTTATTTCATCCAGAACCTAAATTTTCAGCAGCACATAATCTAACTCAACCTGTCTGGATAGATCATATAAACAACCGAAAAACAAGGATCCCAGAATAAGAAGGAGAGCCTTTAATCCTGTATAGAATATTGTAATGCCTGGATACATCCCAGAATATATTAGTAAATAATCGAAAAGTATTAGCAAAGTCCCTTGAGGGATGGATAAACAATATGGAACTATTAATCTTTACCCCTGGAGAAACCCTGAATACTGTGTCAAATATTAGGGACACCCAGATCAATTCGCCAAGTGCTTGATCTTGAGGCTTGCTCTCATGAAGCTTATGTATGTATTGGAGAAGCTTAGCCTACCTATGGGTATGCCTAAGAGTCATGTCCAGAGGACAGCTTTTGTTGCTCAGATGTGGCCTCTCTCTCTCTAAGCCCAACTCTGCAAGTGAAACCATTGTCCTTGTGGGACATGACATCCAGGGATGAAAGTCTCCCTGGCAGTATGGGAGATGACCCCCAGGGATGAGTCTGGCATTGGCACCTTGGGATCAGCAATGCCATCCTGACCAAAAGGGGGAAAAGAAGTCTAACAATTAAGGTATCAGTGGCTGAGAGAGCTAAAATAGAGTTGAGAGGCTACTCTGGAGGTCACGCTTATGCAAGTTTCAGTTAGACATTGCTACTATCATAACTTGACAAATCCCAAGCAAACATTCCGGCCAATTCTAAAGAATACCTAGGACATTATATAAAATTCTACAAAGGTACCATGCACTAGGGTAACTTTCTATAAACCTACAACCTCCAGATGGGGCCCTGTACCAGAAAAGTCCTCAAATGCAGAGGGGCCAGCTTTTCCAGAGCATTAACTATTTCCATCCTCCTAACCCATAATATCGACTACCCCTTCCAACATGAAAAATTTAGAATAGTCATAGCCAATACCCCTTAAGAGTGAGCAAAAGATCAAAGGTGATGATGGAGTTATACAGAGAAGGTCAAGTTTAACAATGAGTGCTGAATCAGTATATTGATATCTGTTTAATCTCCAGTACTTTAGAGCAGCTAAAAATAAAAACCTAAAATTGTGAAATTGTAACCCTTACCAAATTCTGAAATCTGTTCTACAACTAATTGTTGCAATGTACTTTCAAATTTATAGTTTTTTTATATATGCTATTTTTCACACACAAAAATGGAAAACAGTGAAGGAAGTGTATAATAGAGAAAATAAGATTTAACAAATGTATATGAATCTTAATTAAAATATTAATATTCCTTTTGGTCTCCAGTGTCTTGGAGAAGCTAGAAGAAAAAATAAAAAGTCATGGAACTGTAACCCACACCAAATTTAAAATCTACTGTATTATTACTTGTTAAAAGATATTTGGAAATGTATTGCTTTTTTGTATATATGTTATTTTTCTCAATTAAAACATGTTTAAAAATATCAATACATCCAAGATGCAACTCGCTAGATTAAACATTAATTTTTTTACTTCAGTTGAGATCTTTAATGCCTCTCTGAGTATAATAATTTAATGTGTATGAATTAAGTTAGTAATTAATATTTTATATGAATAAAATTTAACAAAGATGACTATGTACTTATAAGAATATTTTGGAAAGCATTTTAAAAGGTTTAAAAACATTTAAAAATTCTGCTCCAAAACTCTTCTAATACTCTTATGCCATCTTTTTTATTACTTCTTTAAAAATTGTCTTAGTTCATAAACGTTCTCTGAGTGCTGTAGAGCAATATAATATAAATGAAAGATCCTTTTTTTAGCTTGAGAAAAGACAAATATAAATTATAAATTTACATAAAGCAACCAGGAAGGCAAAGGAGATATAAACAAGGTGGGAGGCACTTACAGTTGTTTTTTCATTATCTATTATTCACTTGCTCACTACCATCAAAATGTCAGTTTTGTTTTGGTAGTGCTGTGCATGCCTATAAAATAGCATTTCCTGGCCTTCCTTCCAGATAGGAGATGTGCTATGAGATGGTTCATGCTAACTAGATATAAATTGGTGGGAAAAGTTTATTGAATAGTCTTTTAAAAAGAATAGATGTAGCTGGGATCAGTGTCCATTCCTTAACTTCCGGGAATGTTAATTATGGCCTGGGGAGACAGCCCTCCTTCAGTTTTTGCATTTCCGAGCGTCTTACAAGCAAACCCTGACAGCCTTTGTTCCAGATTGTTTTGTACAGGACATTCATACTGGAAGCACTCTTGCAAGATAGGATAGTGCTCACTCTCCCTCCTCCAGCCATATATAACTTTATAGTCACAATTACACATTGTAGAATGTCTGTCTCCTCTAAATTCAGAATTCCTCTTCTGTGACATAATATGGCATAATTTTATTCTTAGCCTGGTAGCTTAGTCTTTTTCATTCCCTCCCTCACCATTTTGGCACGTCTGGTTCTTCTAGACCTCTGAATTACAAGCCTCACCGCCGACTAGTGATGATGCAGCCTAGTGATGATGCAGCCTTGTCTCTCTAATCCTATTGGCCTTCTCCTTAGTCCTCCACCTGCCCAGCATTCACTGCTACAAGCACACTCAGGAACAACATCTCTATGGTGCCTGTGTGATTGGCTACCTTCCCCTGGAGTCCACGCCCTAACTCCGCCTCTCCTCAAACTGTATATAATCCAGGGCTCACCGAGCCTCGTGGTCTTTAGCTACTGGCGGCCCTGGCATAAGCGTCTACCAACAATAAAGCTGCCCCGCTTCATGCCTTAATTGACTCGGCCTCCGGTCCTTCAGACCCGCAGTGGTCCCCTGCGCACGCGCCTCCGACCCAAACCCTCGGCTCGAGCCCCCTCTGCACCTGGCGGTTCTACTCCCTGAACCCCCTCGGCAGGAAGAGCGCACCCTCGCTAGCCTAGCGGTACCGGACTCGGCAGAGTCCCACCTCTCCCCGCACTCTTCTGTAACGAACCCATTGCACATGCAGGCCTCTACCTGAGCCCATTGCATGAGAGTTGAAGGCAAGGGTGAGGATGCTCATTCTGCTTAGCTGAGTAATAAAATCATTTTTTCTCAGACCTGTGAGTCCTGTGTCTTCTTCTAGCATCCATGAAATTTTGGCAGGCAACCTTGTTCGCTTGAAAGCAGAGTAAAACTCTCAGACCTTCATTTTTTTTTTTTTTTGGCAGAAGAGTGAAGAAGATATCTTGGGGAAATGAGGGTAAGCCAAAAGAACTGGAGAGACATTTTCCCTGGCATTCTGTAGCCACTGAATCACTATCACTAGCTATTCACATCCAAATTAGGTCTCACATGGAGAAAACCCAATCCCACAGTTATATCATATGCTGTTTAATTGAGATATCTGCTACAATCAAATGAAATGCTTGTTTTAATATCCAGTTTAAAAATATTCCTAGGTTGTATTCCTTCAGAGCTTTGTGAAGAGGCAGCCTATTTAATATTTTCTATGATGCATCTTGACTACAGTGGTCTCTCCCTCTACTGAATTCCCTTGAAAGTACAATTTCCTTATTGAGCATCACTGGTAATTCTTAATATTATTAACATTTGTGAGTTAATTTATCACATCAATTAAACTGTAATCTTGTGGGTACAGAACTCTTTTTCAGTAGTGGCTGCGTTTGATAACAATCCACATACTTTAAAATTCATCCTTGTTCTACATTTATTGAGATCATGTGGTTTTACCCTTTATTAGTACAGTGTACTACATTTATTGATTTCGATATGATAAATCGATTTTGCATTCCTGGTAAAATCCTGTTAGTCATTGTGTGTCCTCCCTTTTGTACAATGCTGGATTTGTTTTGCTAATATTTTGTGGAAGATACTCTTGTCTATATTCATAACAGATACGGGTTTGGAGTTTCCTTTTTCTTGTGATGTCTTTTTCCAAATGTTTGAAGAATTAACTCAAATCCTTCTCAAACTCTTCTAATTCATCGAAAAGAAGGGAAAACACCCCAACTCATTCAATCAGGCCAGTATTACCAGGGTGCCAGAAGTACCCAAAGATGTCACATACAAAAACAAAACAGTGCAAACAAGCATGATGACTTTTGATTTCATCAGTTTTTTCCATTGTTTTCTATTCAATGTTTTTCCTTACCAACCTTTATTATTTCCTTCCTTCTACTTGTTACAGATTTAATCTATCCTTGTTTTTATATTTTGTGAATGTGGAAAGTTAGGTTATTTGAGAAATTCTTATCAAATATGGATGTTATAATTAATATTTACCTAGACACTGCTTTAGCTCATTACATAAATTTGGGGATGCTTGTTTCCTTTTTCATTTATCTCAAGGTATTTTCTAATGTCCCTCATGATATCTGTATTGACCTACTACTATTATAGTAGAATTGTTTATTTCTCCCTTCAGTTGTTGTCACCGTTTGACTCCTGCATTTTGGAGTCCTCTGGCTCAGTATATAGATATTTATGATTGTTATGTCTTTTTGTTGAATTGTTACTTTTATTAATACATAAAGTCCATTTCTGTCTCTTTTAATTGTTTTACATTTAATGTCTAATATGTTGGATATCAGTATAGCTACTCCTGCTCTTTTCTAATTGTTTGTATAAATGATCTTTTCCCAATCCTTCACTTTCAAGCTATTTTTTCCTGTTGGTCTAAAGTGAGTCTCCTGTAGACATCATATAGTTGGAAAATTCAATTCCCTGCTCTCATCAATGGATCGAACATCCTGCCAGAGGATAGATAAGGAAACAGAGATTTTGAATCACACAGTAAATGAACTAGACTCAGACATTAACAGAACATTACATTCAACAGCAACAGAATACACATTTTTCTCAAGTATGCATGGATCAGTCTCAAGAATAGACCATATGCTGGGTCACAAAGCAAGTTTCAATAAATCTAAAAAGACTGAACTCATACAAAACATTTTCTCAGATCATAATGGAATGAATTTGGAAATCAATAACAGGCAGAGGGTCAGAAAATTCACAAATATGTGGAGACTAAACCACACAATCTTAAACAACCAGTGGGTCAAGGAAGAAATTACAAAAGAAATCAGCAAATATTTTGAGGCAAATGAAAATGGAAACACAACATACAAAATTTATAGATGAAGCAAAGACATTGTTAAGATGGAAACTTATGGCCTTAAATGCCTATTTTAACAAAGAAGAAAGAGGGCAGTGCAATGGTGGCTCAGTGGCAAAATTCTTGCCTGCCATGCCAGAGACCCAGATTCGAAACCTGGAGCCTGCCCGACCCAAAACAAAACAAAAACCAAAAAATTAAAAAGAGAAGAAAGAGCAAGAATTAATGAATTAACTGCTCACTTGGAACAACTAGAGAAAGAACAACAAACTAACCCCAAAGCAAACAAAAGGAAAGAATTAATGAAAGTTAAGACAGAAATAAATGAAATTAAGAATATGAAAACAATTGAGAACATCAACAATACAAGAAGTTGATCCCTGGAGAAAATCAATAAAATTGATAGAACCTTAGTGAGTTTGAAAAACAAAAAAAAAAAAAGAGAGGCTTCAAATTCAGGGTAAAGGATGGTATTGCCCATATTTTTTTCTTAATTTTTTTTTTTTTTTGCTTAATTTGATAGCGTCCATATTTTAAAACTTCAACTTCCACATAAGATCAAAGGGAGAGATGTTTATTTGGTGCAAAATTTATGTTTTGGGTAGTGTATTACCTATTTTAACTTGTATGGTCAGTTTAGTTGAACACCAAGTACATGGAATCTTGAACAGGGTGTGATATCTTCTTGGTTTGTCCAGGTTAGTGTGATGCCCCAATATATTTCCGAGTAATTTGGGCAGTGAATAAAGAAATGTTTGCAAAGTTCCATTGAAGAACAAAGGTGAAAGGACTAAATAGTCAACTTCCCCATTTTCAGAATTCTTGATATTCTTGCTAGCAGTGGGGACAACCAAATCAATAGGCTGAGCTCTAAATCTATGGGTTTATGAAACTTATTCCTGCAAATGACAGGCTAAGCCTACTTATAATTATGCCTAAGAGTCACCCACAGAGAACCTATTTTTTGCTGAGATGTGGCCTCTCTAAGCCAACTCGGCAGGTGAACTCACTGCTTCTGTGCTGTAGTTCCACGAATTTTTAAAAAAAAATTGTGTTCTCTTACCATATAAACAAACTACATTTTTCCCTTTAATTTATATTCAGACATATATTTCAATGCACTCACAATGTTGTGCTACCATCACAACCATCCATTATCATTATCTATTTCCATCGTTCCAAAGAGCATTTTAACTTCCCATTCTACATCTCCAGCCTGTCCCCTGATATATTATATTATAGCCTCTGTCTCTATGCATTTTCTTTCTTGCATCAAATCAGTGATATCATACAGTATTTGTCCTTTGCATCTGAATTACTTCACTCCAAGTATCATTTTCAAGGTTGACACTTATAGTTGCATGATTAAAACTTCATTCCTTTTTACAGCTGAAATTTTCCATTATACATATGCAGCACATTTTATTTATCCATCTATCAGTTCATGGACACTTGAGTTCTTCCATCATTTGAATATTGTGAATAATGCTACTGTGAAGATCAGTGTGGAAATATCTGTTCAAGTTCCTGTGTTCAATTTCTTTGGATATATACCCAGTAGTGAGATTGCTGAGTCATATGGTATGATGAGTTGGTTCATGTGTCAACTTAGCTAGGTGATGGTAACCAGCTGTCTATTCAAGCATGCATTGGCCTGACTATTACTGTGAGGACATTTTGTGGACTTGAGTCATCAATGAGTTGATTGCATCTATGGCTGATTCCATTTGCAGTCAAGTAAGGAGAGTGTCTTCCACAATAGGAGATATTTAATCCAATCAGTTAAAGCTCTGAAGGGAGAGGTGATAAATTCAGAAGTCAGAAGAGAGAACTTTCATCTCCACTTCAGCCAGCTTGGAGTATTCTCCTGGGGAATTCTCCTGGGGAATTCATCAGAGGCTTTCCTTGGAATGTCCAGCTTGTGGCCTACCCTACACAATTTGAATTCGTGCATCCACACACTCTCATGAGACTCTTTGATAAAACTTCATATTTACAAATATCTCTTATTGGTTCTGTTCCTCTAGAGAGACATGACTATTACACATGGTGATGTGATACTTTGCATTCTAAGGAACTGCAAAACTGTCTTCCACAGTGGCTGACCCACTTTACACTGCTACAAGCAATGAATGAGGATTCCTATTTCTCCAATTCTTCTCCAACACTTATTTTCTTTTTTTTTAGATATGAGTCATTCTGCACACCTTTGTGTGTTATATGACAAAGGTGTAAGGATTGCACAGATGTAGTTAAGGTAAGTTAATAACATCTGAGATGATCCTGGGTGGACGTGACCTAATCATGTCAGGCCCTTTAGAGAGGGTTTATTGGTGAGAGCTGCTCTCTTGCTGGCCTTGAGGAAGCAAACAGACATGATCTGAACTGCCTATGGAAGGGGAGAACTTCTATGTGCTGAGGGCTTCTGTCTACAGCCACAAGGGATTGAATTCTGCCAAAAGCCTGGTTGAGCTTAGAAGAGGATCTGGAGCTTCAAATGAGACTGTGGCCCCAGCTGACAGCTTGACGGCAGCCTTGTGAGAGCCAGAGCAGAGGATGCAGCTAATTCCAGGCCAGGACTCCTGATCCATGGAAACTGTGAGATAATAAATGTACATTGCTTTAAGCCATTTTAAATATATATATATATATATATATATATATATATATATATATATATATATATATATATACACACATATATATATATATATATATATACATATATATATATATACATATATATATATACACATATATATATATATATATATAGGAACCATTCTGATGGGTAAGAAATGTTATCTCTTTGGAGTTTTGGTTAACATTTCCCTGATGGCTAATGAGGTTGAGCATTTTTCATGTGGTTATCAATCATCTGTATATGTTCTTTAGAGAGCTGTCTACTCAAGTCATTTGCCAAATTTGTAATTGTATTGTTTATTTTTTTGTTCTTAAGTTAAAGGATTCCTTTATATATTCTGGATAGTCAAACTTTCTCTGAAATGTGGTTTCCAAATATTTTCTATTTTGTAGTTTGTGATTTTACTTTTATGATAAATAATTTGAGGCACAAAAGTTTTTAATTTTGATGAGGTCTCATTTATCTGTTTTTTTTTCTTTCAGTGCTTATACTTTGGGTATAAAGTCTAAGAAAGCATTGTCTAACAAAGGGTCCTGAAGATGCTTTACTATGATTTCTTCTAGGAGTTTGATAGTTCTAGCTCTAATATTTAGGCCTTTGATCCACTTTGAGTTAATTTTTGTAAATGGTTTGCGGTTAAGCTAAATTATGAACTTTTGCTCTGTGAAAGACACATTTAAGAGATAAACCACAGTAATACTACTTACAATTCACATTTATATTAAAAAGAATTGACAGCCAATACAAAAAGAACTCTCAAACTCAATAAAAAGTTAAGAAAAATATCATGAAAAATTGTCAAAAAGGTTTGAACAGACCCCTTACCAAAGATATACAGATTGCAAATAAGAAAATGAAAAGATGATCAGCACCATTACCTTTTATGGAAATGTAAATCAAAAACATAATGAGACATTACTGCACAGCTTTTATAATGACTAAAATAAATTAATGGACATGTAAACAGCTGGTGTAGATCTTGTTCATGGTATTCTTCCCAGTAATGCATAACCTGTATTTAATCATGAGGAAACATCAAACAAACTCATGCTGTAAGACATTAAATAAAAATAACTGGGTGAGTATCTTTAAAGTGTCAAAAGCAAGAAAGAGAAGGGAAAGCTTATAAACTGACACTGGAGGACACTGTGGAGCCACGATAACTAAATGCAGTGTGAGCCTCTGGGCTGGAGGCTGCAAGAGAAAAATGGCAATGCACACACTGGGGAGATTTGGATTAAGACTGTTGTTTATTTAATAGTATTGTACCAAGGCTAATTTCTTAAGTTTGAAAAAGGTGTTATGGTTAAGCAAAATGGTACCTTTAGGGACAGCTGGGTGAAAGAATTTGGGATCTCTTGGTATTTTTTTTGCAAATTTTTTTCTCTTTGCTGTATGGTGGGGTCACATTTCATTATTTTTCCATGCAAATATCTTGTTATTGCAGCATCCTTTGTTGACTTTTTTGTTTGTTTGTTTGTTTTGATTTTTTTTTTTCGGGTTGGGGAAGGCAATGGACAGGGAATCAAACCCGGTCTCCCTCATGGCAGGCAAGAATTCTACCACTGAACTACCCTTGCTTCACCTGCAAGTCTAAAATTATGAAGGATAAAAAACTTTATATGTATATATATATATATTTATTTATTTATACAGTTACATAGTTATATAGTGCTTAAAGGATACAATTTGCTGTGAGTTTTCAGGACTATGAATTTATAACTATTTTTATATTTGAGGTGGATGAAGAATAAAAATTACATTAAAACCATTTTTGGTGAAAATTGGGAAGAATAAAAATGATCTGAACCAGAGAAGCAGCATTCAAACAAAACAAACCAAACAACAACAAAACCAGATAGGCTGAAACAACGGAAAATAGTGTGTTCTCCAAGAGCACCCACATACTACCCAGAGCCCCTTTCCCTTACAATTAATATTGTAAAGTAGTATGGTGCATTTTTATCACATTTTCAAATTTTCACTGCATTTTATCAAGGGTACATATTAACAGTACGGCTTATCACTGTTGATACTGAATATTTGACTGAGGTAGTGTTTACCAGCTTCTCCTATAAATTATTCTTTCCTCCTATTCACATTTTTTATTCTTTGGAAATAAGTTACTATGTACATTCAGCATTTTCATAGTGGGAGTTATGCTCCATCCCATTGATGGGTGGGCAATCTACATAATACCTGTAATCCTTCTTCACGCTCTATTTGTATCTTCCCTCTCATTTCCTTATTTACTCAATACTTCATTTATAGAAGTATGGATTTATGGGTATTTGCATATATATGCTTTAGGTTATAACCCAATTCAACACTATAGAGTTGCTCAAATTTTTCTAGTTTTGACCAGCTCTTTCAGCTGGCTCTTGTTTTACATATCTCAATTATTGTTGGGTTTTGTTTTGTTCTGTAGCATTTGCTTAATTTCTGGCACTAATGATGCCCAAGGCTCATCAAACATATTTCCTGCTTCGGTCCTGAGGCATCCATTTCCTCAAGGAACTCTTGCTCTTTTTATTACAGAATGGCATTAGAAATCGAGACCCAGGTGCTAGGTATACTCATTGCTTCTGGGTGCTGTTACGTCTAGGCAGTTTAAGATGTTAGAGCAAGAAAGTATGCATGCTTCTACCAACTCTACTTGGGCACTATTACTGCAGCTCAGAAAGGATATTGAGTTTACATAATGCAAAGGAGCACGGCACAGCTGCATGAATGTCCCATATTATAGGACAGAATTGCAACATATGGTTCATCTTCATAATATTGTGATGAAGAATCAACTGAAAAAAAAAAAGAATCAACCTAAATATTGCTAAATAAATTCCTAAATAAATAGGTAAACAAATGTTGACCACAATGGCAGCAAAAACAATAGCTCAGAAACCCTTAAAATATTGTTTAAAATGTTTATTTGATCTATTTACAGGAAGTATATCATAAGGTAGTACTATTGGAATGCCACTTCTCTAAGGTCATGCCATCAGATGTGTATAGGGCTTAATTTAAGCTGTTTGAACAGATACAGCATTGTAATTTTTGCAGTGTCAAAAATGTGGAAAAGAGAGATCTCTGAGAGAGCAGAGAATGACATAGCCAAGAGAATCAGAGTCTACCAGCCAGCGAACTTTGGAGATGAAGAAGGAAAATGACTCCTGGGGAGCTTCATGAAACAGAAGGCCAGGAGAGAAGGCTAGCGGATGGTGACGTGTTCGCCATGTGCCCTTCCAGCCAAGAGAGAAGCCCTGATTATGTTCGCCATGTGCCTTCTCACTTGAGAGAGAGACTCTGAACGTCATCGGCCTTCTTGAACCAAGGTATCTTTCTCTGGATGCCTTTGATAGGACGTTTCTGTAGGCTTGTTTTAATTGGGACATTTTCTCAGCCTTGGAACTGTAAACTAGCAACTTATTGGATTCCCCTTTTGAGAACCCATTCTGTTCCTGTTATATTGCATTCCAGCAGCTGGCAAACTAGAACAGCATGGAAGGTCTTTCCACCTATTTAGATATTCTTTGATTTCTTTTATTAATGTTTTGTAGTTTAATATATACATGTCCTTAATATCCCTACTTAGGTTTAGTCCTAGGAGATACTTGATTCTTTTGGTTGCTATTTTGAATGGAATTTTTTCCTTCATTGTCTCTCAGTTAGGTCATTGCTTATGTATAGAAACATTACTGATTTCTGTACATTGATCTTGTATCCTACTACATGCTGAAATTATTTATTAACTCAAATTGCTTTGTCATAGATTTCTCAGGACTTTCCAAGAATGGTGTCACGTCGTTTGCAGGTAGTGAGAGTTTTGCTTCCTCCTTTCCTATTTGGATGCCTTTTGTTACTTTTTCCTGTCTGACCATTCTAGCTCAAACTTCTAGTAAAATGTTGAGTAGTGGCGGTGGCAATGGGCATCTTTGTAACTTAATTTATGGGGAATGCTTTCAATCTCTCACCATTGAGTATGATGCCAGGTGTGGATTTTTCATGTATGCCCTTTATGATATTAAGGAAGTTTCCTTCGATTCCCGTTTTTTAAGTGTTTTTATCAGAAAAGGATAATGAAATTTGTCTAATGCCTTCTAAGCATCAATCAATATGATCATGTGATTTTTCCCATATGATTTGTTAATGTGCTCAAATGCATTGATTGATTTTCTTGTGTTGAGCCACCCTTGCATTCCTGGCATGAACTACACTTGATTGTGATGTGTGGTTATTTTGATGTGTTGTTGGATTCAATTTGGTAGTGTTTTGTTGAGAATTTTTACATCTGTGTTCATTGGGGAGATTGCCTGTAGTTTTCCTTCCTTGTGGCACCTTTGTCCGGTTTTGGTATGAGTGATGTTGGCATCGTGGGATGAGTTAGGTAGCATTTCCTTTTTCCTTAGTTTTTTTGGAGAAAGTTTGAGCAGAGTTGGTGTTCACTCTTTTGGGAATGTTTGGTAGGGTTCCTGAGTTAGGTTGTCTGGCCCTGGGTTGTTCATTGTAGGAAGAGTTTTGATGACAAATTGAATCTCTTTGCTTGTGATTGGTCCGTTGGGATCGTCTGTTTCTTCTTGAGTCAGTGTGGGTTTTTCATGTGTTCCTAGGAATTTGTTCGTTTCATCTAAGTTAGTTTATTGGCATGTAGTTATTCGTAGTATCTGCTATGATTTTTAAAATTTCTTCAGGGTCCATGTTACTGACCCCCTCTCATTTCTGGTTTTGTTATTTGTGTCCACTCTCTCTTTTTCTTTGTCAGCCCATCAAGGGGTCCATCAATTTTATTTATTTTCTCAAAGAACCAACTTTTGGGCTCCCAAAATTAAAATTCTTCTTTCTCTAACTTCTCTTAAAAGTGTTACTAACTACAACTATAGCTGCAGTTTATTTACACATCATTCTCTCTGTTGTTTTTGTTGTTCTTGTTCTTATTCTCCAGTTCACTTATTTCTGCTTTGATCTTTGCTATTTCTCTTCTTCTATTTATTTTGGGGTTGGTTTGCTGTTTTTTGTCTAGTTCCTCCGGGTGAGTAATTGAGTCCTTGATTTTTTTTTTATTAATTAATGGAAAAAAAGAAATTAACCCAACATTTAGAAATCATACCATTCTACATATGCAATCAGTAATTCTTAACATCATCACATAGATGCATGATCATCGTTTCTTAGTACATTTGCATCAGTTTAGAAAAACTAGCAACACAACAGGAAAAGATACAGAATGTTAATATAGAGAAAAGAAATAAAAGTAATAATAATAGTAAAAAAAAAAACCTATAGCTCAGATGTAGCTTCATTCAGTGTTTTAACATGATTACTTTACAATTAGGTATTAATGTGCTGTCCATTTTTCAGTTTTTGTATCTAGTCCTGTTGCACAGTCTGTATCCCTTCAGCTCCAATTACCCATTATCTTACCCTGTTTCTAACTCCTGCTGGACTCTGTTACCAATGACATATTCCAAGTTTATTCTCGAATGTCCGTTCACATCAGTGGGATGATACAGTATTTGTCCTTTAGTTTTTGGCTACACTCACTCAGCATAATGTTCTCTAGGTCCATCCATGTTATTACATGCTTCATAAGTTTATCCTGTCCTAAAGCTGCATAATATTTCATCGTATGTATATACCACAGTTTGTTTAGCCACTCTTCTGTTGATGGACATTTTGGCTGTTTCCATCTCTTTGCAATTGTAAATAACGCTGCTATAAACATTGGTGTGCAAATGTCCGTTTGTGTCTTTGCCCTTAAGTCCTTTGAGTAGATACCTAGCAATGGTATTGCTAGGTCGTATGGCAATTCTATTTCAGCTTTTTGAGGAACCACCAAACTGCCTTCCACAGTGGTTGCACCCTTTGACATTCCCACCAACAGTGGATAAGTGTGCCTCTTTCTCCGCATCCTCTCCAGCACTTGTCATTTTCTGCTTTGTTGATAATGGCCATTCTGGTGGGTGTGAGATGATATCTCATTGTGGTTTTGATTTGCATTTCTCTAATGGCCAGGGACACTGAGCATCTTTTCATGTGCCTTTTGGCCATATGTATTTCCTCTTCTGGTAGGTGTCTGTTCAAGTCTTTTTCCCATTTTGTAATTGGGTTGGCTGTCTTTTTGTTGTTGAGTTGGACAATCTCTTTATAAATTCTGGATACTAGACCTTTATCTGATATGTCATTTCCAAATATTGTCTCCCATTGTGTAGGCTCTCTTTCTACTTTCTTGATGAAGTTCTTTGATGCACTAAAGTGTTTAATTTTGAGGAGCTCCCATTTATTTATTTCTTTCTTCAGTGCTCGTGCTTTAGGTTTAAAGTCCATAAAACCACCTCCAATTGTAAGTTTCATAAGATATCTCCCTACATTTTCCTCTAACTGTTTTATGGTCTTAGACCTAATGTTTAGATCTTTGATTCATTTTGAGTTAACTTTTGTATAGGGTGTGAGATATGGGTCTTCTTTCATTCTTTTGCATATGAATATCCAGTTCTCTAGGCACCATTTGTTGAAGAGACTGTTCTGTCCCAGGTGAGTTGGCTTGGCTGCTTTATCAAAGATCAAATGTCCATAGATGAGAGGGTTTATGTCTGAGTACTCTATTCGATTCCATTGGTTGATATATCTATCTTTATGCCAATACCATGCTGTTTTGACCACTGTGGCTTCATAATATGCCTTAAAGTCAGGCAGTGCGAGACCTCCAGCTTCGTTTTTTTTCCTCAAGATGTTTTTAGCAATTCGGGGCACCCTGCCCTTCCAGATAAATTTGCTTATTGGTTTTTCTAATTCTGAAAAATAAGTTGTTGGGATTTTGATTGGTATTGCATTGAATCTGTAAATCAATTTAGGTAGGATTGACATCTTAACTATATTTAGTCTTCCAATCCATGAACACGGTATGCCCTTCCATCTATTTAGGTCTTCTGTGATTTCTTTTAACAGCTTTTTGTAGTTTTCTTTATATAGGTTTTTTGTCTCTTTAGTTAAATTTATTCCTAGGTATTTTATTCTTTTAGTTGCAATTGTAAATGGGATTCGTTTCTTGATTTCCCACTCAGCTTGTTCATTACTAGTGTATAGAAATGCTACAGATTTTTGAATGTTGATCTTATAACCTGCTACTTTGCTGTACTCATTTATTAGCTCTAGTAGTTTTGTTGTGGATTTTTCCGGGTTTTTGATGTATAGTATCATATCGTCTGCAAACAGTGATAGTTTTACTTCTTCCTTTCCAATTTTGATGCCTTGTATTTCTTTTTCTTGTCTAATTGCTCTGGCTAGAACCTCCAACATAATGTTGAATACTAGTGGTGATAGTGGACATCCTTGTCTTGTTCCTGATCTTAGGGGGAAAGTTTTCAATTTTTCCCCATTGAGGATGATATTAGCTGTGAGTTTTTCATATATTCCCTCTATCATTTTAAGGAAGTTCCCTTGTATTCCTATCCTTTGAAGTGTTTTCAACAGGAAAGGATGTTGAATCTTTTCAAATGCCTTCTCTGCATCAATTGAGATGATCATGTGATTTTTCTGCTTTGATTTGTTGATATGGTGTATTACATTAATTGATTTTCTTATGTTGAACCATCCTTGCATACCTGGGATGCATCCTACTTGGTCATGATGTATAATTCTTTTAATGTGTTGTTGGATACGATTTGCTAGAATTTTATTGAGAATTTTTGCATCTATATTCATTAAAGAGATTGGTCTGTAGTTTTCTTTTTTTGTAATATCTTTGCCTGGTTTTGGTATGAGGGTGATGTTGGCTTCACAGAATGAATTATGTAGTTTTCCCTCCACTTCAATTTTTTTGAAGAGTTTGAGGAGAGTTGGTACTAATTCTTTCTGGAATGTTTGATAGAATTCACATGTGAAGCCGTCTGGTCCTGGACTTTTCTTTTTAGGAAGCTTTTGAATGACTAATTAAATTTCTTTTCTTGTGATTGATTTGTTGAGGTCATCTATTTCTTCTTGAGTCAAAGTTGGTTGTTCATGTCTTTCCAGGAACCCGTCCATTTCATCTAAATTGTTGTATTTATTAGCGTAAAGTTGTTCATAGTATCCTGTTATTACCTCCTTTATTTCTGTGAGGTCAGTAGTTATGTCTCCTCTTCCATTTCTGATCTTTTTTATTTGCATCCTCTCTCTTCTTCTTTTTGTCAATCTTGCTAAGGGCCCATCAATCTTATTGATTTTCTCATAGAACAAACTTCTGTTCTTATTGATTTTCTCTATTGTTTTCATGTTTTCAATTTCATTTATTTCTGCTCTAATCTTTGTTATTTCTTTCCTTTTGCTTGCTTTGGGTTTAGTTTGCTGTTCTTTCTCCAGTTCTTCCAAATGGACAGTTAATTCCTGCATTTTTGCCTTTTCTTCTTTTCTGATATAGGAATTTAGGGCAATAAATTTCCCTCTTAGCACTGCCTTTGCTGTGTCCCGTAAGTTTTGATATGTTGTGTTTTCATTTTCATTCGCCTCGAGGTATTTACTAATTTCTCTTACAATTTCTTCTTTGATCCACTTGTTATTTAAGAGTGTGTTGTTGAGCCTCCACGTATTTGTGAATATTCTGGCACTCCGCCTATTGTTGATTTCCAACTTCATTCCTTTATGATCCAAGAAAGTGTTGTGTATGATTTCAATCTTTTTAAATTTGTTGAGACTTGCTTTGTGACCCAGCATATGGTCTATCTTTGAGAATGATCCATGAGCACTTGAGAAAAAGGTGTATCTTGCTGTTGTGGGATGTAACGTCCTATAAATGTCTGTTAAGTCTAGCTCATTTATAGTAATATTCAGATTCTCTATTTCTTTATTGATCCTCTGTCTAGATGTTCTGTCCATTGATGAGAGTGGCAAATTGAAGTCTCCAACTATTATGGTATATGTGTCTATTTCCCTTTTCAGTATTTACAGTGTATTCCTCATGTATTTTGGGGCATTCTGGCTCGGTGCATAAATATTTATGATTGTTATGTCTTCTTGTGCAATTGTTCCTTTTATTAGTAGGTAGTGTCCTTCTCTGTCTCTTTTAACTGTTTTACATTTGAAGTCTAATTTGTTGGATATTAGTATAGCTACTCCTGCTCTTTTCTGGTTGTTATTTGCATGAAATATCTTTCCCAACCTTTCACTTTCAACCTATGTTTATCTTTGGGTCTAAGATGTGTTTCCTGTAGACAGCATATAGAAGGATCCAGTTTTTCAATCCATTTTGCCAGTCTATGTCTTTTGATTGGAGAATTCAGTCCATTAACATTTAGTGTTTTTACTGTTTGGATAATATTTTCGTCTACCATTTTGCCTTTTGTATTATATATATCATATCTGACTTTCCTTCTTTCTACGCTCTTCTCCATACCTCTCTCTTCTGTCTTTTCGTATCCGACTCTAGTGTTCCGTTTAGTATTTCTTGCAGAGCTGGTCTCTTGGTCACAAATTCTCTCAGTGACTTTTTGTCTGAGAATGTTTTAATTTCTCCCTCATTTTTGAGGGACAATTTTGCTGGGTATAGAAATCTTGGTTGGCAGTTTTTCTGTTTTAGTAATTTAAATATATCATCCCACTGTCTTCTAGCCTCCATGGTTTCTGCTGAGAAATCTACACATAGTCTTATTGGGTTTCCCTTGTATGTGATGGATTATTTTTCTCTTGCTGCTTTCAAGATCCTCTCTTTCTCTTTGACCTCTGACATTCTAACTAGTAAGTGTCTTGGAGAACGCCTATTTGGTTCTAATCTCTTTGGGGTGCGCTGCACTTCTTGGATCTGTAATTTTAGGTCTTTCATAAGAGTTGGGAAGTTTTCAGTGATAATTTCTTCCATTAGTTTTTCTCCTCCTTTTCCCTTCTCTTCTTCTTCTGGGACACCCACAACACATATATTTGTGCACTTCATATTGTCCTTGAGTTCCCTGATACCCTGTTCAAATTTTTCCATTCTTTTCCCGATAGTTTCTGTTTCTTTTTGGAATTCAGATGTTCCATCCTCTAAATCACTAATTCTATCTTCTGTCTCTTTGAATCTATCATTGTAGGTATCCATTGTTTTTTCCATCTTTTCTACTTTATCCTTCACTTCCATAAGCTCTGTGATTTGTTTTTTCAGTTTTCCTATTTCTTCTTTTTGTTCAGCCCATGTCTTCTTCATGTCCTCCCTCAACTTATCGAATTCGTTTTTGAAGAGCTTTTCCATTTCTGTTCATATGTTCAGCATTAGTTGTCTCAGCTCTTGAATCTCATTTGAACTATTGGTTTGTTCCTTTGACTGGGCCATATTTTCAATTTTCTGAGTGTGATCCGTTATCTTCTGCTGCCGTCTGGGCATTTAGTCAGATTTCCCTGGGTGTTGGACCCAACAGGTTGAAAGATTTTTCTGTGAAATCTCTATGTTCTGTTTTTCTTATCCTGCCCAGTAGGTGGCGCTCGTGGCACACGTTTCTCTACGGGTCCCACCAGTAAAAGGTGCTGTGGGTCCTTTAACTTTGGAAAACTCTCACCGTGCGGGAGCTTCGCCAGCCTAAGCATCTTGGAAGAGTGCCAGCTGGCCCGGGGGTCCGAACGCGGGGAGGTTCGCTGGCCACCGCAGCCTGGGAGAGCGCCCGTCCAAATTACCTTGTCGCCCGGGGCGCCAAGCGTGGCGGAAGGGCACCAGCCGCCGCAGCCCGGGAGAGTGCACCGTTCCCTGCCGGACCGGGGATTCACGTGTTTGGAATGGTCCCCCCCGGTCACCGTTCTCCGCGGTCTGGGGATTTCCGATCCAATTCTCTCAGTTGGTCCGGGGGTCCTCGTGTGGTGGGGCGCCAGCCGCCGCGGCTTGTGGGGTCCGCCTGCCCAATTCTGCCAGCTGGCCCGGGAAGAAGGAAGGGAGGGACTCCGGCCGCTTCCCACCCCTCCCGGGAAAGCCCGCGCCCCTCGGCAATCTCACCAGATCTGGTTCTCCCAGACAGTCAGCCGTTCCAGGATGGGATACGCTGTCTTTTTTATCTCTGTTGTGGCTCTGGGAGCTGTTCTGTATCGTTTCTACTTCCCTAGTAGCTGTTCTGGAGGAGGAAAGGTGAGGGTGGCAAGGCTGTCGAGGACGGTGGCGGAGGAGCCGGTGAAGGCAGAAGAGGGCACGGTGGTGTTTGGAGAGCCGCTGGAGTAGGAGGAGAAAGGGAAGGATAAGATGGCGGATGGAGCGCCGCCAGAGCAGAAGAGGAAAGAGAAGGGCAAGATGGCGGCGGGAGCACCACCGGCAGAGAAAGAGGAAGAGGAGGGCTAGATGGTGGCAGGAGCACCGGCGGAGAAGGGGGAAGAGGAGGGCTAGATGGCGGCGGGAGTGCCGGCGGAGAAAGAGGAAGAGGAGGGCTAGATGGCGGCAGGAGCGCCACCGGCAGAGATGGGGGAAGAGGAGGGCTAGATGGCGGTGGGAGCGCTGGCGGAGAAAGAGGAAGAAGAGGGCTGGATGGCGGCGGGAGTGCCACCGGCAGAGAAAGAGGAAGAGTAGTCCTTGATTTTTGTTCATTCTTCTTTTTAAAGATGGGCATTTAGGGCAATGGGTTTGGCTCTCAGCACTGTCTTTGCTGCATCCCATAAGGTCTATGTTGTGTTCTCGTTTTTGTTCATCTCCAGGTATTTACCTGTAGCAGACAGGATTAACATAAGACCTGTGGCACTACTTGGAATAGATGGCATTAGGGTGGTGGCAGCAGTAAACTGCTTTATGTTATCTAATTTATGTAAGACAGTCTAGGAGGAAGAGAATGTTTGTTTACCCCAAATGGTTATTTAAAGTACAAAGGAAGAACACTGAAAGATAAGAACTTTGTTCCCTCAGGAAATGCATGCATGCCTTTTGTCAATCTGCAGTATATAACCAGGATCTGGTTAAGAATAAAATTGTCTGATGTAAACTTAAGGCTCTGACCCCCTAAGCCCATCTGTGTGTGTCTTTCTTCCTTCCTTCCTTCCTTCCTTCCTTCCTTCCTTCCTTAATATCCTTCAAGCTCCATTTCATAGGAAGTAACATTCACCAGTTTTGCTAGCAATTTCTCCTTTGACCCACTGATTATTTAAGATTGCATTATTTAATCTCCTTGTGTTTGGACAGTTCCATTGTATTCAGAGAGAATACTTTATATAATTTCAATGTTACTGAATTTGTTGAGCCTGTTTTGTGCCCAAGCATGTGCTTTGTCCTCGGGGACATTCCGTGGGCACTACAGAGGTATGTGTGTCCTGATATTTTGGGGTGTGGTGATCTATATATGTCTGTTAAGTTTAATTCATTTATTCCATCATTTACATTCTCTCTGTTCTTGTTGGTCCTCTGTCGGGTTGTTCTGTCTATGGTGGAGAGTGGTGTGCTGATGTCTCCCACTGTTATTGCTGAAGTTCCCTTCAGTTTTTCTAATGTTTGTATCATGTATTTTGGAGCTCCATGCTTGGGAGCATACACATTTGTGATTGTCATGTCTTCTTGGTGAATTGTCCCTTTTATTAATATGTATTGTCCTTCCTGGGCTCTTATGACATCTTTACATTTGAAGTCTATCTTGTTTGATATTGGCATAGCTACTCCTGCTTTCTTTAGTTTACAGCTTGCACAGAAGGTTTTTTCCATCCTTAAAAAAAATAAAAATAGAAATTAAATTAAATTAAATTAAATTAAAAAAATGTGGAAAAGATATGGGATTCTATAAATCTTTTAATACAGAAGTTCTAGATTTATATTTATTGGATTTCTGGAAAAATTCTAAATTAATTTCCCATATTTTCTTCTCTATTGTGAAATTTGTGAGGCTGCATAAAAGACATTTCTTATCCATCAAGAGAAGAGTTTTCTTTGGCAGAAACTTGACTAATTGTGATTCTAGTTGGATTCTAGTTGGTTTCATAGCCAATTCATTCTAAGTGGTTCAATACTGATTTCCAAAGATTGCATTAATTATTTGTATCTGATATTTCTCAGTATTCCTAACAAACTGCATGATGAGAACTAGAATCCTCATTTTACTTCTGAGGAAACACTCTTTGAGAATAAAAAACAGCATGGAACAGGTTAATAAAATCCAATAAAAGCGTCTTTTTCCATATTGTTTTTATTTTTAAATTCATGGACATTTTCAAAAAAACTCAAACATGGAGAGAAGGTGAATCATCAGGTACTCAATAAACCACTTCAACAATATGAACATTTGGCCAATTTGCTTTCATCTATACACCAACTATACTGTTGTTGTGTTAAGTTTTGACCCTTCAATAGTTTTAAATAAAATCCTACACAGCATATTGTTTTATGGGTAAATAATTATTCTTCTACAGGTATCCTTTTACTGAAAAATTTAATGTTCCCTAAAAACTTTATACATTTTTAATTTGCCAAATGCCAAGTCTGATGGCCTTTAACATGCTCCTATGCTCCATATTTTCTGAAAATTGACAGTTAAATCTAAAGGCTTAGTCAGGCACAGTTCTGATTTTTTGGTGAGAATAATTTACAGGTCATGCCTCCATCCATTTCTTAAATAATAATTTAAAATGTGTTATTCAAATGTGATCATTCCTTCTATGTAAGCCAAATTGGATATTTCTAAAAAGAACTTTCCATCATCAACTACTTGGTTACAATGACTATCCTGCAGGCAGTTCTGTGTCCTCACTGCTGGGAATGCTCAGTCTCACCTGCAACACGAATTTGAAGGAATTGTGCAGGACTTTCATTTCTTCCATTATCTATTTCCATTAATCCCCAGGAGTTCAGTTCCATTTTGTAGAAACTCCTCAGTTGTATTGCTTTCTAATATTCTCCATTTTAATAATGTTCTCATGTAAGTCAAATTTTGCCTTTTCTAAAATCTTTCAACTTTTTGCTTACCTATTACTTTCTTCATGGAGGCTGATTTTCACTTCTCAGAATTTCTCATACCCTCCCATTAGCTTAGCTTCTATTTACGTTGTTAAAACTGATGATATAATTTAGAACTAGAAGGAAAGTTAAACCCATCACACCTACTTTGTCCAAACCTTTTTTTAAAGAAAAACTCAAGAATATATATATATATGTTTTTTTTTCTTGTGGCTGCTTCTTGAATGCATGATGGGATAGATGCTGAGCTGATATCAGGGGAAGGCAGTGCTGCTCCATTGATTTAGCTCATATCTTATTGTCAGTGCCATCACTCTGGAGAGTTGCTTTATTATTTTTTTTCTCCTTAAAGTTGTAGGCAACATTTGCATAAATATGGATGGATAGTAGCACAAGGATTTCAGTAATTCTATCACAAAAATTAAGCAAAATATTAATTGAAATGCATGGCACATGATTTTGTGTTAATACTGTAAAGTACATTAATTATTAGAATTACCTTAAACTTTTTGTCAAACGAGGTGGGAGTTACAATGATTGGAAAGAAAGAAACAAAACTCTTATAATATTCAGATGATTTAATTTTTTCTACACACTAAAACACATGCTTTACAACTTTATCAGCCTCAGAAGACTGAATATGTTTCACAATGAAGAAGAATAGACTATAGGAATAGATACAAAGAGGGGTCAAACTGCACTGCAAAATTCTAATTCATTTAAATATAAAACTACTAAAATACTACTGTTTATAAATATTTTTGATCTGTGGATTTTTATGTCATCTGCATTTTTATCAGAATATTTTATTTTAAGAGAAGAAAAGTACAAATAATGGGTTAAGTGTTCCTGCTCAGAAAAACTATGTAAAATTATAACTTACTAGAAAATAAATTTTAAGGTTTTTCTAAAGATAATTATGAAGCTATTATGACAGTGATGAAGGATGACCTTATCTTTATAGTGTATGATCTGTTTCTAGAGAAGAGTGGTCAGTATTCTTAGTCTATTATTCTTCTTCCAATTAATCTTTAACTAAAAGAAATTCCAACAAAATTTCTATAGAACTCAGGTCAGTGCCACGTTTAAACCTCCACCAAAAGAATTAAGAAAACCTTAGAAGTACAATGTGTCAGTTCTTTCCTTACCAAGGAGAGAAGTTCAATATTAAAAAATGTACAAAAGCAAAGCCTGAGAATATATCTTAAAAAATAAAAAAACACATTGATGAACTTAATAGACTATAATTGAGAGTCCAAGAAAAGGACAACAGCACTTCAAAACATTCGTGAAAGGAAAGGCAATTCAATGCATGAAGTTGATATTACTAAACTTATGAATGGAAATATAATAAATCAACTTTCTAGGGAAAAGATTAATATTCAATCCTTCTATAAGAAAATGTAGTAAGATATAAGAAATATTAATCTTCCTGTAAATGCCAATCACTTTTAATTAGAGATAAATTAAGAGGCAAAAATCAAAGCATACATTTATTCAGGATTCACAATTGCACTTGTCTTTTTATTGGAATAGTCACAGCAAATTACTTGGACTAAGTAGGCTGTGATTAAAGCACTACTTTGGAATCTATTCAGTTTATATTTTCTTCTTTTTCAAGAGTTTTAAGTAGTCAAAAATGGACTTTTATGTAAGGTCCATTACTTATGCAAAGAACCTGTCTGTGTCTTTAAAATGTAAATCATAAGGGATACAGACTGTACAACGGGACTGGATATAAAAACTCAGAAATGGACAGCACAATACTACCCAATTGTAATGCAATTATGTTAAAACACTGAATGAAGCTGCATGTGAGGTATAGGTTTTTTGTTTTTGTTTTTTTTCTTTCTATTATTGTTTTAATTCTTATTCTGTTGTCTTTTTATTTCTTTTTCTAAATCGATGCAAATGTACTAAGAAATGATGAATATGCAACTATGTGATGTTATTAAGAATTACTGATTGTACATGTAGATTGGAATGATTTCTAATTGTTTTGTTAATTCTTTTTTTAATTAATAAAAAAAAAAAAAAAAGAACACACGTTACCAAGAGACAAAAAAAAAAAAAAATGTAAATCATAGCTGGAATATTTATGCAGATTTCATTACTATATGAAGCTTAAGATGTGATTAAAAGAGGAGACAATAGTTTATGTATTGTTCCTATTGATATTTAATTAGGATATAACAAGTTTCATGATTATCTGATCAGTTTAATAAATTTGTCCTATTCTTATGGAAATCTAATTATCCAAACATCTGAAATTTACTTTTTAAAATTTTATCTCTGCAATACTTTAATATGTAAGAAATTTTGTTTCCTCTGATATTCCTCTTTTACATCACATAAAAAAATGCATCTTACTTCAACTAACTGTTAACTTTTAAAATATAAAAGTGATTTAATATCATAAGCAAATATATTTATAAACTTGACATAGGAAAAGCAAGATTCTAAAGCAAAACAGCCTTGAAGTTGAAGAAAAGGTTTGTATTTCATAATAATTTTAAAATTTATGACAAAAATACTATAAATAAAGGTAAAGTTTACTAAAACCCAAGAGAAAATATTTGTAATGTATGTGAAGGAAATGTACCAATTTGGGCATGTGTTTGGGTCAGTTTTAGCCCATTTAGTCAATTTGTGCAGAGAAAAGTCTTAGATTGTCATACCTGAAGATTGAATAGTTTCATCAATGTTGCCTATCAGACTAGATGCAGTTTAATCCTAGATTTGATTCAAGGTGCTTAAACCCTCATTATGTTTGCCTAAGAGAGGATAAAAAGGTGTCTTCTACAGATTTTATTACTATTACTACTACCAGTAATAATAACAATAGTAATAATAATATAATGGCTTGATTACAAGAAAGTGTAACATGGACAAACAGGCAAAAAAAAATATGACCAAAAAAATCACAAGAAAATGATTTCAGGAGAGGTACACATGAAAATGGGCTTGTTTTTAAACTATGATTTTATTTTAAAGAAAACAGAGAAAGCATATGCAAAATAAAGAAAGGTTGGGGAATTTCACCAGAAAATTGTAATAGATAAAAAATAACCAAATGGACATTATAAATAGAAAATTAAAATATTTGAAATCAAGAACAAAATAGACTGATCAACTGTAAATTAATTCAACAGAATATAACCAACTGAAGCAAGATATGAAAAAAGAGGACAATGACTAAAGGACATGGGGTAATATTCAGAATGTATAGCATACATTTAGCTGGAATTGCAGAGAAGAGTGAAAGAATGGCACACAAGCCATGTTCAAAGAGATAATAGTGGGTGCTTTTTTAGAAGCTACTGAAAGTCGTAACTGACATACTTAAGAAGCTCAGAGCACCCCAAAGAGGTATGGATGTGTGTTTATAACATCAGCAACAACCTAATCACATGAAAGTAAAACAGTTGAATATCAAATTCACAAAACAATAAATAAAATCTTTAATGTGGTCAGAATGGAAACTACACATTGCCTACCTTGGAACAACAAAGTGACATAGAGCTGCCTTCAAAAACTAAATAATGGAAGCCACAGAAAATGGAAACCTACTGAAAATGGAGTGATATCTTTAAAGTATTGAGAATATAACAAAACCATAAAACTCTCACCTGAGAATGTTAAACTAAGCAAAATATCCTCAATAAGAAAGATGAGATAAAAATGCATTCAGATGAAGCATGTAATAACATTATGCTGAGTGAGTCTAGCCAAAAACTAAAGGACAAATACTGTATGGTCCCACTGATGTGAACCGACATTTGAGAATAAACTTGGAATATGTCACTGGTAACAAAGTCCAGCAGGAGTTAGAAACAGGGTAAGATAATGGGCGATTGGAGCTGAAGGGATACAGACTGTGCAACAGGACTAGATACAAAAACTCAAAAATGGACAGCACAATAATACCTAATTGTAAAGTAATCATGTTAAAACACTGAATGAAGCTGCATCTGAGCTATAGGTTTTTTGTTTGTTTGTTTGTTTGTTTTTGTTTTTGTTTTTTTTTGTTTTGTCTGTCTGGTTGTTTGTCTTTTTTTTTTTAACTATTGTTATTACTTTTATTTTTTTCTCTATATTAACATTCTATATCTTTTTCTGTTGTGTTGCTAGTTCTTCTAAACTGATGCAAATGTACTAAGAAACGATGATCATGCATCTATGTGATGATGTTAAGAATTACTGATTGCATATGTAGAATGGTATGATTTCTAAATGTTGGGTTAATTTCTTTTTTTCTTTTTTTCCATTAATTAATAATAAAAAAAAGCATTCGGATGAACAATAATTAAGGGAATTTGTTGCCAGCAGCCTTGCACTGAAGCATCATGAATTCCTTCTGCTATAGGAAAATAATCACAAATGCAAATATGGAAATGCAAGAATGAATTACACCAGGAAAGTTAAATATCTGGAAGAACATGAATAAATATTTACTATGAAAATAGTTTCTCATAGAGTTTAAATTTTGTGTATATCTGATAGTTACGACAAAAAATTATGCAAATATTATGGTGGAGATAAATGGAATTTAAAATTAAATGTAGTAAAAGGGTCTAAATTTTAGCAATGTTTGTGAATTACTGAAAATAATTATGTGCATTAGATTATAATAAATCAAGGATGCATTTTAAAACTCTAACTGTAGCTGATAAAGAATGTGTAACTAAAATGAAGAAAGAGGTCAGATAATACAAAACAGGTTTGTTTTTTCCAACGTAAGACCAAGAAATATACTAAACAAAAAATAAGTTAGCTAAATAGAACCTAAATGGTAACATGATACGTATATGTCTTTGTGTGTATACATACATATGATCTCCAAGTATAGTATTTATATATATATAAATGAACTAAATAACAACTTCACAGGCAGCTCACAATGTGGCCATTTGCTTTCTTCCATGCCAGGAGGTGGGGGTGGACTGTTGCTTCCTTCTCTTTTAAGAGCTCACTCAATTAGATCAAGTATATCTACATAACCTCCCTTTTGATGAACTCAAAGCCAACTAATTAGGGACCTTAATTATGCATGCAAAATTCCCTTCATCATTTTGCTTAACATAATCACCGCAGCAATGCCCTAATTTATTCTCAGGTTCTCACTCATGGTAAAGGAAAAGAAATTATACAACATGTGTACACCAAACCCTGGAATCTTAGACCATCTTAAATCCTGCCACCTCACACAAAATATTGAAAATCTCTTTATCCTTTTGTGACTCACCTTTTCACTTTCTTAAAGTAATTTTTGATGAATAAAAGTCCTTAATATTAGTGCAAACTATATAATTTATATTTTCCTTTATGTTTATCTTTGTTTGGGTATCTTCTTAAAAAATATTTTCCAACTCTAAGTATATCAAGTTACTCTACATCTTTTATTTCACTTATGTCTATAATGTACACCTGGAATTGATTATTGTGAATTTTCTTTCTATTTGAATATCACATTGACCAGTACTGTTCAATGATAATGTTATTAGAAAACTTAAACTCATAGAAAATATACTTATAAGGAAAACATAGAAAAAGTTAAATTATGCAAATTATGAAGAAGTTACATTACATTTAAAAAATATTTATGTTTCAAATACTATATTACATACGGGGGGCCAGAATATAAACATGGAATTATAAGCACCCAATAAATAGTTGATGCTTGATTTTATAGCAACTAATTTTGTGTTTCCCAGCACATATAAGGGAAAATTTGAAACATTATTGGCTGAAAATGATATAATTTATTTTCTTCTAGATTAAATGGTTAGAGGGAGATAGTCTGGGCCTGTTTTTAGAAGGAAACCATTCTAACTTTCTCTCTTTTTGATTTACATTCTTACTGATGTCTTCCAATCTAAAATTTGCTTATAGTTTAATACTGTTTTTAGAGACTCAACCCCCTTTTCAAAGAGCCATCATGGAAATTTCACACATAAATTTCTGATGGTATTCTCTTTGTTGAGGTCATAGATTTCTTGCTGTCAAGAAATCTAGGAAATGTTCTTGTTTTATTTTTAGCTAAGCACATTGTTACTTATAATAATATTAGTTGTATTATGAAATAAAAAGCAAACCACACTGTATTTTGTTTTCTGTTCTTGCTATAACAAATTACCACTAATTTTGTGGCTTAAAATAACTCAAATTTATTACCTGGAAATTCTGAGGATCTGAAATGGGTCTCACTGGGCTAAAATCAAGAGGTTGGCAGGGCCATGTTCCTTTCTGGAGGGTCTACGGGTGAACCTCTCCTTACATCTTCCGTTTCCAGAGGCCATCTGTATACTTGGCTCATGACCTCGCATCCCTGCCGCTTCTGTTCCATTTCCACATCTCCTCCCCTGACTCTGAACCTCCAGTGACCCTCTTTCACTTGGAGTAATCCTTGCGATTTCTTTGCCCCCTTCTAGACAATCCAGGATGATCTCCCTATCTCAGGGTCCTTAATTTAACCACACCTGCAAAATACCTTTATCCACGCAAAGAAACATATTCACAGGTTCTGGGATTAGAACATGGCCCCATGCAGGGAGCCAGCAGTCTGCCTACCATGCACAGTAGTAGATACAGACCTAATGATCAAATCCTTAACAGAGAATGGAGGGAGATGGCTACTCTAATAAAAATATAGGTAGGTTTACTAGATTTATTTCTCTGATTTTCTTCAAATTTATTAGCCTGATTTATGAATCTAACACATAATTTATGCTGTTACTAAAGCATTTTTGTACAGGAAAATAATTTTCAAGTCCTTGACTATTGATTCACATCATTCAAATAATAGTTTATATAGATTCATCCTGGCATATATGAGAACCCATGAGTGTTGTGCTTGCATTTAAGGCAAATATTTTCTCTAAATCACACATATACTCTACTCCCAAATATTAGATACTCTTTTGGCAGGAAGACGATAGGTTCTGACCTAAATATCATGTCAATATAGCTATAATCTCTGTGCAATATGGAAGTATGTATAGCAATGCTTCTCCATTTTTTTCAATTGATATTATCTCTCAATACACAGTCACATAACTTAACCAGATTTCATGAAATTACAAATATATTCAACCCTGATATTTACTGTTTTTTTTCTAATCAATTTTATTTTGGCCATCAGCCAATTGTTAATCTAATCCAAATGATCTCCTATAACAGTGTCTAACTGTGTGGACGCAATTTAACACAGCTTCCATAACCATATGTAAACCTTCTCTACAAACCTTGCAACAATGACAATTTTGCATTTATTTGTGTGAATATTTGGTTACAAGGTAAGATTCTCTGCTTTTATTCAGGGAATATACTATTATTCTCATGACATAATAAGCACACAATCAGTATTTGTTGGAGGAAACCTTGGTTCTTCTTTCTCCATTACTAAGTATGTATAATCATTCCCTAAATTCTGCCTGTTCTACTTTCAAAATGTGTATTAATTTATCCGTTTAACTCCATGGCCACCATTATTCTCCTTATCAATACTGTTATCAGCTATTCCACTGCAATCGTCTCCTACTTGACATCAGCAATTCCATTCCTGGCCTTTCTCATCTTAATACGATAGAAAACTGACCTCAAACAACCTAGTGATTTTTTTTTAGACATCTTAAATTTTGACTTTCAAGTGCACAAAAATCTCAACTAGTTAATATGACCTACAGTGTTCAGTAGCATCTGATTCTTAGTTGCAACAACTAGATATTGATCCAAAATAAAGCCATCACATCATCACAGAGCATAGTGGATTAGAACTGCAAACATATATTGAGTTCACAATTCTGTTAGTTAACAAGTTGCTTTGGGCTCCGCTGGGATGTTCTACTGATATGGGCTGGGCTTACATATGCATCTGTGTTTAGCCGGTGAATTATTTGGGGATAAGCCCACTGTTATCTGGGGATGTTACCCTCCTCTTGGTTTTCATCTTCTGGGATGACAACCCCATCTTTTGTCACAAGGTGGCAACTCCACAGGGGAGAACAGAAGTGTGCAAAAGTTTTTGAGGTTTAGACTTGGAAATGATACAGCAACATGTCCACTGGATTGTTTGCCTAAAGCCAGATTCATGGTTCAAGAAATAGACTCCACCTCTTGATAGGAGGTTCTGGAAAGTCACATCGCAGTGAGGGCTTCGGTACGGAGGATGGGATGATCTCTGACCATGTTTGCAAGCCATCTCCCACCTCTCCACATCTCCTGCAAGCAGTTTATCTCAAACCGGCCTCTTACGCATCACTTCTTGCTCACACCCATCCAGCCACACCAGCCTCCTTTCTATTCT
The DNA here is from genome assembly GCF_023851605.1 of Tamandua tetradactyla. Classification (NCBI taxonomy): domain Eukaryota; kingdom Metazoa; phylum Chordata; class Mammalia; order Pilosa; family Myrmecophagidae; genus Tamandua; species Tamandua tetradactyla. The sequence continues at coordinate 92,196,449 of NC_135332.1, forward strand.
TCCAATGGACCAAACACATTTCTAACTGGGAAGTTTTGATTGTCTGTTCCCTAAGCCTCAATATCATGTTCTTTATCTTGCCACCACTGAGGTCCCAGATCAGTTACCACTTTAAATCATCACTCAATGAAGACTTTTTTCTAATCAATTTTGTGATTAGAAAAAATTTTGTGATTGTGTGGTTTGAAAGGATGTATGTTCCCTAGAAAAGCCATGCTTTAATCTAAATCCCATCTCGTAAAATAGAATAATCCTTTTTCAAGCTTTAACTTGTAGTCCAAATTCCTCCAACCTGAAGGGTAAGGAAAGAAATCTAAAATGATTCTAAATTATTATTAAATCAAAAGTATCAATCACTATAAAGTATGTATTGTGTCCCAGGATAATTATTTTACAATAGACGACTGTGGGCTAACTGAGGAGGATAGGGACTCCAAAGCTTAACACCAGGACGTAGTAACTATTTTATAAGCATTTGCTATTCTAATTTTTGAAACAATAGATACAATTGCTTCAATTGTGAGACAATTTTTTCCACAAAATATTGAATAGTTTTGGGGTAAAATTAACTGAAGGATATTATCAAGGGCTAACGTGCAAATTACTCTAAAGGACCCTCCTTTCCAATCAGGAGCCTTTCTTGAGCATCTGTTTTGATTTGACTGTTTAATTTTCTTTTCTCCTCACAATAGGGGAAAGTAATTATTAATGCCAGCTCTTAATCAGGAGCCTTGTGCCCAGGGCATCTGTTTCTGCTTGGGTCTCTACTGCAACACATCCTAGTTTCTGCTAAGAGAATTGGTTAGCAACCAGAGCCTTTGTTCCATTTTCCTAACTGAGTTATTGAAAAGAAATCATTGCAGCATACAGCCTTCTACATATGGATGTCACCAACACCCCCTTAAAATTATCTTCTCTTTCTACATCACTGTTCTTTGAAGTCTTATAAAAATAATCAGCCTCCCCTGGTTTTAATTTTTCATACTCTATTTTGTTTGAAATGCTTGATGGAGAAAACTTGGGCTTCATCTATAAATATGGCACAGAAATATTCAATTCAAGAATTCTCTTTGCTTCCCCTTCTAGATATCTGATCCACATTTTTTTTTCCACTTTGTGATTGTGTGGTTTGAAAGGATGTATGTTCCCTAGAAAAGCCATGCTTTAATCTAAATCCCATCTCATAAAATAGAATAATCCTTATTCAATACTGTGTGTTTGAATTTGTAATTAGATCATCTCCCTGGAGATGTAACCCAATCAAGAGTGGTTGTTAAACTGAATTGGAAGAAATGTGTCTCCACCTATTTGGGTGGGTCTTGGTTAGTTTCTGGAGTCCTATAAAAGAGGGAACATTTTGGAGAATGAGAGAGATTCAGAGAGAGCAGAGAATGCTGCAGCACCATGAAGTAGAGAGTCCACGAGCCAGCGACCTTTGGAGATGAAGAAGGAAAAGGCCTCCTGGGGAGCTTCATGAAACAGGAAGCCAGGAGAGTAAGCTAGCAGATGATGCTGTGTTTGCCATGTGTCCTTCCAGCTGAGAAACTCTGTGTTTGCCATGTGCCTTCTCACTTAGAGAGAAACCCTGAACTTCATTGGCCTTCTTAAACCAAGGTATCTTTTTCTGAATGGATGCCTTCGATTGGACATTTCTATAGATTTGTTTTAATTGGGACATTTTCTCTACCTTAGAACTGTAAACTAGCAACTTATTAAATTCCTCTTCTTAAAAGCCATTCTGTTTCAGGTATATTGCATTCTGGCAGCTAGCAAGCTAGAAGAGTGATATATCTTATATCTTAGAAATCACTATTATCAGTTTTTATGGAATACTCATTCTTTTATAGAGCTGTATGGTATTCCACTGTGAGGATGAATATAGTTTATCTAACTAGCTCCACAATGGGCATTTCCTATATTTTTCTATATTCCTATATTTTGTGATGAAAATTAAAGGTCATAATGCATAACCTTGTGTGCATGTTGTTTTGTACTTGAGGGGGAAATTCCATTAGGGAAAATTCATAGACATAGTATTGTTGGGTCAGAGGGTAAATGCACATATAGTTTTATAGATATTGCCAAATTTCTCTCTACACAGATAATCATTTTGTACTCCCACCTGAAAAATATGGAAGATCTGTTTCCTATCAGCCTTTCCAGCATAGAAGGATGATAAGCTTGTGCATTTTTCCAATATTATACATGAGAAATGGTTAGTATCTCTATGAATTTATTATTTTGCCTTTCTCATGCTGAATGAATTTGAGCATCTTTTCATATATTTAAGTCCATTTGTATCTATTTTCTTGTGAGCTGTCTGTTCACATCTTTTGTCCATTTCTTTGTTTTCTTTATGCAGATATTATTTTTGTAAAATTGTATTGCTGTATAATATGCTCAAACATTAAAGTGCACAGATATTAAGTTTATAGCTCAATACAATTTTAGAAAATGCTGGAGTAAAAAAAAATGTACTTTCCCGTGCTTTTACCTATTGTATTGGTCTTCCTTTCTTCCTGATGTTCTTAGGTTCTTTTTAAATCATTTCCTTTCTGTGTAGAAAACTTCTTTTAGTCATTCTTTTTATGGTAGATCTACAGGCAATATCTTCTTTTAGCACTTCTGTATATGAGAATGTCTTGCTTTCCCCTTGATTCTTGAAGGTTATTTTTGATGGATATAGAATTATGGGCTCACATTACTTCTCTTTCAGCTCTTGAAAAAAATTGTGCAATTTTCTTCTTGCCTCCATGAATTCTGATGAGATATCTGCTGTCCTTCAAATTCCTTTTCTCCTACATGGAAGGTGCCACTTCTTTTTTACTATTTTGAAGAGTTTATGTTTGTCTTTTATTTTTAGATGTTTGATTATGATGTACTTTGGTCTGGGTTTCTTGGGATTTATCTTGTTTGGGACTTACTCCATTTCTTGAATCTATGGGTTTTTGTCTTTTGCCAAATTTTGAAGGTTTCAACCATTATTTCCTCAAAACATTTCCAGTCCCACTCTCTCTTCTTCTTACAGAAATCCAAAGAAATGAATATTAGATTTTTTATTATAGTCCCACATATGCCCAAGGGTCTGTTCACTTTATTTTTTCACTTAGTTTTCTTCCTTGTTCAGACTGGGCAATTTCTATTTTTCTATCTTCAAGTTTTATTCTTCTTTCCTCTGTCTGCTTCTTTCTTTGGGGTCTATCCATTGAATTTGTTCTTTAAAATTTCAATTGTTGTATTTTTCATTTGTAAAATTTCCATTTGACTCTTCTTTATATGTTCTATTTTGTTGATAAGACTTTCTGTTTCCTTATTGAGACTTCTTGTTTTTATTTTCACTTGGTTTCAAACACTTTTAATTCCTTGCTGAAGCATTTTTATGACAATTACTCTACCATTCTTGTCGTATAATGCTAACATCTCTGTCATCTCCCTGTTGGTATCTACTAATTGTCTTTTCCCATTCCAGTTGAGATTTTTCTGCTGCATGGTATGTGATTTCCTATTGAAACTCAGACATGTTGGTTATTGGGTTATGAAACTCTAGACCTTATTTAAATATTCTGTCTTCCCCTGACACTAGGGAAAAGACTGAAACCCTTGTTATTTCCGGGTGGGGGTGAAAGTCCAGGTTCGCTACTCAGTCTCCACTGGCATAGAGGGGATGGGAGACAGTCTAGGTAACTGCTGAGTAGAGGAAACATTCCTGCTCCCCACATGCCTCCATCCACAGCAACCTGAGTGAGAAGGACAAGAGTGCATCTTACACTGCCTGGAGTCATCTACTGACAATGCAGCGAGAGTAGGTGCTCATTATCACCCACTGGGGATAAAAGTACCATCATCCTAATCTGCCCTCCATGATACTAGCTTGCAGGGGCTTGGGCTGCCCTGTTACAGCCCAACTGAAAGGCTTTAAGATATGAGGTATCTAAGGGAAAGGAAAGTAGACGAAAGGATTGTAAATGAGTGTGCTTTACTGGTTGTGCTCCCAGGCAGAGCTCATCGAACCCAAGAGGGAGTGAGCTGAGTTCACTCATGGGCTTTGGCGAGTGGAGTTTTTAAGGGCAGGGGTTAGGTGATGACATGGAAGGGGCGGCACATTAAACAAAGGATTATTATGCTAGTGGATTGAGCAGCGGGTGGTTAGATGTCCATGAATAGATGTTTGAGGTGCAAAGACCTTGATTGTAGAGGTTCACCTCTCCTTCTAGAGTGACTTCATGATTGCAGCCATAGAGCCTTCCCTTATTTCCTAACATTCCAGCCTTTTTGTGATAGTAGGGCTTCGAGATCTTTCTAGCTGTTTCTTGCTGCAGTGGGATGGTGTGAGGCTATGGACTGAAATTGTTAGGGTCAGGAGAGAGGAGAGGCTGGCTGCAGGAGTTTGGTGAAGTCGGCAGGAAGTGATGCAGAAGTATTTGGTTGACTGCTACTCAAGATAGTTCTCTTATATGACCCTGGAGAAAGTTAAGGAGGCAAGGAGCTAGAATAAAAAAGAGACAAATTAAGATAACTGGACCTAGCAGTGGGAGAAGCCATGCTGCTAGTGGAGAGGAGAACCAGTTTAAAGCAGAGAAGATTTCTTGTTTTCTGCAAGAAAATCTACCTTTAGCTTGTTTAGGGTTTGAATGTTTTGCTCTACCAGACCTGATTCATTGATGTAATAACAACATTCTTCTTGGAGGAATATACAGGTCCCTCTTTTTTGGCTGTCAGCAGGTCTAAGGCCCATCGATTTTGAAGTGTTACCTGAGCTAGTGAAGTGAGTTGGCATTGTAGAGATGAGAGAGATTTGGCTGTTGACTCTAGAGCTACCTGTAGTCGAGTTTCAAAGTTATGAGAGGTTAGAATATTGTGTCCTAGTGCCCCTCCCGCTGTGGCTGAGGCTGCAACTGAGGGGGTCAGGATGATGCCTACTAGGATAGGAAGAAAGGCAGCCTTTTTTGAGCATGAGATGGGTAGTAACCAAGCTAGTTCAGACTCCCCGTAGAGGGTTAAAGAGGAACAATAGTTACCAGGAAGCACGGTCCTGGGGCAGTGGGGTTAAGGCACTTGATAAGAGTTTCATTACACCAGAAATATTGCCCTTTGGGGGCACGGGTGGTGTTGTGAATAGTGACATTGCTTTGGCATCGGTTCGGAAGTTTGGCTTGTTCTACGGTTATGTGTGTGAGGTAGCAGGTTTTTAGGAGGTAGGGAAGGTTTTCAGACTCAGGTTCCCACAAGGGGACACTTTTCAAGGTAGTGTGGCAGGAATTAGGGCTGTGTTGGTGTATTTGGGTGAGGTTTATAGGGACGGCTGCCAAGAGTGGCCTATTTAATGACGCACACAGGAAACAGCGAGATATGTCAGGATGTATTTGCGTTTGGTTGAGGAATTGCAAGGTTTGTTGGAGGATTTGAAGCCATGTATGCGAGGTTGTTGTGGCAGAGGTTTGGGCAAGGTGATTGGAGAGGATTTGCTCAGCTTGTGAAATGTCAATAGACACTTGGGTAAAAGTAGTGTTAACGAGGACATATTCACGGTGTATTTCAATGGTACTTATAGGGTATCGGGACCAGCTGCTGTAGTATAGTTTGCTTTGGACTCCTGCTACCCATCTCATGTCCCAGGGATCTGCAATATTTATGTAAAATTGCTGGGAACTGATGTAAAATGTACCCTTATGAGGTGTTTCATTGTAAGCATCGTGTATCCTGCATGACCAATAGAGGCATCCCCCATATATGTTGTTATAGTTGTTTTGGTTACAATAGCTTTTGGTTTGGGTGTATGGAAAGCAGGCATATGGCCTTGGGTACTTTTTAAACTGATTTTGGAGTAATAGGAATGGTTATAGGTTGGCTACAACCTGTTAAAGGGCAGTTTGCTGTGCCAATTATGTAAGTGGTTGCTTTTCCATTTGGGGTAAAGGTATCCCTGATTTGGAATTCCCAGACATAGGATTTGCTTTCAGTGGGAGTTAGGAGGGTGAGCAGCATGAGTGATATGGACCCAAGTGGGCCCCAGAGGCTGGCAAGTGTAGGAGGGCTTATCCTGCTTATATAATTTGACCCGAGATAGGTGGTGCTAAGAAGAGTCCCCCAATAGTTTTACCGCTGTAGGAGTGATAAGGACCACTGTTTTTGGCCCAGTCCACCATGGTTGGATTGGTCCAGGCTGCAGCTATTAGAGGAGTATCTCATTCCCCGGTTGAAGACTGTGGGGAGAATTGGCATGATCAGTTTCCACTGGTTGAGGCAGGAATCAGTCAGTGTATTCCCACAGTAATTGCTTGAGTAAAGAGATATGGCAGGTAAGAGCTTAAAGGAGGAGGCTGCACTGGCAACTGGTGATTAAGTAGGTATGGGCAGCCGTACATAAGCACTAAAGGACTTAGAAAAGTAGGTGCCCATGGAGTGGCATGTAGTTGGGCGGGAACTAGAGGAAGGAGGTCAAACCAGGATTGTCATAGCTCAATGGCCAACTTGGTTAGTTGAGTTTTGATAAGACCATTGGCTCTTTCTACCAGAAGATTGAGGTTGGTAAGGAACATGTAGCTTCCAATGTATTCCAAGGCCAATGAGGTTTGTTGAACTACCTGAGAAATAAAAGCTGGGCCATTATTGGATTGGATGGAGGTAGGTAGTCCAAAGTGGGGAATGATTTGTTTTAGAAGGATGTCTGCCACCACATCAGCAGTTTCCCGTATAGTGGGGAAAGCTTCTATCCAGCCTGTTAAAGTGTCAGTCATAGTTAGAAGGTACCGTAATTTTTTATGGGTGGGCATGTGTGTGAAATCAAGTTGCCAGTCCTGTCCGAGAATGTGGCCCCTTAGCTGGTGAGTTGAAAAAGTAGGGCACAAAACCTCTCTGCTGAGCTTGTCATTTGGCAAGTGGGACAAGAGGAACAAACCGATGTTATGAGGTTAGTCAAGGACGGGTGGTGAAATAAAGGCTGGAGGAACCATGTGAGGGCTCTGGGTCCAATATGCAGTGATGAGTGTATCTGAGAAAGAATATCGTGAGCCTTCTCGGTTGGGAGAGCCACCTTGTTATTGAGGAAGATCCAGCCCTCTGATGTTGCAGAACCTCCTTGTGCAAGGAGGTCTGCACGTTCCCTGGAAGAGTAAGCCAGTTGGAGGGAAGGAAGAGTAAAGAAAAGAATTGGTGCCGATAGGTTTGACGTTGAGGGGTCTTTGGTTAGTTCCAGAGCAACTGCATCGGCCCAGTTGTTTCCACGGGTGACATCGGAGTCATCCATTTGGTGCCCCTTGCAGTGGATAATGGCCACTTGCGAGGGCAGCAGAAGGGCTTGAAGGAGGCATTGGACTAATTTAACATTAATTACTGGTGAGTCTTTTGTGGTAAGGAATCCTCGCTCTCTCCAGATAGCTGAGTGGCAATGTGCTATCAAAAAAGCATATTTAGAATCTGTGTAAATATTAGCTGACTTGTATTTAGCTAAGTGTAAAGCTCTAGTTAAAGCAATTAGCTCAGCTTTTTGGGATGTGGTGCCCTCTGGGAGTCGTATGGCCTCAAGTATTTCAGAGGGAGTGACTATAGCATATGAACCTCTGTGCCTCCCCTGCTGGTCTATGATTGAACTGCCATCTATGAAAAGGGTAAGATCTGCCTCTGGCAGTGGTGTGTCTGAAAGACTCTCATGTGGGGAGGCAAACTCTTCCATGATTTCAGTGCAAAGGTGCGTGGGTTGGGGGAAGGGGTTTGACAAGGGCTCTTAAGGGAGAAGAGTGGCTGGGTTGAGACTAGGTGAGGTAGAGAGAGCAATGTCTGGATTTTCCAGGAATAGTAAATGAAATTCTTGGACACGAGAAGGAGTGAGCAGAGACAGTGACTTATGGGATAAGAGGTCTTGCAGATGGTGGGGGGACAGAACTTGGAGAGGTTTACCCAGACTGAATTTCAGAGCTTCACGGGTCAGGGTGGCCACTGCAGCTAATGCCTGGAGACAGGGAAGCCAGCCACGGGCTTTAGGGTTCATCTGTTTGGAGAGGTAAGCTATTGAGGTATATGTTGGCCCCAGAGGTTGGGTTAGAACCCCCACCACCATTCCCTGCTTTTCATCAACAAATAGAAAAAAAGATTTGTCAGGATTTGGGAGGGTAAGAAGAGGTGACTGAAGTAAGGCACTGCAAAGGACTGAGAAGGCTTTGGATATGGTGAGGGGTTGTCCAGCAGACCTGCAGGTGTTGCTTTGGCTGCATCATAGAGGGGCTCTGCTAGAACGGAAAAATTAGAGACCCAGTGCCGGAAAAATCCCACAAAACCTAGAAAGGATAAAATTTGTTCAGCATTTTCTGAAGGATGGATTTCACAGAGTGCTTGCTGCCTGTCAAGTGTGAGGTGTTGAGAGGTGGGAGTAAGGAGGAAGCCCAGATAAGTAACGGTGGAACAGGAAAGTCAGGCCTTGGTTGGTGAAACCTGGTATCCTTTCTCTGCCAAGAAATTTAATAGGGTGGCCGTGGTTTTTGTGGAGCGTCTTCAGAAGGGCTGCAAATTAATAAGTCATCTACATATTGAAGAATAACACTGGGAGTTCGATTGCATTGTGTTAGGTCTTTGGCTAAGGCTTGGCCTAAGATGTGGGGACTATCACAAAACCCCTGAGGCAATACTGTCCACGTCAGTTGTTGGGCAGCTAGAGAGTCCAGGTCTTTCCAGGTAAAAGTGAATAGATTGTAACAGTCAGAGTCCAGAGGTATACTAAAAAAGGCATCTTTGAGGTCCAGGACCGTGTAGTGAGTAGTGTGAGGAGGTATGTGTGAGAGAAGAGTATATGGGTTGGGGACCACTGGGTGGATAGGAATAACAGCTTCATTAATCAGTCTGAGGTCTTGGACTAAATGGTAAGAACCATCAGGTTTTTTAACAGGTAAAATAGGAGTATTACATGGTGAATTAGTAGGTATAAGGAGTTTTTTCCCTTTGAGCCGGTTTATGATGTGTTGCAGTCCCCTTCGATGGGTTACGGAAATGGGGAATTGTGGCTGGGAGGGGAATGAGAATGGATTTTTTAGCTGGATGAAAAGTGGTTTATGATGGGAAGCTATGATAAGGGTGGAGGTATCGCACACTTTTGGGTTGACTAGGTGGGGTGGTAAGGGGTGAGCAGGAAGGATAGGGTCCTGGGCAGAGGTGGAGGCTACACATAGAGGCAGTAATAGATTTGCAGGAGGAGTTTTTGTCCAGTGTAGTGATACCCCTAACTTGGTGAGAATATCCTGCCCCAGTAGCGGACTGGGGCAAGAAGGCATTACTAAGAAGGAATGGCTTAGTGGTTAAAGGGTGCAAAGGATGGCCATCTATGCCCATAACCATGACCCAGGAAGGACAGAGTTGACCTGAATAGGAAAGGAGGATGGAAAATGCAGCCCCCGTGTACACTAAAAAGGAGGTGGATTTACCCGCTACCTTGATTATTACCCTGGGCTCCGCAGGGGTGATTGGGGTCGCTGAGGCTGGGCGTTGTCAGTCATTGGTGGCCAAGCCCAGGACTGCCAGTGGTGGACTAGGAGTTGGAAGGATGGCCCCCCCCATGGCCAGGTGCCAAGGGGCAGTCATTTTCCAATGTCCCTTTTTTCCACAGAGAGGTCATGGTCCCTTGGGCAGTTGAGGATTGAAGCACTGGTGAGACCAGTGTCCATTGAGGCTACATTTGAAGCACTTTCCTCACAGTGGATTACTTGTAGCCGGCTTCTTCTCCATTGCCATAGGCCGCAGGGCCGTGATCAGGTATTGGGTTTGTAAGTTTGCCTTTCAGCGGTCTTGGGACTCCTTCTCCGCCCTTTCCAACTCATCACATATATTGAAAACTTTAAAGGCCAGGTTTACCAGGTCACGAATAGGGGCCTGAGGACCATCCTCAATTTTTCTAAGTTTGTGCCTTATGTCTGGGGCTTACTGGGATATAAAATGTGTGGCTAATACAGTCTTACCAGCCTCTGAGTCAGGGTCTAAGTGAGTGTATTGAGAGAGGGCTGCTGTGAGTCGGTTTAGAAATGCTGCCAGGTTTTCTCCAGGACCTTGGGTGATTTCCCTTAGTTTATGGAAGTTTATTATTTTATGTGAAGCTTTTTGCATACCCACTATGAGACATGTAAGCATTTCATCTCTCCTAGTTCACCTGTTTCTCCCTGCTGGAGTGTCAACCTGATATTCCCACCCTGGCTCTTGGTTTGGCATGGCCTTGGCTCCTACTGGTATGGTGTGGTCAGTTATATGGACCTGGTCGGCATGGGCCCTGGCTGCACTGAAAATATGGTCTCTTTCATCTGGGGTTAGGGAAGAAGAAGAGATTATTGAATGTCATGCTGATTAAATCATAGGCATTAGCTAGATATTGAAATTCCTTAGTATAGGTGGTTGGGTTGCTGAAGAATGAACCTAGCCATTTCTCAATATTAGAGAGGTCAGCTAGGGAGAAAGGGTGTGTACTCGAACTAACCCCTCAGGTTCCACAACTTCCCGTAGTGGACACAGTAAAGAGTCCTTTGAGTGGTTATGAGAGCTTATAAGTGAGGAGGTCAAGGCTCTTGAGGACAGTAGGGGACTAGATGGAGATGGAAGGGGAGGATAAGATGGTGGCAGGAGTGCTGCCGGGGTGGTGGGAAGAGAGGAGGGGGACAGATAAGATGGCTGCGAGGGTGCAGGAGGAAAAGGAGACGGATAAGATGGCGGCTGGAGTGCCGTTGAGATAGATGGGGAAAGTGAGGGATAAGATGGCAGGTGAAGTGTGGCTGGAGCAGAAGAAGGAAGTAAGGGACAAAATGGTGGCTGAGGTTCCACAAGACTAGAAGAAGAAGGCAAGGGGCAAGATGGAGTCTGAGGTGCCACTGGAGCAGAAGAGGGTAAGGTCCAAGATGGCATTCTGAGGTGCTGCCAGAGGAGAAGCAGAAGAAGGTAAGGGGCAAGATGGCATCTGAGGAGCTGCTGGAGGAGGAGAAAAAGATAAGGGACAAGGTGGCATCTGAGGCACCACCGCAGGAAGAAAGTGATAGAGTGAGGGAGGAGGGGATTGTATGGAAGGATTTTGAGGAGACAGTGGTCGCTTGAAAAAGGATGAGCCAGGGGGTTCAGAAAAGGAGAAAGTCTCATCAGAGGAGAGGGAGGGTTTAGGAGTTTCCTTGGCTAGGAGAACCTGACCCATGGAGCAAGGAGTGCAAAGAGAGGGACGGGAGTACAGGAGAAGAAAAGCCTGGACATAAGGAATTTCAGCCCACTTGTCATTCTTTTGGCAGAAATCATGGAGGTCACCAAGGACCTTAAAATCAAAAGTCTCCCCCTCAGGCCAATGAGAACCATTATCCAATCGGTATTGTGGCCAAGCCTTTTTACCCAAGTAAGAGAGGCGTTTTAGCCGGATGTCTGGAAGTAAAGTCAGTGTGGATAAGTTTGCCAGTAGGCAACTTAGAGGCGTAAGGGATTGGGTTTTCAAAGATTTATTGCCCATGCTGATAGGTCTTGTAGAATCAAGGGATGGCTCTAAGAACAAAGAACTGACCCAGGGGTGTCAGCATCCCAACACCCTGAGAGCATCCATAAAGCTCTTATGAGCAGGTTTGAAGTCCTGTTCAGGTCTTGGACCCGAGTTTGGAAGGGAAACAAGAAGTGGGGCATCCCCATGGCCTCTCAAGTCTTGGAAAAAGGGTATGAAGCTTTCAGGCATCCCTATTCACCTCAGCTCTCAGGAGAAAACCTGATGTGAACTCACAATTTTCAGAGAGTAAGGTACTGACAGGCTCTCTTCTTCTCAGAACTGTGAGACCGGCTGCTGAGCTAGGAGGGGAGGGACTTACCCAATGAATGATGGATGTAGTGCCAGGCTGAAGGATCCCTGGTCTCTGGATATGTGGAGGAGGAGTGAGAGGAAGCTGGGGTGCCACTGGCCAGGCGAGCAGCACCCGCACTCCTCTCCCGGGTTTCCAGCACCAAGATGAAAGGTTTTAAGATATGAGGTATTTAAGAGAAATGTAGGCAAAAGGATTGTAAATGAGCATGCTTTATTGGCTGTGCTTCCAGGTAGAGCTCACCCAACCCAAGAGGGAGTGAGGTGAGTTCGCGCATGGGCTTTGACGAGTGGAGTTTTTAAGGGCAAGGGTCAGGTGATGACAAGAAAGGGGCTGCACATTAAACAAAGGATTATTATGCTAGTGGGTTGAGCAATGGGTGGTTTGACATCCATGAATAGATGTTTGTTGCGCAAAGACCTTGATTGTAGCAGTTCACCTCTCCTTCTGGAGTGACTTCATGATTCCAGCCATAGAGCCTTCCCGTATTCCCCCGAACTAACACCAACATACTGCATATTTTCCTGTGTTGTTTGGCTGGAATAGAACAGTTATTTCTAAAAGTTTTCTGTCTTGCTGAGTTGCTCTGATTTGTGTCCTTTGGGTAGAGAGAACTGTGTTTTGAGATGATTGTTTTGGTCTGACCATCTCCCTCCCCCCCCCCCATTGGGGTATCCTGTTTGCTGGTTTCTCTTGCACCCAGTCTGGGTCATCTGAAGCAAAAAGAAAATCCAAGGAATGTACCTCCATGCCCTCTCCATTCAGCTAAGCAAAGGAAAAGATATAGTATTATATATAGGTGGGAGTGTTATGGGGAAATCCTGGGAAAATTGGTACACATCAATGGTACCCATATTCATAGATTGGGTGACTGAAAGGGATTGGGAAAAATCATCAACTGTGTAGCTGGGAAGGAGAGCTTAGTTTTGGTGACTGTTCAGCCATCCCTTGCCACAATATAATGCACAGGTATGCCCAAATTCTCAGTCTCAGATCCTTGTTGCACTTCCACACCTAACTTGCAAGTCCTCAATCTTGGATCTATAAAGTCTTTCACTTTATTTTTTCCTGTAACAAGGATTCTGATGCTGCTCAGGAAAATCAGGTATTTGGGCAAAATGATGCTTCTAAAGCCTTTTAGTCTCCTCCCTCAGCTATTCATCATGAATTCATATCACTCAGGTGAAGTGCAAAATTGTTGCTCTTAATGCAAATGCAGGCTTCAATGTAGTCATTCAGGAATTATTGGTGTTAATGAGGTAGACGTGCAGCTTTCTTGAGAGAATGGAAGTAAATATATTTGGAGAATTTAAGATTTTGTCAGAGTGAGGTCCATATGCCTACATTGCACCTCACAAATGCATCAATATCAGTCCATCAAAAACAAAGGAGATCCCAAAGACAAACAAGCAAAACAAAGAAACAAACAAGAACAAATTCAACAAATAGTGCTGCAATAACAGGATACTCAAATGGAAAAATAATCAGATATGACCCTACCGTAGGGCATACATAAAACAAACAAACAAAACAAAGGAGAAACCATGAGGCATCCTGTAAGTGTGTAGATAAGAAAAAAAAAGTATCACATTTTTCCAAGTATGTGTACACTGTCAAATATTTCATAAAGACTCAGGAAAAAAATTTCTCTCAAAACATTTCAAAAGGAAAGCTGAAAACTGGAAACAAACAGAGCAATCATTTTGTAGATGACTGAAAAATGTGAAAAACAATTAACTTTTCTCATAGAGAGCTCTTCTTTGAATAGGGGAACCAGCAGCAAGCATACTCTAAGTGGAAGCAGTTCAACTAATTGTTATTTTTTATATGATAAGAAGGCTTAATAGGTCCAGTATGACTTTAACCATTTGTTAGTAAGTCTCTAAGTTACACTGTTCTAAGAGGTAAGAACTTAAAGTAAATGGAAATGTATCCAGTTAATTTTAAGTGAAAACATGAATAAGGGTGGGTTTCCATTTTTTTTCCAGAACTTTTCATTTCAATAGCTACATTAGTCATTTCTTTTCATTATTACTAAATGAAATATTTGGCTTTTTTTTATTCATAAATTACTCTGAACATGAAATGTGTTTCCTATTGACTCCTTCCAAGTGGGCATTTTAATATGCTGTACTTAACAAAGACAGAAATCATAGCAAATGACTTTAAGCTTGAGAGATGGAACATATAACTGCTTCTATATGCACACAGTGGAATAATAAAGATGTAATACAAACTCAGGAATCCACCTAATAATTCTTACAAGTGTCATTAGTTTTACAACTTAGAAGCATACAATTTAAAAAGTAAAAAAGAAGGCAGTTTTTATTTAATAAATTTATATAATTAAGCATTCATAATGAATAACTCAAGTTTCAAGGATAGTAAATTCAGAAAAATGTTTCATCATATATTTCTACTTCATTCATTTTTATTTGAAAGTTGTATGTGACTTTTTCAAGCCAAAAAATAGTCTCAGAAAATAATAAATATAATTTCATGGAATTTCAATGAATTGCTTTTGATATCATGCCAGTTAGATATGAAATTTAAATTAGTTGTAGTCATATTAGGAAAATGAGTATATATTCAAACCAGGCTTGACACTTCCATTATGGGTAAGAATCTGCTTTTAAGATAATGCTAAAATATCTCACAGTCAGGCTCAGTGAACATTTTTCCATATGTATTGTGCTGATTCAATTACTGGGGAAACAAATCTAAGAATGTTATGTCTTCACTAAGATTGATGATGAGTCTGTATGGCAAGCTCTAGGTGTATATGTTCCATTCTATTTCTTCTGGAAGCTATATAACATACATATATTCATGCACACCCACATGTATATTACAAAATCATGCATGAGTAAAACATCAATTCATAATCTAAGACATAACAAAGGGCTGAAATGAAGCACTGTATGAAATGTTCCTTGTTATGATTTGAGTCAGTTTGGAATATCACATGTCAAATTTTGGTGTAGGTATCTGAATTGGACATTAAAAAACTCCTCTTTTCCTCATCTACATATCAGTGTGAAGACAAGTTTTTTTCAAATACTCTAACCAGAATAATATACTGCAAAAAGAAAAAAAAAAGATGTAGGCAAAAGCAGAAATGAGTATCAAGATTTTTTTCTATTAAGCGAGACATAAAAGAGATTTGCAAAATATGCAAAGCAATACGATGCTTACCACTATTTTTTGGACACACTTATATTTTATAAAAATGTTATTGATATTAAGATGTAAAGTATTTATTATTGTTGTTAAACAAATATTTTTAAGTTTTAAAATTCTCATTTTTAATTTCCAAAACAGTAGATATCAATAGCTATAACTCAGAAAATATATTGGGGCCCTCTAATTTTAAAGAATGCAAAGGAGTTCTGAGATGAATAAGTTTAAGAACTACTGGTTTGAACCAATATTTCAAGGAATTTAATAGTAAAATAGGAAGAGAAAATCGGAGCAAAATCTGGTAGGGGATACAGATGGAAATGAGGATTTTTTTGTTGTTGTTGTTGTCAAAGGCAGAATCTTAGTAAAGATTTTCAGGGTTCTCCAAATGTAGATTTGTCTGTTTATTGATTGATTGATTGATTGATTGTCTCACACATCACTGGGGCTGACAAACCCAAACTCCCAAGACAGGCTGCAAGCTGGGAATGCCAATCAATAAAAATGCTTAGCCCAAATTTCCCTGGGGAACCTGGAAATTCTGGAAAGAGCCAATGCTGAAATTCTTCTTTCTTCTGAGGCAGAACTTCTTCTCTGACCTCTGACTTCAGTTAAGGCTTTTAAGACCCACCAACTGATTGGATAAGGAGACTACCCACATTGCTGAAGGCAATCTCCTTTGCTGAAGGCAATCGCCTTTGCTGATTGTATGTGCAAAACCCACCTAGGAAAAACCCTCACATTAATAAGCAAGCCACACCTTGACTAAACAATTGTATATAATACCCTTGCCTCATTGAAGCATGAGATGAATCACTGCAGGTGAGACAGACATGCTTCTATCTAAATGCTTAATGGGAGGAGCAGAAAGAGAAGAAGTGGAGGCAAACAAACAATTCTGACCTTTCAATTTCCTATTAAATGCTATTATTTGGAGCACACCCAGCACCCACATCTTGCTTTCCAAATATCATTCTCTAAAAACACAGAGACTTATAAAAGTACTTTATTCTGTGGGCAAGCTGGGAAAAAAACAAACAGAGGTGGATAGCTTGTGGTAGCAGAAAATAAGAAAATATGTATATAAATATGGAGATTTGTCAAAGGACACAGGAGTTAACCTGATGCACCAACATGTGGAACAATTTGGGTCACAATATATATAATGATAAAATGATATTATGTAAGAAAATTAAGTTTAGCTTTCACACAAGATGGTGCAAGAAAGAGTGCAGAACAACTCAGGCTGCAGGTAGGGAAGGAGAGAGCCTTTGACATAAGCCTAGAATTGGTGCCAAACAAGTAGAAACAAGTTTAAATAAATAACAGCCATGTTCATTGAAATGTAAAGCATAATCAAAAGTGGGAACCTTCAATTGGAAATTTGAATTAGCTAGACTATCTGGATAGGCTATAATTCTGGAATATAAAATCATTGGAGAAGCAGGAGAGGGGCCTGCATGCTAAGCTTAGAATATAAATACCTGTGGCATTCTACTGTTTGGTGTATCCAACACCATTTTCAGGTAGGCTCCTGTTATTGCAAGAACATTAATAAATTATTTTCCTCTCCATAGTTGGGTGACCACGTGGTTCTTTCTAACAATTATAAACCAGAGGCTAAAATAAAAATATCTAGAATCCATACTGATTTAAATAAATGGCAATAGGGAGAAGGGACAGTTCTTTTCAGAAGAATCTAATTTTAAAAATGTGGAAGGAAGGAGGGAAATAAAATGGGCACTAGAAACACAACCACTGGGTATAATTTTGGGAAGATGATGGACTAGGAAATTCCAAGTATTGGTGCCTCCATGAGAATAAATATTAAACAGGCAGGAACTGTCAGAAGCAGCTCTATCAGAACTCCAGGGTCCAGTAGGATACTGCACACTGTCCAGGGAAGAACAGAAGGAAGAGGCTGGTAAATTATGTTAAATACCAGTAAACTGTTCTTTTCAAGAGGTGGTTATGGTTGCTTGGCTCCCAGATCTCATGGCAGGCAGCAGTGATGTCCAGCCCCTGGAACAGCTTGCTGATGCCAGAAAGGGACATAATCTAAGTCCCAAGATCTAGGGTGGTGGTGTGGTCATGAAGGGTAGCACAGTCAGATCACTGATCATAGCTTCTGTGGGCTACTTTGGATAGTTTGAGGTCCACTTCTGAGGGTGGCCATATTTTCAAACCACTGCAGACAAAAGTGGCAGAGAAGACTTACTCTTCCTCAGAGCTACAGAAGAGAGATGAAGGGCCACACTTGCTGGGTAGGTGCCAGGTCAAAAAAGTGCAGCTTTGGTGAGCCAGGGGAGAAGCTTCTTGGCATCCTTTCTGGCTTGTCCCTCATCTTCTATCCAAGGAAGTTTGCAGCCCTCCAGCACTCCCTTTGTGGGTCCCTGGCCTCTTTGCAGCTGGAAGGAATTGACTTGGTAAACTCCTCTTCTGTTTGGCCCCCTACCGGAATTTGCCCTCCAGGCAAAAGCAGCTTGAAACAACAAAAGAAGTGTAAGAAACAATTGAGGAAGCAGCCTGAAACAAAAGCTTGATTGTTTGAAGTCTTGCAATGGAATAGCAGGGAGAAAGAGAGTATGTATTTCCTGGGAATTAGGGGGAACAGTCAAACTACTGTAAGCAGGGCGACTCCAAAGTCCATGAGTAAGCACCTGTCTAGGACTACATGGAGACTCAGAAAAGACAGAGTGGAGCCTACACTGTCATGGGCACAGACCAATGCAAAACCAATGTTCCAAGACTGAGAAAGGTGTTGTTTTCTTAGATTTGCTAGGTTTTATTAGCTCATGAAAGTCTCTGTCATATCAACATCTAGATATACACTCAAGAAACAGACATCTCAGGGAATAAGTCCCACAGTTAACATTTTAAAATATCAAATGTGCAGTTGCAACAAAAGATTACAAAACAAAGAACAGGAAGTGAGAGCCCTTCCCAAGGAAGAGGATAAAAATCCATAAAACTTCAATGGGAAGAAGGCCAGACTTTAAATAGAGTGATATTCAATATCTCAAGAAGAAGGAAATTAAAGAGAAAAAATTAAAGGGTATCAGGGAAACAATGAGTGAACAATATGAGAATATCCATAAAGAAATAGAAAATTTTAAAAGGAACCAAACAGAGCTACTGTAAGAATTCGAGAATTCAAGAGTTTTGCCACACAAAGGAAGACTCCAAGAGACGTTCTCTCATGCAACACGCAAGGGGTTTATTTACCACACATGCATGGGGCTCACTGAACATGCAGGAACAGAGAGCCCCGAGCCTGGATTTTGGGAAGCTTTTTGAGGGCCAGGATAAGGGGGTGGGGTTTTAGGGTTGAACATGAGTTACAGGTTCTGCTTTATGCAGGAAGTAGATAATGAACATTTTGCAAGAAGTAGATAACAAACATTTTGCAAGAAGCAGATAACAAACATTTTTCGCGCATGAGTCATGGGAGCTGCTTCATGCAAGAAGCAGCTGTCTCGTGCAAAACTTCCTTACTCAACCTTCTCAGTTGCATTCTTAGATAAACTTCCTCTGGCAGTTACAACCTTGCACAACCAAGGCAGCAGAAAACCTTGCATAACAAAGGCAGCAGATAACCGCCCCTGGGAAGTCCCGGGTTGTTTTTCTTAGCCTGATGGGGCCCATAACTCTTTTCTTTACAATCCTTCTTTACATAAGAAAAGTTAGCTACTGTTAAGTTTTATAAAATTCTTCTTTACACTACCAGAGTTGAAGACCATGATAACTGAAATTAAAAATTCCCAAGAGTGAGGGTGTAAGGGTATTAGAAAGAAAGTCATACCTGAAAGAGAATAAATGCCCACCTGATGGTGGGGAAGAAAATAATTTATTTCTGATCTTACAAGAATGCATGCAACTGAAATGTGGTGGCTAGTGCACCAAGAAACAGAATGCCACAGATTTTATATCCTAAGCTTAATGCACAGGTCCCTTCCCTGCTTCTCTGCTGCTTGGATACTCCAGAGGTTATAATCTATCCAAGCAGTCTAACTAATTCAAATTTTCTACCCAAAGTTCCCACTTCTGATTATGTTTTACATCCCAGTGACCCTGGTCATTGTTAAAACTTGTTTTTATCTATATAAAGATCTGGCACCGATTCTAGTCTTCTGTCAGAGGCCCTCTCCTTCCCCTGTCCGCGAGAATGGTCTGAGCTGGTTTTGCAGCCTTTTGTTTAGTAAGTTTTGTTCCTCCCATTCCATACCATTTTGCATGAAAGCTAAACTTAACTCTATTCTTGCAAATTCACCTTTCTTTTTAACCTTTTGACTTTTCACATTCTAGTTCTTTTTCAAACTTTCTAAGAGCTTTTAAACATTCTTTAATGTAGGGTCTTCCTCTTTAAGGGGGTACAGATTGTTTTGTCTGTACTGAACAGTCATTTGCTTGGTTTGAGCAGTCTCAATAAGTTTTTGTGTCAACCCCGGGTGCATGGGATGATGCAAGACCCAATTGCTGTGAGTACCCCGGCTTCAATGATTTAAGAAGTTGACGTGGACTGTGCTACACCTTTCTGTTTCCCAAACTAGCTTTCTAATAATCCCTTGAGGGAGTTATCAATGCCTGAATTCTCTGCCAATTCTTCAGATAAGGCTGCTAAGCCCTGTAAAGCTTTGGTTATAATTCCATCTTGGGCTGTATTATTGGGGATGAATGTACAATAACTACCTCTGATCATAACACAAATGCCTCCCTTTTCGCTTAGCACCATATCTAGGGTTATCCTATTTTCCCATGTCATTTAACTAGTAGCATCTACCTTTATGTGATGCCCCTCATTGTGTCTCTGGCATAGTGGGTAAATCTTTGCTGATTATAATATTTTTGATTAATCCAATCCACATTTTTATTAATTGTTACTCATCATGAAAGGGATTACACAATTCCCACAACTATTTGATTTCTGGTCTTAAACTCATTCAGGATTTCCCATGGCACACCTATACAGTCTAAATAGATTCAGTCATTGAAAGAAACAAGTGGGCTTAATGGGCTGCTTTTCTTTTTCCCTAGATTTTAAATCTTTTTCAAATGCCAGGGTAAATGGGATGGCCGACTAAACCAGAGCACGGGTCCCTTTCCACCTCTTAGGTTACTTGTCGGAGGACGCCTTTTCACAAAACCACCAAAGGTCTGCTCATGCTATGTTTAAACTGGAGAAATTGCCAATATTATCCTCAGTTACATCCCACACTTGGGTACATGAGGCCATGGTTCCAAAGTCCTGGAACCCTTCACCCCATCTAGAGAGATTGGCAGAGTGGTTTTCTGGACTGATGTAGGGAGCTGGTACTACTTTTCCACTTCTGAGTAAAGAGAGGACAATGTATTACAATTTTCACCAAGAATAGTATTTTGAAAAAGGAGTACCATGCATTTGAAATCTTTTTCATGTTTCTCCACACCTAACAAAAAGGACACAATAAAAGCAGTGGATTGGCTTGTTGCACAAGCATAGCAGCTATTTTTATTTAGACCCTGGACTATATATTTAGTCCATTCTAGCCAGGCATTTATATCTCCATACCATGTCTCTATCTCTATGGTTTGTTTTAAATTTCCTGTGTTGACTATCCTCACATCTTTGGGATCATTGTGAGTTGGAGCATTAGCTCCCAGTTGAGTCTCCTTATGTCCTACCAAGGAGCTAGCCAAAAAGGATATTGTCAGGGAAGTGTTTGGTGAGGGGGGGCCTGTATACAGAACCTTCCCAGAGGCTCTCTACCAGTCTGCTCCCATTCCACATAGTCTGTCAATTGCTTGATCTCTGGTGTTGCCTCTATTTGTTTGTCTATTGACTTTCTTCTTTTTTCTTCCACTTTTTGCATGGGCAGGCACCAGAAAATGAATCTATTGGCTTTTTAAAAATAGTTATTGTTACTGGTTTGCACTGGAGGTTTCTACAATCTGGTGGGGTATTGCCTTTATAGAAGGTTATCTCACTTTGTAATAGAGTGTCTGTGTTGGCAGTCTACCCCTTATATTGGATAGTGCACCACAGAAAAGACCAGGAGGAGCAAGCCCCATGTGCCCAATGAGGGTATTGGGGATTACTTCCTATTGGCTCTGGGCATGGATGCTTTTTCTCCCCACTTTTAAATCTCCACAGTCTATTACTTGGCAGGCATTGAATTGCACAGTTTGGGAGTCTAAGCCTTCGATCACATTTATTATTAATGCAGCAGGGTACCATGTCTCTTTGTGGCCTAAGACACTGTAGCTAGTATAAATAAGTTTATTGTTAGGCTAAGCTTTGAACCCTTAATTTGTCTTCTCTGGGCAGCACTTTCTGACCAGGGTCACTATTGACTATGTAAAATTGCAATACAGAATCTAAACCCTCCCTTCCCCATTTTTCCTTCCCAATTATTGTCTCTTCAGAGTAATCTTTAAAGGACAAAGTTGGAGGAATTTCCCAGGAATTGGACTGTGTTGTTGGGTACTTATCATCCATCTCAGGTACTGGCCTTTCACTTAGGTGTAAGGAATCCAGTCTTTCTCTGCCATCTGAACTGCCATCTCAGTTGTCAACAGCACTTGATAAGGTCCTTCTCAGGTAAGCTGAAGTTTGAACTCTTTCCACAACCTGATAAGGACCCAACTGCTGAGCTGGTGTTGATGGATAGCAAATTCAAGAAGTGGGATCTGGGCCAGCAAGCCACAGTGCCTGAGGGATGACAGAGAAGAAGACAAAGCCAGTACATACTTCTTAAGTAAGAGGTCCTTTGAATCTAAGGAAGGGAAAACATTAGTTTTTCCGGGTAAAAGCAAGTCAAAGAGTATTTTGTAAGAGGAGACTCTTAATTCTTTTCTAAGGGCAGTTCTAATTCTTAGCAGAGCTATGGGTAGACACTTAGTCTAAGGTAAGTTAGTTTCTAATACCAGTTTAGAAAGATGTTTCTTTAAGGTCTAATTCATTCTCTCCACCCTTCCTGAGGATGGTATATGTCAGGGCATAAGGAAATTCCATGCAATATTTAAGTTTGCAATATACCTTGCAGTAAATGGGAGGTAAAATGGCTACCATTGTTGGAATCAATATTTTCCACCAACCCATAGTGGGAAACAATGTGTTCAAGAATAATCTTGGAAATTCCTAATACTATAGCTGAGGCTAGAAGATATGCCTTCATCCCCTGTAAGATGGTCTATAAGAACCAAAATATATTTTAATCATTCCATTGGAGGCATCTCAGTGTAATCAACTTGAATGCTCTGAAATGGTCTGAGGCCCAGTTCCCTTCCCCCTTGTACCTGTTTCCTTAGAAACTTTTTATTGATGTTTTGGCAAGTTATGCCTCATTCACATATTTGTTTAATTATGGTGTAGAGGCCCACACACCAAAAATGTTTAAGAACTAAATCTCACACGTAGCCTGTACTCCCCAATGACTTACTTGATATAAGACTGCTAATATTTCCCTCATTACCTGTTTATTCAACATCTGCCTGTCATTCAGGAGGACCCATCTCCTCTGACTATCTGAGCTTGCTCCCAATTGTTCCAGCTCCTTTATTTCCTTCTCAGAGAATACAGGGACCTTAAATTCTCTGGGAATGGAGGGTATTAAGTCCATTAAATTTCATGGGGGACAAAGAGAAACTTCCTTAGCCTTTTCATCTGTCAATCTACTGTCCTTTGTCTCAAGGGTGTGGCCTTTCTGGTATCTGTTTATGTGCATCATTGATATTTCCCTTGGTAAGAGTAAATGAGTTAATACTTGTTTTATTAATTTCCCATGGACCAATTCCTTCCCCTTGCTGTTAATCAATCTCCTTTCTTCCCAAATTTTATCAAAGGTGTGGACCACCCCAAAGGTGTACTTAGAGTCAGTGTATACTGTGCCATCTTTTCCTTCTAATAATTTAAGGGTTTGGTTTAATGCATACAATTTATAAGTTTAGGCTGACCAGTCATTGGGCAATCTACTAGCTTTTCTAATGACACAAGTTAGCCGATTCATAACTGCATAACCATTGAGCCTCTTTCCCTCTAGTACCTTAGAAGACCCATCTAGGAACATTTTTCCCCTGAATGTAAGGGGAGATTCCCTACGTCAGGCCAATCTCAGGTCTGATACTCAATTAAGTCCAAACAATCATGTTCAAGAATTTATGCTTGGTCTGGCCCTTTCCAAAGAAAGGAGGCCAGGTTTAAGCTATTGTCTGTGTTTGAAACCAAGTCATCTTTTTCTATTAAGATTGGCTCATTCTTCAGGATTCAGGAATCAGTCAGCCATCTCCCTGCCCTTTAGGATAAGAAAGTCCTGACTTGATGAAGGGCACTGACCACTAATGCCCTTCCAGAGGTCAATTTCCTACTTTCCTTTACCTGAAGAGCAGTTTTGCCACAACAGTCTGAACACACCTGGTTCATCCTCTGGAGACAGGGTCCAAAATTTTAGAATGAAGCCTACAGATCTCTTTTGGCCTTCTCAGTTTTGGGTTATTTCTCCTAAGGTTACCACTTTATCTGCTGTGACAAATAGATGGAAAGGCTTCTTGAGGGAGGAGCAAGGCAGAATAGGAGCCCCTACCAGTGCTTGTTTGAGTCCTTCTAAGGCTCATGCTTCTCCCTCTCTCCATTCTAACTTGTCAGGCTCTTCTTCTAGCAGTTTTTGGTATAGACCTTCAGTTTGAGAGGCATAAGCATCTATCCACAACTTACAATACCCCACTAATCCTAAGAACTTCCTTAGTTCCCTCTTTGTCCGGAGGAGAAGAAATTCAATTATGGCCTTCATTCTTTCTGGTTTTATTTTCTTTCTTCTTTCACTTATGAGATGACCTAGATATCTAACTTCCTTTTCCACAAACTGTAGTTTACTTTTTGATATCCTTAGCCCTTGGTTTCCTAAGAAGTTCAACAGGTCCTTTGTGGCCTGGGCAACAATCTGTTTTTCTTTACCTAATATTAACAGATCATCTGCATACTGTAAAAGGGTAGTCTCAGATGAGATCGAAAAATTTTCCAACACTCTCTCTAGTTCTTGCCCAAAGGGACTGGGGAATTCTGTGAAGCCCTAGGGTAGGACTGCCCACCTATATTGCTGCCTTCTTCTAGTAAAAGGATTTTCCCATTCAAAGGTGAACAAGCCTCTACTGTCTGGATCAAGAGGGCAAGCCCAAAAGGCATTCTTCAGATCTACTACACTGAACCATGTATGATGGTAAGGAATCTTACTAAGGACAGTATAAGCATTAGGGATCACAGGGTGTCTAACTTGAACAATTTGATTGATGGCCCTTAGGTCTGTAGCATCCTTCAACTGCCATCCACTTTCTGAATGGGTAGAATGGGAGTATTGAAAGAAGACATAGAGGTTTCCAAGAGCCCATTGCAGTGATGACCTGAAGTCCACATCTCCCTTTCAATGGGATGGGATACTGTTTTTGACAAACTGCCTCCCATTCCTTTTTCATTTTGATTTTGATAAGGTGAACCTGTGACCCCCTCTGTTTCCCTCCTTCACCCATGCTTTTTCTTGGATATCCTTTTCATCTTCCTCAGTAAGCAAGGCTAAGACAATTTCTATCTGGCCATCCCTTAATTCTAGGTCCAGTCACATTAATACTATCTGGTCTCTTCCCAATAAGTTACTCCAGCTTCTTGGATGTTCAGCAAGAGACATAATTTGGTTATTTTCCCAACAGATGTTAGTAGGGTTGAAAATGAGGACTTTAAATCCTTCCCATTTTACCCCCAAAACCGTGAGGGAGCTATCAAAGAAGGTGACCCCATTTGGGATGTGATTCACAGAAGATCAAGCTGCCCTGGTGTCTACCAAAAATGTAATTTCCTCCTGATATGGGCTCACCTTCAGATTTTCTAAAGGTTCTAGGTGGGCTTTTGAGACAAGGAGCCTCTGACTCACCTAGTCCTCAAAATTCTTCAAGGGTTTCACCTGACCTACTTTTTTTATATTTGAGCACTCCCATTTCAAATGACCAAGTTTCCCACGGTGATAGCACCCTATGAAGTCCTGTATCTTCCTCAGTTCTTTATCCCATCTGGCCCAAACTGTTTCTCTATCTCACCTCTGCCAGTCTCCTCCCTGCTTTGTCTCTAATCTCTTCTTGACCATGTGGTCAACCACGCTTATCATGACTTTAGGGTTTTGCTTCTGCTTTTCCTCTTCCCTTCTCACAAACACTTTATGAGACTCTCTCAATAGCTCTTACAGTGGTTTATCCATCTGTCCATTCACCTATTTTCTGGATCTTTTTTTGAATGTCAGGCCAAGACCCCTTTACATAGCTGACCTTTAGTATTCCCTTGGCCACAGAACTATCAAGGACCATTCCTGAGTATTTCCTCACCTGGAAATATTCAACCTTTGCAGATAAGCAGAAGGAGTTTCCTATTTTTCTATAGTCATCTCAAAGGCCCTATTTAAGTTCTTAGATTTGGGTACAGCCAAATTTATCCCCTCTGTAATGAAGTCTCTAAGATCCTTCATTTGTGCTCTGCCTTTCTGATCATTGTTATACCAATTGGAGTCTACACTGGGGAATTTTTGCTCTGCTGCTATTACTCCTTGTCTGGGTGGGTTCTGCCTCTCCTATTCTTTCATAGCCACCCTCCTCCCCATTCCCCTTTCCTCTCCCATAAAGAGGATATTCAGGATAAACATAAGTTCAGACCAGAGTCTAAGAATTGATCCAATTGTTCAGCTACCCCTCTGGATCATCCATTAATGATTTCATCTCTTTGTTGAAATTCCCTACTTCTGTACTCATTAATGGAGTGTCTACATAGCCAATTTCCCCTGGTCCAATAGGTACTTCTCTCAAAGGGTATAGGGGCCCAGCAGGTCTGTGTTCTCTCACTCTTTTTCCCTCAGGAGCCCTGGAAATGGAAAATTTTGTATATCTTCATTTCACTGTTCCAACTCCTTCCTCAATTGCTGGTGGGTTATAACGGGTGAAGCAGTTGGTCCCAATTGGTCTTGTGGTTCCTCAGGCATAATATGGGTTATTCCATTGGGTATTCAGGGTTTAATAGTCCCTGACATGGGTGAGGGGAGAAGCATAAGGTAGAGGAAGTCTCAGTAAGGATCCTAGACTTAAGTTTGTAAATATTTGGTCTCTGGGTCTGGGGTTTTAATTTTCACAGGACAAAAAATGGCCCCCTTTCCCTTTAGCATAAGATAATCAGACTCCTCTTTGGAGAAGGGCTTCTTTTCATTAATATAAATCATGAGATCAGCACAAAGCCAATCCTCACCTACCTTGTATTTTGTCAGGAATACATTGGGTGGCAAAATTCTTTCTTTTGTCCAAGAGTGACAACAATATTTAATCATTTTATTTTTGTCCTTTCCCTTGGTCCAAATACTATTGGTCCAATGATGAAACACTCTTCCTAATGGACTATCAAGGGGAATGTTCCCAGGGGACTCTATAGGTATCTAATTCCCTTTTTCTCCAGCCGGCTGACTACCTCTATTACCCATTGTGAGCCTTGTCTGAATTTCTTTCTCTCAGCACCATTTTGCTTCATCTGCTTCTGGCCCTTTCCCTTGCAGGAGAAAGGAACCACAGATTTGGATTCCACACTCACTTCATGCAGTATATCACACATCTCATACACACACACTCAACCTCAGACTCATCAGAATTTCCCGACCACCAAGGCAATACTTAACAGTCCCTTTTTCTTACCATGCCCCATGCACCGAGTTCCCTGGTCGCCATGCAGATTTTTTCTTCCCCTTCACTTATTCACAATTGGAAGATCTAAGTATCTAGTCTTAGGTCCTTCTGGCTGTCAGAAGTGGGCCCCCAATGGCAGAGTTCAAGACTGCTAAATCTGTGAGGCCTGCTTTCCCCTCATCCATCCTGCAGTCTCCCTCCAAAGCCTCAGATCCTGGATGAGCTTCCCAATTTGTTAGAAAGGAAGCCATACCTAAAAGAGAAATAAACGCTCGCCTGACTGTGGAGAAGGAAATAATTTATTTATGACTTTTCAAGAATGTGTGTACAACTGAATGTGTGCCAAACAACATAATTATATAGATTTTATATCCTAAGCTTAACACACAGGTCCCTCCCCCTGTTTCTCCACTGATTTGCTATGCAGAGGTTGCATCCTGTTTGAGTAGTCTAATTAATTCAAATTTCCTGCCCAAAGTTCCCACTTCTGATTGTTTTACATCCCAACCCTGGTTGTTGCTTCCTTAAACTTATTTTTAAACATAAAAGGATCTAGCAACAATTCTAGGCTTAGGTCAGAGGCCCTCTCTTTCTTCTGTCTGCAAGATCACCCTGAGCTGACTTTGCAGCCTTTTGTTTAGTAAGTTATGTTCCTACAATTCCACACCATTGTGTATGAAAACTAAAACTTAATTCTATTCTTACAAGGGTAGCTCAGTGGTAGAATTCTCACCTGCCATGTGGGAGACCTGGGTTCAATTCCCAGCTCATGCACTTTCCCCAAAATAAAACAAACAAACAAAACAAAAATTCAACAAATTTTGCTGCAATAATGAATGCTGCAATAACAGGATACTCACATGGAAAAAGAATGAAATGTGACCCCCACCATACAATATACAAAAAAAAAAAATTAATTTCCATGAGTGTTTCAACAGCACATTAGAATTAGTAGAATAAAGAATCAGAAAGCTGGAAGATGTACCAATTGAGATGAGTCAGGCTGAGGAGCAAAAAGAAAAAAAAAAAAGCATTCTAAAAAGGGAAAATAGGGTGGGCCACGGTGGCTCAGCAGGCAGAGTTCTCACTTTCCATGCCAGAGCCCTGGGTTAAATTTCTGGTGCATGCTGGTGCAAAAAGAAAAAAGAAAAAGAAAAATAGCCTCAAAGACCCCTGGGACAATATCAATCCTACTAATATATGCATAATGGGAAACCTAGAAGGAGAAGAAAGAAAGGGGCAGGGAAATATTCAAAGAAGTAAATGTTAGCATAATCCTCAAGTTTAGCAAAAGATATAAATATGCACATTCAAGAAGTCCAGAGAACACCAAGCATGATAAACTTGAAGAAAAATATGCCCTTTGACATACTGATCAAACTATCTAATGCAAACGACAAGGAGAGATTTTTGAAAACTGCAAGAGGAGAACAGAAATTATCAATGAAGATTTAATATCCAGAGAGATTTTTTTTCAAATATGAGGAAGATATTTGAGATAATCTCAGAGAAATAAAAGCTGTAGTAATTCTTCATAACTAGGCTTGCCTTAAGAACGATACTAAAAAGAATTCTTCAGACTGAATAGTAAGAATCCTAGACATAAATTCAGAGTGACATAACAAAATAAAAACCTCTGATAAAGGTAACTATTTGGACATTCTTATGCCCCTACTATTTTATTGTATTTTTTGTATGTAATACACTTCATATCTGTCATGGTTAGGGACAGGTGTCAACTTGGCCAAGTTATGGTACCTGTTCATCTGATTGGACAAGCGCTGGCCTGTCTGTTGCAATGAGGACATTTCATAGGATTAGGTCGTGATCACATCAGCTACATCCACAGCTGATTCCATTTGTAATCAGCCAAAGGGGAGAGTCTTCTGCAAGTAGTGATGCTAAATCCAATCATGGGAAGCCTTTTAAGGAGGATTCAGAGGAGACAGGTTGCATTCCTGCTTTGGCTGGTGAGCCTCTCCTGTGGAGTTCATCCGGGCCATCCATTGGAGTCATCGGCTTCGGAGCCTGCCCTGTGGATTTTGGACTCTGCGTTTCTATGGTCACGTGAGACACTTTCATAAATTTTATATTTGCAAGTGTTCCCTGTTGATTCTGTTTTTCTAGAGAGCCCTAACTAATACATCTTGGTACCAGGAGTGGTTCTTAAGGAACAGAATCTTAAAAATGGGTTTTTATGAATGGTTTTCTACTCTGACTGGGCTCAGAGACACTAAGGACTCTGATTCCCATAATCAGAATGATACTCCCAATCCATGGACTGAGTTGGCAAAAGAGATAGTCAAAATATCATCATTCGATTCTCCTAATGCTTTGCTTATACGAAGCCAGACTCTGGGGGATAATGTTTTTGACACCTTTACAGAGTTTTGTAGAAATAAGAGTTATAGAGATGTTGGTTGGTTGTTGTTAGATACACTGTCTACATTAAAGGGTGAAAGGGATGGGCTTAAGGCTTCAAACAAGAAGCTTAAGTGCCGTCTGAAAGACGTAGAGGTTTCTATGAGTATCCTGAAGGAAAATCTTATTTCCTGTAGCCGTAGACTTGAGATCTCTGAAAATCAGACTCAGAATCTTATTGTTAGAGTAGCAACTTTACAACGTAAACTGAAATCTCAGTCTTGCATGGTGTCTGCCGTTAAAGTGAGGGCATTGATTGGAAAGGAGTGGGACCCTGAAAAATGGGATGGTGACATATGGATTGATAATGATGTTGGGGGTGAGGTTGAAACCCTAGACCATGCTGAGCCTTCTTTAGAGAACCCTGTAATAGTCTGCCCTGAGGACATAGCTGCCCCACCTCCAGCCTGCCTTGAGGAATTGGCCACCCAACCTCCTCCTGAAGGGATTAGCCCTAGAGTTATTAATCCTGTTTCACCAGATGAAACTGCAAATGAAAGCCCTGAAGCAAATGGCTTGGAAGATATTTCTAATTCTTTTCATGACCCACCCCCACCACCCCTCATTTCTTCTAGACCTATAACTAAACTAAAGTCCCAACAGGCCCCTAAAGGTGAGGTACGCAGTATCACACATGAGGAGGTATGTTATACTCCAAAAGAACTGTGTGAGTTTTCCAATTTATATAGACAGAAATCAGGGGAATATGTGTGGCAATGGATTTTAAGAGTGTGGGATAATGGTGGGAGGAATATAAGGCTGGATCAGGCTGAATTTATTGATATGGGCCCACTAAGCAGAGATTCTGCATTCAATGTTATAGCTAGAGCAGTTAGAAAAGGTGTTAACAGCTTGTTTGGGTGGTTGGTTGAAACATGGATCAAAAGGTGGCCAACATTACCTGAGGTTGAAATGCCAGAACTGCCCTGGTATAATGTAGATGAGGGGATCCAGAGGCTTAGAGAGATTGGGATGTTAGAGTGGATTTATCATGCAAAGCCTGCTCTTACACCCCAGGAATGTCCATAGGATGCACCTTTTACCAGAACAGTGAGAAATAAATTTGTGAGACTAGCACCATCATCCCTCAAGAGCTCTGTGGTTGCACTTCTCTGTAGGTCAGATATTACTGTAGGAACTGCTGTCACTGAGCTGGAATCCTTAAACACAATGGAGATGACAGGATCCCGAGTTGGCAGAAGCCAGTTGGCAGCACTTAATCACCAAAGACAGGGTAGACGTGGCTATTATAATAGACAACAAACTCAAAGGAGGCATCAAAATTATATGACATGCAGAGATTTGTGGCATTGGCTAGTAAATCATGGGATGCCTAGAAATACAATAGAAGGGCAGTCTACTAAATTCTTGTTGGAGCTGTATAAACAAAAGAATTCTAGGTCAAGGGAACAGAAGTCTAACCTGAATTACAAAAACACAGAGTCACAGCCCCTTAATCAATTTCCAGACTTGATACAGTTTACAGACCCTGAGCCCCTTGAATGAAGGGGAGGCCAGGTCCCTATGGGGAAGAAACCTGTTACACTGCCACAAATTTATACCGTTGACCTTCCTCTAAGTCTTCCCCAAGGAGACCGACGGCCTTTTACCAGGGTAACTGTGCATTGGGGAAAAGGAAATGATCAGATATTTCAGGGATTATTAGACACTGGTTCAGAAGTGACATTAATTCCAGGGGACCCAAAACGTCACTCTGGACCACCAGTCAGAGTGGGGGCTTATGGAGGCCAGGTGATCAATGGAGTTTTAGCTCAGGTCCATCTCACAGTGGGTCCAGTGGGCCCCCGGACCCATCCTGTAGTTATTTCCCCAGTTCCGGAATGTATAATTGGCATAGACATACCGAGCAACTGGCAGAATCCCCACGTTGGTTCTCTAACTTGTGCAGTGAGGGCTATTATGGTGGGAAAGGCCAAGTGGAGGCCACTAGAACTGCCCCTACCAAGCAAAATAGTAAATCAAAAGCAATACCATATTCCTGGAGGGATTGCAGAGATTACTGCCACTCTTAAGGACTTGAAAGATGCAGGGGTGGTGATTCCCACCACATCCCCATTCAACTCTCCTATTTGGCCTGTGCAGAAAACAGATGGGTCTTGGAGAATGACAGTGGATTATCGTAAACTCAACCAGGTGGTAACTCCAATTGCAGCTGCTGTTCCAGATGTAGTATCATTGCTTGAGAAAATCAATACATCCCCTGGTACCTGGTATGCAGCTATTGATCTGGCAAATGCCTTTTTCTCAATAGCTATTAGTAAGAACCACTAATGGCTCTGAGACTTCAGGAATGAAGGTTTGGGTCACCCCACCAGGCAAAGAACCATGGCCAGCTGAAGTGCTTGCTGAGGGGAAAGGGAACATGGAATGGGTAGTGGAAGAAGGTAGTGATAAATATGAACTTCGACCACGTGATCAGTTACAGAAACGAGGACTGTAATGCGGTTTTGTTTGTGTTATACTATTTAAGTTGTAAGATATCAAGTTTAAGAATGAATGTTGCCCAAGGATTTGCACCCTATTCTGGAGAGATTTAATGTGTTTCCAGTTGTATGCAGGACAGTTGAGTATTGTCAGGTAAAAGAAAAAATGTGTGCTTATTTGTTTTCATTTGGAAATTAAGTATGGTCTAAGGTGATATATATATATAGGTGCCAAGTTGACAAGGGGTGGACTGTCATGGTTAGGGACAGGTGTCAACTTGGCCAAGTTATGGTACCTGTTCATCTGATTGGGAAAGCACTGGCCTGTTTGTTGCAATGAGGACATTTCATAGGATTAGGTCATGATCACATCAGCTACATCCACAGCTGATTCCATTTGTAATCAGCCAAAGGGGAGTGTCTTCTGCAAGTAGTGATGCTAAATCCAATCATGGGAAGCCTTTTAAGGAGGATTCAGAGGAGACAGGTTCCATTCCTGCTTTGGCTGGTGAGCCTCTCCTGTGGAGTTCATCCAGGCCATCCATTGGAGTCATCGGCTTCGGAGCCTGCCCTGTGGATTTTGGACTCTGCGTTTCTACGGTCACGTGAGACACTTTCATAAATTTTATATTTGCAAGTGTTCCCTGTTGATTCTGTTTCTCTAGAGAACCCTAACTAATACAATATCCTACAGGTGATAAAATGTAAATGCATAAAAAGTAATGATAAGTCTATAATTTTGGACATGCAAATACAAAGGTATAATTTGTAGCAATTACAAAAAAAGTGAGGGGATGAACAGGGGTAAGAAGAGTGAATGTGTATGTTATTGAAGTAGAGTGTTGGTATCAAATCAAACATGATTTGATGTATATTTTAATCCCAAGGTAACCACAAGGAAAATATATTAAAACTATAACCAGGCAAAAATGAGAAGGGAGTCAATATGGTACAATATAAAAATCAAATAAATATGAAAGGCATTAATGGAAGAATTGTAGGAACAAAAAGGTAAAACAATTTCAAAGAGTAAACACCAAAATAGCAGAAGGAAGTCTTATATTATCAGTATGTACTTTAAATGTAAATGACTTAAATTCTACAGCAAAATGACAATGATTGGCAGAATGAATAAAAAGCATAATCAAATACGTCTTGTTTATAAGGGACTCACCTTAATTCAGACATTTTAAGTTAATTTAAAGTAAATAATGGAAAATATATATAGCATGCAAGCAGTAACCAAAAGAGAGCAGCTGATGAGGGACAAAGGTGGTCATTATGTACTAGTAAAGGGGTCAAGTAAATAAGAAGATGTAACAATTATAAATCTATATATTCCTAATAGCAGAGCCCCAAAATATATGTGGTGAATACAGTCATATTTGAAGGGAGAAAAGACAGCTCCATATCAATAGTAATACACTTAAATTCAATAATGAATAGAACACCTAGACAGAAAACCGATAAGGGAAGAAAAAACTTCAACAATGCTATAAACCAACTAGACCTAAAAGACACATATAGGACCCTTCACTCAACAGAAACAGAATATACATTCTTCTTCAGTGCACATAAATCATTCTCCAGGATAGACCATAACTTAGAATAACAATTCTCAATAAATTAAAATTTTTGAAATCATACAATATAACTTATACAACCATAGTAGAATGAAGCCAGATATTGAAACAGGGAAGAATTGGAGAATTCACAAAAGTATGGGAGTTAAATGATGTAGTCTTAAAGAACTGATGGGTTAAAGAGGAAACTGCAAGGGAAATTAGGATATATCTTGAAGTTAATGAAAATGAAAATGAAACACACCAAAATATATGGGAAGCAACAAAAACAGTGCTGAGAAAGATATTTATAGCTCTAAAAGCTTACATTTAAAAACACAGAAGAATTTCAAAACAGATACTTAAACTCAAAACTGCAAAACAATGGAGTAAGAAGAACCAACTAAACCCAAAGTAAGCAGAATGAAGGAAATAATAAACATTAGAGTGGAGATAAATGAAATAAAGAATAAAATACAATTGAGAGAATGAAGGAAATCAAAAGTTGGTTCCTGAAAAATTCAGACACATTTATCTAGATGTCTGAAGAAAAAAAAAGAGAGAAAGAACCATACAACAAAAAAAGAGAAATGAAAATGGACATTACCACTTTTCCTACTGAAATAAAATGAAATATAAAGGAATGGTATGAACAATTTCACATCAACAAATTAGATAATATAGATGAAATAGACAAATTCCTAGAAACATGCAAACTACCTACAATGAGTCATAAAGAAATAGAACATCTCAATAAAACAATAATAGATAAAGCAATTGAATTAGTAATAAAAAATCTCCCAACAGACAAACTCCCAAGAAGACACAGTGTGCTGGTTTGAATCTCTTGTGTACTGCAGAAAAGTCATGTCTCTTAATCCTCATTCAGTATTGTTGGGTGGGAACTTTTTGATTGTTCCCACGGAAATGTGACCCACCCAATTGTGGATGGTAATTTTGATTATATTATTTCCATGGAGATGTGTCTCCACCCACTCAAGGTGGAGTTGTTTGCTGGAGCCCTTTAAGAGGGAACCATTTTGAAAAAAAGCTTTAGAGCTATGAAAGAACACACAACCAGAGACCTTTGGAGGTGAAGAAGGAAAACACCCCTGAGGTAGCTTCATGAAACAAGAAGCCTAGAAAGAAAGCTAGTAGGCATCGCTATGTTTGCCATGTGCCTCTCCAGTTGAGGAGAATCCCTGAACATCATCAGCCTTCTTGAACCAAGGTATCTTTTTCTGGATGCCTTAAGGTTGGATATTTTCATAGCCTTGCCTTAACTTGGACATTTTCATGACCTTAGAACATGTAAACTTGCAGTTTAATAAATTCCTCTTTTAAAAAGCCATTCTGTTTCTGGTATATTGCATTCTAGCAGCTTGCAAACTACAATACACAGTTTCACACAGGTGTTTTACCAAATGTTCCAAGCAGAAGTTACTACCAATTCTGCAAAACTCTTCCAAAAATTTGAAGAAGAGGAAACACTCTTTAATTCATTCTACAAGGCCAATATAAACCACATACCAAAGCCAGGTAAAGATACAAGAAGAAAATAAAATTATAGACCAATATCTGTTATGAATACAGATGCAAAAACAAAAAATAAAAATAAATGAACAAACCAAATCCATCAGTACTTTACCAAAAATTATACCCCATGATGAAGTGGTATTTTCCCAGTTGCAAGTTCAGTTCAATATAAGAAAACAATTAATGAAATATATCAGATTAAAAGAATGAGGGAAAAATTACATAATCATCTAAATTGAAGTTCAAAATGCATTGACAATATCCAGCACCCACTCTTGATTTAAAAAACACATAGAAAAAAACTAAGAGAAAACTTCCTCAACATGAAGAGCCTATATGAAAGTTGTACAGCCAACATCATGCTTAACTGTGATAGACTAGAAATAGACTGAAAGCTTTTCCTCTAAGATCTGGAACAAGACAAGGATGTCCACTGTTATCAGTGCTGTTCAACATTGCCCTGGAAGTTCTTGCCAGAGTCATTCAGGCAAAAAATAAATAAATAAATAGCATCTAAATTGGAAAGAAGAAGGAAAAGTTCCCATATTTGTAGATGATCTTAAGTACTGTGAATCCTATAAAATCCACAACAAAACTCCAAGAGCTAATAAATGAATTCAGCAATGTGGCTGAATAGAAGATCAACTAAAAAATGGGCCGTGTTTCTATACACTATTATGGAACAATCTGAAGAAGAACTCAAGAGAAAACATCTATTTAAACTAGGAACTAAAAGAATCAAATATCTAGGAATAAATCTAGCCATGGATGTAAATGACTTGTACCCAGAAAACTACAAAGTATTGCTAAAAGAAGTGAAAAAGACCTAAATAAATGGAAAAACACTCCATGTTCAATAATTAAAAGACTAAGTATTTTTAAGATATTAATTCTACCCAAAGTGATTTACAGATTCAACACAATCCCAAACAAAATTCCAACAATCTCTTTGCAGAAATGGAAAGATCAATCATCAAGTCCTATGGAAGGATAAGAGGCCCCTGAATAGCCAAAGCATCTTGAAAAAGAGGAATGAAATTGCAGGACCCACACACCACAATCTTTAAAATTATTATAGATCTACATTAATCCACACAACACGATACTGACAGAACTGTAGACATATATACCAATGGAATGAAATTGAAATTTCAAAAGTCATCCCTCACATTAATTGCAAATTGATTTTTGACAAAGAGAAAAGACCACTCAACTGGGAAAGAATAGTCTCTTCAACAAATTGTTTTGTGAAAATTGGATTATCACATGAAAAATAAACTTTCCACAGAAAGTTAAGTATAGAATTACAATATGACCCAGCAATTCCACTTCTAGGTACATGCCAAAATAATTGAAAGCAGAGACTCAAACAGATTTTTGCACACCAATGTTCATAGTGCCATTATTCACAATTGTGAGAAGATGGAAGAAACTCTAGTGTCTATAAACTGATAAATAGATAACAAAATGTGGTATATGTATGCAATGGAATATTATTCAGTTGTAAAAAGGAATCAATTTCTGATACACACAGCAGCATTAATAAACCTTGAAGATATCATGCTGATTGAAATAAGCAAGACACAAAATAACAAAGATTATATGATTTCATTGACATGTATCATATGATCTTACTGATATAAAATAATTTCAATAAACAAATTTAAAAAGTCCGAATCTGGGATATAGTTTAGCAGGGACAAGGTGGGGGTAGAAAATAGAGAGTTGACACTTAAAATGCACAGAGTTTCTATTTGGGAGTGATGGAAAAGTTTTGGAATAGCGTGGTGGTTATAGGGGCACACTATGTAATGAACAGCACTAAATAATATATCTAAATGTAGTTGAAAGTGGAAATATTAGGTTGCATATGTTACTAGAAAAAAAATTTGAAAAGAATACACAATCATGTTTCAGGCAAAATTCATCAATGGATGATAAAATTAGTTGGAACAAGTTTGAGGAGAAATATTTTAAAAGCTTCCAAATATTTCTCCCATGAATGTATAATTATGAGGGAAGAGGAGACTATTATTTTATAGTTGAGAAACCCACGGGACACTTCAAAACCTGGTAACATGGTTATGGATGGTATGTATGCCTTGATAAGATATATTGAAAATGTACCACATCCTTCTGTGGTGTTTTTCTCAATAATGTCAACTTCAATTTATTCTTTAAAAAACATCAGACAGGACCACTTGGAGGGAAAAATTGTAATTGATCAGTACTTTTCAGAACTGTCAAAGTCATAAAAAATAATATGATAGAAAAAAATCCCTCTCCTTCATGCCTACAACCAATCCCTGGAATCTGTGAATATGTTAAATACATGGCAAAAGGGATTTCACTATTGTAATTAAGTTTAACTTCATTAAAATGGGAAGATTATCCTGGATTATGGGTAGTTCCTGCCTAATAATAGGAACCCTTTAAAAGAGAGAACTTTCTCCAGCTATTAGCAAGAGAGATGGAGCTCAAGGAGAATTCAAAGCATTTCCTAACATGAGAAGGATTTGATGCACCATTGGTGGCTGTAAGACATAAGGTAGATGTGCAAGGACCAGAAAATGCCCTCTCGGAGCTAAGTGTGATCCTCAGCTGACAGCGGAGGGAAGCAGAACCTCAGTTTACAACCACCAGGATCTGATTCTGCTGGCCTC
Organism: Tamandua tetradactyla; assembly: GCF_023851605.1. Classification (NCBI taxonomy): domain Eukaryota; kingdom Metazoa; phylum Chordata; class Mammalia; order Pilosa; family Myrmecophagidae; genus Tamandua; species Tamandua tetradactyla. Next base: position 92,233,723 of record NC_135332.1, read on the forward strand.
CCAGATGAACTTGACAGTGGATTCTTTCCAGACTGCTCCAGTAAGAGCCCAGCCAACTGACATCTTGATATTTGCCTTGTAAAACTTGTAGTAAAATACCCTCTGAGACAAGTGATCTCAGAACTCTGAGATAATAAATTTGTGTTCTTTAAAGATGCTAAGTTTGTGGTAATTTTTTCCCACAGTTATAGAAATTTAATACAGACAGGGGAGACTGCAGAACTGTCATCTATTGGAGGAGACTAAGAAGATATGAAACTTAAAGCAATGTGGAATCTTGGATTAGATCTTATAATAGAGAAGGACATTGTTGGAAGATCGGTGAAAGCTAAATAAAGTCTATGGTTGTCTTAGTGTTGTATTGATAAGTTCTTATAGTTCTATAAAATGTTAACAATAGTGGATGCTGGGTGAAGGCTATACAGGAATTCTCTATAGTATTTTACAACTTTTCTGGAAGTCTAAAATTATTTCAAAATTAAAGGTGAAAAAATTTTGTTATTCAAATTCCACCACCTTCCTGAAAATGTCTATGCCCACTGCTACCCTCCCGTCTTTGAGATCCTTCATTGCATTTCCAGCCTTGACTTGCATAACCATTGAAGGAATGTGAACGTAATTCCACACAAATGCTTAGGTTCTCACATGGTTCTCAGCCTGGTCAAACACTATGTTGGCTTTAATCAAAACTTGAAACTGAAGTGGTGATCTAAAGGCTACTCTCAGTGTTCCCCTCATGGAAACATGGCCGTGCTGATTGCATAGGCTTCCCCACAAATGGCTGTGGTTCTTGTTTTTGTTTAACTTTTCATTGCAGTTTCAATATGTATACAAGTCAAAATTTTCACTTTCAAGCACATAATTCAGGAGGATTAAATACATTCACAACATTTTGCTATCATCATGAATATCCATTGCCCCAATTTTTTGATCGCCTCAAACATTAAATAGAAGATGTCTATTAAAGCTTCCATAAAGGGCATGACAGACAAGAGTAGATTTATTCTATATTAAGCTTTTTATGGCAAATTCAAAAAACATTCAATTATTTTAAACGTTTAGCCACATGATACCTCATTTCCAAGGCATTCAATATAAATGACTTTTTAAATTCTAGTTTTGCTAAGATCTATTTAAATAATCAATTAATATGTATTTGATATGTATAATTTATGTAAAAACATGTCTTCAATGCCTAATATTTATTCCATATTCCAAAAAATCCATTTAAAGTTATTATAATAGAAATTATTGAACATTTGAGAATGAAGCTGATCTCATTCAGTAAAAATTTCAAATTATATACTAAGTTTTGAAAGGTTTGATGGTTTTTCTTCCCATGCTATATATTATAATTTAAATGTTGACCTATCATGTTTTAAAAGACCCATCCTGCTGGCCCTTGTCAGCCCCATGGGCAAGAGGAGGTTAGGGCAAAGAGACTAGGTTAGGGGACCTGAAAGTAGTGTCCCAAGCAATCACACATCCAGATGGCATTCTTCCAACAAACCCAGATCTATTGCTCACCAAGAATTGTGAGAGGGGTTTCCTGAAGGAAAAGGAAAATGGATGGTATGGAAGCATGAGTAGGGACTGCCCAAATAGAAAACAGGAGTAAGTACATCCTGAGCTTGCCTAAATAGGTAGCATGTGGAGTTGGCCCACACCTCTTCCAGAGTTCTGCTGCATACTGAAGCACAAGTCCAAATTCACACTTAGCATAGGATGTAAGAGAACTGTCTCACCTGTAACTGGTATATTCCTGAACTTACCAGGACTGAGATACCCCTGGGCTTGAGAGCTTCTAAAATTGAGACATGCATAGATATAAATGAGTTTTATGTAGATCAGTAATGGGGACACCGGGGTAATTTCAAGACAGAAAAGAGAGTAGTCTGTTTCACAAGTGAGACTTGGAATTTAGGGATAAAGATTAGGGCAAGAGGAAATGGGTTTAGATGTATCTTGGAGGTAGTCATAAATGTCCACTCTCAAGCATCCTAGAAGAAGGCCTATGGGATTTCCCAAGCCAAAAAGCTGGATCCCAGGAAGTGAAAGAAGATCCTTCTGTACAAAGGGAGTGAAGGACATGCCAGCCTGCAGCAGGGGACATGTGATGCCAGGCAATCTCATGGTGGCACCAAGTAGAGACAACTCCCAGCCTAATGATCTCTGAAGTTTGAGAAGAGGTGACTATGTGCTGTTTTGGAGAGTGTTGGAACTACGAAGTCTGATTAACTGAGTGTCAGAGAGTCTTCCTACTAGGATTCAGCAATTTCAACATCCTCAAGATGAGGAGAGTTAAAGGACCCATATGCAACCCTCCACTGGGGGCAAGGAGAGCTGCCTTGCACCTGCCCTCTGATTACATAGGCAATCCTTCCCCATTTCACCACCCCACATAAGCAGCCTCTAGGGATAATGGGTCTAATCTAAAACCCATAGATTAAAAGAACCAGGGGAACATCCAAATTTCTAGAACTATTTAAAGTGTATGCAGAAAGCAATTCCAGTTCAAGTCTAGACTAATTGCTAGCAAAGGACATCAAGGTAAGCAGTACCAAGATTTGTGATTGTTCTGATTGAGATTAAGTCTGTGCTCATGCTTTAGTGAGGTCTGGATATTGCTAATTATATTTGAAATATGATTTACATTTTATAATACTCTTCATAAATCCTTTTCAAGAGAGAAAGTCCATGCCTTCCAAAAGTTATCATAATTCCAAGCCAAGCCAAGTTCAAATGAATGGATTTTATAATTTAATATCAGTGAAAATAATTTTTAAAAGGTGTGTATTGAATCCTATTTCTCAACTCAATGATTTAAATGAAACATTAGCATAGGAAGATGATTAAATATTTCAAGGCATTCTATCTCCAACAGTTTATACAAGAGTACCCTTTTGTTAAAATACTAAACTATATTCTTAAGCAAACAAAAACCAAGAGTTTCACCAATCTTTTATAAACACAGGTATGCCTACTATATGCAAATTCCTGTACTAAGCACTGGAGAAGATAAACATATAATGATATTGTTAGTCATATTCTGAAGGATTTTAAAATATAGTGAGGTAGATTACTATAACTCTTCCTATAAATAAATATTTATTAAAGTAGCTCTTGAAGAGGAAGTATTGTCAGTAGGATAAACAAGAAATAAAAATATCTGACGACAGGGTAGTGTGGTGGTGGTAGACAGTTTGCAGAAGGCTTTAAAGAAGAGATGGAATTTACTGTGACCGTTAATAAATGGGTAGAATTTGGATAAGAAAAAGAGAGGGGGCATTAAAGAATGGCAGGAGTGTTTGAACACATGACAGGTTTCAGAGATATTGAGTAGTCCAATTTGCCTAGAATAAAGATTAATAGAGAAATTTATATGGAAAGCAAATGGAAAGGTGGAAAAGGGACACATTTTAGAAGCATGGTGTGGTAGTTTGATATTGTATGGGTGAGAAAAGTTCATTTAAAAAAAGTCTGTTTCTCTGCATGTAAACCTATTGTATATAGAACTTTTGATTAGGTTATTTTAATTGAGATGTGAACCATCTCATCCAAAGTTGGTCTGAATCCTCTTTATGGAGTCTGTTAAAAAAGAATAAAAAACACACAGAAGCTAAGAGATTAAACTCAGAGAAGCTCACAGTGAAAAGCACCGGAGAAGCTAGGAGAGAGCCCACGGAAACAGAGAGGAAGTCACTGGACCAGAAATGGATACAATGAAATCTTGGAAAGAAGGACCAGCAGACACCTGTAATGTGCCTTCCCATGCCACAGAGATGTCCCAGAGGCCAGCAATCTGTCTTCAGAGTCCAAGTATCATCATACTGATGCCTTGATTTGGACATTTTCACAGCATAAGAACTGTAAATTGTAAGTTAATAAATCCCCATTGTCAAAGTCACCCTTTCTTTACATTGCATTCTGATAGCACTAGCAAACCAAAACACATGGGTATCACAATATAAGACAAAAACTGCCCTGGTAAAAATCAGAAACATAAGATGCCAACAATGCCATGTGCTCTTCCATTCATTTAGTCCAGCAGTCAACCATTAGGATAAATTGTAAGATGAAAAAACTCAGAGAGAAGCTTTTGGAAAATACTAAAATTAAATTTTGTAATTAGGCAAGGATAAGACAAGGACAAACTGGAAAGAAATAATATACCTTAAGTCTTAAGCGTACATTTGCATCAGTGTGTCTGTTTACTTGTTTTAAATATAATCATCTGTTCAAGTTGTGTATTCTTCTCCTGTAATCCTTCAGTTTATCTTCTACTCATCCTTTAATATATCAGCAATTTTATACTGTGAGTTTGAGTATCTCTTGGTTTTTTTGCCCATTACCTCTATTTCCCTTGGTGAGTTGCCCTCCCCATTTAGGTGGCCCATTACACTTTTCACAGTCCCTTCCTCACACTTCTTGCCCCCTCACAGGGTAAGCCACATGAACCAGCATGTTTCACCAGCACACCCAATTCCTCCTGCCCCATTAGGGTGGCCGGTACTCCAGTGTTGGATGGTAACACAGGTTGAGTGGAGTTTTTTCCTGAATTGACATGAGTGTTCATAGAGAAATAACCCTTATCAGGAAGAAAGTAGAATTTGTTTAGTGAATATGGCCTTCAATATTCATTTTCTCTAGTCAATAAATCTCTCATGCACAGACAAACTATACACCCATACAAGCAATAATATTTTTGAGACATTGGAATTCACTTTGCTTGAATCCAAGTCTACCTCCAAAGTGTTCCAGATACATGAGGCAATAAAAATACGGCATTCTTTAACTTATTTTAGGTTGTAACATTTTTATTTGTATCCAGAAGAGCTGTATTCCATACAATGCAGCATATTTTCAGTTCATTTTTGTTTATGGTCATTTGAAAATTCAAGTTAATATAGGCGTTTTAAACAAAAATACAAATAAATAATAGTTTGTTCTTTGTTTTTATTTGCTGTCTCTGGTGCTTGCATGTTTTTTTATTTTTATTTTTTGGTAAATGAATGGTGATGTTGAAGTAACTTACTGACCAAAGGTGTTTGAAATATTATGCAGAAATACAAATTAAAATATAAGATAAAAGCTAAATATATAAATATAATGGAAGTAAAGTAGACCTTGAGCATTGAGATGGTGTCTGAGGTAAAGTTAACATAGTGAAGTATATATATACACATGTTGCATCATTAGTGGCTAAAATTTCAGCTTTGAGATTGTTGACACCTACAACACTGAAGTACAACAAATTTATATAATATTGTATTTCTAAGTATTATGCATGACTTATTGTGGTGGTTTGGAGCTGAGTGTACCCCAGAACAATATGTGAACCCCTTGTCAGTAGGACCTTTTGTGAGTTTACCTCAGTTAAGGTATGGCCCACCTCAATTAGGATGGGTCTTAATCCTATTTCTTATAAAATACTTTATAAGAGAATGAAATTCAGACAGAAAGGTAGAAAGGCATAGGATGCAAGAAGCTGAAGCAGAACCTGGATGAAAAGGAAGAGACAAGGAGATATCACCATATGCCTCATCATGTGACAACTGAGGATGCAGGATTACACATAGCCACAGCTTCACATGGACATTTTTTTCAAGCTCAAAACCTTAAGCTGATAAATTCCCATTGTTTAACTCAACCCATTTCATGGCATTTGCTTGAGTAATCTAGAAAACTAAAACACTTAGTGTGAGTAATATTAATTTTGAACTTTCATATGTCACTGCGGGATTCCATATGCACACATGTGCATGTCCCATTCTGTCTTATCATTACTACTATTTTTATTGTTTAAAATGAAACAAAAGGATCGACCTTCGAATATAATGGTTGATTCCATCGTATGGAAGACATGAGGCATATAAACTGTTTAAGAAGAAAATGTTCCTCCTTTTGAAAAGAGACTTTTATCAGAGATATTAGACAATAGTAAACTAAAGTGTTTTGATTTCAACTTGGCAAAACATGAAGGTTTTTATTTTAAAATAGTAAATACAATTTCTTTATCCCAGGGACAACTGACTGAAGTATTGAAAGCTCAGCAAAATGCTTTTTGTTTGTTGTTTTTAAGTACAATTAGCACCTTTCCTAGAAAGCAGAAACAGACTAGATTAAAGAGTAATGGTCAAGCAGAAATATAACAGTGAATAAGTTATCTGATTGGGTAAAATAATCTCTAATAAAAAATGACAAATGTTTATGGAACCAAAGCAGGTTTGCAAGTCAGTTTGTTAAAGTATCTAAAATCTGTTTAGAAAAGCTTTTTTTTTTTAAATAATTGCAGTGATAATAATAGTAAGAGCTGACACTTTTTGATTGATTTCCATCTGTTTTGTCTTCATAAACTCCCCCTTTCCTGGGGGTAGATACACTTAATATTCTAAATTGATTGAAGAGGAAACTGGGGCTCAAAACCATGGAGAAGTTTGTGGAAAATCATACATCTACCAAATGATGATGTCTATTAGGAAACAGATTTGTTGAACTTCTGAGCACCCCCCACTCTCCCCCACTTCTCAGAGAGAAAGACTCTGATGCCTCTCTCACTTTCAGGCATATGGCAATTTTAACAATTCAATTTAATATTATTTCAAGTATGGTTTATGATTGGGGGGTGATGAAGATGTCAGATTATAAAATTACAATGTTCCACATTCTACAAGACAATCCTCAGGCTGCTGGGTCAAAGTGTAGATGCCACAATCATAAGATCACAGCTGTCCTACTAAAAACAGCCCTTGGGAAAGAATTCTTACAATCCTTCATTTAATTTCAACATTCATTATGCCATTATCAAAATTTTAAATGGAAATGTAAAAATGGTTACTAATGTAATTCACACACATACGACTGCTCTTTATTAAATGGAAATCATTTTTAAATTATTGATAGATCTGAAGGCAAAATATGCAGACATTCAATTGTTTTAAGGAATAAGTCAGCGAATATATTCCATCAACCTATATGGTTCTTAGTGGTGATTATTAAGCACTCATGAATAATCCTCATTGGGAGATGGGATAGAAGTTATACATTTATTTCACATGGCACAGAAGTTTAAGATAATTTTTAAACTAATCAATAAATTATACATTTTATTTTTTTCAGATGCCATCTTTAATTCTTTCATTTGTCATAACTTGTTTATATGTCTGAGTACCCAATTCATGCTTGAAGATAGGAAAGGAGGTTCCCCCTTGTGTACAACTTTATATTTCCATGGAAGCACTCTTTATTCCTATTGTTCCTAGAATAAACAAAATTCTAGGATGATCCCAAGGATTCCTTTCCTTGGTGAACCCATGATGCATAATTCCCTCCCTTTGAGAGTAGACAGGATTATTAAAATGATGAGATGTTTCTCTTGTCATTAGCTTTTAAAACAAATCAGTTGACTGTGAGACCATCAAAAAAAGGGTAGCCTAACCTAAGTACATGAGTTCCCTGCCCTTTCTTGAAGTTAGACAGACAAGGAATGAGGCAGAGTCCTCTTGGAAATGGACCAAATGCCAAGAAACTTAGAATGGCTTCTGGTAGCTGAGAGTGGGACCTCAACAAAAGGAACTTAATTGTCCTCACAACATGAGTGTTCTTGGAAGTAAGCATTTCCCTAGTCAAGTTTTCAAATAAAGAAACCACTGGTCAATATTTTACTTCAACCTTGTAAAAATCTGAGCAGAAGACCCTGATAAAAATGTACCTGGGTCCTGACCCAAGAAACTGAAAGTTAATATGCCTTTTTTTAAGTTGCTAAGATTGTGGTAATTTGTTAGATGGTGTTATGGTTAGGTACATGGGTCAACTTGGCCAGGTGATGGTGCCTACTTGTCTGGTCAGACAAACACTGATCTGTTACTGAAAGGACATTTCATGGCTGGTTAATAAACCAGAAGACTGGCTATTATATAATCAATCAGTTGATTGCATCCATGGCTGATTGTATCTATGATCAACTAAGGGAAATATCTTCCACAATAAGAGGATCCAATCAGCTCGATTTAATCCAATCAGTTGAAGACTTTTAATGGAGAGAAGTTGATGCCAGTACACACAACAGAAATAACTTTTGTCTCTAATCCAGCCAGCCAGTTTCTTGGAGAATTCATTGACATCTTTCATTGGCATTGCCATCTCATGGGATTTGGATTCATGCAACCCACAGTTGCCTGAAACATTTTTATGAAGTCTCATATTTAAAGATATCTCCTGTTGGTTTTGTTTCCCTATAGAACTCTGACTAATACAGCTTGATACAGGGAGTGTGTTTTGAGAAACTGAATCTTAAAAATGGTATTTTATGAAAAATGGTTTTCTATACTTATTATATTCAAAGGCGCTAATGGCTCTATTTCCAGTAATCAAGATGAAACTGACAGTCCATGGCATGAGTTAGCAATACAGATGTGCAAAATATCACCATTTGCTTCTCCTAAATATATTCTTATATGAGCAAGGCTTTGGATGACAGTGCTTTGACACCTTACCAGAGTTTTGTGGAGTTAAGAGATATAACGATGTTGGCTGGTTGTTCTTAGATATTCTGGATACATATCTAAGTATGAGAAGTTATGAGAGAAAGGGATGAACTGAAGCCTTCAAATTTGCAACTTAAATGCCACATGAAAGATGGAAACATTTCTGTGTGTGCCCTGAAAGTCTTACTTCCTGTGGACATAGAGTTGAGATCTCTGAAAACCAAACTCAGAGCCTCACTGTCAAGTAGCAGATTTATAACATGAACTAAAATCTCAACCTTTCAGAGTGTCTGCTTTTAAAGTAAAGGCATTGATTTGGAATGAATAGGACCCTGAAAACTGGGATTGGGAAATATGGGTTGATAAAGACAGCAGTGGGGACACTGGAACCATGGATTGTGGAAGCCAAGAGTTTAAAGCAAGACCTACAGAATTTGTTGCAAGCTGTTGGCCTCAGGATGGCAGTGGTAAACTGTGGTGATTGTTATGTAGAGCAGTCTGGGAGGAAGAGAATGTTTACCCCAAACAGTTAAGTATGAAGAACACTGTGAGATAAGAATCTTGCTCCCTCAGGAAATGCCTGCATATCTATTGACATCCTGTGGTATATAACTAAGATCTGGTTGAGAATAAAGTTGTCTGAAGTCTATCTGAAGTAAACTCAAGCTTCAGACCCCCTGAGCCCATCTTTCTTTCTTTCTTCCTTTCTTTTTTTCTCATCATTCCTTAATATCCTTCGAGCTCTTTTTCTACAGAAAACAACATTTGGCGCCCGATGTGGGGCTCGAAGAAGAAGACTCCAAATCAATATTAAGGAATCAAGGAAAAGTCTCATTAGAGGCATGTGTGTCCAGCTGATAGAAGAGGACTTGAGTCATATTGGTAAAGTAAGCATTTTCCTTGGATCATCAGGGTAATGGGTTATCATAATAGGCGGCTGGAGGAGTATGTGTGTGTGTTAAAGCTACTGGGGTGCCTGTTAAAACATCTGAATTAGTAAGCTTATTTGATCTCATTCAAAAACATTGTTGTTAGTTTCAGTCTTAAGGCCATAATGTTTTAAATCTTAAGTAATGGAAATTGGTTATGAAGGCTTTGCAGTGAACATAACAAAACGGGGAAAACATTCCTGTTTCTATTTGGTTATTGTGTTCAGTCAGGCAATGAAATACCTGGCTCATGCTTTGTCTTAAACTCTAAGTTGTGTTTCTTCTCAATCTCCCACTACCACTTCTTACCCTGTTTTGACAGTTGCTTGAGCCAGACTTGGCAATTGGTGCCCAAACAGGGATCTAATAAGGGAACTCTTAAAGCATAAAGTGAGGAGATGCTCCAGGGACATCCACTACAAATACTCCAGGCGGGCCTTTTTGGGTTGAGCAGTGGCCCTTATTTGTAGAGAGGTTTGAGGCTCTGACTTGGCTGATTTGGGAACAGTTTGGAGCAGGATGTTTAGAGGTGTCTCGTGGTTCTTGGAATTCTCCAATATTTATTGCAGGAGGGAGGTCAGGAAAATGGAGAATGTTGACTGATTTGATAAAAGTTGATACTGTGGTTCAGCCTATGGAGTCATTGCAGCCTGGCTTGCCCACACCAGTTGTAATTTCTAAGAACTGATTTATTATGATAGATTTTAAAAATTGCTTCTTTGCTGTGCCTTTGGCAGAGCAGGATAAAGAAAGATTGGTTTCTGGGCTTGTTCTTGATGAACTTCGTATAGGGATTCATGTACACCTGAGTCAGAAAGTATTCAGTGAGAAAGGTGCCATACCAAACGGGGGTCAGTGCTCATTGATGGTTCCTGTGGCAGGTTGGTCCCCAACGGGGTGTGCAGTTCGGGATTGTAGTTCTGACTCAAGGTATTCTGTTAGGTTACCTTTGTTTAGTCTGAATGATTATTCTATGAGATTTATACCAATACTACAGGTAAAGTCCTATGACTCAGAATGGGAATGGCAACCCCATCTCCTTTTGTTAACTTAAATCCTCAATAAACAGCAATTTGGAAACTGGCCATGAGTTTAGCTCCTATTCATGTTTGAAAAGAGAAATATATTTTAAAAACTTTAAAACTAAAAATTCTTTTTAAAAACTATATATTGATAGTTAATGCATATTTGAAACATTAAAGTATTTTAAATATTTAACATTATTCTAACAAATTTAATTTTGATGGTAATTACATATGTGGTAAAATATTTGTTCAAAGTAATGATTTAAGTATGAAAAATATGAAAGATGTATTTTTATTAATAGGAAAACAGAATAGTTTTATCCTAAAATGAATAACTGTTACTAAGCGAGAAAAATATAGGACAAAGCCTAAACTAATATAATAAGTGCTGAGGGTTTATAAAAATAGAAATTATGGTTAAAATCAAGAAAGATTTAATGAGTCTAAAATGACAATGTTTTCTTGGACTTTTAGCCTGTTCTAATGAAAGGATATTAAAAAAATTCTAAATAATTAGTTAGAAAGCAAAGAGTCTGTGTTTTATCAAAATAACTTTTGTTAACTTTCATCATGTTATTATCTGTATAAAAAATACTGATTTTCTCCTGGGTATCATCATACTGGCAAAAACTGCTTCTTGCCCTAAACCAGGTGGCTTAATCTATTAATCTAAGTACTATTACTATAAATGAATCTATTACTGACTAAATAATATTCAAATCATTTAAATACCTAAATTCCTTTAAGCCAAAATACTTTAATGCTTTGTCCAGTGTTTGTATAAACTATATATGTATAAACTAAATTTATCCCAAGATAACCATGGCTTATATTGGAAGCAGATCAGATTTGAGGGTTGAATGCAAGGAAAAAATATACTTGTGGAGTCTTTTTTGTTCACCTGATGTTGCCATTACATGCAACTGATATTGCTATCACATGACCTTGGTAAGAAATAGTTAAAATGTACACTCTAGCTGGGAGGACTGGCTATCCCCCCAGAAGGAGGTGTACTTTAATAAAGATATCTAGGTCCCAGGAAGCTCCTCTTGGTCCCTAGCCAGTTCCCAGAGGACCCAACTGGGCCCGGTCATGTAAGCAAATCTGAATTTGGCCACTATCATGAGAAAATATCATAAAAACTACATGAAATAAATTTAAAATTAGCAAAAATGCACAACCGATTATAAAGAATCCACATTCTTGCATTCCTTTTCAATCAATCCAATGAATTCAATTTAAAAAAAAATCTGGTCATTTACTATGGGTACACGTCACTATTGACACTCTGCTTTCATTTTTGCTACCTGCCACCTTAGGGATTCCTAATTATATGTTACAAAACTTGTTTGATATTTTACAAGGAGATTCTGATTTATTAAGCAAAAGGCAGTTAACAGCTGCAGCTGAATGAGAGTTACAATTAGCTGAACAATGCATTCAAAAAGGACAGCTTGTTCAAATAAAGCTAAAAAAGCCTGTTGATTTTATTATTTTCTTTACCTTGCAATCTCCCACAGGCCTATTTTAGCAAGACAGTGTTTTAAAATGGATTTTTTTTACCAAACAATTGACAAAAATGTTTAAATACATATTTGCAAAAGATTATTTCTTTAATAGTCAAAGGTCACCAAAGATATTATCAATTAAGAGGTCATGATCCCTAATTGCATAGTGTGTGATCTCACAAAGGAAGAGGTTCAAAGTCTATATTTCAATACCTCTTGGCAAATAGCATTAAGTGACTTTAAAGGACAAATGAATAATCATTTGCTATGTCAAAACTTTTACAATTTTTAAAAATGAACGCAATGGATTTTGCCTAAAATAGTTCCAGCTTCCCCACTAGCTATTACTGTCTTTACCAATGATAATATTAATGGGAAGGCTGCATATGTCACCCCAGTGGAAAACAAGTTAGAAAATGCCTTATACCTCAGCCCAGCGTACTGAATTAGCAGCTGTAATTCAAGTATTGCAAAGTTTTCCACAATCTCTTGATATTGTATCTGATTTTGAATATGTTTACCAAACAGTTACTCACATTGAGACGGCTTCTTTGTTTAAAAGAAATGAATTGTCCTGAATGTTTTTACATTCACAAACATTAGTCAAAAGCTGAATTACTCCCCTTTTTATCATGCCTATAAAGAGCTCAAACCAATCTTCCAGGTCCTTTATCATTACAAAATCAGCAAGCAGATACTCTTATGGGGGTAATGCAAAATCCCACAACATTTCACAAATTGACTCATATCAATAGCAAAGGGCTGTGAAAGAGATTTCCATCTTTTTTAAACAGCAAGCTCAGGACATTGTTAGGACTTGTTAAACCTGTGGGCCTTTAAATGTACTCCCATTTGCATCAGGGATTAATCCTAGAGGTCAAAAAGCAAATGAATTATAGCAAATGAATGTTACTCGTATTTCACATTTTAGTAAAATGCAATATGTACATGTTATCATAGACACTTATTCTCATTTCATCTGGGCTACCGCACAATCTGGAGATCGTTTTTGCCATGTTCAATCACATTTACTTAATGCTTTTGCTGTTATGGGATGCCCTCAATCTATTAAAATGGACAATGGTCCTGTTTATACAGGAAAATAAATTTTATACTACTTTTAATATTACTCATATTACAGGAATTCCACACAATCCCTCAGGGCAAGGAATTATTGAACAAGCAAACCGGACGCTAAAGTCTATGCTTTTAAAACAAAAAGGGGGAGACGATGATCAGGAGAATGATGTTATGAAAATAAGTACTCCTAAAGATCAATTAGCAAAGGCATTGTTTACTCTAAATTTTTAAAACATTTATGATAATTCATCACAGACTCCAGCAGAACAACATTTTAGCAATTTGGAAAAGAAAAATGATATATCCCAAACAGAACTGCAGCTGCAGCCAATCTATTGGAAAGATGTTAAAAATGATTTATGGAAACCAGGAATGGTAAAGGTGTGGGGTAGGGGATTTGCTCTTGTCATTGCAGATGAAGGAAACTCGGTTTGGATTCCTTCGAAGAGAATAAAACCCAGACATGTCAACCCGGACAAAAATAACTAAATGGGTAATGTATACTACAGGACATACAATTTTGATTGCTGAAGGACAGGGACATATTTATACTTACTGGGATTATCTGTGAGCCCTAACATGGGCCAATCCAACTTTACCAAAATAACCTAAATACAAGTTTAGGATTCCCAGGTCCAGTAAGAAGAAAACTGATGTCAAATTTAATTCCATTTTTAGAAAGACCTATATGCTTAACTCTGGATACAAAGGATACTTGCCTGTTAAGTGGGAAAGAAAGTTGGAATGGATGGCAGTCATGTCATATGGATCGAGCAGTTATCATAATTAATGATTCCTATGGAATTGTAAGATTCCCCTGTGGGGTTGAAGATAACTGAGACTATATGGATAGGCAAGCTAAACCAGAGTTATTACATAGAGGATGATTTGTGCCATGATTTGGGATGATAAATACATTATTCAGAGAAATTTATGGGGAATTTTCCTAGGACTGGGACCAATTTTCATAGTGAATTCTAGTAACTGTATCTTCTCTTTAGCAGCCATAAACACTATATACAAATATGTATTAGAGATCCATATATACTTGTTAAAGTTCATATGCATATAAGAAATCAAACTTCTAATTGTGAAAATTATTCTCTATTCACTTGTCCCCAAGCATTTATGTTGCAGGAAAATGAGATGATCATAGCAGCAAGGAGAAGAGGTATTTGGCTGCCAGTGCAGATGTCAAGATCTTTGCAATCCTCTCCAGAAACACATATACTGATTCATTTGGCAAAAGAATATCTAAAAAGGACTAATAGACTAATTGGATTCATTATTGCATCTGTCATTGGAATCATTGGAAGCATCACAGTGGCTGCAGTCACTGAAACCGCATTGCAACAAACTATACAGATGCAGCATTGTTAGAAAAACACCAGTGAACTGTGGCATAGACAATCTCATTGATTAGCAAATTAATAATAGACTAAATGATGTAGGAATGACATTGGTTCATATTGGAGATCAAATGTATAATTTAAATATTTTCAAAGTTTAAAGTGTAAAAGGAATGAGAGCAGTTTTTGTATTACCCTCTTTTAACATATGGCTTGTTTGAAATAGAATGGGAAAAGGGAATAGGCATCTTTTAAGGCTTTCAGATAGTTTAAGTCCTGATATCTTAGAATTACAAAAAAGGGGTATTAGAATGTAAATTAGAATAATCTACATATAGCCTATGGAAGTAATGTTACACAATCACTTACCCAAGAGCTAAAAAATCTTAGGTTTGGGGCTGTTTATACTTCGCTTCCTCCTCAGCTGTGTTTAACAACAAAGAAAAAGGTGATTCTTGCAAAAACTCGTTGGCTCCCTCCTGAATCAAAGTCAGAGAGCTTGACTGGCAGCCAATGATGGGTAAGACCCTTCAGAGCCTAAGGGCAACCTAAGACAGGCACTGGCCACCTCTGCTTATAACAATGTGATTCTTGTGAATCAAAGTCAGAGAGCTTGACTGGCAGCCAATGACGGGTAAGACCCTTCAGAGCCTAAGGGCAACCTAAGACAGGCGCGGTCACCTCTGTTTATAGTCAACCTAAAAAGGTGATTCTTGTTTTCCTCAGCTTATAAAATAAAAAGGGGGAAATGTAGAAGCCAAGAGTTTAAAGCAAGACCTACAGAATTTGTTGCAAGCTGCTGGCCTCAGGATGGCAGTGGTAAACTGTGGCGATTGTTATGTAGAGCAGTCTGGGAGGAAGAGAATGTTTACCCCAAACAGTTAAGTATGAAGAACACTGTGAGATAAGAATCTTGCTCCCTCAGGAAATGCCTGCATATCTATTAACATCCTGTGGTATATAACTAAAATCTGGTTGAGAATAAAGTTGTCTGAAGTCTGTCTGAACTAAACTCAAGCTTCAGACCCCCTGAGCCCGTCTGTGTCTTTCTTTCTTTCTTCCTTTCTTTTTTTTCTCATCATTCCTTAATATCCTTTGAGCTCTGTTTCTACAGAAAGCAACAGTGGATTCTGCTGAGTCTTTGCAGATACACTTATAAAGGCCTCCCTGAGGAAACTACCTCTATATCTCCAGCCTCCTCTGAGGGAACAGTCACCCAATCTCCAGCCTTCCCTGAAGAGATAGCTGTTAGTAAGAACCACAAGAAACAGTTTGCTTTCAGCTGGAAAGGCCAGTAATATACTTTCACTCTTCTATCTCAGGGACATATCATATCCCCAGCATTATGCTGTAATCCTGTCTGCAGGAAATTGATAATTTCTCACTCCCACAAGATATCATTTTGATCCGTTATATTGATGTTATATGTTGATTGGAACTAGTGATAAAGAAGTAGCAAATACTCTGGATTTGTTACTAAGGCATTTGCATGTCAGAGGATAAGAGATTATACAACAAAAATATAGGGGACTTCCACCCTAGTGAAATTTCCTTGTGTCCAGCAGTATGAGCCATACTGAGATTATTTCTTCTATAGTGAATGGTAAGGTGTTGCATCTGGCCCCTTCTATGACCAAAAAGAGGCACAAACCTAGTTGGCCTCTATGGATTCTGGAAACAATATATTCCTCCTCTAGGTGGGCTACTCAAGATGCAGAATGAAATCATCCCAGGGAAAGATGTTAGAATTCAGAGGCCTGGAGAGAGGGCCAGCAGAGATCACCCTGAGCCTTCCCATGTAAGAAAGAACCTCAGTTGAAAGTTAGCTGCCTTTTCTCTGAAGAACTATATGTTTTTAACTAAATAAATCCCCTTTTATTAAAAGCCAATCCATCTCTGGTGTGTTGCATTTTGGCAGCTTTGGTAGACTAGAACACCTTCCCTTCATGCAATGCTTCCACCAGAATTGTCTTCCATGGACTTATAGAATACCTTATCCACCATCATGGCATTCCACCAGCATTGATTCTTATCAAGGAACCCACTTCACAGCAAGTGATGTGCAGAAATGGGTACATATTCATGGAATTCTCTAGTCTTACCATGTTTCCCATCATCAAGAGGCAGTGGGTTAATAGAACTGTGGAATTATAGTGATCTCAATGTTGCACCTCATTTTACTATTGATTTGCATTGTCCTGATTGGTAATGAAGGCTAAAATCTTTTCATGTGATGATTGACCATTTGTATATCTTCTTTGGAGAAAGACTATTCAATTCCTTTGTCCATCTTTTAATTGGGTTATTTATCCTTTTATTGAATTATATATTCTGGATACTAGTCACTTATCCAATATAACTTGCAATATTTTCTTACATTCCATTGGTTTTTCCACTTTCTTGATAGTATTCTTAGATGCAAAAAACTCTTAATTTTGATGAAGTCTGATAGAACTGTTTTTTCTTTGATTGCTTATCCTTTAGGTGTTATATCTAAGAAACCATTGCCTAATCTGTGGTCACAGTCATTTACACATATGTTTTCTTATGAAAGTTTTATAGTTTTAACTATTACATTTAGGTCTATGATTCATTTTGGTTAATTTTTATATATAGAATGAGATAGGATCCTATAATCTTAGCATACTGCTCCAGCACAACTTGCTGAAAAGGCTAGTTTTTACCCCATGAATGGTCCTGGTGCCCTTGTCAAAATCAATTGAGCCACAAATGTCAGGGCTTATTTGTGAGTGCTCCCAGCTATTCCATTGTTTCATATGTCTATCCTTATGCCACAAGCACACTCTTTTGAATACTGTAATTTTGTAGCATGCTTTGAAATTGAGAAGTGTGAATAGTCCAACTTTTCTTCTCATTTTCAAGAATTTCTAGGGTATTCACATTTCTCTATGAAATTTGCGGATCAGTTTACCAATTTTAGTCAGAAATTCAACTGAGATTTTTATAGGAATTGCTTTGAATATATGAATTCATGTGTGCAGTATTACCATTATTGCAGTATTGTTTTCTCTTTCCATGACTATTGGATTTGTTTCTCTTTGATCTTCAAGTTTTTAAGCAATTATTTTGCATAGATTTCATAGTAAATGCTTTGCATTTCTATTGTGCCATTTATTTCTAGATTATTTTCAATGCTATATGAATGAATTTTTTTCATTTCATTTTAATATTGCTCCTTGCTAGTGTATAGGAATAGTACTGATATTTGTTTATTTATCTTGTATAAAAAATTATATGTATGTATTCTTTACAAATTACAAAGTGCCATTCAAAATATATTTGTTGTTTTGATATTATCATTGCATTGCTAAGTGTATTAGAAGAGCAAAAAATAAACTTTTCTTATGCATTACCATAGTTTAAGTGACAGAAGAAAGACAGTGCTTTGAAGACTGGCCCAAGTTTTATAGACATAGCTTTCAGGGGGACAAGCTGGAGTCTTTGCCAGACCTTAGGATACAAGGCTTTCAATCCCATTGACTTTTATGGATGACAGACTGACAATATAATGGCAAAAATCACATTCTTGCCTGGAGTGCTAACTCTGACCTTTATTGTGTTCCCTTTTCCTTGTTGCAGAAGGACAATCTATATTTGAGGCTACCTGTGTGGCTTTAAGCTCCTGAATTTTGTTTACTCCTCCTTTTAAATTTCCAAGTGGAGGTATGTGATTTTCTTTGTCACTTTGCTAAATGATTAATGTTCTTTTAATTGGCCATCTATCCAACCTACACTAAGCAAAGATTCAGACATCAAATGAGATGTCTTGAATTTCCAAAGAACATTCTGGCAGAATTGCAAATCTGCCCTTCAGCAGACACAGATCTAATACTGCTCCAGTCAGACTACGGGCAATAGAGGTGAGAGTTTTTAATTTAATTATGAAATAAATTATTTTTCATAGCATATGGCATACCATTTAGGAAGTACAAATTGTAATTTCGATAGAAAAATTCCATAAATATAATCTCCACAGTATAAAAATTTCAAAGTTGACTAGTAGATGATCATCAAATATGTATTTCTCTCTTGTGAAAGACAACAGACTACTTCCCAGTAAGTTCCTCTAGTTCCTTACATGCCCTTTGTCACTCACTGTCTTCAATCTTCTGAGGTCTGAAATGGATCTTGATCAGGAAAGTAAGAGGGGATGCCTCTCTGTGGGTTAAATATTATTAACAGAGGCAATAAGACCAACTATAAAACCAGATTTTTAAGTTATCACTTGGCCTTAGCACTGAGAAATCATCCTGACATATGAACTGATACTCTGGTAAGCATGAGAATATTTCCTCCTTACATCCAAGCAATATGAGAAGTTAATTTGTTTCTAGTGGGAAAATATATATCAAAGTTAAACTTTTTCATGTTCTTGAAATCAGTTTTAAAAACAGCAAAGACATCTCAGATGTTTGTTTTGGTTTGTAAAAATAAATATCGATAGTTAAACAGGAAAAATACTCAATGTAATCCTTTAGCTGGAAAATGCTTAATGTAGTCTTCAGTAGCTAGAAATATGTTTATTATGTTCACTTCATTCCAGCAACCTTGAGTTATTTAAGCTAAAACCCTTGTTGATATAGCTTGCTGTTGATCTAATCTTAGAAGTTTGCTATAATATCCATCACTTTCCTCCCTTTGAAGGACAAGATCAGAAAGCCTGAATGATCAACTAACAGAGAAGGACCTACAAGATAATAGGTTATGCTGACCAATAAAATGAAGCAAGTGATCAATACTCTTATTTATTTATTTTGCTTTCTTCTGGACCCTGGCCATTCCTGTGTCTGTTTGGAATATAAAAGCTCAAATCACTCTTCTCACTTTGGACTGCTCTTGGAATATATCTCCCCCAGTTCCTTACATGTGCAAGGAACACATGTAATAAAGCTCACCTTCTCCCTAAGACAAAGAGACTTGGTTCTCTGCTTGAAACAACATTGTCATGTGAACATAACTATTGAAGACCATCTTTTCTGATGGTAATAATATTTAACTTACTGTCACAACTTTGAAAACATGGTTCTTTAAGCTTTTAAGTTTAGCTTATAAATTTTATTAGTCTAATAATTATCTCATGAAGATTAACACCTACATTAATTGGGGCCATTAGTCTCTGCACAAAATTAAAATGTTATATAACCTGGATTTTGAAAAATACATATTTAATTCTCTCTTTAATCATATAAGTTGACTAAATGTCCTTAATACTTGAACAGATCTTAAAAATTAATCAATGAAACCCTTCCTATTTCCTCATCCAGGAGGTCCTTGGTCCCTTATAGGGGCTTCAAGAAATGGCTGCTAGTATTCCAGGCCAATCCTCAGGGTCTAGGCAGCTGAGGACTTGGGTTGGAACTCCAGTGAGTACCTCATGCCTTCCTTTGAATACATCCTACTGTTGGTTATCTTCTGTTTTGATTTAACATTCTGCATTTTCAAAAGCTCTTTAAAGGAGTGTGGATTTGCTTCTTCAAGATCTTCAAGTCTTTCATCTGCAGGAAAGATAAGTTTTCAGGCTTTGGAAAGCAGGGCGACCCCCAGCAGCAGGTATAGCCAGGCATCCCCACAGACCCAACATGTGGGGGTCTGCCCTACCTAGTCAGAAGCAGCCCTGCCACCCCCATCTGCCCCATTTGCCTGCCTCCCCGCCCACTCTTCTGTTCCCTGGTTATTTTGACTAAATAAGTTGCATGTTTATGTAAAAATCACACAGAAACAGAGTTCTCATATACTTCCGTATCTCAGAAAGTTATGGTTTCCCCTGTAATTATCACATTGCTTTAGTGTGGAACATTTGCTACAATTAATAAAAGAAAAATATTTTAACTGTACTATTAACTACAGTCCATAGTTTACATCAGGGTCACTCTTTGTGGTGTACAGTACTATTATTGTGCTGACATACGTACAACCTAAAATTTACAACTTTTTAACCACAATCAATATACACTCCAAGGGTGTTGGATTATATTGGCAACATATTATATTGTGCTACCATCATCATCATCTATTAACAAAGCATTTTCATCACCCCAACAGAAATTCTGTGCTAATTAAGCATTAATTCCCCATTTTGTACCCTCAACCCAGACCCTGGAAACCTGTATTCTACTTTCTGACTCAATTTTTCCTTTTCTAAGTAGCTCATATCAGTGGTATTGTAACCAGTGCCCTATGGGCAGTGGTGCCAGCTAAACCCCAATTCCGGTTTGATAGTCTTGAAATTAAAAGAATTTAGAGACAAGAGGGCCAGTATGAATAAATAATAAAGTTTATTAAAAAATAAGTTTATCAAAAAGAGAGTACATGTTAGAGAAGTTAATGTGAACATACCCAAGGGAAGGACACACACTGAGTGGAGCAGATCAGCTTTTTTAATAAGAAAGTTTTATTAGTGGTAGGTTTCCATAGCAACCTTTAAATATTAGGTTTTTCTTTGTTCTAAAAGGGGATAGTTAGCAGAACTCATGGTTTGTTGTCACATACCTAAAATTTGGCTTTGGGCCAGTGGTTAACAATCTTTAAGACCCTATGCTTGTTATTATTAAGTAAGAGTTTGCTTTGGGCCCAAAATTTTACAAGCTTTTAATGTTTCCAGAGTTTTCAATAGTTTTGGGTGGTTTGGGGACTTCAGGGAAATTTTTGTCCTAGAATTTTGTGGCCCTATACTAGTTCCTTTGGAGCTAAATAGAAACAAGGGACTTGGAGTTGTCTTTTAACTCTTTCAAAGTTGAATAGAAAACCAGGAACTTACAGTTCTCCTATTTCATTCTGCTTCAATCCCCCCTCCAAAAGAGTTCAATCTTAAAGGGAGATTGAGGGATAAATTTTTGATGTTTTCACAGAATTGAGAGTATATGTAAGAATGTGCATAATTGCTGACAATGTTGGGAGGTTTGGGAGAGATTGAAAAATGCAAAGAACATTATTATGTTACAATCCACCCCATCCTACCTTTTTTTTACAATCTTTCTGCCACCTCTTCCATGTAAGTCCCTGAGTGTGAGAATGGGAGGTTATATGTTTACAGCTTGTAATGTTAAGAAATGTGAAAATAATAGCATTTGGGGGAAGACAAATATGCTCTGGCTCATTTGGAGCTGCTTTGCCCCCTCCCGCCATTCACTCATTTTGTCATATAATGATGTCCTGGTAATATTTGAATGTGGACAACCATCCTATGTGCTGGAGTGCAGTTGAATCAGAAGTTCTTGTGATTTAGCTGCTCCAAAAACATGTTAAAGATGGGCAGGTCCTGTTTAAATGTACTCTGACAATAGAGATAACATATAGAGCAGAGAGGGAATAGTTATAGAGAGTATTGGAATTAGGGAGTTGCCACTTTGGGGGACATTGGTGACTGACAGTTATTATTTAATTGTTCCAGTTGACTGAAGACAGTGGAAGAATATTCCATGGGAGGGTAGACCTGGGTTTGATTCCCAGTGCCTGTGCATGCAAAAAAAAAAAAAAAGTTTCTTTTTGTTGAAGATGAATTTCTGATTTGTAGTTTACTACAAACATTTTTAGAGAAGAAGCTTCACAGTGAAACAATGCAATTGACAGGGAAATTTAATTATAAATTAAATTATTTATCATCAGTATATTATAGACCCATTAAACTTTTCTTAACTTTGACCACAGTTTCGCTCTCTGTGAACTTACTAAACCTTCCACATCCCTTCAGGGTTTTACCTTATATTTTCCTCATTCTGTAACAACTATCTATTCAATCATGACAAAACTGCACTCTTTTTCCTTTTAATAAAAGAACAAGAACACATTCTTTATATCTTTCATTCTTAAGCTTCCAAAATAATTTTGGAAACTGTTTCCAAGCAAACATCTCACAACATGCAATTACCATCAAAATAAAACTCGTCAGAAAATATTTAATGCATTTTGAAACAGTAACAATTTTGCTATTTGATGCTTTATTGCTACCCTCTTACACTTATATTCTTTATGTTTTGGTCTGGGTTTGTATCTAGCTGGTGACACTGAGAGAATAGCCTAGATTCTCTTATGACAAAGAGTGCTCTCCTGGGGTGAGGAAAAACTCAAGGCAAAGAACTTTTGTAAGGCAATTTGTGTCTTAGAAGGTAAAACTTGGTAACCTCCTTAGGCTAGGAAACTAAGGGTAGCAATGGTGTTCCTGATGAAGGTTTCTCTCATAGGACTGCATATTAATAAATCATCTATGTAAAGAAGGAGGGAGCTAGACGCCAAATGCAGGAGGGCCAAGTTCTGTGCTAGGGCATTCCCAAAAAGGCAAGGACTGTCTCTGAACCCTTAGGGTAGGACTGTCCTGGTGAGCTGTATTGGGACTGTGTCCCCAGGCCTTTGCCATTTAAAAGCAAATAAAACTGAGAATCTAGGTGGAAATGTATGCAGAATTAAGATATGGGGATGAGAAGTCCAGTTCTCAGGAATTTTTGGATAAGAGGTTGAATACCTTTGTGTCCTCCTGCTTCAGGGGATACTTTTTTTTTTCCTGGGGAAAGGCAGGGTCCATTTTTATTGAATTACTATAGGAGGGACAGTGAATTGCTTTTCCAGGACAGCTGGTTTCTGAGACTTTAGGGTCCACATGACTTTTTAACTCTGAGTAGAGGGACTCTATAGTGTTTTCAATCCCAGTTAACACCACACTTAATATTACAATATTTTCAATAGGGCTTTCAAGTTCCTGCTTTGGCAGACAGCCTAATATTTGGATTTGAGTACTGAATGCCTTCAGTATACCCTTTCCCAGCAGTGGGGTGGGACATTCTGATATTATTAAAAACTGATGACTCCAAAGAATACTACCAATTTGGTAAGGGAGAGTTGGGGTGAAGGCTGGAGCTTGCAACTTCCCATCTACTCCCACTGTGGGACAGGTTTCAGGAGACAGAGGGCTGGGATGAGAAGTTAAGACAGAATATGTGGTTCTTGTAGCAATTAAAAAGTTAATGGTGTTACTCACCTCTAGAGACATGCAATTCTATGATTTTGATATCCTTGGGTGAGATCCAGGGAGCCATTGGGGGTCACCAATAGGGCATATGGAGAGGCTTCGCTTCCTTTTGGGAGCTCAACACTCTTGGGCCCAGTTTCTTGCCTTCCTGCCTGGTAGACAGGGACCTGGAAGCTCTTTCCATTTTGGGGACTCCTTTCATCTTTGGGGACACTCCTGCTTCCAGTGCCCCAACTCTCCACATAGATGACAGGTTCCTGGTGACTTCTGCCCTGGGTGGCCTTGAGGTGACTGGTTGCTGTTGATAGCCAAAGAATATGAATCATGCCTTATTCTAGTCTTTCCTTGCTTTCTCCTCTTCTGTAACTCTGTCTCAGTTATTAAAGACAGAAAAGACAGTATTCATAAGGTCATTTAGAGGTGTTTGCTGTCCTGAGGAAATTTTTTTTTGCAGTTTTCTCCTTATGTCAGGAGCTGACTGGCCTATAAAGCAGATTGTTAACATGATTTGTCCTTCCCCAGAATCTGGATCTATATTAGTATGTTTTTTTTAATGGCCTCCACTAGTCTCCTCTGTCTGCAATTGAGACAACTACTGATCTCCTTCAGAAAGTTTTCCAAATTGCCTCTTACACTGTGATAAGTTGGTCATGGGAAAAGGAACCTGGACACTTACAGTTCCCATATTCCCATTGGCTATTTCCCAGACAGGATGCCTTCCACTTTCTTCTTTTCCCCTTCTCCAGAGGGTGGTAAGGGGGTCCACTGTGAGAGTGTCCCACCGGACTTGAATAAGGAGGGAGTGTGGAAGCCTCTTCCTTTAAGGCAGTAGGGTCTGTGGGAGCCTCAGGTTCAGTGGACTCAAGGTCTAGCTTTGGTGGAAAATCATTCCTGTGTTTTTTTAAGGTTTCAAACTTTGGGGGGTTAGTTAACAGTGGGTCATTTAAATATCGGCCTCCTCTTCCTGAGACAGAAAGGATTAATCTCTTAATCCCCCCTTAAGATAACAGACTTTATAAATTCTCCCCATGGCCTTGTCCTGATGTAGAGCTGTAAAAACCTGGACATAATGAATTTCAGAACCTTTCCCTTCTCTTTTACAGAAAAGATCTAATTAGAGAGTAGCATTAAAGCCAAGAGTACCGTTTTCCTGCCATTCTTCTCTACCTCTCAATTTTATATTGTGGCCAAGTAATGTTGCAATAAAGACATAAACTTCTTTTTCAGTTTGGTGGTTGGCAGATTATTTCAATTTTTCATAGTGCAGCCCAGGGGGTTATTAATTGGGATGCTGGATGCACTGCCCATTATTTTGAAAGGAGAGAGTGATAGTGGGATCCTCATTCACTGGGATTCAACTTCTCATCCACGAGCTGAATAGTTCCTTTGAGACACCTTTTCACCCTAGGGCCAGTAGGAATAAGTAGTAAAGTTTATTAAAAGAGAAGTTTATAAAGAAGACAGAGTATGCATTAGGGAAATTAACGTGGGCATGCCCAAGGGAGGGACATGCCCTGAGTGGAGTGGGTCAGCTTGTTTTACAGGAAAGTTTTAAAAGTGGCAGTTTTCCATAGCAACCTTTGAATATTAGGCGTCTTCTTTGTTGTAGGAGGAGATAGCTCAATGAATTCATAGTTTGTTGTAAAATGCCTAAAATTTATCTTTGGGCAAATGGTTAACAATCTTTATGACCCTATTCTTATTATTATTAAGTAAGAGTTTGCTTTGGGCCCAGAATTTTACAAGCTTTATGGTTTGGGGGGGTTTCAGTAGTTTTGGATGGTTTGGGGACTTTAGGGAAATGTTTGTCCCAGGAAGTTTGTGGCTTTGTATTAGGTCCTTTGAAGCTAGATAAGAAACACAGGACTTGGAGTTGTCTGTTAACTCTTTCAGAGCTGAGTAAGAAACCAGGGACTTCCAGTTTCCTATTCTACCCTGCTTCAATATCACACAATATTTGTCCTTTTATGTGCAACTTATTTCACTCAACATGATGTCTTCAAGGTTCATTCATGTTGTCACATGTATCAGAACTTCATTCCTTTCTGCGGTTGACTAATACTTCATTATATTACATAACATACATTGTTGACTGATCCACTGATCAGGTGATACTTATTTGGTGACCTAACATATTGTCTCCCCTGGAGAACAATCTGTGCACACTTAAGAAGAATGTGCGTTCTGGTTTTGTGGGGTAGTGTTCTCTACGTCTCTTCAGTCGAGTTGGTTTAGAGTATCATTGAATTCTTGTATTTCCCTATGGCTCTCTGGACTAGATGGCTTATCTCTTATTAAGAGTGGTGTATTACAGCCTCCTAATATTAATGTAGAACCATTATAGACATCCAAGCTCTCTTTTGGTTATTACTCACATGGTAGATTTTTTTCACTCTTTCATCCTAAACCTACTGATATCTTTGACTTTAAAGGTCTCTTGCAGAAAGTATTTAGATAAGTCACACTTTTTTTTATCCAATCTGCCAATCTCTGCCTATTGGCTGGAAAGTTTAAATATTTTAATTTAAAGTCAATGATATAGGAATTTTTTCTGTCATTTTGCTATTTAGCCTTTTTATGGCATCCCTTTTTTGTCCCTAATTTTTACAGACGCTTTCTTTTATACTTATTTGATTTTCTGTGTTATACAATATTGAGTGCCTTCTCTTTCTTATCTAGATATATTTTATACATATCTTCCTTCTTGTTAAAAAGAGGTTAAATTTTAACATCCTGAATATATGGCAATTATATTTGATTCTATAATAAAAACATGCGTGTTATAGATTTTCTATTCCCGTGTGTCCCCAACCTTTTTTATGTACTTGTTATCACTAATATCTGTACACATTTTATGTCCAAAACTGTATATTGATCTTTTCCTTTTATGCATTTACATTTCAGCACATGTAGGGAGGTGGAAATCCTGCTTCATACCACACAGTACATTACAATAATACTGACATCTATAATTACCCAAATGGTTTCCTTACCACAGGTCTTTATTTCCTTATGCTTCTTCAAACTTCTGTTCAGTGCCCTTTCCTTTCAGTTTGAAGAATTCCCTTTTGCATGCTTGTAGCACAGGTCTAGTGATGATGAAATTCTTCAACTTTTGTTTATGTGAGAATGTCTTAATCTCTCTTTTTTGAAAGAAAGGCTCACCTGATGTAAAATTCCTGGCTGGCAGTTGTTTTCCTTCAGCATTTTATGGATTTCAGCCCACTGCCCTCCTGCCTCCATGGACTCTGATGAAAAATTGGCTCTCCATCTAATTGGGCCTCCCTGGTATATAATACATTGTTTTGTTCTTGTAGATTTCTGAACTGTCTCTTTGTCCACTGTATTTGATAATCAATATATGACAAGGTGTATTTTCTTTTCATGTTCAACCTGTGTTTAGCCTGTGATGCTCTCTGGGCTTCCTGGATGTACATATTCACATCTTTTGCTAAGTTTAGGAATTTCTTTGTCATTAGTTTTTAAAATATTCCTTCTCCTTTCTCTCTTCTCCTTCTGGGACACACATGATGTGTATATAGGGGGCTTGATGGTATTCCATAGCAGTCTTACAGTATTTTTACTTTTAATGTTTCTTCTGCCTTTCTGCTCAACAACCTTCTATGTTTCAAGTGTCTTTCTTTCAGTTAATTGATGCTTTCTACTGCCCATTACAATCTGCTTTTGAAACTTGCTTGAGAATTTTTCACTTCAGTTATTGTGGTCTTCTACTCCAGTTCTGTTTGGTTACATTTCAAAATTTCTCTTTGCTAAGATTCTCATGTTTATCAATCATTGTTTTCCTGATATTCTTTACTTTTTACTCTGAATTTTCCTTCATCTCCATGAGCATTTTTTAAAAATATTTTTATTGACACATCTTCACACATATACATTCCATACATGGTGTATGATTAGTGACTTACAATACCATCACATAGTTGTGTATTCATCTCTGTGATCATGTTTTAAGAACATTTCCATCACTCCAGAAAAAGAAATAAAAAGAAAAAAAGAAAAAAACATATATCCCATACCCCTTGCTCCTCCCTCTCATTGGCCACTGCTATTTCCATCTACCCAATTTATTTTATCCCTTATCCCCCTTATTATTTATTTATTTTTATCCGTATTTTTTATTCATTTGCCCCTACCCTTGATAAAAGGAACATCAGCACAAGGTTTTCCCAACCACACAGTCACATTGTAAAAGTTTTATCTTTATACAATACTCTTCGAGAATCAAGGCTACTGGAACACAGCTCAACAGTTTCAGTTACTTCCTTCCACCTACTCCAATACACCATAAACTAAAAAGGGAAATGTATATAATGAATAAGAATAACCTCCAGGATAACCTCTTAACGTTGTTTCAAATCTCTCAGCCATTGAAACTTTATATTGACTCATTTCTCTCTTCCCTCTTTTGGTCAAGAAGATTTTCTCCTTGAGTATTTTATTTTGTCCTTGAGCATTTTAAAGATAATTATTAAAGCACTTTGTTTGATATGTCCACAGTCCAGTCTTCTTTGTTGGTGTTTTCTGAATGTTTATCCTTTTCCTTTCAATGGACCATAACTTCCTCTTTTTTGTTTGTGTTGTTTTATTTTATTGCATACTGTATATTTTAATATATTACAATGTTAACTCTATGATTTGTTCCCTGGGATGTCTGTTTCTTGTTTTGTAAGTGACTCTTACTACAACAGGTTTTCTGGAGCTTCAGCTCTCCTGCATTCTGTCTGTTGGGTTGTACAAAAATATCTGTCCCATACAAGTGCAATGGGCAGGGTTTCTCTGTCTTTCTTGGCTTCTGACTTGTCCTGAGTTTTTGATTGTTAGTTGTTTAGGAGTTCCCCTGTTTATGGAATTTTGGTTTTCCCCTTTCTTTCCCAGGATATAGATACCTCCTACTTCTAGGTGTCTGATGCCAGAAGGACTTTACTCCAGATTGTCCACCGCTATAGCTTTTTGCAGTCTTTTCATTGGCTTAAACCACCTTTGCCTAGAAGGCAAATTATGGGTGGATGGGCAAGCCAGAGAGGACTTTCCCATGTCAATATTTTTCAACCAAGCAGGGTCCCAATCAGGGACCCATGAAGGGGCACAGATGGGCTTCAAAGTGCAGTGGGAAGGGGATCAGGATGGTTCCCCAAAGCTTCTCTGACAGCCCAGCAATGCTGAGCCTTCCTGGCCTACCCAATAAATGCAGCCCTCCAACAAATTGTCTCCCACAGTCATGAGGAAGCACAGCATCTTTAAGTCTCCATCAAGTGGAGGGTTGAAGCAGTGACTGCCATTTCCTTTGACTGGTGTGGGTTGAAATGGTGGCTGCTCTCAGAGCCAGCCTCAGCAATTCAAATTTGCTAATCATAAGCCATGATTATTGATTAGCTGCACCTATCCCTATTCTTGGGAAATCATTTTATTATAATCTTTCGGTTATAATAAAATATAACCGAAATAAAATAAATAAAATGAAATAAATAAAATAAAATAAAATATAGCTAGCCAGGGGCTGAACTCCCATTGATGGCCATTCACAGCTGCCATGCAGTGACCAATTTAATTTTCTTTACCATAGTTTATCAGCCTCTTCCTCCCGCTCTTCCTTGGATAATGGCCCCTGGAATTTCACAATAATTGTTTCAGACATTTCCTACCTATTTAATAGTTGTTTTGGTAGAAGGACTGCAACCTGGAGCTACCTACTCCACCACCTCCCTTCAATCTCTTATTTTTTAAACACAAGCATATAAAGGTATAAATTTCTCCCTTTCCACTCCTTTGCTGCATTCCATAGGTTTTGGTATGTTGTGTTTTATTTATATCTACCTCATGATAAATTTTAATTTCCCTTCTAATTTTTTTATTTGATGTATCGGTTATTTAAGTGTTCATTGTTTAATTTCCATATTATTTGTGAATTTTCCAGCTACTGATTGCTAGTATCATTCCATCGTGGTCGGAGGATTTGCCTTGTATGATTTTAATATTTTTAAATTTATTGTAATTTGTTTTGTGACCTAATATATGCTCTATCCTGGAGAATTATCTATGTGCCTTAGAGAAGATTGTGTATTCTGGTGCTGATGGGTCTGTTAGGTCTGGTCGGTTTATTGTATCAGTCAAGTCTTCTATTTCCTTATTGATTTTCTGTCTAGATGTCCCATCTATTATTGAAAGTAGTGTCTTGAAGTGGTATAGTAATGTAGAACCATCTATTTCTCCCTTCAAACTTGTCAATATTTGCTTTATGCATTTTGGAGTGCTGCCATTAAGTGCATATATTTAAAATTATTATGTCTTCTGGTTGAATTGATCCCTTTTTCAGCATACCATAAATTTTTCTTGTCCTTTCCTTGTAACATATTTTTATACTCATTTAAAGTCTATTTTCTTTGATATTAGTATAGCACCCCAGAGCTCTTTTGGTGCCTATTTGCATGGTATGTATTTTTATATAGTCTTCCTATCAAGAAGATGATCCTGGATGAATGTGAATTGGAGGGTTTTCTCTGTCTTTTCTGAGGTTGCATCTTACCCTAGAATGGTGCTTTCTTATTGCCTTATAAATTCCTTTTTTACAGGAATTCAAATGCTCCCTTTACTCCCTATAAAATAGACATTATCCTCCTTGAATTGCTCTATTGTGTGACTGGAAGCAGGTAGCCCTTTGCCCCAGACCACTTTGACTTAATTGTTTTTTAGACTTCTTTAGCTACTTGAAAACTGCTTCTATTTGCAAAGCAAGTTCTGGGATGCTGATCCAGAGTCAAGTTTCCTGGTTCAGTCTTTCCTATTGCCCCTGATAGAATGGAATCAACCACATTATGCAGTTAGGGGCCACTTTGCTCCCTCTAGAACAAGGCCAGGGACCCACAATGGGAGTGCAGGTAACCCCACACAGTTCCATTTCCATTTGGTCCATTTTTCATAAACTTGATTTTCTTGGGCATTGAATGAAATGAAAGATAAGTCATGGAGAGCATTATAGATGTTAGTGTTATATAAAAACATCTCTCAAACTCTCAAGCAATTCATTTTAAATGAGGCACAGAATAATTACAAGATCTTACAAACACTTTAGTCTTTATGTGTAAGATTAGGCCTTTTTTACTTTGTAAAAACATAGTTGGAAAGCCAATTACTAAAACAACTTATTTGCCAAGTACAGAATTAGGAAAAAAGATTTGGTAAGACATTTTGAATGGTAAATCATACCTTTAAAGAGATAACACTCTGCATATCCTTGGAAAGGAGTGAAAACTATTGCACGTTCTGATGCAGAATGAATTGTTCCTTAAGATGGCACTTCTAGCTTTGTTCACTCTCTCCATCCTCCATCCCTGTTGCTCAAAGAATGCTCAATATCTCATCACTTAATAATGTTAAATGCTAGGTGACACATTGGCCTCTCTGATTTGTATTTCTCTAGCCATGAATATGGTGTGGAATGGTCAACTAGTTTGGCACATTTGGTTAAGTGATAGTGTCCATTTCTTTGGTTGAATAACAGCCTAGTTGTTACTGTGGAGGTATTTCATAGATGGAATCAGCATCTACAATAAGTTGTCCTTTAGTATACGAGATAACGCACCATTATGCGGGTGGGCTTCTTCCAATCAAGGGTGGGTCTTAACAGAAAGAAATGAGAATTCCAAAGATATGAAGAATTTCTGTCTCAAGACTTCAACATCAACTCTTGCTGGAACTTTCAGCATGCAGCCTGCCCTGTGGAGTTCAGATTTGCCAGAACCCACAGCCATGTGAGTCAATTCCTCATAATAAATGTGTGTGTGTTTCCTGTTGGATCTGTTTCTCTAGGGAACACTGACTGACATATTGGCCAGTATCTTCTTACAAAATTCGATTGGATATAGTAGTAATTTGATAAAGTTACAGATGTGTATTGAATGCTGAACGTCATTCTCATTCTTGAAGGTAACTTTGTATATCTTCAAATGAATTGTTATATCTATGCTTATTCATTCAAAACTACTTATTGAGTACTTACCATATACCAGGCAGTATTCTAAGTACTATGGGCAAGACTACAATTCTATTTGGGGCTTCAGATGTGAAGAAAACGAAAATGGTCATTCCTTCCATAGTGTTCTGCATCCAGGTTGTATAGTGCAAGTAAACATAAACACGAAAAAAATAATCCGAGATAAATATAATTGTGATATGGTAAATCCAGTCTGTAGACATAAAAGATGCTTGAGCTAGTGCTGAATAGTGAGATATGTCATTTTAAATTTGTAAAGAAAACACAATTCTTCAGTTCTCAGTTATTAGGGGAAAATATGTTCAAAGTACATACTTATACAAAAATACAGAGCATTTAAATATTGTATCAGTAATAGAATAAGAATTTTGAATTGAAATTCTCTTGTCATAACATACTTCCATCATAATCTTATTTGACTTTATTTCAGGTAATTAACATTATATATGCTTATAAAATCAGAAAATAGATTTTAAATTTCTAATACTTAATGGTGATATAAGGAAATAATGCTTTCTGCCATTTGAGATTAGACAAGGATTACACTATGACTACATCCATTCAAAATTCACAGAAGACCTTGGATATAACCATAAGGCAGGAAAAAATGAATAAGCTTCATGTGTAATAACAAAAAAAGAGAAGTGACCTTTTTTTCAGATAACAAATTCGTGCATGTAAAAATCCAAAGTGTTTTGCAAACAATATAGTAATTCACTGTGAATTAATTTACAGATTCAATGCAGCCTCATTTAAAACCCCCAAGTTTTAACTTACAGTTTGACTATAATATTAGTTTATAAATTCAGAGGCCAATCTTGTAAAGAACAAAACTGGAGAACTTAAAAAAAAGGAAAATAGCAAGATTTGGAAAAATAAGAAAACTCATCCATTGTTGGTGGGAATGTAAAATGGTGCAGCTACTATGGAAAACAGTTTGCAAGTTCCTCATATAATTTCATATAGAATTACCCAGAAATCTCACTTTTGGCTTTATACACAGAGCAACTTAAATCATGGAATCGAACAGATATTGCACACTGATGTTCATAACAACAGTATTCACAGTTGCCAAAACTTGGAAGCAATCCATGTGCCCACCAATGGATGAATGAATAAACAACATATAGTATATATATTCAATGGAATATTATTCAACTCTAAAAAGGAATGAGGCTCAGATGCATACTACAGAATGTATGAACTAGAAGATATCATTTTGAGTGAAATAAACCAGGCACAAAAGGACAAATATTGCTTGCTCTTCCTTATATGAAGTAAAATGCAAACTCATGGATTCAGAAACTAGAATACAGCTTACCAGGGGCTGAAGTAAGGATAGCGAATGAGAAGCTCATTCTTAATTGGTACAGAGCTTCTGCTTGGGATGATGCAAAAGTGTTGGTAATGGAGGGTGGTAATGGTAGCACAACATTGTAAAAGCAGTTAACATCATTGAATTTCATATGTGAGAGTGGTTAAAAGGGGAATTTTATATGGTATATATGTGAACCCTAATATAAACTATTATTAGGAGTATAGTTAATAGCCAAATTACAATAAAATTGTTTCATCAGTTATAACAAAGTTGCCACACAAATGCTTAATATTAATAATAGTAAAATCTGAGAGTATAAGGGGGAATATAGGAGTTTACTAAAAATTGAGGAAAAATGCATACAGCTATAGTAATTAACACCGTGTAGTACTGTAGTACTGGTTCACAGGTAGACAAATCATTAAATAGGATCACCTGGTAGTTGGTGAAGATATCACTAGAGTGGAGGGAGGAAAAGGTGCTATTTTCAACAAGTAATGCTGGTTTAATTGAATATATTTATAGGATAAATTTATCTGGACCCTACCTTACCCTACACACACAGACACATAAATCAATTTGAGATGTACTGCATACCTAAATGTGAAAGGTAAAGCAAACAAATAATTAATCAACTAATATGTAATTGATTAATCTTTTTCAAAGAAAACCTGAGTGAATATGAATAACTTTGTATTGGACAAACTTTTCTTGCAAATCAACAACTGTAAAGGGACCAAAACCAAGATTTATTGGACTATATTAAAATTAAGAAACTCTTATATGTGTGAAAAAGTAACCCATAGAATTGGATGAACGAGTATCTGACAAAGAAATTGTGTCCTGATCCCCAAAAAAGAGACCTAATAGGAAAATGGGCAAGCCTTAACAGACACTTCACAAAAGAGAATATACAAAGGTCAATAATAATCAATTTCATAATTATCAGAAAAATACAAATTGAAGCCACAGATGATGCCATTGTATACCCACCAGTTTATCTAAAACCCACACATGTGTAAGTTCAAGTACTTACAAGAACATAGTACCATTGGTTTTGGGAACATAAGTTGATAAACCAATACACCATGTTTTATATTGTAAGCTGCTGGAATGTAGTATACCAGAAACAGAATGGCTTTTAAAAGGGGGAATTTATTAAGTTCCAAGTTTACAGTTCTAAGGCCATGAAAATGTCCAAATTAAGGCAAGTCTATAAAAATGTCCAAATTAAGGGATCCAAAGAAAGATACCTTGGTTAAAGGAGGCTGATGATGTTTGGGGTTTCTCGCTCAGCTGGGCACATGGCAACATCTGCTAGCTTTCTCTTCTCATTTTATAAGGCTTCTTCAATAGCTTCCCCAGGGCTCTGTCTGTTCTGTTGGCTCTGTGGACTTTGTTGGTTCTAGTGGCTCTAAAGCTTTTTCCAAAATGGCTCCCTCCTAAAGGGATCCAGTAAGCAACCCACCTTGAATGGGTGGAAACACATCTCCATGGAATCCATCTAATCAAAGGTTACCACCCACAATTGGGTGGGTCACATCTCCATGAAAACAATAAAAGCAATCCCACCTAGCAATATTGAATGAGGGTTAAAGGCTGAGGCTTTTTTGGGGGTACATAATAGCTTCAAACTGGCACACACCACTTTGGGAAACTTTTGGAATGTTGTACTCAAGGTTGACATATACTCATTCCACTCTTAGGTTTATACCCAAGAGGAAACACACCCATGCATGTAGGAGAATGTTCATTGAAGCAGTATTGGTAATAGCCCTAAATGAAAAACTACCCACATGACCATCAATATGACAATGGATAAGTGAATTGTGGTATCTTCAGACAATAAATGAGTAGGCAGCAGCAAGAATGTATGACCTAAAATTATAAGAAATAATATAGATGAGTTTCACCAACTAAAATTTAAATGAAGGATGCCAAACACTAAAATACTACTAATGCTTTCATTTATGTAAATCTCAAATACAGACAGAGAATGGGGGGAATAGTTAGAAATGATGGCAGCAGAGATCTTCATCTGGAGTGTAAAGGAGTGATGAAGAGCTCCCATATAAGATACTGGTAAAATTCTGTTTTGTATTTTTTTTCCATTCTGGTTGCTAGAATACACAGTATGTTCGCTTTGTGAAATTCAGTGAGTTGTACTTATGATTTGTGTACTGTTTTCTGCATAGGAATACTTTCATCAACCAGCCAAATAAACAGCACAATGGATATATTAAATATTCAGCAATATTTTAATCCAAATATCTCCACGTAAATATCATGTATTTTAAGTTTTGTGGCTTAAGGACTGAGAAATATGGATCTCTGCACAATATTTGTGTTTTAAGATTTTATTTTTATAAAGCTCAACTGATATCTGGACTGTTTTCCAAATTATGATTCCTCCACTTACTTGTAAGTCTCTGCATAATTACCTATAAAATGCAAAGAACCATAATGTCTTTAGAGTGGTGTTTTAGTTTCTTTGGCTGCTTAAGCAAATGCTATGTAATGGGTTGTTTTAAACAAAGGGAATGTATTAAGTCACAGTTTTGGGGCTGGAGAAAAATCCATGTCAAGTTGTCATCAGGCAATGCTTTCTTCTTGGAGACAGGCATACAGGGGATGGCTGCTGGCAGTCCTTGGCCTTGGCATCCTCTGTCACATGGCAACGCACATGGTGGTCTCTCCTGTTCTCTCCCTTCCCTTTGGGTTCCTCACTTTCAGCTTCTTGTTTCCTATAGCTCCCTCCCTCTATCTGTCTGAATTTCTGTGTGGGTTGGAAACTTCATGTACCCAAGAAAAGCTATGTTATTTACTCCTGATTCAATCTTGTGATTGCGATCTTTTTGATTAAGTGATTTCCACAGAGATGTGGCCCACCCAATTGTAGGTGGGACCTTTTTATTAGATGGCTTCCATGGAGATGTGTCTCCATCCATTCAAGGTGGGGTCACTTACTGGAGCCCTTTAAAAGGGAGGCATTTTAGAAGAGGGCTCATAGTTTACACAGACACGAGACATTGGAAGATGTAGAAAGGAAATGCCCCCAGGGTAGCTGTTTGAAACAAGAGCAGATGTCAACCACATACCTTCCCAAATCAGCCTTTCTTGAGTTAAAGTATCTTTCTCTGGATTCCTTACTTTGGAAATTTTTATGGCCTTAGCACTATAAACTTGTTACTTAATAAATTTCCTTTAAAAAGCCAACCCATTTCTGGTATATTACTTTTTTTGGCAGCATTAACAAACTAACACAGTTTCATCCTGCTTATAAGGGATTCCAGTAATTTGGATTAAGATCTAAATCTTAACTGGGGTAGCCTCATCAAAATGTCCTACTTGTAATGGGTTCACACTCACAGAAATAAATTAAATTTAAAAGCATGTTTTCCTAGAAAAAGTACAGCTCTGAACCACCACATGTGGCTAAGAATTAAATAATGTAATACCTATAAAAAATTTGCTGTAGTGACTAGCACAATGTAAATTGTTGCTCAAAAATATTTATTGCTATGATTATAATTGTTACTATGATTATGATTTTGGTTTCATTATTTACTCTATGGGATTTTGATAACAAACTTCTCTTTGAATTAGTTCTGCCCATTTTCTGGGGCAGAATTTATATATTATTTATACATAAATTAGTAACACATGCATGACAGAAATTTCCTTGGCAAGTCTCATGGTCTCTAGACACTTTTGTGCTACTCATAGAACATTTAATTATGAACAAGTCACTCTGTCCTCATGGATTTTTGTTGCATTTTTAAAATAAAATTAGTGTGATTATACATTACATTTTTCAAGGCAGGAGATTGAATCAGACAGATCAGTTGTTTAGAAAACAAGGGATTCCTAAGAGTTATGGTATATGTTACTAAACCTGGAAGCACAGTGGGGAAAAAAAGCCTCTTGAAATAAATTTTTCACATTTTAGACAAAAAATAAACAATGCTGTCATATTGTTCGGTTTGAGTGATTTTTATTCTTTCTTCATGATAACAATATGATAAGGAACCAAAAACTATTTCAGATATACTGTCCTTTGAGATTGTTCTCAATTCTAATCTTCAAATTAGATTTTCAAAATGTGGTTTGAGCATCTTTTTCTATATTTCTAGATATTAAAATACATGTGAAAATAAAATTCATATTTTTAACATTAACCTTTAAGTGGTATTCTATATCACATTTACTTCAGGTACATTTTAACTTAATATTCTAAAGCATAATCATTAATATTTGAGCCATTTTATATTGGAAGTATATATTCATTGTCAATGTAAAAAAGTTTTATGCTTTTTTTTATGTTCACCTTGCAGAAACAGAATGGATCCCATCCAAAATTTTCTTTAAAATTTAGAGTCATGGCAACAACCCAAAAGGGTATGAAAAGATTACTTACAAAATGAAGTCTATGCAGGGAGTAAGGGAGACTTATCAAGTTATAAAATGGCCTAAAAGAGCAGAGTAAGGGGATGGGCTTGAGGTTTTGATTATGATTGGGGATAGGCCTGGAGTGAAGTTTTCCAAGTGATGGGGGGAATTCTGTGATTCAAATCTCCTTCCATTAGCAAGGAATAAGAAACCTTGGCTTTCTTGTGAGTTTTCCCATATGCTAGGAAGGAGAAAAGGGAGGTTGAGAGATAAAACATGTCAGCATTCAAGTATTCAGAAACAGAGTCATTTAATTACAATTCATGCCTAATGTTTCACTCATGTGTTTAATGTGTCATTTCTTCATTGTATTTGGATTTAAGTAAGACATTAGGATGATCTATAAGGCCTTTCTCCAGATAATGGTCAGGAAGGTGAAAATTCCACTTAAGCCTTGATCAAGAACCCAGCGTCATATTCTAAGAAGGTAGAGAAATACCTTTGTCACTAAGAACCATGTCTGGATATCAAAGGGCCATAGAGACATGTATTGTGGCTTTAGTATGTGCAGAGACAGATTGATTGATCTTTTTGGAATCTGTGAGGACAGAGATTCCCAGAGTTTTTTATCCTCAAGTGAGAAACCTTAGACTTATTGGTGCAATTACAAGACAGCCTTCATTGGTGAAGGCACAAGAATCTGTAAAAACATGTAAATGGGGCCATTCATTGACCAGGGAATCTAGTGAGGAGATGGATGCTTAAAGTTTGGCCAATGATACTGACTCTTGAATCCCATCCTTCATGAAGGATGTTCTGGTTAAGTGATAAAACAGCAACTCTCTATTGGTCTCCATTGCTTGTGGTGGTGGTAACACCTTCTGTAAAACATATGACCTTCCAGTGTTGCTCACTCAATTGATCTAAGGTTAATCCAGAGGCAGTCAAGGACCTGGGAGACAAGTGACCTTCTCTGCTAATTTGGCATCCAGCAAAGGATGGAGAACATGGAGGCCACTTTCTCCTGCAGTTGGGATATGCCAGAGGCCCCAGACATGGCTCCAGCCTTTAACAAGGGAGCCAGAGTAGCTTTGCCAAGAGAATAATAGGATTGGGGCTAACAATTGCCCCTCAAATGACATACAGCAGTAGTATGGATTTGAGGAGTGCAGTTTCTTGCATCAGAAACCAGTGAGCAACTTATGCTCATCATGGAGAGTCCAGAGACTCAAAGGAGCATGTGAAAGAGTTGGAGGGGGCAGTATTAATTGGAGTGCCTGTGGTATTACAATTTAGAATTTTAGACTCCATTGTTAGAGGTTGTCCCATCAAGGTGAAGTGATTTGCATGTAATAAGGTAAATGTGCTTATATAACATTTGT
Source organism: Tamandua tetradactyla (assembly GCF_023851605.1). Classification (NCBI taxonomy): domain Eukaryota; kingdom Metazoa; phylum Chordata; class Mammalia; order Pilosa; family Myrmecophagidae; genus Tamandua; species Tamandua tetradactyla. The sequence continues at coordinate 92,272,183 of NC_135332.1, forward strand.
AAGTGAGGGATATGTCCCAAAAAGGACTTGTTTTGCCATTGTGGCTGTTGAGAAGGTGGATAGATGTTTTGTGACTATATATTTTTTGGAAGTAGAAACTGATGATGAATAGAAACGCACACCAAGATAGTGTGAAATGATTTATTATTTAAGCAACAAGATCTCTGGTGAGGGCAGGGCAGTCCTCCCAAGAAGGTACAAAGTGGGGAGCATTCCTGCATGCATGGTTTAAACTAGTCCTTTTACCCCCTACTCACCCAAGTAGTAAACACTCAGTGTTTCTTATTTCTTACTCAGTTGTAGTGTAAAAGGGGAAGAGTGCAGAGTAAGGCTTAAAGGTTGTCAGCAGACAAATATCAGAGTCAGACTCTATAACAGCTTGAAAGAACTGTAACTAAAATGATAGCAAAGAAAATAGTAAACAAATATCATCACAGTAAATACTGTGCACTGGTGCAGATAGAAGGTAAACAGTGTTTTCCAGCTTAATGTTAAATTCTGAGCTTGGAAGCGATTTTTTCTAAAATGAATAATTTTTACAAGTAACTATATAATGGTGTGGTACTTTGAGTTATCTACCCTAGCAAAAACATGTTCTTATCTTAATCCACATTACTGTAGGGATGAATCCATTTATAAGTAGGACCTTTTAAGATGTTATTATTTAGTTAAATGGTGGCCAATTGAAGCAGGGTGGGCCTTAATCCAATTACTAAACTCCTCCTAAAAAGAATTCAGAAGTTGCAGGAGCAATAAAGGAGAGGACATTGCCAAGGAACAGAAGGCAGAGATAGAAATAAAGGAACCACAGAGATTACAAGGAACCAGCCGCAGAATGTACAGGCTCTGGGGAAAAACAGGCCTTGCCAAAATCTTGATTTGGAACTTCTTTTAGCCTAGAAATGTAAGCCAGTTTTTTCTTGTTGTTAAGCAGCTCTGGCAAAAGACAAGTGATTTTTGATTGGGAGTGATACTGAACTGCTTCCAAATAGCATACTACTGCTTGAAAGAAATAATAATAATATATGCTGAGACTTATTCAGGAGAGTTGCCTACTCTTAGGATTGGTTTCCTTGGGACACTTTCTTTGCTTCTAAAATTTAGTTTCTTGGATACTCTTCAAAAATCTATGCATTGAAACTGTGGTCTGCAAAATCACTCATATGCTTCATCTTCCTATGACAATGTTCATTACTCTACCATTAAGTGTACCAGAGCTGAGCATGCCTGGAAAGAAATCACACTGTCTTTCATTTCTTCCTACCTTCCTGGCCAGAACCCCTTCAAAAAGTTAACTGTCCTCTCTTCTTCTAAAGCACTGTTTAATGTTACAGTGCCCCAATGCACTAGAATGTATCAGGAGCCCACATTCTCTTCTTTTTAATTATTTTTTTCCCTAGATTGGGATTTGTCAAACAATAGTCTTCAGGTCATATCCTGCCTGCCACTTGCATTTGTACGGCCCGCAAGATAAGAATGGTTGTTACATTTTTTTTTTGTCTTTAATGCAGAGGTTGTGGGTTTACAGGAGGTCATGCATAAAATACAGTATTCCCATTCACCACCCTAACAACAACGCGTTGCATTGGTGTGGAACATTTGTTACAATTGATGTAACCCATTTTAAAATTTGTTTTCGTAATCGTATTTATAATTTACAATTAATTTAAGTCTCACCGGTTGTGTTGTGAGGCTCTCTGGATTTTTTTTTTATTTATACTGTTACATATATGCAATCTAATAATTCCCTTTGTAATCACATTCTATCTATCTTTCAGAGCTGTTAATTTTGTCCACAGTGTTGGTTTACCAGCACCACTGTCCGTAACTAAAAAATTTCCATCATTACAAATAGGAGCCCTGAAAGTCTTAACTTCCCATTCCCTATCTCCAACAGGTTCTCTGCTAACCTATATTCTAGATTATGACTCTATGAGTTTGATTATTCTAGCTGTTTCAAATCAATGAGATCATACATGTGTCTGATATTTCACTCTGCATATCCTCAAGATTTATCCATGTTAGTGCATGCATTAGAACTTCATTCCTTGTCACAGCTGAATAATATTCCATTTTATGTATATACCATTTTTTATTTATCCATTCATTGATTGATGGATACTTGGGCTCCTCCCACCTCTTGGCAATTATGAGTAATGCTGCTATGAACATTAGTGTGAAAATATTTGTTCAATCCCTGATTTCCTTCTGTTGGGTATATACCTAACTGGGGGGATTTCAGGACCAGATGCTAGTTTATCTTTAGCTTTCTGAGGAACCACGAAACTATCTTTCACAGTAGTTACACCATCTTACATTGCCACCAGCAATGAATGAGTTTTCCTTTTTTCTGCAAATTCTCAAACATTTTTTTTCCATTTGTTTACTTGCACCCATGCTAATGGGTGTGAAGTTGTATTTTATTGTGATTTTGATTTTCAATTCCCTGAAGGCTAATGGTGTCAAGCAGCTTTTCATATAATTTCTGGCCATTTGTATACCTTCTTTGGAGAGATGTCTATTCAAGTCTTTGGCCAAATTTTAAATTTCCTCTTTAACCCACTGGTTGTTTAACAGTATGTTGTTTAATTTTTACATATGTGTGAATTTTCCACTCATCCCTCTCTTATTGATTTCTAGCTTCATTCTGTTGTGGTAGGATAATATACATTGCATGATTTCAGTATTTTTTCATGTATTAAGATATTTTTTGTGATCCAACATATGGTCGATATTAGGGAATAAACTATTTGCTCTCAAGAAGAATATGTGTTCTGTTTTTCTTGGGTTTAGTGTTTTAGTTCTATGTATTTCTGTTAGATCTAGCTGGTTTAAAGCATAATTCAATTCTTGTATTTCTATCTTTATCTTCCCACCAAATGTCTATCCATTGTTGAGAGTGGTGTATTAAAGTCTGCTACTAGTAATGTAGAACTGTCACTTTCTCCCTTTAAATCTGTGAATGCTTACTTCATATATTTTGGAGCTCTGCTGTTAGGTACATATATATATTTATAATTCTTGAATCTTCTTCTTGAATTATCCTTGATCAGTATGTAATGAATACTTTTGCCTCTTGTTTTTTGACTTAAAGTATGTTTCATCTGATATTAGTATACCACCTCAGCTCTCTTTTGGTTACTACTCACATGTTTTAGTGTTTAGCACCTTCCACTTAAGTAGGTTGCTTTGTACCTCTGACTTTAAGGTGAGACTCTTGCAGACTGCATATAGTTGGGTAACGCTTTTTATTCAATTCACCAATCTCTGTCCTTTGACTGGAGAGTTAAATCCATTTAAATTTAGTCACTACTTATAAAACTGGACATTTTCTGCCACTTTACTCTTTATCCATCATATACCTTTTTTTGTTCCACACTTACATTAAACCCTGTTTTTATATTTATTTGCTTTTTTGTGTTGTACCATATTGAGTCACATCTTATCTATACCTGCAAATATTTTCATCTATTTCCTTTGTTGTTATCATGGGGTTAACATTTAACATCCTAAATATATAACAATCGTATTTGGTTTGACAGCAACTTAACTTCAATAGGATGCTCCTGCTCTTTTCCTACAGTCCTCTCTCCCCCACCATTTCAGCACCTGTAGGAAGCAAAAGTGTAGTTACATATAAAAAAAAAAAAACTACAATAATATGACATTTATAAATAAGCAAATGTTTACCTATACAACAGGTTTTTATTTCATTGTGCTGCTTTGAGCCACTATCTAGTCACCTATCCTTTCAGGTTAAAGAACTCACTTATCTTGTAGTTCAGGTCTAATGGTGATGAACTCCCTCAGCTTTTGTTTATCTGAGAATGTCTTAATTGCCCTTCATTTTTGAAAGGAAGACTCCTCAGATATAAAATTCTTGGCTGGCTGCTGTTTTCTTTCAATATTATAAGTATTTCAACCCACTGTCCTCTTGCTGCCATGGCTTCTGATACATCCTAGGCTATTTTCACTTTCAATATTTCTTTTCTTTCTGCTTCTCAGCCTTATTCATTTGAAGTATCTTGTCTTCAAGTTCACTTATTCTTTCTTCTGCCAGATCCAACCTGCTCTTGAAACCCTCCTGGCCATTTTTCATTTCAGTAATGATGCTCTTCAACTCCATTAGTTCTCTTCGTTTCTTTTATTATAATTTCTATTTCTTTACTAAAATTGTCATATTGCTAATTCATTGTTCCTGATATCCTTTAGTTGGTTCTCTGTATTGTCTTTCCTCCCCTTGACTGTTTTTAAAATAATTTTTTAAAGGCTTTGTACATTATGTCCACTTTCTCATCTTTGGAGTTTTCTGGATGTTATTCTCTTCCTTTGGATGGGCCCATTTCTTATTTCTTTGTCTGCCTTGTACTCTGTTATTTCACTTTGTACATTTTAATATTTTGTAATGTTAACCCTGGGATTTATTCCCTGAGATGTTTGATTCTTAGTTTTGTAACTAGGTGATGATAAGAGAGAGATTTTCTTGAGCTTCAGCCCTCCTATTAGGAAGTTCTTCCCAAAGCAAATGCAGTATACAGGTTTTCTCTGTCTTTTTTGGACTTTCTTGTCCTGTGCGTTTGCCTTTTTTTTTTCCCTTGCATTCCTCTGTTTATAGCTGTTTGGGTGTCCCTCCGCTTTCTAGGAGACAGCCCTCCTTCTATCAGATGTTTGAAATTGGCAGTCTTTTGTCACAAACTCTCAACCTCTATGGTTTTTTACATTCCTTTCACTGTCTCAAGCTGATTTTTCCTGGAGAGCAAATTCTGGCTGAAAGTGCCCACCCGAAAGGACTTTCCTAAGTCAGTGTTTCCTGGTTATGTAGTCCACGGGTCCACAAAGGGGGCACAGAATGACTCTGCATTACCCTTGGGAAGGGATCAGGCAGGGTTCCCAGAGCTTCTCTCCAGCTGTCCAAAGCAGAACTTTCCTGGATTGCCCAGAAAATGCAACACTTCAGTTGACTGACCCCTGCAGCCCTGAAGAAGCAGAGTATTTACATTTCCATGGCTACACCCCTCTCTGGGATGTGTTGAAACAATCGCGGCCACCTCCTTTGCCTGGGGTGTTTTGAAACCACAGCTGTCCTCAGAGCCAGGCTGCTCATGATCTGAATTTGCTAATCAAATGCCATGATCAGTGTTCAGCCATGCCCACCCCTGTTCTCAGGGAAGGGCATTTATATACTCTTTTCTGTCACCAGTGATCTAATCAGGGGCTGAACTCCATGGAGGTTTGTTGTGAGAGTGGAGGAAGAGCACCAGTTTTCATAATAGTAATTTACTCTCTTTTATCATAATTTAACAGCCTTCTCTGGATGCTGTTCAGTGTTCTTTTGGCTTCCAGAATTTCATTATAGTTGTTTCAGAGAGTTCCTTCCTATCAGTTGTTTTGTGTAAGGACTGTGCCCTGAAGCTCTTTATTTTGCCATCTACTTACCTGGTTATTACATTTTCAAATGGTTAAAAAAATTCAGCAAAGAACAATATTTCATCACACGTGGCAACAAAATAACAAAATTTCAGCACAACAAACAATGTTTCATTGAAACACAGCCACCCTCATTTGTTTAATAGGTTCCCCATGTCTGCTTTAGCCTTAGGAAGGCAGAGGTTGAGCAGTTACAACAGAGAAGATATGAGGTGCTCCCTTAACTTTCTCCTGCTGTTTGGCATACTACAAATGACAGTTTCAAGTACAATGTGTATGGCATTACCACAATTAATTTTTTTACCATTGAAAATTTTTTATTTAAATTTGAAATTAAATGTAAATGTTTCAATTCCGAAAACAGGAAAAACAGGAATATGAATCCACATACCATGAATCTGGGAATATAATTTATATAAATAATTTCATTTTATCTTTTTAAAAACCATAAATCAGAAATGGGTTGATTTTAATAAATAAATTAAAGCTATCTGAATTAATGAGCTGCAAAGTTATAATCATTTCTGTTTATGCAAATATCATCATCAAAATACATTTTTTAAAAAATGTCAGATCATGTTTCTAGATGCCTGGCCCCACTTAAATAGTTGCTAATACTATCTTAAAAATTGTAATTGTAAAGTGAATTTGTTCACTTCACCTAAGTTTTTCTAATGTATTGGCAGACAGTTAATAATTTTTCACTAAAATTCATTTTTCTATTTCTGTAAGCTTCTTAGTTATGACCTCTCTTTTATTCCTGATTTAATAATTCGAGTCCTCTTATTTCTCTTGGTAATTCTTTCTATTGTTTTTTTAATTTTTTAGATCTTTACAAGATAATATAGGTGTTACAGTTATGAACTTCTTTCTGTGCTATATGCCATTAGTTTTGATAGATTGTGTTTTCATTTTAATACATCTTTTTAAATGAAGATCTTTTCCTTGACTTGTTGGCTATTAAGGACGGTGTTAATTTGCACATATTTGTAAAGTTTTGAAATTTATTTCTATTTTTTCCTAATTTAATTCTATTGTGGTCTGAAAACATACTTTGTATGATTTCAATCATTTTAAATATATTGATGTGTGTGGGCTATCGTGGAGAATATCCAATGTGCACGTGAAAAGAACATGTTTTCTTTTCTTTTGGATGTCATGTTCTACAGATATCTGTCATAATTAGTTAATATATATTTCCTTGTTAGTTCTACCTAATTGTTGTATCCATTATTGAAAGTGGGGTATTGAAGTTTGTGTGTATGTGCATGTGTTTGTGTGTATGTGTGTGTTTTTACAGCCAAAAATTTGATAAGCTTTATACCAGAGAGCTTCAGGAATTCTAAGCTTGATGCCGCAGAGTCCCATGAGTTCTCAGAGATGGAGACAACTCAACCAGGAGCTGGTGCTGGGAAGGCTCTCATCCTGTCCCAGGAAAGAATTTAAGGACTAGTCAGTGTGTACAGCCAAAATTTTAATGGTAGTGAAAATACATGCTTGAAGGGGGTAAGCATGGGCATTCTCCAAAGGAGGAAAAGCCCTCTGAGGTTGGGATTGTTGCATTATGAGGACTTGGAGGGGCCATTCCCCTTCTAGTTATGCTAATAAGGGTTTGAAGAGTTGCACTTTGTATTGGTTCTTTTTGGGCACCGACCTAAGTGAGGGCTAGGTGTGGGAGGGCTAAGTGTGCATGCACTAAAGGGAACTTTTTGTTATGGGTCTTAGGGTCCCTTCCACCTCCCTTCTTCCCTATGTAACCTGCCTCATTCCTCTCGCAGAGAATGCCATCCCTTAATCTTAAAGATGCTGAAGAAAGGAGGTCAGTCTTTTGAAACTGCTTCCTGCTGACAGAAGGGGCATTTTCCCTGCCCATATGTGGAGTGGAATTCTCTGGCTGTCATACTAATGATTTTTCAGGGAGAGTGTGGTGGTTTTTGCATCTTGTTTGTTCTGGTGTGACCCCTTGGTTGTCTGTCAATGTGTTATAAGGGAATCTGATTTGTACCATGACTCGTGCTGCTACTATTGAGGCACAGTATTCTAAGAGAGAGAGAGAGATGAAAACACACAAATCTGAGGAGAACTAGGATTGTTAGCCCCATTGAAAAGAAAAGGATGGAGCAAAGAATGGCACCTATCCTGGGTAGCAGAAACACAAATAAATCAAATGGGAGATCTTGGGACTTGGTGGACAATCTAGTGGCCTGGTCTTTAAGGGAGTTAATATCCTGTGTTATCTGTGAGATCTGATTAACATAGACATAACCATCCCCTCCCAGGAATGCACATGTTCATCTATGGGTGGCTGTAAGGGTAGCCCATAGAGGATGACACTGGCTAATGAATTTACTTGGGATCAGAGAAAGGTTAAGGTGGAGGTTATTCATTCCATGCTAATGGATAGTTCAAGGGAGGGATTATGGTGGGCTTACTCTGCACAGGCTATTCCTGCAGCTCTAGTAGCTACAGCTCCCCCAATCCCAATGCATCTAGAAATGGGACCAGAAACAGGACCATTCTAGTCCAGTTTGGGATGACAGGTTGAGAAGCTGGGAGTATGTGTGGCCCAAGTATAAGCTAAAAGTTCTTCTTTGGTGGGCATAAAACCTACCTATACCTCCCCCATGGTGGTCAGGGACATGTACTTTAGTATATGTGGCACTGGTACCCAAGCTAAAGGACAACATGTCTTAAGTTGCCTGCTGGTCCAGAATATGAACTGCTGGTTGCTGATGTGGGCAGTCATAGTTTGATTCATTCATGGAGGATATATGCTTCACTGTATGCTGAAAGACAGAGCACTATCGAGTCCCTTTGTGGTTGCTGAGTGGATGCCGGACAACCCCACGAGCTTCAGAGATGTGGAGACCTCCATCAGGGGCTGGCACCATGAGGGTTCTTAACTCAGTCACAGAAAGGAATTCAAGGACCAGTGAATGTGTATAGCCAGACAACCCAAGGGCTAGTCAATGTGTACAGCCAAAGTTTAATGTGTAGTGAAAGTACATGCTCGAAGGGGATAAATGAGGGTATTCTCCAAAGGAAAGAAGCCAATATTGAAGTCTTTAACTTTATTCTAGAATTGTTTATTTCTCCCTTCAATTCCATCAGTATTTGCTTCGTGTATTTTGGGCTCTTATAGGGTTCATAAATATTTATAATTATTATATCTTCTCGACATTTAGGCATTATAAAATATGTATCTTTGTCTTTAATAAACATTTTGATCAAAATATGTTTTGTCTGCTGTTGGTGTAAGCACTACATCTCTCTTCTGGTTACTGCTGCATGATCCATCTTTTCACTTCCAAACTTTTCTATGTTTGTATCTACAGTGTGTTTCTGGGAGAGAGCATATAGATAGGCCATGTTTGCTCTTTAATCCATTCTGTCAATCTCTACTTTTGGATTGGAGTGTTTAATCCATTTATATTTAGTGCAATTCATAATAAGTTAAAAGTTTTATCTTCCACTTTAGGCTATGCATTGTATTTGTTGTGTTTCTTTTCTTCAATTCTTTATTACTGTCCTTTTTCATGTTAAATAGCTCCTAGCTTTCCATTTCAATTCCCTTGTTATTTTTTTTACTTAATGTCTTTGCTTATTTTCTTAGTCTCTGTCTTAGAGATTACAATTAATATCTTAGCTCAAAGCAGTCTAGTTCATATTGATAGCAACATAATTTCAATGATATACAAGACTTTATTCCATTATACCTCTGTTTTCTATCCCTTTATTACTATTGTCATCAAACAAATTACACCTTTATACAATATAAAACAACAGATTTGTTATTATGGATAATGCATGTCCCTTTTAAATCAGTTAAGACATGTTAAAAACAAAAATGCATTTATGCTGTCTTATGGTAACCTATATAATTAATTTTATCAGTGCCCTTTATCGCTTCATGTGGAGAATTTTACTGACTTATGTCATGTTCTAGTTTGCTAGCTGCTGGAATGCAATATACCAGAAACAGAATGGCTTTTAAAAGGGGTATTTAATAAGTTGCTAGTTTATACTTCTAAGGCCAAGAAAATGTTCCAATTAAAACAAGTCTATAGAAATGTCCAATCTAAGGCATCCATGGAAAAATACCTTAGTTCAAGAAGGCTGATGATGTTCAGGGTTTCTCTCTCAAGTGGAAGGGCACATGGCAAACATAGTCAAGAGTTTCTTTCTCATCTGGAAAGGCATATAGTAAATATGGCATCATCTGCTAGCTTCTTCTCCCGGCTTTCTGTTTCATGAAGCTCCCCGGGAAGCATTTTCCTTCTTCATCTCCAAAGGTTGCTGGCTGGTGGACTCTGCTTCTCGTGGCTATGTCATTCTGCTCTGCTCTCTCTGAATCTCTTTCATTCTCCAAAATGGTCCCTTTTTTTATAGGACTCCAGAAACTAATCAAGACCCACCCAAATGGGTGGAGACACATTTTCCCCAAACCAGCTTAACAACCACTCTTGACTGGGTTACATCTCCAGGGAGATGATCTAATTACAGATTCAAACACGCAGCATTGAATAGGGATTATTCTGCCTTTATGAAATGGGATTTTGATTAAAATATGGCTTTTCTAGGAGACATACATCCTTTCAAACCTGCACATGTCACTTCACTTCAGTTTGAAGGAATTGCTTTAGTATTTCTTGTAGTGTAAACCCTGCAAGTAATGATTTATCTTAATTTTTGTTTATCTGAGAATGTCATAATTTCTTCTTCATTTTTGAAGAATTCTTTTTCTGGCTATATAATTCTTGATGTCTCATTTCTTTTAACAATCACTTTTAAAATCACTTCTGACAAATGTAGTTTTATCCATGGCAGTTTCACTCTATGGTTTTAATTGAAAAAACTCATTCATTAGCTACATGCCCTTTTCAGCTGTAATTATTCATGCAAACACAGAAAATGACTTGTGACAATTTTCCCATTTCTTTCAAAGATGGCATATAACTAATACCTGGTAAGATGCATAAGGGAAAAAATATTCACTCCTAAAAATTGATGTCTTGGGATATTGGCATTTAATTCTCTTCCAAGAAATCATTAGGAAAGGCTAATGAGCTATATATCAGAAATATGAATATTTGCTCCATGAACATACCATGTCTGACTTGTTTATCAATCTATCTTTAGTCTTAGACTAGATTCTGGTTTTTTTTTCAATGCTTTTTTTTTCATAGTTTTAAAAACATTTTTCTTGTTAAATACAACATGTATACTGTGGTCAACATCACCTATGGCAGTTATTCTTTGTCCCACAAAGAATCTCTCTCACAGTGAGTATAAGAAGCAGGGCTTGTCTTGGGCTCCACTGTAATCCCAGAGCCAGAGGTAAATGGGCCTGCAGTGAGCGAAGACTTGCTGAATAAAAGCCTGAATACGGTTTCAGCCTTGGAACATTCCTTAGCAGCTCAGGGGTGTTTTAAAAACCTTTACAATCCAGTCCTTTAGGTTTTGGCTATGCAATGGCTGATCAATTGGTAGCAGTTGTCACATTTCCTACTCCTTATGAAGAAGCTGTTTGTAGATCTTAGCCGCCATCATCAAAATGCCAGGGCAGTGGGAAGGCACAGGATGGTCTCTGCTAGTACATTCAGTAAGTACTTTTTGAATGAATAAAAGCTTATTTCTGTTTTTGGCTTTATTGATTCCATATGGACAAATGTCTTAGTTTGCTAGTGCTGCTATGAAAAATACTCTGCAATGGGTTTGCTTAAACAATGGAAATTTATTGTCCCATAGCTTTGCAGACTAGAGGTCTAAAATCAGAATCTGAACAACCTATGCTTTCTCCCAGTGTCTGTAGCATTCTGGTGCTGACTTGCCACAATCCTTGGGGTTTCTTGGCTTACAAATCTGCCTCTATCATATGACTATTTGCTTCGTTGCCTGGGTTGTGGTAACTTTTGACTTCTGACCTCTATTGAGTGATTGCCTCTGAATTTCTTCTGCTGATGTAGACTCCAGTCACGTGGATTAAGACCCACCCTTGTTCAATTTGACATCATCTAAATAAAATATTTGAAGATACTATTCACAAATGAATTCACACCATATTAATAATAGCAATGTCAAAGGTTCTATTTACAAATGGGCTCACACCTACCAGGATATAGATTAAGATTTGAACATGTCTTTATGGGGTACATGATTCAAACCCAATAATGAGAAATAGTTATTATAATTAAGTATGGTGTTCTTTTAATATTTTTTTCAGGAAAATTTGGGGGGGAGGGGTGCTGTACTTAAACCTCCGGAATAGAAGTGTGAAATAGAACCATAAAAATTATCCATGGCAGACACTTCTGTTTGTATAATCAATACCCGTTCTTCTTTCCTTACTTATTAGCAGAAAATAGATTTTCTTTGGGACAGCACTTTTCAGCTAGAGTTTGCCATGTTAATATTTCAGGCGATAATCTGTTAGTACAAAACTTCCAAGAAAGCAATTGTTTGATACAAAGGAACAGGCCCATCTGGCACACATTTTTGTAACTTGTTTCTTGTCCTTTCCCTTTCAAACATTTTTCTTTGTTTCTAATAAAGATGCAGCTAAGACAATAAGAAACGCCACGGAAAAGAGCCACCGATGAGGGGAATTGATGAAGGACTGAGTTCCGATGTCATTTATGGAGCTGCCAAATTGTCACGTCAGACTGAGTTGCCTACATTCAGAACTCTTCTCATGTGAGAGATAGAAGTCTCCTCTATGCGACGACCCTCAGTCTCCTATGCTCAGTAAGCAGAACACTAATTGTAATATTATTTACCCCAGGCATTGCTAGTCTGTTATCCATGATCCTGTGGAGGGTCATTGTTTGGGGTTAAGATGTCTTCAAACACTTCGAACTAGCATATTTCTCCAAGGAGACTGAAACACAGAATGGTAAAAAATAATGTGTCTCATTTCACACAGCTGATCGCAAAGGCACAGGATGAAAAAAGCATGTTTCCTCATCCCCTCATCTGCTATCCATTTCAATCAATTTTATTGTTTCCAGGGAAGAGTTGTTACATTCTAATTCATAACAGTAGCTTATGGATATAAAAAATACTGGGTATTTCTTCATTATGTGCTACCTTTAATTTCATATATACCAATGGGGATAGATTTTTAATGGGAATAGATTTTTAACTTATTTTTTCAAAAGAAATACTGATGAAGTATCATAAACACAATTATAAGTTAAAGAGAATTAGAAAATAACTGGAGATTGGACTTTAATAAGCGATATTAATATGCCCCCACATTAAACACAGTTAGTTTGGGGGGAAAGAAAACAGTTGCATTTGGAAACATGTGAGGCAATGCGTAGTGGTGATCACATGTTAATGCTTTGCTGTAAGCTCATTTCGACTATTCTGGCGCACTCCTCCAGACCCACCTTGGCCAGACCTCCTGTCCTTCTAGGCGTATAGGAAGATTCTAACCTCTCTCCTTTGCTGTTAAGAAGGATCATAGGATTAGTTCCGATGGAAATGGCCTGAGTTATTTCTGGGTTGAAGCATTTAGTGGCTGGTGGGACACCTCACAGTGTAGTTCTGTACTCAGCTCATCATCATAAGACTTTAGGAAATATGTGTTTAGAACTCAGGGGGTTCCTTGGGATACCTCTTAGTACTTTCCATGCCTGAGAGTGAATGTGAATATAAAACTACAGCAAGTAAAAACAAGGCAGCATTATTGCAGACTCAGAATATTCACGAATAAAAGGTTGGGTCGCTTCATCATGTGTGGAACCAGTAGAAGATCTGGGTGAGAGCAAGGGGCATGTTCAATGAGGAGGAGGGAAGCCATGCATATCACGTACAGCTTCTTGACCAGTTTCAGAAATGACATTCTTGCAGTGCTGTATCTTTTCTTTTGTTGTTATAATGATATACTTTTCTGTATATTGAAACCACTTCTTTTTCCTCCCCCCTTCTTTGTATTTTTATTTCATTTCCAAGTTGTTCAAATTTAACTTTACAATTTTGTCCTTAAGTAATAGAATATGCATTTGGACTGTGCCTAATTTTGAGGCATGTTTAACATAACCAGATAGATAATACGACTCCTAGGCTTCTGTGTCCCCTCATTTTGGGAAAAGAGTGAGAACTTCCTCCCTTGTGAAAAGGATAGCTGTGTTTTCTTAGGTGAAAAGAAAGTTTTTGTCTTTGTTTCTTTGTTTTGTTAAACAGGTTGCACATGGAATAGATTGGACTGTGCCAGTCATTAGTTTATGGCATCTTGGCTCCAAATCTGCTCATCACCTGCTTTCTGAAAATTGAACTGGCATCCTTGAACATTTCTCCTTGTAGAAAGCATGATATCAAGCCCTGTAAATTGAGGGTGCCACAGGACACTGCAGGAGAAGGGGTCTTCTCTTCTTAGTTATTTTGTGCCTCTGTTTTGTTATTTCTGGATGTTGTTGCAGCACTTGGAAAGATCTGTGTGTGGCGCATGCCAAGCTGAGTGCTCAGTCCCTGCTGTACTCCCTGAGCCCACCCTCCCTGGGAGAACTGCAGATCTGGCCCTGGCCAGTTGCCTAGTACACCGTGGCTGCTCCTAGCACAGACACCATACCCCCAGGTCTTGCATCTCCCTGAACACAAGTATACTTCCCTCATCTAACTCTCTTTTTGTGTCCGTCTGCCAACCTCAGTCCATCTGCATTCCAGAGTTTTGATTTTCTTACGTTGGTCTTCCTTATGTAAACATTGAGCCCCCTTGCACTCCCACCAGCAATGAAGAGATAACTTTGACAAGTGTCAAATGACAAAATTAAGATTAGAACCAAGGCAGCCTGGATCAAGGACATTTAGCCACTGCATATGGTACTTCCCTAGGAACTAGACATGAAATATAAAAAGAAATAAAAAGAGTCTGATGTCACCTATCATAACCTGCCAAACCTCAACCTGGACCATTCCAGCCAATCCTAAAGAACACCTAGGGCAATATATAAGATTCCAAAAGGGTTCCATGTACTAGAGTAACTTTCCAGAAACCTACAACTTCCAGATGGGTCCTTGGATCAGATAAGTCCTGAAATCTAGAGGGCCCAGCTTCTCCAGAACATCAGATAGTTCCATCTCCCTACCCCATATTATTGACAGACTCTTCCAACATGAAGTATTTAGAATGGCCTTAGCCCAAACACCCCTAAAGAGAGGGATAGAAAGATCAAAGGTGATGGTGGAGTTATACAGAGAAGACAAGATTTAACAAATGACTACGATTGCTGAATCATTAAATTGATATCTCTTTCAGTATCCAGTATCTTAGAGCAACTAGAAGTTAAACTAGAATTGTGGAATTGTAACCTGTGTCAAACTCTGAAATATGTTCTACAACTAATTGTAGTTCTGTGCTTTGAAAGGTATTGCTTTTTTGTATATGTTATTCTTCACAAAAAAAGAAAAGAAAGTCAATTGTGCTGATAAAAAAAACACATGTAATCTGCTTTAAAATGCTGATGCTTTGGGGCAGAAAAACATGAAATAGAAATTTCAATATAATTTGGAAATCGTTGTAGTAGAAGAAAAACCTAGACACTACATTAATGCAGAGTGAATGCACTAATCTAGCCTTGGGACTCAGAATGAGGTGATGCCTAAGCAAACCTTAACGGATGTGTAAGAATTATTTAGATGAGCAAAGCAGGGAAAACATGTGTTACATAGAGAGAAAAGCAGTGACTCATTCATTAGACAGTTATATTTCTACTCTGCCAAACTCTATCCTGGAGCTAAGGATGCAGCAGTGAGCAAAACAAAGAATTGAAGAGCATGCTGTGTGTATGTGTGTGTGTGTGAGTGTATGAATATATGTGTAAGTGTGGTTGTGCCTGTGTGAGTGAGTTAGTGTGCCTGAGTGTGTGTGTGAACGTATGTGTGAGTGTGAGTGCGTGAGTATACGTGTTTGCGGGTTTATGTGAGTGCATGTGTGTGTCTATGTGTGTGTATATAATGGTGCAGTTGCATTCATGTGAGTGTGTGTGTAAAAGTACTTGTGTCCTACAACTCACAAACATTAGCTCCCACACTGAACATGTTCCCAACTGTCTGATTTCCACATTTGCTCTGTAAATCCGAGTTGTCTCGTTTATTCCCAAATTTTGTATTTAGAATGTCAATGCTAACATGAATACACATGTAATTTTATAAATATGCATGCTTTCACTTCTAGTTATAACTCCTAGGAATACTGAAAACAAATGAAATGATTCTCCTAAGACTCGGATATGAGGGCATTATTCTAGAACGAGATTCCAGGAATACATACATAGTTGGAGAAAATGACCTCTACTTTTGTTTTTGAATCAAATTGTTTCAAGTTGGGTAAAGTTTAGGAATACCTACAATAGGTTTAAATAAGAAAGAAAGTTCTTCACCAAGTTTTTCTTTCTTACCAGGAATCATTTCTTACCAGTCAGCTCTGCTGACAAAGCTGTTGTTGTAGCAGACCTGGCTATGCTCTGGTGCAGTAAATGGGAGTAAAAAGCAGAACTAACTTCATGTCCCACAAAGTAGATTTGCCTCAGAGCATAAATTGGAATATCATTCATTAGGGAAATTATAAACTACAATCGGTGCTTTAAATATTAAATATGAATATTTGCATACGAAATTAAAACACACAATTTCTCATGATCCCCTTACTCTTCCTGAATTTTCTGATTTTTAAATGTATAGCTCTGATGTCACAAACAGTGACTGAATCCTGAAAGTGGAATGGTTGCTTGGCTACAGCCAATACCAAGCTCTTTATCCTACTGATCATTCTGTCAGCATAAAAAAATTCCATTGCTCAGAGTCCAGCTGCCAACATTTACCTTTTAATAAACACTTTAATATTTGAAGTGAGCACTTTTGAACCATTCTTCATTTGTAGATTCCTGAAATTGCTTAACCTTCAAATGGTTTCCCAAACACATGAAATGTCAATGAAGTAAAATGTAAAATGTCGATTCCTGTGAGATTTGTTTCAAGTTAGCAAAAAAAAAGAGCAGAGGAGGGGGAGAGGAGAGAGGCAGGAACAGAAAGACCAAAAAAACCTAACAACAATGTGATGCCAAAAAAAAATGTATATGTATCTATTTGAGGTAATTCTGTGGATGTAAACTCTTCTTTGATGTGGCATGCAGTTAATAGTCTATAAAAAATTCACAATTTGGGAGCATTTTATAGAATCAAAACTGTGAAGTAGGAGTTTTGGATAAAAATACAAATTAGATCTGGTTTAGGGGGCAGAAAATATCTCCTTGACTAATGACTTCGCTCATGGAGAAATGAAAAACTCCATCATCATTCCTTTGAACTTGCTGGTTCTCCTTTCCCTCACCTCATAAGTCAAGTTTAATTATTCCCCAAGCAGTAACTAGTTCACTTTTAATTCTCAATGTACAGCTACTGGAAAATTTATATTAAATAATGGGCTTAAGGAATTGTGGTTTACTCTGCCTGGAAAACACTAGAATTTTCTCTAAGGGTCTCCTATGAGTGCTTTAATAATATAACTGAGATTGGATTAGAGTATCTAACTCCCCTCCCCAGTCGATTGTAAATTAAGGTTGATCTCTTTTGGGAGGTTATATCTGTGATTCGTAACAGAAGAAATGCAATAAGTGATATGAAAAGTATATCACAATGGGAAATATGTAGTAGCTTTCTTATAGTGACATATCTAGAATGGAATTTGCATCATTCTGAAAAGTACTTTTGTCACTGTAATGGGATTTCCAAATGAATGAAATTTGGCAACGAAGCGGAAAGGTATTGCTCTCCTTCAAATCTGGTAAGGAGCATCTTTTGCCTCCATAATAAAAGACAAACCAACCAAACAAAGTTCCAGAAATAGTTTCCTTAGAGCTGCAGATCATCTACTTTTCATACCTGATCTTGTTGGGCACTGTTGAAAGAACTGGAAATGCAAATCACTTATGCAATTTATTCATCTATTTTTATGCTTACTTATGTATGCTTATTTATAATTTATTATTTATTTATGCAAATGCTTTCCAACACTAGCTCTCCTGTAAAATGATTCATATATTTAGGATGGCTGATATCTTGCCCAGCTAATAAGGAAAGCTGGTTATGGGGTTGAATTAACTTGTGATGTCTCCATTCAGGAAAGTGACAGAGGCACCTCTTCTGACAAAGGGATGCTTGTCTCCCTGGGTCGCCATAGTCTGGTCATGGTAGCCTGCAGGATATCTGGGCTATTCCTGGGTTTGCAGTCATTCCCCTGGATGTGAAATGTTTCAGGGGCTTTGGTAAAACAGGTGTTTAGGAGCAGAAGTGACAGCAGTAGATAAAGCGCACTTAATTAGCAAATTTACATCAAAACTATAGTCTTGGAGCTCTAGAAATAGACCTTTATTTGTAACGTTCCTTGCATTTTTATTCATTTTTTTATCACAGTATGCATAGAAGAAGATTATTTTCTTAATTCCACTCTAAATATGCCATGACAAATCTTAGTCACTGTACCGTACACTTATTTATGTACAATTTTCTGTATCTGTTGAGATGATTGTTCACAAATGTTCTCTTCAAATTCCCACAAATAGAAGCATCTTAGCATGAATTAAGCTCAGGAAAGCATGCACAGCGATGCTGTAAAATAGGAAATCTTTGTAGAAATCAGTTAGATAGATGTGTTCCATTGGTCTTCACCTTCACGGAGTTGCTTTATCTTTTTTAGGAACTTTCATCTCTTAAAAGAAGGTGATACTACTAAAAGCTACCCAATCTGGCCGTCGCTATATTTAAGTGGAAATAGTTCTGGTAAAGTACCTTGACTAAGCATATATAGTAAACTCTCCAAACATGTTGTTAAATTTACTATTGCTATCTTCGATGTCAAACAAATGAATATTCAAATACTGATTGTAAAGATTATTTCAAAACTGACATGAGCCACAGTGGCTCAGCAGGCAGACTTCTCGCCTGCCATGCTGGAGACTTGGGTTCCTTTCCTGGTGACTGCGCATGCCAAAAAAAAAAAAAAGTAAAAACTGATATGAGGGTAGTTACTCAAACACTATGAGGATATCCACTCATTTGTAAATTAGATAAATTAGATATAACACCTAATCTATAACACTTATAGGTATATAACTATACCTAGTATCATAGTGAATATTACATGTCAGAATATATATTCAGACACACATATACATGTGTATCTATCTACCTGTCTGTCTGTCCATCTATTTATCTATCTAGAGGGACGACATTTACAATGCCCCTACTATAGTATTGAGTGTATGTGTCTGTAATGCATAATGTCTTGCACACAACAGTTGGTGCATAATAAATGTTAGCCACTTTTATTATGTAGCCACTTCGTACTGACATTGTAATGCATTTGTTTTATGTTGCTTATCATACAGCTGACAAACTCCATTCTAAAAGTTTTACTAGAAGCATACAGAAATTGAACCATTCCCTCATAGGCATATAGGCTGATAAACTAAGCTGGAGGTAAAAGGGCATGGTGGAATTGGAAACTGGGCACTGGCATGATCTTAAGGCACTGGGCAGAGATTAGAGCCCCTCCTGCACAGAACTTCCCTTTTAAGGAGTAACATGTGGGAGGAGTGTGGTGTTACACTTCCCCACACCCAGTTGTGTCTAGATTGCCTGAGAGATCACAATCCCTTGCAATGAGACTGGGATCATCTACTCTCCAAAAGCATTTTCAGAATTGATGGCAATGTCAGCTGGCCATCTGCGTATTTGTAATGATGAATTTAATTGTAATCATGTTCCCTTGGTCTCAACGCTTGAAAGACTTGGGATAACTGAGGGAGATGCCAAGCCAGCTGTATCCACTACGCATACCCTTCTATGTCATTTTAAAAGCACTGCTTGGAAAGGAAAGACCTTCAACCTTTAAGGTTGCTAAATGTTCTCTGTGATGATGGATACAACCCATTCCTTCTTTGGTCTGCAACAAAGCAGAAGTAGACTTACAAAATGAACTACATTTTTCTCTAAGTCTTCTAACAATGGCAGGACAGCTTCCCAGCAGATGAGAATGTGCTCAATAAAGAGCACTCATCAGTACATCAAGGGACTTTCAAAAATATTGAATCGATTTGCCCATATGTAGGCTATGAATTTAATGTCTTGAGGCTCCATCCAGGTAAAATAAATTTACAATTCCATTTGTTTACCCCATATTTAACAAATGATTTTGAAACCAGAAATGTTTTTCAAGTGCATCTTAAAAATTCTGCTGTACTTTTATTCAAATGTATAACTCACTTTTCTTATAAGGCAAAGTACATCCAATTTATGCTTTTTAAATTTTTTGTTGAATGAGAGGTGCTTGATGTTAAGTAAAATGAGTAAACTATAACAATTTAAAGAACCAACCATTTGCTAACCTCTGCTTTGTTTTTAAATGAATTAATATATTTTATCCTATTGAAAATTTAAAGTAAAAAACAAATAAATGAAAACACTCCCACACTGCAGGGAGGTCCTGTAGCAATGGTAACATTCAGCAATCAGAACCAATTGTAATTCCATTAATATCAATAGTAGTTCACCTCAATTTGGCAGGTAAATCCTAGTAATGGAATTCCATGTTGCTGAACATTTACATAGCCTCTATTCCTGCCACCAAGGCAACTCTATACTATGCACTATGGAACTTTATGTTGAAGAAGCACTGGGGTGACTGGGAAAGAGGCTCGTTGATGATCACAGGGCACCTCATTTTTCCTAGCTTATAATTAAGAGCCTCTTAGTTGGTATTCAGATCAGTGTAGATCTTTCATCTGGTTCAAAAGCTGAAATTTCAGTCATTATGTGGTTAAGTGACTTAATTTGGCCTTGTCACAAGCTAAATAGGTAAGCTAAAAGGACATATAATTTCTATCATATGCATCCCTTCTCTCTTGCCTTCTAATGGGAATTAACTCTTTCAAAGTGGGATTGTTTCTTTTGCACTACGTTGGAAAAGAGATAAAATTCCAAGGACATTCACATCATCATCTTTATCATAACTACCCTTACCCTGTGCAACAGAAATTCAATGTGAGTTTGAACTCCAATTAACAAATGTGGCTATTCCAGTTATAGGCTCAGGAATGAAGATAATCATGGTGAGTTTATGACCAATGGGATCCACTGAAGTTAAACTTGAGTTAAGGCTCCATCTATCATCAAACCACCCAAAGACACCATTTTGGAGGTACATAGTGTCATTTTGATTCCACAAGAATTAGCATCAATTTAGAGTCAGTTTCTAGGAATCCAAAATGATCTGAGTATTTCTTTTTTCCCAGTGCACATTCACTCTAATAAATTAACGGCCATGTGTCCCTTTGTGGGAGGCTTGGAGGAAGATAGATTTTGTGTACTTGAAGTAACAGTGCCAAGTCTGTCCTCCAGGGAATATAGCCTCCCTTTTGAAAGGTTTAGGAGGTGAAAGGGTGAGAAAGAAGGAAGGTAGACCAGGAAATTTAAAGCGGGCAAATTTATTTCTGCACTCCCCAGCTGAGCTCACCAAATCCAAGACGGAGGGAGATGAGTCAGCGCCTGGGTGATGGTATGGGCAGTTTTTAAGCAAGGGGGTCAGGTGATGTCCAGAAGGGGCGTTTCTCTGGAAGTCAGGTGTCCGGAAGGGGCAGTGCAGGAAGTCATGTTGGGAGGGGCGACACAGCTTCCACAGCTCCAGTTGCAGTGCCCTTCCCCATTCCCCCGAACTAATACCTTTCATTTAAGGGATACTCATTCTGTGACTTGGCTTAAGTTTGAAACTTGGGTGAGAAGCCATAACTCTTCACTGTGACAATAAAAGTCATATTTTTGTCTACCAGATCCAGAATTTCATATGTTATAAAAATCAGGAGATATACCAATAGACTTCCTGGGTTAGTCAGGGTTCTTCAGAGGAACAGAATTGAATACATTTGAGAAAGAGAGATTTACTATAGGAATTAACTCATACAGTCACAGGGCTGGGAAGTCTACATTTTACAGGGTAGGCCATAAATTGGAAACTCCAATAAAAATGATGTTAAATACCTGAGGAGAAACTGGCTGGCTGAAATAGAAACAGAAATTCTTTATGACTTCTGAAATACTCAATTCTGGTTTTTAAGGCTATCAAGTGATTGGATGAGAGACACCTCATGTAGCTGAGAGCCATATCCTTCGCTGGTGATAGATTCAATCAGCTGTAGTTGCAATCAATTAACTATAGATGCAAATCCAACCACAAAATACATTCACAATAACCATCAGGTCAGGGTTTACTTGACCAAATGACTAGATATCTAAGCTGAAATTAACCACCACTTGTCAGCTTGGTACCTATACACATCCCATTAAACCATATTTAATTTCCAAATAAAGAAAATAATAAAATCATACAAACATGATACAACTGTGCTGTGCAGAAATGAAATTACGTATATATTTTTTCATAACAAAATAAGGAGATCCTCATAACATTTACAGCCCTCATTTCTGCAACTACTCATGTGGTCATAGTTGGTATTCAGAACTATCTTCTTCCACTATGCATTCCATATTACTTTTAACCTCAACGAGCACATCATCTGGTCTTGTTTCTCTTTCTGGTGGGGGTGGTGCTAATTTTCCTTCTTGGAGGGTACGGGTCATTGGTATTCCTGTGTGTGTTGGGTCATTGAAGTTTTCCATTGACTTTAATCACAGGGCATAGTAGTACTAAGAAATGCCCTAGAGAATCTCCTGTATTCTAAGCATAATCTTCCATATATCCACTTTGTATTAGCAGTCCAATTCTCCCTTGGTCATTAGGATCGATAAATCCAGTTGGTACAGTCTTCTAGTTTGCTGAGCTGCCAAATGCAATATATCAGAAATGGGGCGTGTTTTACAATGGGGATTTGTTATCTTATAAGCTTACAGTTTTGAGGCTGAGAAACATGTCTAAATCAATGAATCATCCATCAATGCTTTCTCCTAAAGCCCAGGTGCTAGTGCTCATGGACTCCTCTGTTACATGGCAAGGCACATGGAGGCAACTGCTGGCATCTCCATTCTCCTCCAGGTTTCCTTCCTTTCAGCTTCTTGCTTCCATGGTTTTCTCTTTGTCTGAGTTTCATTCTCTCATAAAGGATTCTAGCAATAAGATTAAAACCCACACTGGATGAAATGGATCACATCTTAACTTATTCTACTCACAAAAAGATCCTACTTAAAATAGGTCACACTGACAGAATGGATTAACTTTAAGAACATGCTTTTCTGCAGTCCACACAGCTTCTATCTGTCACATACAGTCACTCCCTTCTTTGCCTATTGATATAGAGGCATGAGGAGCCAAAAGGGTCAGCTGACAGTCTTAACTTAAAGTTTAATGGAATAATGGTTGTAGAAGCACTCTTTCCTTTGGAACTAGGACATCTAGAATAACAGAGCATATGGTCACAAGGACAGGAAGCAAACATCTCTCTAGTGGATCACTAGGGGTAATTGATAGAGGGTGCCACTTTTGGTTCTACCCCTTGATCTCTGAACCCTTAATCTTGACCAAAGAAGGAACAGCATTTAGAGTGGATGCTGATTTATAGCATATACAACCTCCTGGAGAACATTGTCCCAGCCTTGTGAGATATTGCCAATTATAGCATATATCTATATACTATATTATAGCATATATAGCATATATGCTATATATATATAGACATATGCTATAATTGGGCCTTTAAAATACCTTTCCACCATTCCATCAATCCAGCCACTTCAGTTTGTTGGGAAATATGGTAAGACCAGTGAATGCCATCATCACATGTCCATTCCCACATTTCATTTTCCATGAAGTGTGTTCCTTGATCAGAAGGAATGCAAAGTAGAATACCATGATGGTAGATAAGATATTTTGTAAGTCCGTGGATGGTATTTTTGACAGAAGCCTTGCATGAAGGGAAGGAAAATCCATATTCACAGTAAATGCATATTTCATTAAGCAAATCACTGCCGCTTTCATGATAGAATTGGTGTAGTGTAATCAACTTGTCACCAGGTAGCAGACTGAGCACTTCATGGAATGATGCCATATCAGATTCTGAGTGTTAGTTACTGGCACATTGGGCTCTCAGAAGTGACTACAGCTAGACTGGCCTTGCAGAGTGGAAGTCCACATTGCTGAGTTCATGCACAACCTAGAGAAAGAGGCCAA
This sequence comes from Tamandua tetradactyla, assembly GCF_023851605.1. NCBI lineage: Eukaryota > Metazoa > Chordata > Mammalia > Pilosa > Myrmecophagidae > Tamandua > Tamandua tetradactyla. Next base: position 92,295,788 of record NC_135332.1, read on the forward strand.
CAGGTATCCACAGAATGGATCGTCCTATCCACTTGATTATTAAAATCCTCCTCTGCTGAGGTCAACATTCACATGGGACACAAGTGTCTTGATATTGTTTTCTATGCCCGTTCAGAAAGGTCTATGAATATATCGCTCCCCCAGAGGAATTTTGCCTCCAATTTTCTAATCATGTTCCTTCTGTGTTCCTCACTATCTACCCAAACCGCTGACCATAGACCATGAATATGTATATGAATCTGTGTATTAATGTACCTTTGGCTATTTCTACTTCCAAGAAAAATGAACAACCAGGCATACTTCTTGAAGTTTATTTCCCTTCACCACTGTTTTTCAAGGATGTCCCAGAAATGGGCAATAGTGCTGCAGCTGTCCATTTTTCATGGTGCCTGCATATTATGTTGAACTATCGATAAAGTAGATCCAAGTTTCCTCTTCCTTAGTCATGGATGGTAAAGAATTCCCCAAGAGCCAAGAGCTGTGTGCTGGGGGAGAGAAGGTAATGTTGCTGAAGTGGGTGCTACAGGAATTTGGGCCACTTCCTCATGTAGCTTAACTTCTGCTTTGGATCCATTCGAGCTCTGTCTCATATAAACCATTTCCATTTTACAATATAGTGCTGCAGCGCATGTCCACTTTATAGCTTGGTGGGTCAGATAACACCCAGCTCATGATAGGCAACATAGGTTTCATGGTAACTTGGTGACCCAGGGTTAAACATTTGGTCACTAATGAGGCCCAGTAGCCAGCCAAAAGTTATTTTTCTAAAGGAGAATAATAGTTCATGCAAAGGATGAGCCTACTTTACTCCACAGGCTTTGAACTGTGATTCCACTAAGGGGGCCAGCCAAAAGCTCCAAAAAGCATCGCTGTCTGCTACTGACACTTCAAGCACCATTGACTGTGCTGGATCATATGGCCCAAGAAGCAGAACAGGTGGTGCTGCTATTACAAATACCTAAACTTATGGAAGTGGTTTAAGAATTTGGTAATGAAAAAAGCCTGGAAGAATTTTAAGATACTTGATAGAAAAAGGCTACATTCCCTAAGGAGACTGTTGGTAGATATATGAACATTGAGCATGATTAATGGCAATAGAAACTGGAGAAAAAGTGATCTTTGTTATAAAGTGTCAGAGAACTTGTCAAAGCTGTTTTATGATTGTTTTGTGATGCCACATAATGGCAAAACTTGAACACAATGAAGTTGGATATTTTGCCCTGAGATTTCCAAAGTGTAAAATGTGAACGCTGGTTTATTCTCAACAACTTGTGCTGGTTTGAAAATGTTATGTGCCCCAGAAAAGTCATGTTCTTCTAATCTAATCTTCTGGGGGCAGATCAATTGTGGATGAGATCTTTTGATTAAATTGTTTGCATGAAGATGTAACCCACTCAATGTGGGTCTTAATCCTTTTATTGGATCCCTGTATGAAGAAAGTAAAAGGCAGAAAACATAGAGAGAACTCAGAACTGATGCAGAGGGCAAGAGATGAAACCAGGATAGAGACGGAAAATACCCTAGGAGATGCCAGAATCTGAGAGAACCAGAAGTAGGGAGAGAAGGAAAGCAGCCATCCCCATGTGCCTTCCCATATGACAGAGATACCCCAGACACCTTCAGTTTTTCTTCAGAGTCAAGGTATCTTTCTTTGGATGTCTTAGTTTGGACATTTTTATGGCCTTAGAACTGCAAACTTGTAATTTAATAAATCCCCTTTGTAAAAGCCAATCCATTTCTGGCAATTTCAGTAAACGGAAATACTGCTTATAGTAAAATGGGAGAGAAAAGTATTACATTGAGAATTAAACTGTTCAGCACAAAGGAACCAGCATCTGATAATTTGGAGATTCATCAGCCTATCCAACTGGGGTCCTCAGAGATTAGGGCCAGAAACAGGTCTATCAGGGCTCCCCATGAGTTCCTGGGACCTGAACCCATGGAGTCACCACAACAGCCACATGAGCTAACAGAATCCTGAGTAAATGAGTCCCATAATAATGAATCCTTGTTTTATGTTCCACCTTCTTTGGTCTAGCATCTTTAGAATCAATCTTATATATGGTCCCCAGATTTCTTCTGTTATATCATAACAAAATCTTGCAATTCTTTTGTTGTATAAACTATTTCCTCAATTTACTGAGGGTTCTTTCCTACAGCAGCCACCTAAACTCTCAAGGTATTTGCTTTCATTGTCTTTATAGCAATCATTTACAATTGAAATCTTAATAAATTATGATACCACTCTTTATCATGATTTATCAGCATCCTATATAATATCGTTGGCAAGAGGTTCAGCTCTGTCCTTGAATCCAAGAGAACAGTCAAACCAATCTGAAATCTCATCTCTGTGTTTTATCTCCTGGGACCACTCCTAGTACTAATTCTTCATCATGGTCCAGTAAGACCACACAGTAAGTTGAATAGGGTTAAATTTAATATAAATTTTATTAACTATAACAGTGTTTTGGCATATCAGGGATTGGCTACTGGAAGTAAAGGAAACTAAAGAACATAGAGCTTCAAATCTTCATAATCATGATTTTTTTTTTTAACCTTGAGAAGGTAGTTGGAAATTTGCTAGAGGGATTCAAGATTATCTTAAATACTTATTCTCTTCGGTTATTGGTTCTGTACCTACTAATTTACTTAATTGTTAGTCCCTTAGACAGATGAAAACATTTAATAACATCAAGATGATAGAGGGCATGAGGGAATTTAAGAATTGTTTTGTGAGGGCAAGAAAAATAGGAAAAAAAAGCCATTGCAGATATTTTACCTCAAGACTAGATTGACCATGGAATCAAAATTTTTAAAACAATAAAGATTAGCCAGTAAGACACAATAAAAATGGAATTCACAAAATTTTCAAAGAATACTCTGGGGCTGACTCTGCAGGTAAATTGAAAGGAACTTGTCTATTCTTTTTGTCAGTGAGCTTGACTTACCAGCATATACTTGAAAATTTTCAAAGAGCCCTAGAAAGTAAACAAACTGTGAATAAACACAAAGTTCTGACTCCCACTGTAAGAAAAGAAAAGAAATAGCCATCTTTCCTTTAAGAATCAAAAGCCAGTGGGCTTGTGGATAAAAACGCCTACAGATATTCCAAGCAAAACAGTCATCAGAAGAGTGAATGCATCACATTGGTTAAGAAATGGAAAGACAACTGTCCAAAATTTTTCCAATAGGGATGCTCTCAGAGAAACACTAGCAGTTAAACAATCAGTCTTTCCTCTAAGGAAAGAATTAATTACAAACACAAATGAAGTACAATTTTCTAATTCAAATGTATGCTGCTTTCTCATCATGGAAAATAGAAAATTAAATTCCTTGAAGTACTTAAATCACTCAAATTATTGGAACTTCTAACTGTCCTAAGTCTATTCTCATGTAACAAAATGCAATCGCTTCTCCGAAGATCATAATCAGAAAACTCCACTTGTCTCCATAGTAAGACTGCAAATTTAGAAGTAGAAATTTACTTTGCAAAGGAAGTACCTGGCAAAGTATCCCACAGAAAGATTCTTATTAGAACTCACAGGCAATAGTCACCATAAAGTCTGTAAGATAGCTCTCACAGTCTGTTGCTATCTGGTCAATTTAAAAACGTGTCACATTTGTTTCTGCTTTCCAACCCTGGTAAATCCTCAAAAAATGTCCATGTTTGCATAATGCTACAAAAATGAAATTTGATCAAAGCATTCTAATAATAATAGCATTAAGACATGTTAGACCTACATGTATTGATGAGAATTCATGACAGGGTTGATAAAACTATAATTTTGTAAAGATCATAGCTCAATCTGACCACAGGAATTGATCTAACCCCCATCTGTGCTTCCTCTTTGGTACTTACCCATGTTGTTTACTTTTAACAATACTGCAGAACATATTCCCACAAAGACTCAAATATTTAAAAACATCCATTTTTTCATATAAATAAGCCAGAAATTTATGAACATACCTATAATGATCCTTTTTGTAGATAATACAAACATAAAGAAAACTGTCCTTGTGCTGTAGAAGAGATATAAATAACCTTGGGATGTAACAGTAAATGCTCATAATTGGAGAAAATATCTGCAGATCCACCAATTTTTTTCACTTCTCTTATGGAGCTTCTGGGTTCCTTTTACACTTTTTGACAACTTTATTAAAGTATAATTTACACACAGTACCATTCCCTAATTATATATGTGTACAACTTATACTCTCCAGGCTTTGTGCTTCAGAAAGTGAAGATTCTTCTAATAGAAGACTAAGTGAATGAAAATTATATACATGTATATATATATATGTATATATATATATATAGAGAGAGAAATTAATTTAAGTGAAATATCATAAAATCCATCCATTTTGATTACACAATTCAATGTTTTTAGTCTATTCACTACCTGCAGATTTTCCTATTCTGGCCATTTCCTAAAAATGGAATCATACATAATGTGCTTATTTGTGACTGGCTTCTTCCACTTAGCATAATGTTTTCAAGGTTTTTCCGTGTTGTATCATGTATAAGTAATAAATTATTTTATTACTGAATAATAGTCTATTGTAAGTATATACCACATTTAATTGATCCGTTTATCAGTTAATGGGAATTTGGGTTGTTTCCAACTGTCAGCTATTGTGAGTAATGGTGCTATGAACATTGGTGTACAAGCTTTGTTTCTGTTTTTATGGAAATGCGCTTTAATTTATTTTGTCTATATACCGAGGAATGGAATTTCTGAGTTATATGGTAACTAAATATTTATCTTTCTTAAATATAAAATTTTATTGTTTTATTTTTATGGAGAAGTTGCACAGAAATTAGAGTTCCTGTAAATGCCCTTCACACACACGTGTGCATACATCCACAGCTTCCACTATTATTAACATCTTGCATTAATGTTGTACATTTTTTCAAAATTCAATAACCAGTATTGATATATTCTTTGTAAGTACCTTCCATAGTTTGCATTAGGGTTCACTCTGTGTATACAGTTCTATGGTTTTTGACAAATACGTAATGTGATATATGCATCATAGCAGTATCATACAGAATAGTCTTCCTTACTGCCCTGTAGCCCCCCTTCTCATCCTCCTACACCCACCCTGTCTCCCTCTTCAGCAGCCCACAGGCACCACTCATCTTTTTATCAGCTGTATAGTTTTGTCCTTCCCACATTATAATATAATTGGCTTCATACACTATGTAGACTTTTCTGTCTGGCTTCTTTCATGTTGCAAATATGCAACTTTTGTGAATTGATAGATCATTTATTTTTATTACTGAATAAGAGTCAACTGTATGAACAGATCATGGATTGTTCATTCATTCAGCTATGGGAAAGCATCTTGGTTGCTTCTTATTTCAGGCAATTATGAATAAAGTTGTTGTAAACATTTGTGAGTAGGTTTTTGTATGGACGTGTTTCAGCTCCTTTGGGTGAATACTTAGGATGGCATTTGCTAGATCACATGGTAAGCCGGCCTTTAGCTTTGAATATTTACTATTTTGAGGCAGTGCTTTCCCAGCTATCTGTATAATTTTATGATCTGGCCACCAATCTGCAGTTTTCATTTTTTTCACATTATCACTAATACTTACTTTTTTTTATTATTGACATTCTAGTGGATGTGAAATGGAACCTCATTGTGATTTGGGTTCACATTTCTCTAAGGGCTGTGGATTTTCATGGATTATCCACAATTTGTATGTCTTCTTTGAATAAATGTCTTTTCAAATTATTGCTCATTTAAAAAATAATTTTTAAATTTTAAAAATGTATATAACTACAAACAAACACAAACATTCTTGACATATCATTCCGTTCTACATGTATAATCAGTAATTCACAATATCATCACATAGTTGTGTATTCATCATCATGAGCATTTCTTAGAACATTTGCATCAATTCAGAAAAAGAAATAAAAAGACAACAGAAAAAAATTCATACATACCATACCCCTTACACCTCCCTTTCTTGATCACTAGCATTTCAATCTAAATTTAACATTTGTTCCCCCTGTTATTTATTTTTATTCCATATGTTTTACTCATCTGTTGATGAGGTAGATAAAAGGAGCATCAGATTTCACAATCACACAGTCACATTGTGAAAGCTATATCATTATGCAATCATCTTCAAGAAACATGGAATACAGCTCTACATTTTCAGGCAGTTCCCTCCAGCCTCTCCATTATATCTTGACTAACAAGATGACATTTATTTAATGTATAAAAATAACCTCCAGGATAACCTCTCGACTCTGTTTGGAATCTCTCAGCCATTGACATTTTATTGTGTCTTATTTTGCTCTTCCCCCTTTTGGTCAAGAAGGTTTTCTCAATCCCTTGATGCTGAGTCTCAGCTCATTCTAGGATTTGTTTCCCACGTTGCCAGGAAGGTTCACACCCCTGGGAGTCATGCCCCACATAGATAGGGGGTATACTGCCAATTTCTAAACTGCATTATTTGTCTTTTTATAATTGAGTTGCATGAGTTCTTTATATAGTCTGGGAACCGATTCTTTATCAAATATGTAATTTCTAAATGTTTTCATCCATTCTGTGTGTTCTCTCTTTTTTGATGAAGTCAACTATAGTGTAATAGTTTTATATTTGATATAATTCAGTTTATTTGTTTTTCCTGTTGTCGCTCGTACTTTTGGTGTTATTTCCATGAAACCATCACAAGGTTGCAAAGATTTATTCATATGGTTACTTCTGAGAGTTTTATCTTTTATATTTAGATCTATGATCCATTTTGAGTTAATTAGCACATATGATGCCCTGTAGGAATGCAACTTCAGCTATTTTGCTTGTGGATACCAGTTGTCCCAGCACCATATGTTGAAAAAACTATTTTTCTTCATTAAATAATCTTTGCCAAAAATCAATTAATCATAAATGCATGGGTTTATTTCTGGAGTCTCAGTTCCGTCCAATGTTAGACAATTGGTCTAAATGTCTGTCTTTTTGACAATACCACACTGTCTTGATTACTTTAGCTTTGTACTAAGTTTGAAATTCATATATAGGAGTTCTCCAATTTTGTTCCTTTTTTCTAGCTATTTTGGGTCCTATGCTTTCTCATATACATTTTTTAAATTAGTTTGTAATTTTCTGTAAAAAAGAAGACACCTGGCTTCTTGAAAGCAGTTGCTTTAAATTTTTAAATCAATTTTGAGAACTTCCATTTTCATAATGTTGAATCTTCCAATCCATGAACATGTACTGTTTAACCATCTACTTACATATTTATTTAATTTTTTGAGTAATATTTTATAGTTTCAGTGTACAAACTTTATACATTTACTGTTAAATTTATTCTTGTATTCTTATATTTTTAATAATATGGGTAATGGAATTGTTTTCTTATTCCTTAGGTTTTTTACTTATGTACAAGTACAAGGCTAATTCATCAGTGAAGCTAATAAACCATTACAAGTGGATTGCTTCCCCAAACCATCAATAGATATTTCATTACAATGATCCAAAGGGGAAATACCCTTCATGGTAAAATATGTAGTAAATACTGGAACAGATTTCTAAGGATAATAACTCCATCAGTAGGATTTTGAATATTTGAAGGGATCACCTAGAAGGTATCTCTCATTTGGCTGAAATAAGAAATTATAAAAGTCCTAGAGGCAGAACAAATCCATTTTACCCTCTTAATCTGCCAAACAATGAGCAGAATAGCCTTGGATTTTCTTTTGGCCAATGAGGAGGAGTCTGTGCCATTTTAACACTGCGTGCTGCACCTGATTCAATATCACAGATTAGTTGGAACAAGGTATATTTAAACTAAAATAAAAGGCAACCTGTCTTTCTAACATAGATTGGGAGGGCCACTGGGACACTTTTCCATGGTCAGGCCTGGGACTCCTTGACCCTTGTATCCAGGTCTTCCAGTCCCTTCTGATAATCCCCCATAATATTTGTTTGTCTCATAGTTGTTTTATTTCACTATGTAGAGTCTTAAATGCTCTTTCTGTGTAGTTACTACCATAAGAGATAATTCAACAAATGATTCAAAAAGAAAAAAGCATGGTATCCTCATGATCACTATACAGAAACTAAAAATGTGGCACTATCAATTCATCTCCAAGTGGAATCAGCAATAGTGGTGAAAATATGCAAACTCCTTGATAGTCTTTCCTACATCTTTGGCAAATTGATAACAAAAAGGGAGTGAGATTAAGCAATACGTTCTTTTTTAAAAGTAAAAGTTCCACATTCTCAGGAAAATACTGATTGACTTGCAGCCATGGTAACAAATAACAATCAAAGCCAAATTTAAACCTGATAAAAAAAATAGACATATGAAAATAAATATGCCTCTGAATGCCAAACAATCAACTGCAATCTCACCTGAGTAACCACAGATTATTTTAACATACTTAGACCTCTAAAATTCTGCCAATCTGTGACTTTCATATTTCAAAGCAGAAAAAAACTATATAAAATAAAAATTATTGCGTGCTTAAAGAGGCATGCTCAGCAAACCTCTCCCTCCATATGTAAATGACACATTTACTCAAAGGATTTTCTTTGAAGACATAATACATTCCAAGCATTTTTAAAGGAGCTTACTTGCAGGAACTGCCCCTTGAGGCTGTGACTTTCTGTCATGCTATCTACTCTAAACTCTCTGCATCTGCCTTTACTCTAGTAAACACAATGGTAATGCACCATGGCTATGGAAATGGAATTTTCAGTGACAATTTACTTACATTATAGAGTCTAGACTGAAAACAAAGTTACCCTACCAACATATGGCACATTCTATTAAAACATTCTCCAGTTTAAACGACTTCTATTTGAACATGTATTGCCAATACCTGTGACCAATTAATATTGTTGACATAAACACATGCCTTTTAGAAAACTAGAACTGTTATTTCATATTTATTATTATAAATAAATACGTAAACTATTTGTTAAAGAAGAATAAAATGGACCTAAAAACGCTCATAAAATTATGAGTTTGGAAGTAAGTTTCTACCCCTCTAAGGAGAAAGATAAAACCACAGATTAAGCAACAAAAAAATCCTAGGTTTAAGAATTACTTGTAATCAAACCCTTGTGAGATTTTAGTCATTACAACAAAACGAAATGAAGTGAAATTCTTCATCCATAAATGGGAGGATGTAATTGTACCTGTTTTTTAGGCAGCAATAATGCCCGATAAAGGTTGCCTCACTTCCTGCATGTCTTAGCTCAGTTACACCTTCTCAGAAAGACCTACCGTCATCACCATAGAATGACCACATTCTCAGTCTTCACATTCAACCCCAGCATCTTCACAGAAGTTAACCAGTTAAAATAGCCTTCTTCCCTTAGCCCAACTCCACTAGAATGTCAACTGTGCAAACACAGGAAGTTTTTGGTTTTGTTTTGTTTCATCTGATTTGGTTATTGATGCACCTTGAGCAACTAGAAGAGAATCTGGCACATAATGGTCATCATATTAATATTTTTCATGAAAATTAAATGAACAAATGAATGTTAATTATGTTAATTATGTTACTAAATGTAACATTTCACTACTATTATCTCTCAGAATGTCAGTGGTATCAAATATTCTCTTTTACAGATAAGCTTTCCACCAAAGAGTGAAGATTTTTGGCACGTTATAACCCAGTCCAACCACTGACCCCCAAATCTACATGACTGAGAGTTTAGAACCCAGTAATCACTGAGTACCGACCCTGTGACCTTCAACTCATATTAAATGAGACCAAAACTGGTCTCATTGCTCTTCATTGGTCTAATCATCCATGTTCAAGACTGGGTCAAGGTCAGGGGACAGAAGCACGCATCCTCTTGAGCAGGGGGGTGGGTCAGGGACAGATTTCAGGGTTTCAGAGAAGACTCTGGGTGGGACACATCCACTGAAACATGTCTATTCCAACCCCTCCAATTCTAAACCCTTATGTGATTTAACATCTTCAATTACTTTTTTAAAACATTAGTGATATTAACTTAGAGGTTTAGTTTAACTCAATCAATACTTTTTAAAAGCCTACAATGCTCCAGGTACTGTTAAGAAATTCAGAAAGCACATATTCCACTCTACACTTTTCTCCTATACATATATATACAATTTACAAAAGAGAATACTGAGAGTAAGTGAGGGGAAACGGTTTAGTCAAGTTTGTAGTATTAATTACAGACATTAATTATGTGGCATTTGTGGTAGGGAAATACTGGAATTGATTCTCTAGACTTGGAGGCAGGTGAAACTGCTCCAAGTGACAGAGATCGTTTGTGCATATGTGCTTCAGCATCAACAAGACCCAAGTAAATAGGGATTATAGATACAACATATTTAATATATATACCTTCACATTTTGAATATTGATATGTTCATGTGGGTGTATGGGTATATATTTACCCATTTTGTGTATCATTATCTACCTATAATTATATCTATATCCATGTCTTTACTTAGAGACTGATAGATCTGGTTGTATGTGAATGTAAGGAAACATTCCTCAGTGTGAGTTGAAGGATCATATAGATTTACAACTTCAGATAAGGATACTCACACACTTACACATGTGCACACATGTGTATAAACTATACCATTAGGTAGGGTGGGCTATTTTGTCATATTCTAGTGTGTTGTGGTGAAATAAATAGTAAATGAATGAATGCTAGAAACTGTACATCTTACTCCTGGTCTCCTCCATAGTTAATAGTACAATCTTGGCTAAGCCCTTAACCCTCACTTACTCCCAGGATTTTCTTTTGTAGAATGTTTGTGTATGTATAGGGGAAAATGTAGAGTGGGGTAAGTGCTTTCTAAATTCTGATCTTAATTATTAATTTCATTGACCTAATGAGCACTCCACGGATGTGGTGAAAGGAAGAGTATGGTCATTTCAGACAAACAGTTTTTGTCTTAATTGAGTTTTCTTAATAAAGAGAGGGACAGCCATTAAATAAATAATTGGTAGTGCTGTGAAGGAAATGAGCAGAATAAGGAGATGGAGATGGAATGAAAGAGGCTTATTTATATGCAGTTGTTAAAAGAGGCCTTTCCAAGGGCTGAGATGAAAGCACCCACCTTCAGAAGGGCTAGGAGAAGGAGCCCTTCCTCCAGGAAAAAGAAAACTTAAATGAAGCTTAAGCAAGAAAAATGCTCAACAGAGTTGTAAAATAAGAAGGCTGAAAGTTGACTTTAGAGGTTATGGGAGAGAAAAGTGAGTTTGGAGAGAATTAGTGACACAGTCTTGTAGAGTATGAATTCACCTTTTACATTTTACGTCCCCTGCAAAAAATCCTTTGATTTATTCCTTGACTATTCACAAAAGTTAATCTCTTATTCGCTCTGTGTTGAAATAAGAGAGCAAAAACTAATTTACGCCATATTGTCAGATAAATTTGCTTTTGCTTATTTCTTTGTACTCCAAGTATAGAAGCAGTAAGTTCTTTGTAAAATTATTGCCAAACTTTCAGTGATATGACAGGTGTCTTATGGTATCAGGAAAAGATAAAAACCCAAGCAGTAAAAATAATTTCATAGGAATAAATTAATTCAATTACTTCAACTTTGCCAAATTACAAAACTGAGCTTCTTGCATCACATCAGCCCAAGTACTAAAGTATTTATTATATTTATTTAAAGTGTATATATATATATACACATACTGATCAATAGCTATTTCCAAAGAAAGATGTTATGCTTCAATTGTAGTTGTTAGAATGATCACATAAGGGAGAGTATGTAACAAATGGAAAGAAATGTGTACAAGTAATTAAGAATTATAGGAGACAAATGGAACAATTCAATGTGAGTGCACCAAAGCATTTTTAATTCCTATGGAAATCAAATATTTAATTTAACAAAACTGAAGAAATTCAACTATGAACATTTTTCAAATTACGAAAAACAAAGATCAGATCAGAAAAATGAACATATTAATCTTTGATCTTCACATTTGTTTCATTCCAGCTTATTTTGCATATATATTAAATTACATTGTTTCATTAATTTTTTCTAATAAATGAGTAGGTGACTTTAAATTACTTTGTGGAGAAAGTATAATTATTACTGACAAACAATAATATTGTAAATATAGTAAAAGGGAAATCAAGCATAATAAATGTGACTATGTTCATTTAAGATGGATAATTTACATAATGTACATGACACATAAAATGCAAGTTTTTATTACTCAAAATTGCATTTTCATTGCCAATGTGTTTTTATTAGTATTCCAGTGATGAAAACACATCACGTTACACTTTTATTCTCTGATTTCTTAGAAAGCTTGTGTCTATTCACCTAATCACAGCCCTGTGCAAATTCTTGTTACATTAAAGCATGCATGGGATCTTACAAAAGCAAGCTTTCACTATGAGACTATTTGAACCCTGAGCTTTAAAAGTAAGGTTATTTATTCAATCATATTAATATGAAAACATTCCAGGAAAAACTGTTGGAATTCATATTCTATGAACCCTATTATTTAAGTTCCAATAATAAAAAAAATGAGAAAACATACAGAAGAAAATAAACATAAAGAGGAAAATCATATATACCTTTAATTGCACCTTAGCCTTCTAAATGAAGAAGATTAAAACAAAATACCATTTTCCTAGTATTCTCTCTTTGCAACTTACTGTAAGAAATGACTATTTCAGGCAATGCACTTCTTTGCTCTTTTAGTTTTTGTTCTTTTTATTCCATTTCAAACTAACTAAAATCTCTTTTATACTTCTTAATATTTAACTAAAGCTTCAAAACCTTTTAACTTTTAGCAATTTATGCCTCCTTTTGACAACTGCCTTTGATTGTGTAAGCATTCTTTCCCTGAGGTCCTTGGAGAATTTCTCTGTTCTATTTAGAAGCAATTAGCTATTCACTTTTGTTTTATTTTGCCTTTACTTTGCTCATTCCCCAAATCCAGTGCTTTATCTGCTTCATATTTACAGCCAGGCCAGCTCACTCCCTGCCCCCTGCAATGCACCACCTAATTAAAAATTCCACAGCTTGCAGAGGTTAACAAAAGAGGGGTCAGGAGAGCTGATCCTTTTCCACAGTGCCCTTTCCTACCCCATCAGTTCCCAAGCACTAACACCCAGCTTTCCAGTTCCTGCAGGCAGGTCAGCAGCCTTTGCAGGGAGCAAAATACTAGCTAAACTGAACTCCAGATGGTCTGCAGTTTCTCAGCTTCTGCCAGTTGCTTTTCCTGACTAGATCCTGCTTTCAGGCTTTAATTTCCAACAGTATACAAGATTTAAACATCCCCTTATGTGGCCACATTGATGAAAACTATATCAGCATTTTATCAACTGCCTTTTAAACGGGTAAGTTCTGAAATAGTCCATGAAAATTCATTTTTCCTATTTTAATAGCATTAAAAGTTTAAAGACTCTCTATTCTTGAGAAAGGCATTTAAATTGGTTTATTCTCTGTCTTCCACTACCCTATTCACTCTTCATACTCACTTGTTAATGCCTGCTTCAGATTCCATAGACATAGCTTTCTTTTAGGGGCATGTTAGTTCCTTTTTTAGAAAATTTATTTAATTCCTTTCCTATACCATTTGTCTCACTGCTAGAAAGGAATTCTCTTCTAATTCAAGGAGGTAAGACTTAATACATTCAGATATTTATTTTTACCTTCTTAAGTGAGTTAAATTAACTCATCACAGGAACACTTCTTTTATTGTATAGAGAAGAAAATGAGTGATGAACGTACCCTCTGTTTCTTAAAGAGGTCTAAATTTTATTTCAGGGATGTGTTAGGCTTATCAATGTTTTGAGCAGTTCTTGTAAACATGAACCTCAAAGGCTATAATCTGGAATAAACAAGACTTACTTATTGTTAAAAGGAAAATGGTATGTCTTGGTTTGCCAGAGTTGCCATGACAAATAGCACACACTGGTTGGCTTAAACAAGAGGACTTACTACCTTGTGATTTTGAAGGGTATAAGTCCCTCATGGAATTCCTGGCAGGGCTGGCTTTCTCTAGGAGTATGTGGGGTTCCAGCTATCCTCCAACACAGGGCAATCTCTCTGTTCCTGTGTCTACTCTTCTGGTTTCCACTGGCTTCTGACTTCTCCTGACTACTTGCTCGTTTGCACTTCTCTCTTCTGATTACTGCAATGGAATTATAAGGCCTCCAGTCCTATGGATCAAGAGATATCTTGACTCAGTTGGGCCTCATCTAGACAGACCCTTGAAGCTCTCCTTCACAAACGAGTCCGCGCCTTGCAAATGGCTTCACACCCCTGTGGACTGGTTCTGATTTGCCTGTGTCTTTGTGGGGAAGGTGATTCATTCCTCAACATGACCTTACCTGCAAGAGGTGACATGAAGGACTAGTCAATAGCAATGTCCACATACAATTGTGTCAATACAGTGATTGCACCTGCAAAATTTAAAGATTTTGATTTGTTGCACTTTTCCTTTACATTTTGTCAAATGTATTTATCTCGTGCCTCTCAATATCACCTTCTAACATTTTTAAAGCTGCCTGTCTCAGTTTTGTGAACATGCCACACACGTGTGTATATGCACTTAATACTGTTATCATGTGCTAATATAGAGTCATTCCTGTTGTAGTTTTATGGCAACAGATTAGGTACTTCAAACCTATTAAAATGATATAGGCTGCATTAAGTTCATGCTATCCAACCAGAAAACTAGCAAACTGTTAGTCCTAGCATAATTAAGGTAATGAATTTTTTCATGTTAAAAGTATTATTTGTTTTAAGAAATTTTATTCTATTGAAACAAAATAGTTTTTCCACTTTACTTTTGCTCAGTTCCAAACCACGCGGTAGCTAAAATTTAACCTTACACTTGATTGCCTAAATATCCCACACTTCATTGTGTGCCCAGAGGTGCTACCAATATAATGTCGTGTAGATCTCAGGTTGCCCTTTCTGCTCGGCTAATTATAACCCTCTTGCTTCATTTTCCTACTGGGAGTTCAATAAGCAGAGGGGCTGCTAAAAAGGTTATAGTCTGTAGCTAAGAAGCCTGCTCTTCTGTGACTTTTTTTCAGCTTGGTTTTCAACGTTAAATTATTTTTGTCTTTAGTAATAATTATTTCAGGAATTCAAAATTTCTCTCTGCTGATTACAATAAGCATTTGGGAAGAAGGTATTGTAAACCTGTCTTTCATATGTTTCTAAACTAGATTACATGTATAGGAATTGATATTGCAGTTTTATAAATACAACCATGAAAAATGCTTCTATTTCTCATCTTTATTGCTATATATATATATATATTTTTTTTTTTTTTAACATGGGCAGGCACCAGGAATCAAACCCGGGTCCTCGGGCATGGCAAGCAAGCACTCTTACCTGCTGAGCCACCGTGGCCCGCCCTATTGCTATTCATTTCTAATTTTCCTGTTCCTCATTCTTATATTTTCTGCATCTGTTTGTTCACTGGATGTGTATTGTGTCTCTGCCTTCCAGAAAACATTCTCAAAAATCTGTTTTCACTCTCAGTATTGCAGCCTTCATCTAGAATGGACTATCTCTTTTTATCTTTAATGGGATATCCAAGGATTCCTGTTTCTTTCTGTCATATTTGTAAACCTCTTTGTAAAAGTATTCTTTCCCTCAGTAGCTAGAATTCTCATGTAGAGGAGTTTGCCTTCTCTTTTAATACTGATAGTACCTCTGAGCACACAATAAAATGTGGTATATTTTAGGTAATCATGTGTAAAATTTAAGCTCCTACACCACCTTGCTTTCATTATTCCCTGAAAACAGGAGTAATTTTCTCAATGTCTCTAATAGAGAATTTGTGTAAATTCAGCTGCAATTGCCTAGAGTCTATAGGGGTTTATTAAAGTTGTTCATTCAAAAAGCACTCTTCCAGTACCTGCTACAGTTCTGACATTGCTCAAACAGATCAGGCCAACCTAGGCCAGATTTCTACATCCACAGTTTTCTAGTTCTGCTACATAACACAGAAACAAATATCGATTAAGTTCTTTAGAGTTTCTTTCCTCTACTTGTTTCTCCCTCCTTTTCTCCCTTTCATTCCCCTCTTGCTCTGGCCTCTCTCACTTCTTTTTTATTCTATCTTTGATCATTTCTCCTCTTTTCTTTCATCTTCCAGCTTCCTTATACCTCACTCTTTCTGTCTCTTCTGTCCAACATGTTTGTGTTCTTTTTGGGGTATTCTTTTTGGGGTAGGACTTTTCTTTAATAATCTAATGAAAAATTAGATTGATGAAGCTATTTAATTATTTAACCTAAGCATATGAGAAACATAAATACTTTTAAGATATCAATCTATTTTAAAATTAACTTTAAAGATATTTTCTCCATAATCCTAAAGGTGAGCAGAAGGAAATTTTCTGCTTAATATTGTTTATAAAGTAAGAAGTGATTTTTACATTCTAGGTCAATATGGATACCAAGGTAAGCATTGTAACTCTTCTTTGGGACATGTCATAGAGTTTAAGATATTTCCCTGGTGAATGGTCAAATTGCCTGTATAACTTGAGAAAGAAAATTGATAGAGTAAGCTCAATTTTTATAGTAATTTTGCTCAAATATTAAAATTATAAAACATTAGAAGATGAATCATGCCAATAGGTCAAAAACAGAAAAGAAAAAAAAAAGACACCTTCCAGTAAGTGAGTAAAAGGACATAATACCATATTTGGGCATATTTTCCTCGGGCATCAGGGTGGATGGCTTTGAGTGAGAAATGGGTCCCTGGTGACTTGGAAGAGTCACTGTACACCCTAAAAGACAAACCTTACTGCAGGAAGCACAACAGACCAGATAAGCGCCAGGCTCAGAGCTTTCTGACAGCTGCCACGTCCTAACAATCAGCTGTAAGAAAACACTGACTGTAAGCAAAAACATTATGCTATTATTTATCGAAGGCACTTCCACCTTCTATTTTCATTAGAATGGTGGTGTACAAATACATAAAAATAAATTTACTCTTTTTCACTTACAGTAATTATTAACAGAGAAAACAAAACTAAACAATAAAGAAAACCTCCTCATATGAACTAAATGCTAAATAAAACAAGGAAATAAAGAAAATAAAAGTTGAAAGACCAACAAAAACCTTAAAGTGAGATTTTTATAAATCAATTGAAGATGACTCTTGACTGAAAGTTAGGGAGACTTACAGCATTTAAAGCAGAGCATATTCTTGCTGGTTCAGGTGTATATGAAAACAGTGTCTCTGTTGATTACATAATTGAAAGTTATTTATCCACGATACATGAATTAGGTTTCCATCACTGTCCTGGCATCACAGGGTTGGGGATAGGAGAAAAAGTGCTGTAGACTTGTAGAGTCATGGTTGGACACCTCAAATGGTGTCAGATACACACACATACTTTCCATCTATCTATCTATTTATCTATCTAAATATATCTATCTGTCCAATCTAGACACCTATGTGTGTGTCTGTACACCTACATACATATCTATACATCCATCTTTTCAGAGTGATCATGGGCAAGTTATTTAATTTCTATCATTATTGTGTGATTTTGTATTATTGAGAAACAAGATAAAAAAAAAACATAACTCAATCAAAGAACCATATGAATAAAATCACATTATCTGCTGCTAGATGACATTTGCCAGACACATTACAAGAAGAATCTACAGCTAGGAAGAATTAGGGTGGGGGTTGAGGGTGAGAGAATCTAAAAAATGTCTCTGGTGATCAAGGTTCAATTTGGATCTTTAAAAATGAGGAGAATTTGGACAGCTACTTTCAAATTCTAAGTATAAATGTCCTTGTTATCTCATTAGCTCAGCCTGAGTCAAGGAGCTCCTTCTAGTACAGACCATCTTTTAGCAGTAACTTAAATTAAAAGAAAGAAAGGTATAAGTAGAGCATAAAAAACTCACAAATATAGTGGGAGGGGATGCAGAAATGTTAGCCTAGACTGAACTTTTGTGAACAGAAGTCTGTGAAAAGATTCTTCATTCAAGCCTTAAAAAGCATGAATTCAGCTTTGAAAGGTAATAACTTTCTTTTTTTTTTTTTTTTATTAATTAAAAAAAGAATTAACAAAACAATTAGAAATCATTCCAATCTACATGTACAATCAGTAATTCTTAATAACATCACATAGTTGCATATTCATCATTTCTTAGTACATTTGCATCGATTTAGAAAAAGAAATAAAAAGACAACAGAATAAGAATTAAAACAATAATAGAAAGAAAAAAAAACAAAAACAAAAAACCTATACCTCACATGCAGCTTCATTCAGTGTTTTAACATAATTGCATTACAATTGGGTAGTATTGTGCTGTCCATTTCTGAGTTTTTATATCCAGTCCCGTTGTACAGTCTGTATCCCTTCATCTCCAATTATCCCTTCTCTTTTTTTTTTTTTAATTAACGGAAAAAAAGAAATTAACCCAACATTTAGAGATCATACCATTCTACACATGCAATCATTAATTCTTAACATCATCACATAGATGCATGATCATCATTTCTTAGTACATTTGCATTGGTTTAGAAGAACTAGCAACATAACCGAAAAAGATATAGAATGTTAATATAGAGAAAAAAATAAAAGTAATAATAGTAAAATCAAAACAAATCAAAACAAAACAAAAACCTATAGCTCAGATGCAGCTTCATTCAGTGTTTTAACATGATTACTTTACAATTAGGTATTATTGTGCTGTCCATTTTTGAGTTTTTGTATCTAGTCCTGTTGCACAGTCTGTATCTCTTCAGCTTCAATTACCCATTGTCTTACCCTGTTTCTAACTCCTGCTGAACTCTGTTACCAATGACATATTTCAAGTTTATTCTCGAATGTCCGTTCACATCAGTGGGACCATACAGTATTTGTCCTTTAGTTTTTGGCTGGATTCACTCAGCATAATATTCTCTAGGTCCATCCATGTTATTACATGGTTCATAAGTTTATCTTGTCTTAAAGCTGCATAATATTCCATCGTATGTATATACCACAGTTTGTTTAGCCACTCTTCTGTTGATGGAGATTTTGGCTGTTTCCATCTCTTTGCAATTGTAAATAATGCTGCTATAAACATTGGTGTGCAAATGTCCGTTTGTGTCTTTGCCCTTAAGTCCTTTGAGTAGATACCTAGCAATGGTATTGCTGGGTCGTATGGCAATTCTATATTCAGCTTTTTGAGGAACCGCCAAACTGCCTTCCACAGTGGTTGCACCCTTTGACATTCCCACCAACAGTGGATAAGTGTGCCTCTTTCTCCGCATCCTCTCCAGCACTTGTCATTTTCTGTTTTGTTGATAATGGCCATTCTGGTGGGTGTGAGATGATATCTCATTGTGGTTTTGATTTGCATTTCTCTAATGGCCAGGGACATTGAGCATCTCTTCATGTGCCTCTTGGCCATCCGTATTTCCTCTTCTGAGAGGTGTCTGTTCAAGTCTTTTTCCCATTTTGTAATTGGGTTGGCTGTCTTTTTGTTGTTGAGATGAACAATCTCTTTATAAATTCTGGATACTAGACCTTTATCTGATATATCATTTCCAAATATTGTCTCCCATTGTGAAGGCTGTCTTTCTACTTTCTTGATGAAGTTCTTTGATGCACAAAAGTGTTTAATTTTGAGGAGTTCCCGTTTATTTATTTCCTTCTTCAGTGCTCTTGCTTTAGGTTTAAGGTCCATAAAACCGCCTCCAGTTGTAAGATCCATAAGATATCTCCCAACATTTTCCTCTAACTGTTTTATGGTCTTAGACCTAATGTTTAGATCTTTGATCCATTTTGAGTTAACTTTTGTATAGGGTGTGAGAGATGGGTCTTCTTTCATTCTTTTGCATATGGATATCCAGTTCTCTAGGCACCATTTATTGAAGAGACTGCTCTGTCCCAGGTGAGTTGGCTTGACTGCCTTATCAAAGATCAAATGTCCATAGATGAGAGGGTCTATATCTGAGCACTCTATTCGATTCCATTGGTCGATATATCTATCTTTATGCCAATACCATGCTGTTTTGACCACTGTGGCTTCATAATATGCCTTAAAGTCAGGCAGCGCGAGACCTCCAGCTTCGTTTTTTTTCCTCAAGATGCTTTTAGCAATTCGGGGCACCCTGCCCTTCCAGATAAATTTGCTTATTGGTTTTTCTATTTCTGAAAAATAAGTTGTTGGGATTTTGATTGGTATTGCATTGAATCTGTAAATCAATTTAGGTAGGATTGACATCTTAACTATATTTAGTCTTCCAATCCATGAACACGGTATGCCCTTCCATCTATTTAGGTCTTCTGTGATTTCTTTTAGCAGTTTTTTGTAGTTTTCTTTATATAGGTTTTTTGTCTCTTTAGTTAAATTTATTCCTAGGTATTTTATTCTTTTAGTTGCAATTGTAAATGGGATTCGTTTCTTGATTTCCCCCTCAGCTTGTTCATTATTAGTATATAGAAATGCTACAGATTTTTGAATGTTGATCTTGTAACCTGCTACTTTGCTGTACTCATTTATTAGCTCTAGTAGTTTTGTTGTGGATTTTTCAGGGTTTTCGACGTATAGTATCATATCGTCTGCAAACAGTGATAGTTTTACTTCTTCCTTTCCAATTTTGATGCCTTGTATTTCTTTTTCTTGTCTAATTGCTCTGGCTAGAACCTCCAACACAATGTTGAATAATAGTGGTGATAGTGGACATCCTTGTCTTGTTCCTGATCTTAGGGGGAAAGTTTTCAATTTTTCCCCATTGAGGATGATATTAGCTGTGGGTTTTTCATATATTCCCTCTATCATTTTAAGGAAGTTCCCTTGTATTCCTATCTTTTGAAGTGTTTTCAACAGGAAAGGATGTTGAATCTTGTCGAATGCCTTCTCTGCATCAATTGAGATGATCATGTGATTTTTCTGCTTTGATTTGTTGATATGGTGTATTACATTAATTGATTTTCTTATGTTGAACCATCCTTGCATACCTGGGATGAATCCTACTTGGTCATGATGTATAATTCTTTTAATGTGTTGTTGGATACGATTTGCTAGAATTTTATTGAGGATTTTTGCATCTGTATTCATTAGAGAGATTGGTCTGTAGTTTTCTTTTTTTGTAATATCTTTGCCTGGTTTTGGTATGAGGGTGATGTTGGCTTCATAGAATGAATTAGGCAGTTTTCCCTCCACTTCGATTTTTTTTGAAGAGTTTCAGGAGAACTGGTACTAATTCTTTCTGGAACGTTTGGTAGAATTCACATGTGAAGCCATCTGGTCCTGGACTTTTCTTTTTAGGAAGCTTTTGAATGACTAATTCAATTTCTTTACTTGTGATTGGTTTGTTGAGGTCATCTATGTCTTCTTGAGTCAAAGTTGGTTGTTCATGTCTTTCCAGGAACCCGTCCATTTCCTCTAAATTGTTGTATTTATTAGCGTAAAGTTGTTCATAGTATCCTGTTATTACCTCCTTTATTTCTGTGAGGTCAGTAGTTATGTCTCCTCTTCCATTTCTGATCTTATTTATTTGCATCCTCTCTCTTCTTCTTTTTGTCAATCTTGCTAAGGGCCCATCAATCTTATTGATTTTCTCATAGAACCAACTTCTGGCCTTATTGATTTTCTCTATTGTTTTCATGTTTTCAATTTCATTTATTTGTGCTCTAATCTTTGTTATTTCTTTCCTTTTGCTTGCTTTGGGGTTAGCTTGCTATTCTTTCTCCAGTTCTTCCAAATGGATAGTTAATTCCTGAATTTTTGCCTTTTCTTCTTTTCTGATATAGGCATTTAGAGCAATAAATTTCCCTCTTAGCACTGCCTTTGCTGCGTCCCATAAGTTTTGATATGTTGTGTTTTCATTTTCATTCGCCTCGAGGTATTTGCTAATTTCTCTTGCAATTTCTTCTTTGACCCAGTCGTTGTTTAGGAGTGTGTTGTGGAGCCTCCACGTATTTGTGAATTTTCTGGCACTCTGCCTATTATTGATTTCCAACATCATTCCTTTATGGTCCGAGAAAGTGTTGTGTAAGATTTCAATCTTTTTAAATTTGTTGAGACTTGCTTTGTGACCCAGCATATGGTCTATCTTTGAGAATGATCCATGAGCACTTGAGAAAAAGGTGTATCCTGCTGTTGTGGGATGTAATGTCCTATAAATGTCTATTAAGTCTAGTTCATTTATAGTAATATTCAGATTCTCTATTTCTTTATTGATCCTCTGTCTAGATGATCTGTCCCTTGATGAGAGTGGTGAGTTGAAGTCTCCAACTATTATGGTATATGAGTCTATTTCCCTTTTCAGTGTTTGCGTATATTCCTCACGTATTTTGGGGCATTCTGATTCGGTGCGTAAATATTTATGATTGTTATGTCTTCTTGTTTAATTGTTCCTTTTATTAGTATATAGTGTCCTTCTTTGTCTCTTTTAACTGTTTTACATTTGAAGTCAAATTTGTTGGATATTAGTATAGCCACTCCTGCTCTTTTCTGGTTGTTATTTGCATGAAATATCTTTTCCCAACCTTTCACTTTCAACCTATGTTTATCTTTGGGTCTAAGATGTGTTTCCTGTAGACAGCATATCGAAGGATCCTGTTTTTTAATCCATTCTGCCAATCTATGTCTTTTGATTGGGGAATTCAGTCCATTGACATTTAGTGTTATTACTGTTTGGATAATATTTTCCTCTAACATTTTGCCTTTTGTATTATATATATCATATCTGATTTTCCTTCTTTCTACACTCTTTTCCATATCTCTCTCTTCTGTCTTTTTGTATCTGACTCTAGTGCTCCCTTTAGTATTTCTTGCAGAGCTGGTCTCTTGGTCACAAATTCTTTCAGTGACTTTTTGTCTGAGAATGTTTTAATTTCTCCCTCATTTTTGAAGGATAATTTTGCTGGATATAGGAGTCTTGGTTGGCAGTTTTTCTCTTTTAGTATTTTAAATATATCATCCCACTGTCTTCTAGCTTCCATGGTTTCTGCTGAGAAATCTACACAAAGTCTTATTGGGTTTCCCTTGTATGTAATGGATTGTTTTTCTCTTGCTGCTTTCAAGATCTTCTCTTTCTCTTTGACCTCTGACATTCTAACTAGTAAGTGTCTTGGAGAACGCCTATTTGGGTCTAATCTCTTTGGGGTGCGCTGCACTTCTTGGATCTGTAATTTTAGGTCTTTCATAAGATTTGGGAAATTTTCAGTGATAAATTCTTCCATTAGTTTTTCTCCTCCTTTTCCCTTCTCTTCTCCTTCTGGGACACCCACCACACGTATATTTGTGCGGTTCATATTGTCCTTGAGTTCCCTGATACCCTGTTCAAATTTTTCCATTCTTTTCCCTATAGTTTCTGTTTCTTTTTGGAATTCAGATGTTCCATCCTCCAAATCACTAATTCTATCTTCTGTCTCTTTAAATCTATCATTGTAGCTATCCATTATTTTTTCTATGTTTGCTACTTTATCCTTCACTTCCATAAGTTCTGCGATTTGTTTTTTCAGTTTTTCTATTTCTTCTTTATGTTCAGCCCATGTCCTCTTCATGTCCTCCCTCAATTTATCGATTTCATTTTTGAAGAAGTTTTCCATTTCTGTTCGTATATTCAGCATTAGTTGTCTCAGCTCTTGTGTCTCATTTGAGCTATTGGTTTGTTCCTTTGACTGAGCCATATTCTCAATCTTTTGAGCGTGGACAGTTATCTTCTGCTGCTGGCGTCTGGGCATTTATTCAGATTTCTCTTGGTGTTGGACCCAGCAAGGTTGTAATATTTTTCTGTGAAATCTCTGGGTTCTGTTTTTCTTATCCTGCCCAGTAGGTGGCACTCGTGGCACACGTTTGTCTGCGGGTCCCACCAGTAAAAGGTGCTGTGGGACCTTAAACTTTGGAAAACTCTCACCGTCCTGGGGGTTCGCTAGCTGAAGCGGCTTGAGCCGGCCCGGGGTCCGAACGCAGGGAGGGTGTCCGAACGCAGGGAGGGTTGCTGGTCGCCGCAGCCAGGGAAAGAGCCCGTCCGAATTTCCTAGTCGGCCCTGGGCAACAAGCGTGGCGGGAGGGCACCAGCGGCAGCGGCCCGCCCGAGAGAGTGCACGTTCCCCGGGAGTCACGGGGTCACCGTTCTCCGCGGCCTGGGGGTTTCCGATCCAATTCTCTCAGTTGGTCCGGGGGCTGCGCGTGGTGTGGGCGCCAGTCGCCTTGGTTTCAGGGGACCGCCTCTCCAATTCTCCCAGCCGGCCCGGGAAGGAGGAAGGGAGTAACTCCGGCCGCTTGCCACCCCAGCCGGTAAGGCCCGCGCGCCTCGGCGATCTCACCCGAGCTGCTTCTCTCAGCCAGCCAGCCGTTCCAGGATGGTGTACGCTGTCCTCTTTATCTCTGTTGTGGCTTTGGGCGCTTTCTGTATCGTTTCTACTCCCCTAGTAGGTGTCCTGGAGAAGAAACTAAGATCCGCGCGTCTTACTAAGCCGCCATCTTCCAGGAAGTCCTCGGTAATAACTTTCTTGATTAAAGTCATTCATTCATTCTCTGTAATAACTGGAATAAATCAAAATATTCTAGTTTGGTTTAAAATGCTGAAGGCTTGTTTCCCACTAAAGGTTCAAAACCATAAAATCTTGAGTGCTGTTTAAGTACATACTAGATTAAGGGTATCAAAACAAACTGATGTTTACATTGTTGCATAGGTCAAATACTTAGTTTTAACCTCTCACCTTCTTAAAAACAACAGTTTACTTTCTTCTTTTGTTATATTTTGTGAAGGTGAGAGGTTAAAATATAGCAAAAGAAAAAAATAAACTGCTGTTTTTAATAATGCATTTTTAAATTGGGTGTGGTTTTCAAAGATAACTGTTTATAAATTAGAAGATGTTTTATCGCTTGGTTTTCTAAAGAGAAGTGAAAGTTGGTACCTAGCAGATAATAAATAAGTGAATAAGGAATACATTGCCTTTCAAATAATTGTAACAATGAAATCTAGTTATAATATTGGAATCATCAGAGGCAGTTTTTTTTTTATGATGAACGTTTTCATGACTTATGGAGTTCTAAATGTCAATCAATTATGGCAGATATAACTGAAAGAATGTTGAATAATATAGCAAAAAATTTAATAGTGAGGAAATTGTTCCATTAGTAATATCAAAATGAACTTCCCATGACCTTAATCTAAAATTCAACAAGAAAAAAAGAAAATAAAACTCAACAAGATATGGGAAGACGAAGCTGAAAATTCAAACCCTTGCTCTCTCCAACACTGATCTGGTAGAAGCCCCTAACCCACGTATTCACTCATATAATGACTCAAATATTCAGTTAAAGAGTTTCTGGAGAGCAAAGGTTATCAAAGGAACTATATAAAGAAATAAGCACACTTTTTTCCTATGTTTCATTATAGATTAATCGTTCAAATATGCTTTGGCAGACCACAAAGAGACTAACAGCCTGTGCTGGTTTGAAACTGTTGTATTTCTTGAATCCTCATTCGACATTACTGGATGGGATCATTTTGATTAAGTTGTTTTCATAGAGATGCAACTTACCCAGTCATGGGCGGGACCTATCTATTAGGTGGTATTCATGGAAAAGTGTCTCCACCCATTCAAGGTAGGGTTGCTTACTGGAGCCTTTTAAGAGAGAATAATTTTTTCACAAATCTTTAGAGCCCACACAGCCAGAGATCTTTGAAGATGCTGAAAGAAAATGTCCCAGGGGAGGCCCTTTGAAACCAGAAGCCTGGAAAGAAAGCTAGCAGACGTTGCTGTGCCTTCTTGGCTGACAGATGTGTTCTAGACCCATCATCCTTTCTTGAATCAAGGTATCTGTCTCTGGATGTCTTATTTGGACGTTTCAATGACCCTAGAACTGTAAACTTGCAACTTAATAAATTCCTTTGTTAAAAGCCATTCCATTTCTACTATATTGCATATCAGCAGCTTTAGCAAATGAAAGCACAGCCTGACAGCTCTACCTTCACATCGAAGAAACTGTGCTGAATGACAGTTATAAAACGGCTTTTAGACTAGCTTGACTAAAGACAATTTACTTTGTTTTCTTTAGTCTGTGCTCATGTTTTGACTTGATTAAGCAATCTTTGTCTCAGGCTGTACAAATGTAAAATAGATGGATTTATCTGGATGAAAGAGATTTTTAAAAAGTTGTCATCAACATCAGATACAGTTACGGGCAGCTTAGTGATACACAGATGGGATGGGCATCTCTGGTGAATCTTCCCCTGAGGGTGGACAGGTCTCACTAAAGATGGGAGATGAGGGTCATGGCCCTGGTGGTGGAGAGAGTTGGTGTTGGGCTGCATTTCTGCCTTGGGTCCATTGGCCAAATGAATGTAATCCCTCAGCAGCAGTTCTGGCTGGTGTCCAGGACTTCCCTGCTGCTGTCAGAACAGGCTTCATAAGAATGGCTCACCAGCCTTTTCTCTCTCAGATATACAGTCACAGGTGTGGGTAGCTTAAATTTATTTAGTCAACCATTCCATCTTACTGTGACAAAAAATGTTTGGATAGTAGCTGAAATAAAACAATTCCTGTGTCCAATTTGAATTGACAAATACAAAATCACATTTGCCTCAGGATAAGTCAAAGCAGTCAGTCATTCTCTGAACCCTAAATTGAGCTGCTTCCCTGATTTTCTCAAGTGGAGAGAACCATGACAATATACTGTAGGAAAATTTTGAAAAGAAACTGTTTACATGCTTTACCTTTTCTCAAGAAATGTTGATACTCCCACTGTATCTTCCTTTAAGGCTGTAGCATGGAGAGAGAAGAAAGTAGGTGGCACATTGGACCACAGAAAACACTCACAAAGCCAGAGGCCAAAGGTTTCATAGGATGCCCTATCCCAATTAGAGCCAAGTGGGTTTTTTCATGATTTATAATGTACAGTTGGAAGAAACATTGTAAAAATTTTCATGATGTTGCAGCAATTATTCACTGGAACTACTAGATCCAATGCTCTGAATTAGCAAGTTGGTATATAAAATAATACTGCATTTGTGCATTCATGCTTATAAGCTCTGGAAATTAACTGTTGAGTATCTCAAGAATTAGCTGTTGAAAGTTTAGTCATGTTTCACTTCCAGATATAGCTACTATGAAATAGTGCAGATGGCCGTGGCTTGTTCTGCTTTCAAATTGTAAATGATCCAAGGTGATTTACATATTTGGCAAGACTCAGATGAAAATATCCATCATCACCTTTCAAAATATGGCCTGCATTAAGTTTGTATTAAGATCTAATAGTTAAACTTCAATCTTATTCAATAAATAAATCTGAATGGAACACATAAATTAAAGTACTTTTAGACACAATGGGAGATATTGCTGTATTTAAGATAATGCTCCCGCCCTCAAAGGGCTTAAAAACTAATAACAGAGATAGAGGGAATAGAAAGAGAATAGTAGTTAGGGTTCTCCAGAAAAACAGAGTATAGGTAGATAATAGATAGATAGATAGAAAGATATCTTGAGAGAGCGAGAGAGAGAGAAATTAATTTGCAGATTATGGCAAGTCTGAACTTCACGAGGCACAGAAAAGCAGTGAGGGTGATGCTTAAGTCTTGAGTCCGAACTTCTTAGAAGAACCCAACAGGGTAGAAATTCGGTAAGAGTTGATGCTGAAGTTTTGAATCCAAACTCTGTAACCAAAGATTCTTAGCATTTTTCTGCGCCGTCTAGGAATGCCTTTCATTGACACAGCAATGCGCGAGAAGCCTTCCCCCTTCTCATCTATTTGTTCTAATGTGAAGGTGTGAGTTTGTTCCCCCTTGGCTCTGAAAGTGCTATTGTGCTGAGTCCATCTGATTCTTTTAATACCTTGTACCTGGGTAAGGCACATCCCCTCAAAATCTGAACTCAGTAATATTAGGTTGTGTATTTTTTACTCTAGGATTGCTTTGGAGGCTGGTGGCATGGTTATAAGGGCAAGATGGCATCTTTGTTAAATCTGGAGCAAATATGGGACAGTCAACAATCCTTAAAATTGGGGCATTACTCCCAGATAGTGGAACTTGTGTGACTCCACACAACACATGTGACCCTGTTTATGGCCCACCATGCTGAATTGGCAGGACCCTGGGAATACAGGTCTACAGTCAACCTAAGGCTAGTGGATGGTCAAAACCTTGCTCCTGCAACCTGCCTGGCAAGTACCTGTTCAAGGCGAATCTACAGCTCACTCAGTTCTGGCTCCTGAGGTCCGCTGAGGCATCCTAAGCCTGAGCCAACTTTTCCCACTCTGTCCTAGTGAATGGAGTTACCTATGTTCTCTCTTCATCCACATTGGTGTCACCAGTTGTCAAATTTAGATAACTCTACTGAGCAGCATTCTGATTTAATCATGCTCTTGGCATTAACTTCCTGTAATATCTAAAAATCACCCAATGAATTAACACTCTGGATATCAAGAGAGGCTGATAAAAACAAATTCCCTATTAGTAATTTTACTGGGAATTTCTATGGACTTCTTCAATTTAATGAAATTATTATAAGGCTGCACAATTCTGGATCTCCAATTGGTATAATGCATTCTCCCCAAACCAGCACTCCTGTTTCATTGTCAGGTCTGGAATGTCTGATTGTCTTTCAGGTGGCATTCCTAGTACATCCTGGCTTTTTTGGTCTCTTTGCTGCCGCTCTACCAAGTCCAGTGCTTTGACAGTCAGGGTATTGAAATGCATTTTAGAACCACATCCAAGGAAATTGTTTTAACACAAGGGGTCTCTGAACACATATTTTACTTCCAAAAATCCCAGAGGATAATTTACAATTTCTTTTTTTAATTTAATTCTTGAAAATATTATACTCCTAAGGGTTCAACCCATTTCTTCTGTGGGGATTTAGTTAAAACAAAAAATATTGTTCTATAGATGGCTCTCACACCTCAAAATTTAACCCTGCCCTGCAGGGTTTCAGAATTGTTTGTGAGCTGTGATCCCTGCTTTCCTTCCAATTTCCCCCTATTAGAATGGGAATGTCTAATTCTATGACATTCCATTGAATATTGGAAGCAGAAAACTTGCTCTCTAGGTTTCACATATCAACATACAGAGAGGAATTGTGCCCAGGAAAGACCACACCTATAATCAATTTTGATAAGGCTTTGTACTTAGTATTCTTACTGAAATAACTTAAGGCTTTTTTGGATATTGCGATATGATGAATATATTTGTATATAGGTAGTATATATTTGGGGGGGAGAGGATCCAGAAGGTGGAGTGTAGTAGTTTGAAATTACATGTGCCCCAGAGAATCATGTTCTTCAAGCTAACCAGTTCCTGTGGGTGTCAACCTATTGTAAGTAGGAACTCTGAAGAGGTGATTTAAGTCAAGGAATGGCCCAGTTTAGGTCTTAATTCTCTTACTGCCCTTCATAAATGGGATGAATACACAGAATGGGAAAACCATGGAAATAAGAACCTGAAAGCAAGAAGACCTGGAAGAGAAGGGAGACCAGCTGACACTACCATGTACTTTGCCATGCGGCAAAAGAGCAAAGAATCATGTGGCAGCTGACCATCAGGAAGAAAGCACTGCCTTGATATAGCCTTTGTTTCCATGGCAACAAACTGACCATGTAAGCTAATAAATTCTCATTTTGAAAGCTGACCCATTTTATGGTATCTCTTTTCAGCAGCCTGGAAAACTAAATTAAAATTAATATTTTAATTAATAATTAATTTAAAAATTAATAATTTAAAAGTTAATCAAAATAGTCATTTTTCCCAGATGGCTAGGATTAGTTCTTCATTACGGAAATCTGGTATTTTACCAGGCTATATCTTATTGTCTTGAAGTTTAATTTTATTTCCTGGAAGCTTTTTCAAATCATATATCTATATATAGTCCAAGTCTAGTTATTGTTTTCCTTCAGGAACAAAAATTCTCTATACCATAAACTTACCCCTTTTAGTTTCATATCTTTTATTTCTACTTTGAGTCCTCTTTAAGTCTTTATTCTTTCCATATGTCTTTTATTTATTTTCATTCTTTCAATCTTGTGTTCATTTACACCTCTTTTCTTTCTTCCTTCCCTCTCTCTCTTCCTTCCTTCTTCCCTTCCGTCCATCTTTTTTTAAAATTTCTATCTGCTTAAAAAAGAATTGGGTCAAAAAAATGAAGAACTGGGTCATCAGTCTGGCAGGAAAGAAAAGGAAGTGTGAATTCTAATGAAAGCAATAGCAATTAATCCATGTTACTTGGTGATCACACACACACACACACACACACACACACACACACACAATTCACCTATTGGATAAGACTAAAAACTTTACAACCAGACTACCTGTGTTGGAATCACTGCTTTGACACATACAAGCTATGCAATTTTGTTCAAGTTACTGTATTTCTCTTTGCCTTCACTGACTCATCGGTAAATTGGAGTTATTAACAGTATCCAATTCAAAGAGTTAAATAAATCAATATGCATAAACTGGTGCTAAGCAAATATGAGAAGCAAACTAACTGTTGACTTCTCTTCTTATCATTGACAATACTCAGTGAGGCCAAGGCTGTGTCCTGCATTTGGAGTAGAGTCCTAGTCATAGGGTAGAGGAGTCATGAGAACCTTTCCCAGGGCAGCAGATCACTCCTCAAGCTTTCCCTTACTGCCTTCCACATCCCCACTCCACCCCAGCACCATCCACACACAAACAGCATATCCAAAACGCACATTTTTTACCTTCTTTAATGGGAATAGAGGCAGATGAGAAAAAATATATCATATTTATTGGGATAAACATTGTGCAAGTTATTTTGTGGGCATTTCTTGTGATTTTTCTCACTCATACCTCATCAAAACACTGTGAGATAGGTATCATCCTTCTTTTGCAGATGAAGAAAAGGACTGAAAGACTAAATTCCACCCCCATTATATCCTCTATCTTAGGCTATGCTGCTTGGAAATAGATGAAATTTAATTTCAAAGCAGGTTTGTCTGGTTCCATAGTCCCTTCTCCCTCCACTCAACTCAACATCTCCCTCCTCATCAACTGTCATATTTCTCTTCATACCCCATAATCATTAATATGTTCTTTCATCATTAAGCTTATGCATAAATATCTTTTAAATAAAAGAATAGCTTCCAGTAAAACAAAAGAGTGGCCATATAAAAAAAAAACTTCTCTTGTACCATTTTAAGGATAGGAGCATTTGTTCTACTATTTAAAAGGGTTTCCACATAAATTAAGTTCATGTTTCAATACAAGGGAAATATAGCAAAATTCTAATCTGTATTCCAGAAAGGATGAGAATAAAATAAACAATCAGTATATGAATGGGTACTTTGCATTATATAATAATACCAGAGAGAAGATTAGTCTCCAGATGATTTACACATTGAATGCATCTTCTTCTCCTATGTACTAGAAATACTGGATTATTTTGAACCACAAAACATCAAAATAGCCTTCCTAAAGAAAATTCAGAGTAAGTATGTGTGTATTACTGATTCCCTGGCTAGCAAGGTGTATTAGTTAGGGTTCTCTAGAGAAACAGAATCAAAAGGGAACACTTGCAAATATAAAATTTATTTAAGCGTCTCACATGACCATGGAACGCAGAGTCCAAAATCTGCAGGGCAGACTGTGAAGCTGATGATTTTGATGGGGGGTCTGGATGAACTCCACAGGATGTTCCTGCCAGCTGAAACAGGAAGACACCCTGTCTCTTCCCAATCCTCCTTAAAAGACTTCCAGCGATAAGATTGAGCATTACTCATTGCAGAAGACAATCCCCTTGGCTGATTACAAATGTAATCAGCTGCGGATGCAGCTGACATGATCATGATTTAATTCTATAAAACATCCTCATTGCAACAGACAGGCCAGCACAATTGCCCAACCAGACAAACAGGTACCACCACTTGGCCAAGTTGACACATGAAACTGACCATGACAGTCCACCCCTTGTCAACTTGGCAGCTATATATATCACCTTAAACCATACCTAATTTCTAAACAAAAAAACATTAAAACACACATTTTTTTCTTTCACCTAACAATATTCAACTGTCTTGCCTATAACTGGAAACACATTAACTCTTTCCAGAATAGGGTGCAAGTCCTTAGGTAATATTCATTATTAAACTTGAAATATTACAACTTAAATAGTATAGCAGGAACAAAACAGCATGACAGTCCTTGTTTCTGTAACTGATCATATGGTCATAGTTCATGCTTATCACTACCTTCTTCCACTACCCATTCCATGTTCCCTTTACCCTCAGCAAGCACTTCAGCTGGCTGTGGTTCTTTGCCTGATGGGGTGACCCAAACCTTCATTCCTGAAGTTTCAGATCCATTGGTAAGTCCTGCCTGGATTGGGCTGCTGCAGATTTCCATTGATTTTAATCACAGGGCATAGTAGTACTAAAAAATGCCCTAGGGGATCTCCTATATTCTGAGAAAATTCTTCTTTACCTCCACTGTGTAGTTGCAGTCCTATTTAGTCAGGGTCAATCACCCCAGACAATAATGCAATCCCCTTCTTGGCTTGTTGAGCCAGGGGCATGAGTAGCCCACAGTGACCAAGTGGCAGTCTTAGACTGCAGCACAATGGAATCATTGTTATTTCTCCTGGTGGAGGCACTCCCCCTTTTGGAACTAAAACCTGTAGACCAGCAGAGCTCAGAGTTGCAGGGACAGGAAGGAAAATTTTTCCTAGTGGATCACTAGAGGTAATATTGAGTGGTGCCACTCCCCTTTCCACCCCTTGATTCCTGGACCCATGGACCCTGGCTATGGGAGAAACAGCACCTTACAGTGGACACTGATTCAGAGAATACACAGCTTCTTGGAGAACATTACCCCAGCCTTTCAAGGTATTGCCACCTAGTTGGCACCATAATTGAGTTTTCAAAAGGCCATTTCACCGTTCTATCAATCCAGCTCCTTCTGGATGATGGGGAACATGGTAAGACCAGAGAATTCCATGAGCATGCACCCATTCCCACACTTCATTTGCTGTGAAGTATGTTCCTTTATCAGAAGCAATGCTATGTGGAATACCATGATGATGGATAAGGCATTCTGTAAGCCCCACAGATGATAGTTTTGGCAGAAGCATTGCATGCAGGGAAAAGCAAACCCATATCCAGAGTATGTGTCTATTCCAGTTAGGACAAATCACTGCCCCTTCCATGAAGATAGTGGTCCAATGTAATCAACCTGCCACCATGTAGCTGGTTGGTCACCTTGGGGAATGGTGCCATATTGGGAGCTGAGTGTGGGTCTCTGCTGCTGGCAGATTGGGCACTCAGCAGTGTCTGCAGCCAAGTCAGCCTTGGTGAGTGGGAGTCCATGTTGCTGAGCCCATGCGTAACCTCCATCCCTACTACCATGAGCCCATTGGACAATGATAGGAGTTGCTGGGAAAAGAGGCTGACTGACTGGTATCCACAGAATGGGTCATCTTATCCACTTGATTATTAAAGCCTTCCTCTGCTGAAGTCACCCTCTGGTGCGCATTCACATGGGACACAAATATGTTCATGTTTTTAGCTGTGGGTTCTAACCCCACTCCTGGTACAAAATCTGTTCTAGTTTGCTAGCTGCCAGAATGCAACACACCAGAGACAGATTGGCTTTTAATAAAAGGGGATTTATTTCATTAGTTCTTCAGAGGAACGGCAGCTAACTTTCATTAACATTCTTTCTTATGTGGGAAGGCACAAGGTGATCTCAAATGGACTTCTCTCCAGGCCTCTGGGTTCCAACACTTTTCCCCGGGGTTATTTCTTTCTGCATCTCCAAAGGCCTGGGCTGAGGTGTAACTGCTGAGATGAGTTGAGGTATGCTGAGCTGCTTGGGCTGTGCTAAGTTGAGCTCTCTCATTTAAGCACCAGCCAATTAAATCAAACATCATTTATTACAGCAGGCACACCTCCTACCTGACTGCAGATGTAATGAGCAACAGATGAGGTTTGTGTGCCATTGGCTTATGTGCACAGCAACAGAAGTAGACACCTTTACCTGGCCAAGTTGACAACTGAATCTATCACACAAGGATAATACAATTTTCTAAAATGCTGTATTCTATATTCACATGTATTTTCTAATTTAGTGTTCTAAGTGATCCCACATGTGAAAATGAGAGTTCTTGGAAAATCCCACTTTTCACTAGGGGAAGAAAAAAATCAACTGAGACTCAATAAAGTCAAATGATTTTTCCTGGGAGAACAATACGTGAATAATACATGGAGCTGGGGAAAAAAGGCAAATAATTTTTAAGGATCAAATTTCAATTTTTCAACTCTCAATATCTTATCTAAGACCTAGTGAAGAATCTACTAAAGAACTTAAGTCATTAGTGTATATCAATGATGATAGATTTTGTTAATATAAGAGACTTTTCTAAATGAGAAGGAATAGATCAATTATAATTTACTCTGTTGAAGTAACAGAAAATGCTGTCCACAAACAGAAAAACATGTCCATAAAATACATATTTAGGGTGGGCCATGGTGGCTCAGCAGGCAAGAATGCTTGCCTGACATGCCCGAGGAGCCAGGTTCGATTCCTGGTGCCTGCCCATGTAAAAAAAATATATATATACATATTTATTTGACCAGATTTTCAAATTTTAAATTGCTAGCAGAGGTCTGGAGAGATCTCTGCCTTCTTAATCCTGCCACTCCACTCTTCTTTTGTCTTTTATCCTCCAATATGGTGCTTCATTGTATCAAGTTGGCTGCCATGGATCCGGGCATCATTTCCTCAAAATATTGATGTCAAAAGTAGGAAACAGAACAAATAGGGGGGTGTGTGGGTACAAAGATAGTTCAGTGGAAAAACTCTTGCCTGCTATGTGGGAGACCTGGGTTCAATTCCTGCCTGTGCACTTCACTCTCCCCCCACAAAATCCAAAAATGGTGTTGCAATAACTGTATGGGCACATGAGAAAAGGATGAAATGTTGACCTCATCATACAGCACACAAAAATAAATACATAAATAAAAGAGAGTGAGACTTCTCACATTCCTCACTCTTAATTCAAGGGAAAAAGATAAAAAGATATCCTAAAAGCTGTTGACATGCTTACTATAACTGATCCAAGCTGGACAATACAGTTAGTTGCCCAAAAGTGAAAAAAATGTTTGAAATCTCATAATTTAATCTGTTTATTTGTTATAATGGAAGGCAGGTAAGAAAGCAGGACTATTACATGGCTATTAATATGCATTTAACAAATTCAGTCCAATGAACAGAGAAAATAGGAGGATAAAACAGGGGATAAAGATAGAAGGAGTAATAGAAATGGAGGATAAGTGAGATATAATTAATCAGAAAGGAGAAATATTTCATAATTTAGAAGTTACAGATAATCTCATACAATTTCTGCAAAAACAAACTTGTATCTGATTCACTTTTTAAAGACTTGGAAATATAGAAACACATTTAAAATACTCAAATAATTACATACTCAGAATTATGGGCTACTGGAAATTTCTTAAACTAGGGAAATATACGACATGGCGTTGACTTAAAGGTTGAGTCCTACAATTTGGCATGGTGGTTCTTTGCTTTGTCCCTGCTTGAATTTCTTATATGAAATAATTTATTTGATGTTGAATCATCTAAGGGCCAAAAAACTGAATTCTATAATATGCATATTTCATGGGTTTTAGCTCCTAAGGAAGATGCATCATTGCTCTAGATCTGATGAATGCTTTTCGCCCCTATTTTCAGTTTAATGATTCTTCTCTACAAATTCTTAGGTCTAACCTGTGCTTTTCATCAATCCTCTAGAATTCTGCATCCTCAAGGTGCTTTGTCACCTCCTACAATGATGGTCAACTCCTCGTCAGAGTTATGGAGTTCTCATTGTCAAACATGACACCACAATACACCCAATTCCCCATTGTACTGTCAATCTTGTAACCGCAATGACCACTAGCCATTCTTTGTTTGGTAATTCTATTCAAATTACAATTGGAATCATCAAAATAACACATTAAAATAGAATTTATTTATTTATTGAATCAGGAAGTTCAGGAATATTTGGGTTTACAGTTTCAAAAAATTTAACCAGGTATCTAAGACTCTTTATCTATTCCTTCAGCATTATTCTGCACTGGATTAATTCTGCAACAAGATTTTTCTTATGAGGCAAAAAGAGGTCAATTCAGTGAATAATGAAGTATTTTCAAAATCCCCTTGGGGGAATGGGGAGAAAGTGGTAAATATTCAACTTTTGCATTTGGAGAATTTCTGATATTCTCACAAGCACTGGGGACTATCAAATGAATAGGCCAAGCCCTTGATTTTGGGGTTTGCCCCTATGAAACTTATTCCTGCATAGGATAGGCTAAGCCTACTTAAAATTAGGCCTAAGAGTTACACCCAGAGCACCCCTTTTGTTGCTAAGATGTAGCCCCTCTCTCTAAACCAACACAGCAAGTGAACTCACTGCCCTCCCCCAGTGTGTGAGGCACATGACTCCCAGGGGTGGACATCTCCTTGGCAACATGGGACAGAAAACCCAGGATGAGCCAGGATTTGAGATCAAGAGATTGAGAAAAACTTGACCAAAAGGGGGAAGAGAGAAATGAGAAAAAATAAAGTGTCAGTTTCTAAGAGATTTCAAACAGAGTCTAGAGGTTATCCTGGAGGTTATTCTTATGAATTACATAGATATTCCTTTTTAGTTTATAGTGTACTGGAGTGGCTAGAGGGAAGTACCTGAAACTATAGAGCTGTATTCCAGGAGCCTTGTTTCTTAAAGATGATTGCATGATATAGCTTTTACAGTGTGACTGTGTGATTGTGAAAACCTTGTGTCTGATGTTCCTTTTATCTAGGGTATGGACAGATGAATAAAAAATATGTATAAAAAAATAAACAAATAGGGTGAGCCATGGTGCCCTAGCAGGCAGAATTCTTGCCTACCATGCCAGAGACCCAGGTTCATTTCCTGGTGCCTGCCCATGCAAACAAACAAACAAATAAAAAAAATAAACAAATAATGGAGGGATGAAGGTTAAAATAAATTGGGTAGATGGAATTACTGGTGGTCAATGAGAGGGAGGGGTAAGGGTCAATGAGTTTTTCTTTTTTCGTTTGTATTTTTTTTTTGGAGTGATGCAAATGTTGAAAAGAAATAATCATGGTGATGAATACACACTAGGTGATGATATTGTGAGCCATTGACTGTACACTGTGGATGAAACATTTGTATGCTAAGAATGTTTGTACTTTTATAAAGTTTTATCAATAAAAAATATTTTTTTTAAAAAAGGGTCAATTGATCCTTTGACTCAATAATATATTTATAATCATATTTCTCTTATTCTACCACAGAAGCCCTATACACTTCCATAACTTTTCTAGCTAGGTTAGATGATGAATGTCAAACCAATTACTGAGTATATCATCATAGGGTCACATGATTGGCCAGGATTAAAACAAATATCTGTCCCTGAGATAATGAAGAAATAGGATTATTTTCACATAGATCATATAAGATGGGTTTTCAACAATAAAATTTTATTTTCCTATCAAAAGAATGGAAAAGCAAGAACTGATGAAAAAGTCTAACTGCTGTATTCACTACCTTTCAAATAGGGTTGGAATAAAATGATATGTTTGCACATTTTTAGTTTTAATATACAAAACCTGTTATACAGTACTGAAACTGTGTGGGATCTTTCTTTGATTATTTTTGATTTTGCTATTTTGACACACAACAGAAAAGTGCAGTAAAGCATATTCCTGAAAAACAGTTTCTAATTGTTGACCTATGACTGTTGTTTAAATTAACAGACATAAAAAGATTTTTATAAAGATAAATCACTCCTTGCTATGTAGAGTTCTAGAATTTATTTAAAAGTGTTTAATTCTATAGACAATAGAAATGATTAATCATCCATAAAACCGTGTATAAATAACAAAGCTTTCTGAAGTGTGTGGATGTGTTTGACGTGCTCAGGCCTTAGAGACACAGAGGCATAATCCCCAGAGAACAATTTTTCATTAAATACTCATTTCCAAAGTGTATATTATGTGGAAAGCAATAATCCACTTAAATTATCTATTAGAGAAATTATAGGAACTAAAGTTGCAGTTTCTATCTAGTAGAAAAATAATTTTCAAAAACACTCATAACCTAAAACAAATTAATCTCCTCATAGTTCTGAAATAGCACTTTTCCCTGGTCTGACATATTTTCGCAGTTGTACTCAAAATAATTGAGAGGCTTTTGAAATAAAGGTCTTTTTCTTTCATATCAATTATACTACCTTCCTACTCAAGATGACTTAAGAAATACCCATATTTAGTACTTTCTTCTTTCAACATTCGATTGAAATAAATTACTGTATATAAAAATAAAATGTGTCTCAGCATTGAAAAACTAAGAGAAGTGCCATCAGCAGATCTGAGCAGTGAGGAATTAACAAACTCAATAAAGCAGATGAGAAAGCAAGGATATAAAAATAAGCTCACATTTAAGCAGGGCGTGGGGATAGTACCAAGATGTGAAGCAGCAGAAAGTATGACAGTCAGCTGCACACGGCTGACCAGTTAATAAATAAAATGGCAAATTGAAAAGAATGTCGAGTACTGTGGTCAGCAGGAAATGACCTCCCAAAGATGTCCATGTGCTAATCCCCAGAACCCATGGGTATGACAAAAGGGACTTTGCAGATGTAATTAATTTAAGGATAAGGAGATTACTGGATTTTCTGTGTGGGCCCAATGTAATCACAAGGTCCCTTAACTGGGAAGCTGGAAGGCAGGCAAATAAAAGGAGAAGTGACAATCTGGGTTTGATTCCTGGACTGCCCTGCCAAAAAATAAATAAATAAGTAAATAGGAGAAGTGACAACAAAAAAAAAGAGGGGAGAATGACGAAGCCAGGTCATGCAGGCAGCTTCAAGAAGCTGAGAAAGCAAGGGGATCCTCCCGGCAGAGTTTCTGGAAGGAACAGAGCTCTGCCAAACCCTTCATTTTAGTTTGATAGCAGCTCAGGACCCTGACCTTCCAAACTGTAAGATGATAAATGCATGTGGTTTTAAGCTGCCAAATTTGTTGTCATTTGTTTTAGCAGAAGTAATACACTGATACAAGTCTGAAGTAAGTTTCAACCTTTGTACTCAAGCAACAAAACCATGTCTGAAGTTGCGTTCTAACCTTGGAAAGTTAAATGTATTTTTGTGAGGTCAAAGAGGAAGGATAATGCTCTAGTTCCTTTATGAGTATGCGGGAACGTGTCTATACCAAGGATAGCTTTTCTCCGTTGACATTCTGACTTGGCTACACATGCAGCTTTCCCTCATGACCACCAGAAAGCCACAGGACGCTAAGGTCCTGCACACATACAAGGAAACAGAAACTTCTCATTTGAGTGTAACAAATGCACCCAGGTATCAGTGATGTTCTTTAAAATGTCCAGATTAAATGTAAAGTCTAGATTCCAGACCTTCACCAGAAAATGTAAACAATCAAGTCTGACCAACACCCATACAGGACGATGTATATGGAGACCACAAATGCAATAAAGATCTTATGCCAAAGAAAACAGTATTGATGCAGAAAATAAGTGAAAATTAAAATAAATGTTTCCTAATAACCAACCAACTTCATTACCATTTTAGGGTTTTTAAATTTTCACTTTTCTTTTCCTGGAATCACTAATTACCTTCTTCCAAATCTTGGAGTTTCTGTCTCTCTCTCTATTTCATCTGGGTCTCAAATAGAGTCAGGCCTTTCTGAAAACATTAATTAAAAATAACCTCTCATCAAATTTTGTCCTCTTACTCTGCTTTAATTTTCTTCTGAAAGTTGCATAATTTATTCTCCTTTTCTTTTGTCCCTTTCTTCTTTCAATCTCCTTCAGTAGAGTACAAATTTCATTTTAAAAAAGGAGATTTGTCTGATCAGGAATTGATTTCCACTTACTAGAAAACAGACTAGCACATTTGAGGTATTCAGTAATATTTGAATGATGAGGGGTTCTCTAATATTTGAAAAAAGGAAGGAAGAGCAGAATATATTACTCTATTTGGGAGGATTTGGATATCATATCCATTACAGAAACATGGAAGCTTTTGATATAAAAAAATTGGAAAAACATATGGCTGAAAAAATGAAATAAGTGAGTAAATATATCATTTGTAAGATATAGCTCAATATTCCTGCAGAATTCAGGCAAGCAGGAAATATTTCTCACATTCAAAATACAAGAAAAAAATAAGAAACAGGAAAAAGACTTGCTTACCGCGTAACAGGCATAGGATGGGATTTTTCCAGATGAAAGTTCAGAGAATGTTGGATTAGAAATAACCAAAGTTTTATCAGAGAAGTACCTCAAACTAAAGAAATATTCCACTTCTCAAATGTGATATTTGATGAAGAGCTCAGAATGATTATGGAGTTAAAGCCTCATCCTGAAATGCATCCTTATGAAAATGTCCAATTTGTACAGCTTGA
This sequence comes from Tamandua tetradactyla, assembly GCF_023851605.1. Classification (NCBI taxonomy): domain Eukaryota; kingdom Metazoa; phylum Chordata; class Mammalia; order Pilosa; family Myrmecophagidae; genus Tamandua; species Tamandua tetradactyla. Next base: position 92,336,146 of record NC_135332.1, read on the forward strand.
ATAATAAATAGGGAGTAGTAGAATCTGCTAGTGGAGGAAGATAGTTTACATATAAATTAATGATGTTTTGGCAACTAATTTTTTACTGGAACACAATTGCACTAGTCGTGTATGTATCATCTATTATTTCACATGTTATTATTTCAGACTGTCACTGTATGAAGGAAGATAAATTAATATTATTATAAGCCAACTGAGTAACATATTCAAAATTTCATGGGGAGAAGTTTATTTGAATTTAAAAATTCAAATCCATCTATGATGGTCAATTTCACAGGTCGACTTGGCCAGGTTATAGTGTCCAGTTGTTTGGTCAGGCAATCATTGGACTGATTGTGCCTGGGAGGATATTTCTAGATTGATTTAAATCATTAGCTAGAAGATTTCAGCTATTGCTAATTATATTTGCAATACCCAAGGAATTTTATTTGAGGAATGAGAAGATCATAGCAATGTCTAAGAATATTGCTGACAAGACAGTTTTAAAATCCTTTTCTACATATTTACATTATTCTTGAACATATAAAAGATATGCAATTTATAGATTATAGGGCTGCTCCATATGCATTTCATAAGGCACTGTCAAAATTTTTTTCCAAATATTTTGGAAAAATTGTTTCCATGTTTGCCATTTTCCATTCTGACCAAAAATGTAAGAGTTCTGTTTGCTGCTGATCTTTGCCAACCTACAGCATTATCAGTGCTTTCAATTTTAGCCATTCTGGTCGATGTAAAATAGCATCTCATTGCAATTACTTTTCACTTCCCTGATGATTAATGATGGTTAGTACTTTTCCACTTGCTTATTTGTCATTCTTATATTTTTAAGTGTCTATTCATATCATTTGCCCATTTTTATTGAATTGTTGATTGCTTTATAATAATTTGCAGGAAATTAAAACATACATTCTAGATGTGTTCTGGAGGAAAATGCATTTTCAGATTATTCTGTCCCAGTCTTTGACTTTCTTAATCAGTTTTTAACAGCATTGACTTTTTTCTTTCCAGTACATAATTCAACCTATCACACAGTAAATATAGTGATGTTACATATTTATATTTTATCACATAAGGAGCTATCAGTTTTCTCCGTTACTGATGAGGATGCTATACTTCATGCAATGCTGAGACGGGTTCCAACAGAAATCTTCAATTTTCCAGGTACTTTCATCCTTTGTGAATCATGAATAATTACTCAAAGGTGATTTTGAGACCATTTGCAAATATGCTGTTTCCCAACAAACTTCTATGGCCATAGCATCCACTAATGTTCCTGCCTTCATCAGTAATTATGTTGGATATTAAAAAATGATGATTTTCTGAGCCTTTTATTTATTATAATTCATTGCTCCACATTATCCTATAAAAATAACCCTCTCTTTCCCCTATCATTTTGTTTGAGTATTTCTAAGGACTTATGTATTTTTTCAAATAATTTCACGTACTTAAAAAATGTTGAAGCAATTATTTCTACAAAGCTCACATCATACCATATTTGACCAGAATCAACCCCTTTAATACAGTCTTTGTTCCTTCTGAATTGTTTCCATTAGTTATTTTTTATTAATAATTATTTTTTGCTATAGAAATTGTAGGTTAACAGAAATATCATGCATCAAATAAATAAAATAGAGTTCCCACAAACCACCTTATTATTAACCCCTTGAGTTAATGAGGTACATTTGTTATAATTTATTAAAGAACATTTTTATAATTGTACTATTTATTACAATCCATTGTTTACAATGGGTTTGTGCATTTTTCAGTCCTATGTTTTTTCCCTTAATTTTCATTCTGGTAACATACATATGACCTAAAATTTCCCTTTGAACCACATTCACGTATATAATTCAGTGCTGTTAATTACAGTCACAATGCTGTGCTACTATCACCACCATCCGATATCAAAACTTTACCATGAACACAAGAGAAAATCTGCACAATTTAACCACTGATTCCCCATCCCCTATCCCCAATCCATCTCCAGGTAACCTATATTCTATATTTTTACTCTACGATTTGTTTTATTCTAATTTCCCATGAGTGAGATCATATGTGACTATTCAACATAATATGCTCAATGTTGATCATGTTGCATGCATCAGGACTTCATTCCTTTTAACAGCTGAATAATATTCTGTTGTATATATAGACCACATTTCATTTATCCATTCATCAGTTTCATCAGTTGCTACTCATTTGGGTTGCTTCCATCCTTTGGCAAATATGTGTAAGGCAAATATGAACATAGGTGTGCAAATACCTGTTTGAGTCCATGCTTCCAGTTCTTTTGGCTTTATACCTAGTTTTCAGATTGCTGGCTCATATGTAATTCTATATTTAGCTCTCCGCAGAACTTTTAAATTGTCTTCCATAGCAGGTGGACTATTAATATTCCTGCAAGTAATGAATAAGTGTTACTATTTCCCTACATCCTCTCCAAGACTTATAATATTCTGTTTGAGCTTTTTAGAGTAGTTATTCGAATGAGTGTGAAATGGTATCTAATTGTAGTTTTGAGTTGTGCTTCCATAATAGTTTATGATGTTGGACACCTTTGAATACTCTTTTTAGCTATTTACATATCCTGTTTAGAGAAATGTCTATTCACGTCTTTTTTCCATTTTATTAAAAATAAATAATATTTTTATTTGGGTTTTTCTTTCTATTGTTGAGTTATAAGATTCCTTGATGATGTAAACCCTTATCAGATAAATTACTTTCAAATATTTTCTCTCTTCATAGGATCGTCTTTTCATTTTCATAATAGAAACCTTTGATGCACAAAAATTTTTAATTTTGATTAGGTACCATTTACCCATTTTTTTCATATTTTTGGGGGGCTTTGGGTATGAAGACTAAGAACCTACTGCGTAACAGGAGATCCTGAAGATGCTTCCCTACTCTTTCTTGTAAGAATTCTATACTACTAGCTCTTCTATTTAGGTTTTGATACATTTTTTTTCGTATGTTGTGTGGCAAGGTCACATTTCAGCATTTTTCCATGTGAGTATCTTGTTATTGCATCACCATTTGTTGAATTTTTGTTTATTTGTTTTGTTGGTTTGTTTTGCTAGCTTATTTTGTCGGGGAAATGCATGGACCAGGAATTGAACACATGTCTCCCACATGGCAGGTGAAAATTCTACCACTGAACTAACCTTGTACCTGCCAGTCTTTGATGCATTTTGAGTTGATTTTTGTATATGGTGTGAGATAGGTGTCCTCCTTCATTTTTTCCATGTGGATGTCCAGTTCTCCCACAGCCATTTGTTGAAGTGATTTTTTTCCCAGTTGAATGGACTTGGCAGTTTGTCAAAAATCAATTGGCCATATTTGCAAGGATCTATTTATGAACCCTTACAAATTCCATTCCATTCTATTATATATCTATCATTGTGCTGGGGCCATGCTGTTTTAAACACTGCAGCTTTTTAATAAGTTTTAGAGTCAGGAAGTGGGAGTCCTCTAAATTTGTTCTTTTTCAGGATGGTTTTGACTAGTCAAGACCCCTTAGCCTTCCAAATAAATTTGATAATTGGCTTTTCCATTTCTGCAAAGTAGAATTTTGAGATTTTGATTGGGATTGCATTGATTTTGTAAAACATTTTGGGTAGAATTGATATCTTAATGATATTTAGTCTTCCAATCCATGGTCATTGGATGTCCTTACATTTATTTAGATCTTCTTCAACTTCTTTCAGCAAAATTTTCTAGTTTTCCATGCATAAGACCTTTACCTCTATGGTGTAATTTATTCTTAGCTATTTGATTCTTTTAGTTACTATTGAAATGGAATTTTTTTCTTGATTTCCATTTGAGATTGCTCATTGCGAATGTATAGCGGCAAACTGATTATTGCATGTTGATCCTGTACTTTGGCGCTTTGCCGAATTCTTTTATTAGCTCTAGTGGCTTTGTTGTAGACTTTTGGGAACCTTTCTACATATAGCATCATATTATAGGTAAATAATAAAAGGTTCACCTCTTCCTTTCCAATTTGGATGCAGTTTATTAATTTTTCTTGTCTAACTGCTCTAGTTAGAACTTCTAGTGCAATGTTAAATAACGGTGATGTCATTAGTCATCCTTGTCTTTTTACAGATCTTCCTTAAAGAAAGCTTTCAGTCTTCAACCATTTAGTATGACATTACAGTGGATTTTTAATATATGCCCTTTATCAATTGAGGAATTTTCCTTCCAATTGTATTTTTTCTAAGTGTTTTGGTCAAGAAACGATTCTTGACTTTGTCAAATACTTTTTGGCACCAATCAAAATGATCTCAAACTTCATTTTTTAAATATGGCATACTATTTTAATTGATTTCCTTATACTTGGGATAAATCTCATTTGATCATGGTGTATAATTATTTTAATATCTGCCAGATTCGATTTAGGAATATATTTTGAGGATTTTTTAATTTATATTCATAATTGTCCTAAAGTTCTCTTTTCTTGTAGTATCTTTATCTGGCTTTGGTATTACGGTGATATGGCCTTCATAAAATAAATTAGGTAGTGTTTTCTCCTCTTCAATATTTTTGAAGCATTTGAACAGGATTGGTATTAATATTTCTTGGAATATTTGGTGGAATTCATGTGTGAAGCCATCTGGTCCTGGGTTTTCCTTTCTTGGGAGGTTTTTGATGATGGTGTTTTGAGGTTTTTATTCCTCCCAGGGTCAGTGTTTGTTTGTTTCTAGAAATTTGTCCATTTCATTTAAGTTGTCTATTAATTTGTTTGCATACATTTATTCCTAGTATTCTTTTAAAACTTTTTATTGCTGTGGGATCAATAGTAATGCAACCCCTCTTATTTCTGATTTTACTTGTTTGGAGTCTTTTCTTTTAATAAAAATTGGCTCACATGACTGTGGGAATAGGCAATCCAGATTCTATAGGTCAGGCCATAAACTGAGAACTCCACAGGAGAAGTTATCTGACTGGTAGAGGTGATAATCCTCCCTTCTAATTTCTGAAATCATCACTTCTCCTTTTAAAGACTTCAACTGAGTCAATGAGACTTCTCTCTTTGTGGAAAGCAATCTCCTCAGTTGATTGTGAATATAATCAGTCATATGATGCAATTAACTTACTGATGGTTGAAGTTCATAAAATATCATCATGGTAACAATCAGGCCACTGCATGCTTCTGCAAACCACTGGACACCAGAAACCAACCAAGTTGACACAACAATTTAACCATCACAGTCCACCTCTTGTCAACTTGGCAGCCATACACATCATCTAAACCATACTTGATCTCTAAATAAAATTAATAACAGTCATATTTTTACCTAACATCATTCAAGTGTCCTGTGTATCAGTGGAAATACACTAACTCTCCCTGAAGTGGATGCAAGTTTTAGGAAAATAGTCACTCTTAAACTTGATATCCTATTATTTAAATATTATATAGTAAAGCTAATACAACTTATGCCATATGACAAGAGAATAAGATAGGGAAGAAAACAAAGATATTTACTTTATGTACAAATAAAAACATATTCACTTCAGTCATCATTTCTGCAACAGGTTACATGCTTGTGTGTCATACTTCTTTCTTAGACTTCTTTGTCACCGATTTTACAATCATACTCTTTCCAAGTCCCAAACCATTAGCAATAGCCAATGAGTCAGCATACAAATGGACCTCTGGCCAGTTCTCCTTACAAGAAAAATGAACGACCAGGTGCATTGCTCAAATTTCTGCCACTGAGAGAATTTCCCCTAATGCCCTCAGTTTAACAGCATACAAGATTGAGATTTCAGCTTACGTTGTAAAATTGCTACTCTACCAATAAGATTCTGGGTCTGATTTTCAGAGATCTCAAATCCGTGGCTACAGGAAATAAGATTTTCCTTCAGAGCATTCATAGAAATGTTTATATCTGTCATATGGCGCTTAAGCTTCTCATTTGAGGCCTTCAGCCCACCCCCTTCCCTCATTGATGTATACAGCATATCTAACAACAACCAGCCAATATTTCTATACCCCCTATTTCCATACAACTACATAAAGTGTCAAAAACATTATTCCCCAGAGCCTGCCTTTGTACAAGCGAAGTATTAGAAGAATCTAATCGTGATATTTTGACTATCGTTTTTGCCAACTCAAGAAAGGATTTGGATTTACAGTATCATTCTGATTATGTGAAACAGAGTTCTTAGTGCCTTTGAATCCAGTCAGAGTAGAAAATAATTGTAAAAACTCATTTTTAAGATTTTGGTTCTTAAGAACCACTACTGTTGCCAAGCTGTATTAGCTAGGATTTTCTAGAGAAACAGAATTAGCACACAATATCCGTAAGTATAAAACTTATAAAAGTGCCTCACATAACATTGGGAATGTAGAGTCCAAGGTCTGTAGGGCAGGCTACAAGTTGTTAACTCTGATGAAGTTCCTCAACTGTGCTATTTAATCTAATTCAAAAAATAACATGGATAATTCTTAAACACACATTGCTAAATGATAGAAGGTAGCCTACAAAGATGACATATTCAGGATTCCATTTATATAATATTCTGAAAAAAACAAAGTTATAGAGATGATAAGCATATCGGTGGCTACCAAAAGAAAGCAAAAGTTAAGGGCAGATGAATCGATGAAGTACCGTGAATATTTAAGGATGGTGAAACTATTCTGAATGCTCCTATCTTAGTTTCCTGGCTGCTATGACAAGTCTGATACAATGCTTTGGCCTAATAACAAGTATTTATTGGCACATGGTTTCAGAGGCTAAAAAGGTGTGCTTCTTTCCAGAGTCAGCAGCACCCAGATGGCTAATAATTTGGGCGTTTCTTAGGTTTCACGTCTCATGGTGATGTCCTCTCCATTCTCTTCCAGGTTCCATTGACTTCTGGTTTTGGCTCCACCCTATGGGTTTCTCTCTCATAAGGCCTCCAAAATTAGGACTACATCCAATCCTGATTCATTTGGTGACATCTTAGCTAAAAACAACATCTTTGAAGGGTCCTCTTTACCATGGGTTCTCACTCACGTATATAGGGGATTATGGTTAAGGACATTTTTTTTCTGGGATACATAATTCAACCTACCACAGATACTGCAGTGGATTCATGACACTGTGTATTTGCCAAAACCCATAAAACTTTCTTTCAGAAAAAGTCAACATTAATAGACAAATTAAAAACAAAACATAATTAGGAAGATGCTGTATCCCAGGATTTAATTTAGAGTATGACAAAAGAATCTATTAATATTGCAAATATATGACATAACCTTAATGAAGAATTTGATGTAAAAGGTGCTGACTTCAGTAACTTTGCAAATGAGTGCAGATTGTAAGATTAAAGGCATAGAAGCTGTTCATAGGAACTGTAGTTGATAAATTTATTTCTGTGGAGTATGTGTTAACAATTCTGAGGCTACTAAGCATGTGTACTGGCAACTATATGAGAAAGAAAATGAATGGCATGTGGCAGGTCCTAATTATCTCACTATCAGAGAAAGAGGTTATAGACAAGCAAGTGGAGTGAGCTAGAATGAACCTGTGGTACTGAATTAGACTTGGAGATATGAGCATAAACTCTTATTTGACTTAATATAGATTTAAATGTCTATATATCCATATAATGATAATGGACAGCTATTAATCATTAATCTGATTAATTTCAGAAGGGTTAGTATGCACATGTGCATTTCCTAGCTCTGTACACTGAGAGGGCATAGAAGCAATGGGATCCAGTAGCAATGAACACACACAGCAACCTAATCTTGGTGACCCTTTGTCCAATAAATGGAATCAAGTGTTTTTGGGAAAATGACTAACTTTAGAGGTCTGGCACAGAATATACAAGATGAGCCAGAAAATAAGGAAAAATTAAAAAAACGTAGTGATCAGATATAACAAAGGGACATAGGAGCCAAATGAAAAAAATGGCACAATTAGAGCAATAACGTAAATAATGTAACACTGGATTATAACCATACTGATATAAATAAGTGATTGAATGAATAAATAAGTGGGAGAGAAGGGATAAAATGGAGGTGGAGCCTCTGCTCCCTGAATATGGGCTGCTCATTGTAACTTCTTTCCAAAGAATACAATATAGAGATGGGAGGAAAGAATGACTTGCTGGTGGAGAATCTCGACATACACTACTTCAGCCAGATGATCCAGAGTAACCACAGTGAGAAACCGGGTTGACTGTATGTGTCCTCGATATGATGTGATGGAAGTGGCACTTTACATCTTTTGTCTTTCTCCCAAAGATCTATAACCCCAGCCCACCCAGGAGGAAAACAACAGACAAATCCTACTTCAGTGATAGTCTACATGATAGCTGACTAGCACTTCTCAAAACTCCCAAGTTCCTCAAAGCTCAGGCTCTTGTTACAGGCAAGAGGAGCCAGAGGAGACAGGCTGATTGAATGTAATGAGGTGGCCTGGATGGGATTTTGGGACATTAGATTAAGTAAAAAGCTAAAGAAATGGGAATAAAATTTGGAATTTAGTTAACAGTTAATAGTAATGTACCAATGTCAGTGCCATGGTTTTGAGAAATGGGTCATGTTAAGATAAGGTGTTAGCAAGAGAGAAACAACTGTGAGGGATATGGGAACCCTACTACCTTTGCAGTGTTTCTGTAAATTTAAAGTTTCCTAAATAATATAAAACTTATTTTAAATAAAAAAGTTTAAAAAACTGGACTAAGGTAAAGCATAATTCCTACTGTTAGCATGATCTGCCATCATGTGCATCGGTTGTGTAAATAATTTTATAATTATTCTTTCTTACTTTAATATTTCAATAAGGACTGGAAGGATTTTATAATAAATCATTATTCTTAAATATGTTATTTTAATCTTTTTTCTGCTAGTTTATATACAATTTTTCATGTATTTTTCCCCAGAAACAATGTGTACATACTATGCATTCCCATAGCTTTAGTAACTGCAAATACCCTTCTGTAGTCATCAGTTGTCTAGCTTAAAAGCCCACTAGGTTACCTTATTGTTATTTTGATTCCTTGAAATGAAGAAGAAAATGTGAAAGGGTACATGAGTAGGAAGTTTTAAATTGATATGCTTTCATTTTTTAGAAAAAGGTTCCCAAATATTAAAAGGATGTTACCTGGACTTGTGGTCTTAGAAGTCTCTGCATTGCTGAGGTTGAAGTACACAGAGGGAATGGGATAGTGTCACTTACATCCCACCTCATTTCTCTGTTCTTGTTCCACATCTTTGGTTCTACCTTACTGTGCATCCTTCATCAGCATATACCTTTGTTGTTTTCAATTTCTTGTTTATATATCAATATCATGATGGGGAAAGCAATTACAAAACATTAATTGACCACTTTCTAAATCTAGAATTGCTTCTCTTTGCTTCTGCAGCTGCTTTTATAATCTTCTTGTTCACTATTGTCAGCAGGACACACCTCTTCCTAAACCAGAATGCTTCCCTCCACATGTGTGGTTCAGGTGTTAACTTGGCTAGGTGAATGTGCCTAGTTCTATTGCTGTGGACATGAACCAATGGCATGGGAACATCATCTGTTGCTAATTACATCTGCAGTTGGTTAGGAGGTGTGCCTGCAGCAATAAATGATGATTGATTTAATTGGCTGGTGCTTAAATGAGAGAGCTCAACATAGCACAGCCAAAGCAGCTCAGCATACCTCATATCAGCACTCAGCAGCTCAGCTCAGGCCTTTGGAGATGCAGGAAGAAATCACCCTGGGGAAAGTTGTTGGAACCCAGAGGACTGAAGAGAAGGCCAGCAGAGATCACTCTGTGCCTTCCTGTGTAAGAAAGAACTTCAGTTGAAAGTTAGCTGCCTTTCCTCTGAAGAACTAATGAAATAAATCTCCTTTTATTAAAAGCCAATCCATCTCTGGTGTGTTGCATTCTGGCAGTTAGCAAACTAGAACAACCTGCGTTAGAATGCATTCGAGCACTGCTTTGTCCATCATCTACTCGCACTCATTTCTGCCCAGGTTCTTAATATAGCTCTCATTTGTTTCTGAATCTATGTGGAGAAGAATGTTTACCTGCTTAATTTTCTAGAATTCACTCATCCCTTTTGGACAACTGTGGTCTTATTTCTCTTTCATAATCCCAACTCCCTAGTTACAACATGTGGGAAGAATAGGCATTTAGGAAACACATTTTGTACCAAGCCATTTGAATATTATGCCAATAACAACTTTCAGTAACTTGTTAACTCATTGATATAACTCACCTTTATAACTCCTTTGTCACATATGAATATTTTATTTAGGAACGCTGGCCTCGCCTCAGCAAATATAGAAACTAATATTCTTAATGAGACAAGGTTAGAACATCCTCAATTATTTCTAAACTGATTCTGCTTCTAAATTCCAATGTCACTAGTTTAATTTGTGTTCGTACTTTAATTTCTCATTTGGACTATTAAAGTGCCTAATGACTAATTTTATTTAACTTTAGATTGTCTCCCAATAAATATCTTTTCTACATGTTTCTAGAATTATTTGTTTTGGAGCTAACTGCTTTCCTCTAAAACCCTCGATTAATTCATTTGTACTGTTCACGCACTTGCTTCACCCCTCTTTAAACCTCCTCTTCCTGCACTGCTGTCAGGGGCATACTGTCTACCTGCTGTTCCAGGGCAAGGGATGAGTCCTACAGCCCGCTGCTCTGCCATCTTCCCCACAACTCTGCAAACAATTTTGGTTCATAGTTTTCATAGCAAGTTTTAGAAAAAAAAAGCTTTTTCTAGAAATGAACCTGTATTCAAAATCAAGTAATCTCTCATATATATTCTTCAGCCCTTAAAAAAAGAATAAAGAACTTTTAATAGGAATTTATAACAGTATGAAGAAGATCTCTCCATGTATTAAATCCAAGATATCCAGTTATCAAAATCCTTAATGTTCTCATGTGAAGAAAAATGTGTAAGAGGAATAAAATTCAGAAATTGAAATTGAAATTGAATTTAAGAAAGGATGATATTTCTTGAAGTAATCATCTATTTTTACAAACAGATTTTGTGATCTAGCTTGTCTTTCTGTCCTTAGCAATTAATTAAATTACTCAACCTCTAATTTTGATTCCTTCTTATGTTTTATAAAGGCACTAGACAAAAATTTTACAAAATGGATGTCCAGATAACGTACTTGTTGTTTAATCATCCTATAAACGGAAGCACATTCTTTTGAGACTATGCTTCTGATAAAATTTCCAAGTTTCTATTATGTTTATGATAATAATTTTTAAAATAAAATTTTAAAATCCTAATCATAGCCATATGTACTTTTATAGCTTTAAGTTTTAAAATAATTATAGACTGATGGACAACAGATTGAAAAGATACCCAGAGAAATTCACGTACTCTTTTCCAATTTTTCCTGATGGTTGCATCTTACATAATTATAGCAGAAAACCAAAACTAGTAAATTGACATTTATTGAACGTGTCTGCAATTCTGTGTCATTTTACTTATTCCATCACCACAAAGAGCTCCTTTTTGCTACTTTTTTATGCTCACGCCCATACCTCTACCCCCCTCCTTCCCTAAACCCTGGCAACCACTAATCTCTAGTTCTATAATTCTGTTATTTGAATAATGTATAATCATATGGTGTGTGAACTTTTGGTTTTGGCTTTTATCACTCAGCGAAATTCCCTTGGGATCCTTCTAAATTGTTGTGAATCAATATTCCATTCCCATTTCTGTTGAGTAGTATTCAATTGTTTGGTGTGTCACTACATGTTTAGCCATTCAGCTACTGTAGAGCATGCTTGTTGTTTCCAGCTTTTGGCCATTACAAATAAATTTTCTATGAACCAATCATGTACAGATTTTTGCATAGAAATTAGGCTTCAGTTATCTGGCATAAATACCCAAGAGTGTGTTCAATGGGTCATATGGTCAATGCATGTTTAGTTTTGTAAAGAAACTGCCAGGAAATTTTCTGGATTGGATGTACAATTTTACCATCCCACCAGCAATTACGAAAGATCAATTTTCTCTGCATTCTCGCTAACATTTGATTTTATCACTATTTTTTAAATCCATTGCTCTAATAAGTGTGATGTGATATCTAATTTTTACTTCAATGATCATAATAACTTTCCCAGTACCTGCCCATGCAAAAATAAATGAATAATAATGTGGTAGTTAGATTCAGTTGTCAACTTGGCTAGGTGAAGGTACCTAAGTTCTGTTGCAGTGGAGATGAGCCAATGGTATGTGAATCTCATCTGTTGCTGATCATATCTGCGGTCAGCTAAGAGGTATGCTTGCTGTAATGAAAGATGTTTGATTTAACTGGCTGGTGCATAAATGAGAGAGCTCAACGTAGCACAGCCAAAGCAGCTCAGCGTACCTTATATTAACACTCAGCCACTCAGTCCAGGCCTTTGGAGATGCAGAAAGAAATCACCCTGGGGAAAGTTGTTGGAACCCAGAGGCCTGGAGAGAAGGCCAACAGAGATCACCCTGTGCCTTCCCATGTAAGAAAGAACTTCAGTTGGAAGTTAGCTGCCTTTCCTCTGAAGAACTAATGAAATAAATCCCCTTTTATTAAAAGCCAATCTGTCTCTGGTGTGTTGCATTCTGGCAGCTAGCAAACTAAAATAAGTAATAATAATAATAACTTAGAAAAGCTGAGAGGAAAGGAGTCTATTGCATTTACCCATAATTTTACTATTCCCTTTGTTCTATTTTCCTTACTGAGAACAAAGTTTCTTGGTCTCATCATTAATTTTCCCTTCTAAAACCTTCCTTTCACCATTCTTTTAGGGTAGGTCATCTGGTGACAAATTTTCTTAATTTTCCTTCAGCTGAGAATGTCTTATGTTCCCCTTAAATTCCTGAAGGATGTTTTTGACAAATAATTAGCAATTCTTTTTCTTTCAGCATTTGAATCATGGTGTGTGTTTTGGTTTGCTAAAGTTAAAGAAATGTGATACGCCATATATGGACTTGCTTTTAACAAAGGAGATTTATTATCTTGCACATTATGGTTCTAAGACCAAGAAAATGTACCAATTAAGGCTTCAACAGGATGAGAAGTTACCAACCAGTTACCAGCAAGCTGGGGCAGGTGGGGGGGAGCAGCTCTCATTCCTGCCAGGTAGAGATGAAGTCTGGGTTCCACTAAGCCTCCAGTGGTATAACCCTTCTGACTGGGACCCTGCATTGTTTCCACTGACACCTCAGAGGCTGGCATGCTACCACCAGGCATTGGTGAAAGTCCTGACCCTCCACCTGGTGTCCTTGGGCATACCCATCAGGGAGGGGAAGGAGGTTCAAGCCAGCCATGTGGCCACCCCTGACATTGCAGGAGAGAGGGGGTTTGTTACCTCCCAGTGCTGATGAAGGTCTTGCCTCCCCACTGCCTCTGTGGGGCCACCTTGCAGGGCATGAGGGTGGGCTGGGAGCATTTATACTTTTTTTTTAATACATGGGCTGGCACCGGGAATCAAACCCGGGTCCTCTGGCATGGCAGACAAGCATTCTTGCCTGCTGAGCCACCGTGGCCCACCCCACACATTTATACTTTTTAAAAGGTTAAGGACATTGCCAAGTTAGGTTCTTTTGAAATGTATAGATTATAAATATGCTCTATCTCTCCTTTTAGGGAAACAGTTAGTATACCATGGAAAGTGACCAAATCTCGTCCATGCCATTGTTCTATGGGCCACAAGATAACAATGGTTATTATATTAGTAAAGAGTTGTTAAAAGAAGAAAAGTGTCTGTAATAGGGGTCAAGATTGCCTGCAAAGCCTAAGACATTTTACTCTTTCATCCATTAAGGAAAATCCTTAATCTAAATCCTTGCTTAGAAGTCTACTTTAAAGGAAATCCTAATCTTACATTCCTTGCTCAGGCCTGATGAACTAAATATAAGTAAAGTCAGAGATTTCTGGCCTCAAATAACAGTTGTTAATAAATGTGGTTAGTGAAGGACCTTGAAAGAACAAGTAGCTGCTGACAGGTGCTCTGAAAACCCATTCCCTGAAATGTCTATTACAGTTCATAAAAGAGATCACCAAAAAATTCGTTGGTCTACAGTTATTCAGTATCTTGGCATAATGTAACTGATTTTCTGTCTAGTTTTATTTGGTAGAAAGGGAAAAGTACTGTCATTATTTGAAAGAATGTAAAATAGTTCTGAGAACTGTTGGCTTAAAATCTTGAGGCTACACTATGGACTGTTAAATAATATTTTATGAGACCATTTCTTATAAATAAGAAAAAAATAAACATTTATTTACCAAGAGTTATAAACTATGTTCCTCAAACTCCTTAGTGAAAAATAACTCAGCGATATTGGTTTGGTTCTAATTGACTCAGTTCTTTAGAAAGAACTGAAAAATCTCTTAATCTTTCCAAATTATATGCGTTTCCAATTTGTTAAATAAATTAGTAAGATAATATCACTCTAACAGATTGATGTTTAAAAGCAAAATTTTTTAAATAGGGAGCTCCATTACTGTGGCCTCAATAAGAAATCAATTTGAGCACATCAATAGAGCATCAGTGCCAGCCTCCTTCCTATTTCACACTCATGTATCCCTTCTCCAATTGCAGCATTCACTGAATGCTCATGTCAGTGGTGTCTCTCTCCCTTCTTCCTGCTCCCACTTTCCTCTCTCCCCTTCTCCTCTCCCTCTCCCTTTCTTTCTTCCCCTTTCCCTCTCTCCTTTTTTCTCCCTACTCCCCCCATCTCTTCCCCTCCCATCCTCTTGTGCCCTCTCCCTCCACCATTTCTCCTACTTCTCCTCTCCCTCATGTCCTTCAGGCCCTCCATCCCTATCTCCCTTCCCCTCTCTCCTCCTCTCCCTTCCTTCGTTTCTCCTCTTTCTTTCCCTTTCCCCTTCTCTCACTCTTTCTCTTATCCCTCTCTTTCCCTTTTGCTCCTTCCCTACCTACTTTTTTTGGTCCCTCATCCCTACTCTCTCTATACTCTTCGTTCTCCTTCCTCCCCTCTCCCCCTTTCTCCCTTTTATTCCCTTCTATTTCCCTTTGTCCCTGTCCCTCTCTCCTCTCTCCCCATCTTTCCCCAGAGCTCTGAGTGTATCTTTATTCTGCTGCTGTCTGTGCTATAAGGAACCAGTTCCCCTGAGAAGGAAGGCCTATGGAGCTCCACTCCTGATCGACACTGCGAGGAAATGTGCCCAATTCAGATGCCGAGTTTGAGGAAACTCAGGAGGTTCTTCACAAGGTTCCAAAACAAACACATTTTTCTACCAATAAAGCTAATACTGTCTTTCCATCAGAACAGTCCCTGCATCTCCTTTTCCCATTAATTTCTGAATTTGGTGTGGGAGGCAGAGAATGATACTATTTATTGGCTTACAAAAATCACAACAAAATATAAACAGGTTGCAAGATTTCACTGTGAAATAGAATCTATGTGATTTATGCATGGTGACCTGACAAATGTTTCACGAAGAAACAGAAAAATATATACATACTTTGATTTCTCATCTTTTCTTTCTCCTTCTCTGAAATTTCTTCCTTTGTTATTCTGTCCACAAATGTAGTCACTGATTCACTGCCTCCTGTCAACTGCATAAATTCACATGTTCTCCTGACTGGCATTGCGTCTGAGAGGGGGGCACTGTGGAGGTGAGGTTATGGCAGGAGGAGACATTCATTGAACAGAAATTGTGTGTTTGGCTTTTGGGGAGGTGGCATGATGGATTATGAGTGAACTTCAGAGTTGAATATTTCTGAGGCCAAACTTCACCTCCACAATTTCCTAGCAACATTAATTCAGTTGGGTGCAATAGACCTATTTCAGTTTCCAGTGGTCTTGGTAGAAGGTGGAATCCTGCACCCCAACAAACGCATGCTTTTAATCTTAATCCTCACTCCTGTGGGTACAATCCTATAGTACAGAGCCCTCTTGAAGATGCTGATTTTAGTTAAGGTGTGGCCCATCTGAGTCGGGGCGGGGGGTTCTTAATTCAGGTTGCTAGAGGCCTCATAAAAGGAACCAGGGAAACACAGAAGCAAGAAATATAGGCTAATGGAACTCTACAGACTGCCCGCAACCAGCAGCAGAATGTTTCTTCTCCACACTCCAGGAGAAAGCAGCCTTTGGACTTCTAACATCAACACTGTGAACCGATTTATTGCCACTGTTTAAAGCATCCATGGTGTAGTGTTTATCACGTCAGTGTGACAAACTAGGACAGTTAGTTCACTACTAGCCTTGTAAAATTCTAAACTGCCTAAGTGCTTAAACTTTGAAGCCAAGCAGAACCGAATCTAAATCCAGCTCTGTCAGTTATTTGAGGGGAAGTTATTAAGTAATTAATCTGCCTGTATTTTTGGTTTCTTTTTTTTTTTCATTTTCAAGTATTTATACAAGTGTAAAAAGCGGCTAAAATTTAAACGTACTTTACTTGATTGGAAGCTTCTGTACAGTATGTAAAGTGCTTTGTGGGGTTGATCTCAGCTTTGTTCACACTGATTTCAGTGAATCAAATTTTGGTTTTCTCTCCTCAAGTGCAGCTGTCTTATTTGCTTTCTTTCAGGATCAGGGTGGGTGCTTTCGTATCAAATCTTATTTTTAATTCCTTCATGGGCAATTATTTCTTTGATTCTTAACTTTGCATAATTGACCTCCAATGGAATCAGCATCCTTAAGTCACCAGAAATATATGCCCCTGCTCCAACATTAATGATCTTCTAATTTTACCAGTTAATAAAACATGTCCAAGGCCAGCCAAAACACGTTCTAATGAACAACATAATATTGAGTCCTGTGCACAAGAAATGTTTTCAACATCTAAAATCCCTAGAAGTTCAAAAGGCTTGCTTTTCCAGGGCTTACCTACCTCCGACATAGTGGCCACAGGGCAAGCAGCACTTGAAGCCTTTCCCCTGCTGTCACCATGAGGAAGTGTGACCCAGAAGATTGCTCAATAAAACTTCCATCTAATTTCTGACTTTGTTTAAATTGTGCTTATTTTCAGAAGAATGTAACTGCAAATATCTGCAAAAAAGTTGAGCTCCTGAAAACCCTAGCTCCTTGCAGCCACTGTCGCTCACTCTGCTGTGAACCAGAAAGTACCCACCAATGCAAAAGCAAGAACCCACCTCAGAGCCAACCTCAGGTTCCTATCTGGCTGCAGCCAGGAAAGCCCTCTTCCAGGTGTAAGCACACTGTGAAATCAGCTGACTCTCCAAAATGCATCTCTGCATCTGGTGTTTCCATTGCTTTCAGTCACTGTTCCTATGGGGGTTCCTCACTTTCCTTCTCCAGGGCTGGCTTTCATCTCTTGGCTTACCTTGGCTCTCTCCAGGTTCTGGTTGGCTCAACATCTCATGGCAACATCTGCTGGGCTCCAAGCATCTCCAAAAATCTGTGTCTCTGTTCTCCAAGTGTCTGCATTTGTGTCAGCTCTACTCTGAAGTTTCTGTCAACTCTGCTCTCTCCAACATATTTCCACTTTGAAAGGACTCCAGTAAACTAATCAAGACCCACCTGGAATGGGTGGAGTCACATCTCCTTCTAATCAAAATGTCACACCCACAACTCGGCATGTCACATCTCCATAAAGATAATCTAATCAAAAGTTTCCAACCTACAGTGTTGAATCAGGAGTAAAAGAATCAGCTACTCCCACAAGATTGAATCAGGATTAAAATATGGCTTTTCTGAGGTACATAATACTTTCAAACCAGCACACATGGCCCTCTCTGAGATGCTCCCGGAGCAGAAGCCCTGCCAGCCCATTAGAGCCGCTGCTCTCTAATGTCTCTACATTCTTAGTTTCTTCCATTGTAAAATTATAATACATTTTATTGGGCCGCACACAGAAAAAATGATTGATATATTTTAATTGATAACATGATTACTTTTAATCCACATCATTAGGTTCTCCTAAGTATGAATTCAAGGTTTAAAGTAAATATAATTTTATAAATTGAAAGTTTAGAACAGACATAGGAATATCTATATATCTATATATTTAGGCAATTTCCATTTACAAGGTTACTTACGTTTAAAATAATTTTGCTGCATTAGTAAACTAAAAGGAAACCTAAATTGTATCTGTATGAAAGATATTGGCTTGAACTCAATGTGAATGCAATGAAAAGTTACTGCTATAGTTAGAATGATGTTTTTAGTTTGATTTAATGTTTGAGCTTTCTCAGCATCACTTATCATTTTGTTTAAGTTTTAAGAAGTTATAAAGTACAACAAGTAGCTTCCATGGTGATGTAATCATCATAAGCAGATTCTGTGCTGATGAATGAATAAGCTATCCTAGTTTACAAAGAAATAACAGAAATATTTGTAATTAATAAAATGTTAAGTAATTCATTATTTCACTCCTTTAGTTAAATGAGATTCTGCCAAATACTATGCAACGAACAAATATTATATCTATCTTCTTCTTGCCCTGTCTGCCTGTCTCCATGATGTATTCCTTTATTTGCACACTCTTCTCTTTTACAGTGGTAACAAAAATTGATAGTCTTAGAAACGGTGGAATGAGGTATGGGAGAAGGGGAAGAGAAATAACTGGTACATGACACTTGAGGCTTTTCCATTAACTGTAGGTTTTTTCATTGATGCCCTTTATCTCTTTGATTCTCAGTTTGTTAAGAGTTATTTTCTAGTGTGGGTATTTGATTTTGTCAAATATATGATTTACGGATTTGTTACTTGTTTTATTAATATGGTGTATTATATTAATTGATTTTTCTGATGTCATCAAAATGGTATTCCTGGAATTAATCCTGTTTGGTCAAGCTGTGATTATCCCTGGGTTCATATTGCTGGCATTTTGCTGAGGGCTTGTGCTGGTTTGAAAGGATATATGCCCCCTAAGGAAGCCATGTTTCCCATTTCGTAAAGGTAGAATAACCTCTATTCAATACTGTATGTTTGAAACTGTAATGAGATCATCTTCCTGGTTGATATGATTTAGTTAAGAATGGTTGTTAAACTGGATTAGGGGATGACATGTCTCCACCCCTTTGAGTGGGTCTTGATTCATTTCTGAAGTCCTATAAAAGAGGAAACATTTTGGAGAATGAAAGAGATTCAGAGAGAGCAGAGAATGCTGCAGCACCACAAAGCAGAGAGTTCCACCAGCCAGTGACCTTTGGAGATTAAAAAGGAAAATGCCTCCCGGGGAGCTTCATGAAACCAGAAGCCAGGAGAGAAAGCTAGCAGATGATGCCGTGTTCTCCATGTGCTCTTCCAGCTGAGAGAGAAGCCCTGACTGTGTTCACCATGTGCCTTCTCACTCGAGAGAGAAACTCTGAACTTCATCGGCCTTCTTGAACCAAGGTATCTTTCCCTGGATGCCTTTGATTGGACATTTCTTTAGACTTGTTTTAGTTGGGACATTTTCTCGGCCTTAGAACTATAAACTAGCAACTCATTAAATTCCCCTTTTAAAAAGCCATTCCGTTTCTGGTATATTGCATTCCAACAGCTAGCAAACTAGAACAGGGCTGCTGGGTCTGTATTCATGAAGGACATCGATGTGAATTATTTGTTATCATATCTTTCTCTGGCTTTAGTAATGTAGTGATACTGACCTCACAGAATGAATTGGAAAGTGTTCCTGCCTCATCTAACTTCTTTAAGTGTTTATGGAGGGTTGGTTTTATACAGAACAGTGATTTCATTCCCTCTGGGCTTTTCTTTGTGTGAAGATTAATTACTAATTAATTATGAATTAATTAATTTCTTTACCTATAATATTATATTCAGATTTTCTATATTTTCTTGAGTCAGTTTTGGTAATCTATGTCTTCCTAAAGTTTCTGACCTTTCATCAACAATCTAATTTCTAGGCATACAGTTTTTCATAGTGGAAGCCTTTTAATTTTTATCAGATCAATGATGAGCTTCCTTTCCCATTGCTGATTTTGGTAACGTCATGATCAAGTTCATGTGTCAACTTGGCCAGGTGGTGATGCTGAGTTGTCTGGTTGGGCAAGCTCTGGTCTCTTTGTTATTATCAGGACGTTTCATGGACTTAAAGCATGATCATGTTGGCTGCATCCACAGCTGATTACATTCGCAGTCAGCTAAGGGGAGTATCTTCTGCAATGAGTGATACTTAATCTAATTACCAAGAGGCTTTTTTTTTTTTTTTTTTTTTAGAGAGAGGAAGGAAGGGAAGGAAAGACAGAGAGAAGGAAGGAAGGATGGAAGGAAGGAAGAAAGGGAAACATCTTTAAACATTTTCTTGTTTTTATTGTATTTTGTTTGTTTGTTTGTTTTTTACATGGGCTGGGGCCGGGAATCGAACCGAGGTCCTCCGGCATGGCAGGCAAGCACTCTGCCCGCTGAGCCACCGCGGCCTGCCACCAAAAGGCTTTTAAGGAGGATTCAGAAGAGATAATCATTCTTCCTGCTTCAGCCAGCCAGCCACTTCTGAGATTTCATTTAGGACCTTCACTGGAGTGCCAGCTTGCAGCCTGCCCTACAGACCTTGGACTCTACATCCCCATGGTTGCATGGGACACTTTTATACATTTTATATTTATAGATATCTCCTATTGATTCTGTTTATCTAGAGGACCCTAGCTAATACAGCTTGGTACCAGGAAGTGATCTTAAGAAAAAGAAGCTTAAAATGGATTTTTACAATTAGTTTTCTACTCTGAACTCAAAGGCACTAATGCCTCTGTTTTCCATAATCAGAATGACAGTGCCAATGCATGGGGTGAGCTGGCAAAAGAGATAGTCAAAATAACACAATTGGATTATGCTAATTGTTCGCTTATATGAAGCCAGTTTCTGGGTGATAATGTTTTTGACACCTTAATGCAGTTTTGTGGAATTAGGAGGTATAGAGATGTTGGCTAGCTGTTGTTAGATATGCTGTATACATTGATGAGGGAAAGGAATGAGCTGAAGGCTTCAAATGAGAAGCTTATACACCTTATGGCAGCTGTAAAAGTTTCTAGAAGTGCCCTGAAGGAAAATCTTGTTTCCTGTAGCTGAAGATTTGTGATCTCTGAAAATCAGATTCAGAGACTCATTGTTAGGGTAGGAACTTTACGACATAAACTGAGATCTTAACCTTGGATGGTGTCTGCTGTTAAAAGTGATAGCATTGTTTGGAAAGGAGTAGGACCCTGAAAAATAGGATGGTGACATATGGATTTATAATGATGGCTGGGGAGACATTGAAACCCTAAATGGTGCTGAGTCTTCTCTAGACAACCTTATAATAGTCTTCCCTGAGGACACAGCTGCCCCACCTCCAGCCTGACCTGAGGAGTTGGTCACCCAACCTCCACCTGAAGGGATTACCCTGGAGTGATTAATCCCATTTTATCAGATGAAACTGCAAACGAGCGCCCTGAAGCACTTGTCTTGAGAGATATATCTAATTCTTTTCGGGACCCACCCCCACCACCCCTCATTTCCTCCAGACCTATAACTAGGCTAAAGTCCCAACAGACCCCAAAAGGTGAGGTACAAAGTATACTCCAAGAGAAGGTATGCTATACTCCAAAAGAACTGCATGAGTTTTCCAATTTATATAGACAGAAATCAGGGAAATATATGTGGCAATGGATTTTTTAGGAATATAAAGCTGGATCAGACTGAATTTATTGATATGGGCCCAACTAAGCAGAGATTCTGCATTCAACATTATAGCTCCAGGGATTATAAAATGCAATAACAGTTTGTTTGGATGGTTGGCAGAAACACGGATCAGAAGGTGTCTGACATTACCTGAGGTTGAAATGCCTGATATATGCTTGGTATAATATATATGAGGGGATCCAGAGGCTTAGAGAGATTGGAATGTTAGAGTGGATTTATCATGAAAAGCCTGCACATACACCTCATGTTCGGAGGATGCACCTTTTATGAGAACTTGAGAAATAAGTTTGTGAAACTAGCTCATGATCCTTGAAGAGCTCTGTAGTTGCCCTTCTCTGTAGGTCAGATATTATTGTGGGAACTGCTGTTACTGAGCTGGAATCTTTAAACACAATGGGGATGATTAGATTCTGAGTTGTGAGAAACCAGGTGACAGCATTTCATCACCAGGAGAAGGTGAGTGTGGCTATCATAATTGACAGAAGACTCAAAATAGGAGTCAAAATAATCTGTCTTGCAAAGATTTGCAGCATTGGCTAGTAGATCATAGGGAACCTAGAGGTACAATAGATGGGGGCAGTCTACTAAATTCTTGTTGAGCTGTATAAGCAAAAGAATTGTAGTCAAGAGAAAAGAAGTCTAACTTGAATTACAAAAACAGAAAGTCACAGCCCTTTAATCAATTTCCAGACATGGGAGAGTTTAAAGACCCAAAGCCCTTTGAATGAGGGGGAGGCCAGAAGCCTTTGGGGGAGGAACTTGTTACACTGCCACAAATTTATACTGTTAAATCTTCCTCCAAGGTAGTAGATCTCTGGACCAATTCTGTAGCTATTTCCCCAGTTCCAGAACACATAATTGGAATAGACATACTGAGCAACCGGCAAAATCCCCACATTAGCTCTCTGATTCATGGAATGAGGGTTATTTTGGTAGGAAAGGCCAAGTGGGAGCCACTGGAACTGTCCCTCTTTAGCAAAATAGTAAATCAGAAGCAATACTGGATTCCTGGAAGGATTGCAGAGATTAGTGCCACTTTTAAGGACTTGAAGGATTCAGGGGTGATGATTCCCACCACATCTCCATTCATTCTCCTATTTGGCCTGTGCAGAAAACAAGTGGGTCTTGAAGAATGACAGTGGATTATCGTAAATTCAACCAGATGGTAACTCCAATTGCAACTGCTGTTCTGGATGTGGTATCAGTGCTTGAGCAAATTAGTAGGTTCCCCTGGTACCTGATATGCAGCTATTGATCGGGCAAACACTTTTTTCTCACTAGCTGTTAGTAAGGACCACCAGAAACAGTTTGCTTTCAGCTGTCAAGGTCAGCAGTGTACTTTCACTGTCCTAACTTGGGTATATCAACTCTCCAGCTCTATGTCATAATCTTGTCCACAGGGAACTTTATAATTTCTCTCCCCCCCCACAAGACATCACACTGGTCCATTATATTAATGATGCCATATTGATTGAACCTATTGAATAAGAACTAGCAATTACTCTAGACTTATTGGCAAGGTATTTTTTTTTTTTTTGCATGTAAGAGGTTGGGAGATAAATCCAACAAAAATACAGGGGCTTTCCACCTCAGTGAAACTTCTAGGTGTCCAGTGATGTGAGGCATGTTCAGGTATCCCTTCTAAAGTGAAGGATAAGTTACTGCCTCTGGCCCCTTCTATGACCAAAAAAAGAGGCACAATGCCTAGTTGGTCTGTTTGGATTTTGGTGACAACATAATCCTCATTTGGGTATGCTACTCCTGCCCATTTATGGAATGACCAGAAAACCAGCTAATTTTGAGTGGGTACCTGAACAAGAGGAGGCTTTGTGACAGGTCCAGGCTGCTGTACAAGCTGCTCTGCCACTTGAACCATATGATCTTGCAAATTCAATGGTGTTGGAAGTGTCAGTGGCAAATAGAGATGCTGTATGGACCCTTTGGCAGGCCCCTATAGGGGAATCACAATGCAGAATCTTAAGATTTTGTAGCAAAGCCTTACCATGTGCTGCAGGTAACTACCCTCCTTTTGAGAAACAGCTTTTGGCCTGCTACTGAGCCTTAGTAGAGACTGAATGCTTAGCCATGGACCACCAAGTTACCATGAGACCTAAACTGCCTTATCTGAATGAGTGTTGTCTGATCCATCAAACCATAAAGTTGGACATGTGGAGCAGCACTCCACCATGAGATGGAAATGGTATATATGAGATAGGGCCAGAGCAGGTTCTGAAGGCACAAGTAAGTTACATGAGGAAGTGGCCCAAATGCCCATGCTCTGCACCTCTGCCACATTTCCTTCTCTTTCCCAGACCAGAGCTATGGCCTCTTGGGGAGTTCCTCACAGTGAATTGACTGAGAAAGGGAAAACTTGGGCCTGGTTACAGATGGTTCTGCATGATATGCAGGTACCAGCCAAAAGTGGACAGCTATAGCACTACAACCCTTTTCTGGGATGTCCCTGAAAGACAGTGGTGAGGGGAAATCCTCTCAGTAGGCAGAAATTCGAGCAGTGCACCTGGTTATTCATTTTGCTTAGAAGGAGATCTGGCAAGATGTGCATTTGTATACTGACTCATGGGCTGTTGCTAATGATTTGACTGGATGGTCAGAAACTTGGAAAGACCATAATTGGAAAATTGGTGACAAAGAGGTCTGGGGAAGAGGCATGTGGCTAGACCTTTCTAATGAGCTAAACACATGTGTCACATGTGAATGCACTCATGGGCCTTCATGTGCAGAGGAGGATTTTAATAATCAAGTGGATAAGATAACCCATTCTGTGGATGCCACTCAGCCTCTTTCTCCAGCAACTCCTGTCATTGCCCATGAGCTCATGAACAAAGTGGTCATGGTGGCAGGGATGGAGGTTATGCATGGGCTCAGCAACATGAACTTCTACTCTCTAAAGCTGACCTAGCTATATCCACTGCTCAGTGCCCATTCTTCAAGCAATAGAGACCCAAACTCAGCCCCTGAAATGGCACCATTCACTGAGGAGATCAACTGGTTTCATGGTCAATGTTCATTATTTTGGACTACTTCCATCATAGAAGTAGTCCCATCATGGAAGGGGCAGCTATTTGTTCTAACTGGAAGAGCCACATACTTTGGATATAGGATTGCTTTCCCTGCATGCAATGCTTCTGCCAAAACTACCATCTGTGGACTTATAGAATGCCTTAGCTATTGTCATGGTATTCCACACATCATTGCCTGATCAAGGAACACACTTCACAGCAAGTGCAGGAATGGGCACATGCTTCTGGAATTTTCTGGTCTTACCATGTTCCCCCTCATCCAGAGGCAGCTGGAGCGGCCTTTTGAAAACTCAAGTATGGTGCCAACTAGGTAGTAATACCTTGCAGGGTTGGGGTAATGTTCTCCAGGAGGCTGTGTAAGCTCTGAATCATGGGAGTGGCACGCTCACTCTGAATAAGTGTCCACTGTATGGGGCTGTTTCTTCCATAGCCAGGGTCCATGGGTCCAGAA
This sequence comes from Tamandua tetradactyla, assembly GCF_023851605.1. Classification (NCBI taxonomy): domain Eukaryota; kingdom Metazoa; phylum Chordata; class Mammalia; order Pilosa; family Myrmecophagidae; genus Tamandua; species Tamandua tetradactyla. The sequence continues at coordinate 92,361,194 of NC_135332.1, forward strand.
ACCAAGGAGTGGAAATGGGAATGGCATGCTCACTATTACCCCTAGAGATCCACCGGGAAAATGTTTGATTCCTGTCCCTGTGACCTTGAGCTCTGCTGGTCTACATGTTTTAGTTCTGGAAGGGGGAGTGCTTCCACCAGGAGAAACCACAATGACTCCATTGAACTGGAATCTAAGACTGCCACGTGCTTACATGGGCTACTCATGCCCCTGGATCAACAAGTTAATAAGGGGATTAATTTATTGGCTGGGGTGGCTGGTCATGGCTCTCAGGGGGAAATAGGGCTGCAATTACACATTGGATGTAAAGAAGAGTTTTCCTGGAATATAGGAGATCACCTTGGGCGTCTCTTATTACTACCATGCCCTGTGATGAAAGTCAATGGAAAACTGCAGCAATCCAATCCAGGCATGACTACCAATGGCTCTCAAATCTCAGGAATGAAGGTTTGGGTCACCTCACCAGGTGAAGAACCATGGCCAGCTGAAGTGCTTGCTGAGCGTAAAGGAAACATGGAATGGATAGTAGAAGAAGGTAGCAATAAATATGAACTATGACCATACAATCATTTACAGAAACAAGGAATGCAATGATATGAATATTTCTTCCTTGCTTTGTAATTAATACATGTATTTATATGTATATCAAATCTTTGTTTTCCCTCTTTATTTTATCCCCTTTATCATATGACATTAGCTGTTTTGTTCACATTATGGTATTTAAGTTGTGAGATACCAATTTTTAGAGTGACTATTCCCCAAGGACTTGTACCCTATTTTGGAGAGATTTAATGCATTTCCAGTTGTACATGGGACAGTTGAGTATTGTGAGGTGAGGAAAAAATGTGTCTGTTATTGTTTTCTATTTAGAGATTGAGTATGGTTTAAGATGATATGTATAGCTGCCAAATCGACAACGGATGGATCATCATGGTCAGGTTTATGTGTCAACTTGACTAAGTGGTGGTCCTCAGATGTCTGGTCGGGCAAGTGCTGGCCTGTCTATTGCTATGGGGACATTTCATGGACTTAAAGCATGACCACATTGGCTGCATCCACAGCTGATTGCATTGGCAATCATTAAGGGGAGTATCTTCTGTAATGAATGATGCTTAATCTGATCACCAGAAGGCTTTTAAGGAGAATTCAGGAAACATAATCACTCTTCCTGCTTCAGCCAGCCAGCTTTTCCTGAAAGTTTGTTGAGGACCTTCATTGGAGCTACCCGCTCATGGCCTGCCCTATACACCTTGGGCTCTACATTCCCGCATTTATGTGAGGCACTTTTTTCTTTTTTTTTATTTAATAAAACAAACAATATACTTAGAACCACCAACAATGGGTGAGACACTTTTATAAATTTTATATTTTATATAAAGCAGAATGTGCATTCTGCTGTTGTTGAGTGTTCAATAGATGTCAGTTAGATCAAGTTGGTTGATGTGCTGTGCCAATTTGAAACTGTTGTGTACCGCAGAAAAGTCATGTTCTTTAATCCTGATTCGATGTTGCCGGGTGAGATCTTTTTTGTTAAGTTCTCTATGGAGCTATGACCTACCTAATTGTGGGTGGGACCTTTTGATTAGTTTTTTCTGTGGAGCTGGGTCTCTACCTACTCAAGTTGGGGCCACTTAATATAGTCCTTTAAGAGAGAATCATTTTGGAAAAAGCTTCAAAACTGACACAAACAAGAGACCTTTGTAGCTGCCCCTGGGAAAGCCATTTTGAAAGGAGAAGTCAGGTGAGAAAGTTAGCAGATGTTGTCATACTCCTTCCCAGCTGACAGAGAAACCCAGAAGCTACCACTGTTTAAAATACGATCCATATTTGTTGGTTGCTTGCTTTCAGGCAAATGTTATCATATATGATTTTTTTCTAGTAAAATGGGAATGATACTATAGTATTTGCTTTATTTGAGTTTTTCTGAATATTAAATAAGAAAATATAAATAAATCCCTTAAATGTTGCTGAATATGTAGTCATTGCTTCATAATGGACATTTACTAATATTAGTGTGATAAACTTCCTTCTGATATATCTCTTTATTCAAGTGGAAGGGATATTGTCCCTTAAATTAAATGGAGATGACTTGGTTTGCTGAATATAAACATGGAGAGTGAAATAAATAGAAACTGTCTATGTGAATATCAGGACCAAAGACAGTGGAATTTACTCACAGTGTTCCAGAGTGCAACTTCACATTGTTTTAAATAACTTTATTGTAGTTTCCTAGGTTGCTTAAGGTAAATGCCATGAAACAGTTCAGCTTAACTAATTGGAATTTATTCTGTCATGGTTGAAATCTGGGAAAATATCCAAATCAAGGCGTCATCAAAAAGATGTTTTCTTCCCAAAGACTGACAGCCATCAACTGGCTCCTCTGCCACATGACAAGGCACATAATGGCTCTGCTGGTTTCTTCCTTCTCTTAAGGTTTTGAAGTTTTCAGCTTCTTGTTTCCAAAGTGCGTTCTCTCTCTATCTGTATTCATTCCACTTACAAAGGACTCCCATAAGACTCCTAAGAACTATCATGAATGGGTGGGCCATATTGACTGAAGGAGCATCATCAAAAGGTCCTACTTAAGATGGGTCCACACCCATCAGAATGGATTAACTTTGAGAACGTTTTTCTGGGGTACACTCAGCTCTAAACCACCACAAACATTTATAAAATCTTGTTAGAAATGGTTTATTTTTCTCCCCTCAATGACCATGTAAATATTTTTCACTTCTCTAAGGCCTTGATTCATTTATTGCAATGAGTCTTCCTCTTTTCTTTTTCCTTCTTCTGCTTCCCATCCCCTCTTTCTGCTTATCTTTCCTTCTTGTCCTCTCTCCCTCTTCCTTCTCTTTCTTTATTTCTTCCACGTAAGCTTTTAGTTGCAAATTTAATGTCACTAATTTACCTGCTTATCGGCAACATTGTTTCATTAAAGACACAGATTAAGAAAATCTTAATATTTGCATTTTCAAATTATATATTTGAAAGGATGATATTAAAATCCTAAATATTTTGACACAGATTCCTTAGGCATAGTCAAAACATCATGTCAATCTGCAATGTTTTTTCATATCATGCTATTCCCCATTACTTTCACAGCATAGATAAATGGACAATAGGGTAAATCAAAGAGCTTGTTTGTTCTATTATGTTTGGGTGGGAGTGGGGAGGTTAATGACTTTTAAATGGACATCTGCAGTCTCATGTAGTGAATAGATATAAAATTCTCAGTATAGAAAATGAGATGAAATTAAAAGCAAAAATTTGAAAGCCAATGCTTCAAAAATTTTCTTGTTTTAAAACTTAATTTCTGACAAGTTTAGGTAGGTTTTTATGTCAGTGCAATGCCTATGTTGATAAAGATGAGCTCAAAACATTCCAAAGCAATTTAATTGGGTTAGAGAATTCATACTCTAGTAAGAATTATGATTGTGAATAATTCCATATTTATGAGCTTATCACATATATTCATGACCACATTGCAAATACTTGCTTTTTCCTGGAAACTAAAGATTCCATCTAACTATAAATATATGTCATAATTATATAAGCTCCATAAGGACATTATTTTTATCTATTTGATTCACTATTATATTTCAAGTGCTTAGAAAATTGCCTGATTCATAGATGCTCAATGAAAGTGAATATTTGTCAAATGAATAATATGTATATAATCAAAATTTAAAATTACTTTTTAGGAGCCGCCATAAAATTAAATGTTAATTCAAAAGAAAAATAATATACGAATATGAAAAATTTTTAAATTTCAAAGAACTTCAAGATGTCAGAAATACTAAATCTTTTACACACCTTTGATCAAAACTATTTAATATGAGATAGAATTAGTTTAGAGAATTATCTTATTTACTAGTATTTAATATATTTGCACAAGAAATAATAGACATATGTTGTTCCTCATTCTCCTAGCTCAAAAGTAAAATGGGAAATCAGGTCTAAGTCCAATATCTGTTGAAATATAAGCCTATTTTGTTACCCTCACTGCAATAGGAGAAAACTATTAAAGAAGGAAAGAATGGTACAAAGTCATCAGATCTTAGTGTCTTATTTTTGTGCTGCATTGAAGAGCTAGTAACTCTAGCAACAGAAGATGTGGCTTGTCTGTTTTCTTTGTTTTTCCCCAAGCATTTTTGTGAAGATATTTCACAAAATATCTTCAAAAAATATCTAAATATATACATATTTAAATGCCTAAAGACATTTCACAAAATATTTAAATGTGCTTTAGTATTCACTAACAAGGAAAAAGTTAAAGTGCTCATTAAACTTACTGAATTCTGAAGTTTCTTTTCATTTATTATATTCAATATGTGTTGACATAACAGAAATCTACTAAAATGTTCTTGTACTTAGAACAATTCTCTATGATAGCTTTTTAAGAAACTTTTTTATTTTATAATATATATACAAAGCAAAGAAAGAAAAAAGCAATAGTTTTCAAAGAACTCTTCAACAAGTCGTTACAGGACAGAACCCAGAGTTTGTCATAGGCTACCATACCATCATCTTAGATTTTTCCTTCTAGCTACTCCAGAACATTGGAGGCCAGAAGGAATAAATATTTCATCATCATAATTGACTATTTTTTTTCTTTTTTTGTGAAAAATAACATATATACGAAAAAGGAGTAAATTTCAAAGGACAGCACAAAAATTACTTGTAGAACAGATTTCAAAGTTTGGCATGGGTTACAATTCCACAATTCCAGGCCTTCACTTCTAGCTGCTCCAAGACACTGGAGACCAAAAGAAATATCAACATAATGATTCAACAATAATACCTGTTTGCCAAACCCTACCTTCTTTGTATAGCTTACCATATGATAGCTTTTTGATGAATAAAATATTACAGATTCATGCTATGTTTTAGCAGAATGTGTGTGTAAGATGTTCTGATTTGAAACTATAATGAACAATGAACAATGATTGTCACAATTCATGGCTCAGAATAACCAGGAATAATGCAAAATGTGCAATGATGATAATTATCTTACTTGGAAAAATTAGAGCCCTCTTCTTTTCATGGCCATTACAATGAAGTCACTAAATCATAACTGTTATTTCCAATGTTCTAATGTTATAGTCATCATAGCACTCAATATGAGACAGAGAAATTTAGTACTACCACATAGGGCCAGATTAGGATTGGGTCAGAGCCTTTTCTGGTTTGGTTCTTTGGAAGCTAAGCTTTTATTTTACCATTTGCCACACAAAATTTCTCTGACTTAACTTCCATGGCTTATTTAAAAAAATTTCTTTAGATAATTTTTCTTCCATAAAGTATCACACAATGTAGCAAGTGAATGGAGTGTTAAATGAGGTTAATGTGGATTAAAGGTGGTTAAACAAACAAATAAACAACAACAAAAAAAACACAAGCATTTGCTGATGAATCAGGATGAGCACTTGAAATCTTCATTGTACTGCTTTAAAAAAATTAATCTGATAACACTACTGCGTGGGAATTCATTGCTGCTATTATAGAGTTTACAATTTGTATAGCCGAACAGGATTTAAGTTCAGTTTTGTGGTATTCCACAAAACCACAATGAATGGCTAAGACATAACAAATGTGGTCTGGTTTACCTTTTAAAGATATATCGAACAATTTGTGAAATGTCAACTAGTGCACATATTCCAGGGGACAAATGTTTAAATTTTGTAACTGTCATCAATAAATTACGCTGCTGAAATAAAACAGGAGCACTTGTTTCTGATTCTTCAGCAGTGCTTTAAACACCTGTTATTAAAAAAGGATTTTAATTGCATATTTATGTCATTCAGTAGGTCTCTGTAACCTAGCTCTGAAAATAGCCTAGTCATGTGCATCTATCTCCAGAAAATGCCTATTGCTTGGTGATCCATTACTCATTTGTATTTGCTGCAGTAATAAAATATAATTAGTGTGGGAAACATGTCTGAACTTAACCCTCATGCTCCCTCAAAATACAAAACAAATGTAGAGATAATGCAAATATTTGTTTGCAACTCCTTTAAAATTTTTTGGAGATGAAAAGTGCATGGGGGGGGGGTGAAAGACTTTTATAACAAGGTGGAAAGGATCTGTACTGCCTGCATATTGATGGATTTTATTGTAGATTTTAAGGGCGTTCTGCTAGTTAGAGTCTGTGGGATGCAAAAAGTGAAGTTTAGGGCTCCTTCTGGAACAATTTGAGATCCTTAAATATCAGGACAATAAAGTTAAGCAGGACTTCTGGGAACCTAAACAATGTGAAATCTGATCAGAAGGCTCTGTCAAAACAGGAACAATGAAGAAAAATTGTTAACTTCCTGTAGAGACATATTGGGTGACATAAAGTTAAAATACCAAACCGAGTGAGCTTGTTTCTTTCGTGCCACCATAGAAACTCACATTACGACATTTTGATTTTTGCATTCTGTACCCACCACGGGGTTTTGAACTATTTGAGGACATGGTCTGTGTGTTTCTAATTTTTTTTTTCCACAGCCCATGGCACAAGGTCTGGTGCATAACAGACAATCACTCGGTATTTACCATATGAATAAATATGCTAATGCTCTTGTCGATATATCTTCTATATGCAAATATTGACTAGAATAACAAATATTGGACTGTCAGAAATATGAAGACACTTATAAATACTTTATGAGAGAGAAGTGGAAGATTTCAAAATATTCTTTTTAATTTTCCAGACTACTATTCTGGAGATTATCCCAAAATCATACAAGATACTGAAATATGCCGTGTGATACAGGGATTTCCCTGTGTAACAGATTGAATCGCATCTTGGATGTTAGGCCAATGTTTTGACTCTTCCAGAAAGAATCAAGGAGCAATCTTAGGGTCAATATACTCTGATTAAACCTGAGTTGTAGGCAGGAAGACTTGGTTAGCTCTATCTAGATTTTTCGATTTATCTCCTATATTGTTTGATTTGGCCAATTATGATGAGGAGGAGATTAAAATTCCCATCACAACAAAAATAGCCCATTATTTTTTCTTTCTGCAAAACTAGGTTGCATTAGCCCAAGCTCCTCAGACTCAGTACCTGAGATAAGGATATGTGTGCAAGTAATTGATTAAGGACATGTCCCATAAGAAACCAGGCACCCTGAGAAAGTGTGACAGGAAAGGGGAGGTTTTCGGACAGCCTCTCAGAGCCTCAGAGGAGATCTGGAAGGTAAATCATACTTCACAACTGCCCCACTCCAAAGCAAAAGTAGCTGGGGCTGCCACACTTTGGCACCTGTCAATCATTAGTTAAGACTTGGGGGAACATAGCTTCCCTGGCAATTTTGTGTTCCATGCTTTGGTTCCTGTACTCTAGGGCATTCTTCCAAAAGCCAAATCCACAGGTGCTGGCTGTTAGAAGCAGTGTTGCATGGAAGGTCAAAGGTTCTTCACTGCATAAATGTGGTCAAAAGGAACCCAAGAGGATTTGGCCAGAGCACCAGTGCTCTGGACCATGCATACAGGTATGGTAAACTAAACTGCAGCTGTAAGATTGATCTGTGAGCACAAACAAGAACAAAATAATTTAATGACAAGACTGAATCATTTCATGTTATTTTGCTAAAATAGATTGGTGTTTTAGGAAGGATGATTTTTCCTGCAAGGCAAGAGTATTAAAAACCTGGGAAAAAAACAAAGCATAAATAAATAATGGAAAGTTTGACTAGGTGATTTATATATATATGTTTTCTTCAGAGTAACTTGTTCTTCTTTTGGGAATGTCAGTAATTTTCATCGTAATATAGTCAAGGCTAGCAGGTCCAGAAATTTTTAGTTTCTTTAAACTTAATGTTGCATTTCTTTTTAATTTTAAAAATTAATTTTTAGGGCAAAATTGTTTCCCAGTTATTCATTGGGCCTTGCTATAGTGTTCAAGCACTAACAACATACATTACTCACAGTAACACCAGACATTTCATATTATTGGTCTTGATATAATTGCAAAAAATATAATAAAACTTATTTAGTTGTTTTACTTTGATTATAGCAAGGCATGATAAATAGTCAACCAATATGGATGTTAGGAGAATTTTAGCCCATGTTGCTATGATTACCACTAGTTAAGCTATTAAATGGAAACTTTCAATTTCAATTTCCTCATCTGTAAAACTTCATGAGAAGTTCTGGGCTCATGAAGAATAGCCCAGAGACTATAACAATTTCCTGAGCTCCCACAGCATGGGAGAGTCTGAATTCTGACCATGTAGAAGGAAGCTCCTTTACTGAAAACCCTGGGCCTTCCATGAAGACCACAGAACATCAGTAAATGAGCTTTACAAAGAACTCAGTAGGGTCTTTTATTCCTTGTTGGAGCCATATTTATTTACAGTAATAAATGATATCTTGTTATTGTGAACACATATTGTAATAAAAGTTAATGACATTACTTTTACAATCATCTCACTCAAAGTTTGTTTTTTCCGTTATATTTCAGAATGAAGGAAATGAATCTCAGCATGATGCTTGAAATCTTGCCTTGATATAAGAATTGCTGTCATATTCATCATATTTGCAGTTTTCTTTCTATCTCATTACCTATCACCAAGATAGTTGTAGAAAATAATTGTATTTCACTTTGCATAACATTTCCCAAATGAGAGATAAATGTCTATATTTCTTCCATGATACTGTTATGCTTAGTCCAAAATAATATGCTTATTTATCATTATGTGCACGGGATTGGCAATATATTAATATTAATGCTATAATCTTTTTCTTTAATTTTAATGAACTGCACACATGATTCTTTATTTCGAAATATAAAAAGTGCAAAATTACAATCTCATCATTTTAAAATCTTTTTAAAAATATCTTTTTTACTAAAATATATAGAACATACTAAAAAGAACACAGACCTTAAAAGTGCAGCTTAGTGAATTATCACCCCATGAGACAAGCATCAAGTCTAGAAACTGGAAATCAACAACAATCAAGATACTAAAATTCTAGTCCCTGCTGATTTGTCCCCCTGAAGGTACCTACTAATGTAGCTTATCAAACTCAAGAAATTTGAACTTTATATAAATGGGGACCTGAAGTGTTTTGGTTTGCTAACGATGCCAGAATGCAATGTATCAGAAATAGATCAGCTTTTATGAAGGATTTATTAAGTTGCAAGTTACAATTCTAAAGCCATAAAAATTTCCAAATTAAGATCTAAAAGAGCATATCTTCACCCAAAAAAGGCTGATCACATCTGGGGTTTCTCAGTCACACAGCGATGTCTGCTAGCCCTTCTCTCAGAGCTTCTGGTTTCAAACAGCTCTCTCAGCTTCTGGCTTCTCTGAGGTGATTGCCTTCTGCATCTGCAAACATCTGTCACTTGGTTTCATCTGCATGCTCTCTCTGCAGGCTCTGATTTCTCTCTCATTCAGACTCCAGAAAAGATTAAGACCTACCTTGAATGGGTGAGATCACATCTCCATGAAACAATCTAATCAAGACAACTCACTCACAATAAATCTGTACCTGCAAGATTGAATTAAAAGGGCATGGGTCTTCTAGGGTGCACAACAGTTTCAAACTAATACATTCCACTCTCTGGATCCCCAAAAGACATCCTCTTCAAATGGAAAAGACATTAATTTCATTGCAATATCACAAAAGACTTACATCATTTTAGTAGCAAAACAAATCTAATGCCAAGCCAAAAAAAGTCAAAATCTTATCAAATCAGCTCCAAGCATGGTTTGTCCTAAGCCAAAATGTTCCTCTGACTGTGGACCTGTGAAAATTAGAACACGTTATCTGCTGCCAATATACAAGGTAGGGACAGTCATAGGATAAATGTTTCCATTTCCACAAGAAGTTGGAAGGAAAACAGGGGTCACTGGACCCAAACAGTTCCAAAAACCTGTGTCTTACTCCATTAGATTTCAAAATCTGAGAGTAATTTATAGAATGACATTTCTCCTTAGGACTTGAGAAAGTGGCAGTTCCACACTTTCCAAGGGTTTACACAGTGTCTCTCTCCAAACATGGTTGTGAGGGTTTTAACATACCCAAACATTGGGGAGACCACCTTGTTCTCTGCTCCACCATCCTCAAGTATCTGGGTGGCACCCAGACTCTCTACCATCTCCAGGACATACACTGAATCCCATCAGAACAGTGGAGTGAAAGACTCCTCAATCTCTGAGGAGAGTGCACCTCTCATTCTGACACCTGGGACACCAAAACTCTTCTAGAACAATGAGGCAAAAGGTCCCCCTCTACTTTCAGGGCAAACTCACCCTCTCCACATGCATGGATGGATCCATTCTCCTGGCCCAAGACTTTAGCTTCCATGTTTCTGCCATTGAAGTCATGTGTCCTTCAATCTGGCTTTTTTCTCCTCCTTTTAGTCCAGACTGGCAGTGGTTCCATTCAAACAGATCTTGCAAAAATTTGCTGCCTTGACATGAAATACACAGGGGTCACAATTTCAGACAATAGGACTTTCCACAAATCCTTTTTGGATAACTCCATCTTCAATCCTGGCTTTTTTCTGAAATGGCTGTCTGCTCCTATATTTAGCTAAATCCTCACATGAGGTACTCTTCTATAGGGTCTCATTTTCCAAAAGCTCAGAATTTTCTGAACTATCAGATTCTGATTTCTTTGTATCCAATAATTCAGTTTTCAGCTTATCCCTTTCCTGTTGCTTTTTTCTATAAGCTATAAGAAAAAGCCAGGCTGCATTTTCCATATTTAATTTGGAAATTTCCCCAGCTAGAAATCCAAACTCATTACTCTCAAATTCTGCCTTCCATACAACACCAGGACTCAACTTTGCCAAATTCTCTGCCACTTTAAAACAAGGATTGCCTTTCTTCGAGGGTGCAATGGCACAGTCATCATTTCTATCTAAGGTGTTATCAGAAGAAACTTGAATGCCCATGTTTCTACCAACAGTCTCTTCAAAGTATTCTCAACCTCTCATTTTATGCTTCACACAATTCTTTCCTCTATTTAAAAAGTCATTCAACATGTTTGGTATTTGCAAACTCACCAGCACTCCACTTCTCTGGTACCGAAATCTGTTTTAGTTTGCTAATGCTGTCAGAATGTAATATACCAGAAATGAATTGGCTTTTACAAAGGGGATTTATTGTGTTACAAGTTACAAATCTAAGGCCATACAAATATCCAAATGAAGGTATCAGTAAATGTTGTCTTCACTCAAGAAAGGCCAATCACATCCAGGGTTTCTCTGTGACATGGAAATTCACATGGCAACATCTGCTGGCCGTTCTCTCCTGGCTTCTGGCTTCAGATAGCTCTCTCAGCTTCTGGCATCTCCTGGGGCACTGCCCCTGTGCTTCTCCAAATTCCCATCACTCGGTTTGGCAGTAAAGGGAGCTAAGGATTTAAGGAAAAGAGATACATATTTAAAGTACACCAGCTATTTACCTTAATTACTCCCCCAAGAAAGAAAGGAAAGGTTTTTTGTTAATTAATGTGTGAAATCACAAAAGAAACAATATAATAAGTTAATAGACTCAATTTCACAACTTGGTCTCTTAAATAAATTGAGGAAATAATTGAGGTGAATTTTAATGTTTTACAGAAAAGAAAAATGACATTGCTTTGAAAGATTTGGGGACTTCAACTATATGTTAATGATAAGTAAAGCTCATGGAGTCCAAGCTGCTATTAATTGATTTGTCTAAGGAAATTAAACGGCACAGAGTCATATGTAGACAGTGACTATAATCTAGTTTTTAACAATCTAGTCTTTCTTCTAGAAAATATGTCATAAAATTTCCCTCAATTGCTGTATTATTCTGATAATATGCACACTATAGGAAGCCATATATGGGAATCGAGGGGGTATTGCAAAGAGATGACCTTTGACAAGTCTGAAATCAAATTTTAAAATTAGAGCAAGTCTTGTTTTTCATACTGCATGTCTCTCTCTGTCTTTCTCTCTTTTTAATCTTTCATCTACAGAGAATAAATGGTACATATAGTTTTTCTGGGTTATAGGATGGCTGTGAAAAGGTCAGTTAAAGCCGCATGTACAGTTGATATTACCAGCAAGGACAAATGTGTGTTTCTGAAATTGTGAGAACCACATTTATGAGCCAAGCTGACAGGAAGCCTCAGGGGACATCTTTCCTTATGACAACGTCAAGTGAATTTTTTCTTCTGAAACTAAAAGAGGCAAACTCACCCCCAGAGCATGGTGTGATATAGTCCTTTGGCCTTGCAAAACAGGGGACAGAGTTTTACAGCCTCATTTCAGAGCACCAGTCCAAGCCAAAGTGCAGCACTAATGCCCATTCTCATCTACTGGACTTTCCTTAAGGAACTAGAAACAAGTTCAGAAATACTTTATTCTTTTTACTGATGGTTATTTAATTTCTCGGACAGTATGGTTGGTCAATACGGTTGCCTATGTGTTTCTCCCCTATCTTGCAAAGTCCCTAGCAGACTTTGATCCATTTGGGTCCATTTGGGTTACAGTAGATATTGGTCAATGAATTGTTGGTTGTGACATTCTCACCACTTTATCATTTTGATTGCTGAGAAAAATATCCTAGGGATAACATATCTTTAAGTTTTATACAATTTAAACAATAAGTATAACTCACAATGCAACATGCTTAATATCCCAGGTCTCTTTTTATGACAAAATCCAAAATTTTGCAGCTTAAGGAATGTATTTAGGAACATAATCTTGATCAAAACCAGGAACCAAAGCATACATGTTATTTGATGAGTGCCTCTAATATGTTAGGTATGTCATCCTATAAAATAAATGTCATCTAAATCGAAGCCTTTGCATAATGTACTAGAAATGGGCTGTTGGCTGAATTCAGGATTTTTAGAAATTCAACTGACACCATCCAGAGACCCAAGCAAAGGGTGGAAGTTACTTTGACACAGGTGAAGTGTACGACACCACACCCAGTTACTCAGAGCAGGGATGAAACTGGGACTCAGCTAGATAGAGATGTTGGTAAGATCCTCAAAGTCCAACTCAAATGTTGAGAGGTGTTGCTACTAGTGAGGCTACTATAGGGTCTTTTCAGTGCCCTGTTTTGCACTTTGTATTATGTTTTAATGCTCTTGGCCCTCAGAACTATTCTGGAGAAACTAGCAGGACCCTTCTCCATTCCAGTGAAGACTGGCACCTTCTAAACATGAAGTGCCTCAGTCATATTATTCCCTTAGCAGGCATAGATCCCAGGCTGGTCTAAGTCTGGTCTCAATTAGACTGTAATTTCCATGCTGCTATAATCATAGCCTCAAGGTGGTTCCAGAGAAGTAGATGGAACACAGAGGATCCTGTTGGAAAGTGGGCTTCAATGGCCCGTCTCCTCAACTACAATGACTTTGAGTCCTTATGTAGTCTAGTAGAATTGGAAGGCATGATCTTTCCTTTCAAACACTCAATTGGCTTCCCATCTTAAAAAGGATAAAGACTTTGAAGTCTCTAGGGTTTTTTAGAGTTCTGCTAATATTCTGGGAAACTTGAACATAAGTATTAATCTTAAGTATGAAATATAGAATATGTTAGAATATATCAACTAGTTGATGTGATGTTTTATAAAATTAATTATAAACTGGGTAGTGCTAACACATAAGCAGTACACATAACATCAAAGAAGAAGAATTTGAAAAATATTTGAAAGGATAGTATTTTCAAATAAAATCAAGTTTTAGAACCTAATGTTTGGAGCTTTAACTGGCCACAACTAAAATTGTGGCAAATCATGTTGAAATGTTTGATATCATGTGCAGAAATGACTCGTGTAAATCCAGAAACATTCATGTCTTCTGACGACTGCATCTCACCTAAGCAAAATGAATGCTCTAAACTGAGAAAGAACACTAGGCAAGGAGGAGGTACCCAAAGTGTAAATCCATACATTTTTTTCATATGTTTATAGATGGATAAAGAGGTAGCATTATAAATGGTGTGATATGGTAGCAAGGACTGGGGAGCACAAAAGACTTCATAACATTAACAATTATCTTCTCATCATTACTGAAGTTCTTAAGTTAAAATGGTCCACAGAAGCAAACAAGCAAACGTCCTTTGTGTTATTCTTGTGATTGGTAGAAACCAACTTTATTCTTATGTTGAATTCCCTGTATATAGCCAGAGTATATTCAGTCTATAATAGAAACAGATTATAGATGAAGACATATAAGTGCTCTAAATACATTTAAAATAGCTTGAGAAATTTGGGGGGGTGAGACGGTGACTCAGTGGCAGAATTCTCACCTGCCACGCCAGAGACCTGGGTTCGATTTGCAGTGCCTGCTAATGCAAAAAAAAAAAAAAAAAAGGCTGAGAAACTTAAATTTAATAGGTAATAATATAGAACCAATAATTACATATTTCTGGGAAGCAAAAAAGCCATGCAAAATATAAACTACTCAAAGGAGAAATCTCAAATAATATGAAATTAGAGCAAATTTGACAAATCTTAGTGAATAGTGTTGAAACTTCCATTGATGCTCAATAAGTCTATTTTCCTTTAGGCAGAAATCTATTTTCAAAAGAAAAAAAATTCAACAGTCACTTACTTTACCTTACAGTTAGCAGGAGTGGTACCTGTAGATAAGCAATTATAGTGGCAGTGGCCAACATTTCAGAGCTTTGTTTACTTTCTATGTGATGTGATTTAAATACATTAATTAGTCGCCACCTCCAAATGATGCTATAGAAGTATACGATTACTATCCACAATTTAGAAATGGTGATCCTGAACTTAGTAAGGGTCCATGACTTGAAAGATACACTAAATTGGAATGGAGTACCAATTAAGCACAAAGGTTATAGAACTTTAGAACATGCATATTAGCATAAAATTGTGATTTGGCTGCTTTAGCTGAATCAAAGAAAGCATAAAACAATTTGCTGAGGTGAAACATATTTCTAAATGTTAATATTATTTTTCCATTTTCATCCCTTATCTCTATCAAAAGTGATAATAACTTCCTTAAATACTATGAATTGTGATGTTTGTTAAAAATTAAGCTTTCGTTTAAAAACTACCTGTATCTAAAATTAGTGTAAAGGGTAGAAATGATAAAAAAGAAATTATGTATACAGAAGAATGTAATATGTAAGAATATATCTAAGAGGAAATAATGTCAATTAATAGATAATTACTTTTGTTAGAAAAAATAACAAGATGCAATCATGTAAGTGTTTTTAACTGAATCAGAAAGAAGGGTCATATTTTATAAATGGTCATACAGGAATCAAAGAAAAATGGAAATTGTTCTTCTCTAGGAATTGTGTAGAATGAAATGAAAAGTAACATATAAACCCTTTACTGGAAAGAAGTTTATTTTATGGGATTGAATCAGATTTGGAGCTTCTGGAAATAAATTAACAAGTAACTTTTGGAGTTTGAAAGTTGCTAAGTGAATAAGTAGGTAAGAACCATTGAAAAAGTCACTGTTACTTTAGTTATGAAAACAGCTTAATGAAATAGCATCTATGAAAGAGCAGGTTGTAATTCCATTGGAGAAATGAAGAGCCCTGTTTGTAATTTGCCTGTTTAGTCCCTTTAGCCCATTTGTTCAACTAAATTGGGCATGAAGGGGGAGGGGCGTGGAAAAGAGGTGTGCATTTGTTCTCCTTTTATTGACCAGCTTCTGAAGGTTTCAGTCCCCGTGGAGACAGTTACATTAGAAGATTGTAGAGAATACCTGTAGCTCATTTATCCTAGGAGAAAGACAGAGGAGCAGGGCTTTATTTATTGTTAGCTCAACTTCTCCTACTCAAGAAAATGGGTTTTTATCAATAATGGAGACAAAAATATTACTTGGATTTTTTTTTAATTTATACATAATGATGTCTTATTCATAATATATGTTAAAGCAACAAGTTTAAGTGCCTCCTAAGTAGTATTGTCTGTTCCTTTTTCACAAAGGAAAATGTTTTATATGGGAGCTCCTATATGCCAGCTGACCAATAATACCAGTTGACAACAACCACACTGAGACACCATAAAGAAGTCTAAACAATGGCCTGCATAAGGCACGGACCTCTCCTCTCTCGGATCTTGAGGCTCTTTCGAGTTGGGCTACACAGAGGTAGCATTAGAAACACAACCACATGCTATGCTGTGTTTTTAGGGTCACCTCAGATAAGTTGATGAAGTGAAATGACTCATCCATAACCCATGGTCTTTGCCTTGGATGTACAGGCTGGAGACCTTGGGATACCAGTTCAAACCAGAATCACTGATTTTGAGTTGTTCTGAGGAGGCTCTGATGTGGCTGCCACTTTGCACGTTTGAGATGAAAAGGCATTTACCCAGGACCTTTCTTTCCCCCATGCTTATATTTGAATGACTTCTACAATATGAATGGTGGTCTCTGACTTTTGAAAGCATTTTGAATAATGTGGAGTTCATCTTTCCAAACATAATTTGGAGGGGCACTCTGTTGGGAACTGCATATGAGTAAGCTCACACATCCCCCAGGGCTTCTCCTGGACTTTGGGCTTCTTTTAGGGTGTCCACGGAGGAAGAATTTGAGAATCTCTGTTTTGCTGATGCCTCCCTGCCTTCTGATTTCTATTTCCTCATGGATGTCCTCTTACACAATTCACCAAGCCCTATTACTGACATATGGCCATGTCATTCATGATAGGGAAATAGAGATGTGGTAAAACAAATTCAAACTCGATTTCCATTATATCTTGTTTATATGAACGCATGAAAGAATAATGAAATGCTGCACATTGCTGACACATGTTCTTTTTTTTGGAGAGTATGTCCTAGTGTAATTTTGGCAGATTGTAACCATCCAAGGATTTCTGAAATCATATCCTAAGTGCCTCTGACTTTGATTCTTTATACTACATATAAAAGGATATATAATATATTATATGGTTGTATGATGACTCCATGACAATAAAAATATGTGAAATTCCACTGGATAGTAATTGCCATAATATTATCATTGGGCACTTATGGAGTGTCACTTGGGTTATTTACTTAACACTCCACGAAATCTTAGTGTAGTTATCATTATCCGATTGTAAAGTTAAGGAATTTCGAGAACAAAGTTAAATGACTTCTCCATTCTCAAGAGTATCCAATTTAGATGTCACAGCAAAAAAAAAAAAAAAGATTAATTTGGCTGTGTCTGATTCTGGAGCTTTGCCTTTAACTAACTATATAATATTCACTACAGTAATTTAGAATAATAGATGAGGATTTAAGGATAGCTTGGGGAGTGCTAAGTGAAAAGAATTAAAAATTTGATCTTCAAAATAGTAAGAGGTAACCTCTTTAATGCTAACAGAAATTGTATATGTAAGAATGCAGGATTAGATTAACAATCTAATTATATGAGTCTACACTGGAGGCTTAAATCCTGTCAAGGTCAATTAAGTTCTTGATCCTACTGAGAGACATAAACACAGCTAGAACTGTTCATTGTGCGCTTTTGGATTAGATTTTAAATCCATAATTTTGTCTGTTCTGCATACAATTATGACCCTATAACACTTTGTTACAAGACAAGGAGTTTGCCCCGTACCCTTGGTCAAATTTGGAAATCAGCTGGAAGTTTTAGGAAGCTGAAATCTTATTTTATCCCTCAAGGCTATTATCCACTCTTTAACACTCTTTAAATTCATTTGTTTAAAAGGAAAAAAAAAAAAAAACACTCTAGAGTGAGTTTTATATCTTCTGAAAGCAATCTGTTTGAAAAGAAATGCCCAGGTATTTGAAGACTGGAGCAATTGCTCTAACAGGTTTATTTTCTATTGACTTCCTGTGTTTGATCATAGCCTTAACAATGTCATTTGTTTGAAAGGTGAAAAAGAGCTGTCTTTCAAGAACTGAAGTTAGAGCAATTTTACGCACAATTTGCATGTATCTCTGCATGCTTAATTGGTTGCTTCATTTTTGAAAAAATGAGGTAAGAGATTTGGCTTATATTCATTTGATCAGTAAAGATCAACAAGCTATGATTTTTAGAATTCATTTCCTTTCCATTGGTTTGCATGTAAATCTTAGACTCTATTCTTGTTAGCTGTACTCCTTGTGACCATTTACTTTGACAACTTCTCCTGACTATAAATTTGCAGTGCGTGTTTTGGTGATTATGACATTATAGGGATCACTGCTGCTATAAGCTCTTGGGGTAACTCAACCTCCAGGGAAAGAAGCAGATCTAAAGCCACAAGAGTTTGACCTATGTATTCCCATTACTGTAATATTGTGCATTTCTTTCTCTTAATCAGACTAACAAGAAATTGCCCTAACTGCTAACATTGTGTGAGTATTCTGAAGATTATTCCATGAATTATTATTGTCATTTAACATTTAAACTCTATCTTCAGGATACTGTCTTTCTCATCAAATAAAATTGCCAATAATAAACAAAGACATGAAATGCTTTAATTGATAATATAGATTTTAACATATTAAATTATATATGAAATATTAAAAATTACCTTAATTATTTTTATATGTTTAAATTTTCCTGTTCAATGAAGGACATCTTGCTGTAAACAGACCAAATCAAAATTCCCTAGAGTTTTTTCTCATACATTATTTTTGTCAGAGTCTAAACTTATCACAGCCTAAGCAATTAAAAAATTGCAATAAGTTTTTTTGTATGCTGAATGGTAGGGTCACATTTCATTCTTTTTTCATGTGAGTATCCTGTCATTGCAGCACCATTTGTTGAATTTTTGTTTTGTTTGCTTGTTTTGTGGGGAAGTGCATGGACTGGAACCAAACCTGGGTCTCCTGCATGGCAGGTGAGAATTCTACCCCCTTTCAATGATTTTTAAATGAATGATCTGAGTAATGCTTTTCAATAGCCACCCTTTACAAGTTACTCTAACATGCATTGTACGGGACACAGTATTCAAAATATGATGCAATTCCTTTCATAATCTAGCTGAGAAAATAAAAGATGTATATGAAAAGACAACAAACCCTGTGGCCAGTAAATGCTAAGTAAGTAAACCCTAAGAGATAGTGAGGAAAGTTGAAAGGCCTTCTTTAGAAACATCCTTTGTGTCTAACACGTACCACCAGTTTTACTGCCAATATGTTCTCTGTCACATCATCTGTGTATGTTTATATTTGCCTTCCCTACTTCTACACTTTTCTCCTCTAATCTAACATTTGCAAGCAGAAAAATTCCCATTAAGGCTAAGGTTACTGTAGGTTTTTAGAGCTGCAGGTTGCCTTAACTACCTCAGTAGAACTGCACCTTTTTCATTTTGGTGTTCACTACACCACTCAACATGGAAATTATTACATGGTGCAATTATTTTCATTTGCAAATTGGTTAACTGAGGTCCTTTTCTCTTTATCAAAACCTTTCTGTGGTTTCCCATTATTTTTATGATGGCTCAAAATTTCTGAGACTGAAGTACACAGTCTATCATTATTTGAAGTAAATTTATGCATCAACCTTCTCATGCAATGCCTCAGAATAATTCCACCATGTCAACGAGTCCATTATCTTCATTGTCCTGTGAAGACGGTATTTTTCATTCATAGTCTCTGCTGGTTTCCACACTATACTACACCTGCTAAAATCTTACCTGCCCTTTAGCAGAAGAAGAAAGTGAATGCTTGTAGGACCACTGAGTTAATGAGAATCTTTATAATAATAAATAATCCCCATGAAAACTGGATATGACCAGTGTATATGAATTTATTAGGAATTTTATATCTTCTTTTAATTACTGATTTTAGTCTACGTCTTATTAATTGAAGGCTGACTATGTACGAGAGTCTCAGGATATACAATTAAATGAGTATAAATCCAGACCTCATACTCTTTAGAATTTTAATAAAAGAAAAATATATTAAACAAATATCTTCATGGAAAAATCTGCAACAGCCTTCAATTTTTCTTCGTTACACTTACAATTATATTACTTTAGGAAGGATCATTGTTTTAATTGGTATTTCTTTAATTTGAGTGAAAAAATTCTTGCATTAATAATTGATTTGTATAAACTGAAAGATATTTACTTTTTCCTTTGTAATTTTTTGCTTCTAAGATCCTCTTTGTGAATGCTCAATAAATATTAATCTATTCTAATTTATTCATTGTTTGGATTGGAGCATGGTTAATGGGTATATATATACACACACACACACACACACATAACTTTTATTAGAGAAATTTTGTTTTTACCTAACGATCAAGCATAAAATACAGTACTCACTTATATCACCCAACACCAATACTTTACAATTGGTACAGAATATTTGTTATGATTGATGATAGCACGTTTTTACATTTGTGCCACTGTTTTAGTTTGCTAATGCTGCTGAAATGCAATATACCAGAAATGGGTTGATTTTTATAAAGGGGATTTATTAAATTACAAGTTTACAGGTCTAAGGCTATGAAATGTCTACATTTAGGCATCCAAAGAAAGATAAGTTGACTCTAGAAAGGCTGATGGGTCTGAAATATCTCTGTCACCTGGGAAGGCACATGGCTAGCCTCTGCTGGTTCTTTGGTTTTTGGTTTCAAATAACTTCCCCAAGGGCATTTTATTCTGCATCCCAAAGGTCGATCTCTATGTTGACTTTGAGCTTTTTCCAAAATTGCTTCCCTCTTAAAGGACCCCAATAAGCAGATTAAGACCCACCTTGAATGAACAGAGACACATCCCCAGGGAAACAACCTAATCAAATGGTCTCACCCACAATTGGCTGGGTCACAGCTCCACGGAAACAACTTGATCAAATAAATCCCACCCAAACAATAGGTGTGCCTTTACACAATTGAATTAGGGAAAAGAACATAGCTTTTTCAGGGTACATTAGAGTTTCAAACCAGAACAACCACTAACTAAAGTCCATGATTAACTTACAACTTGATGTTTGTTTATTGCAGTTCCATGAATTTTTTTTTTAATTTTCAATCTGGTACCATATATATATAATCTAACATTTTGCCTGTTAATCATATTCAAATATATATATTTCAGGCTGTCGATTGCATTTTTAATGTACTCCTATCACCACTATCCATTACCAAAATGATTCCATCATCCCATACAGAAGCCCTGTAGATTTGAAACCTTAACTTTCCATTCCCTCTCCCCACCCGGTCCTCTAAGTAACCTATATTCTAGATTTTGACTCTATGAATTTGCTTATTCCAATTGCTTCAAATCAGTGAGATCATACAATTTGTTCTTTTGTGCCTGGCTTATTTCATTCAACATGATATCTTTAAGCTTCATCCATGTTAGCACATGTATCAGAACTTTATTCCTTTTTATTGCTGATAATTTTCTATTATAGATCACATTTCATCATTCATGGAATGATGAACACTTGAGTTGCTTCCATATCTTGGCAATTGTTAGCAATGCTGCTATGAACATTGGTGTGAAGTCATATGTTTGAATCCCTGAAGTATATACCTAGGAATGGAATTGCCAGGTCATATGGTCATTCTATAGTTAGCTTTTTGATAAATTGCCAAGTTGTTTTTCATAGTGACTGCAACATTTTACATTGCCATCAGCAATTAATGCATTTTCTTATTCACAATCTCTCCAAAACTTGTTCATTTCCATTTTCTTAATACAACCATTCTCATGGGTGGGAAATGGTATCTCATTGTGGTTTTGATCTGCATTTTCTTGATGGATAATGACGTTGAGTGTCTCTTCATGTGTTTTCTGGCCAATTGTATATCTTCTTTGGAGATACATCTGTTCAAATCTTCTGCCAATTTTTTAAATTGGGTATTTATCTTTTTGTTGTTAAATTGAAGGTTTTTAAAATTTACTGGGTACTATTTCTTATCAGATACATGGCTTCCAAATATTTTCTCCCATTGTGTAGGCTGTCATTTTATTTTTATGATAAAGTCTTTAGAAGAACAAAAGTTTAAATTTTGATTAGATTAAATTCAAAATAGAAATTTCTCTATTTTTTCTTCTGTTGTTGGTGCTTTGGGTGTAAAGCCTAAGAAATTTTGCCTAACAAAATGTCCCGAAGGTGCTTCCCTATATTTTCACCCAGGAGTTTGATAATTCTAGTTCTTATGCTAAAGTCTCTCATTCATGTTGAGTTAATTTTGGTATACGGTGTGAAATATGGGTCCTTCTTCTCTTTTGTGCATAATGGATTTCCTGTTTCCCAAGACAGTTTATTGAAGAGACTCTTCTTTGACAATTGAGTGGCCTTTGCCACCTTGTTAAAAATCAGTTGGCCATAAATGTGAAAGTTGATTTCTGAGATCACAATTCTATTCCATTTTTCTATAAATCTGTCCTTACACCAGAACTATGCTCTTTTGATACTGTGGCTTTATAATAAGCTTAAGGATGGAAAGTGTAAGGTCTTCAACTTTATTCTTCTTTTTCAAAGTGTCTTTAGCTATTCAGGGCCCCTTGCAATTCCATACAAATTTGATAGTTGGTGTGGTAGTTACATTAGTTGTCAACTTGGCCAGGTGAAGGCACCTAGTTCTGTTGCTGTGGACATGAACCAATGGTAGGTGAATCTCATCTGTTGCTAATGACATCTGCAGTCGCTAGGAGGCGTGTCTGCTGCAATGAGTGACATTTTGACTTAATTGGCTGGTGCTTAAATGAGAGAACGCAATGTAGCACAGCCAAGCAGCTTGCATTCCTCATCTCAGCACTAGCAGCTCAGCCCAGGCCTTTGGAGATGCAGAAAGAAGTCACCCCGGGGAAAGTTCTTGGAACCCAGGGGCCTGGAGAGAAGACCAGCAGAGACCATCTTGTGCCTTCCACGTAAGAAAGAACCTCGGTGGAAAGTTAGCTGCCTTTCGTCTGAAGAACCAACAAAATAAATCCCCTTTTATTAAAAGCCAATCCGTCTCTGGTGTGTTGCATTCCGGCAGCTAGCAAACTAGAACAGTTGGCTTTTCCATTTCTGTAAAGAAGGTTGTTGGAATTTTCACTGGGGTTGCATTGAAACTATAAATTGCTTTGAGCAGGACTGAAATCATAAGAACATTTAGTCTTCCAATCCATGAACATGAAATGTCCTTTCATTTATTTACATCTTCTTTGATTTCTTTTAGCAAGATTTTGTAGATTTCTGTGTACCGGTTCTTTACATAATTATTAGCTTTATTCCTGGATATTTGCATATTTCAGTTGCTATTACAAATGGAACTTTTTTTTTTGATTTGTTCTTCTGATTGTTCATTGCTTTGCATCAAAATCTATTTATTTTTTGCATGTGGATCTTATACCTCACCCTTTCCTGAATTCATTTATTAGCTCTATGAGCTTTGTTGCATATTTTTTAGGATTTTCTGTATATAAGATCATATCATCTGCAAATAGGAGAAGTTTTACTTCTTCCTTTCCAATTTGGATGCATTTCTTTTCTTTCTTTATTTTTTTTTTTTTTTTGCCTAATTGCTCTTGCAAGAACTTACATTATAATGTTGGCTAACAGTGGTAGCAGTGGGTATCCTTATTTTCTTTCAGGCTTTAGAAACAAAGCTTTCAGTCTTTCATAATTAAGTAGGATGTTAGCTGTGGGCCTTTCATATATGCCCTTTTCATGTTGAGAAAGTCTCCTTCCATTTCTATTGTTTTAATGTTTTTATCAAATGGAGTGATGGATTTTGTCAAATGCCTTTTCTGTATCAATTCTGATGATCATATTTTTCCCCATGTTCTGTTAATAATGTCTATTACATTAATTGAGTTTCTTTTGCTGAACAAACTTTGCATACCAGTTATCAATTCCACCTGATCATGGTGTATAATTCTTTTAATATGCCATTGTATTTGGTTTGTAGTATTTTGTTGAGGATTTTTGCATTTTCTTTTCTTGTGGTATCTTTATCTGGCTTTAGTATGAGGTGATGCCAACCTCATTGGATGATTTAGGGAACATTCCCTTCTTTTCAATTTATGGATTAGTTTGAACAGAATTAGAGTTGTCTTCTTCAAAAGTCTGGTAAAATTCCCTTATGAAGCCATGTGATCCTGGGCTTTCCATGTTGGGAGTTTTTTTGGTGAGTGATACATTCTCTTTACTAGTATTTGGTTTGTTGAGATCTTCTATTTCATCTTGAGTCAATGTAGGTAGTTTATGTGTTTCTAAGAATTTGTCCAATTCATCTTCGTAATCTAATATTGGCATACAGTTGTTCATAGTATCCTCTTATAGTCCTTCTTATTTCAGTGTGGTCAGTAGTAATATCCCCCTTTACATTTCTGAATTTTGTTATTTGTATCCTCTCTTTGTTTTTTCTTTGTCAGTCTAGCTAAAAGTTTGCCCATTTTACTGAGCTTGTCAAAAAACTATCTTTGAGCTTTGTTTTTTCTTTATTGTTTTTGTTTTATTATTTCTTTTTACTTCATGCTAACTGATCTTAATTATTTCTTTCCTTGCTTCATTTTGGGTTTAGTTTGCTGTTATTTTTCTACTTCTTCCAGTTTTGAGGTTAGGTCTCTGATTTGACATTTTTCTTCTTTTTTAATGTAAGCATTTAATGTGTATTCTGATTTCCTTGGGTTCAGTGTTCTGTATATGCCTGTTAGATCTCATCGGTTCAGTCAATCATTCAAGTCCTGTGCTTCGTTATTTATCTTCTGACTAGATGTTCTATCCATTATTGCAAGTGGTGTGTTAAAAGTCTCCTACTATTAATGTAGAATCATTAATTATCCTTTCAACTTGGTCAGTATTCACTTCATATATTTTGAGGCTCTGCTGTTAGGTGCATATAAGACTCATAATTGTTACATCTTCCTGTTGAATTGTCCCCTTTTTCAATATATAATGACCATCTTTGTCACTTGTAAATTTTTTTGCTTAAAGTCTATTTTATGCAATATTAGTATAGTCACCGTAACTTTTTTTGATTAATACTTCTATGGTATATTTTTCTACAATCTCTGACCCTCAACCTACTTATATCTTTGAATTTAAAGTGATCTCTTGCAGACAGCATACAGATGCACTACACACACACACACACACACACACACACACACATATATATATATATATTTTTTTAACGTGGGCAGGCACCGGGAATCGAACCCCGGTCCTCTGGCATGGCAGGCAAGCATTCTTGCCTGCTGAGCCACTTTGGCCTGCCCAGATGCACTATATTTTAATATCCATTCTACCAATCTCTGCATTTTTACTGGAAAGTTTAATACATTTACAATCGAAGTCACAACTGATAATACAGGACTTTCCTCTGCCATTTTGCTATTTATTCTTTGTATGTCTTATACCTCTTCTTTGTCCCTCACTTCTGTCAAAGCTTACTTTTGTATTTATTTGCTTTATTGTGTTGTATCATATTCAGTATCTTCTCATTTCTATCTGGTTTTCTTTTTCATTTGTTCTCTAGTGGTTATCATGAGGTTGAAAATATAAAAACCATATTTAGTATGATACCACCTTAACTTCAATAGCATAGACATATATTTTTCCTAAAGCCCTCTATCCCCCCATCATTTTTTGTCCATGTTACCTATCATATATTTATACATTGTATCCCACAAATTATAGATTAATCACTACTTTTATGCATTCACATTTTAACAACTGTAGGAAGTGGAATTACATGGCAAGCAGTACACTAAAATAATAGCAGCATTCCTAATTACCTAAATAATTGTTACCTGTACCACGCATCTTTTTTTTTTTTTAATGGTGCTTTGAACACTGCTCAGTGTCTGTTCCTTTCAGTCTGAAGAACTCGCTTCAGCATTGCCTGTAGGGCAGGTCTAGTGGTGATGAAATTCCTCAGCTCTTGTTTATCTGAGCGAGTATCACTGGATATGAATTTCTTAGCTAGCAGTTGTTTTCCTTCAGAACTTTAAGAATTTCAGCACAGTGTCTTCTTGCATGCATGGTTTTTGAGGAGAAATAGATACTCAATATAATTGGGAGTCCCTTGTATGCAAGTTGCTTTTTCTGAAGCTTCAAAAATGCTCTCCTTGTCTTTTGCAGCTGACAGTGTAATCAATACATGATGGGGTGTATTTTCTTTCATATTTATCCTGTTTGGTCTCTGAGCTTCTTGCATGTGCATATTCATCTTTTGGTAAATTTTGGAAGTTCTCTATCATTATTTCTTCAACTATTCCTTATGCCCCTTTCTCTTTCTTCTCCTTCTAGAACTCCCACAATGAATGTATTGATGTTCTTGATGGTTTTCCATACCGTCTTAGGCCAATTTTGCTTTTAAGGTATATTATTTCTTTCTGTTCCTCAGCCTGATTCATTTCAAGTGTGTTGTCTTCAAGTTCATTCATTCTTTCTTCTAGTAACTCCAATCTACTCTTAAAAGCACCTGGATATGTTTTATTTCAGTTACTGTAGTCTGCAATTCCAGTGGTTCTCTTTGGTTCTTTTTTGTAATTTCTACTTTGCCTAAATTTCTCATATTGCTCATTCATTGTTCTCCTCTTGTCCTTTAGTTCTTTGTCTGCACTTTCTTTTATCTTCTTGAGCATTTTTAAGATCATTTTTAAAAAATCTCAGTTTGATATGCACACATTGTCATCTTCATTTTTTTTTTTTTTGTATTTTTATCCTCTTCCTTTGGATGGGTTATCATTTCCTCTATTTCTGTTTATCTTGTCTTTTTGTTGCATACTGTACATTTTAATATTTTTAAATGTTGACTTTGGGATTGACTGTTTCTTGGTTTTGTAGTCAGCTGGTGATAACACCGAGATTTTCTTGAGCTTCAGCCTTTTTATCAGGAAGGTCAGCCCGAGGTGAATGCAGAGTGTAGGGTTTTCTCTGTCTTTCTGGGTCTCTGTCCTGGGTTTGGCATGCTGGTTAATTACCTGTTTATAGGAGTTTGTTTGTCCTGATGCTTCCCAAGAGACTGATCACCCTCTCCCAGATATTTGAAGCCAGTAGCCTTTGTCCCATACTGTCTTCCTCTATAGCTGCCTTACACACTTTTTATAGGGCTAATTCTGGGAGGAGGGTCACTCTGGGAACACTTTTCCCTGTCAGTATTTCCCAGCTAAAATAGTGCCAGGTGCCCATGAAGAGGGCACAGACTGGCTCCAAAGTGCCCTGGGAAGAAGATCAGGGAGGGTATCAAACGTTTCGCCAGTGACTTTCTGAAGCTGAGCTTTCTTGGACTGCCCAGTGAATGCAGTCCTTCAGCTTATTGTCCCCTGCATCCCCGAGGAAGCTCTGCATCTTTAAAGCTCTACCACTTCCTCACCTATCTGGGGAATATTGAAACAATAGCCGCAGCCCTTTTGTTGGGGAGCTTCTAACAATAGCTTTCTTCAGAGCATAGACCTAACAATTGAATTAGCTAATCAAAAGCTGTGATCAGTGATCAGCAGTGCCAACCTTTGTTCTTGGGGAATTGGGCTTTAATGTCCTCTAATGTCCTTTTCTGATGTCAGTGAGCTAGCCAGGGACAGGACCTCCCACAGAGGGAGTGGGAACCAATAGCTGCAGCTATCAGAGAAAGCAATTTACATTTTTTTACCGTAAGTTGTCAATGTCTTCCTTCTGCTTTTCCCTGGGTGCTGTATCATGGTCTTCTGGTCTCTGAGCCTTGGAAATAGTTGTTTCAGACAGTTCTTGCCTGTTTAATAGCTGTTTTGGTAGAAAGAGTGAGTCCTGGACCTCCCTACTCTGCCATCTTCCCTGGAAGTCTCTCCTCTTGTTGGATGCTTAACTTTTTAAACAAGAGTTGGAGAGTGTTCTGTGGTGACATTTTAAGTTTATGTGTTTGTGTAAATGTTTGTACATACATATGTACATATGTGCGTGTAGATTTATACTCTTATTAATTTTTTTCCTAATAACTAGCCCATCATTCTAACAGAGATTTAAAAAAAAATTTATTTTAAAAATATTAGATTTAGAGAATACTTCAAAGATAGAAGGCCATTCCCAGGTACTCCCACACCCAGTTCCCCTTGTTAACATCTTTATTACAGTACTTTTGTCACAATTAGTGAATGAATATTGATACATTATTATTAACCAGCACCTACACTTTATTCAGATTTCCTTAGTTTTTGCCTAATGTCATTTTTCTGTCCTAAGATCCCATCTAGGGTAGCACATTCCTTCTGGTTGTCATGTCTCTTTAGGCTCCTTATACCTATGACAGTTTCTCAGATGTCTTTGTTTTAGATAAACTGGACAGTCTTGAGAAGCCTTGGTCAGGTACTTTGGCACTTGTCTGATGTTTCTCTGGTCATCAACCTGGAGTTATGTATTGTGGGGAGAAGGACCACAGAAAGTACCATTTTCATGACATTATTTTAATAATTTCTCCTCTTGACATAGAATATGTAACTTAAAATATACTATAACATGGCATTAAATGTTTAATACTGTGACATCTACCATATTCTATAAGATTACAAAATATTTTTAGTTCAGTTGAAAATCGTTTTAAAAATTTTAGGTCTTCATTTCACTTGCCTTTTTTGTGTGTGAATGTTTTCTTAACCATCAAATAAAATTTTAATTTCATTATCTAATCACGATTTCCAGCTCAAAAATACAATAATTTTGTATTTAAATTTGACAAAAAATTATCTTTAAAAAACATTCATACATAATTCAGTGCTAAATTATATACCTTTTTGCTGTTGATGTTCATTTAAGAGCACATATCCATTTGGAAGATTCTCTCCTATGTATTAGTTTTACTCAGATTTGTGTTTAATAATTTTTCAGTATTAAGCTTATGCTTTTAAAATGTTCTTTCTTTAATTTTTTATAAATTCCACCTGGAATCTCCACTAATGAAATTGAATCTATGAAGAGTATGTGCATGAGCTCACAATATTAATAATATATATTCAAAGTTGAAGTAGGATTTCAAAACAACAGAAATTCCAAGATTGCCTATCTCTAAACAAATTACTTTCCCAAAAGAGAAGAAATTATTCTCAGATGCTTTTGAAAGAATCTCCTTAATTCTTTCAGTTTTTCAGCTTTTAGAGAAAATGAGTACTTAAAGATGAGTTATCTTTACATGAAATATGTTATGAGTAATAACTCAAATATATTTAAGTTTTTATGGTTCACCAAGTACCTCTCATTCCCTCTTGTATATTTACTCATTGTTAAAAAACAAAAAAATTATTGAGCACCTGCTGTGTGAAAATTTTGCAGATGCCTGCAGCCATAAGAACTTGCAGATGTCTTCCCCTTCCACAAGGAGAGGGTAAGGAGACGGGGTCAGATAATTACAGGACAGTAGCTAAGAGAGTTAGTAGAAATGTGTGCACTGAGCAGTGGAAGTGTCCCATAGGTCTCATCTGCTCATTAGGAGTGGTGACGCCTGCCCAGAAGATAGCTTTTCTGAGAAGAGTTTTACAGAGTAAGTATGGATGTGCTTTCAGCAAGAAAACGATTGGTGAAAGGGCAAGTGGTGACTGCTGTAAGGATTTCAGGACACCACCATTAAGGCATCTGCATTTGTCAACCACAAGCTGTTCCCTCTATCTACAAAGTAGTTTCGTGCCCTTCCTTTGCCCACTATTTTTAATTCTAAGAAATTTAGATTTTATATTATAAGCAAGAAAGAGCAATGGTATTTTAAGGCAGGGAAATTACTTGAATTAGAAATAAGTTGGTGATCATCTAAAATATTGGATGGAAGGTATAAGCAATAAGACCTGTTAAGAAGCATTTTCAATGGGATGAGCTGTGTCAGAGGAAATGGAGAGAAGCAGATGGAGACCAGAGAAGCAAAGTTATCAAGGCTTGGTAACTCAACTATCACGAGGATACCATGATAGTTTGCTATCCATGTTTGCTAGTTTGAGCAACTATTAATCAGTATGGAGAGTACGGTAGAGGGGCAGGGTTAAAGTGTAATTAATGGACTTGGTTTTATAAAACTTGTGGAGCTTGTACCAATCATGGCTGAAACTGTGGTCTAATAATAAATATGAAGATATAAGTCTGTGAGCATCACAGTAACCCTTTCAGGCAGGAGAGGGTCAAAATACTACATTTACAGATATTAAAAGTAAAATCACCTTGCCTTCATAATTTAATCCTTGCCACATTTTAGCAAGTCTTCCAGTCCCAGAGCTGGGAACTGTGTGGCCTTGGGAAGCTTCTGCGTGATCCTCACTGTGCAGAACTCTGCTCTTCTGTGCCTGCCAGCTCCATCTCTTGGTGCTCTCCTTCAAGCCCACGCCCTTAAAATTCCTGTGAGTTCGCAGAGGCATTCAACACCAGCTCGCTTCTCTCCCCTTTGAATCCAATGGTCAATGTGACATCTACTTGTGTACATTGCTGCTGTTAAGCTGTATTTTCTTGTGAATTATGGACAATTCAACTCCCAATGGTGTACAAAATATTTATTGGTGGACGGTATATCAAGAGGTAGAGAAAGCTTCAGGATCAGTTTGATTCAACTGTTCGACAGTAACATCAGAGACCTAGGTTCTTTCTAGCTCTTGTTCACTTTTCCATCCCAAGTCTGGTAGCTATCATGGCTTTCTGCTTTGCCTTTAGGGAGAGAAATTTGAGTTTACTGTCTTACATAGCAGTAACAAAATGCCAGGCTCTCTGCCATTTGATTTATTATGCCTAACATCAATAAAAAACACAAAGAAATAAAACAAGGTTGATTTTTTATAGTAATGTCCTGATGGGACTGTATAGTTTTCTGTATAGTTTCTTGGCTGTGGCACTTCTTGCACAGGTTAAGAGTTTTTCATTCCTAAGAAAGAGGTGCCTTCAACAGCCTCTCACTTGTGGAAAATGTCTATTTTCATTTACCTACAGTAGGAAGCATTTTGAAACTGCTCTGTACAGTCTTCATTAATAAATCCTATGAAGGTGAAAATCGAGTGTGAACAGTTTCCTCCTCTGAGAGATCTTAATTGAATAATTAGTAGTTCTTGAGATACTTTCCCCATCCAGAGTCCCATAGGGTTGAATTTGGGATCATTTTCATACACCAAGGAAATTTCATTCGCCATAAACCTTCATTAGGGGTCATGTCCACGCTCCCTGGCCTAAAATGAATTCTGTGCCCCACACCGAAATGATAAATTGTAGCAAGAAATGGGATTTTCCTGACCCACTTCCCCAGCCTTAAAGCCAAAAGGATAAATAGATTCTCAGAAGCATGTGATCTGTGCCAGGAGGAAAGGTCAGGCCCAAGAGTTTGGGAGCTTATAAAGGAAGGGGTAGGGGTATTGAGAAGGCAGTGTCCAGACAGGCAAATATTCAAAAATTCTAATTTCATAAATCTAAAACAAAATTCTGTATTTTCTCTTCCAATTCATCTTTCTCATCTCAGTTACTAAAAACATAATCCACCTAGTTGTTAATTGCAAAACACTCAGAGACAGTTTCTTCTTGGCATCAGCATTTGGATGTTATCATAAATGCAA
Source organism: Tamandua tetradactyla (assembly GCF_023851605.1). Classification (NCBI taxonomy): domain Eukaryota; kingdom Metazoa; phylum Chordata; class Mammalia; order Pilosa; family Myrmecophagidae; genus Tamandua; species Tamandua tetradactyla. Next base: position 92,392,533 of record NC_135332.1, read on the forward strand.
TCAGCTTAGCTCTGGACCCTACAAGCTATGGACCACTTTCTACCCACTCAATACCCATTTCAAGGCCACTGCCCCCCTTTAAATGGGTCTGCCACACTTGTGAAGCTCTGCGGTGCCTTCTTCACAAATGAAATTAAGGTTTCCCTACCTGAGCTCAGGGATAGCCAGCAGTAACAAGATTTGGAAATAAAGTGTGTCAGCACTGCACTCTTAAGTCTAAATGAAAGATGTGCTTCCTATTCCATGCCTGACTGACACACACAATAAATCACAATAAATTTATAGCTGGTTTCTGGTTCAGAATTAAAATTTTGTCAATAAATATCCTAACTGACAGGGCTTATTATTTGGATGCGATCAAACAAATATGTTATCTCTACAAGCCTTTACATTATTTGATTTCTTTGCAAACTTCTTATATCCTGGGGGAATTTCTCTTTCTTCAAAACAGTTTACCTGTTGCTACTTTAGAGTCACTTTAAAAATGATTGCAGACTTCCGGAGAAGATGGCGGCTTAGTAAGACGCACAGGTCTTAGTTCCTCCTCCAGAAAAGCAACTAAAGAAACAGAAACAATACGAAATAGGTCCTGGAGCCATGACAGAGACCATAAAGACAGCGTACCCCATTCTGGAACAGTTGAATGGGCAGGGAGAATCCACTGTGGTGAGATACCCGAGGGGCGCACGTTTTCCCGGCTGGGGCAGCTGGCGCCTGGGGTCCCCTCTACACATGTGGCTCCCCGGTCTGACTGGGAACATTGGATAGCGGGGCCCTCCCGCCATGCTTGGTGTCTCGGGCCAGCTGGGCAATTTGGACTGGCACTCCCCCAAGCCGCGGCGGCTGGCGACCCCCGCCTCCACGCGCGGTTTCCCGGGCCGACTGCGAGATTCGGATTGGCAAGTTAAAGGAGCCACAGAATCTTTTACTGGTGGGCCCTGCAGACAGACGAGTGCCACGAGCGCCACCTACTGGGCAGGAAAAGAAAAACAGAGCCCAGAGATTTCACAGAAAAACCTTTCAACCAGCCGGGTCCCACACCCAGGGAAATCTGATCAAATGCCCAGACACCAGCAGAAAATAATGGATGACACTCGGAAAATTGAAGATATGGCCCAGCCAAAGGAACAAACCAATAGTTCAAATGAGATACAGGAGCTGAGACAACTAATGCTGAATATACGAACAGAAATGGAAAAACTCTTCAAAACCCAAATCAATAAATTGAGGGAGGACATGAAGAAGACATGAGCTGAACAAAAAGAAGAAATAGAAAATCTGAAAAAACAAATCACAGAACTTATGGGAGTGAAGGACAAAGAAGAAAAAATGGAAAAAACAATGGATACCTACAATGGTAGAACTAAAGAGACAGAAGCTACAATTAGTGAACTGGAGGATGGAACATCTGAATTCCAAAAAGAAACAGAAACTATAGGGAAAAGAATGGAAAAACTTGAGCAGGGGATCAGGGAACTGAATGACAATATGAAGCGCAAAAATATATGTGTTGTGGGTGTCCCAGAAGGAGAAGAGAAGGGAAAAGGAGGAGAAAAACTAATGGAAGAAATTATCACTGAAAATTTCCGAACTCTTATGAAAGACCTAAATTTGCAGATCCAAGAAGTGCAGCGCACCCCAAAGAGAATAGACCCAAATAGGCATTCTTCAAGACACTTACTAGTTAGAATGTCAGAGGTCAAAGAGAAAGAGAGGATCTTGAAAGCAGCAAGAGAAAAACAATCTGTCACATACAAGGGAAACCCAATAAGGCTATGTGTAGATTTCTCAGCAGAAACCATGGAAGCTAGAAAACAGTGGGATGACATATTTAAATTACTAAAAGAGAAAAACTGCCAACCAAGACTCCTATATCCAACAAAATTATCCTTCAAAAATGAGGGAAAAATCAAAGCATTCTCAGACAAAAAGTCACTGAGAGAATTTGTGACCAAGAGAACAGCTCTGCAAGGAATACAAAAGGGAGCACTAGAGTCAGATACGAAAAAACAGAAGAGAGAGGTATGGACTAAAGTGTAGAAAGAAGGAAAATCAGATAAGATATATATAATACAAAAGCCAAAATGGTAGAGGAAAATATTATCCAAACAGTAATAACACTAAAAGTTAATGGACTGAATTTCCCAATCAAAAGACATAGACTGGCAGAATGGATTACGACCCAGCAATACCACTGCTAGGTATCTACTCAAAGGACTTAAGGGCAAAGACACAGATGGACATTTGCACACCAGTGTTTATAGCAAAATTATCTACAATTGCAAAGAGATGGAAACAGCCAAAATGTCCATCAACAGACGAGTGGCTAAACAAACTGTGGCGTATACCTACGATGGAATATTATGCAGCTTTAAGACAGACTAAACTTATGAAGCATGTAATAACATGGATGGACCTAGAGAACATTATGCTGAGTGAGTCTAGCCAAAAACTAAAGGACAAATACTGTATGGTCCCACTGATGTGAACCGACATTCGAGAATCAGCTTGGAATATATCATTGGTAACAGAGACCAGCAGGAGTTAGAAACAGGGTAAGATAATGGGTAATTGGAGCTGAAGGGATACAGACTGTGCAACAGAACTAGATACAAAAATTCAAAAATGGACAGCACAATAATACCTAAGTGTAATGTAACTATGTTGGAACACTGAATGTAGCTGCACCTTAAATATAGTTTTTTGTTTGTTTGTTTGTTTGTATCTTTTGTTTTTGTTTTTTTCTTTTTCCTTTTTTATATATGTATATATTTTGTATTAGTATTATTATTTTAATTCTCTTCTCTATATTAACATTCTATATCTTTTTCTGCTGTTTTGCTAGTTCTTTTCCTAAATCGATGCAAATGTACTAAGAAATGATGATCATACATCTATGTGATGATACTAAGAATTACTGAGTGCATGTGTAGAATGGAATGATTTCTAAATGTTGTGTTAATTTCTTTTCTTTTTTTTGATTAATAAAAAAAATTAAAAAAAATGATTGCAGCTTTGATAACAACTACAAATGAACTATACCCCTCAGTAATAATTACACAAAAGAACTGCCGTCAAAGTAGATAGCAAGAGGTTACCAATATTGCTTAAGTTATTTAGGCTATAAGCCTCAGTCAACATTTTCATTTAGGATGTGTGTGTACGCCTGTGTGTGCATATAATGTCATGTACACATGTACATACATAAGTATTCATATATGTGTGTGCATGTGTGTGTCTCTGTGCTTATTGCCTTCTTGATTCTAAATTTCTACACGTCTAACCATGATGTTATAATGATGGCTTGGGAACTTGCATGTTCTTTAATGTGTTGCACCATCATTCTTGATATCAGGAAACTAGAATTCTATCCCTGGTTCTGTAAATGATTAGGTGTGTAATTTGGATCAATTAGCTAAACCTTTCTGGACTTCAATTACTTCATACATACATGTTCATTTTCCATCATTGTTTTTTTTTATTAATTAAAAAAATTAACTCTAGGCTAGCCAAAAACTAAAAGACAAATACTGTATGGTCCCAATGATGTGAATCAACATTCGAGAATAAACTTGGAATATGTCATTGGTAACAGAGTCCAGCAGGAGTTAGAAACAGGGTAAGATAATGGGTAATTGGAGCTGAAGGGATACAGACTGTGCAACAGGACTAGATACAAAAACTCAAAAATGGACAGCACAATAACACCTAATTGTAAAGTAATCATGTTAAAACACTGCATGAAGCTGCATCCGAGCTATAGGTTTTTGTTTTGTTTTGTTTTGTTTTGTTTTGTTTTTACTATTATTACTTTTATTTTTTTCTCTATATTAACATTCTATATCTTTTTCTGTTGTGTTGCTAGTTCTTCTAAACCGATGCAAATGTACTAAGAAATGATGATCATGCATCTATGTGATGATGTTAAGAATTACTGATTGCATATGTAGAATGGTATGATTTCTAAATGTTGGATTAATTTCTTTTCTTCCGTTAATTAATAAAAAAAATACAGAAAAAAATTAACTAACAACATTTACAAATCATTCCATTCTACATATACAATCAATAATTCTTAACATCATCACACAGATGCATATTCATCATTTCTTAGTACATTTACATCGATTTAGAAAAAGAAATAGAAAGACAACAGAAAAAGAAATAAAACGATAATAGAGAGAAAAAATAAAAATAAAAAAATGAAAAATAAAAAAACTATACCTCAGATGCAGCTTCATTCAGTGTTTTAACATAATTACATTACAATTAGGTAGTATTGTGCTGTCCATTTCTGAGTTTTTGTATCCAGTCCTGTTGCTCCGTCTGTATCCCTTCAGCTCCAATTACCCATTATCTTACCCTATTTCTATTTCCTGATGATCTCTGTTACCAATGACATATTCCAAGTTTATTCTCTAATGTCAGTTCATAACAGTGGGACCATACAGTATTTGTCCTTTAGTTTTTGGCTAGTCTCACTCAGCATAATGTTCTCTAGGTAAATTCATGTTATTACATGCTTCATAAGTTTATTCTGTCTTAAAGCTGCATAATATTCCATCGTATGTATATACCACAGTTTGTTTAGCCACTCATCTGTTGATGGACATTTTGGCTGTTTCCATCTCTTTGCAATTGTAAATAATGCTGCTATAAACATTGGTGTGCAAATGTCCGTTTGTGTCTTTGCCCTTAAGTCCTCTGAGTAGATACCTAGCAATGGTATTGCTGGGTCATATGGCAATTCTATACTCAGGTTTTTGAGGAACCTCCAAACTGCCTACCACAGTGGTTGCCCCATTTGACATTCCCACCAACAGTGGATAAGTGTGCCTCTTTCTCCACATCCTCTCCAGCACTTGTCATTTTCGGTTTTGTTGATAATGGCCATTCTGGTGGGTGTGAGATGATATCTCATTGTGGTTTTGATTTGCATTTCTCTAATGGCCAGGGACATTGAGCATCTCTTCATGTGCCTTTTAGCCATTTGTATTTCCTCTTCTGAGAGGTGTCTGTTCAAGTCTTTTTCCCATTTTGTAATTGGATTGGCTGTCTTTTTGTTGTTGAGTTGAACAATCTCTTTATAAATTCTGGATACTAGACCTTTATCTGATATGTCGTTTCCAAATATTGTCTCCCATTGTGTAGGCTGTCTTTTTACTTTCTTGATGAAGTTCTTTGATGCACAAAACTGTTTGATTTGAGGTGCTCCCATTTATTTCTTTCTTTCTTCAGTGCTCTTGCTTTAGGTGTAAGGTCCATGAAACCACCTCCAATTGTAAGGCTCATAAGATATCTCCCTACATTTTCCTCTAACTGTTTAATGGTCTTAGACCTAATGTTTAGATCTTTGATCCATTTTGAGTTAACTTTTGTATAGGGTGTGAGATATGGGTCCTCTTTCATTCTTTTGCATATGGATATCCAGTTCTCTAGGCACCATTTATTGAAGAGACTGTTCTGTCCCAGGTGAGTTGGCTTGACTGCCTTATCAAAGATCAAATGTCCATAGATGAGAGAGTCTATATCTGAGCACTCTATTCGATTCCATTGGTTGATATATCTATCTTTATGCCAGTACCATGCTGTTTTGACCACTGTGGCTTCATAATATGCCTTAAAGTCCGGCAGCGTTAGACCTCCAGCTTCATTATTTTTCCTCAAGATACTTTTAGCAATTCGGGGCACCCTGCCCTTCCAGATAAATTTGCTTATTGGTTTTTCTGTTTCTGAAAAATAAGTTGTTGGGATTTTGATTGGTATTGTGTTGAATCTGTAAATCAATTTAGGTAGAATTGACATCTTAACTATATTTAGTCTTCTAATTCATGAACACGGTATGCCCTTCCATCTATTTAGGTCTTCTGTGATTTCTTTTAACAGTTTTTTGTAGTTTTCTTTATATAGGTTTTTTGTCTCTTTAGTTAAATTTATTCCTAGGTATTTTATTCTTTTAGTTGCCATTGTAAATGAAATTCGTTTCTTGATTTCCCCCTCAGCTTGTTCATTGCTAGTGTATAGAAACATTACAGATTTTTGAATGTTGATCTTGTAACCTGCTACTTTGCTGTACTCATTTATTAGCTCTAATAGTTTTGTTGTGGATTTTTCTGGGTTTTCGACGTATAGTATCATATCATCTGCAAACAGTGATAGTTTTACTTCTTCCTTTCCAATTTTGATGCTTTGTATTTCTTTTTCTTGTCTAATTGCTCTGGCTAGAACCTCCAACACGATGTTGAATAACACTGGTGATAATGGACATCCTTGTCTTGCTCCTGATCTTAAGGTGAAAGTTTTCAATTTTTCCCCATTGAGGATGATATTAGTTCATCCTCAATGATATATATGAATATAGTTTCATATATTCCCTCTATCATTTTAAGGAGGTTCCCTTGTATTCTTATCCTTTGAAGTGTTTTCAACAGGAAAGGATGTTGAATCTTGTCAAATGCCTTCTCTGCATCAATTGAGATGATCATGTGATTTTTCTGCTTTGATTTGTTGATGTGGTGTATTACATTAATTGATTTTCTTATGTTGAACCATCCTTGCATACCTGGGATGAATCCTACTTGGTCATGATGTATAATTCTTTTAATGTGTTGTTGGATTCGATTTGCTAGAATTTTGTTGAGGATTTTTGCATCTCTATTCATTAGAGAGATTGGTCTGTAGTTTTCTTTTTTTGTAATATCTCTGCCTGGTTTTGGTATGAGGGTGATGTTGGCTTCATAGAATGAATTAGGTAGCTTTCCCTTCACTTCAATTTTTTTGAAGAGTTTGGGCAGGGTTGGTACTAATTCTTTCTGGAACGTTTGGTAGAATTCACATGTGAAGCCGTCTGGTCCTGGAATTTTCTTTTTGGGAAGCTTTTGAATGACTGATTCAATTTCTTTACTTGTGATTGGTTTGTTGAGGTCATCTATTTCTTCTTGAGTCAAAGTTAGTTGTTCATGCCTTTCTAGGAACTTGTCCATTTCATCTGCATTGTTGTATTTATTAGCATAAAGTTGTTCATAGTATCCTGTTATTACCTCCTTTATTTCTGTGAGGTCAGTGGTTATGTCTCCTCTTCCATTTCGGATCTTATTTACCTGCATCCTCTCTCTTCTTCTTTTTGTCAATCTTGCTAAGGGCCCATCAATCTTGTTGATTTTCTCATAGAACCAACATCTGGTCTTATTGATTTTCTCTATTGTTTTCATGTTCTCAATTTCATTAATTTCTGCTCTAATTTTTGGTATTTCTTTCCTTTTGCTTGCTTTGGGGTTAGTTTGCTGTTCTTTCTCCAGTTCTTCCAAGTGGACAGTTAATTCCTGAATTTTTGCCTTTTCTTCTTTTCTGATATATGCATTTAGGGCAATGAATTTCCCTCTTGGCACTGCATTTGTTGCATGCCATAGGTTTTGATATGTTGTGTTTTCATTTTCATTCGCCTCGAGATATTTACTAATTTCTCTTGTAATTTGTTCCTTGACCCACTGGTTGTTCAAGAGTGTGGTGTTGAGCCTCCACGTATTTGTGAATTTTCTGGCACTCTGCCTATTATTGATTTCCAACTTTATTCCTTTATGATCCGAGAAAGTGTTGTGTATGATTTCAATCTTTTTTAATTTGTTAAGACTGGCTTGGTGACCCAGCATATGGTCTATCTTTGAGAATGATCCATGAGCACTTGAGAAAAAGATGTATCCTGCTGTTGTGGGATGTAATGTCCTATAAATGTCTGTTAAGTCTAGCTCATTTATTGTAATATTCAAATTCTCTATTTCTTTATTGATCATCTGTCTAGATGTTCTGTCCATTGAAGAGAGTGGGGAATTGAAGTCTCCAACTATTATGGTATATGTGTCTATTTCCGTTTTCAGTGTTTGCAGCGTATTCTTCACGTATTTTGGGGCATTCTGATTTGGTGCGTAAATATTTATGATCGTTATGTCTTCTTGTTTAATTGTTCCTTTTATTAGTAGATAATATCCTTCTTTGTCTCTTTTAACTGTTTTACATTTGAAGTCTAATTTGTTGGATATTAGTATAGCTACTCCTATTCTTTTCTGGTTGTTATTTGCATGAAATATCTGTTTCCAACCTTTCCCTTCAACCTATGTTTATCTTTGGGTCTAAGATATGTTTCCTGTAGACAGCATATAGAAGGATCCTGTTTTTTAATCCATTCTGCCAGTCTATGCCTTTTGATTGGGGAATTCAGTCCATTAACATTTAGTGTTATTACTGTTTGGATAATACTTTCCTCTACCATTTTGCCTTTTGTATTATATATATCATATCTAATTTTCCTTCTTTCTACACTCTTCTCCATACCTCTCTCTTGTGTCTTTTCGTATCTGACTCTAGTGCTCCCTTTAGTATTTCTTGCAGAGTTGATCTCTTGGTCACAAATTCTCTCAGTGAATTTTTGTCTGAAAATGTTTTAATTTCTCCCTCATTTTTGAAGGACAATTTTGCTGGATATAGAATTCTTGGTTGGCATTTTTTTCTCTTTTAGTAATTTAAATATATCATCCTACTCTCTTCTGGCCTCCATGGTTTCTGCTGAGAAATCTACACATAGTCTTATTGGGTTTCCCTTGTATGTGACGGATTGTTTTTCTCTTGCTGCTTTCAAGATCCTCTCTTTCTCTTTGACCTCTGACATTCTAACTAGTAAGTGTCTTGGAGAATGCCTATTTGGATCTATTCTCTTTGGGGTGCGCTGTACTTCTTGGATCTGTAATTTTAGGTCTTTCATAAGAGTTGGGAAATTTTCAGTGATAATTTCTTCCATTAGTTTTTCTCCTCCTTTTCCCTTCTCTTCTCCTTCTGGGACACCCACAACATGTATATTTGTGCTCTTCATATTATCATTCATTTCCCTGAGCCCCTGCTCAAATTTTCCCATTCTTTTCCCTATAGCTTCTGTTTCTTTTTGGATTTCAGATGTTCCATCCTCCAGTTCACTAATTCTAACCTCTGTCTCTTGAAATCTACCATTGTAGGTTTCCATTGTTTTTTTTTCATCTCTTGTACTGTATCTTTCATTCCCATAAGTTCTGTGATTTCTTTTTTCAGACTTTCCATTTCTTCTTTTTCTTCATCCCTTGCCTTGTTCATGTCCTCCCTCAATTTATTGATTTGGTTTTTGAAGAGGTTTTCCATTTCTGTTCGTATATTCAGAATTAGTTGTCTCAGCTCCTGTATCTCATTTGAACTATTGGTTTGTTCCTTTGACTGGGCCATATCTTCAATTTTCCTGGTGTGATTTGTTATTTTTTGCTGGCGTCTGGACATTTAATCAGATTTTCCTGAGTGTGAGACCCAGCAGGTTGAAAGACTTTCCTGTGAAGTCTCTGTACTCTGTTTTTCTTATCCTGCGCAGTATGTGGCGCTTGTCTGTCTGCTGGTCCCACTAGCAAAAGATGTTGTTGCTCCTTTAACTTTGGAAGGCTCTTCCTGCTGTGTGTGTGGTGGAGACAGAGGTAAGTTTGTAGGCTGGTTTTGATGGCTTCAAATTGCAAAGTCCTGGGATCTGAATTCCTTGAGAGAGGGATTCTGCCTGAGTTACGTTTCATCCCTCCCCTGGGGAAGGGTCAGGTGGTAGAGAGCCCTGAAGGCAGCCTGTTTCTGCGTTTCGGGCAGTTGCAACTTGTGTAATCCTGGCGCTGAGCCCAGAGGCAACCGAGCCTCCGTAGAAACAGCCGCAGAAGGCTCTGTTTCGCCCCCTTTCCTCTTTTTCAATTAGCCCAATAGGCAACTTCTGCCTTGATCAGTTTCGCCTGAGCTGGGGGCCTACTTCTAGTAGTCAGAATTTGTCCATTAATGCCACTATTGGTGTTTGGTTGGGCTCAGTACCCACTACTGTTGGAGACTCTTTCCTTTCCCTCCGGGTAGCCGCCTGTGGGGGAGGGGCACCAGTTGCTGGCTGCTGCGGCTTGGGGAATTTGCTGATCGGAGACTCCCAGCCAGTCTGGGAAGGAGGGAGGGAGGGGCACGAGCCACCAGCAGCCATGGCCTGGGGAAATACGTGCCGCTCGGGGAGCTCACCGCAGCAGAGTCTCGCAGCGGGTCCAACCAGTCCAGGCTGGGGTACACTGTGTGTCCAGTCTCTGTTATTGCTCCGGGAGCTGTTCTGCACTGTTTCTGGTTATTTAGTAGTTGTTCTGGAGGAGGAACTAAGACGTGCACACCTTACTAAGCCGCCATCTTGGCCCCCCTCCTCCATCATTGTTTTGACACACTATAAGTGTTATTCATATTTACATCTAAGCAAACACTGATATTGTTTTGAAATTAGTATTTTCAAAATATATTAAGGTTCACATTTTTAGAATTTATATTAAAATTCTGCACTTCTAGGAGTGTATGGGTAGTTCACTGGTAGATTTTCACCTGCCATATAGGAGACGCAGGTTTGATTCCTGGTTCGTGTACTTCCTCAAAATAAAAAACAAACAAGCAAAACAAACAAAAAACAAACAAATAAAAATTCAATAAATGGTGCTGCAGTAATGGGATACTCACCTGGAAAAACAATGAAATGTGGACCCACTATACAGTGTACCAAAAAAAAAAATTCTGCACTTCTATTTTTCCTTTTCTTTCTGAACTTTTCCTACCTGATCCATTAAACACAATTTTTTGTTAAACTAACCATTCCATAGATCCCTCCCTTTAAGAGCCATGTAAGAGTGTTTGAGGAAGAGAGACAAATGAGAGAGGGCCTTTCATTCAGCAATTCATAATGCAATCCACCATATCTCTTTTGGAAGTGAAAATCTTACTTTTTTTAGCAGTAACATTCGTTTCTTCACTTGTATGCCCCTGCCATATTCATGCTATGCCTCCAGAAGTATCTTATATTTGTTTGTGGTAGGCACAACCAAAGGGATGAGAAGATGCCACTGTTTATGGGTTGAGCAGTATTTTAGGCCCTTCACAATATCTTCCTAATTAATTATCAAATTTTCCTACGATATTGGCATCATTAGACCAAATTTGTATGATCTACCATTTGCTATGCTGTGCACCTTCCTCTCTGGTAACCTGCCCCACCTGGCACAGATGTCTCAGAAACCTGCATCTATGATCACTTTCTTCTCAGTGCAGTTGAAACCCCTCAATACAAGCCTTGACTTCAGGAAATTGCATCTCTGCAGAGATCCAAAAGATGCATTTTCCTTCTGTCAGAAACCACATTCCTTTACTTCTAATTTTTCAATGTTTGTAAACAATTATTTCATTTATATTTGTCAAATCTGTTAAAATGGGAGGGAAATTTTGGTGCCGTTATTCTCTCATGCTAGGAGGTGTGAGTACCATTTGTTTGTTTTTAACATATACACATAGATATTTATGCTTATGTTGCCCCTTTCTTAATCAGAGCGATGATATTGAAATATGTGGATTCTCCTCAACTTGATTTTTTTATTCTAAAAAAATAATGATACCTAATCTCAAGGAGACTATGCCATAATGGTAGGTAGAAGTTTTTTTTATTCTTCCTATAGCTGTGTGTACTACATCGTATGGATGTATCATGTTGTATTGAACCAGTTCTCCACTGATGAACATTTGAATGGCTTCTGATCTTTATAATTTACAAACAGTATGATAGGAACGTATTTATATATGAGTTAAAATATGCTTTGGGAGAAGTTCATTTTATTTTACTTTAAAGCAGATAGTAAAAAGTCAAATGATACTAGACTTTAGTCAAAATATGAGGAAAAACCTTGCACAAATTCTCTCTTTTTTTTTAATTGTTTAAAGGCATCAATATCCACAAGTAACTATTGCCTTGTTGAAATAAAGGGTATCCAATCCACTGTGGTTAAATTGAAGAAATGAACAATCTAGGAAGGCGAACTTTCTGGAATTTTTTTCCTGAAGACCATACATTACAACCTGACATGTCCATTTATTATATTTATTATATTTGAATGCATCCCAACTATATGCATGGGCAGCAGATTCTCCATGTGACGATTAACCTGCCTGGTAAATATTTCATCAAAATGTTCCTTGGTGGTTCACAGTCTATCATCGCAATCAGATTTCTACCAACCCAAGAAGCTTAGATTCTCTTGTATCTGTCTAGTCATATCTCTTATAATTAGGAAGCAGCTGTTTCTGGCTTTCTCTAACAACAGCTGTCAGCTGTAAATGGGAAACTGACGATTGATGAGAATGACAGATGCTTAATTCCAGTGACAGAGCCCCAGAGTGAGAAGTTCCATAGAGACACAATATCTACATTTTACATCTAAGCCTTAGAATTGGTTTATATCTGTCAGAATTTTTTTTTTTGGTGGGGGTGGCTTACAATTTCTTTTTGAATAAAACCATGAATATGTAAGAAAACATGCTATCTAGTGCCATGCTTTCTCTGTATCAAGATGAAATGATAAAAACCAAATAAGTGTTAGATGAAATGATAAAAATCAAATAACTGTTTAAAGTAGGGTTATTAGCAACATATATGTCAGAGTTTTAATCCTGAAGTTTCCTTCTATGCTCTAAAACTACTCTAAATTAGTTAATGCATCATATGTTTATATATCATAAACCCCAACATAATTTCTAAATGAAGTAGAAGTTTCCTTTATGAGGTGATTTATTTTTGCCTTTAAGTTGTACAAAATATGCAGAGCAAACAGGTCTGAGGGACAGATATCTGGAAGTTCTGATAATTATAAAATTATCCATTAAGCATTTGATTTCAAATAATATGAGTTATTCAATTAACACTGAGTTTAAAATCCAGGGAATGTGAGCTTAATTTCAAAACAATGATTTGTAACATAAGCCCCTAAAGGAAATACAATTGTATTTTCTCTAGAGACACTCCAGTGGATCATTGCATATGAAAATAAAGAAAACATAAAATGATAAATAGATAATATTGAGCAAAAGATCTAAAGAGAAAAACCATAGTTTATAATCTCTTATTAAATCCTTGAGTGTATTTTATATGTGTGTCAATTCAGTAATTACTAATACCATATTGAGTTGTATTGAAAACAATAAACAATATTTTGAAAAAACTGGGGCACAGTAGCACGAGGACTTTTCACAAATACAATGCACATGATAAATTGTGGTTATCTCGAAAGTGGAAACCACATAATGTGGGGATTTGCATGAATCTCATCTAGTTACACAAGTGAAATATCTTCATGCGAGGAGCAGTAAGGCTGCAGGTGAGGATGTCTAAAATGCCTGGGGTATTATTAACCAGAGGGAGCAATCAGAATTCACCAGAAGCTTAGATTTGGTTTAGCTTAATTTACTTTGGTTTAACTTACATTTATATCATAGGCATTACATCAAAAGAATATTGAGGCATAAAAATGTGATGAGAAATCTAAAATAAAAATAAGCTGCCTGCCTCATTTAAGTATTTCGAGAGAATAACCTTAATGTTCACTTGTAAAAAGTCAGCACCTTCTCTGGCATTGTTCCTGTATTAAACTTTGCATTTTAACATAATTTATATTTGCAGAAAACTTTCCAGAATGGTACAAAGGATTCCCAATACGCTTTACCCAGATTTCCTAAATGGAAACATTTTACAGGATGTATTTTTTTCGTTCTTTCTATTTATCATCTATCCATCTATTTATCTCTCTCTAAGCCATCTGAACTTAGGTTTTCCTTTGATCTTAAATTTGTTTCCTAAAGCCAGAGATATTTTCTTATATAAAAATAGTACAATTATCAAACGCAGGAAACTAACATTGATACAATATACCAGTCAATGTGTAGATGTGATCGATATTTTGCCAGTTGATGTTCTGCTTAAATCAATCCACCAATGAATAAATGCATTCAAGCCAAATTCACCTTTTCCATGTTCCTTCAATGACCACTTACTTTAAATTTTCTGTTTTATTTTGAGACATTCAAATACTTTTTTTCAGTGTAGTAGGTTAACTAACTGGGAAATTGATAAGAAAATAATTCTGCATTGACTTGTCTTAGTGCATTATCAGCAAGGTTGCATATTACAATTTTGCTTGGGCTGAACTCCTATCCCATGTATTTTGTTCCCAAATGGCAGCATGTTTCTGACACTTGGTATAGCCAAGCCACTCAAAATGTGGGGGTTTCACAGGGTTCAATACCTAGTCTCTCTTTTCCTATGTGGATCCTGAACATATGAAGAAAAGCAAAGAAAGCAGACAAAGAGCAAAACGCCACCTTCGTAACTGATGAAGACTGCGCTGAGAATATGGGTTTAAGCCTATTCGTCACTGGGCCTGTTAACAAGAGTCCCAGAATCAGGACCACTTAGCATTACAGCCAAAGGCCACGAGAGGCAGCTGCATGCCTGTCCTTAAGTGGGAGCCAGAACGCTCATAGAAAAGGTAGCACATGGCTCTCACACCCAGAAGTGTTGTTGTGAACGAGAGACCTTGAACTTATCTCCTAAGGAAAGCACTAAACGCTCTGGAAAACATTTTTGAAATTAGAGTGAATTGCTGGACTGAATTTGCAAATGAGTATATAGCAAATGTGACTGCGGAAGTGAAACTTACTAGGTTGGAAGATTCACCAAAAGCATTTACCTAGCCCAGTGGGGACGGATATAAAGAAAATGTGATAAAAGGAGGTGATCCTATTTTTTTTATATTTGACCTCTGGGAGCTTGCAAGTCCCTCTCCTCCCAGTTTCTCTGTTGTCCCACAACTGGGCAAGCTAATAAATGCCAGCCATCCCCGTTCCTTGGCACTTAAGGGGAACTTCAAACAACATGTATCACAACCTGTACCTGGGAACCCTCAATTCAGCCCAAACTGCAACCACGATAAAAACCAGAGCTGCTCAAAGTTCCCTTCATGCAAGCCCTTTTTTATGGACAAGGTTTGGTGCTGTTCTACTCTACAGAAAGCCTCATGATGCGAATAACTATTCTTTTCATAGCTTCCTGGTATGTGTGCGACTTCATCAAGCTTGATACGTGAACCAGTTTTGGGGGGGGGGGTTTGAGCCTGCCCTCTGCTGGGTAGCCAGCCATGAGATGCATGTAAAAGAGCAGGATAAAGGAAGCAAATCTTGTAGGTCAAATTGGAGTTCCAGGAATACAGTCAAATGGTAAGTGTGTGAAAGGAGATATTCGAACAGTTAGTGCCTGAAAATTTTCCAGAATTATTGAATGAACTAAACTTAAGACCCAGAATGTCCGATTGCTCATGGAGCCTAAATGAAAAGAAATATAGTGGCAATTATGGTGGAAATGTAGCGAACCAAAAAAACAAAGAAGATATTAAATATATTATGCATTTTTATTAATTATTGAACATTACTGGGTTGAAGATTTTCATCTCATTTCTTAGCCTACCTGTCACTCATAGAGTAGCATTGTGATGTTTTGGATTTTTAAAAAATCAAAAGGTATTGTTGATTTTGTTGATTATTGGCTGAATCTTGCAAAAAGTAAAATTTTCAAGGTGTGTTAATGAATATCATTTTTTTCATGTCTGAGAATATTTCCAATCATACTTAAATGTTAGTCTGTCTACTTTAAAGCTGTGTGCTACACATTCCCTCAGAGATTGCTAGCCATTTACATGTTTTTCTGACATGAAATAGCTTGATTTTTTTCCTCCTTATAGATGATTTCTTTCCATTTTCTTTTGTTCTATTTCTGTGCACCTACAGGAATGTCTTTATTTTTGAAGTTTAATAGACTTTACCAGAATTTATGTTTGTGCTAATGAGACTTGAGTCTTGATGTGTGCTTTTAATGGAGTCTTATTTCAGAAACTGGTTTAATATCTATTTGAATAGTTATTTTCTGTTCTTATACATTTTTTGAAGTATACCAGTTATGCATGTGTAAAATCTACCATTCATTTTCATCTTCTTTCCCCCATCATTTGCATCACCATTTTCCATTGCAGACTTTTTCAGACCTCTACTTTCTGGCACTGATGTTTTTCAGCAGTGACTATTTTGCATTTTACTGCTTCTAATCTCATGGTCATTTCTGTAACATTCATTCCCATTGATTTATTTTTGGTTTTTAGCATATGTTCTTTAATACCTTATAATTATTTTTTGAGATTCCCTCATCCAAGAATTTCAAATTGTTTTAAGAAATTGTTGCATATTTTAACAACATTTTCTTTAGACTGATATTCTGTTTATCCTTCACCTGTCTTCTACTTGTTACTTCCTTTTCTTTATTTACTGGAGGTAAGGAAAAAAACTGAGGGTAGCACCAGGGACTGTGATGTCTTTTGCCTAATTCCAGGCTGGACGCTTTGTCTTTATTACCCATACTTAAAAGGGTATTGTTGTCTGGCAGGCCATGGTGGCTCAGCAGGCAGAGTTCTCACCTGCCATGGCCAGAGACCCAGGCTTGATTCCTGGTGCCTGCCCAATTAAAAAAAAAAAAAAGGTATTTGTTGTCAGTTCTAGCTGCAGATGGAAAGTAAACATCAGAAGGTTAAAGACCTAAGGAATCCAGGCTGATGCAATTTGCATTTGATGTCTCACAATGCTTTCTCTTAAAACCTATAGTGTCCTACTCTCTGCAATCATACCTCTTGCACTTTTGGTTTGGGTGCATATTTTACAGTGGTTCCTGGTGTACCTTCTCTGTGTTGTCTCTGCACAGCTGGTGCTGGATACTGTGTGTAAACCTGATTGACACTTTACCTTTTTAGTTTTCCCCACTGCTCCCCTTGTCCAAGCTGTAGCCTCAACAAGGAAACCTTGCTTAACTGCAAGTTTCTTCCTCAAGCTCATCTCCTCTGCCATTCTCTCTGTTAAACCCAGCCCCATCTCTCTTAACTCAGCCATGCCTCATACCACTGTTTCAAATAAGGAATCATTGGAACAGGAGATATCGAGGACATTTTTTCGTATATGTCCAGCAAAGCTCAAAGCATAGAACAAACAATGCCAAGACCAAGAACCACACACAAGTGTGACCAGCACCTCCCCACAGGGCTGACTGGGATGCACAGCCATCCACATAACCTGTTGTTTATACGAGTGCCTACAAGGAGGAAGGTCAATACTCAAAGGACCCCAGAGCTTAGGTAAGCAACTGGACCAGTAGTTATGACCCTGCACAAAGAGATACGTCGAATGTCAACGTGAGAAGTGAAAGAAATGAGATGTACCCATTTTTCCACTTCCTCTTTCTAACTCCAGAACTGGAGAATATATTTCAAGGATATAGATGGAAATCATATATTCATAAGTTGATATATGCAAAAATGTTCGACATTGAACAATCAATAAAATATAGAAGGGTAACTGACAGGCAGTCGACAAATGGTAACCATTTGTTGAGAGTGATAATGTAAGGAAGGGGATTAAGTAGTGAAGAAAAAGGAAACAAACAATGAAAAAGGATATAAAATCTTTTTTATGTCCTAAATAATATATCATGTACAATATCATATTTATGTATTTGTGCAAATTTATATTTGTGCACCTGATTGTAAATTTACATAAGTTTATATGGTTGAAACAATATGTAACTAAAAACAGAAGTTGTTTATCATATTAGTCCAACCAATTATAATTAGTATTTACTTACTTTTAAATAGAAGTTGTTCTCTGAAATTACTTTATATTTGTCAGTAAAGTTGGCTGCATTTCTATATTAGCAAAATTAATATTTAAATTGGGTAAAAGATTAAAGTAGCACTTTTACACTTGATGATAAATAACTGACACTTTTCTTAATTGCAAAAGAATTGCTTATGAGAGTAGATTGTTCATTTACATAGTCCTTTCTTCATTAAGTTTTTTAGTTAATTCAACAAACATTAACTGCTGCATAACATTAAATTTTCTAAGGGATCTTTTCTTGTTGAAGATCTTAATTGGAACCAATAGTCAGAATCTTTACAGAATAAACCCAACTAATATATAATTTCCTGAACTTAACAATTTAGAAAGCCAATTCACACCATTGTGTTATATAACTTGCCTTCTAGCAATAAAGCATGTCTGGAGAAAATGGGTCTCTTTTCAATGGATTAATTATGATCAAGAATATTTTAGACATAACAAAAGATGAATCTATGCATCTATCACTTTGATGATTAAAGATCAGTGAAGTCATTTTGAAAATTACTAAGTGTGCAAATTGCTGGTGTTGTAGCCATTTGAGGGAAAGATGTGAGGAGAGCACAGTCTCCAGTGACGACAATTTATTTTCATTATAACTTCACATAATCATATTGAAGGATATTTTATATCTTCATTTTATTTACCCATCAATGCCCTTATAAAGTGCAACCTAAGTGAAGTCAGTTTTAGGATCTTGGTTTAAATATGAGCAGCACAGACATGATCCAGCCAGCAGTATCAATTTGGCCCCTTGGATTTCCTTTGGAGTACAACTTGTCCTTTCTATTTCAGCCCAAATACCATGGGAGTATGCCCATATGCTAAGGCAGATGCTGTTCCCAAGGCAGATGGATATTGCTTCAAGGAAGGGCTCTTGATTCATTTCAAGACAAAACTTTCACTTGACAGAGGATAGAAGTTTCATTTTCCACTAGGCACTGCTTAGAAGTTATTACCTATGCACCTGTTATATTTTGTAACCAAGAAGGGAGATCTTGTCAGAGAGTCATACTAGAGCTAAAGAAATAGGAGATGAATAAAGAGAAAACAGATCCTGTAAACACTGTGTGATCTCAATGCAATTTCTGGCATCCAGTCTACCTCAAAACCTTTCATCTTGGGGGAGCTCATGGGTGGTTACGGGTTGTGTGTTGGACAGAGACTTGTTTTGTGTGTCACTACTTTAGTCTGTTGGAACTCAGCCACAGCCACCAAACAAAAGGAAATATCCTCCTACATACAGCAAGAGTTAGACTTGGAAAACAGAGGAAGCAGAGATTGAAATTTTGGAGCAGCTGCTCTTACTTGTGGCTGATGATATTGAATACCTAGGGTAGAAGAGGAAAAACCACTTAGCAGAGCTTGGCTGGGCTGTGGCCAGAGGTACTGATGATATGATTTTGAAAGTGATGCTTTTATCTTGCCAACTGAGCTGGTCTTAAGACCACTGGATATGAGAAAAGGTAAGTTTAGGATAAAAGATGTCACTTGTCTCCCCTACCTGTGAGTGTTAGCAGCTGTAGTAATACATTCTTTTGTCCAAATTGATTTCAAAGGTGGCCCAAAGAACATTAACATCTCCATCACAAACACTCCACACCTTGACCCATTTTTCTGGCCTCAGTTGGTCTTTCCAATAGAGTGCAATGGGCTTTTATTAGCTTGTTGTTTTCCTTTTCCACACTCCTACCACATTCTTTTGCTATCTTCTATCTATTCCAGTTACTGATTCCTCAAAGCCAAAAACAAAATAAGCTGCAGCTTTGTGCGACCCTCCTTTGTCCACACCTTCTTTCCACTTAACTCTCATGTTCAGCTCATTCTGAATTCATGTAAGATTTCTTCCAAACCATCACAACCCTGTCTGTCATAAACATTATAAGGTAATCATACATTAAATGCCTTGAAGACTAGTATGCAAGCATTTAGTCTATTTGAAAGGAGTAATAAGAACTTAGACTCATTTGTATCCATTTAGTAAACAGCCATGTTATCCACAAGTTGTAATTTATTCTAATAATTTGTGTTCCCCACTGGTATTATTTGTCCAGAATGGTATCATTGATCACATAATTGTCAGATCTTCATCTTGTAGAAGAGTTCAGTCATGAAATATGTTAAATAGAATCATGATCCAAAATCATTGGTTTGCTATGTTTGTATTTCAGGATAATCTGAGCTCACATATAACCTGTTTCAGATTGCATAAATCCAATATTTATGAGGAATTATGGAAAAGCAAATGGATTTGAAATCAATATTCAGGCAGGTAATTGCCAGAGATACTATTATTTTGTTTTACTTTGCATTTTCCCAGCCATAAAGCAAACTGAAATTGGCTAGTAAAAACAAAATTCCAATGCAATTGGAAACGTTTATGCATACTATATAAATCACGGAAAAAGCATACTCAACTTTTGTATATTTAAATGAAGTTACCATATAAATCCTACTATTGAGTTGATGCTGATTCTCAGATAGATTTCCATGCAATTACCTTCCTTGTCATTACAGAATCTTAATTTTTTACTGTTTTTCAATAATTTTCTAAAGAAATGATAAATTCATATTTTGAACTGAATTTGAAAAGTACATAAATATAAATATGTACATATACATGTAACATAAAATCGTATATAAATATTTATATATTATATGCACATATAGAAAACATAATTAAGATCAATTTAGTGGAGAACAATTATTAGACTGACAATGTCACAATACAACTTAGACTTAGCTGGAAGGCAGGATATCAATTCGATAGTGGGTCAGTATCAACTCAGTATTAATTATAGTTTAAAGGAATGAGAAAAGGAGATAAAGAAGTAAAAATTTCCTTGTTTCCACTCCTTTTCATTAACACATATTTCTAACACACAAATATAAATAATAACATGCAGTAGAAACATATACCCATTAACTATTTTCATAGTGTGAATGCTAAGACTAACTGCATGTCAAGTATAGCTACAGTAACAGCCTTAATTTCAGCAATAACACAATAAAAAACATATTTCATACTTTCAGACAGTCCTGTAAGGATGGTTTTGGTTGAGTGTTTCCTGGGCACCTCTCCTCACAATGAGAGGTTAAGATAAATGGTCTTGGTGCATTGAGTACATTTGCCATCTTGTAGGTCCCAGATGTTTGTCACTTTCATCTGTAGCAGTAGAGAGAGGTAGGAAAAGGGAAGAAAAAATACCTGGTACATTTTGTGGGGCATTTTATGGAAAGGATTGGATTCTGTCTTCTTCATTCTACACCATATCCCATTGGCCAAAAAATAGTTACGTGGTTCCATACAGAGTCAGGGTGTGGGCATATGTTAGGGGCAAGAGATCTGTGGAATGCATTCAAGCTGTACCCAAGGCTCAGAAAACTTGATTTTGATGAAAACTGTCTATTTCCATCACTCTTCTGACTACTGATTATCCATCTCCCTCTATTTCCTACAAAGAGACCACCATCACACCTTCCCAAAGGGCATCGTGTACAAGAATCTGATGTTTACAATTGATGCTTGTCTACTTCATGAGGTCGCATGAGACTTCCCTCTTACACACAACCTAGCCACCTAAAATACAGTGAGAAAGCAGGGCAGGGTGACCCCAATAAACAATCTGGAGAAGGGGGCAGGGCTTGGTCTATAGCCTTGCTGGACTCTGTGGCAATCAATCAAGGCCTCCTGTGCTTGAGGTGGGGAAAGTTCTTTGTTATACTCCAAGTCTGTATTCTGGTCTTACCCTGTCCATTGGCCCCAGCTCCACCCTTGAGAAGTTCTTGTCCTGTTTTCCTCCTGGACCACACAGGGGGCACCACTTTCATAGCTTACTTCCTGTTTGTATAACAGGAGCCTCAAAGTGGTTTGAAGCTCAGGTGTTTAATTTTGGGGCTGGGCAGATTCAAGTAGGTGGGTCCTTTATTGGTAAAACTCTCTGAAATCCTGAGTAGGCTTCTGCTCTATTTGCTTCTAGACTAGCTCATTCATCAGTAGTCACCCAAAGTACATGAGCCTGTGCCTTATTCATGTCTTTGCTTTCCATTCCTACTCCTGTCTATGAAGGTAATAGCCTGTTAAATACCTTTGATAGATCAAAAACCTCCACTCTTATTTTTATCATTTGCCTGAAGTAGTTAATTCAGCTGAAAAGTTTTGCTATACCATTGTCACATAACACCTTTAAAAAATCCAAATTCTTTCTTTTTGGAAACTAGAAGTAGACAGGTTTCCCAACCGTCTAAGACTACGAATTACTAAGACTCTCATTGTTTACCTTCATTTCTACTTGCAAACATGCTGTTTCCTTCCTGAGCAAATCTTCTTGGAAAATACCTTTTTAACAACTACCGACTGAGCAAAGCTGCAGTATGCATAGTGCCTTCCAATCTCTTTCCCTAATCATATAAATTTAATATACATATATGTGGTTTGCCATCCAAGATGTAGCATGTTATAGTTTTATAACATATTTTCCTTATGGATAGTGAGTAATTAATCACGGAAACATTTTTGCATTAGTCCATTATATTAAATTATGTTATTACAGCTGCCTCTTTCTACTTAGCATGTAATAAAATAAACTCTGTAAGAGCAAAGATTTTGATTTTATTTCTTTATTTCTAAATCCTTAGTGCCTAGAGGAGTGCTACAGTGCCTGATGCTTCACAGATACTTAATTCATATTTGATGAATAACTGTCTCTTTTTCATATATGAACCGTGTCCTTGCACTTTAATTAAATTACTTTGGCTCATGTAGCTTCAACATTATGCTAATATTATGCTGTATTAATTATTATAACTTTAGAATAAACCTGAATTTCTGAAAGGCCATTCTGGCAACTTCTTCTCACAAAAAATATTTTGGCTAATCTTAGAACTTTGGCCTTTAATATTAATTTTAAGATCACCTTGTCGAGTTCTTTCATAACACTTTATGTATTTTTATTGAACTTTGTTCAATGAATAGATTAATTTGAAGAAAAATGACTGCTATTTAATATCAAGTTTTTGGCAAACAAGTGGAATTTTACTCAATTTATTCAGACCTCAGCAAATATTGTATGTTTTTATAAATTATAATAAAAATTCAGGTTTTTTTCTATATAAATCAAAATTTTTGTTTCTAAATTACTTTTGGGATAGCATTTGTATAATTCTATAGCTTTTTCTATGGTGATTTAATTTTCTATTGCACTTTTTTCCGTTTTTTTTGTAAATAGGAAGGCTCACATTTTTGTGTGTTAATATTGTATCTAGAAACCTATCATTACTAGTATTTAGTTTCAGCATTATCTTGATGAATTTTTCTCTATATTTTAAATTTTTATTTTCTGCATTCATAAATTATTATATTTATAATATTCAGGTAAGAATTTCTATTCATGTACCAATTTTACTTACCAATCAGGATCGACTATAATTTTATTAAATTTTATAGCTATGATTTAAATTAATGTTCAATAAATTTATTTTAAACATCGTAAAAAGTTATAATGTAGAAGACTGAATGAAATAGGTGACGATGGTGGTGAAAACAACAATAATCATGGTGATTACAGGTTGGGAAATTAACAGATACTGAGAATTGTTCTCAAAGCTTAAGACAGATTTTCTATTTCAGTCCTCATTAAGTTGGGATTTATTATCCTCATTTTTTTTTCAGATGAGTAAAAGAAGATTCAAAGATGTGAACTGTTCAATTTCCACTGCATAGAGAATGCTCAAATTAGAATTAAAGCCCATGATTCTTGATTATGAAGTCTATCACCTGAAATATCAAATTTATCCTACTGACACAGGAGCCAGAGAATCTCAAGAACAAAGTGTGTTTAAATGCATGATCAGCTCCTGTTTATCCCACTTAAGATGTGTCAATTAACATTATTTTAAAAATAAATAGAAAGCAAAACAACTGTTTATATATCAAAAGATGAAATTCCCAATGATGGCTTATAGAAGATAGATCAGCTTATTAGAAAAGAATTTGAGTCTTCTATAAACTTCAATCCATGAGCATTAGTCAGAACAATTCAACGTTACAAAGGTAAATGAAAGTAGCTGGAATTTTAGAGGCTTTTGCCATGATTAAAGCAGATAACTTTGAATTTAATCTAAGGTGAACTGATTTCCCTATTCAGTTAAGTAACTACAATTAAATTAATACAGTATGAATCACTTACATTTAATTCAAAAAAAGAAACATTGCTCTGAATTCTCTCTTCTGTGTCATTTAATAAAATGTTTGTTAGAATAACATTCAACAGAGTAATTTAAATATATATATATGAAATAGTAAATAGGTACAACCTGCTATTTTATCAGGCTGGCATTCTTCCTATCAAAGTTTCAATAGATTAGAAATTCATCTCATAGAAAATAATCCATAAAAGGAATTGATAATAAATAGATTGCAGGAATTCCTGATTTCAAAATAACTTCTTTGGATGAGGAGAAGAAAGAAGACATTTCTCACAACAATGTCGTTGTAGGTGAAATTGCTCTAAGCAAGCAGATTCTTTTACTCCTGAAGTTACAATATCTTCATGATAGATAGAAGTTATCTATCTATCTATCTATCTATCTATCTATCTATCTATCTATCTATCTATCTAGACTGTGATGTCTCCACATATATATGGAGGCATCACATATATATACTCATATATACGTGTGTGTATATATATATGGAGACATCACAGTTAATCAAGTAAATACTGCTTCTGTGAACTCCCCATCAAAAATAAATGAATCTTTGGGTAGGAAAGTTTTTCTTCTTTATTAGCAGTTGTGTGATCTTGGTCAGCGCTTCCAAACAATGTTGACCATGACCTCATCAAAGGTCCCCTGTGCGCTCCGGCTCCATTAGACTCATGCTGACATCCAACATTGCCTTTGCAGAATTTAGAACAAGGAACCCATGAGTTTGCACAAGTCTCTGAGGAGTCTGTTCCTATAAGCAGATCACAGTGGTACTCTCCATTCCTACTAGAAGATTCTGATTGCATTGACTAACGAAGGAAAGAATTCAAATTCTCCTTGCTTTCCTCCAGGAAGGTGAATCTTGTCATGCAAATTTATAGAGTGTTGGAAGGAACAGCTTTTGTTAAGAATTAGAAGAGTTGCAAGTCCAGAGTTCCTCAAGAAAAAGAGCAAATTATCTGTTTTTCAATCACATGAACAAAGAAGGATTATACTGTTATGTATTATACAAAGAAGTATTATACTGTTCTTTTGAGAGAAAGTTCCACCTACACTAGCTGGTATAATAACATCTAAAATAAATGGTTCCTTTAACTCCTGAAAAGTTTTCTTTTGGATGAGATGATTTAGACTTGATTTTATTATATATACATTTTCTACAATAAATAGAAAATTTCAATACACATTTCACATATCTAATTACTGAACCATGTAATGTCATCATTTTTACTAAAAATAAATAGGATAAAATGAATTGTTCCAATAACATAAAGCCAAAACTTAACACGAAGTTTTATAGCATTGTACCCAGTGGGAATTGTTTTTTCTTATTAAAGGACTACTCAGAATTCTGTGCCTAACTTCCATTACTTAGTCAAAGGCTCCATAATTTTTCTTTTATTTTTACTTCACTGCTAAAGAGGATTCCGGTCATTTGACTATTTCTTTTGCTTTGCTTTCCAATCCATCCTCAGTGTGAGAAAGATGTGAGCTCAGAGACCATTCATAGAAAGTCAAGCCACAGGTTTATGCTCACATAGGTGGACTTAGCACTTTGGAAAATGTTACATTTGATAAACTCATCTGGTTATTGTCAGGTATCAGAAAATAAAACTGAACACACAAAATGGATTGTGTCGCATGAGGACCCCTTCAGTCTCTCTCCCTCAGCAGCTCTTTTAACAGGACCAGATGTGACGGCAGGATAGTAAGCACAGATGTGCCGACACCCCACCTGCCAGAGGCCAGACCAGATAACCATGAGTATGAAGTCATGATCTGCATCAGCCTGCTTTCTCCCGGTGATGCCTGCAGCCACACATCACCCTCATCCATCTTGGTGCGGTTTTTCCTTTAAAACCACAAGCTATCAGAAAGAAAGTTGGAGCCATTTTTCTTTTTCTTTTGCTGGCAGGTTTTGCTGGCTCCCACCTGCCTGCTTCATCTTTGCCCTCTGTCTGTTTCTTTCTAGCAATAACCCCTTAAGCTTTAATTCACTGTCTCATGTGGAACCCTTTAGTGACCTCATGCCTAACAGTTATTACTAGGTGGTGTCAACTCCATTATTTTTTTAAGCCAGTCTTTTAAAACGACAAAATTTTAAAAAATATATTGTTCTGCAAAGAGATAAAGTGCCATTTTTTCTGACCTTAAGAACTTATAACTTTCTATTAATCATCAAAGAGCTAGGGTAAAAATGAATTGGAACTACTTAGCAATAATTCCAAGATGTGTGAAGAGGAAAATTACATTTAATATTGAAATGATGCAAGAAAGAAAATATATAATATACAATATATATAATATACAAATATAAATCACAAACACAAATATACAAGATGCAAACATTACAACATAGATTATTTTTAGAGCATGAATTTTCATAGGTCCTGAAATCCTAATCTTACTGTCACTTTTACTTTAAGGAAATCCACAATGTACTCATACTGTTTAGCACTTCTCACCTAGCACAGTGTGCTCTAAATTTCTATGATGTAAACAGTGATTTTTAAATATTTTGAAGTCATAGACCCCTTTGAGAATTCCATCAAATCATAGCACTCATTTTACAGAAACATGCTTGTACAAACAAAATATTGCACACAATTTTAGGTAAGTCCTGGGTCCCTTAAAGCCCAACCATGGAACCCCATTTACAAACTTTTATTTGAAAGTTTAAATAACTCATTGCAGCATATTTTTATTTTCCCTACTGTGAGATATTTACATTTACATAAACAAAAGTGCTAAGGCTTTCAGTTTTATCATTCAGGGTAGAATTTCAGACATAGCCAAAATAGACAAATCTGGCTTTGTCACTTACCTGTTTATAAAATTTCAATGGTTATAAAATTCTATAGATGCTACTTAATATATGTCAATATTTTTATGATTTTCCCTGTCCACCTCAATTTCCAACAACACCAACTTCTTTTAATTAACACACACAATCACACACAAGTGGCCATTTTCACATTGATGAGTTTACTCATGCCAAATCACCTCTCCTCTACCCTTTTATTCATTGGCAAACAAGGCATATTTAAAATATTTCGACGACATTATCCACCTAAGCAGACATAATAAGATGCAAAAGCGCACACATACACACACACACACAGACAACTTACCTAGCCTTGGAACTTGCCCTCTGAAGTGTAAGATCGAAAGTTCACCTTCCCTTTTGCCTTTGGGTGTTGAAACCAGTGCTGGATGCCTGGTTCAGTCAAAAGACTGTTATAGTTTTCCTTGGCTGCTCAAGAAAATACCAGATAATGCGTCAGCTTAAATAATGAGAATTTATTAGCTTAGAGTTTTGAAGCGTAAAGAAAGTCCAAATCAAGGGATAAAGTGATGATTTCTTTCTGAAGATTGTGATGTTCTGGGCTGGCTGCCAGCGATTCTTGATACTTTTCTTGTCACATGGCACTGCACATTTTCTTTTGGGTTTCATTGATTTCAGCTCCTTACTTCTGTGGATTTTCTCTATTTCTAAATTTCATCCTGTATATAGAGGGCTTTAGTAATTATATTAAGACCCAACCTGAATGCAGTGAGTCACACCTTAACTGTGGTAACTTCATGAAACAGTCTTACTTACAATGGTTTCACAGTCACAGAAATGGATTCAATTTGAAAACATGTTTTTCTGGGGTACAATGTAGCAGCTTAAAACCACCATAGAGAATAAGGGAAGATGTCCCAGTAGAAGAGGGTGTGTGTTTTGGCAAGTTACTTAAGCTGTCAGAACCTTGGCTTCTGGTTTATAAATTGAAAATAATATTAGAAGCTAATCTACAGGATGTTTGAATAAAATGAAACATGCTGTATGAAAAGAGTTCACTACAATGCTTGGAAATTTCAAGTACTCTGCAAATATCAGGAATAGTTGAGGACAAGGAGTAGGAGGAAAGAAAAGCATCTACTAGTCCATTTAAAGGCATTACAACCTTAAATTTGGCATACTTCTTCTCCACTATGTATTTAGTTGGAATGTGTAACTTTAATGTTTGTTTACTTTCTGTTCACTGTGCCCCCCACCAGAGCTGTGATGACAAATCCTTCTTGGGATTTAGTGAGTGGCTGACCTCAGGGTTGCTTCCTTCCCACCAGTGAGGGGGATATCTTCTCAAGGTGATCAATGAAGATCCCAGCCCATTATGAGCACCATTCTGTATCACACTGAAATATGAAATGACTGTTGTGAAGTGAACCATGTCCCTCACACACCCTTGTCTTGCAGTTGTGAACCCTTTTTTAAATAAGACCTTTGAAGATCCTTTTTATATGTGGCCAATTGAGTCAGGGTGAACCTTTATCATTATGACAGGAGTCCCTAGCAATGGAAATTCAGGAGCAGTCAGTTGGTAGAAGCCAGAAATCAGAGAAAGACAAAAAAAAGACAGATCTTCATATGAAAGAGGATTGCTGGAACACCACTGACTTGGGAGAAAGCACATCTTGTCAATATTTTGGTGTTGAACTTCTAGCCTCCAAAGCAACAACATAATCAATTCCTGTTCTGTAAGCCAACCCATTATGTGGTATTTATCATAGCATTCCTGGCAAATTAAGGCAATGGCCACCTCTAAGAAAGTGAATGGAGCTAGATGAAGTCCACATATAGAAATATTGCTTTACCAGTAGAGCAGAGTCCAATTTATCTGTCTTGACTCTGCTTCAAGAACTCAGGGAAAAGGGATGCAAGGGTAGCTCAGTGTAGAATTCTCACCTGCCATGCAGGAGACCTGGGTTGGATTCCTGGCCTATGCATTTTCCAAACAATAAAACCAACAAAAACAAATAAACAAACCAAAAAATTCAGCAAATGGTGCTGCAATAACAGGATACTTACATGGAAAAAGAATGAAATGTGACCCTGGAATATAGCAAAAAAAAAGAGCTTAGGGAGGACCACTAACTTCTGTGCAGAAGGATGGTTGCATGGAAAGGTCTGGAGGAACTATCAAGCTGCAATTGAGATGAGAGTTCCTCCTGACGCGAGCTGTGCTCATGTTGTAATGAGTCCATCTGTAAGGAAGATAATCTCTTATTTGGTGGCAAGTAGTGGAATTGCCGTATTTGGCAATGATAGCTATGTTTAAAAATTTTAAGGTCCACCCATATGTTCTAGAGAAACTAAGTACCAATCACTTCAAACTTGGCAGGCAATGTTTATAAAAGGAAATTTTGTATCAGGTATTATTCATCCTTTAAGACCCAACTCAGGTTGGGTCTTATCCTTTCCAAAACCCACCTGGGATTTGAGACCAGCCCCATAGCATAAAGCTTTCTGTGTTGAAAGAAATTATCTCCCTTCTGTCCAAGGCGGCAGTCAATAGCCAAAAATGGTTATTGAGCATGTGAAACATAGAAAATGTAACCAACAATTATATAGTTTAAATTAAAACTTTAGCCACCTGTGGTAAATGGTGCCATATGGCGCAGACCAGTTTGCAATGATGTGAGTGAAGAGCTTTGTGCTTAGTGTCACTTTACATATCTCTGTGATTGGACCAACTCAGCATTACTATTATTATTATTTTTTGCATGGGCAGGCACTGAGAATTGAACCCGGGTCTCCAGCATGGCAGGGAAGAACTCTGACTGCTGGGCCACCGTGGCCCACCTTCAGCAGCATTGTTTTTAAATCATTTATATACCTCTTCTAGACTTCAAACTCTGCTAAGTCAAAGATATTCTAAAACTATCATGTTTTTTACACTTTACAGTATGAAGCAAATGAAGTACTTAATATGTCCCCCCAAATTAATTGCTTTCTATGGCTGTGTAACAAATTAACAAAAAACTTCTGACTGGAAACACCTATTTTTACCTTACAGCTCTGTATGTCAGAAGTCCACTGAGCTCAACTGGGCTATCTTCTTATGGTATCACAAGGCTGAAGTCAAGGTGTTGGGCTCTTCCCTTCAGGTTCTGGGGAAGAATCTGCTTCCAGGTTTATTCTGGTTGTGGATGCAATTTGGTTCTGCTTGGTCATGGAATTGGAGTCCTGTTTCCTTGAAGATTGTTGTCTGGGAGTCACTGTCTGCTCCTAGAGACAACATGCATTTCTTCTGACGTGGCCCTTGCAATCTTCAATGCCAACAAAAGCATGTTGAGTCTTTCTCATTCCTCAAAACTCTCTTGCTGCCCCTTCTATTGGCTTCAGGAAAATATCCTGATTAGTGTAGGCTCATCTGGATAAGCTTCCCTTTGCCATATAATATAATTCAAAACTTCCACCAACACTCAAATACAACAGCAAGTGCCATTAGAGGCTGTTTTTAATCATACTGCACATCACAATGACTAGTTAAGGACCACCTGAATAATTACTAATTGGATGAGTACTATTTAAACAAATAAGATCTTCACAGAGCTCTTAAGATCATGTGCTTGAGTGCAACCTAAATATTTAGCCACAAAATTAGAATCTATTTGAATTGACATGATATACACAAAATAATTATTTGTATAACCTACATTCAGTTAAACAAATATTTATTAAGCTGTTCCATGCAAAGCAATTTGCACACATCAACACTTATATCCATATGCAGACATATCTGTTTTGTCTTATTTCTTTATCTTCTATTCACATAACCTCATTAGAAATACTCAGAGAGAATTCATTCAAGGTAAAGATTTATTGCTTCTCAAGCAGTGTCAACTGTTTTTTTGAATCAGTGTTTGAATAGTGCTTTGAATCAGTAACTGAAATTAATCAAATCAAGTTAATTGACCTGATCTTTGATTCAGTAATAAATAAATGTTCACTAAAATCAATCTTTTTAAAAAGAAAGTTTTATTGGATAAATTCACATACCATAAAATCCATCTGAAGTGTAGAATCAATGTCTTCTAGTATTTTCTCAGTTATGCTTTCATTACCACAATCAATTCTAGAATATTTCCAACCTCAAGAGGATTTACTATGTCATTCAGTCCCGTATCTCATCCTCTAGCTTTCCTTCTCGTGACAGATATGACCCTAAACTTTTTTTCACCCACTATCACACCCACATATCACTGTTAATTACACTCACTATAATGTGCTGCCATCATATCCATTCATTTATTAAACATTTAAAATCAACGTTATTACAAATTCTGCACAAATAAGTATCAGCCCCTCCTTCTCTAGAGGTTATACAATTTTTCTCCTTTTGTATCTGATTTATTTCATTCAGCATAATATCCTCAAGGTACACCCATGTAGGCACTTGTCAATACTTCATTTCTTTTTATAGTTGCATAATATTCCACCTCAGATCTACCCTATATTTTGTTTATACATTCATTAGTTGATGGACATCTGCACTGTTTCCATCTTTTGTCAATTATGAGTAATGCCACTATGAAAACTGGTATGCAAATGTTTGTTCACTACTCTGTCTTCAGTTCCTCTGAGAATATATTTAGTAGCAAAATTGCCAGATGATACACAATTTTATATTTAGCTTCCTGAGGAACATCTAAACTATCTTCTAAAGAGGCTGAACTTTTCCCCATTTCCACTAATTGTGAATAAGTGCTCCTATTTCTACACATTCTCTCTAACACTTATAATTTTTTTACTGTTGCCATTCTAGTAGGTGTGAAATGATATCCAATTGTAATTTTCAATGATAGTTAATGATGCTGATCTTTTCTTATGCTTTTTATCCATTTGCATTTCTTCTTTGGAAAAAAAGTCTATTAAAATATTTTTCCCATTTTTTAATTGGGTTATTTCCTTTTATCATTGAGTTGTATGATTCCTTTATATAACTGGATTTTAAATCTTTATCAGATGTGTGGTTTCCAAATATTTTCTCCCATTGTATAGGCTGCCTTTTCATCTTCTTGACAAAATTGTTTGAAGCACAAAAGCATTCAATTTTGAGGAGGTCCCATTTAACTAATTTTTTTCTTTCATTGCTTGTGCTTTGGATGTAAAGTCTAAGAAACCACCTCTTACCACAGATCTTGAATATGCTTCCATATATTTTCTTCTAGGAGTTTTATGTTTCTGGCTTTTATATGTAGTTTTTGTTCCATTTTTTTTAAGTTGATACTCAATATTTTTATTGAATTAACTGTAACAGCAACCATTGTTTGTGATTTCATCATCAGTTTTTTTTTGTTTGTTTTTTAAATTTAACCATCCTTCAAAACAGCAGGTGTTTGGAAATTAAGAAAAAATTCAATTCTCACATTTAATTAACCAGCAGGACCACAGGGAGACTATAATTAGGCCTTTGTTCCATTTTGAGTTAATTTTTGTACAAGATGTGGGATAGGGGTCCTCTTTCATTTGTTTTCATATGAATAGCCAGTTCTCTCAGCACCATTTGTCCCAGTTAAGTGAATGTGACAACCTTGTAAAAATCAATTGATTATATATGTGAGAGACTACTTCTGAGAGTTAAATTCAATTCTATTGGTCAATATGACTATATTTATGCCAATAACCTGCTGATTTTTTTTTTACCACTATAGCCTTCTAATTTGCTTTACAGTCAGAAAGTGTGAGACCTCCAATTTCATTTTTCTTTTCAAAAAGTTTTTGGCTATTCAGGCATCACCTACTTTTCCAAATAAATTTGATAATTGGTTTTTTAATTTTGCAAAATAGGCTTTGGAATTCTGATTGAGATTGTGTTGAATCTGTAAATCAATTTGGGTAGAACTGACATCTTGACAATGGTCTTCAATGCAGGAACATGGAATGTCCTTCCATTTCTCTAGGTCTACTTTGATTTCTTCTAGCATTATTTATTTTAGTTTTCTGAATACATGTCCTTGACATCCTTGGTTAATTTTAATCATAGATACTTGATGTTTTTAGCTGCTTTTGTTAAGAGAAGTGTTTTCCTTATTTTCTCCTCAGATTGCTCATTAATAAATATATAGTAAGCACTACTGATTTTTGCGTGTTGGTCTTGTATCCCCCACTTTGCTGAAATTGTTTATTAACACTAGCAGCTTTGTTGCAGATTTTTTTAGGAC
Organism: Tamandua tetradactyla; assembly: GCF_023851605.1. Lineage (NCBI taxonomy): Eukaryota > Metazoa > Chordata > Mammalia > Pilosa > Myrmecophagidae > Tamandua > Tamandua tetradactyla. Next base: position 92,425,326 of record NC_135332.1, read on the forward strand.
TTTCTGATGTATGATCATATCATTCTCAAATAGTGAAAATTTTATTTCTTCCTTTTGAATTTGTATGACTTTTATTTCTTTTTCTTGCCTAATTCCTCTAGCTTGAATTTCCAGGACAATGTTGAATAATAGGTGTGACAGTAAGCACCTTTTTCTTGACTCTGGTCTCAACAGGAAAGTTTTCAGTCTTTCAACATTGAGTGCAGTGCTAGTTGTGTTTTTCATATATGCACTTTATAATATTGAGAAAGTTTCCTTCTGTTCCTATCTTTCAAAATATTTGTATGAAGAAAGGATGCAAGATTTTGTCAACGGCCTTTACTGAATCAATTAAGATGATCATATGTTTCTTCTCCTTTGATTTGTAAATGTGGTCATATTACATTGATGTACTTGCGTTGAACCACTCTTGCATGCCTGAGACAAATTTCACTTGATCATGGTGTATAATTCTTTTAACTTGCAGTTGGATTTGATCTGCATGTAATTTGTTGAGGATTATTGCATTTGTATGCGTTAGAGAGATTGGTCTGTAATTTTTCTTTCTTGTATCTAATTCTGGCTTTGGTATTAGGGTGATAGTTTCATAAAATGTGTTCAATTTTTTTTTGAAAAAGTTTGAGAATGATTAGTATTAATTCTGATTGGTAGAATTCACCTGTGAAGCCACCTGGTCCTGGGCTTTTTATTTTTCAGAGGTTTTTGATGATTGTTTCAATCTCTCTACTTGCTATTGGTGAATTGAGGCATTCTATTTCTTCTGGAGTCAGTGCAAGTTGTTTGTATGTGTCTAGAAAATTGTCCCTTTTGACTAAGTTGTATAGGTTTTGGCCTACGTTTGTTCATAGTATCTTCTTATGATCTTATTTTATTTCTTTGAGGTCAGTAGTATTGACTTCCTTTCATTTCTGATTTTATTTATTTTTATCTTCATTTTTCTTTGACAGTTTAGTTAAGGACTTGTCAATTTTGTTGATCTTTTCAAATAACCAAGCTTTGGTTTTGTTTATTTTATTGTTCTTGGTTTAATTTATTTATGGTCTAATATTTTTTATTTCTTTCCTTTTGCTTGCTTTGAGATTGGTTTGCTGTTCTTTTTCTAGTTCCCCAATGTGTATGGTTCAGACTTTGAGTTGAGCTCTTTCTCCCTTTTAATTGTAGGTATTTAGAGCTATACATTTCCCTCTCAACACTGCATTCACTGCCTCCTATGTTTTGATGCTGTCTTCTTGTTTCCATTTTTTTTCTGAGATATTTATTGATTTCTCTTGCAATTTCTTCTTTGATCCCGATTGTTTAAGAGTGTGTTGTTTAACCTCCATAAATTACTGCATTTCCAGTCCTCCATTTTTATTGATTTTCAGCTTTATTCTATTATGATCAGAGAAAGTGCATTGAATAATTTCAATATTTTTAAATTTATTGAGACATTTGTGACCCAACATATCATCTATCCTGGAGAATGTTCCATTAGCACTTAAACAAATGTATATCCTGCTGTTCTGAGGTGCATTGTTATGTGTATGTCTGTTAAGTCTAGTTCATTTATCGTATTATTCGTATTTTGTTTACTTATTGTTTCTCTATCTAGATGTTCTATCAATTGATGTGAGTGGTGGGTGCATTGAAATCTGCAACTAGAATTGTTGATACGTCTATTTCTCCATTCAGTTTTGGTAGTTTCTATCTCATGTGTTTTGGGACAACCTGATTAATTGCATATATATTTATAATTGTTATTTCCTCTTGGGGGCTTTTATCAATACATGTTTCCAAATTTATTTATTTTAAGTTTTATATTTAAGGTCTATTTTTTATCAATACAAGTTTCCAACTTTATTTATTTATTTATTTTATATTTTAGGTCTATTTTATATTGCTTGCTTGGCTTTTATTTTGGTGAAGAAGGGGTATTGCTTATGTGGAATATATTTTCCAACCTTTCATTTTCAACCTATTTGTATCTTTTGATCTAAGGTCAGTCTCTTATAGATAGCATATAGATGGCTCATAATTTTTTATCCATTCTCCCAGTCTAAGTCTTTTGATTGGGGAATTTAATCCAATAACATTCAATGTTATTACTGTAATGGCAGTGCTTATTTCAATCAACTTATCTTTTGGCTTCTAAATGTTATATCTTATTTTTGTTTCTCTTTTTACTCTTTTAGTTATCTTCACTGATACATTTCATTTCTACACTCTTTTTCATGTATCTCTCTACTGTCCTTTCCTTTCAGACTGCAAGACTTCCTTTAGTATTTCTTTACTATTTCTCTAGGTAACAAACTCTTCCAGCTTCTGCCTATCTGTGACTATCTTAAACTCTTCTCATTTTCTTTTATTGTAAAATGCAACATATATACAAAAAAGCAATAAATTTCAAAGTACATTGCAACAAGTAAATATAGAACAGATTTCAGAGTTTGGGGTAGGTTACAGATTTATAATTTCAGATTTTTACTTCTAGCTGCGCAAAGACACTGGAAGCTAAAAGAAATATCAATATAATGATCAGAAGTCATACTTATTTGTTGAATCCTTTCTTCACTGGTATAACTCTTCCTTCTCCTTTGATCTTTCTCCCACTCTCTAGGAGTGTTTCGACTATGACTATTTTAACTTTTTCATGTTGGAAAGGGCTGTTAATAATATGGGATGGGGGAAGGAACTAGTTGTTATTCTGAAGAGGGTAGCCCCTCTGGGTTTCAGGATTCATCTGGCCTAGGAAACCTTCTGGAGATTGAAATTTTCTGGGGAGTAATCATAGTGCATTATACTTTTGTAGAATCTCAGAAAGAGTCCTAGGTGATTTTTAGGATTGGCAGGAATGGTTTTATTTGGGGGTTGACAAACCATGGTAAACAGCAATAACTAGCTGAAACTTGCATAAGAGTGGCCTTCAGAATAGCTTCTCAACTCTATTTGAACTCTCTTAGCCACTGATAGCTTATTTTGTTTAAATTATTTTCCCCCATTTGGTCAGACAGATATTGTCCATCCTGTGGTGCCAGGGCCAGCTCATCCTTGAGATTCCACCTCATCTTTGAAAGAGACCTTTGTCACATAGAGAATTCTGTGCTGGCAGTTTTTCTTTTTCAGTACCTTGAATATAAACACCATGGCCAGGGGTGCAAGTGTATTTCAATGGCAGAGTTCTTGCCTGCCATGCGGGAAACCCAGGTTCAATTCGCAGCCCATGCACGTCCCAAAAACCAAACAAACGAAACAAACAAACAAACAAAAATTCAACAAATGGCGCTGCAATAATGGGATACTTACATGGAAATATGATGAAGTGTGACCCCACATACAGCATACAAAAAATGGCCTTTTAGTTTCCATGGTTTCTGATAAGAAATTGAAACTCAGTCTTATTAAGCATTTCTTGTATGTAATTCTTATAGGTTTAGTTGTCAACTTGGCCAGGTGATGGTGACCCATTCTTCTGTTTCTGTGGACTTAAATTATCAGTAATGTGAAATTCGTCTGTGACTGATTATATTTGTGGTCAGTGAAGGGAAGGGCCTTCCACAGTGAGTGAGGCTTAATTTAATTAGCTGAAGGCTTAAAAGAGAGAGATCAGAAGAGAGGTCAGCAGCTCAGCATATCTCATCTCAGCACTTGCAGCTCAGCCCAGATATTTAGATGTGCAGAAAAGAATGCCCCAGGAAAAGCTGTTGGAACACAGAAGCCAGGACAGAAGGCCAGCAGATGCTGCTGTGTGCCTTCCCACGTGACAGAAACTCAGATGAAAGCTAGTTGCCTTTCCTCTGAACAACTGTAATCTTTTATCTAAATAAATCCCCTGATTAAAAGCTGACTCATCTCTGGTGTGTTGCATTGTGGCAGCTTTAGCAAATTAAGACAGTAATAAATCACTTTTCTTTTGCTGCTTTCAGAATTCTCTCTAGTTTTGACATTTTGATTCATGTGTGTCTTTGAGTATGCCTACTTGGATGTATTCAATTTGGAATATGTTTCTCTTTATTGACATGGATAGCTATGACTTTCATAAAAGTTGGAAATTTTTCGGCTGTTATGTCCTCAGATTTCCCTTCTGCCTCATTTCCCTACTCTTTTCCTTCTAGGACATCCCTGATGTGAATGCTTGTGCACCTTATGCATTCAGGCATTTCCCTGAGGCCCTGCTCAATTTTTCCTATCCTTTTCTCTATCTGTTTCCTGTCTGTTCAAATTTGGATGTTCTGTCTTCCAACTTTCTGATCCTCTCTTCTGCCTCTTGAAATATGCTGTTATATGCCTTTAGTATATTTTTAGTTTCATCTATTTTGATTTTCATTCCCATAAGATCTGTTAGGTTTTTTCTTTGTATGCTTTCAAATTTTTCTTTATGCTCACCACAGTATCTTAATATCATTTATCTCTTTAATCATCTCCTTGAATTACTTTAAGAGATTTATTTGAACATCTTTGATCATTTCCATATTCTTTATCTATCTGACTTTTTTGACGTGAAAATTTGACTGGCCCATCTCTTTCTATTTCTTGGTAATTTTTTGTTGATTTCTGGGCATCTTACGTTGGTGAGTTTAATGTGAAAGTAATGTTTTATTTCTTGTCAAAGATTTTGTTGTTCATTGGACTTGTTCTTTTATATTTGGTTCATCAATATTACCGAACTATGGCTGGGCCAGGAACTCATGAATGGGTGATACACCATTTCCACTAGGCATCAGGGAGATGGTCAAATAAAGACACAAAAAATTCTTTAATTCTTACTGGTTATATATGTAGAATGGAATGATCTTATGTCAAGAATGTTTTTGTTTGTTAGTTGTTTTTTTTTAATTAATAAAAAAAATTCTTTACTTCTGTTTCCAAAAGATGTCCTCCTGGTCTCCCTTATGTATGGTTCTCTTTGCCCAAAAAACTTTTAGACATCTTCCTGTTGGTGTGCTTTCCTGACTTTCCAACAGCTGCACTTTTTGGCAATCTATTCATCTCAGCCTTCAGCAAGTGGGCTCTTCCTAGCTGCTGGATCCAGAAAATGGATGGTGTAGAAGCACCAGGCTAGGTGGGTTGAAACCACAAGTTCTAGCAGTCCAAATTCACCAGCTAACAGTTGGAACTGTGGTAGACTGTGACCATTCTTGAGGCTGTTCTTGGGAGAGCGCATTTCCATGGCCCTTTCAGTATGCAACTGCCCACCTGCCAGGGGTCAGAGACCAGAGACCCCGAAGCTTTCTGCCCCAAAAGTGGTGAATGGGTAGCAGAAGCCAGGGCTGTGAGAGGTTGCTCATGATTTGTCACCATTGCTTCTCTGTCCCTTCACCTTTCACTTTCTTGGATGTTACAGAGCATTCCCCATGATTTCCTGAGTCCCAGATCCATTGTTTCAGATATTACATTTTCTATCTGTCCCCTAGTTGTTTTTCTGGGAGACAACTGGGACCAGTTTCTCCCTAATTAGCCTTCTTGGATTCCTCTAAAATTCATCTTAATCTTAGCAATGCTCAAAATATATCCTTTACCCATCTAACCAGAAAATGGGTGGTGTAGAAGCACCAGGATAGGTGGGTTGAAACCACAAGTTCTAGCAGTCCAGAAAAACAGAGAGTCTAAATGATTCTGTTTCTATTGTTTTAAAATATATTGACAGATAGTTCTTATGAAAATACAAAATAACATAACCCATAAATTTAACAGTTATTCAGTAAAGAATATGTATTGCTCAATAAAAAAATTGAGAACTCAGATTAAAACTCCCCAATTGTATTTTTCCAATTTGTTAGGTTCAAGAAGTTCAAGAGTTCAATGTCAACTGGTGTTGAAGATTCCTCATCTGCTATTAGAAACTTCAGATAGATTTGTTATACTTGGAATTATGGATGCTTTGTATTCTAGTAATCCTACTTCTATATGCCATATATCAAAGGTATACATAAGGGTAGTATTGTAATATGACATTTAATAGAGTATTGTTGAGAAAACCCTCAAGTCCAGGAATAAGAGAACAGCTATGTAAAAAGAAAACCAGTGATATAATTTTAAAAATGTGATTCCTAGAATAAAATGCTCTACAGCCAATAAAATTGATGAACTAGATCTACAATCACCCTCGGGGTTAGACCACAAAAACATTGCTACATGGAAAAACATGTAGCAAGTTAAAGACCACAGGCCCATTATAATATCACTCATACAATTAATAATATTGAAAGTTTAAAAAGAACAAAACACGGGCTATAAAGATTTGCACAGCAATTTTGGCTATCATCGCCCCCGAAGTATAAACAGAATAAGACAGGGAGAATATCAAGAGACAGATAAACCATATCTTAAATGGTTTATTTCCCTCACCACAATTTCAAATTACTGAAAAGTACTAATAGTACTAATTCTAGGTGGTGAGCCATGAGCGTTATACTTTTCTTTCTATTTTCTGTGTTTAAGAAAGCATTATAAGAATAGAAACATCAGCCAAGTATTCTTTACACTTAAGGATATGTGTGTTTATATATGCATGTAATAGGTATTTATAATTTCTTATTCTTAAACTCAGTCTAGTAACATGGTTTGGAGATCTTAGACAAAATAATTTCAGAGAGATAACTAAATGATAAGTTCAAGATAGCTTTTTCGACTTTCATGAAAGATATCCAGAGAGAAACAAAATTAAGTTGTGTTGTTCCTATAATGATTTGTTGATTGGAAAACTCTGCATGATATTAAATTAAAAAATTTTGATCCAAAAACCATCATTTTTACCTACTATGAAAATGGTGTTATTCTTCTAACTGATCTTATTATTCTTCAGTATTTTAAATTATAATAAAGAGAATTTTGAACACGTAGACCTATAACACATTCTACTCATAGTTGTATCCAATTTATATAATTGGATATATAAATTTCCACCAGGAATTAGATCAATATTTCCCTCAAGAAAAGTAGAACAAACATTTGATAACTACAGTTTAAATGCTGCAATTTTAACATATTTTCTCAAATGAAATATGCTTTTTTTAATTAATTGAGAGAAACAGGAAACTAGACAACTATCCTGGCACTTTCTCTTTTTAACCAATATTTTTGGTAATTTTTTTTTCAAATTCTAATGTGAGTTTACCTCTACAGATAATTATAGCTTTTAAAATATACACAATATTTTCGTTCTACTATTGAAATAGTGAGAGTCTACATATTACTGTATCATATATTAAAGAACTTCATATTTATCCTAAAGTTGAATTGCCAAAAATGGATAGATAAAGAAACAACATTCTCGGTGAGAGAGTGATGAAGTGGGTACTTTCATTCTCTGCTGGAGAGGGTGCAAATTAACACAATCTTTCTTTAGGATAATTAATTATCAATCATTATAAATTATAAAAGATGGGCATATGCTTTGATCAAACAATTCCAACTTACAAATTATCATGCATAAATTTCACACTCATAGAACTTATAAACAAATTCACCAAGGCCACAGAAGAGAAGGTAAATATATAGAAATCAAATGTACTAGAAACAACATGCTGAAACTGAAATTAAAAATATTCTGCCAATTACAATCACTCAAAAAAAGGAAACATACAATCTGAAAAGTGCTGACAAAATAAATCAAAGATCTAAAAAGCTGAGAGCCATCCTACGATACTGATCAAAGACTCGACTTAGTAAGGCTCTCAATTCTCCCTAAATTTATATACAGGATTAATGCAATTTCTTTCATTATCCCAATACAATTTTTAATATAGAGAAGAATATCCTTACATTTATGTGGTAAGAAAAATAACTGGAGTAGTTAAAACTATTTTGCAAAAATAAGAATAAGATGGGATGATTCAATCTAACTCATTTTGAGACTTATTTTATAGCTATAATAATGAACACTTCTGGTATTAGTGGAGGAATAAAGAGAGGCTATTAAAAAGAGTAGAGAGTTAAGCTCTGGCTGGGTTGGTAGGCCCAGAACTGTGCATTGATCAGGTTGCCAGATTCTGGACCCTAAACTGCATCCTCTGTCTGTTTCTGCCTTTTCCAGATTCTGTGCTTCCTAATATAGGAATCTAGAAGTGAACTGATCAGTATTGCAATTCTAGAACAAGTGACTCAGAAATCAGTGATGTTCTGTGATGGGGACTTCTCTCAGGAAAAGTGGGAATGCCTGGACTCTGCTCTAATGGATTTGAATAGTAATGTGATGTTGTACAAGTGTAGCAACTTGGTGTCACTAGAGAGAAGAGTTGTGTGAACTATCAATTTTATTGCCTTGAAGCAACAAGTTCTCTCTGCAATCATGAACTGAATAATTCAATTATTTCCCCTTGACAGGGAGCACAATGGTGCACTGTTTTTAGTAGGGGCAACAAAGAGAGCTTAGAGGATGAAGTTGACTTTCTAGCTTATTCTGGATGCTGCACAGTTGGTGAGCTGTAGATGTGAGCATATCCTGTGATGCTGCTCCCCAGTCACATGCCCCAAATGGTTGCAACTTCTATCATCTCAGTCCACCTCCATGTTCACCTTCTCATAGCCCTCCCAATGGAGATACTACATGTTACTGGCCTCCAGCCTTCAGTGGTGCCCTGACTCCCTCTTCAAGACCTGTCCTCCATAGATTTGTCTTCTGCACATCTCCAAATACATATACTTTATGTTCCAGTTCTCCTGTCCTCACCAGTGCCCCAACTCCCTCTATGGACTGACTGTAGCTCTCCTGCACCCCAAGATTTGTTTCCTGCAGCTTTCCTGACACAAACATCAGGTATCCAGCCCTGCCATCCACAGCTTTGCCCATCTCTGCATGCTTGTTGTACCAGATGGCTAGATGGCTGCTTTCTGATTGCACTGAGAGTGTGAAACAGCTCTGATCCAGGCAACACCTGTGGGCAATGGGGAATTGTTTATACCCTTCTTCAATGATGTCTGAATTCCATCCTTGAAATGACAGTTCTCCTCAATGTTTGTCCTTCCTTAGATAATTTCCTTCAGCCCTAGGGTGTACATTAGAGTTATCTTTACATATTATAATTGCTCCTTTATCATAGTTGCTAATTCTTTATATTGAACTTGCCTTGTATAAATACTGTTCAGTTTGTTTCCTGATTGCAGCCATACTAGTTCCTTGAGATATGGCACTAAAGATGGTATTTGCATTCTCTTTGGTCTTAAGTAAAGTGTTAAGCTTCTTGCCACTGGGAAAAGGGAAGCTAGTAACACACGGCATATGGTTGTGCAACTTAAACTGTCTATTGCCTTCGGTTATTTTTGATGAAGTAGCAATGGAGCCTTTCAATGACTTGAAAGCTCAGGATGCTTCTGCACATGACTCTCAATATATAGTCAGTAATGATGACTATAAAGACTGTTGTTAAGGGAATTTACAGAGAGACAATGGCAAGCTCAGACAGATTAATTTATAGCTTTAGTCAGTCTGAGTAAGACAGCTTGTATGACATCCCTAAAAGAATCTCTCATTTCTCATAGCTGCAAGAATGATTATGATGAAAATTAAAAAAAATTAACTGTGCAATTTTTAAATCACAGCAGTTGAATTGAATTCACAGACTCATCAGTTTTCTTCCAGATGAGAGTTTAAGCATTATCAGGAAATATTGGGATATTAAAACTTGGTGTATGGAAATCTGGATAGGAGAAACCAGGTGAAACTGAAATTCTTCCTTAAGTCTTTTCCTTAAGCTTTTTTGCTTGGTGATAAATTCTTTTCATTTTCTGTCATCTGGGAATGAGCTTTTTGTTCTTCAAGAATATTTTTTGCTTGATGCAGATTTCTAGGTTGACTTTATTTATGTCTTTAATGATGTTACTCTACTGCCTTCTGCCCTTCATGGTTTCTTATGTGAAATCCAGTCATTCAAATCATTGTACCCTTCTCTGATTTTCTTTATCTTTGGTTTTGATCAGTTTGATTATGATGTATCTGGGGACTCCTAAAAAGTTTATTCTTCTAAGATAAACGGAGCTTCCTAAATCTGAGCATATTTGTCCTTCACCATATTTGAGCAATTTTCAGTTATTATTTCTTCAAATATTTATATTTTCTGCACTAAACTCTCCTTTTCTGGAATTGCAGAAAAATGAGCGTTAGATTTTTTTTTTAATATTGTCCCACAGGTCCTTGATGATCTGTTCATATTTGCAAAATATTTTTTTCTGTCAGTTTTTCTGATTGAGTAATTTCCATTAATCTATTTTTATGATCATGGATTCTTTTCCCTGTAATCTCAATTGGGCAATTGTACTGATTCAACGAATTTTTCATTTCAGTTACTGTATTTTTAGTGCCAAAATTTACATTTTTAATAATTTCTACTCTCTTCTGAGACATTCTTTTTCCATTGATGTCATGAATTTCACCCATCAGGAATCATCATTATAATATCTGTTTTAAAAACTTTGATAATTCCAACATTGGGGCCATCATGATGTTGGCATCTATTGTACTTTTCTTGAAAATTTATACTTCCTGATTAATCATTTGTCAAGTAATTTTTAGTTTTATCTCTAACATGCTAGATATTTTGCTATATCTTGTGTCTAAGAGTAGTGGGTGGGTGCATATTAGCTACCATAACTAAAACAATGTACCTTTGTGATTGGAGCTTGCCTTGGAGCAGGTCCAGCAAAGGAAACAGAAAAAAATAAGGTATTTCCCACATAGTCCCCATACTACAGGGATTCCTGTTTCCATCCTCTGGCCAACAAGAGTGTTTCTGCCGGATCATTTTCTGTCTGAAACTATTGTACAGTGTTTAGATTTGGGCTGCCTTCAGGTGTAAGGCAAGTAATAATGCATTAAAAAAAAAGAAAACTGATCAATATATTGGTATAAAATATGTTTGAAAAACAGCCACTTCAAGTTTCTGGAAATTACGCTGAAAGCAAATAACAAGTGACAGCACATTTATTTAAGAAAATCTACTATATATTGGTAAAAAAGAGAGTCTTTTGCACATCAGCTTGGCCCTCTCTATCATTCCCTCTTCCCTATCTCAGCATGACTGTGGAAATTCCTGTCTGTTGGTATGGCCAATAAAATGGAGTTTTACCTCCTTTAAGCTCCAAACCAAAGGGTAAGATGTCTCGCTTGGTGGGGAAGCTTGCCAGCATTTCTCATCCTTGCCAATTCCGAGATTCAGAGGCTCAATTCTTAGCAAGTACACCCAAGAGATCAGAGTCTCCCTTCCTCCACCTAGATCCCATTCACAGTTATCATGACAACTTGTCATCAGAATATCAGTGAAGAGTGGAGGTTATTAAAAAATTCTGACATTGAAATGTAAATTGAACAACATGAAAAATTTACTGAAAGGGCCCAAGTGTATCTATGAACTGACACAAGAAAGGATCAAAAGAGGGATAGAAAGATCAAGGTGATGGTGGACTTATACAGAAGGAGATTAACAAATGAATATGAATGCTGAATCATTAAATTGATATCTCTTTTAGTCTCCAGTATCTTAGAGCAACTAGAAGTAAAAACCTAATATTGTGGAATTGTAACCTTTGCCTAACTCTGAATACGTTCTACAACTAATTGTGGTACTGTGCTTTGAAATTTATTGCTTTTTGTATATATGTTATTTTTCACAAAAAATAAAAAAAAAGTTGATTGTGATGTTAAAACAAATTTTAAGCCTTCTAGCTTCCTATACTCTGGAGCAGCTAGGAGGAAAAATCTGAGAGGACCGTATGGTAGCCCATGACAAACTCTGGGATCTGTCCTATAACTATTTTTTGAAGAGTGCTTTGAAAGCTATTGTTTTTTTATTTATTTGCTTTGTATATATGTTATATTATACAATAAAAAAGTTAAAAAATAATAAAGTCTTTGAATTCTTAAAAAAAATAAAAGAATCAATTAACTTGAACTAATAGCTGCCATATGTTGGATATTTTTACTGTGTTACCTATTTTTAAACCTACCTTTCATGGCTGGCATTTGTTTCTTTGAATTAATTCTGTTATTTCTTCATATCTATGTCAATTCTTTATTTTCCATTTCAGCTGGATATTATAGAGATTTTTTAAAAAAATTATTTCTAAAAGAATATTTATTTTTCAAATTCTGTGTGATCAGTTTTGATGGTCTTTCATCATATTTTTAATCCTTTCCTTTATTTTCAGTATAAAAATATTCTTCATTTTATTCTCTGGTTATTCTAATATATGTAGCCTTCACCTGCTGATTCTTCAAGGTGTTTCTTTTTTCTTTTGATTCGTCATCATAACGGCTTGTTTTTCTGTGTGCTAACTTAATATAACATATCAAAACTGACCCAAGGAGCAACAGTCCAAACATTTATGAAACCGTCAAATATACTGAATCATGAATTTCAAATATTTCCAGACACAAAATAACAGGGGGGTTTACAGGTGATTTCTACGAACACTCATGGCAGAAGTATTTCCAATAAAGAAAATTCTTCCAGAGACAAGAAAATGAGTGACTATTCTCTACCTCATTTATTACTTATAATTAACAACATTTATTTATATGACAGTTCTGCATAATTTATTTATTTTTATATCACAATTAGTCAAGCACAGATGAGAAAAGAAAATTACAGGTCAATAGCCCAGATGAATACAGCTGTAAAATTTCTAAAATTGCCAAACTAAATCCTGCAAGGGACATACAAGATAGTGAATGATGACAAAGTTATTTTTTTTTCAGAAATGATGAATGGTTTCATGTTAGAAAATATATTCATATAATTTCCCAAATTAGGAAATTAAAGGGAATAAAAAACAAAATTATTAGACCAATAGATTCTCAAAAGCCCTCATTACAATTTAATGTAAACTCAGAATAAAAATTATAATATGGGAGCACCTTAACTATATAAGGGTTATGTACAAAGGCTAATGACAAACCTTCATAAAAATCATGAAATGCTAATATTCTAAGATACATTAGGATTAAAAAGTAAGAATAAATAACTTTTATTTACAATAAAAAGGTAGTCTTTTATTAGGATAGGATAATCTATGTGAAAACAATTCAAAGGATTTTTAGAACACAGGAGTTTAGTATTTCTATATAATAGGAAACACCCATAGGAAGTAATTCTCAAAATAATATTTTCATAGCAATCGAGTATAAAAAGATCATGTGGAGAAAATTATTAGCCTTTTAAAAAGTCATTAAAAATTATTTGTTGCCTAGGACTGGAAAGATTGAAAGGAAACAGTGTGTAACTGGAAATGGTTATGGGATATCTTTTGGGGTGCTAAATATGTTCTAAAGTTTATTGTGCTAATGGTAGCACAACTCTGTCAATGTACTAAAAACCATATAATTGTACACTTTAAATGGGTGAATTGTAAGGAATGTGAATTACATCTTAATAGAGATGCTAAAATACAAAAAAAATTAAGCACAAAATAGAGAATTAAGGAATAGCCCTATATAAGTACAGCTAATTTATTTTGACACTGGTGCCAGAGCAATTCAGTATTAAACTTATAGTCTTTTCAACAATAGCTGCTGGAGCAATTGCATATCCATAGACAGAAAGAAAAACAAAAGTTTCAAATAACACCTTTATATAACCCTTACACTCTGTACAAAATTAACTCAAAATAAATAATAGACTCAAATGTAAAATGTAGAACGACAAAAGTTTAGAAGATAACATGGAAGAAACACTTCAGGACTTAGGGTTTAGTGAAGCATTCTTAAATGACCACCAAAGCATGAAGCATAAAAGAAATAAATGGGTGAATTAGACTGCATCAAAGTTTAAAATGTTTGCTCTTCAAAAAAGCCTACTTAGGGATGGATAGTAATACTAAAACCTGGTATAATATTTGCAAAGCACATATGCAGCAAAGCTCATACATAAAATATATGAAGAATTCTCAAACTCAACATTAAGAAGACAATCCAATTACAAAATTGGCAAAAGACCAAGGCAGATGTAGAGATGATAAATAAGCCCAGGAAAAGGTGTTCAACGTCACTAGGCATTAGGGAAATGCAAATTAATGCCACAATGAGCTATCACTAAATACCTATGAGAACAACAAATATACAAGTAACACCAAATGACAGCAGGAATGTGGAGCAACTGGTTGTCTCATCCACTCCTGGTTGGACTATAGATTGGTTATAATCCATCGGGAAAACAGTTTGACAATTTCTTAAAAGAAGAGAAACTTCCCACATTCACTCCTGGGCACTTATCTCAGAAAAATTAAACCTTATGTACACAAAAAAACCCTACATGTTTTTTTTCTTTTTCCTTTTTTTCATTTTAGGGGAACATTAATACAATATAATGGTAGAAAACATATACGTTCAAGATAACATTTTCGTATGGACCCTAGCATTACGGAAGAAATGTATTCTTTGGCTTTCACATTGGGAGGAAACAACTAGACTTGTTCCAGCCAGTCCAAACACGGAAAAATCCAAATGTTTTTTTTTTTTTTTAGGTGCATAGTCTGGGAATCAAACCTGGGTTTCCTGCATGGAAGGCGAGCATTCTACCACTGAACCACCCATGCGTGCCATGCTTTTGAAAATATTTGACGTGAGAATTATTACTAGGAATCCAAAATACGTCAGAGTAAAAGCTGATGAACATTATTTTTTTTCACGTTCCATGTAGGAACATTAACTATAAACTAGAATAACCATTACAGAGTTAAATAATGTATAAGCTTTGTCTTCTTCTTTAATTTTTTTTTGTTTTTGCTTTTTTATTATTTTTTTAAATACCAAAAAACACCAAACAAATGCAAACATCTGTAGCTTTTGATCATTCCGTTCTACATATATAAACAGTAATTCACAATATCATCACATAGTTGCATATTCATCATCATGATCATTTCTTGGAACATTTGTTACAAGAAATTATCTGTACTTATATAAGGTTATTCCTTAAGTCTCTATAAATAAAAGGAAAACAGAAAAGAATTCATACATACTATACCCCCACCCCTCCCCCTCACCGATCACCAGTATTTCACTCTAAATTTCAGCTTTATTTCATATGTTTTACTCGTTTTTGATAAGGTAGTTAAAAGGAGCATCAGACACAAGGTTTTCACAATCACACAGTCACATCGTGAAAGCTATATCACTATACGATCATCTTCAATAAACATGGCTACTGGAACACAGCTCCACATTTTCAGGCAGTTCCTTCCAGCCTCTCCATCACATCTTGACTAACAAGGTGATATCTATTTAATGCATAAGAATAACCTCCAGGATAACCTCTCGACTCTGTTTGGAATCTCTCAGCCATTGACACTTTATTTTGTCTCATTTCACTCTTCCCGCTTTTGGTCGAGAAGGTTTTTCTCAATCCCTTGATGCTGAGTCTCAGCTCATTCCAGGGGTTTTCTCAATCCCTTGAAGCTATGTCTTCTTATGGAAAGTTTTCAGGAATTTATTTTATCTAGTATTACTATAGCTGCCTGTAGTTTCCTTTTTACCATTTTTTTGTTGTAAAATATAAAATATATATACAAAGCAAAGAAAGATAAAAGCAATAATTTTCAAAGCATGCTTAAACAAGCAGTGTAATATTTATACTACAAGGGCTATAGTTTTATTAGGTGGTTTTCTAGGATGCCTGCTAGTGGATTAGGATTAAGATAATTGAGAACTATGAGATTGAGGCTACTTGGCTGATAATGATAAAGGGGTGTTCGACAGGTTGGCCGCCGATTCATGTTAAAATTAGTAGGTTTGACCTGGGATACCATTCCCTCATGTCAGATTTTTCCTTCTAACTGCTCCAAAACATAGGAGGCTTTTCCAGAGTCATGATAATGAAATTATACAGTATTTGTCCTTTTGTGCCTGTCTTATTTTAATCAGTACTATGTCCTCAAGTTTTATCCATGCTGTGATATATTTGGGACATCATTTTGTTTAACTGCTGCATAATATTCCATTGTGTGTATATACCACATTTTGCTTATCCACTCATCTGTTGATGGGCACTTGGATTCTTTCCATTTCTTAGCAATTTTGAATAGTGCTACTATGAACATCAGTGCAAAAATGTCTGTTTATGTCATTGCCCTCAACTCTTCTGGATATATAATGCGTATTGGTATTGCTGGATCATAGGGCAACTCAATATTTAGTTTTCTGAGGAATCATCAATCTGACTTCTACAGCACCTGAACCATTACACATTCCCCAGCAGTGAATAAGTGTGTCAATTTCTCCATATCCTCTCCAACATTTATAGTTTCCTGTTTGTTTAATAGCAGCCATTCTTAGAGGTAAGTTGATATGCCATTGTCATCTCTCTTTTAGTCAATGGAGATGAACAGCTTTTCATGTGCTTTTTAGCCATCTGTATTTGCTGTTCAGAAATGTGCCTGTTATATCCTCTGCCCATTTTATAATTGGGTTGTTTGCTCTTTTGCTGTTGAACAGTATAATTTCTTTATGTACACAGGATATCAAACCTTTATCCAATATGTGGTTTACAAATATTTTCTCCCATTGAGTTGGCTACTTCTTCACCTTTTAAACAAAGTCTTTTGAGACACAGAAACTCTTGATCTTAAGGAGTTCCCATTTGTCTATTTTTTTTTCTTTCTATAAAGCCACAGTGGTAATAAAGCATGGTACTGGCACAAAGATAGAAGGAGTGACCAGTGGAATAGAATTGAGAGTGCAAAGATTGACCAGCAAGTTTATGGGCATTGAATCTTTGACAAGGCCCCCAGATCCACTGAACTGGGACAGAATAGTCTTCTCAATAAATAGGCATGGGAGAACTGGATTTCAAGAGCAAAAGAATGCAAGATGAACCCTACCTGACACTATTCAAAAATTAATTCAAAATGGATTAAAGTCCTAAATGTAAGAGCCAGTACCATTAAACTTCTAAAAGAAAATGTAGGGAAATACCTTCAAGATCTAGTAATAGGAGGTAGCTTATTAAACTTTACACCTAAAGCACAACCTACATGATTTTTCATGTAAGCATTATTTGTCATAGTAAAAAAAAAAACAGAAATGATCAAAATGTCCCTGATAGTGAATGGTTAAGCAAGCTATGGTACATTCATATCACAGAATACTACTTGGCAATAAAAAATACTAAGCTATCGATAAGCACAACAGTTGGAGTATAAATAGCCAATAACATAAGGTCACGTACTGTATGAACCCCTTTAAATAATAGTCTCAAATGGCAAAATTGTAGAAATAGTAAGCAAATTAGTGGTTGTCAGGAGTAAGGAATGATTTGGGGGGAGGGGATATTGCTAAAGGGGGTAACGATGGAAAACTTTGTGGTTGTGGGATAGTTTTGTGCCTTGAGCACTCTATGCTGGCTTTGCAACTTCCTGGGAGGCTATTATTATTTTAAAATAAAATGTTTTAAACAATATGCAGGAAAATATATTGCCTTTTCAGTCCAACAGTCTGTTTTGCTTTAAAGTTATTTCCTTTATTTTGTACCAAGTCCTCTTTCAGTTTTATTTCTTTTAGCAGCAATTAAGTTCTCTTAATAGCATTTGTTTCCTACACATTATAAGAAGTTAGTTTTTCACTTTTTCCTCCTCACAGCTTTTTTTATCACTCTGAATTGCAAGGTAAAGGCAGAGTCTATCACACAACCCCTTTCCAAGAGCATTCTCATATGCTGTTTTCTAGAACCAGATGGTTCTCTCAAACACAATCTTTTGAGATCAACCCCAATAGCTGCTATCCAAGCCACCAATTAGCAGCTACTCTACTAACAGAATGTAAGATATTTAAGGAGTTTTGATGACACTGTGTTTGGGAGGCATATTTACCAATGGTGGGCTGGTATCTGGGCTGACAAATGTCCTGAATTTAAACTGCTCCCTTTCACCTAATTCAACCCAACAGATGATGCAAAAAATTCACAACACAACAAGTCAAATTACAACACAGCAGCTCAGACAGCAAAAATAATTTTCTTCCACTTTAAATGCAGAATCTGTGCCTTGCTTCGGAGACACTTGAATTCTTCTGGTACTGTTACAGCTGTGTGAATCTACCTCATCATCCTGATATAATGCCACACACATTTCTAACACTGTTTCCACCTGGTTCCTTATTGATTTTTAAGTAGTAATATAATTCAGTGTCACCATCCCTTTCTAAGATTATTCTGTGCTACAAATTCTTCTCCACAGCAGGTTTTGATTAAAGTATAGGGGAGGGGGGTGCTTTTATAATTTGTGCTTCAGTTTTCAGGCAATTTAAAAATGAGACTTTTTTTGAGGTATTCCAAATGTGCCTTTCAATCTTCAACTTGTAGAATTTATAATCTGGACTTTTATATTAACTGTTGTATATCCTTCTGAAGCCAAGAATGAACATGCCGATCCAAAGAGGTTCACATCACTAGACTTGCTTTATTAATGGGTAATTGTGGTTTTATTGCCACCATTTACATGCTAAATATACAGCTAACAATAAAACAACTTTAAAAACTGCTATTTAAATTTGCACAATTTTGCGATTCTAATTTTAGATTACCATTATTCAAATATCATGTATGATAATTTCAGTACATGCTTATTTCTCTTTCTCATTTAATGGGGTTTTGTAACATATTCTATATTTTAAGCAATGCTGAGTGTAGTGTTACACAAACTGAATTATCACTGAGTGTTCATAATATTCAGAATAAGCCACAAACTCACAAGCCTATGAGAAAGTCCTTGAATAGAAGACAGCATGAGCTCTTCCAGGCAGGAACTGTTTCACCCATTTGCCGAATGCTTATGTAACAAAAGAGCATTAATCAAATGTTAGTGATCAGATTGTTTTGACACTTATCAGGCAACTCTCAGCAGTGAAAAAAGTGAAGTAGTCTTTCTCACCCCTAGTTTCCTGGTCCATGCTTTATACATTTACTGTAAATGAGGGCTTCTTAAATATGAGTTCATTTTTTTCATGTGGCTTAACACACAGACACATCAAATGGGCTGTGGAGGAAAAGGAGGTTTACTTATATCAGCAGGAGGGCAGGAAAACTTCCCAAATCTGCCTCCCCTTAGTGATTTTTCAATTGGTTTTTATATAGGTTAGAAACAGAGAAAGATGGGTCTAACTTCATAAGTTCCTTATCTCAGTTGTTACTACTTGCTTACATAGAGGTCATTCTACGTCTCGTCATTTAAATTTATTGAATATTTTAAAAATGTTATACTTTGGAACGCAACCCAATTAATCATTAATTTCAAGAAGCATGAGGAATTTTTTACTAACATTGTTAAACATTTCATAAGTGATTATATGGCCACATTAGGAAAGAAATACTGTCTAACCAGGAATGTACTGTGTCAACATTTCTTCACCTCACTCTGTTAGGTTATAGAAAAACCATTGATATTTACCTTTTAATGCAATTTTCCATTTATTGCAAACTCAAGGTAGAACTTCTTTTGTGCTTTAACACCTTTAGGCAAAAATCATCAGAAACTTTAAATAATTGATCTCATTCTTGCAATTTCATTTTTGGAATAAGACATCTTATAAGAAAAGTATCTTATTGATATTCTAAGTATTGCAACCAAGGCAGAAAAGATTCTTGATACATATACAGTCAAGTAGGCTACAAAAACACTCATAAATCTCACTTAGATCCTTTAACAAAATTATTTTCTTTCTTATTTTCATATAACCTTATTACAATAAATTAATGTCTTTTGGACCATGGCTTTGTGACAAGCGCTGTGAGTACTTATATCACAATTTATAACTAGATAAGTCATATAATCAATATTGAATATGATGTGCAGAGTGGAAATTTAATAGAAGCATAACCCCTTATGTACATGTTTTATATAATAAAACAGATACAACTGCTTAGCTGAGAATCAAATATCCTTCGCATAATTATATCTTGGATTTTCTTATATATTCCAAGATCAAGTAGCTATTTTTTTTTTTTTTTTGTATGGGCAGGCACCTGGAATCGAACCCTGGTCTTTGGCACAGGAGGTGAGAACTCTGCCACTGAGCATCCATTGCCCACCCATGACTATTATATTTTTAGAAGTGTCATTGGATTTGATAAACTTAATACCTCTGTGATTATTTTCTATTTAAGTGTCATGGCAATAATGCCAGCTGAGCCCTGTTCCAGGTTCAGTGATCTTGATGATAAAAGAATTTAGAGACAAGAGAACCAGTAGGAATCAGTAGTAAAGTTTGTTAAAGACAGAGAGAATACACATTACATAAGTTAAGGAGGACATGTTCAAGGGAGAAATACACACTGAGAGGAGTGGGTTAACTTGTTTGATAAGAAGGTTTTACTGGTGGCAGATTTTCACAGTAACCTTTGAACACCAGAGGCTTACATGGTTTGTACTAACCAGGTACTTAGATGGCTTGCATTGTTTCAGGAGCAATAACTATTGACACTCATGGTCCCCTGTCATATACCAAAATTTGTGTTTGGGCAGATGTTTAACAATCTATACAATCCCAGACTTTCTGTTATTAACTAATAATTCATTTGGGGCCCATGATTTTACAGACTTTTGTGGTTTGAGATGGTTTCCATAGTTTTGAAAAGTTTGGGGGCTTTAGGGAAAATTTTTGTCCCATGAAGCTTACAGCTTTGCATTAATTCCTTTGGAGCTAGATAAGAAATTAGGGACTTGCAATTGCCTATTAACTGTTTCAAAAGCTGGATAGGAAACCAAGGACCTGCAATTGTCCTACTTTATTCTGTTTTAATTGAACAACAGCCATTTAGCTTCTAGTAGTAAACTGAGTTTGCTAAGGAAAGCATCATATTTCACATTAGATTATTACTGTATAACAAAGCAGTTAGGAAAGAGTGAACTCTTGGTGCAGAGAGCAAGAATGATAGCTTTATATATATATTAGTGGCCTATAATATTTTTCATTGTTTTTTGGCAGATCAAAATTGGCTATTAAGAACTTCCAGCTCCACTCCAACAAAAAGAGCTTGGAATTTCTCACTCCAATCCTAACAACAACAAGAAAAATATCAAACAATTGAAAAGCAACAACTTTTCTCAGATCAATCAGAGAAGTGAGGTCTCTGGGTAAGCCTCTTCTCCGAAAGAGAGAAAAGATAGGCAGATAAAGAGAATTGCAGCTTACCTGGAGAAGATGGGTGACTAGAAACTCTCTGCTGAAATCAGTACTGGAGCCATAGGAGGTTCAGTGTGGACTGTATTAGTTACAGAATCAACAGGGAACACTTGCAAATATAAAATTTATGGGCCACGGTGGCTCAGCAGGCAAGAATGCTTGCCTGCCATGCCAGAGGACCAGGGTTCATTTCCCGGTGCTTGCCCATGTTAAAAATATATATATATATATATATATATATATATAAAATTTATGAAAGTGTCTCCCATGACCGTGGGAACGCAGAGTCCAAAATCCGAATGGCAGGCTGTGAAGCTGACGATTCCAATGGAGGATCTGTACGATCTTCACAGGAGAGGCTCGTCAGCCGAAGCAGGAAGAGCCTGTCTCTTCTGAATACTCCTTAAAAGGCTTCCAGTGATCAGATTAAGCATCAGTCATTGCAGAAGACACTCCCCTTTGGCTGATTATAGTGGAATCAGCTGTGGACGCAGCTGACCTGATCATGATTTAATTCTATGAAATGTCCTCATTGCAACAGACAGGCCAGCACTTGCCCAACCAGACAAAAAGGTACCACCACTTGGCCAAATTGACACACGAACCTGACCACGACAGGGGACCAAAGTGATAGTTAGGATACATGGAGGGAATTACTTTTGGGGAGAGTGACACACTTTTATTAGTTTTACCTCTGAAAACTCCACTGTGAATATTGGAGGAAAATTCCCTCCAGCAGTGGAAGAGAAGGAAAGTGGGCATTTTCAAATACTCAGAGGATTCTTTTCAACTTGGCAAAGGACTGCCTTCCAAAGAAACTATTTTTCCAGAGTTTAACCAATATAGGGGAAGAGAAACACCCCAGTACAACTCTTTCTGACCTTTCTGTCTCATCTAAAGAAATGGAAAAAGCAGAAGAGTACTTGTGAAGGTCACAGCCTGGGGGTACAGGCTCTGGAAAAGACTGAGGGCTAATCATAGGATTACAGCGTGCTTCTCCTTCCCCTACCCCTTACTACCATATCTATAAGAATTTGGTATAATAATAGGAGATTACAATGAAGTTCGAAGGAATCTTAAAGACAAAATGAGACACTAAAAGAAGGACAAAAGAAGAAATCTGAGCCTCTGATACCTACAGCTACACAACCTAACTCTTCACCAGATAAACATAGACCTCATACTAAAGTTTTACTGAACTCAGTACTTTTTACTCAGTACATCTTGAATAGCTTTCAGGAAAAAGACAACAGGCATACTAAAAGGACAAAACACACTGAGGATTCATAGAGCATGTATCAGGACCAGACATAGATATGGAAGTTATTTTGGAAATATCAGACTGGGAATTTAAAATGACTATGAATTTTGTGCTAATGGGAAAAACTGACAGCGTGCAATAACAGATGGTACTCTAAGCATAGATATGGAAACTTTAAGATCATGGCAATGGTCAAAATGTACCAATAAAATACAGAGACTATCAAAGAGTGTAAGAGAACAGAACCCAAACTTTAGGTCATCTATAAGAAACCCACTTTATGGATAAAGATATAGAAAGATAAAAACTAGACAGATGGAGAAAGAACTATGATACAAACACTCATTAAAAGAAAGCTCAAGTAACTCCATTAATTTCAGACAAAAGATATCTGAGCAAAGAAAATTGTCAGGGATAAAGTGGGGCATTAAATAACGATAAAGGAGTTGATTCTCCCAGAAGACATAACAATCCTGAAAGCATATGCACACATCACACAGCTTCAAAAAACTTATAGGAAAAGAGATGGATTACTTTTATACTTGGAGTCTTTTTTTTTTTTCTTGACCTATCTTTTGTAAGGTTAAGTTTCATGTGAACAAACTGCAAGACTGGGGGTTCAGCCTATAGCTTTGGTTGTCCACACTGCTTGTGAGAATATCAAGAATTCAACTTGGGGAAGTTGAATTTCTCCCCACTCTCACTATTCCCTGAAGGGGGCTTGCAAATACTTTTCCAGTCACTGATCAAATCATTCTGGGATTCATCAGGGGATAACTCTGGACAAACCAATAAAATCTCATGTGCTACCTGAGATTCCAAGTACTTATGACATTCAATCAAACTATCTACATGAGTTATATTAGGAAATGCTGTGACCTTCACAAATACTCTTCTGCTTCTTCCATTTCTTTAGATGAGATAGAAAGGTCAGAAGTCTTTAACACCCCTCTGTCAGTAACTGACAGATAAGGCAGACAGAAAGTCAGTAAAGATAGAGCTGAACCAAAGAACACCATCAATAAACTAGAGCTAATTGACATTTATGGAAGACTTCATCCAACAGTAGAATACAAGTGCTTCTCAAGCTCGCAAGGAACATTCACCAAACCAGAACACATCCTGAGCCATAAAATATCTTGACAAATTTAAAATAATAGAAAGTATGCAAAAGATGCTCTCAGAATGCAATAGGATTAAAGTAAAAATCCATAATAGAAAGAAGCTCAAAATTCCACAGTATTTGGAGATTAAACAACCAACACACTTCTAAATGACTCATGGACTACAGAAGATACATCAAGTTAAATTTCTAAAATATTTTGAACTAAATGAAAATGAAAATCAGCTTATCAAAATTTGTGGGATGCATTCTAAGCAGTGATTAGAAGGAAGTTTAAGGCATCAAACACTTAATATTAGAAAAGAAGAAAGATCTAAAATCAATAATTAAGCTTCTACCTTAGGAAATGAGATAAAGAAGACCAATTTAATACCAAAGAAATCATTAACAAATAAATGATAAAACTAACAGTCAATGAAATTGATAACAGGAAAGTAATAGAGAAACTCAAAGAAATCAAAAGAAAGTTTCTTGAAAAAAAAATCACTAAAGTTGATAAACATTTAAATAAGATCATCAAGAGTAAATGAGAAAAGATAAATTGTTAATATCAGAAATTAAAGAAGGGACATCACAACTGATTCCCTGTACACAAACAGGATAATAAATGAATTTTATGAACAATTCTATGACTACAAATTTCATAACTGAGATGAAAGGAAACAAGTCCGTAAAAAACAATCTACCAAAATCTACCAAAGGAGAACCAGATCATTTGAATAGGACCTACTGATTAATAAACAATTAATAACTTCCCAAAAAGAAAACATCAGCCCAGATGGTTTCATTTGAGAAAATTACCAAACATTTAAAGAAGAAACAGAACCAATTCTCTGCAAACTCTTCCAGAAATTAGAAGCAGAGAACACACTTTCCAACTCATTTTATAAGGCCAACACTAAACTAATATAAAAAAAATAAAAATAGTACAGGAAAAGAAAATTACAGGCCAATATTTCTTATGAGTATAAGTGCAAAATCTTCTATAAAATATTAGTAAATTGAATCTGATAATGTAGGAAATAATTGCATACCATAGTAAACTCGATTTATTCCTAGGTATGCAAAGTTGGTTTAAATATTCAAAAATCAACTAATGTAATGAATCACATTAACAAATTTAAAAAGAAAAAACATATTAGCATAGCAATAAATGCAGAAAATGCATTTTGTATAGTATAATACACATTTATAATAAAACTGAAACTGTTACTGGACAAAGGCAGGGGATTCTTGCCTGAGGGTACAAATGAACAATTCCTGAGACAGAGGGTTCCAAAGAGAGAAAAAGTTTATTTCTAGGCATGTGGCAGATCAGATGGCCTATCAACCCCAAAATCTGTCTCCCTGAACTGCAGCAATTCTAATAGTTTTATAGCATTCAAAGATGATCAGTAGGATAATGAGCCCAATGGTCCAAGAAGATGTAATTAGAGATGATTAAATTGGGCACACGGAGATTGAGTGCTAGTCATCAAATGTGTGTAAGAAAATAGTGACCTTAATATGATAATGGGCATACTTTTTAGTATTATAATGAGCTACAAGTGACTTATAAAGTCTAAGCTTTTAGCATGTCATGTGGGCCCAATTTGGTTAGATCTCGTTTCATTTATAAAGATAATTTTGTACTTGGGGTGGCTTAGTTCTCAACTGACCAAAGATCCTTCACTAATAAACATTAAAGGCTATCTTTAGTGATCACAAATTCTGAAGTCAAAAAAGTTCAAGTCATAAGATTTTTACAGTCACAAAGGCACAGGATTAAGGCTTTACAATCTTTATCAGAGATCAAGGCAGCTGGATTACAACTCAAAGATTTCAGATATTTCCCTCTGTCTACTCTAATACACCAAAAAGTAAAAAGGTACATCTACACGATAATTCAGTAAACAAAGTTATCCCTTAAATTCCCATTTCTCAGTTGCAAAACTCTCAGCAAATATGGAATATGGGGCACTTCGTTATCTTGATAAAAAAACTATAGAAAACCCACAGCCAACATCACAATGGTGGAAAACTGGGTACTTTCCCCCAAAGTTAAGGAATAAGACAATGACGTTTCCTCTTCCCACTCTTACTTAACATTGGGCTGGACGTCAGAACTAATGCAGTAAGACAGGAAAGGGAGTAATAAAGTAGACAGATTGCGAAAGATGAAGTAGAACTTTCTTTATTCACAGATGCTGTAATTGTCCATGTAGAAATTCCCAAACAATCAAATAAAAATTTACTCCATGTTCATTTATAGGATGACGATAAGATGTCAATCTTTCCTACCTGATCTACAGATTCAATGCAATCACAACTGAAACCTAAGCAAGTTATTTTGTGGTTATCGACAAACAGATTTTAAAGTTTAGGTGGAGAATCAAAAGACCCAACTTTGCCCAAACCGTACTGAAGAAACAATGTTGAAGGACTAACACTACTTTCAAACTCACTTCAGAACAACAGCAATCAAGAGAGTGTGGTTTTCCCCAAAGAATAGTTAAGTATGCCACTGGAACAGAATAAGGAGTCCAGAAACAGATCCAAACAAATATAATTAAATTCTCCTTGAAAATGGAGAAAAGGCGAATTAGTGAAGAAATGATAATCTTTTGAATAAATGGTCCTGTGACAAATAGACATTCACATGTAAAGAAAATGAATAAGACAGACACCGTAAATTTTCACAAAAATTAACTCAAACTGTATCATAGACCTAAATGTTAGATGCAAGACTATAAAACTTATACATCATGACTTAGGAAAAATTCATGTACTTTAATTTTGATTTGGTGAGGATGTCTTGGATACAACCCCAAATGTAAAATTCAAAAAGAAAAAAGATTAAATTAGACTTCATAAAAATTAAAAAAATTCCTGCTCTGCAAAAAGTACTATTACGAGAATGAAAAGACAAGCCACAGTTTTGGAGAAAAATACAATGCAAATACCTGACAATGGATGTGACTCAAAATAGACAAATTTTAAAACCCAACAACAAGAAAACAAAATAAGCAAAAAATCTACAAAAGCACTTTACCAAAGAAGACAGCAAACAAACATGAAAATATGCTCAATATCATGTCATTTGATAATTGCAAATTAAAATGAGATATCACTCATCACACACCAATTAAAATGGTTAAAATCCAAAATATTAACAACACCTAGTACTGATGAAAAAGTAGAGCAAGAGAAATTCCCATTCATTGCTTGTGGAATATAAAAGGGTACAGCCAATTTAGAAGACAGCTTGACAGTTTTTGACACAACTATGTGGAAGCTTACCATACAAACCTTCAATTGTGCTCCTTAGCATTTTCTCAAAGGAGTTGAAAACATCTCTACAAAGAAACCTACATACAAATTTTAATACCAACTTTATTTATAATTGTCAAAAATTGGAAGCAATGGAGATGTCCTTCAGTACGTGAATGGATAAAGAATCTTAGTATGTGCATACAATGACATATCATTCAGAGGTAAGAAATGAGCTATAAAACCATGAAATGACATGGAAAATTTTAAATGTACACTGCTGAGTGAAAGAAGCCAGTCTAAGGAGAATATATGCTATATGATACCAACTATTTGGCATTCTGAAAGAACTGTAGAGATAATAAAAAGATCAAAAAATTGCTAGAGTTTCAGAAGGAGGTGTGGAGAAGGAACAATGGATAGGTCGAGTGAAGGAGATTTTTAAGGCAGTGAAACTATACTGCATGATACCGCAAAGGTGGATACATGACATTATGCACTGGTCAAAACCCATAGGACTTATAATTGAAAGGGTGAACCATATTTAAACTAACAAGGGCTTTAATTAATAATGTTATCAATATTGGTTCATCAATTGTAACAAATGTGCCAACTAATGCAAGATGTTAATAGTTAAAACTATGAAGATAAGTGTGTGGTAGAGGTATATAGGAACTCTGTAGCGTCCATTCAATTTTTCTGTAAATCTAAAATTTCTCTAAGAATAATTACTATTAAAATTTGCCATAAGACCACGTAATTTTTATTTAAAATCCAGTTATTTTCACAGTTTTGAGGACTTCATTTATAATTTGAAAATCTAAAGGTAATTATTGAAACCATCATCTATTAGAGCATTGGGATTAGTCAAGATAAATAACTTAAAAAAATAAATGAAGACAAGAATTTAAATCGAAATTTCTAAAATATTTCATGGGTCAGAGATAAAATCAAAATTGAAACTATAAAAAGTATTCACAAAACGATAATGAAAATAAAGTAATAAAACTTGTGGGGATATAGGCAAATATAGTGCTGGTAATTTTAAAACATTGAGCTTTACAAAAGGAGAAAAAACAAATATTAATGAATTAGTATGTGAAAATAATAAAAGAACAGGAAATTAAATGTAAGGAAGGTAGAATCAAGGAGATGTTCAGATTAAAACAATGGAGTAAAAACAAAATTATTATTTATTCCTTGAAAAATCCGTAAAAAAAATGTGTGGTCTAGAAAGGAAGAAACACAAGATACAAAAGGAGGAATAAAAAAGAAATCACTACAAATTGTCATGACATCTAAAAGAAAATGAGAAGATATGGATAAATTTTTAAATCTGGAGGAAATCGGCAAATTTCTTTTAAAAATTCAAGACACCAAAGATAACAAAAGAAGAAAGAGAAAATATGAACAACCTAATATCTATTAAAGATTTTAAATTTATTACACTGGAAGAAAAAGTTCCTTTAAAGAAAATTCTAGGCCCAGAAGCTTTGCCAATGATTCTTTTAAACTTTATGAAAAGAAGAATACCAATGCTACACAAACTCTTTAGAAAATATAAGCAAATATCTGCTCCATTATTTTGTGGAGAGCATCATAACTTGCATACTAAAATTAACAAGAAAATTACAGGAAAGAAAAATTTATTCTAGTCCTTCTCATGAACTTAGATATCCCAATCTAAACAGAACTGAACTGAGCAATCTACAAGAAAGATAATACATTGTTACTAAGTAGAGTTTATTCAAGAAAAATGGGATGCTTTAGCACTTAAAAATTAATCAATCTAGCTATCAGTAATTATTAATAGAAAAATGGGCAAAATATCAAATGGAAATCTTGAGAGATGCAATGAAATAAATTGACAGAATTTAACATACATTCAAAACAGGAATAGAAAGGAAGTTACTTACTATTAGAAAATATCTTTATAGTGACCAAGAGCTATGAAAAATACTCTGTTTAAAGGGGAAGAAATGTTTTAAAGCTTTTTATCAGATAACCGTTGCATAATATCTCCACTTCTATTTATCATTTTACTGCAGTTCTTACTTAGTAAGGCAGAACAAAAATATAAAGGAGAAGCATTGGAAGGGAAAAAATATTATTCATAGAGACATATAACATGATTTCAGTGAAGAAAATTCAAGCTATGCTAAATTAACTTATAAATTCTAATAGTTCTGTATAGATTGTTTCTGACTTCAAGGTCAGTATAAAAAATCAGTTGTATTTTTATGAACGAGATGCAATAAATAACAACACACATAAAATGTATGGTTTATAGCAACAGCAGCAAAAGAGTATCAACTTCTTAGGAAATAATCTAATGAAATAAATAAATTACATATAAATTAAGACTATGAAACAATATTCAGAAAAACTTAAGAATGTCTAAACAAATAAAGGAATATACAATATGCAACAGAATGTCAGTTCTCTCCAAATTAATCCATGGTTGCAGTACAATATCAAACAAAATCTTAACACATTTCTGAAAAAATTGAGAGGTTTAATCTAAGATCTAAGAAAATAGTTTTAAAGAAGAGCATAGCAAGAGGTCTGTGTTGGTTTGAAGGGATATATGCACCCTAGAAAAGCCATGTTTTAATCCTAATCCCGTTTTGTAAAGGTAGCCATTTCTTTTAATTCCTATTCAGTATTGTATGTTTGGAAAGTTTAATTAATTTATCTCTCTGGAGATATGACTCAATCAAGAGTGGTTATTAAACTGGATTAAGTGGAGACATGTCTCTATCCATTCCAGGTGGGTCTTTACTACTTTACTGGAATCCTATAAAAGAGGAAGCATTTTGGAGAAAGGTGTGATTCTGAGAGAGCAGAATGACATAGCCATGAGAAGCAGAGAGTCCACCAGCCAGCGACCTTTGGAGATGAAGAAGGAAAATGCCTCCTGGAGAGCTTCATGAAGCAGGAAGCCAGGAGAGAAAGCTAGCAGGTGACGCCTTTCCAGATGAGAGAGAAACCCTGACTGTGTTCGCCATGTGCTTTCTGACTTGGGAGAGAAACCCTCAACTTCATCGGCTTTCTTGAACCAAGGTATCTCTCCCTGGATGCCTTAGATTGGACATATCTATGGACTTGTTTTAATTGGGACATTTTCTCAACCTTAGAACTGTAAACTAGCAACTTATTGAATTCCCCTTTTTAAAAGCCATTCTGTTTCTGGTATATTGCATTCCAGCAGCTAGCAAACTAGAACAAAGTCTTATGTCAGTATTAGCAAGACATATTGTAAAGTAACAATAATTAAGAAAATGTATTGCATACATTTACAGAAAACT
Organism: Tamandua tetradactyla; assembly: GCF_023851605.1. Taxonomy (NCBI): domain Eukaryota; kingdom Metazoa; phylum Chordata; class Mammalia; order Pilosa; family Myrmecophagidae; genus Tamandua; species Tamandua tetradactyla. Next base: position 92,455,349 of record NC_135332.1, read on the forward strand.
GATTTTTTTAAAGGGGATAGTACAGGGGTTCAATGAAGAGCAAATTGTCCTTAACAACAAATTGTGCTATGTCAATGAGATATCCCGATAGGAAAAGAGTATGGGTCTTGATTTTTATGTCATTTCTTACTAAAGAATATCGATGCCAGTATTGGACATATAAGTGTGAAAGATATAATAATACTTTTTGGAGAAAACAATTATCTTTGTGAAGAGAAATATTTCTATGCAAAGATGCAAGGATTTCTTAAAGAAAGCAATGAAAGTTAAATGCAAAGGGAAATGGATAAATTGGTTCTGTTTATTTTCATACATCATAGGAGATTGAAACAGCAATTAGAAAGAGCAACTGGGTAGGTGGAAAAAGTGTTATACATATGTAAAAAGGACAAAACACATTTCATAAAGTAAATTTGCAAATTTCAAAGGAAGAGTGGACAATCAATAAAAAAATGGGCAATAGTCTTGAAAAGACATAAGAAATTTTTGAAAATGTGCTTAATTTCATTAGCAATCAGAGTAATAAACACTAAGACCACAATATTATAAATGTCTCGTTGAGACCCAGTGAACCCTTGAATTGGTGGCTAAACTATCAATTGGTTTGAACAATTTGGGAAAAATGTCTAATATTGTCAATTAAAAGTGGACACAAAATTTCTACCATGTTGTATCAAATTGTACTACACTAGTTTTTCTTCTGTAGACGATAAAATAGCTGGAAAGACTGTATGAAATAAATTGTGTAACTATTTTCAGGTACTGGATAACAAGACATAAGCTAGAAACTGTTTCTAATAGAGAAAGAGGTGAGCCCCACATCCCCTTAGCTCTCCCCATGACCCTCCTGCTGATCTATGGAGACCCACACAGAAGTCCCACGCTGCCAAATAGACTGAACACCGGGAATGGACTCCAGGGAGTAGAAGGTTGTGTGGAAGTGGAGGCTCCTCCTGGGCAGACAGTTGGTTTGCGCATGTGCATGGCAAGACAACGTGCACCCCTTCAGAGTGTGGTTACAACAAGGTGGAGACCGGACAGAAATATTAGAGATCCAGCAGTGACAGGATCTGACAGCCTCCATGGAATAGAGAAACACCCATAACACCCACTGCCCCAACTGAGACACCAGAAAGGATCCAGCTTAGAAGGGAGGACAATGCCCAGACTAAGAAATACACTAGACTTTCCTTAACAAAGTGAACATTAAGCCTCAAAATTATTCATGGGGCATACAGAGTTTCGAATTTGAGCCCCACCAAAGAGGGCTATGGTAACAGCTATCAGCACAGCTCGTAGATCATTAGCCAGTAATCGACTTACCAGTAAATGAAATATCACCACTCCTAAAAGGAAAAACAAAAAGCCAAAATGTCCCTCATAAAAAGATTACTATAAATACAAATAAATTTAAAAAGAATTAATAGTCAAGAAATAAAATATAGTCAAAAGAAACAGGCAGAGGCACCCAAACCGTGGATTAAGTAGAAAATAGATTAACTCACCTATTTTAAATATAATAGAAGACATAACGATAAACATAATCTTAAGGAGTGTGCAGTTGTGAAATGTCAGTAGAGTAAAGGAAAACATAAGAACCGTATGGGAATCATGAACAGAACAGCACTAAAAGGAAAAATAAAATTGCTGGATGGAGTTAACAGCAAATTTTGATGGCATAAAAGTATCTAAAGATAGATCAATGTGAAATTATCCAATCTGAAGTAAAGAAAGAATTAAGAAACATGAGGAGAGCCTCAGGCATTTGTGGAAAGTAACACGGATAGTATAGATAGAACCTGAAAGACAGAAAGGAGAAAATAAGCAGGAAAAAATAGGTATATAATTTCTTAAATTGATAGAAAACATTGACTTAAATTTGTAGGAAACTCAATAAATTCTAAGCAAAAATTCTAAAAGAAAACAGAAAGAAGAGGGGTGGGGCAAGGAAGAGAGGGAGATAGAGAGTAAAGAAGGAAATCAAATCTAGCAACATGTTTGTAGAATTACTGAGATAAAGAGAAAATGTTAACATCGGTCAGAGAAAAACATAGATAAATGCAATGGAATAATGACACAAATATGAGCTGACTTCTAGACAGAAATGTAGTGGAACAACATTTTTAAAGTGCTGAGAGAAAGAAGTGAATTATATTTCCAGTAATAATGCACTTCAAAAATGAGAATTAAACAAATACTTGTTCTGATCAACAAAAGTTGAGATTATCATTTCAGTAGATTTACACCACCAAAAATGCTTAGTGTTGTAGAAAAATGAATTTAAAAGAACACATAAAGATCACTGGAAAAAAAAATTGGGGTAAATATCAAAAATGTGTTTTTCCCTTTAATTATTAACATTGTATGGCGCTGCATATTATGTATGTAGTAGTAAAAATATGACAGTAGTATATAGTATGGACGATGGTTAAAATGAATTATATTGTTAGAAAAATTTAAGTGTAAATATGTAAATGGGAAATAGGAAGTGTCAGATATGAAATTTGAAGTGTGAAATGATAAAACAAAGACTGTAATAAGATAAGGATGCATATTGTGCTATGTCAACCCACTAAAATTTTATTTTAAAGAAAGATATATTAAGAATCAAATAGAAATAATAAAATGGAATATTTAAAGTATTGATTAATCCAGGAGGGCAGGAAATGAGCAATAGAAAGGAAAAAGAGAAAGGATAACAGCAACCCCTCCTCAAGAAAAAGGCCAGATTATAGATTTCCACCTGAGCATATCAATAGTTACGTTAAATGCAAATGGTCTAAGCACAGATATTTTCAACATCCAAAAAGTAAGATCCAACTATATGCTTTAAAAATATGAATTTTAATGCACTAAGTGAATCCATTAAAATATGAAGTCACCAATAAGTTGAAGTAAAAGGATAGAAATATTGATTCATGGAAAATTGGTAAATTTCGCTACTATCCTACAAAATGGACTCCAAGAAAAAGAGGTACCTCCAAAGGAAAAAAAACAGTATTTTATAAGAAAATGATCAGTTCACTAGAGAGAATTAAGAACCTGAATGCATCTAGGAACAGATTTTCAAAATAAGTAAAAATAAATTGATAACATTAAAGGCACTTAAAAAAAAATTTTGGCAAAGGATATGCCACCAGAACACCAGTGTCATGGTAACCACTGGTAAGCTGAATGAGTAAGGAAAAAAGCAAATTAATGACCTAGTCACTGGACGTGCAAACTCTGGGAAGCCCATCAAAGCTTTACACCTGCTATACAAATGAGGTGGCATCAACCGAATAAGGATGGGGAGGGGTCTTTCACGTATATCTGAGTCTTAGAGGACCTCACAGCAAAGTAGGAGCGTGGTTTCAATGTTGATCTACCTCTAGGAACTGTGAAAGTGGAAATTATTCTAGGACGATCATTAATACCCCAGGACCCAGAGACTATCAAATCCACAACTGCAGACACACATTGCTTGGGATAGTAAAGCAAAAAGTAATGTGATTCTTCATTAGGTAATTTATGAGGGCAAACATTCTGTAATAATAAAGGCCATGCATTATATATAGAAGGTAGTCCTATCAATATTGAGTAAACTCTTGGTATAATTGTTTTAACTTTGTCAGTTTCTGAAAGCATTCTCACATTTACAAATAATGTGGTGTAATGCATTAAAACAAAAGAATCTGAAGTGTGGAATTTAAAATTTTGAGAAACAGCTAGCTTTTAAGAGTTAAAAATATCCAATTCAGAAAAAAAATAGATGTTGGGAATTAAAAATATTAAGTAAAAGTAGAAATAAACAACTATGCAGACATTATTAAAGATTCTAATGAGATTTTATCAGTGATTGTTGGGAAAAGTAGACAAAAATAGCTAAGCTATAGCAGACTCAAAGAACACCATAGATCATCTTGACCTAATTGACATTTATAAAGCACTTTCCCAGCAACTTTAGAATGCACATTATTTTGAAATATGTACAGAGAGAATGAGTGCTTAGTTATGAGTCTCAGTGACTTTCAAAAATTTTTAAAACTTTTTCTGATAGCTTATTTTAACTGCTTTATTGAACTACAATTTACATGCATTGAACTACCCATTTTAAAGTATGCAGCATGACTTTTTAACATATATATACATTCATGAATGTATCCCGATAATAAAAATAATAAACATATCTAATTCTGTAACCCTTAGCAATCCATTCCTCTCAATTTTCCCTGTTCCCCTTACTCCTACTCCCCACCCAGGAAAACAAGTTTGCTTTATGTATATATATATTTCCAAATAATATTTGGGAAATGGCCATGTTGTTTTCGTGTATCAGTAATTCATTCCTTTTATTACTGAGTAGTGTCCCATTGTGTAATAAGCACAATTTGTTTATCCCTTCACCTATTGATGAATATGTGGGATTTCCCCAGTTTGTGGTTAAGAACAGTTGTATACCAAACTTTGTATGGACATATGTTTTTATTTCTTTTGGGCAAGTGATTATGAGTGGAATGATGGGTCATAAGATAAACATATCTTTAGCATTTTGAAACCACTGTCAAACTGTTTTACAAATGGTTGAAAGATTTTGCTTTCCCATGAATGAGAATGTCAGTTTTTCTACATCCCCATTAGCATTTGGTATGGTCATTCTTTTAAATTTAGAGATTTTAATAGGTGAACAGTGCTATGTCATTGTGGTTTTAATTTGCATTTCCTTGATACCAAATTGTATTTACCACCTTTTCGTGTATTTATTTACCATCCAAATATCTTCTTTTGTGAAGTGTCTGTTCAAATATTTTGCTCAGTCTTTTAAAATTGGGTAGTTTCATGATTAAGCTTTGATTTTTTTCATTTTCTGGATTAAGTTCTTTATCAGATATGTGAATTAAAAGTTTTACTTCCTGTATGTTACTTATTTTTTGTTCTCTTAAAATTGCTCCCACACAGCAAGAATTTTCTTTAATGGATTGTGCTTTCAGTTTCAGATAAAGAAACTCTTTGTCCAACTCAATGTCACATTTATTTTCTGTTATGTTTTTCCAAGAATGTTATTGGTTTTAGGTTTTACCTTTCAGTCTATGATCTGTTTTGAACTAACCATGTCTTGTTGCAAGATGCAAATAATGGAGCAATTTTTTTTTCTTTATTGCATATAGATACACAGTTGTTCCCATGGTATTTGTTGAAAAGACAATCCCGTCATTTCATCAATTGATTGCCTTTGAACAATTGTTGAAAATCAGTGGACTATATGTATATGTATGTGTGTGTGTGTCTGTCTTTTTCCATACTCTTTATTTTGTTTCATTGATCTATGTGTTTCTGTTTACATTATCACAGTAAAATAATAAAAGTTAGAACAGGCATCAATGAAATAAAAAAACAAGAAAAATAATTTAGAAACTTCAAAACTCAAGTAGTTGCTTCTCTGAAAAACTGAACAAAGTAACACCTAGCAAGAAAAATAAAAACAAAATACATAAAACATAAACATCCAAAATTGTGAATGAAAGAGATAGGACAACAGATCCCGTACTCACTGAAAATAGTATAAGGAACTATTAGAACAGTTATACAAATATACATGTCAGTATATTTGACAGTGTAGACAAAACAGACAAATAACTATAAAAACACAATTTGCATTCAAAGATGCAATAACAAATAGAAAATCTTAATGGTTTATTATCTGTTAAAGAAAATGAATCCATAATTTAATAATTTCCAATGAAGAAGCCAGGTCCAGACATTTGCACTTGTAAATACAATCATACAGTTAAACAAATATCAGTAACAATTTTCCCCAGCACTTCAGCAAATAAACACATCTGTGAGAATGTACCTTCCAGATCTCTGAAAGCAGGTAGTATATTGACTGAGGGCCCCAGTCAATATGCTTTGCTTTGGGAACACCAGGGTCAACATATATCATGAAGATGGCAACGACTCTTCCCCAAACACATCTGCAGCCATCATCACCTGAAAAGTCCATGATGAGAACATTCCAATGACTCTCAGACATGTGGGCTAAATTGGTTGTGATACTCAGAAACTCAAAGAATCATAAGAACTTCCCTTTAAAAGTGGGCACCTGCAAAGTCTGCAAAACAGAATGCTTCCCATGGCCTGCTACGATGACTGACTGCACAGCACGGTTGCTAAGGGAGACCCACTGCTAGGACAATCCAGAATTCCCCCGATGGCCTTATTGAATGTTCCTGAACACACTGCACCATAGTCTAAGATGCTTGTCCACTTTCCTACCTTCCTTCACTCTTCTTCTCAGGTCAGACAAGCATTGTAATTGGATACTTCTGTTCTCTCCCGGTTCCCTCTTCATTTTCTATCATAGATATTTCCCCTAATAGGTTGCTTTCCTGTTTAAGCTTCTACTTCTTGGAGGGCCTGGGCTAAAACAAGTGATGCTAGGAGTACTCTGAGGACTCAGCCAGGTGGTAGGGGAGTTTTGACTGGCTCATCAATTATTTGACAGGCGGAGAGGGTGTAGGCTTGTTTGGTATATGGGGCAGATAAAGTTCTGACGTAAGTTGGCAGCATAATTACTAAATATTTCACTAGTGGTGAACCGGGGAAAAGTTGCAGTGGAAAGGAAAAATGTGGAAAGTGAGATAGTTCTTGATTAGAAAAATTATGTGGGGGGTATTGCTTAAAAGAGTAGGTTGGTGATTATCTTGGTGTCGAACTGATGCTCTGAAGAAAGACAGTGAGGGACATGTGGCTGCTCAAAGGCATTGAAGGGTAAGTGTGCAAGCTGTAGGACTCCTGTGTCAGCTCACAGTGGAGGGACAGAGAACCTGAGCAGATTCTATTATAGCTGAGCGTTTGCTGTTATAGTCTTGGGTTCCCAAGCCATTTGGATGCTCAGCCATGTGAGTATATTATGCATAGTTTGGGCCTTTGTAGGAGAACCTGGAACCAGAAACTGGGAGACAGAGACCCCAGGATGGACGTTTCTGGGACTGCTAACCTTGAAGGCCCCCTCTGGATCTCTAGGGCTTGCAAAGGTGTTTGCTTTTCCCTAATAAGAGGTAGCATTTCCATGGGATAGAAGATGCTGCCCAGATGTCTGCTTGACTTCCTCAAAGGCAGCACCACCTCATCTCCCAGATGCCAGGCCAACAACTGGAACTAAATGCCACCATAATGTGAATGGGAACTCCTGAGCCAGATAAGGGAAGAGGAGAAAAATACCTAAGGATTTATAAGAATGACCCAACATGCACTAGCAGTAGACAGAGAGAACTCCTTTGTTTAAGCTTTTGAGGGTGCTTGTCCATTCAAGATATATATGCAGGAATTCATCAACTGCATTTATTGCTGTATCAAGCAGTTTTGCAGTTGGAGAAAATTCACTGCCAGGGTGGCTACCAGAAACCTAGAGAAAACAATGCCAATTTTCACCCTTGAGGAATGCTAGAGTTGCCCTGACAGGTGTTAGAGGAAAAACAAGGATGCAGGAAGTGGGTGCACTGGATAGACATATTGTGAAAACAGAAGACCCACCAAGATTATGTTTCACGGAGGCCCAGAAGACACAGCATTCTCCAAGGTCATCAGGAATATTCTAATGGGACAAATACCAGCAACCTGGAACAGTTTAGTGGTGATCTCTTCTGTGGTCCAGGAGTGATGGTGTACAGTAGGTCACAGAGCTGTCCTGGTTAGTGTCCAGCATATGATGGGCCTTATTGTGAGAGAGGCCAGGTGCATTGCTCACCTGTGAGGAATGAGGAGGCCACAGTTACCATTGGACTGGGTACTTGGAGGAACAGAAAAGGCATGTCAACCCGTAGGGAGTTGTAGGGTTAATGGGTGAACAGAGTAGGGTGTTCCTAAGGGCAAAATAGACAGCCAGCAAGCATAGTGCTTGGCATCTACCCTCAAATAAAATGCAAGAATAGGAGAGCAAGGTGTTAGTAAAAAAATTGCATCCTCTTGCTCAGTTACCATATGTGAGCCGATTTTCATACATGGAAACAGTGGTATGAAGAAGTGGGGGATGGGGTAGGGAGCCCACTAAGACTTGGGAACACCAGGGTCAACATATACCATGAATATGGCAACAACTCTTCCCCAAACACGTTTGCAGCCATCATCACCTGAAAAGTCCATGATGAAGATATTTCAAGGACTCTCAGACATGTGGTCTGAATTGATAGTGCTACTCAGAAACTCAAAGAATCATAAGAACTTCCCTTTGAAGGAGGACACTTGGGACAAGTCATACATGGAGTCTTGGCTAAAGTGTAACTCACTGGAGTCATTCCTTTAATTCCTAAATTCATATTTGGAATCAATGGACTTGGTAGTGGTGCTCTTCAGACTGGGTCTCTTAGGCAAGGGCTATCCCAGGGTTAAGACCAAGTGAAACCCCAGGAACAGCACACTGCTGTATGACTCCCAGCCAAAGAGCAGAGCTAGTCTATTGAAAGCCATATGGGACTATGGAGGTAGGGAATAGTGGAGACTGATGCTACAGGTAAAGACCGAAAAGACTCCATCCAGGTGGCCCCCACATATCTCTGTTTAATTCGCCAGTCTTGCCTGTGTTAAAACCAGAAGGATGCTATAGAAGGACATAGAGCAGGGGTTGGCAAGTTTTAAATGTAAAGGACCAGGTAATAAATAGTCAAGGCTTTATTGGCAATATACAGACTCTGTTGAATATTCTTTTCTGCTTTAATCCTATTTTGTTTTTATAAATGTTTTGAAAATGTAAGAACCATTGGTAGTTCACGGATCATGCAAAACCAGGCAGTGGGCAGGATCTGACCTGCTGTAGATGACTGCAGACGTCATAAAAGTAACTTCCATTCAGATGAGTCAGATACATGGTGTGCGTCTGTTGACTTGGTAAATTCCACTTAGAAAAGAAGGTTAAAAACATTTCTTCCCTGTGTGGGATGGACAGCAGTATTCATTACAGCTTTGCCTTGGGGTTATGTTTGCTTTTACTCCATTTTAGTATAGCCTGAAGAATTTGGATCATCGGGTAATCCCAAAGAGCACCTTTCAAACCCATTACACTGAAAATATTCCACTGATTGAATGGGATGAGCTAGAACAAGTTAGAAAGCTGGAGGCTCTGATAGTGCACATGAGCATGCAGTTTGATAGGTGAATCCTACAAGGATTCAAGGACTGACTAGATCAGTAAGACATTTAGGAGCCCAGTTGTTAAAAGCATGACAAGAAATCCCCTCAAAAGTGAGAGACAAATGCTGTATCTTGCACCTTTACTATAAAGAAGGAAGTTTATAAAGAAGCTTAGCAGGGCTTTTTGGGTTCTGGGCACAAACATTCTACCTGTAGATCATATACCAGAAGGCTTCCTGGTCTATGTGGGCAGCAGGAGAGGGCACTGTGCCATCATCCCACCAGTTCTGTCTTAGGAGCAGTTACCTCTATGATACTAAAGAGGTTGGTGTAGGGGGAAAAACATAGAAGGGAGAAATCTCCCAAAGGCATACCTGGAGCAGAGCAACTGGATACCCCTCTTGGGGAAGGAGGAGTTGCCAGAAGTAAGACTCCATAGAGATTTCACTGCAGTAGCCAATTACATTCTATCTGGTCTGGGTCCTGCAAAGAAAATTGCTAGGAGATCACAGATAAGGAGACCAGGGATAGTAACATATAGATGGACATAAGACAGGGAGGGAGAAATAAAGTGTAAAAATGTTGGTATCATTTCTTAATGCCCAGCAGAGAGCATCCAGCAGGAATGAGGTACTGAACAAGCAGGTGGATAAAATAACCTAAACAATCCAGAAAGTTGTCATCCAGCCTTTGTCACCAGCCCCTTCAGAACTTCTGTAAATCTAATGTGGGGCCAGAGATCCACATGGACCCAACATATTGCTGCCTCAGAACATTAACTATCTGAGGTACATAATTCAACCTACCACAGATACCTCTCTGTTATCTCCAAATTAATTTTTTTTAAAAAATCAGTGCAATCTCCATCAAATTTCCAACAGGCTTGTTTTGTAGAAATTAACAGTGTGATTCTACAATGTATATAGAAATACAAAGAACTTAAAAGAAATCCCAAAACAAATCTTTAAAAAAGGATTAAGTTGGAGGACTGATAATATATCATGTCAAGAACTTGTATAGCCAGAACTTGCTGCAGTAATTCCAAGAGTGTAGAATTGGTGTAAGGATAGACAAGTTGTTCAATAGAACAGAATGTAGAGGGCAGAAATAGATATTGGTCAATTGATTTATCTCAAATGAACCAAGGTTGTTCAATAGGGAAAATATTTTTGAACAAAATACAATGAATAATTTCTTTTAAAATTAATAATACATTTACCATATTGATCTGACAAATCCACATTAAGTTAATATGTCTATAAAGAGACTTGTTCATGAATGTGCATAATGGCTTTATTCATAATACCTAAAGGCTGAAATAACTCAGATGAGCACCAGCAGGTGACCTCATGGTGGTACATTCATGCCTGAAATGCTGCTGGGCAATGAAAGGAAGCAAAACACTGATATCAAAAACAACATGGTAGCTCTCCAAAATATCTGCACATGAAAAAAGCCAGATGCAGCAGAGTATATTCCAAAGTGTACTATTCATGTATTATTCTGCAACAGACACAGCTAATACACAGGGAATGAAATCATAGCAGTGCTTTCAGGGACTGGATATGGGGGGATTACTGAAATTGGTGTGTGAGAAATTTCTAGGATGACAGAAATCTTCATTACTTTTGTTGGGGTGATGGTTACAAGGGTGTATATATTTGTCAAAAGTCATGGAACTCTGGGGTGCAAGGGTAGTTCAGTAGTAGAATTCTGATCTGCCATACAGGAGACTTGAGTTGGATCCCTGGTCCATGCACTTTCCAAAAAACAAACAAACAAACAAGCAAAATGAAAAATTCAGCAGACGAAAAATTCAACAAATGGTGCTGCAATAACAGGATGCTCACATGGAAAAATAATGAAATGTGACCCTGCCATACAGCATAGGAAAACACACACACACACACACACACACACACACACACACACACACACACAAACAAAGGAAATGTCATGGAATTATGCAATTAATGTGTATTAATTTTATTGCATACAAAATTTTCTTCAATAAAGTAGACTCAAAAATTGTATATATAGTTCCTTGTTACTCAGCAATTTCATTGATATGGAAATATCCAAAAGATATACACACATATGGTAATCTCAAACCATGGTCTACTCTATCCATACCAGTTCTATTCAAAAGGTCCCCAAACTGGAAACTTCTCAAATGCACATGAGAAGAAGAAGGCACAAACAAACAATGAATATTATGTCACAATGAGAACAACTGAAATACTACATACAATTGCGTTGCTCACTCTCCTGCGTATAATGATGATCAAAGAATTTAGACACACATATGTACATAATGTAATCTTTCATTTTACAAAGGACAGAAATTGAGAAATCTGATCTAAGCTCTTAAAAGTCAGCATAGTGTTTACACTGGAGGTAATTGCTGGAAGGAGGAAGGAAAGTGGCTTCCAGGGAACAGATAATATTCTACTTCAGGACAAACCTGACCTTCCATTTCCCTTTTTAAATTATCACTTCAATATCATCTTTGTTGTATCCAACAACGTGCCTTCCTGCTTGCACTACGTTTTTTGTTTTTGCTTCATGCTAATTTTAAAATGGTGTTACAAACTTTGGTGTTTGAAAATCTTTAGCATTTCATGACTTTCTTCAAATTTGCATTTCCTTTCCCTCTCTTCAACAAAAGTAAAATGTCTGTGGATAGAAATTAACTTTCATGTTACTTTATGCCCAGAGTCCTCAAAATAGTATGAAGCACATAGTTGGAAGTAAAACACACTCTTAGCTTTTAGATATAACTGATTGTTTCTTGCTGATTTTGGTGTTAATGGCTCTAGAACAGTACATAATATATAGGAAAGTAAGTGGTACACATATGTTCATTGACCTGAATTCTTTTTGCTTGATTAAGCAGCTTTCATTTAATCTCCTCTGACAGCAACTATATATGAACAAAGTGTTGCATTTAAATGTTGCAGGCCACTTAAAAGTTGTGAATTTTTCTCAAGGGAAGAAAAGGAATTATGTAGAAGACTAATTATATAACAATTTTAGTGATAATCCTTCACCTTTAGAATCAACTCAACTTTATAAAGTAAAATAACCTTAATACTCTCATGTTTTACTTTGCTAAATCTGACAAAATACAATATATAAGAAATGGGTTGGGTTTTAAAATGGGGATTTATTAACCTACAAGTTTACAGTTCTGAGACCATGAAAAATGTCCAAATGAAGTCATCAGCAGGATGATTCCTTCTCCCCAAAGGCCAGCTAGCTCCCAGCCACCCTCAGATATTCTATCACATGGCCAAGCACATAGTGACGTCTGCTGGTCTGTCCCTTCTCTCCTGGGTGTCCTTGCTTTCAACTTCCTTTCTGAGCTTCTCCATGTCTTTCTTTCTCAGCTGCTTTCTCCTTTCTCCTCATATAAAGAACTCCAGCATGAAAATTAAGACTCACCTTGAATGAGGAGGGTCACATCTCAGCTTAAGATCCTACTCATCAAAAGATCCTATTTATAGTAAGTCCACACCCACAGGCACGGATTCATCTTAGGGACATGCTTTTCTGGGGTACATACAGCTTCAAGCCATGACATTTCAAATTTGTCAAATTTAATCCAGTTCTGAAGATAGTTATATTTAATGTCTACCATTAATCCTTCCAGTGTATCTCAGAACCAGCTTGTACAGGAGACTGAGACCATCTTTTCTGAGCTCCATTTTAAATGTTTGCATGAAACACATCAGAGTGGGAATATTTGCTATATAGATATAAACTAACGCTAAAAGTTGTGCCTTCCCCTGGGAATGATTATTAAACGTCTACCAGCACATAACTATGTAAGAAAATTGCCTGCTGTGATTACTTAATTATTGCTGGTGTTCTCTAGAAGACTGATAAAGAGGGCTCATGTGATTGGTATTTTCTCCGTTCTTTCATTTTATAAATGCATTTAGCTTTTATACTTGATGGCTAGTTTCTCTGAAGATAAAACCTTGCCACACATCTTACTTTCTTGAGCATCTTAAATACAATCTTCCATTGTCTTCTGATATAAAATATGCTGTCATGTGAGTAGCCAATCATATTATTTTTGTGTATTAAGTGACTTGGATTCTTGGCCTGGAAGCCCAAATGATTCTCTTTTAATTCTTAACATGAAAACAACTTGATGTGAATTTGTCTCAGTGTTGATTGTTCTCTGTTTATTTTACTAGGAAAATATTGGCACTTTCAATTTATAGGTCCAAGTCTTATTTTACACCAGGAAAATTTTTCATGAATTATATTATTTAGAGCTTATTTCACTGCTTAGGTTTTCTTCTCTGCAGAATTCAAATATATGAACATTGGCACTTCATTGTCTTTCTCCTATGCCTCCAATTTTATCTCCAAATAGTTCTTATTTCTTTGTTTTATATTTTCAATTTAATTTTTCCCATCTATTTCACTTACTATAATTATTGAATAATCTATTTGCTCTTATATTCTATCTAATTTAATTTTAATGTACATTTTTTTCTAATTTTTAAAAGTCATTACTAAGGCTTTTTCTCTGTTTATATCTTCCTAATGAACTCATTTCTGAGGTGTTGTTATTTCTTTTATTTATGCTATTCTTTCACAGCTCCTTTCTATAGTCTTTTTTTTTTTTTTTTTTGCACGGGCAGGCACCGAAAATCGAACCCATGTCTCTGGCATGGCAGGCGAGAACTCTGTCTGCTGAGCCACTGTGACCCGCCCTTTTCCATAAACTTTTGAGTCATTTAATTTAATGTTAGGTTACAGCCTTCATTTTCTTCATGGATTTAATTTGCTACAGTGAGACACTATCTCAAAGCATATTTAATACTTCTATTTTCTCCTTTTTCTTAAATACCTTGGCAAAGTGATTGACCGCAATCTTTTCCTGATGCTCACACTAAATGCAATACTCCTTCTACACATTTAGGTTACTCCCATAGCGGGTGGGAATGAGCGTGAGCCAGAGGACCCTTCTTAACTTAGCTGCCCACAGGTCCCCAATATGACCAGACAAGAATTCTGAGATCTGCCCTCTCTGCATCTTTATCTGTGGGTCACTGTCTAAATCCTTTTTCACTGAGACTCTGCTTGCTGCATTACCATTCTAATCCCAGCAGTTCTGTTTTGTCCCTCAGAGTGGACATTTCCAAAATGCTCTTTAATAGTGTCACAGACACTGGGTGGCCTTCCATGGTCTCTCCTGTTCTCAGCTACCTTTTGGAGCCCATATGGAACTTCAACACAGTTGAGATTCAACACTTCAACTTCAACAATTTTTCACCTCTACAACTGTTGATGAGCTCACTGAGTGGGGTCCTCTCTTTCAAGGCATAATTATTTGATTTCTGCATTCTGAAGTTTTTCAACACCCCCTCTCTGACAGAGTGACACTGGCAGGAATGACAGGGCAGCTGAACCTCCATGCCTTGCCCTGGAGAACCTGGTGCTGATCCGATTCCCCAGCCAGGTTAATGCTGGTGCAGCTGAGACAGGAGCTGATCTCTCATCCCCTATCTGGCAGAAACAGGCGGGGTACTGATTGATTCCCCTGCTGGGTAGCATCAGAAATACCCTCCACACTAATCCAACAGCAGTGAAACTGCAAGAGCTGGTGAGAAGTAGGATTTAGTCACCTAGAGGGGAGCTGAGCCTCTCCAAACATGACATCTACAGGATGAGACAAGGTGTGCAAATACAGATATTCAACACACTCTGCCCCTTCTTTGATGTCATCTGGTCCCAGTGCAGACCTGAATCTCTACACCTATTTCACAGCAACAAAGCTGAAGAAAGTAGTGCAAGGAAGTGCTAAGTGACACTCCAGTTCCCCACCCCCTGGGCCCAGTGAGGATCTGAGGCTCCACTCTCACCCAAAATCAATCAGGTAGAATGTGGTGGTGGGAGATGGAGCCAGCTGGCATCAACTTCCCCTCTTCTTCTGTCTTGATGTCAGAGGAACACAAAGGGAAACTCAGGCCCTGCCCTTTGTATTGCTGGTAACAGTGAGACCAGCGCACAGTGATCTTACACCCTATTCAAATGGTGAGAGTGAGGGTTTCATTTTTTCAAGAAAGGTGCTGGTAGTTTATAGGGGAACTGAACTCTCGTCCTATCTGCAATGAGTAGATTGTATGAGTAGGTTTCCCATGTTTGTGGGATAGTATTGACAGGGACAATAAGAAGTTGAAGATACACTCTCATCTAGCCACCATGATATATCTCAACAAGAGAACTGCCTGCTACAAAAAGAAAACTTGAATAGGACCCACAGCCTCATAAAATACCAGCCAAAATATCCAGGGTGCAATAAAAATCACACATAACACCAAGAACCAGAAATAACAACATGGAGGGCAAAAAGAAATTATCAGATGCCAGCACAGAGATAAATCATATGTTGAAATTATCTGACAAGGATGTTAAGTTAGCCAAAAGAAAATAAACAATTCAATGGTGAGAAAACAGTCTTTTCAGCAAATGCTGCTGGCATAACTGAATATCCACATAAAAGAATGAACTTGAACCCATATTTCATACCATATACCACACCCAAAAATTAACTCAAAATGGAACATAGACCTACATATAAGAGTGAACACTATAAAGCTCTTTGAGGAAAACTATAAGAGTAAATCTTTATGACTTTGGGTTAAGCACTACACCAAAAACACAAGTAAAAAAATAGATAAATTTGATTTTGTCTAAATTATAAACCTTAGTGGTTCAAAGGAAACCATCAAAGAATTAAAAATACAACCCTAAAATGAGAGAAAAATTTGCAAATAATATATCTGATGAAGGATTTGCAGCCAGAATATCCTCAATAAATAAAAATACTCTTACAAATCTACAAGAAGGCAACACAATTAAAATTGAGCAGTAATTTGAACTCACATTTTCAAAAAAAAAATACAAGTGATCGTTAAGAACATGTAAAGATGCTCAACATCATTCGTTATTAGGAAAATGCAAATCAAAACCACAAGCTACCACTTCATACCACTAAGTGATTCTAATAAAAAGGCAGACAATACCAAGTGTTGACAAAGATGTGGAGAAATTGAAATCCTCATATTTTGCTGATAGAGTTTTTAATTGGTTAAAACTTTAGAAAACAGTTTAGAAATTCCTGAAAATGTTAAACACGATTTACCATAGGAGCCATTCCACTCCTAGGTTTATGCCCAAGAGATATGAAAGTATACTGCTACACAAAAAAAATCTTGTACATAAATGTCCACAGCAGCATTATTCATAATAGCTAAAAAAATAGAAACAGTCCACATTCCAGCATGTGATGAATGCACAAATCAAATGTGGCATATCCAAATACGGTATATTATTTGACATTAAAAGAATGAAATGGGGTCTTCTGGAATGGCAGATTAAAGAACTTTGAAAATACATTTCTCTATAAAAGCAACAAGAACAGTCACCAAAAATTGTCAAAATAAGCTATTTTAGAATTCTGGAAATAAGCCAAATGTTCACAAAATCATAGCTCAATTACTCAAGGGAAAGTGAATTTTGCAACATTTAACTTGAGCTATTCCCATTCTCCTTTCTCACCTCTTCACTGTACCTGAAAAGCAGCAGCTATGCGGTTACAATAGCTATGAGACAGGATTTGGCACTCGTGTCCATGGGAAGAGCTCTGCTCAAACATTTGTCAGAAACAATCAACAGCAATTGTTTCATATCACAGTTGTGCATATCAAACTTAGAGCAAACAAGTTTGGCTGCAAAACTTAATAAGAGGAAGATTTGGAGAACAACATGTCCATAAGGGACTTTGAAAAGCTCCAGCCTATTTCTGGCAATCTAGAAGAGCATGCCCAGGAAAGAATTGGGAAAACCCTTATCTGTTACCTACAGCTCGTGTTGGGAGAGAGCAGGAAGTGAAAGCAAAGGCAGAACAGTGAATAACCAGTGTTGGAAGTTCTCACTAACACACACAACAGAGCCCCAGTGGAAAGGGAAAAGTGATTAAAGGCATTTGAGAAAAACTCTGTACAATTATGGACTGGCTACTAAGTTAACCGAGCATAGACACCTGTGGCTGCACACAAAAAGAAACAGAGACTTTAGAGAACTTGTGCAATAGAGTGAATAACGACAAACTACAGCCACAGAAAGAACAACAGTGGCAAAACCTGGAGAGGGGAAGGAAACTGATTCCTAGTGTTGCCCCATTATATTATTTAAAACATTTATATCTCAACAAAACATTGTATGCTTCCATTTCAACGAAATGTCCAGAACAGGATACAGAAAGTAGATTTGTTGTTGTCTGGGGCTGAGACAGAGGGGAAAGGCGAATGGTGGAAAATATTAATGGACATGGCATTTCCTTTAGGGTTATGAAAATTTCTAAAATTACGTCTTGATGGGTGTAGAACTCCGTGAGTATATTAAAACCATTTCGTTGGCTTGTGTGCCAATTTTCCATTGTTTTAATTGTATTTTAATAAAGATGTTAAAGGAAAAATGTATGGATTATTTCACTCAACATGACATATTCAAGTTTTGTCCATGTAGTCGTGCGTGTTAGGTTACAAAAATTCATACAGTCAGAAGCTAGGGGAGAGGGAAGAATAGGCGATGGAAAAGTCATGCTCAATTGGTACAGAGTTTTTGCCTAGCATGCTAGAAAAGTTTCGGTAATGGATGGTGGTGATGGTAGCAGAACATTGCAGATGTAATTAACACCATGAATTGCATATTTGAATGTGGTTAAATGAAAAGGTTTAGGTTATATATATGCTACCAGAGTAAAAAAAAAAAAAAATTAAAAACAGTGTAGAAATGAAAAAGATAAATAGTGAACCCTAATGTAAACTATGGACTATAGTTAACAATATAATTATCAAAATGTAAATTCATCAATTGTAACAAAGTTAACACACTAATACAAAATGTTGATAGTAGAGAAAACTAAGGGAGGAAGGGTATATGGGAATTCTACTCTCCGCACAATTTTTCTGTAAACATACCAGTGCTCTAATTAAAAAAAAAAAAAAGTAAAATAAAATAAAGAAAAGAAATGAAAACTTTAGAAATAAAAAAAAAAATCCAATACCTGAAATTTAAAAATATCACTATAGCATCTCAAAAGTAGATGTGTGATTACAGAGTATAGAATACTAAAAGTGAAGACTGATCAATAGACTATGTCCAACCTGAGAGAAAATGGATTTAAAAATAATAGTAAAGTATGGAGTTCTGTGATACATTAATGAGAGCTAACTTTTTTGAATTTTGAGTGATCTAAAAGGAGAAGAGAAGGAAAGTGGGACACACACATACAAAATTTGATCAAGAAAGAGTAGAGCTAAATTGTAACCAGACAAAATGATGGCAGGAATGTTCCAAAGTTTGGCAAAAGGCATGTACTTACAGATCCACAAATCTAAGTGAGCCCCAAGCAAACTCAAGGAAATGGATATCAAGCCACATCATACTTAAACTTTTGAAATCGAAAAGAAAAAGAAAAAAAAATTGAAAACAGCCAGTATAAATAACTCATAATTTTAGAGAACACTAATTCAAATTGAAGTATATTTTTCATGTAAAACCAAGACCAGAAGGAGGCATCAAAATTTTCTCAAATATTGAAAAAAAATGGACTTTACACCACAAGTTCTACATCTGGTGAAAATATTTTTCAGAAACAAAGAATATTCTTAGGCAAAGAGAAACTAGGAAAATTTGATACAAGCATTGTAATCCTTTAAAAATTATTAAAAGAAGTTTTCTAAGCAAGATGGCTTGAAACTTCATAAAGGAAAGAAGGACATAAGAATGCATAAGATTAGGGTTATTATAAGAACCCTACATCTCATGAGATCTTTTAATTACACTTGATCAGGGAAGCACAAATTATAACGCAATTCCTTGTGATGTTCAATGTATGTAGAGGAGCCCCTTAAGAAAATATGTTTAAAACGTGTGTGTGCAGTAGGGCAGGAGGGACAGTGAAAGGACATAAATGGTCGTAAGAATTCTAACTTCTCTCAAAGTGGCAAAACATTGTTACCAGCAGATTGTGATAACTTATGTGAAGATGCTTTAATACCTAGAGCACCCACCTAGAAAATAATACCAAGTGGTATACTCAAAGCAACATAAATAAATAGAACCCTAAAGAATGTCCAAATATACCAAATGTAGTTAATAAACAGCAAATTTAAAGTGTCAAAATATGCAAAATAATAAATGCAGATTGGTAATGTAGATAAAAATCATGATGCACAATATGTTGTCTTCAAGACACTACTGTTAAATACAACAAAATATGTTGCATGTTAAAGGGTGGAAAAGAAATACTATACCAGCATTAATTCTTTTTTCTTTTTTATTTATTATTTTTTTACATCTGGAACGCTTCATGGATCTATGTGCCATCCCTGCGCAGGGGCCATGTTAATCTCTGTATCATTCTAATTTTAGTATATGTGCTGCCAAAGCAAGCACCCAACATTAATTTTATAAAATAAAGTAGCTATATTAATATCAGATAAAGCAGACTTCAGAGTAAAACTAACTACTAGAAATAAAGACATTGTATAATTATGAGTCAATCCACCAAGGGCACACAATGATTTTACACGTGTATATACAAAGCCCTCAAAACATAGAAACAAAAATTGGTAGAGGTGGAAGTAGAAATAGATAAATCCATAATGATAGCTGGGTATTCAGCACCCAATTTCAGCAATTGATAGAACTACCAGACAGAAAATCAGCACGTTTATGTGAGAACTGAACAATAAAAATGACCAACAGTATATAATTTATATATGCAGAACACTCCACCCAATAATATAAGAATTCACATTTCCTATAAATGTCATAAAAACAACCTTCAACAAGTTTAAACAAATTATAAAACATATAGAGTATATCCCCTGACTATAAAAAAATCAAACTAAAAACCATAAAAAAGACATGTAACAGGAAAACTTCCAAATTCTTATAAATTAAACAACATACTCCTAAAACAACCATGTATTTTTAAAAAATGAAGTCTCAAAGGAAATAAAAATGCACAGAAATGAATAAGAATGAAAATACAACATATGAAAATATGTAGAAGGCATAATCTAAGTTCTTATAAAGGCCAAGAAACTAGAAAAAGAAAAATTAAAAGGCATATTTCTATAGACTAACAATGAAAATAGGAACATCACAATTAAATATACAATACCCTGTAAAATTATTCCAAAGGAAATAAATGTCTATGCATGAAATTAAGTCCTGTACTAGATCTGTGTACTAAAATTTACAAAATACAAATAGGAGAAATACAAAAAAGTACTAAATAAAGAGACATACTGTATCGTGTATTAGAAGGCACAAACTAGTGAAGATGTCAATTGTCCACAAGTGGATATACAAGTTTAACACCATTCCTATCAAGAATAATACAGTGAGATATTAGCACCATAGCTGATATTAAGTCCTACTATGTGGCTTCAATAATCAAGGGAGTGTGTTATTGCAGAGACAGACACATACATCAATGGAACAAAATTGAAAACCAAAAAATAGCCCTGCATGAGTATAGTGAATGGATTTTTGACAATAATGCCAAAACAATCAATGGACAAAGGATAGTAATCTTTTCAATAAATGGTGCTAGAGCAACTGGACATCAATGGGCAAAAACAATGAACCACAAACTAAAACTCAAAATTATGAAAAAAAAAAAACTGCATAATGAAATCAGGGACTTTAGTGTAAAACATGAAACTACATTCATTTGGAGAAAAGAATAAGAGAAATCTTCAGGCTCCAGGACTATTCAGAGTCCTTAGAGTTGACATCAGAATTATGATCAAAAAAAATTTTTAAATGACATATTGGACTTTAAGAAAATTAAAAACGTTCATTCTCCAAACACCCTGTCAGGAGTTTAAATGTTAGCATAGAGACTGGGATATGCATATCCAAATTTCACAATTGGATATGAAATAATAATAATATGAATAATATGAATAATAATTGGATATGCATATCCAAAATTCATAAAGGACTCTCAAAATTCAACAGTACAAAGAAAAAACAAACAGTCCAATTAAAAAATGGTAAAATTAAAGAGCAATAAAGCATAACTATGTACTTGCCAGAATGGTTAAAATATATTTAATTTTAAAATGGCTGAAACAGATGTTGTTTAGGATTCTGAGAACTGAATCACTCTTCATTGCTGGTGGGGATATAAAATATACCACCACTATGGAAAACAGTTCAGTAGTTACTTAAAAAACTAAACATACAAGTACCATCTGATGTAGAAATTGCATTCTTGGGTATTTATCTCAGAGAAATGAAGATATTTTCATTTCTTTCACACACTTTTACACACATACACATAGCAACTTTATTTGTGAAAGGAGGAAACTGGAAGCAACCTAAATGTCCTCCGAAAGGTGATATTCAAACAAACTCTGGTATATTTACACTGTGGAACAGTACTCAGAAATAATATGGATATGATCAACGACATGGATGAATCTCTGAGGACTTATGCTGAAGGGAAAAAGCCATTCTCAAAAGGTCTCATATATCAGTTCATTAATGTTCTTTTGGTCAGGGAAGGAAGTGGACACAGCTATAGAGGAATAAAATGAGGGAGTCTTGTGATGATGGAAGCATTCTGGGAATTCACCTCATGACCGTGACAAAGGAAATATCCTGCTAATATTCCATAATTTTGCAAGATGTCATGGTAAAGTGTACAAGGGAACTCTGTATTACTTCTTACAACTGCATGTCTATCTACAATTATCTAAAAATTAGAAGTTTACTCTTAAAATATAGCCCATTCCCTTGCCCTGTGTTCTCAGTAGGGCTACACATTGTTCATGCATTTATTCATATATCTTTCTCCCACTAATTGTATCCCAGGATTTGTGTGGATACCTTTGTCACCTCGTTTTGCTGAAGCGATCCCGGGTCATTTTTGTCATCCTTGTTGCTTTCCCTGTGTTTGGAAGATTTGTGGAGGTTGGGACATCATGTTGTCACCCAGACACACCTCTGATTGGAAGTTCCTGATGAATTTCTTAAGTTTATCAATATTGTAACTTGCACTGCCCAAGTCCTTGGTCCTCTCCTCTGTTCTCCATATCACACCATACCACTGCTCCAGTCCCCAGGCACATTGGTTTCTGTTAGAATATCAGAATTTTTTCTAATTATGGGTATTCTTCATTAATTTTGTTCTGTATCCTGTGTAATTATACAGTAGTAAATTTTCCTTATTATTTTTATTTGCTCCTAGTTTCCATACCTTAAACAAGTCATCCGAATTCTCTTCTCACCTTGCTGAACTGCTTCTTGGAAGATTATTTTGCAAGAGAAATTTTGGACGGTAATTTTTTTTTTTTAATAAGAGAAGTTGTAGGTTTACAGAAAAATCATGCATAAAATAAAGTTCCAATAAGTTAACATTAAGTAACTTAATAATGTTAACGTTAATAAAATAAAGTTAATGTTAACTCCTTAACATTAAGTGTGGTATACTGATCACAATTGATGAAAGGACATTTCTATAATTGCACTGTTAGTTATATCAATGGTTTATCTCAGGGATAACTGATCATAGTACATAGTCCTACGGGTTTTTCAATTTTACTTTCATTCTAGTAACATATATACAACCTAAAATTTCCCTTTTTTAACCACATTCAAGCATATAATTCAGTGCTGTTAATTATATTCACAATATTGTGCTGCCACTTACCTGCCAGAGAACCAATTCCCTTTGACTTCAAATTTGAATTCTTAATTTACTCAACATAAAAATATATATATTTGAAGTTGTTTTGCTTCCATTGACAATTTCACCTCATTCTCAATTATTGCTCTTTCAGATATTTTCACCTATTTATTGTCATATCACTATGGGACCACTACTGAAATTTGTTGACAACTGTGCCTCTAGATATTTGCTCAGTATTTTTATATTGCGTTTTTTATTCTTTTCTGCTATCTCTTTGTTAATTAATATTTCTACCTGGCCGTCCAGCTCTTTCATATGTCCTTCAGCTCTGTCCATCCTGTTTCATTTGGAGAGTGTCTTTCATACAGTGTTGACTTTATTTTTCACTGCTTACCCTCGGATGTGGCTCATTACTTTTCTTTGAGGGAGCCTGTTCCTTGGAGGCGTCAGTCACATGCCCCGGTGTGTGAGCCTGTGGGGAAGGGACAAATCCGAGGACCATGGATTGCCCAATTTGACATGACCAGGGAGTACAGAGTATGCAGAAGGACTGCAAAGAGTGGGAGTTGGCATTACAATCTGCTGCCCTTTTCCAGAAGACACTGATCGTTAGCTGGAAGGAGCAGGGGATATTTTAAGACCATACTTCCTCACTTCTTAGAAGGATATAAGAACTGTGAACTGTTGAAGTAAAAGATAATTATCTTATTTGTAAATATCAGCATCTTCTCAGTTCTGCTCACCTGTGTCTAAACCATTCATCATTGTACTAAAGTGATTCTTATACTATCCACATATAATTTACAGGCCCTTTCATATCAACTTCATATCTACATACTACAAAAAAATGAATCAGGTAAAATAGAACCACTCAACATGATCTTCTCTAAGTATGATGTGGGAATTGTTCTGTAAGGTACATTTTTGAGTTCAACATTTTTTCATATGTTTCCAGCTAGTTTGTTATCTTGAACAGATCAAATCCCTTTCAGTGCCAGTGAGGATGGTACCTGCCAGGATGAAAGCAGGATCATGGGCCATCAGCACTGGAGACATTTTTTCTATAAGGCACGGTACCAAGCAGATATGAGAAAAATTTAAAGAGAAAATAAAATTGTTCTTGTGATTTTTATGACATAGTGTTGTAAAAAAATTTCACTATCATGATTATCTTATAGAAACCTCTTTCTATTCAGCCTCCGTAACTAGCCCCTTTTTTCAGATTTTCTAAATATGAGATTCTTAGATTTTAACAGCAGGTTCTTTGTTTCTCTTTCTTTATATACCTACCAAGCCTGGGTGATTTTGCCAGTTTGGGGGAAAATGAGAGATTTTTTTTTTTTTTTTTTTTTTTTTTTGGTAAAAGGGAAGGATTGTAAGCAAAAGAAACCGATTATCTGAGAAACACTATGCAAAAAAGAAGAAAAAATTACCAAGAATACAAAACCAGAGATTTAGGGTTATATTCATTTCAGTGTTTTTATTGTAGTGACATGAATACAACATAATATTTTTCATTTTAATGACTTTCAATGCACAATTCAGTGGTGTTAATTACATTCAAAATGTTCTGTTTCCATCACCACCAATTACCATGTTCTTCCATCACCAGAACAGAAACACTGTAGCCATTTAGTAATAACTCCCCATTTCCTACTCCACCACAGTCCAATTTCTACTACGAATTTGCGTATTTTTGTTATTTCATATAGTTGACATCTTATCACATTTGTCCTTTTGTTTCTGGTTTATTTCACTCAATAATAGGTTTAAGGTTCATTCATCTAGCCTGTAGCTTGTATCAGAAAGTTTTATTCTTATGATTGAATAAAATTCCATTGTGTATATATTTGCCACATTTTGTTCACCTGCTGATGGACACCTCGTGTGTTAGTTAGGGTTCTTTAGAGAAACAGAATCAACAGGAAATATTCGTAAATATAACGTTTATGAAAGTGTCTCACGTAACCACGGGAACATAGAGTCCAAAATATGCAGGGCAGGCTGTGAAGCTGACGATTCCAATGTAAGGTCTGGACGAACTCCACAGGAGAGGCTCTCCAGCCAAAGCAGTAAGGGAGCGTGCTTCTTCTGAATTCTCCTTAAAAGGCTTCCAGTGATTAGATTAAGCATCACTCATTAGAGAAAACACTCCCCTTGGCTGATTACAAATGGGATCAGCTATGGATGTAGCTGACGTGGTCATGACTTAATTCTATGAAATATCCTCATAGCAAAAGACAGTGAGCACTTGTCTAACCAGAAAAACAGATACCACCACCTGGCCAAGTTGACACATGAGCCTGACCATGACACCTGGTTTGTTTCCATCTTTTAGCACTTGTGAATAATCCTGCTACGGGCATTGATGCACAACTATCTGTCTCATTCACAGCTTTTTCTTCCTTTGGGTATATACATAGAAGTGGGATTACCATGCCATATAGTATTCCTATATTTAAATTGCTGAGGCTCTGCCAAACTGTATTCTTCACTGGTTGCACCACTTCACATTTCAGTCAGAAAATATACAAGTGTTCCTATTTATCTGTATCTTTGCCAAAACTTATTTCCTGTTTTTATTTTTAATAATAGCCATCCTAGTGGGTATTAGGTAGTGTCTAATTTTGGCTTTAATTTGTATTTCTCAATGGTTACTGATGTTGAGCTTCTTTCCTGTTTTTATTGGCCATCTCTTTTTTTTTGGAGAAATATCTATTCAAGCTATTTGTCCATTTATTAATTGGGCTATTTGTATTTTTGTTAAATAGATTTCTTTTTATATTCTGGCAATTTAACCCTTGTCAGACATATTGCTTTCAAATATTTTTTCCTACTCATAAGTTTTCTTTTCCTTTTTTGACATTGAACTTTTATATACAGAACTTTTTAGCTTTGGTGAAGTACATTTTACATATATGTTATCTTTTGTTACCTGTAATTTAGGTTTAAAGTTTAAGATTTCATTGCCTTATACAAGGTTGTGAAGTTTTGTTCTAGGAGTTTTATTGTTTTAGCTAATTATGTTTTGGCATCTGGTTCATTTTGAGTTGATTTTTGTATATGGTGTGTGGTAGGAGTCAACATTGATTCTTTTGCATGTGGATATCCAGTTTCTCAGCACCACTTATTGAAGATACGATTCTTTTCCGATTGATTATCCTTGGCATCCTTCTCAAAAATCAACTGTCCATAGATCTGAGGGTTTAATTTATGAATTCTCAATTCTATTCACTTGGTCTATTTATCCACCCTTGTGACAATACCATACTGTTTTGACCAATATAATTTTGTAATAAGCTTTAAAGTCAGGAAAGTCTGAGTCCTCTAACTTGTTCTTTCTGAATGATTTGTCTATTCAGTTCCCAGTATAAATTTTATAATTGGCTTTTCCATTCCTGCAAAAAAGGCTGTTAGAATTTTGATTGGGATTGTGTTGAATCAATAGATTGCTTTGTGTAGCACTGATATTTTAACAATTTTTTATTTTCCAATCAATTTACATGGAATAGTTTTCCTTTTGTTTAGGACTTATTTAATTTATTTCAGCAATATTTGGTTTTCTGTCCTTAAATCGTAGGTTACATATATTTATATTTATGAATATATAAAAATATAAAATATAAAAATATAAAAATAAAATATATTTACATATATTTATATTTATAAAAAATATAAACATATATTTACAATATTTGGTTTTCAAGTCCTTAAATCTTAGGTTACATATATTCCTGAATATTCAATTCTTTGGTTTTTACTCTAAATGGAGCTGGTATCTTGGTTTCATTTTTGGATTGTTCATTGCTGGTGTGAAAAAATAATTGATTGAACTTGTGTCCTGCATTTTGCTGAATTTGTTTACTAGTGCTAGGGCTTTCTTGTAGATTTTTGGATTTGGGGGGGGTATTCTATACATTAGATAATGTCACCTGCCTATAGGAAAATATTTATTTCTTCCTTTCCACATTGAATGTTTTCATTTCTTTTCCTTGACTACTTACCTTCATTAGAGCTTCCACTTAAATGTTGTGCAGCAGTAGTGAAAATGGACTTGCTTTTTTGTTCCTCATTGTATGGAAATGTTTCTGCTTTTTGCCATTGAGGATACTTTTAGCCATTAGCACAATAGGGTTTATCATGATAAGGAAATTTCCTTCTAGTTATTCTAGTTTTCTGAGTATTTTTAACCAGAAAGGGTACTGAATTTTGTGAATTGACTTTTGTGTATCAATTGAGATGATCATGTGTTTTCCACTTTCATTCTATTATTGTGCTAAATTACATTAATTGGTTTCCTAATGCTGAACAATCCTTGCATTCCTGGCACAAATCCCAATTGACCATGTGGTAGAATCCTTTTACTATGCTGTTGGATTTGTTTTGCTGATATTTTGTGGAAGAAATTTGCATCTGTGTTCATAAAAGATATTGGTCTGTAATTTTCCTTTCTTGTGATAACTTCATCTGACATTGGTATTGGGTTGAATCCATTCTCATAGAATGAGTTAGAAAGAAATCCTCCCTCTTAAATATTTTTGAAGAGTTTGGGGAACTTTTGTCTTAATTGTTCCTTGTTCATTTGGTAAAATTCAGCAGTGAAACCATCTGGTCCTGGGCCTTTCTTTGTTGGGAATTATTTTATTACTGATTCATTCTCTTCACTTGTCATTGGTCTGCTGGGGTCTTTTATATTTTCTTAAGTCAATTTATGTAATTTGTACATTTCAAGGGATTTGTCCATTTCATGCAGGTTATCTAATTCATTGGGGAATAATTGTTCCTACTATTCCCCTATAATCCTTTAATTTCTGCAAGACCAGAAGTGTCCTCAATTTCATTTTGGATTTTATTTATTTGCATCTTCTCTCCTTTTTTTCTTTGTCAGTCTAGCTAAAGTTTGTCAAATTTATGAATTTTTTTCAAAGAATTAAACTTTTGGTGTCTGTTTTAGTTTGTTAAAGTTGCCAGAATGGAAAACACCAGAAATGGAATGGCTTTTAAATAGGGAATTTTTTAAATTGCAAGTTTGCAGCTCTAAGGCTATAAATATGCCCAAACTAAGGCATATAGTGAAAGGTACCTTGGTGCAAAGAAGGACGGTGGTTCTAGAACAACTCTGTGAGCTGGGAGGCGTATGGCTTGCATCTGCTGGGGTCTGGCTTCTCTTTTCAAAATCTTCCCCAGGGACATTTTCTTTCTTCATGTCTAAAAAGTCTCTGGCTGTATGGGCCCTGTCAGCATCAAAACTTTTTCCAAAATGGTTCCTTCTTAAAAAACTCCAGTAAGCAATACACCTTGAATGGGTGGAGACACATCTCCACAGAAACTATCTAAGCAAAGATTACCACCCCAATGAGTGGGTCACATTCCCAGAGAAACAATAAAAAAAAGGATCCCACCCCACAATATTAAATGAGGATTAAAGATCACAGCTTTTCTGGGGTACACAACAGTTTCAAACTGGTACAGTTTCATCGATTCTCCTGATTCCTTTTGTATTCTCTATTGAATTTATCCCTTTGCTAGTATTCATCATTTCTTTCCTTCTACTAATTTTAGTTTTAGCTCTCTTCTTTTGCTAGTTCCTCTAGATGTGAAGTTAGGTTAGTGAATTTATATCTTTCTTCTCATTTCATATTCACATTCATACCTGAAAATTTCCTCTGAGTACTGCCTTCACTGCATCCCATAGGTTTGGTGTGTTGCATTTTTGTTTTTATTTGTCTTAAAATATTTCCTAATTTCCCTTGTGATTTCTTCTTTGATCCATTATTTAAGAGTACATTGTTTATTTTCCACAAAATTATGCATTTTTCAGTTTTCCTTCTGTAATTGATTACTTGTTTCATTCCATTTTGGTAGAAGAAGGGGCTCATGTGTTGTCTGTGTTTTAATTGTTTCAGATGGGAGAATAAATCTGGTCCCTGGTACTTCATCTTCACTGAAAGCAGCAGTCTCAAGATTGTGTTTATTAATTCTGACTCACTGCTATTTTCTGTTTGGGGAGTAATTTCATTATGATGGACAATGCCAATATTTTTTATTATGTAGCTTATGGTTCATCTTAAGACAGGGAAAACTAGGACCTGTGCACCAAATACAACCCATAGATTGTTTTTTGTTTGGAGCCAATAATGGTTTTCAAAGTTTAAAGGTTATAAAATAAATAAATAAACAGGTAATTATGCAACAGAGGTTGATGTTTGGTGGTTTCTTAAAAATATAAGCATACATCTATTGCAGTGAGATCAATAGTGGTCCATGTCCTATTCTCAGGTCCTGTGAATATTACTTATGAATCAAAAGAATGAATGTTATCTGTATGGTAAAATATGAGATTTAGTTAAGTGTGTGTAGAGGAATAATCTTGTAGACCCTAAATGCAATCCTATGCCTCTTATAAGAGGAAGTTTTGATGTGACAAAGGAGGCAGGGAATGGAGAGATGTGGGCACAAGCCATAGAATATCCTGCCACCAGAAGTTGGAAGATGTAAAGTTGTGGGTATGTATATTCTTGGCAGCTTTATTTGTAATAGTGAAATAATGGAAGCAATGAAATGTCCAACACATGAATAAATAAATACATTTTTGTATACCTAGCCCATGGATTTCCACTCATCAATAAAAATGAATGAAGTGTTCAAATATGCAATGCCATGTAAAAAACTCAAAAAATAATTTTGCTGAGTAAAAGAAGCCAATCAAAATAGAGTACATACCATAAGATTTAATTTATATAAAATTCTAGAAAATACAAACCTATTCTAAAGTGACAGAAAACATATCAGTGGTTGCTTGGGAGTAGAAAGAGAGGTACGGGGGGTTTACCAAGGGACACGAGGAAACTTTTGGAAGTGATGAAAATGTTGATTATCTTGACTGTGTTGATGGATTCCTTGTATTTACTTAGACAAAATTTATCAAATTATCCAGTTCATTCTTTGTCAAACATGACTGTATAAAGTCATTTAGAAAAAAAAGTTAAAAACACCTCAAAACCTCCTCAAATGAATACTTCCATGCTTCAAAGGAGTTTGTCAAAAGGGTGAAAAGACAGCCAATTCAATGGGAGAAAATATTTGAACACCACATGCCTGATAAGGGTTTGATATCCCAAATATATGAAGAAATTTTACACCTCAACAATAAAAAGATAATTAACACAATGGATAAAAGACATGAATAGACATTTCCCCAAAGAAGAAATAGAAATGACTAAAAAACACATGAAAAGATACTCATCTTCATGCACTCTTATGGAAAATCCAATCAAAACTGCAGTGAGATAATCATTTCATACCCACTGGAATGGCTGCTATTAAACAAACAGGAAACTGCATGTGTTGGAGAAGATGTGGAGAAATGGGAACGCTTATGCATTGCTGGTGGAATGTAAAATGTTATAGCCACTGTGGAAGATAAGGTTTCTTCAGAAAATGAAATTTTGAGTTGTCTAATGACCCGGCAATCCCACTACTCAGTACACACCCAGAAGATCTGAAAGCAGGGATGTGAACAGACATTTGCAAAGCAGTGTTCATAGCGCCATTATTCACATTGACTGGAAACAACCCAGGTGTCCATCAACTTGATGGATGTGGGCACAAGCCATAGAATATCTGGAGCCACTAGAAGCTGGAAGATGTAAAGTCGTGCATATGTATGTTCTTGGCAGCTTTATTTGTAATAGTGAAATAATGGAAGCAATGAAATGTCCAACACATGAATGAATAAATACATTTTTGTATACCCAGCCCATGGATTTTCACACATCAATAAAATTGAATGATGTATTCAAATATGCATATTATGGAATTTTACTCAGCACTAAGAAGGAATGAAGTTCTAACGCATGTGACAACATATATGAACCTTGAGGACATTATATTGCATGAAATAAGCCAGATACAAAAGGACAAGCGCTGTATGATTTCACTAATATGAACTAGTTATAATATGTAAACTCATAGTCATAAAATCTAGAATATAGGTTATCAAGAGATAAAATAAGTCTAGATAATGTGGAGAAGTTGCTTAATATGTACAGCATATTTAATTAGGTTGAACGTATATGTTTGGAAGTGGATAGAGGAGACGGCAGCACATTACTGAATAAGTAATAGCACTGAATTTTCTGCAAACATGGTTCAAAGGGGCTGTTTAGAGCTATAGGCATCACCAGAAGGAAAGCTAGAGGTTAAAATATGGGAATGTATAGCAGTAAACCTTGTGGTTATATTTATATCCACAAATATAAAATAACTTCTTTCATGAACCAGAACAAATGTGCCACAATTTTACAAAGAGTTAATAATAAAGTGATATGGGAAAATATGTACATATTGCAAACTACAGACTGTGGTTAAGAATAATATTTTAATATTCATTCATCAACAGTAACTAATGAACCATACCAAAGTTAGGAGTCAGTAACTGGTGAGGGGAAAGGGTATGGGGTGCGTTGGATTTTCTTTTTGATGTCTATTTTTCTTTTTCTTTTTGGAATATTGAAAATGTTCTAAAATTGGTTATAGTGATTGAACAACTATGTGATGATAGTATGAGTCATTGATTGTATACTTTGGATGAATTATGTGGCCTGTGAATATATCTCAATAGAAGTTGCATTAAAAAAAAAAAACACCCCAAATACAGAATCTTAGTGTTTTGGATAAACTATGCAGAAAGAAAGACAGTAATTGGATATGCATATGGATTTAATAAAAGCCTATAGTATAAAATATTCTATTTTGTTAACTAATTACAAATGTTTATCTCAGTTATGGTTGCAGGAACTTTTGATTTTTCCCCATTATGTCATTACACTTTTATTCCTCCCCTAGTGTATCTCCACTTTAATTTGTGTTGTTGGATATAAAGAAGAAACAGACTTCTAAATTTTAACCAGGGCAAACACAAAGCCACTGATATTTGTGTAGTTGCTATGACTACTACACATAACTAAATAATAGGTCTAAATCCTGTTTACAATGGAAAAGAAAATGTTCCTGTTTTGCAACTATACTTTTACTTATTGAAACAACTAAACATCCCTATTTAATCAATGTGTAACTAAATAAAAGTTCATATTCATAAGAGTATAAAACTAATGCAATACATGAAGTATGAAATAAAGAGGTAAAATTATACAGCAAAACAAATTTAGTGTGCATAGCCTTGAAGCATTATCCATGATTTTATCAAGTGGTACACATATAAATATATATATGATCATATTAAACTTCTGTTTATATTCTTATTTTTGGAAACCCATCTTACCAACATTCTCTGGCAATGGAATGAAAAAGATGTTTTGTAAAGACTAAGAGGTTAATATTTCTAAATTTCCTCATTAGCACAAAATGTCATATAAATGCTAATCTTATTAACTAATTTTAAAGTGAATCTCAATATTTTTGCATTTTAATGAAACTTTTTTCTTTGCAAAAACTCAATGCATATTTCCAACATTAAGTAGGTCTGAAAATATACCTAAAAAATAGAATGAGTGTAGTAGACCAGTCTTCCAGTGACTGAAACACTAGCTGTTACTTAATAAGACAAGTTTGGAAACTATTAATTCCATAAGCGTTAAATATATAATTTGGCCTACTGGAAAAGGACCTGACTTTTTTGTTCCCAAGGAAATTCAAAATAATTAATATGCCATCTACGAATGGAAAACTTTTAAGGGACTATATCAATTATTAGAAACTTTGGGAACTTGATTTATAATTTCTTACTGTGATATTTATTTTATTGAATAGGTAAGAATTTAGACTTCATTATTAACCAGCTATTTCATTGTGATGTTTTTGGTGATGTCTGTTCAAATTATCTCTTAAAAATATAAATGTGTATGTATATTATAATATTCAAAAAAGTATGATGCACCATGCAAAAAAAAAAAAAAAAAGCATGATGTACTGAAAATAAAGTCATTTTCTATTCCCTGTTCTTCACTCACTGGTTCATTTCTTGTGATTCCCCACACAAATGGTCATATACTGAACACTTCCCTGCCATCTTTGTATCCCTTTCAATATATCTTTTTTTGCTAGTTTGTTAGATATTTTAGTTTATAATTAAAATAGGTAACACAAACCAGTTGATATAACCAAGAGTTATACAAATAACTGTTTATAAACTTCACAAGGAAAACTATCCATGTATCTGGTGGCTGAGCTCCCAACGTAGGGTGGAGACCAACCATATGGCTCTTCTTTTAGGAGGCAGGAGACCGAGGCTGTGGAGGATAGATGGGTGGGGCTGCTCTGAATGGAAGGGATATAGCACTTCACAAAGAAAACACAAACTCATGAAAACACTTAAGAAAGAGCCTCATTTCTTTAAATTCTTTCCTTAATGTGTACAAAAGTGCTTCATTCATTGCAGACAATGTCAACAAGAATTCCCCTGTGGGTACCCCTGCATGCTCTGGCATCTCTGCTATACTTACCTAGGAGAAGATCTGCTGGATTATTCAGCTTGGGTTATGGTGAAGATGTGACCAATTTTAAGGAAGAAGAGGAAGAAAGGGAGTACATATGTGAAGCGCACATGCTGTAGCTTGCTAGGGCTGCTTCAGCAACACACCACCAACGAGGTGGCTTAAACAACAGCAAGGCATCATCTCACAGTGATGACAGCCAGAAGTCCAAAATCAAGGTGACCAAAGCAGGCCACACTTGCTCTTTAATTTAGGGGACAATCTGCTCCATGCCTCTTCTAGTTCTCTGCTCAGGCATGGCATGGAGTCCTGCCCACATCTGTCTCTCTCTGTCCAAATGTCCTCACTTATAAAGATGGACATAAGTCACATGGGATTAAGGACCCAGCCTGCTCCAGTATGACCAGATTTTAAATTGTCTAATCTCAAGTGTAATAACCTTATTTCCAAAGAAGTTTACAGCTAGGGTGAGTACTTTAGGGCATATCTTTGTGGGGAGCTAAATTCAATCCATGACAAAGGAAAACTAGAGGAGGATTTGTTGGGGGTGGCTTTGCCCTGACATAGAAGAGAGCCCCAGGTGGGGGTGGGGGGTGGGGGGTGGGAGACGGGGTGGCAGGGTTGGAGGACAAACAGGAGGGAACCTGGGAGAGTTCTGCCCTCCCTTCCCCACGATTTCCTTAGGACAAACAGTGCCAGCTCCACACCTGCCAAAAAACTAAGGCTGAGTCTGAGAGAGTAAGACCAGGGCAATTCAGTGCTTCTGAAGACTGGAAAAGCAGGCTGGGACCAAATGGCAAATGCGCAGAGCAGGACTGACCCACAGACACTCAGGGCAGAATCAGTGGAGGGTTAACCAGGGAGGGACTGACTGAGTCATCCTCCTCTTGAGTCACTGGATAAAAGAGGAAGAAAACCTGAGGAGTAGTTTTGTGCAGGGTGGAGGGTCAGATATTTTGGGTGTCTCTCCCATTGAAGCTTGCTCAAATGGACATCTTATTTTTCCTCTACTCATGCCTGACAAAAGAGTCTGCAGGTTAAAATAAAAATATTTTTTGAAGAGCACAATGAAAGATAAAGAAATTGAAATGGAGTTACTCTGAGATTTAGAAAGGGGTCAGGAGATCATTCTGGAGATGATTCTTATATAAATATCATCCAGATGTCACAAACTGCCAAAGTACGAAAAGGCTTAAGCAACAATGTTCCTCAAAACCCCAAGGGCACCATAAAACAAAGCATAAGACAACAAATTTGTTAGGTCTCAGAAAGAAAATTCCTAGAGCAAAAGGAACTCTTGAGGCAGAGTCCCCCTCAGCCCTCTCCTCAGCATCCTTGGCAGGTCTAAGGGTCCAGATATAAACCTGTTACAAACCCCCATTCACTCCGGAAACAGCACATCACCTAGTGGATACCCTTCCGTCCTGGCATCACTGTCTCTTCAAAACACACCTCCCAGAATGAGGAGCTGGAGCCAATTTCTCTTCCTTCCTGCTGGCTCCCCAGGCAGGAGCCAATTTCTCCCTTTTGCTCCCCCCCCATCACCTCCCTGCTTTACTCCTTCAATAAATCTGTTAGTTTTTAACTTGCTGTCTTGTGTGGAATCCTTAATAACTCCATGCCTAACATCTGGTGCCAAAGTCTGGGAATGGAGATTAGACTGAGGTTTGAGTTTCCAGTCCCTTGGGGCAAAGGGAGCAGCCTCCCAGTCACTCTGTTCCTGAACCAGATGGTCACTGTAGTTTCCATGTGATTGATGGCTTGAGTTCACTGGCTCAGACCACCTTAATGTAACACCAGCTCACATCCATGGCACTCAAATATCTACAAGTACTTTGGCCCTAGGCAAGTGATGTCTCTCTGCCCAGACCCTCCCCTTGAGCATTTTGTGTCCTGTGGATGGCTGCCCCATGAGATTTGAGCCCACTTTAGCATGGCACTCCGGCAATACAATTTGGCCACAACAGACTTTAAACAACAAAAATGCTGGCTGGAAAAAAGCACTTTCAATTGGCAAATTCTCACTGAACTTAAAAATGTTATATGGTGTAATGGTAAATGGTCTGAAATTTCCTATACCCTAGCCTTCTGGGCCCTTAAATCTCACCCTTCTCTGTGTCGATCTGTTGTATCATACAAAATACTTCTTCTCCACAAAAATCCTTCTAAGCTTTCTACTTCCCCTGCGAAGGTTATTAACCACCCCCAACAAATATCTTTAATACTGAGGAGTCTTACATAAAAAAGTCTTCTAAGCCTTCTTCCCCTCCCCCTATGGAGGTGTCCTTCAATTACTTCTCCTTCTTCAATCCCACTGACTATCCCCCCATCAAAGCCTAACAAATTATAAGTTAATTATTATTTTTTGTTTTTTGTTTTTAATTTTTAATCCATGTGTTTTACTCATCTGTCAATAAGGTAGACAAAAAGAGCATCAGACACAAGGTTTTCACAATCACATAGTCACATTGTGAAAGCTGTATCATTATACAATCATCTTCAAGAAACATGGCTACTGGAACACAGCTCAACATTTTCAGGCAGTTCCCTCCAGCCTCTCCATTACACCTTAACTAAAAAGGTGATATCTATTTAATGCATAAGAATAACCTCCAGGATCACCTCTCAACTCTGTTTGGAATCTCTCAGCCATTGACACTTTATTTTGTCTCATTTCACTCTTCCTTCTTTTGGTCGAGAAGTTTTTCTCAATCCCTTGATGCTGAGTCTCAGCTCATTCTAGAATTTTTGTCCCACATTGCCAGGAAGGTCCACACCCCTGGGAGTCATGTCCCACATAGACAGGGGGAGGGTGGTGAGTTTGCTTTCTGTGTTGGCTGGAAAGAGAGGCCACATCTGAGCAACAAAAGAGGTTCACTTGGGGGTGACTCTTAGGCCTAATTTTAAGTAGACCTGACCTAATCTTGGTGGGGTTAAGTTTCATATGAACAACCCCCAAGACTGGAGGCTCAGCCTATAGCTTTGGTTGTCCACACTGCTTGTGAGAATATCAAGAATTCTCCACTTGGAGAAATTGAATTTTCCCCCTTTCTCACCATTCCCCTAAGGAAATTTTGCAAATATTTTTTTATCCACTGTTCAAATCACTCTGGTTTTTATCAGGGCATCACTTTGGGAAAACCTACAAAATCTCATGCGCTACTTTAAAACTTTAACTTATGTGTGAGACTAAAGCAAAAAATGCTTATTTGGTAAAAAATTTATATTTTGACTAGTGCGTTTTCTAATATAACTTATGCAAACAGCTTAATTGAACACCATAGTACATGGAACCTTGAGTTGGTTAATCATTAAGTTAATGTGATAAGTGTTTTACGTCTATTTAGTTGTTAATTAATGCATTTGGTGTGTGTTCTCTACAGGATTTAAGGCCCTGGCCTAAATTTGTCTGTTGACTATACTCCTAAAAGATAAGTAATCCAATGCTTAATTAATATTTAATAAAGTTAAGTAAACCTATTTTAATGCTAACTGGTGTGTTACCTGGTTATAGTAGAAATTAATATCTGTTTTAAGAAGTTAACACCTATTTATTAGCTAGTGTGTTCAGTCTATTTATTAATTGATGTGTTCCTGCACTTGTATTAGTCAAATATTCTTAACTGGTTACCAATTATGAAAGTTCTTTTATGGTCAAAGTCAAAATTTTTTTTTAATGGGTCTGTCTATAAAATTATTTTTTTAATTTTAATATCAAATAATATACTAATGCAAAACTAAAATTTAGTTTTCTCTCTATTATAGTAACAAAGTTTTCTTGGACTATTGGCCTGCTTTAACTTCTAAAAAAGTTATAAAGTCTTTTCTAAGTAATCAGTGTAAAAAGAAGAAAGTCTGCATTTTATCAAAACAACTTCTTACATTTTATATTAACTTTATCATACCCTTGGCTGTGTAAGAAAAATGAATCATCTCATTGTTTAAAAAGGCTAAGTTTTTTCCCTCAGCTTTGGTTAAAGTATTAGAACCAAATATTGTTTCAAACTTAAAAATTTTTAACCTTTAGCTGTCTAAAAGTCAAACTCTAAAAAATATCTTTTTATTACAACTGTAACACAAAACTTGTTCTTTAACTTTACAAAAATAAAATATTAAAAATAAAATTCAGGCGGGCCACGGTGGGTCAGCAAGCAGGTAAATCAATATACAAGGTAAAAAAATAATAGTCTATATGTTAAAGTTTAACTTTTGTGAAAAATAACAAAAAAATTGTTTATTTTGTCCAAAATTTGCAGTAATTTAATCTGTCTAATAAATTAAACAACCTAATTCAGCTTTATTTAATATAAAATCTGGAATAAGGAGCAAAATCTTAATGTTTTATTCAGAATATTGGGGCAAAAAATAAAAAAGTGTCTTCAAAGTCCCTTGAAAAACTGAGAAAAATAAAACTATTAAGAATTCCCCAGGTAGCCAAGGCCTCAATTTTAAGGCTTGCTTTTATAAAACTTATTTCTGCAACAATAAACAAAATCTACTCAAAATTAGTGCCTAAGAGCCATCTCCAGAAAATCTCTGCTGTTCATCGAATGTGTTCTCTCTCTAAGCCAAACTCTAAGCTTCCCCCCAATGTGTGACATCATTTCCAGGATTGTAAGCCTGGCATTGTCAGCATGAAACATAGTGGGCCCTGACATCACAAAAAATAGCTGACCCTGGCACTGTGAGACATAAGCTCCAAAAATAAAACTGGCCCTAACATCATGCATAAACTGACTAAAAGGGGGAAAAATAGAATTTCAGTGGCTAAAAAATTTCAAATTGAGTCAAGAGGTTATCCTGCAGGTTACTCTTATGCAAGCTTCAGCCAAATATCGCAAACCCCGACAATATGGCAAACCCAAACCAACTGTGTTCCTAAATACCTTGAGAATATCCAATGCTCTATAAAACTTTAATTATTAAGTTTGTTTTTCAAAAACTTGAAACTTCCAAGTTATTCCAATGCCAAAAAAAGCTCTAAAACACACAAATGCTAAACTCTCCAAAAAAAAAACAACCAATTTCATCATTCATCCCTTTGCCTTTCTCTCTTTCATTCTTTTCCAACCGTTTATGAGCTATTCTGCTGCCCCTCATTGGGCCCTTAATTATCCTTTCATTAATTTTCCTCCTAGACCCCTGCATCTTATCATGTCTATCTAGAGTTATTCACAGGCAAATAGCAGCCGTAACCAACCAGCAGAATTCTTAACACCTACTTCTGCTACAGCTCCTGTCACAGTGAAAATGTTGCTTTCAACCAGTCCTAACAGAGAACACCCAAAAAAACCCAACTATGCCTTGCTCAGCTCAAAGCAATCTCCCCCCCCCCACACACACACAACTATACCCTTTTGTCTGCAGGAAGTCATCAACAAAAGAACACAATGCTTCTATTCCTTCAAAAATTGCTTCGAGCTAAGCTAAGGCACTAACACAAACCCAACATCAGCTTCACTCAATTTTATTTAAAAAAAAAAGGCAGGAATGTTAGGTCTCAGAGAGAAAATTCCAAGAGCAAAAGGAACTCGATGCAGAGCCCCCCTCCTCAGCATTCTCGGCAGGTCCAAGCATCCAGATATAAATCTATTATATTCTCCCATCCAATCAGGAAGCAACATACCGCCTAACGGGCACCTTCCCCTCCTGGCATCACTGTCAGTTTAAACACAGCTCCCAGAACAAGGAACTGGGGCCATTTTCTCTTTCTTCCTGCTGGCTCCAACACAGGAGCCAATTTCACACTCCTACCTGCTTTCTCCCTTTCACTCTCCCACCTACTTCCTCCTTACTTTATTTCTTTAATAAATCTATTAATCTTTAACTCAGTGTCTCATATGGAATCCTTAACAGCTCAGGGCCTAACAGAACTCTGTTAACAAGATCTAAACTAAAGGACAATTGGAGTACCCCAAATATTTTGTTGATAACCACAAATATTTATCCAATCATCTTTTTGCTTTTAAAATCCCTTGCCTAGAAATGCCAAAATTGGCCATGGTTTGGGTTCTCTACATGAAACTGTGCTGCCTGAATTATAATTCTAAGACCCTCAAATAGTTTATTATAACTTGGCTGACCACAACATACTGAAAAGAAAAAAAAATAATAATAATAGTACATTTGATTCTTGGTGCCTGTCCATGCAAAAAATACATATATAATAATAATAAGACATATGCAGAATCAGATCCTCTTCAGGATTGAGTTCCCATTTCCCAAGCTGCTGCAGTTTTGGGCTGAGAGCTTTCCGTGGAGTCCCTTGAGAAAAATGATCTTCTGCCAAGGTTACACCCTTCTCCTAAACAGGTAACCCAAACACATCGCTGGACCAAAAGGGAGGATTATAGCTCAGTCTTCCTGCCCCAGAACCTCCCGTTCTGCACTGGTATCAAAATTCAAACCTTCCTGCCACTGAATCCTGCTTCCCTCCCACCTCTGGGTGTTCTTCTTGGAGTACTCCATTAAACATTCTGTACTGGAGTCTCAGAGATTCAGAGACTATTTCCTGGAGAGCTGGACCTAGGAATATACAGGATTACATTTTCTGTAAGAAACAGTAATATTTTCCCCGGCGGAATCGAAGAAACTACGTGATATTAAAAAGATAAAGGAAATCCCCCTTTTGTTTTGACACTTGGACAGACATTAGTGAAAATTCTTTTAATAACAGCCCATTTAAAGTCTCTGTAAATGACCCTCTGGACATAAGCCAAATGAAGAAACATTTATCCTAAGAAATCCACTAAAACTCAGTAAGAACTAGCGAGTCTCTGTTATTTGAGCCAAGTCATCTTCTTCCATCCCTCTTCCTCACTCAGGGAGGTAGTAACGCCACTTCACATAGGTGCAGACAAGAACCCAGGGTTCTTTTTCTACCACCCCCACCCCCACCTCCATCTCCCAATCGGAGGGATCTGGACCTTTCCAGACAGGGCCAGGCACCACATTACTCATCCTGCTCCTGTTTATCTGTTGCAGAGGTTAAGTTCTGGGCAAGTGCGGCCAAGAGGTGGAGGGTCCCTTCTTCTGCCCTGTTTGCAGTGGTGAGACTAGAGGCTCTGCTGTGGAAGTGGCACCACTGGTAATACTGGGATCTGATTGCCTTTGCACAGTTTATGGGATGCATATCAGATGGAGACAAGCCAAAGGAAGGGCCCTGGGGCTGCTGCCCCAATCCACCAAGTATGCATCTCTTAAAGTGGAGGTGCCACTCAGACAGAAACTTGCATTTGTGGCTACTCTTGGGGGTAGCAATCTTCCTGGGGAGAGAAGCAAGCTGTAAAACTAATAGCTCCTAACCTTTCACTAAAGACACTGACTCCTTTTGCATCAGATTGTGGAGACCTTTATGATTAAGGGTATTCTCAAACAGTTGAAGTTGTTGTGAAAGGCAATTAAGGGGAGATTGATAAATCCTTTGGAGATAGAGGCTAAACTGAAGAATCTTCCTTGTGTCACAACAAATCTCAAATACTAACTGCAGGAACTATTGCCTCAAAGGAGGAGAAATTTGTTCAATTTAGTCTGGGAAGCAATTAATGCCTCAGGGCATTGTTGAAAGCAACAGAACAATCAGCCCGTAATTCATAGACATTTACAGCTGAGGGAGGTCAGGCAAAATGACAAAGAGAGCCCTGGCAATACCATCTTCCACCAGGGTGACTGAGGACACACAACCAAAGCTGTAACCCTTGAGGAGCAGCTAGCGAGGCTTCAACACTGCAGGGGATGTGGAGAAATAGACTTTATTAAAATAATCCTGTCAGCTACTAAACAATAAATGAGCAACTAGGAATAGCAATTCCCAGAGTGGATAGAGTGGGGGACAAAGTTGCTACAATATATTGTCTAAAATGCTCAACTTCCAACAAAAACTTTTGACCCATGCACTGGAAAAATAAGAGATAGCAAAAACTGCCTGTAAAAGCAACCAGATGCTGGATTTAGCAAAGATTTATGGGTAGTCATTGTAAATTTGTTACAGAACTAAAGAAAATGATGATTAAAAGAAAGTATGATGACAATGCCTCATCAAGTAGAGAATATCAATAAAGAGATAGACTGACCAAAAAAAAAAAAAAAATGAAAACTAAGTGGAAATTCTGGAATAAAAATAGAATAAATTCACTGACAAGAAAAATTCACTAGAAGGGCTCACCCTTCTTGGAATTCCCATTTTCAATTTAACAGCCATCCCAAGCAAGGTATTTTCTTTAACCCATCATTCTGATTTGTTCAGGAAATGATTAGTGTTTTACTTTTGTAGAGTTGGTACAGGTTATATAAAAAGTGTGGGAGGGGGAAGGAACCCTAAGACCCATAACAAAAGTTCCTTTTTCCTTGCACACACCTAGCCCTCCCCCACACCCCCACCTAACCCTCACTCAGATTGACACCTGAAAAGAATCAAGGAAAAGCGCCACTCATCAATCCTTTATTAGCAGAACTGGAGGTGGAAGGGCCTCTCCAAGTCCTTATAATGCAAGGTCTTGTCCTCAGAGGGCTTCTCCTTTGTAGAATGCCTGCACTCAGCTGCTTTGAGCATGTACTTTCGCTATGCATTCAAGTTCTTGGCTGTAGACACTGACTAGTCCTTGGATCCTTTGGCTATGCCCACTAATTAGTCCTTGGATTCTTTCCTGCAGCTCAGTTAAGAATCTTCATAGCATCAAGTCCTGGTTGAAAGCTCAACTTCTCCCAGAACTCTCTGGGCTCTCCAGCATCTAGGCAAGAGCTCCTGGGGCTCTGCACCTGCAAGATTTGTAAGCTGTTTGGCTGTACACAATGACCAGTCTTGAGTTCTTTCCTGCACCTCAGTCAAGAACCCTCATGGCGCTATGGGGTTCTGAAATCCTCTAGGGCTGTCCAGCCTCAGAGTCAACAGGAAGAATGGCTCCTTTTACTCTACAAGTATGTTTATAAACATTCTAGAATTCACTGAAGCTTCCTAGAGCTTAATTTATTTGTTCCCCACAGCAGCCCTGTGCAGAAACCCAAAAAGGTATCTGCATATGAAGATGCTTCTCTGAAACTAAGACATAGTGATTTTCCACAACAAGAAAATTTCAAATCTAGGAATTTATATTAAACATTTGTTTTACAAAATCAAATACTTGGGTGCACAGGTGGTTCAGGGGTAGAATGCTCGTCTTCCATGCAGGAGACCCAGGTTTGATTTCTGGGTCATGTACTTCCCCGAAAAGAAGCGTTGTGTAGTGGCATTATCATAGCCAATGAGGTTTATCTGGAGCATGATTATTGCTAATTGAAAACTTTTCCCAATACCCCATCGTGATGACTTGAAATATAGTCGGCATTGGCAATTTTTGACAGACTAAGAAAAAAAATCAAACACTTATGTTGTAAGAGTTCAAATGTTCTTTTTATTGGAAAAGCGTCATTGAATTTCAATTATTTCCTTTCTCAGGTGTTTTAGATTCCTAGTCGCTAAAAGAAATACTGTACAACATGGGTTGGCTTAACAGGAATTTATTGGTTCTTGGTTTCAGATGCTGGGAGGCTTGCTTCCTCCCACAGTTGATGTAGTAGTTAGGTTTAGGTCCAACTTGTCGAGGTGATGGTGCCCAGTTGTTATGTTTCTGAGGACTTAAATCGTCAGGATGTGAAATTCGTCTATAGCTGATTGCGACTGCAGTTGGCTGATGGCAGTACCTTCTGCAATGAGTTATGTTTAATTAAATTAGCTGGAGGAATAAAAGGAAGAGTCAGAAGACAGCTCATTGCAGCCCAGCACAGTTCAGCTCAGAGCTCAGAGCTGACACAGTCTCAGATGTTTGGAAATACCCCAAGGAAGAAGCCAGGAGAGAAGGCCAGCAGACATCACTGGGTGACTTCCCCTGTGACAGAGGAAACCAGA
Organism: Tamandua tetradactyla; assembly: GCF_023851605.1. Classification (NCBI taxonomy): domain Eukaryota; kingdom Metazoa; phylum Chordata; class Mammalia; order Pilosa; family Myrmecophagidae; genus Tamandua; species Tamandua tetradactyla. The sequence goes on from NC_135332.1 coordinate 92,498,532, forward strand.
TGAAAGCTAGCTGCCTTTCCTCCAAGGAACTGTAAATTGGTAACCAAATAAATCCCCTTTATAAAAACCAATCCATTTTTGGTGTATTGCATTCCAACAGCTTTAGCAAAGTAAAATAGTTGGAATCTATGGCTAGCCACCTTAGGGGTTCACTGGCTTTTGCATCACATAGCAATGCACATGGGGCAACTTCTTCCTCTTCTGTTTTCCCTGAAATTCCAGCTTTTTGCTATTCCCTTGGCTTCTTTCTTTCTGTACCCAATTTCTTTTGTTTATAAGGTCTTCAGCCACAGTGGATTAAGGTCCCCCTTCATTCAGTTTGGGCTTACTCTAAATGATCACACTTTCAAAACTCCTATTTACACATGGGCTCACACTCACAGGACAAGGGGGCTGGAACCTGATCATGCCTTCTGTGGGGGACATGATTAAATCTCCACCAACTTTTAAAGAAAATGAGAAATATGGTCTATTTTTTCAAGATTTCAGTCATTTTTATTTAGGAGACTTGGATGAAGGTTAGAGAAGAAGCACACTTTGCCCTCAACTTTATATGGTTTGAATTTTCAAAATATACCTGAATGTTACTTAAAACGCCCCTTGGTTAGATTCATGGCTCTACTGAAATCTTAAATTTTGAGGAAATGCATTGATTTAGGCAAATTGTGATACATATAATAACCAAACTCCAATTTACTGCCAAGCAAAAGTATAACAGAAGATATTGTTTACTCTGTCATTGTTTACTATTACTTCATGTGTTCCTGTGTCCTCACTTCTAATTGTTACTGTTTCCTCCACAGTCTACCATTTACTTTATAATTTATTGGCAAAAGAACATAATCAGCATGACATTTTCCCTGGAATGTTCTGAGTTATATTAAAAAAGCAGCAATAATAATTACATGATAAATTTTTGATAATCTGATTTCATGTATTCATAGCTTTTAACTACAAAGCTCTTAGAAAAACAAATTTATGCACCCAAAAGTGTATCACTTGTAGTTTAAAAGCACTAAACATTTATCCAAATGTCCATTTATTATTCATGATAGTTACATGTATAGCACTCTGATAATTGTGGTTTGATGGTAAGTGCAAGCATAAAGGACTCTAGCTGCTGAAAAGTTTTTCTGTTGAAGTTAAATCACTTAAGATATTTGTCCTTGAAAACTAAATGCATCATTAAAGATAAAGATTGATTATACGTACTTTGTAAGTGTGGATTAGTATAGAAAAACAGCATTTGCTGTCAACATTCACATTTAGAGGTGGCTATAAGACACAGAACTGTGGAAGTAGAGAAGAACATCCCCACGAGGGCACATTATTGATATTGTTTATGAATTTCAAGAAAGAGAGGGATGATGCTGGCAAGCCTGACAAGGCAGAAACAAACATCGGGCCAGTGAACTCTGCTCCACCATCACGGGGGGATTCCCCTATGGCTTGACCTGGGCACAACTTTTACCCAGAAAAACATTCACGGCACAAAATGAAGACAGGAACCATGAACACATCTGGCGTGAATTTACTGTTAAGGTGAAAATGGAAAATGCTGGGAAGGTAAATCCATGCCCTCAGAGTAGCTGAGCTGAACATGAGGTTAGAAGGTCTTCATAGCTACTAAAGTTTACTTAGCAGAGCTTCAAAAGAATAATAAAAGTGTACAGAACTCATTGAGTATATTCACAACCTCATGTTTGTTTGTTTCTTCTTGGAAAATTTGCAAATCTGTAGGAGACATGGTTAAATCCCCTACATTAGACATTCAAGCTCCTTTGAGTGTATATAGGTAAAAGCATATATTTAAAGTGCACTTGGGAATATCTGTGGAGAATTCCTATAACATGGAACCCAGTTACTTGCCAGCAGCTATGATACTTTGCTCTTATTCCCAGTCTGACATTCAAACATATGTTGCAACCGATGGGTATGATATAGAAGAAAGTCTTTGAGCAATAAAGACAAGCATTGCCCCCTACTGGCTGCTTGAGTCTGGGCATTTAAACTCAGATCAGTTTGTTTCTGTAGAAAATGGAGAATGGAACACTTGCATTCAATGGAATCATTGTGAGAATTAAGGAAGGGAGGAAAGTAACAACTTCGGATGTTTCTGAAACATAGAAAGCATGCAAAAGAGGCACTGTTAGGAGCAGTACTACAATTTTTAAAAATTGGATAATTTTGGGTATGAACTCATATGAAAGCCCATTCTCTGAGACCATAAGAACATTATTTCGCATTTTTTGTAACTTTAAGGTACTTAGACTGGATTCACCAATACTTTACATATCCCTCTCTCACACACTCATAAGTGCGTATATGTATAGATGATTCACATGCACGCATATACTTGAATTTGGTGTGTACACACGAACATAGCAAATAGATCACTTCATTTGACTTCTTTTGGTAAGCTTGAATAACACTTTCCTCTGTGACCTCTTTTATCTTTTACCAGAACATCTTGTGCCATTGGCATTTTACTGTATTTTAATTAAGCATTTCTGGTGGCAGACCCTACCTACTGGATGGGATGATCTGACCAGTGATTGCAGTGACAGCTATAGCCACTTCACTCCTGTGCAAACAGAAATCCAGCACAGTGGCTCAAGAAAGCTTGCACATGAGCTATGGCAAAAAGATCCTGTCCTGCTATTTTCCACTCCAGGGGATGCTGGGCATCCTCTTCACAAGACTCAATACGATCTTCTCATATACTTTCCTTTCTTTTCTCTTCTTATTCTTATTTCCTTTCCCATGTTCCCTTGAGAAGTATGCTCTACAACTGAGGCCTAGTGGAAAGCAGATACCATGGTTCAAAGAGAGAAACAGAATTAAAATGGAGTTGAACAAATGCAATCATGCTTTTCTTCTTCCTAGTGATGTTTCCCATCAGAGGTGCAGTGGAGCTGGGCAGGGAAGGAGGGAGAAGGAGCAAAGTGGAGGGGAGGAGTGGGGAGGCAGAGGATGCCTGGGGCCTCTTTTTGTGCTCCAGGGGAGTGTGCATCTCTCTGCAAGCTCAGGATGGTACCATTCTTTGAGTACAACCATCTAACACGCAGCCTGACTGAACTAATGTGCTTCCCTGAGTGCCTCCTCCACTTCAAAATTGTGACTCATCCAACAAATGAAATGGACCCTGTTAGCAGGGCTTTAAATCAAGGTTATTGCCTCATCCCTTAATCGTTATCTTTCACTTGCAGAAGTAAATAACTTATTGATTCTTTTGAATAATCTCATACCTTAATTAATTTTATCTGTATCGATGTATGAGATATGCACATAACGTGATTATAAATAAACTCATGTGCTCTTGGATAAAATAATCTGATGTTCAGTTATGTTTCATATAAAATAAATTCAATTGCTTGATTCTTTCATGAGTTAATACAAAATGTTCACATTCCAAGTTCCAGGTGTTCTAGTTTGCTAGCTGCCACAATGCAATATACCAGAAACAGGTTTTTAAAAAGGGGAATTTAATAAGTTGCTAGTTTACAGTTCTAAGGTCAAGAAAATGTCCCAATTAAAGAAAGTTTATAGAAATGTCCAATCTAAGGCATCCAGGGAAAGATACCTTGGTTCAAGAAGGCCGATGAAGTTTGGGATTTTTTTCTCAAATGAAGGCACATGGCAAACACAGTCAGGGTTCCTCTCTCATCTGGAAGGGCACACGGCGAGCAAGGCTTCATCTGCTAGCTTCTTCTCCTGGCTTCCTGTTTCATGAAGCTCCCCGGGAGGCATTTTCCTTCTTCATCTTCAAAGGTCGCTGGCTGATGGACTCTCCGCTTCATGGTGCGGCAGCATTCTCTTCTCTCTCTGAATTCTCCAAAATGTTTCCTCTTTTATAGGACTCCAGTAAACCAATCAAGATCCACCCAAATAGGTGGAGACATGTCGTCACCTAATACATCTTAACAACCACTCTTGATTGGGTTACATCTCCAGGGAGATGATCTCATTACAGATTCAAACATACAGTTTTGAATAGGGATTATTCTGCCTTTACAAAATGGAATTTAGATTAAAACATGGCTTTTCTAGGGGACATACATCCTTTCAAACCAGCACACCAGATAAGTCACTGTCATTGAGAAAAAAAAGTAAATGAAGAGAGGGCAAAATGTGTTCAAACCAGTTACTGAGAAGATCTTTTGAGGTGCTGTGTTTGGGATCACAGGGTCATCTGCAGAGCATGCTGCATTTTATGTATAATGAAAGAAACTCCAGCCACCACAGGCAGTCATTCTGCAATGGGTGGTAGTTGAGGGGTCTCATCAGCAGGCTTTTCCCCTTTGCTCATTTCTTTTGGTCCACACTGGCTTGCTTTTTGCCTTGAAAATTCCAGCAAGTTTTTATATTTGCACCTAATTTTCTTTCTTCCTGGGAAACATTTTATTTGACGCACAACTATTCTGTTTCAATTCAGGTATCATTTTAAATGTCATTTCCGGTGTCTTAATGAGCCATCCTGTGATGTGCCAGCTGCCTTGGCCATTTTAAAATCACTTGCATAGCGCTCAATATTAGTCACTTCCTTGTTTGTTAGGTCTCCTCTCTCTTGAGAACACAGGCTTCATGATTACCTAAGCACATATGTCTTAGTCAGTGGAGTGATTTTCTGGCAAGAATGTCCCTTTGTTTAACTGGGATGCTGCACTGTGTCACTGAGGGATCCTTCCAGCCTTGTTTCTTACAGCTAGCGTCCAGAACAGTACTTGGCCCTGTCTTACCATTCTCTTTATTCTCTAGATTTCTGTATAAAAGTTACCCAACTCTTGCCCCATATATATTTTTTTCAGTGTATTTATAAAGACCACCAACCGTGCCATACTCGCCAAGACTCTCAGACTTTATAACTACTTTTCCTGGGACTACAGACTCCATAGAGCTTCTTGGATACTCAAGCACAGTAAATCCAAGCTTTTCTTGCTGCATAATATGCAGGTCTTGCTTTACAGTGATAGCTCTCCCTTTTTATCAACAAAAATCCTAAACAGTGCTGCACATTTTAGAGATTTTTGTTATTGTAATATTACAATACAATATATTGTATTGTAATATTGTAATGGGAATTTCTGATATAAATTTTGTATTAGTTGATGTATCAGTGTTTTTGAGACAGACAGAGAGAGAGAGAGAGAGAGAGAGAGAGAGAGAGAGAGAGAGAATGTGTGTGTGTGTGTGTGTGTGTGTGTGTGTGTGTTTGCAGAGAGAAAGATACTGATTTAAAGAAAATAGATTATGTGATTGTGGGGCTGGCAAGTTCAAAATCCATAGCAGTGGCTGGCTGGTTAGAAACTCTCAGGCAGGAGCTGATGTTGTCATGTTGAGGCAGAATTTTTTCTTCTGTAGGGAAACCTCAGTTATGCTGATAGGATGAGACTCACCCACATCGTCATGGGGAATCTTCCCTTACCCCTGATAGTAGATGTTCAGCACATTTACAAATTACTTTCACAGCAACACCTACCTTGGCGTTTGAACACTGTGTGCTGAATCGCCATTAAGGTTGACCAACTTTGTGTCAAACAAATACCAGTATTTCAGCAGTTAGAAGGGTAAAAAGTGTATTTCTTACTCATACACCAGGACAATACAGTCCATCAAACTAGATTTGACGGACCAGACTCTCAGAAGCTCTTCCACCTTTCCAATGTCCAGAAAGCAGAGGGAGAGTGAGTGAGGGGTTCACATTGGAGGCTGAGTCGGCCCCTTACTTTCCACATATACAGTGTGCTTTCATGTTAGGTGATCCCATGCTTACCACAGAAATGAATTGTGGCCATGCTATATGATTTATGCAAAATTTTGGTATTTGTTTAAACCAGTCCTGCAAATATATTTGCTTATATTCTTCCTTCCATTATTTGCTCTCTCAGTTATCTGTTAAAGACTTTTGACATGCACCAATGATATCTTGGCATTGCTTATAGCTGTATTGTAGGATAGCAAATGTGCAGTGACTGTGAGTTGTACCTAGACCCATCATTGTATCTTGGTTAGTGATTTATTTTTAGTTTTCCAGCTGCTAAAACAAATACGATGCAATGGGCTGGCTTAAAACAGGAACTATCAGCTCTTGATTTCAGAGTCGAGAAGGCTCGCTTACTCTCGGGGTTGGTATGTCCTGGCTGGTGGCTAATTTTGGGGGTCCCCTGGCTTTTCTATCACATGGCAATGCACATGGCGCCATCCCTTCCTTTCCCAGAGTCAATCATAACTGAGGCTGTGGATACACGGGCAGGGGACCCACTGCACCCAGGAAGTCACGGAGTTTTTGGGTGACCCTGTAGCTGGAGGGACACAGATAAAGAGGAAGTGATTCCCAAAGCATTTGCCAAGGTCTGAATCTTATGGAAGAGAGGATGAAAATCTAAAAATACTCTAGGAGTCAGTTGTTCACCATCTAGTCAGAGGCTAAAATCCTGCCCCAAGGGTGTGGGCCACTATACCTACTGTCATGGTCAGGTTCATATGTCAACTTGGCCAAGTGGTGGTGCCTGTTTGTCTGGTTGGGCAAGTGCTGGCCTGTCTGTTGCGATGAGGACATTTCATAGAATTAAATCATGATCACGTCAGCTACATCCACAGCTGATTCCATTTGTAATGAGCCAAAGGGGAGTGTCTTCTGCAGTGAGTGATGCTTTATCTGATCACTGGAAGCCTTTTAAGGAGGATTCAGAAGAGACAGTTTCTTCCTGTCTCGGGTGGCGACCCTCGCCTGTGGATTTCATCCAGATCCTCTTTTGGAATTGTCAGTTTCATGGCCTGCCCTGCAGATTTTGGACTCTGCATTCCTGTGGTCACATGAAACACTTTTATAAATTTTATATTTGTGAATGTTCCCTGTTGATTCTGTTTCTCTAGAGAACCCTAACTAATACACGTATTAGTTATTACATGTATTAGCCCATGAGAAACAGGGGCTACTGTGCTCCTAGACACAGAAAACCTGTTCAGCCAGTGGTCAGCCTCTTCAGGAGGAGAACATATGTTGTTTGTGGTTATGAACACACACTCTAACACAGGGGACATATAGATACCCCATTCTTTTCTTTTGTCCTCACCAGCTTCCACCCAGATGCTCGTTAGGCATTTGGTATAGTTCGATCAGGCCCAGCCTTGTCACAGTCCAAAGTGGCTCCTAAGAACACCTACTTATCCCTGCTGCTGATTCTCTGCTCAGATCACAAGCTGGGCTTCAGAATCCGGTATTCTTTCATAGGACGAGTAAACGTTTTTTTAAAAGACTGTTTCTCAAAGTAAAAGTGAACATTTTTCTATAACTCTATTGAGTTATTATTTGAAGACTGCTGAGAACTTGGGTGAGATGGGCCCCAGACCTGCCGATCCTGTGATAGGGAGGTTTGTGTGTGCACTCTGCACCTCAGCTGCAGGGAGAAAGAGAGTGCGCATGGAGCCCAATTCAGGATGAGGGTTTGGGCAAGCATGAGACAAGAGGCTGACTAATGCGAAGCTATTACACATCATTAAAAGGGAAGATGAGACTGTAAAGCTCCCTCATGTGGAAATAAAGTCGTGCATCATGAGGACATGGCCACATCATGTTTGCTCATTATTTATGGCAGTAAACGCATAGATTGAACTGGGAGCACATCTACTTCAATCCATTTCACTTGGAAGAATTTGGCCTGGAAAATCTTCCCTGTAAACCTGATTTCCAATATGATCTGTTAATGTAAGACTTAAGTAAGGCGTAAATATGTGGTCAGTACATCAAATGTCTAAGGAGATGGGACTCATATATTATCAACAGGAAAGGTGTTCACACAGGGATTTATTTCAAGGAAAACATGTCATTATTATAGAACATCCCTGGGTTGTATTTTCACACAATTTATATACGATTATTTTCACATGAAAGCATGGGCAAGAAGCTGTACTCATTGATCCGGAATTGATCCTGACATTGGAAATATTTTAAGACAGTAGAGATGGTGAAGATGGTGACGAATAAGAATTCTATGAAAGACGATTATAATTTCAACTAATCCCTGTGTGACAGCTGACGTCATACCATGATGAGCTGTGGAGAGTGTGACTAGCATGGGACAGCCATCCTTTACTCTGTGCAGAGTGCTTGCAGCACACCAATGCTTCCACTGAAAACAACTAGAAAAATCAGAGAAAATAAAAACAAAGTAATAATGATGATCCAAACAAACTGTGCTGCGATTAACATGTTCTGGAGGCTAGATTACACCATGAAGGATGTAATAATTAAGGATTCAAAGGATGGATTTCATAGCAGAATGGAAACAGCAAGGTGAAAAAGTAATGAACTGAAAGACAGTTTCCAATAAAATTTATTGGATATCTTCAGCTATTACCAGCACAGTGAGCAGAAGTTGAGAAAAAACAGCTGAGACTGTGCACTCAGATATTTTTCTTGCTTATAAAGGATTCATACTTATCCTTATAACTTAACATCTTTCTAAATCACTTGAAGTCTTTTTAGAAAATGAAAGTTAGGAATAATTCTAAGTGATAATTACTTGAATGTACACCCGTATGCAGAATATACCTGTAGTATTTTTTTCTTTTGTATGCTGTATGATAGCGTCACATTTCATTTTTTTTCCATATGACTATTCTGTTATTGCAGCACCATTTGTTGAATTAATCTTTACCTTGAACCAAACTTCTCAGCCAGGGTTCGTGCGAATGCGTTGCTTCATTCTCTTCTCTGGATTCTCCTTGCGGTCAGTTTCTGTTTATTTTCAGTATGATTCATGTCTCAGTCTCCTGTGTTTTAGTTAAATTCTGACCTCTGTGTTTTCACTCTTAGGACTCTTGTGTCTTGGGTTTAGCCTTCTGAATTTCCTAAATTTGACAGAACTGTCAACTCAAAATGTCAACTCTCTCAGGTGTTAACAGCAAACGACTCAAACTGGAATTCTTCTTGACTTGTACAACAAGACAAAAATGATTAAGGCAGTTTGAGTTTCATAATTTGTTCCCTAAATTGAGAAGTTGGTGCATTAAATAGTTGACTGAGATGTTTCTTGATTGGGCGGCATTTTATTAGTTAATGTAGTCAAAATTAATTAGTATAGCTTCAAACTGACATATGGGTTTTGGACTAGGTATTGCTTAACATCTCTTGTAATTATTTAATTCTTTCATTCTGGGATTTTTCAAGACCTGTGGTGCTACAAGTCTATGATTGCTACTAAGTGTCCTTGGGAAGCTGATAGAGAAGTAACAATTAATATTAATATGAGAAGTAAGTGGAAACTTTGAAATGGACATGTGTTAGTGGGGTAGAGTTTATTTACAAAATTCAAAGAGAACAGGAAATATTATTTCCTCAACTTTAAAAGTGTCTAGGAATAAACTGGTTAAATAATTATCTCAAGTAGTACTAACATTTGGCAAAATTATAATTTATTTAATATATTTGAAATAATGCATTTGATTAAAAGATATATACTTGCCAGCTAAATAAGAGTCTTAAATATTAATGTGCTCTCTGAAAGTTTATATAAGAAATTATTGCATTACTGCATTTTAATTAGAAACAAGCATTTTGGACTGCTTTGCAAGCTTTCCTTGAAGTTAAACAATTAATTAAATTTTGCAAGTGCTCAAATAAATCTAATGATAAATGGAAATGAAAGTGTTGTCTCATCAATGTTATTCTGTAAAATTTAATACATGCACACATAATAAAATCGTTTTTTAATCTGTACACAAGAAGGGTTTAGTTACCTGGCTTGAGCCTAAGAAAATGTTAACACTGACTCTTCCAGGAAGAAGCTAAGTATAAATATTATTGCAGCATAGATATCCACAATTCTCTCAATCATTGATATGACATTTGCTTTATTATAAATTCCTAGACTTGAGTTTTCTGTCCACATTTGACAGCAGGAAACTTAAATTCAGTGTCCTCCAGAATGGTTTTAATTTTCTGTCCAGGAAGCCAGGTGAGGGGACGTTCACACACCTCAAGATGACCTCACCTGGTGGTGCCCCTGCCTAGCTCCCGTTAGTCAGCCTGCCTCCCAGAGCCACAGTGCATGCTGCCTAGGTTGTCCTCGGCCCTGAATGCCCAGCCACAGCTTCTTTCAGGCCACCAGGGTGCACATCTGACCATGCACAAATATTTTTAAAAGCTACATTCTCGTGTTGGGGTAGGAAAGGGGTGTAGATAATAGAAATTATTATCCAGAAAAGGGAAAAACATTTTAATGGTCCTTCTTTCCTTCCTTCTTTTCTCTCACTGGATGCAGCATTCAGAAACCACTTGAGTGGGTTATTTAAAGGTCATAAGCCTCAATAATATCCCCTATTGATGAGTGATCATAACAGGTACAACTCACAGAAATTTTGGGAAAACTAAAGGAACAGTATTTGCAGACCAGTGCCTGGGACAAATGACACATTCTATAATTGTTAGCTGCTATTATTATTTTTATTTTCACTATAATAATAAAAATTATTATCATCATTATATGATTGAGGCTAAGGACTTCCTTTTGGCCATGAGATTCTTTTCATTTCTGTTAGGCATATGCATGAATAAGTTGAACAGCACCATTTGAAATGTTAGCACAGAGCTCAGGGACAAGCCCTTGGGATCCAGACCCAGAACTCTGAGTCAACCAGAGAAATGTTCTGGTTACTTCATCCCACCCTCTACCTTTATACTTCTAACCACACTCCTTCATTTATGACCCATTTGGATATTTTTTGAGTTATCTCCTTCTCAGTCTTGGCTCTGTTCTTTGAATTAATTAGCCAAATTTAGTTTTCCACCTTGCCTGTCAAAATCCTGGCTCTAACTCATGCTTTTGGCCTTTCTAAGGCCTGAGTAAGATGCTTTTCCTTGTTTGCAGAGCCTGATATTCAAATATCGGGTTCTGTGCTGACGAATGCAGGCTATGCTTACTAACAAAAGCATGCTTCTTACCAATGTAGCCTAGTTTTTCTTCAAAAAATACATTTTTTTCCCTAAACTTCCCAATAATTCCCTCCATTAACCCTTCACATCTGATGCATACCAAAACTCTGCATTCTGGGCCAATTTATAGAAGAAGTAAAGAATAGTATAAACATTTCTTTACAACTCCAACTACTGGTCCTTTTGTTTAATGGCAGAGCATAATATATAATCTGGTTACTAAATTGGCGCTGAATAATAAAACAAGTAGATTTTCTTGGAAGATGTTACTGTTATTCAAAAGCAACTAAAAAGCCTTCACATCTTTAAAATTTCCACAGCTTTAAGAGAAGGTTTCTGGTACTCTATGAGCCATTAGCTTCTTTTACAATAGGCTCCTTATCTGGCTTCTTCCTTTCTTATATATTTCTTTCAAGGAAGTGTGAAATAGTAAGAAGCGAACCTAGATTCAAAGCACTTCTGATTTATATGTTCTTCCCTGTTAGTTCATATATTCATCAACCTTTTGCACCTGCCTTTTAGTTCACAGTTCAAGAAAGAAAACATGCATATGCAATACCCTCAGATTGCTAGAGTTAATCAAGATGTTTTTCGTTATGTCACGTTCCTTAATAAAATTAAAGTGAACTGTAGAACCAGTAGAGAGCTTAAATGTGCTGCACAGAGTTCAACCATATCTGCTGAAACCATGAAGTTAAAACATCATAAAAATTTAAAAGCTGTATTTTCATTAAAAATATATATATATATAAAAGTAAAAGTTAATGCATTACAGATTAATTAATTTAATCGAAAACAATCAGCATAAAAATAAACAGAAACCATAGCATATTAAAACTTGAGGTCAGATCTTATGGTTCATTACCGTGGTTTAAATGAGAGTCGTTAAATAATCAGTTTTCCTTCCAATGTGGCATTTAAAGAAAGATAATGTGTCCTACTGTTATTAAGAAAATGAAGCAAAACATACAAAATATACACAAAAGTAAAAGTGTCAACTCGTTTTGCCACAGTTTTGCCTTGTTAGTCTGAGAGAGGACTGGAGATGAGTCTCCACAGCTCATGTCTGGCTCTATGGGTGCTGATTGTATGAGCTGAGCAGGCTGCTTCCCTGGCAGTGTCTCTATTTCCTCTTCTTTGCTACCACAGGTCTAAGTGAGTCAATGCATGAGAAACACTTAGACGAGCTCCTGGCACCAGTGCTGGGAAATACCAGTCTTCCGTGGTGGTTTTTGTGATTGAGGTGGTATACGCATTTAAGATAACCCCCCAAAGGCCGCCAATATAGAGTTAAAACTGAGATACAAAGAAGATCAATGATCACTGGGCATGGAGGGGAAAAATGGTAACTAATCAGTAATGGAAATAAAATGTGCTTCTCTTCTTATATGTTACTTTTATTCATGGGGGAATTTTACAAATTATCAAATCTTTCAGACATATTTTATTGACCCCTTAACTTCGGCATTAGGTAGATTGCTCAATGAACTATTTCCGATGTAAGGATCTCACATCTAAGGCAAACAGTAGAAGCACTGTAAACTTTTGGCCTAAGTGAAAATAGCACAATTATGATAAGCTTTTGAATAAAAGAAAACTGAAACAAGAAGCAAAACAAAAATGGGAAACATGATAAGAAAACTAACCAGAAGAAAGAGTTAGAGAACAGGACAATTTATAAATCAATTGAATGTTCATTCTGACAGTCTCTGATGGTCAGGTCCAAGTTGATGTTAGACCTGAACACTTTCTCAAAATAGAAAAATGAAACTGCCACAAGGGAAATACTCCCTTTTCTTAGCAGGATGTTAAATGTTCTGTACTCTTGAAACAATGCTCTTGAAATAATAGCTTGCTTGTGGTACTGGGAGCAGATGTTGTTGTCAGAAAGCACTTTCAATTACATTTCAAATTCTCCAGTGTTTAGAGAATCATAAGACCAGCTTGTAGGATTGTGTTGAGAAAAGGTAACAGAAAGTTAGTTGACATATCAGACTGAGCTCCAAAGCTCTGCAAATAGGATGAAATCAAAGAAACAATAAATAATAAGTGAACACATGCTAAGTGTCTCCAATTTACCAGTGTAAGTAATTAAAGGCAGATGCAATAGTTGATGGTTTAGCAATGTCAGTCATTACTTTTCTGCAGATCATTTATATAAGCCATTTAAATGGAAAGAAGGTTAATTTCTTTCATGAAAAATCTTCTAAAGTCAGTAGTGTACTCTTTGCTAAAATAAATAAAAAATGAATTGAATGTGGCAAGTTCAAAATTGCAAAGCGATGTGATTCATATAATAGTAAAATACAGCTGTAATTATCTTTGAAGTAATTAACAAACACTAGAAAATATTCTCTTCTGGTATGCTGGTATACCTTCACTGACCAATAACTGCTGAGTATCTGAGGGCCACTGGAAGGTCAGGTCTATGTAGATTGTGTCTGGTAGTGCAGAGGAGAGGGAAATAGAGATAAAATCCAACCACTTAATTCTAATTAAAATACAGCAAATGAGCACATTGAAATTGTTCAAAATAGTTATGATCAATACAGTAGATATTTTTGTGTGCTTGACTATGTTATGCTTTAAATTGCTGTAATTAGTGTTTTAAATTAATGAGACATGAATGTGCTGGGCAACTGGTATGTACTCAATAGAGGATTCATTTTATATGGGTGGTATTTATATGCAAGCATGTGTGAATGTGCAGCAACATATGAGAATCAACCCACACGGAAGATAAAATCCTTTTGAAATGACAAAATATATACTTATTTCAAATGTAAAATCAGTCAAGCCATCAGATATATAGCGCTACTTCTATATGGCTTATATTTAACTTGCTTGCAGTTACTTTATAAATTTATTATCTAATGCATTGCATTTAATAATTTTAAAAAGCAGTTATGCATTTAATTCATATGCTTTCATGCAAGCTTATTTTTCAAGCAAAATAGAAAAGAATCTAGCACCAATGTCTTATTTATTTAAAATATCATTTATTTCAATGAAAACATGACTAAGTAGCATATACGTAAAATAAATTGCTCTTTTTTTTTTCCCGATGTATTTCCATTTTCATCTCTTTAAGGAAACCACTTACCTCTTGGTCATGAGCAGTACTCATGCGCTGCTGCACAGTCACATATGTTTGCATGTAAATGCCACATACCTCTTGGCTCATGACCAAGATGCTCCATTTTAACAGTAATTGTTTTTCATTTTAAAGGGGGGCAATTTTATTAGTTCAGAAGTGTATCCTAGAATTGTATAAATATCATTTCACTTCTAATGTACTCACTTTCAAGTCTGTCATGTTGTCAGACTCTAGTCTCTACTCCTGCCCCACATTAAATGGGACCACCCACCATCTGGGACTGGAAAGGTAGGAGAGGCCACAGAGCTGGGGATGTCCCTGCACAGCAATTACTCTGCTGCCTTGAAAAGAGGAAAATGGCAACAGCAACACTGGGCCAGGCATTAGGATTTTCTGTTTTGCTCTTGACACTGATGCTTGCTACCACCAGACTTTGAATTAGCTTCTTAGACTCTGCGGATATTAGTTTTCATCTGCAAAACTGAAGTGACACCTGCCAGGACATGACCATCTGGGCAGGGAAAGCTCTGTTACTGCAATTAGTCTTTCTGTCCTAGTAAATGGCAAGCTTCGTGCGCACACCTCATATGCACATAAACTGTTGGGTTAACTAATTCATTGACTCTCGAATCACAGAAGAGAGGGGCATGGAACATTTTTGGATGTGGGAATTTCATCTATTGAATTTAGAACAAGAATGCTTGTGAGATACATTACTGAAATAGTAGAATTTTTTCAGTAGGCAGCTGGATATAAAAATATAGTGGAAAAATATATGTCTGTGTACTTGTATGTGTGCATATGTATACACATATTTGCATACATATATTGTATGTGTGCATATGTATACACATATTTGCATACATATATTGTATGTGTGCATATGTATACACATATTTGCATACATATATTGTATGTGTGCATACGTATACATTCATACATATATATGAATGTTTGTATGCATTTTGATGGCTAGAAGAAGACCTGGGAGAATTACCTCCCTATAAATAGCAATTGAAGTCATAGCATATGAGAGAAAGTTCTAGCATAGAACATTGGGGAGCATCAACATTTACAGGTTCAATGAGAAAAAAAGTACACAAAGGAAGAATAAAAATAGGAGACAATCAGAAGTCATGGCAATTTTAAGTTTGATTTATAAAAAAAAGAGCTGGCCAGCAATGCAGACTTTCCCAAGATGTTGTATAAGTAAGGATAGGCAGGATTATGCTGTGCTAAAAAGCAGTGCTATACAAGGTACCCTGCATTTTCAAAGTAGGTACTACAGGTAGGTAGAGCGCTCACATCTTTGAATGTTAACTGCCTCTGGGCCAGAGAGACACAGAGGCCCTCAACATTGTGAACTAGGTAATACATGTGTGATCCCCAAACTCCGTGACTCTTTATCTCACACGCCATTGGTCATCATGGGGTCACAGCCTCTCCCAGACACGAAGGGCCCAGTAGGTCAGTTCTAATCCTGTGTCTGGAAGGGCTTTCTGTGGAAGTGATATTCAGAAAAAAACACAACAACCATTAGAGATGATGTGTACGATGAGCCCCTAAAAGTGGATATTGGATTGAGTGACCCAAAAGTCACTGAAAAAAATGGGACACAACGTTAGTGGATCACCGTGTGAGGGGTCTGTACACAGTCTCTGAGATGGTGCAGTAGAAATGCAAGCCCAGGCCACAGAGCAACCTGACATAAAAATGATAGTGTCCACCGAAACAGGAAAGAGGAAAGAATAGATGGTTGGCTCTATCAGCAGAAAATGAAGGAAAGTGTACACTTGTAGATTACCCTAAAGTAGTGATTGAGAATGAAGTAGAAAGACCACAATTCTGAGGATTATTTGGAAAGTTATAAAAAAAAAAAAAAAACCCACTGTGGTGAACAGGAAAGATACTTGAAAATGGATAGGAATTTGTAAGAACTGTAATAGTCATGTGAATTTATTTGTGAAATATTGAGCAGTCTTTACAATATTCAGACTTACCTTTAAAGGACATGCCATTTCCTGTTTGTTTAGTTTATCAACTTTACTTGTTTATTTCAGAACTTGTGGGTTTACAAAATGATCATGCATAAAACACAGGATTCTCATATACCACCTATTAACGCTTTGCTTTGTTGCCATCACTGCCATCCGTCATCAAAACATTTCCATTTTTCCAACTAGGAACCCTGTCCATGTCAAGCCTTAATTTTCTTTTCCCTATCCCCACCCCATTCTTGGTAAAGTGTATTCTAGATTCTGAGTTTATAAGTTTGCTTATACTGATTGCTTTGAACTAGTGAAATCATACAATATTTGTCCTTTTGTGTCTGACTTATATCACTCATTACAGTGTTGTCATGGTTCGTCTATGCTGTCACATTTTTCAGGACTTCATTTCTTTTTATGGTTGAAAAATATTTCACTGTATGTATATTTTCTTTATCTATTCATTGGTTGATGGACACCTAAGCTGCTTCCATCTTTTGGCAATTGTGAATAATGCTGCTATGAGCATCAGTGTGCAAGTGTCTGTACAAATTCTTGCTTTCAATATTTTTGGGTATAGATCTAGTAGTGGGATTTTAGGGTTATATAATAATTCTGTACTTAACATTCTGAGGAGCTAAGCTGTCTTCCAGAAAAGCTGCACCAGTTTACATTGCTACCAGAAATAAATGACTGTTCCAATTTCTCTGAATCCTGCACAACACTTATAAATTCTTATTCTGTTACTTTTTAATAATAGCCACTCTAGTGGGTGTGAAATGGTTTCTCATCTCATTGTGGGTTTAATTTGCATTCCTCTGCTGGCTACTAATGTTGAACATCTTTTTCAGTGCCTTATGGTCCTCTGTGTATTTGCTTTGAAGAAACATGCATTTTCTAATAGAACTGTTTGTCTTTTTGTTGTTAATTTGAAGGATGTCTTCACATAGTCTGGATATTAAACATTTATCAGATATGTTGTTTCTGAGTATTTTCTGCCATTGCATAAAATGTTGTTTTACTTTCATGATATATTCTTTTGAGACGCAAAAGTTTTTTTTTTTTTTTTAATTTTTGAGTGTGGCAGCATCAACATCATGATATAAGATATCCCCTGAGGGAGTCTTTCCTCAGAATCAATTAATAAAATGACAAATATCACTTGCTTAGAACTTTGGAAGACAAAGACTGGAAAAGGACTACAAATACTGAATTGAAGAAAAAGAGGAATAATCTCCAAGAGCAGGCAGGAGATTTTCTTCCAGAAGTCATCAGTCCAAATGCCTCTCCCTCATTCAGTCTCATGCAGCTTGGGATTCGGCCATAGGCAACACAGCACAGTGCAGGCGGGTCCCTCCTGCCACGGATGCAGACTATAGAACCACTCACAGCAGTGTGTTAGAAGCACTCACTATCCAGGCACAGGACCCAAGCTCTCAAAAGCCAAGGGCATAGCACAAGCTCCTGAGGAGTATACCACACAGCTTCTTTTAATCCAGTCTCATGGGGGCAGACCTGATGCTGGGTAGGACCTCTTGATTAGGTTGTTTAGATGGAGATGGGCCCCTCCTCATTTAAAGTAGGTCTTTATCCTTTCCTAGAGTCCCTTAAGAGAGCTCACAGAGAGGGAGAGAGACTCAGAAAAAAAATGCCCCAAGAGGAGCCAGAAGGACCTACAGGAGCTGAGAGAGCCAGTTTGAAACCAACTCCAGAGAGAAGGGGAAGCAAATGTCACCATGTGCCTTCCCATGCGACAGAGGAACACTGGAGGTCTTAGTTTGGACATTTTCATGGCCTTAGAATAATACATTTTCAATCTAATAAGTCCCCTTTGTAAAAGCCAATTCATTTCTGGCATATTGAATTTCTGCAGCTTTAGCAAACCAAAACAAAGAAAGGAGTCTTCAAGGCAGGGAGTGGGGGAGAGAGAGAGAGAAAGGGAGGGAGGGAGGGAGGGAGAGAGGGAGGGAGTGGGGGAGAGAGAGAGAGAAAGGGAGGGAGGGAGGGAGGGAGGGAGGGAGGGAGGGAGGGAGAGAGGGAGAGAGAGAGAGAGAGAGAGAGAGAGAGAGAGAGAGAGAGAGAGAGAGAGAGAGAGAGAGAGAGAGAGAGAGAGAGAGAGAGAGAGAGAGAGATATTATGGTAGACCTGTTGGCAAGCAGTACGCGCCCTCAATCTGGTCACGGTTCATGGACCACCTCAATGCGAAATGGACCTTCTTGGATTGACTCATCTCTACTGATTGATCCCATCTGGATCCCAGGGGCAGAATACATTAACATAGAAGAAACCAGGGGCAGAAAAGCCTCATCAAGCAAAGGGGATGAAACTGAGTTGTTATAAGACAGGTTGCATCCTAGAACTGAAACGTATAAGGAAAGGTGGTCAAGGAGTAGGAGAAAAAATTTAAACAAATCATAAGAGCTGGGAAGAATGTTTTGCACAAAAATATAGAGAACAGATCAAGATTTCTACAGAAGGCACAGAGGAAAGGAATCTCAGTCAAGGGAACAAATGAAACCTCAGAGGAGACTGAGAATGTGGAACAACTAATCAAAGACAGTCACTCAAAAGAGTCATTTAAATCAACTCAATGAGGTGAAGGAGAACATGGATATGAACTTAAGGATATTAAGAAGACACTGGAAGACTTCCAGGAAAATGATGGAATAGGATAGGCTGAGTTTACCCCTGCTCCATGGAACAACTAGAGAAGTGGCAGAAAAGCATCTGGGATAACAGTTCCAGGGTGCAAATGACCAGGAAGAGCCCACTATTTAGGGAGAGCTTTGATAAAAAAGCAGAAAAACTGGGACAGAGAAGACTGGGGCTGTGTGCTTGGTATGGATTCCACCTGGGGCAAGTGGCAACATACAGGAAGGAGCAGGTTCTGAAGGAGCAGGGCACTTCTTCAATCCTGCCTGTCTCTGCAGCTAGCTTAGGTGATCTTCCCTCCCAGTTCTGCAGCCAGTAGCTCCTGAGAGGAACTGGAAGATAGCAGGCTTGGTTTGTTCTTTCACAAAATCTTTTCAGCCAGTACATAGTACATGACCCTGACCACTGATGGCCTTGTTTTAGGAGGAGGGGGTGATGCAGAGTACAGCTGGTCTGACAATTGCCTGACAAAAGAGACTTCTCGGGTCCCACTATCACTTACCTTTCCCCATGGAGGCCTAGAGCCCTCAGGTATGCCTAGATAGAGAGGCATGGCCAAGGGATCAAGCCAAGCTGCACCACACCACCAGGCTTTTTCAAGTTGATTGAGGCCAAGGGCAGTAGAAATTCTCAGTCCCACAGCACAAGGTCATTCCAACCAGGAGCCTGGTGACCACCAGACCCATTGGGCCCATAAGTGGATTATCCACTGAGGGACACACTGCCCATCACCCAGCCTCTAGGTTGGCTACTTCAGTAAACACCAAAATCAGCAGCCTTGGCTGAAATTGCACCAGGTCTCCATCCTGCTCAGCCAGCTGCCACATTTGGGGAATGGTGGTCCTGAGTGGGGGAGGTGGCTCAGGTGCCATCTGCTGGGAAGAGGTGGAAAGTACAGTATGGCAAATTGCCTATGTGCCCCAGCTTTCAACAGATCTTCAAGTAGAGTTACATCTACCGTATGAGGTCCCGACCTTAATTTTGTGGGGAATTACTGACAAACCAAGTGCAAAAGGTGGCCTTCAATGCAAACCCATGCAAATATGAAGCATCACAAGGGCAAGAGAAATAAAATTACAAAATAGACTTATCAAGATAGTTAAGTCCCTCAAAGCCAACAGAAGACTTCAAAGCACATGAAGATACAGGCAGATATGGGCCAGCTAAATGACCAAATTGCAACACTGGAAAAGATAAAGAATTTGGAGCAATTAATCAAAGATGCTCATACTAATCTTCTAAATAAATTCAATCGTTTGCTAAATGACATAAAGGATATCAGGAAGACACTAGAAGAGTATAAAGAAGAATTTGAAATAAAAAATGGAAAAATAGCAGATATTACACAGATGAAAGGTACTGTAGACCAAATTAAAAATATACCAGAGACACACAACCACAGATTTGAAGAGGCAGAAGAAAGAATAAGCAAACAACTGAATTCAAATGCACAAAAGAATAAATACAAAAAATGATGGAAAGTTTTGACTTTTATTTCCGGGATATGATGGACAACGCAAAATGCACAAATATAAAAATACTGGTGTCACAGAAGGAGAAGAGAAGAGTAAGGTCTAGGAAGATCCATTGAGGACATAACGCAGGAAACTTCCCAACCATTATAAAAGGCATAAATATGCAAGTCAAAGAAGCTCAAAAACCCCGCATAGAATAAACACAGACTTTTTCAAGACAAATACTAATAAGACTGTCAAATGATGAAGAGAAGCAGAAAGTCCTGAAAGCAGCAAGAGAAAAGTGATTCACCACATACAAGGGAAACCACGTACGACTAAGTGCAGACACACTAGGTACCTTGGAGGCAAGAAGGGAGTGGTATGATATATTTATGATTCTGAAAGATTTTAAGCCAAGAATTCTTTATCCGGCAACGTTGTCCTTCAAATCTGAGGGAGAGATTAAAATTTTCACAGACAAACAAATGCTGAGAGAATTTGTTACCAAGAGACTTATCCATCAAGAAAAACTAAAGAGAGTTCTGCCCTCTGAAAAAAAATGACAGGAGATGGACGTCTGGAGAAGGGCACAGAACTGAAGAGTATCAGTAAGGGTAACTCAAATGATAGAAAGAGCAAGAAAGAAAAGAATACATAGATCTGACACATAAAACCAAAGGGCAGGATGGTAGACCCAAGAACTGCCTTCACATTAATAAATTTGAACCTTAATGCACCTGGACGAACTAGAGAAAGTGCAGCAAACTAAACCCAAAGACAACAGAAGAAGAAATATGAAAAGATTAAAGACACAATAAACGAATTGGAGATCAAAAACACAATAGTAAGAATCACAAAACTAGAAGTTGGCTCTTTGAGAAAATCAATAAAATTGATGGGTATCTAGCTAGGTTAACAAAGAAAAGAGAGAGAGAATGAAAATAAACAAAATCAGAATGAGCGTAGATCATTATCATGGAACTTGAAGAAATTAAAAAAAAATTTTTAAGAGGATACTATGAACAACTCTATGCCAACAACTAGACAACTTAGATGAAACAGACAAATCCTAGAAACATACAAACAACTTACACTGACACAAGAAGAAATAGAAGATCTCAACCAACCAATTACAAATAAAGAAATTCCCATCAGTCATCAAAAATCTTCCGACAAAGAAAAGCCCAGGACCTAATGGATTCACAGGGGAATTTTACCATACATTCCCAAATGAACTAACACTCATCCTGCTCAAACCCTTCCAGAAAATTGAGGAAAAAGGAAGCTACCTAATTAATTTTATGAAGCTAACATCACTCTAGTAATAAATAGGTTAAAGATATTACAAGAAAGAAAAACTATAGACCAATCTGTCTAATGTATATAGATGCAAAAATTCTCAATAAAATACCTGCAAATTGAATCCAAAGACACATAAAAAGCATTATGCACAAAGACCAAGTTGGGTTTATACAGGCATGCCAGTGTTGTCGAGTTTAAGAAAATCAATATAATACAGCACATTAACAAATTGAAAAAGAAAAATCACATGATCTTCTCAATTGATGTTGTAAAAATTTTCAACAAAATTCAGCATCCTTTTCCAATGAAAACACTTCAAAAGGTAAGAAGCAAAGGAAACTTCTTCAATATCAAAAAAGGTATATATGAAAAACCCACAGCCAGGATCATTCTTAACAGATCGCCCTACTAAGATAAAGAATGAGAAAAGGATGCCTGTTCTCATCACTATTATTCAATATGTGCTAGAAGTTCTAGCTAGATAAATCAGATAAGAAAAAAAAAAGACATTTGTATTAGTCAGGGTTCTCTAGAGAAACAGAACCAACTAACAACCTATAAACAGGAGATTTATAAAGGTGTCTCATGCAACCATGGAGATGAAAGAGTCCAAAATCCATAGGGCAGGCTATGAAGCTGGCTACTCCAATGAGGAGTCTCGACAAACTCCATAGGAGAGGCTCACTGGCTGAAGAAATAGTGAAAAGGCCTCTCTTCTCCCTTAATAGTCTCCAACTGATTGGATTATCTAGTCACAGCTGCAATCAGATTACTGATGGTTTAATAAACCGGTCTTCCAGTTTATCAATCAGCATGAACTATCCTTGCAGCAATGGTCAGGCCAGTGCTTGCCTGACCAGACACTGAGCACATCACCTGGCCAAATTGACACCAGAACCTATCATAGCATTTTAACTGGAAAGAAAGTAGTAAAACTTTCATTATTCACAGATGACATAATCCATACATAGAAAATCCTGAGAAATCTATGAAAAAGCTACTTGAACTAATAAACAAATTCAGCCAAGTGGCAGGACACAATATTTATGTGCAAAAATGATCAATCTTTCTACACACAAGTAATGATCTAACTGAGGAGACAATTAGGGGAAAAAATCCCTTTAAAATAGCAATTAAAAGATTCAAGTATTTAGAAATAAGCTTAGCCAGTGATGTAAGGAACAAGCTTAACTAGTCATGTAAAGAGGGCATATACACACAACTGCAAAACATTGCTAAGAGAAATCAAAGAAGATTCTAAATAGGTAGAAAGATATACTCATGGATAGGAAGGTTAAATGCCATTAAGATGTCAGTTCTGCAAAAATTGATGTATAGATTCAACAAAATCCCAATCAAAATTCCAACAACTTAATTTGAGGATTTGGAAAACCTAGTTATCAAATTTATTTGGAAAGGAAGGAGTCCTTGAAAAGCCAAAAATATTCTGAAAAGAAAAACAAAACTGGAAGACTAACACTTACTGATTTTAAAGCTTATTACAAAGCCACAGTGCTGAAAACATCATGTTACTGGCACAAAGGCAGACATTGATGAATGGAATTGAATTAAGAGTGTGGAAATATATCACCAAATCTATGGTCAATTGATTGTCAACAAGTTCCCCAAATCCACTGCACTGGGACAGAATAGTCTTTTCAATAAATCAGCTTGAGAGTTCTCGATATCAATAGCCGAAAAAATGAAAGAGGACCCCTAATTTACACCCTATACAAACATTTTGATCCTCAAAATGGATCAAAGACCTAAATAGAAGAGCCAGTACAATAAAACACTTAGAATGCAATATAGGGAAACATCTTCAAGACCTCCTCCAAAGTACAACCAACAGAAGAAAAAAAACTAGATAAATGTGAACTACTCAAAATTAGATACTTCTGTGCCTCAAGGAACTTTATCAAAAAGATGAAGAGGCAGCCAATTTAATGGGAGAAAATAACAGGAAACCATATTTCTGATAAGGGTTTGATATCAAGTATATATAAAGAAATCATATAACCCGACAACAAAGCAAAAAACAATTCAATTATAAAAAGGGCAAAAGGCATGAATAGAATTTATCCAAAGAGCAAATACAAACGACTAACAATCACATGAAGAGACATTCATCTTCATTAGCAATAAGGGAAATGCAAATCAAAACCACAAAGAGATATCATCTCACACCTTAAAGAATGGCTGCAATTAAACAAACAAGAAATTACAAATGCTGGTGAGGATGTGGAGAAACTGAACACATCCACAGCTGACATGAATATATAATGGTACAGGGATCTGGGTTCTTTGTGGAAGGAAAGGAAATGTCTTCATATAGATTTGTGGTGGTGGTGGTGAAGGCATGTCTATTTACTTAGGTTGGATTGCATGTTCTGCAAATAAAACTGTTTCAAAATAAACAGAGAGAAACAAGTGCTAAAGAAAATTCAGAGAAAGAGATGTATCCATTCACAGTCAGTAGGGAAACTGAGAGGTGCAGTCTCTTGGAGGGCAGTGTGGTGGTTCCGCAGAGGGCTGGGAATGGGGTTGCCATATGATCCTGAAACCCCATGGCTCCGCATGTATCTGGAGGAATTCAGAGTGGGGGCAGGAATGGACATTTGCACACTGGTGTTAATGGCAGCAGTGTTTGAGAGCTACAGTGGATGGAGGTAGTCTAAGGGTACAACTGCCAAGGAGTAAAAGGGAGAACTGTGTTATGTACACACAATGGACTACTCAGCAGCCATAAGAAGAAATGAAGTTGTGAGGCATGTAACTAGGTGAATGAACCTCAAGGACTGTAAATGGAATGAAATGTGAGAAACAAAATACAAATACTATCATGCCTCACTCATATGGACTAACTGTAATATAAAAACTCGGTGATCTAAAGTTGAGAGCATTAAGTCCTATCGGTCAGGATACAATTGACCAAAAAAGGTCATATTTCTTAATAATGGGCATGTCAAATATAAAAAGGTAATGTGGGGAAAAAAAACAGCATAAAGAAGGGAAACTGAGGGATAGAGGAGCAGAGAACACTATTATGTTAACTGAAGCATAAAAGATATTTGACAAAATTCAGTATCCTTTTTTGATAATAAAACTCCTTTAAAAAGTATGAACAGAAGGAAACTTCCCCAATACGATAAAGGGCATATATGCCCAACCCACAGGTCACATTATACTCAATGGTGAAAGACTGAAAGCTTTCACTCAGATCAGAACAAGAGAAGGATATTCACTGTCACCACTGTCATTCAACATTGTAGCAGAACTTCTTGCCAGATTAATTAGATAACCCAAAGGAATAAAAGACATCCAAAGTGGAAAGGAAGAAGTGAAACTTTTATTATATGCAAGTGACATGATTCTATATACAGAAAATCCTGAAAAATTCACAACAATGTTCCTTCACCTAACTCAGCAAATGTCAGGGAAAAATATCAATCCTAACAATCTCTAGTATTTCTATACAGAAGCTATGAACAATCCAAAGAAGAAATCAAGAAAAATCCCAGTCACAATAGCAACTCGAAAAACCAATATATAGGAATAAATCTAACGAAGGATGTAAAGGATTTGTACACATAAAACTACAAATGATTGCTAAAAGAGATCAAAGACATAAATAAATGGAAGGACATTCCATGTTCATGGATTGGAAGACTAAATATTGTTATGTCAATCAAAAGCAAGTTATAGATTCAATGTGATACCAATAAAAATGAAACTTCTTCACAGAAATTGAAAATTCATTCATCAAATTTGTATGGAAGGGAAAGGGGCCCTGAATTGTCAAAGGCATTTCCATTATTTTTAAAATATTCACATTTATTAGAAAAGTTATTACAAATGTATATTAGTTCTTTTTCTACTGCTTATTCTTCCAAAACCTAGATTTCCAACTTCTGGCTTCCAGAGATGTGAGACAAAATGTATGCTGTTTTACACCACCACCTTTGTGTTAAATTGTTAGGGCATCCCTTAGGAGAATAAGGCAATCCATAGTACATTTGAAGATTGCATTTCCTACCTGTCAATTTTGGTATATGAGGAAAACTACTGTTTTAATATACAGGGTCAAATGTTGTTGATTAATTCTAATGGTTTTAACATAATTCTTCTCAACTGGTTAGGTCAATAATGAGCATCTATAAATCATAATTGTGACTCACTTATTTTATTTATTTATTTATTTATTTATTTATTTATTTATTTATTTATTTATTTATTTATTTATTTATTATACCTTTTAAGCTAATTCAAATTCTATTGCATTGTCCTAAATTCTAAGCTAGTATTAAATAATAATTTTAAGAAAGCATATATGTTTATTCTTGGTAATTATTGGAATGTCTTCATTATTTCAGTTATTTTTTAAACATCAGGTGAAGGAACTAACGTTCTATCCTCAGTAACTACCAATTTTTTTCATCAACATGCTGCAAACTTCATTGGATTCTGTCAGCAGCTACTTCAGGGTGTTGTTCTTTGATTTATTGATGTCTTACCACCTTTCCTTCCTTTCAGTTTTATCTTGAGAATGATTTTGCTTTATAAATGAAGCTTTAATTTTTTAAAAAACAATCTGGTTTGTTAGTGGTTAAGTTTCTGTAACCAAGATGTTTTAATTCAAGGGCACATTGGATTTATGCTAACTTCTCTATTTCTTGAAGGTTTCTCACCATTTATTACTGCTACTGCCTCTGTACAACAGATTTTATTGCTTTCTCTTAATCTCTGATGATTTTTTTTGTTAAATGCATCTTACCGTTCTAAATTCTATTGTTATGTTTATCTTTATATATTTGTGTGCACATGTACATGTATCTAATTATTATTTAACCATTACCCCCCAAAAATGGCTTAGTGGCTTCTGTTTTATGTGTACATATATGCATATATGTATTTTATTATTATTCAGCTTTTACCCCCCCAAAACGGCTTAATGTCTTCTGTTTTGTTATACAACAAACCATTTAGGTCTCTCCTCCCTCAATTCTCTAAATTTCATTTTTAGAGGAGAGATTTTAGATCTCTCTCTGTTTCTCCTCTCCTTTTCTTTCTCTTCCAATCTTTACACTATCTCTCATTCTAAAGACGCCCCTTTCAGGCTTAATTTTCACTATTCTAGTCAATTATCTTGCAGAGTTAAAATTATGTATTAATGCCTCTTCCAAGTGTTTCAAAGAAGCATTTTTTCAATATATCTCTATAATTTCCAGAATAGAAGATGACACAAAATAAGTGTCTCATATCCCAATTTGACAAAACTACTTACATAATACATGAAAATCATCATCGCGGTGATAGAGGCTGCTGCAGTGCTCACCATTAGGGGGCAGCATTATTGCATAATTGGGGGAAAATGCTATTTATAAGCTGGCGACAAAGTAGGAAACATCCTGTGCAAACCACAGAAGGATTCTTTGGTCAAATTGTTTTGGACAGCTGAAAAGTTAAACAGGATTCATTATCCTAGAACTTCTTAAATCCTTTATATAATAAAGTGACTCTCCAGGACGAGAAAGAGATGAGCAGCACTTCCTAAATCTATATAGATATGTTCTTTTTTTTACAGACTATTTACTAATGTACTGTACGAATATAGTTAAAACCACAACAAATAATAGAAATATTATATGTAGGTACCTTTAGCTATTTTCTTTATTGATATAAGTTTGTTTAATAAGTGCTTCCATATTTTAAAAAAATTTAATTGGAATAGTTTTATGTTTCTAATTTTTTAGTTTTCAGAACGTTACATTTGTAAATTATTTTTATCAGGTCTTCATCTATGAGAATATCTTTCTATGGTTATAGCATTATTCCTTCCACTGAATTTGGGGTAATTTATTTTTCCCCTCTAATTTCTTTCTCTCTCTCTCTTTCTCTGTCCATAGTCTTCAAATTCTTATTGTTTGATGAATTGTTTATTTCTTCCAAATAGTCATGTGTCATAATACTAACCAATGAAAAATGAAATGAAAATATTCCAAAGGAAGAACCAATACAAAACTAATTGCTTAACTAAAGAAATTGCCTTTGACTTTGGTAGAATTGCCCTCTCAGGTTAACTTTCTGTTGTATGTCAGATGCTCATGCTGATGCACAGAAGACATTCACCATAGTCATTGCTGTAATTAAGACAAGTCCTCTGCCCACTGTCAGGTTCTTTAACATGAAGAAGGAGATATGTAACCTGGAAAGTCTATGCAGTTGCTTGTTGCCACTCCACCCCCTACCCTGAGTCATGATGCTTGAACATTTCTACCTTGGTACTTCCCAATTCCAAAGGGGCATAGCTCCTAATTTTTCCATCCATGCTATAGAAGGCAAAATTAGAAGACACCCCCAAGATACCTGCCTCTCAGTGTACATGCCTTATTAATTTCCTCCTCATGAGTGTGAGTGGGGATAGTGAAAATTATGGAATATGCATACCATGGTTGCGTTACGTTGTTTAGCAGAAGCAATTTGCAGATACCGTTAAGGACCCTTATTAGTAGAATTTGAGTGAATCTACCCAGATATTATCCCTAGGGATAATTAATTGATTGATTAATTAATTGATTCTCCAATGAGGTTGCAACAATCTTAAGTGATGCAGGTTTTCTTTATCTATGGGAAGCAAATTGCCATGTTGTTAAAGGGGAAGGCCACCTGCCAACGACCAGCAGAGTGGCCTCCACAAGCTCAGCATGATCTCTGGACTGCACTGGCTTGAAAAGAAGAATCCATACAGACAGTGGCAATGCAGTGAATTCCATCAGCAGCCAGTGAGCTTAGAATAAGGCTCAAGCCTCAAACAAGATTGCAACCTCAAACGAACCCAGGCCATACCTTGAGTTCAACCCATTAAGATCCTGAGAAGACAACCCAGCTAAGCAGTGTCAGGGCTTCTACCCATGGAAATGTCTATGTGATGCTTTTGTGTTGTTTTAAGTCATTAAGTTTGTGGTGAATTTTTTCATAGTAAGAGAAAAATGAGCACAGTTAGCGTCTAATATTTTAGCTCGGTCCTTTACTATAGTTTTCTACATTGAGTGATGGAACATGTAGTGCTTAAATGGAACTAGGAAGAAAGGGAATGATGGAAACTAGCAGAGTGTCTCAGCAGGTAATTGCCGTGGTAGGGGTTAGGGATGCTAGCTAACCAACAAAGTTTTGGTTGTTGAAGATTTTGAATTCCTAACTAGTGACACCAGTGGGGCCAGGACACGTCTTTCATATTTATTTCACAGCACTTTCTTTATCCTTAAGATGGCAGTCATCTCATTCGTTGTTACCAATTGTTTTCTTTCACATGTATCCTCAGGCAGCAAATTTAGTAAAAATTTTCCAGAATTCTGATAGACAGTCAACATGTATTCCTGTTATCAACACTGGTACATGTGTGTGCATACGTGGATAATTTATCCATGCATGCATTTTACTTGTATTTTTATGGATTGCCTAATAAAAAAAAAATGTTTCTGTGTTTTGGTCTTTGAATTTTTTTCCTTTGAGCAAAAACAGAAGTATGAACATCCAAGATAAATGCAGCACTCCAAATTGAAGGTAAAGAGCTGCATATTCCCAGACCCCAAATATAATAATTATGGACTGAGAGATTGTGCTGCCTTTTTTATCTGGGTTGCACCCAATTTTTCTACCAGCAACAAGTTATATAGACTTCAGTAGCTCATTTTTGCCATAATACCATCCTTCACCTATAGCTTAGTTTCTATTGTTGGAAACAGCTTCTCTTGGGAAATTTAGAGATCTTATAAGATACCCATCAATATGTTATAAGAATATGTTTTCCTCCTTTTCTAAACTACCTCAACACCCACCACCTGTCTTGTTTCATTTATGTCCACTGTTGACTACAAGGCATCCTCACTAGTGTAATCTACAGTGACCATCATCTTTCACAAGTACAACTGATCACTTAAGTGCAACATGAGAGTCACGATTTATACACTTTTGCACTTCCATCTTGAGAAAGTTGTTTTTTAGTGGAATATTACTAAAATGTGACATTTATTAGATTATGAGTGAAAAAGATATCAAAATGCACTATTTTTATTGTTATGACATTTTCTGTATAGTGTATATCATATGTATAGCTAAATACTTGTATATAAATATAAAAATATATTTTCCAGATGTATATTCAAATAGACAATGGATACTTCATTTGAAGTCTGTATTCTTTGATTTGTAACCTAAATCATTTGATTATTTGAAAGGTACCATTTCAGAAATCAGGAGGAAACTATTTTACCAATGTTTATAAAGAATAATGGAAGCATGAAGATGCAAAGATGTATAGGAAAGAGAATAACAGATGACTGAGATGTTCAAGAACATAAAAAAGTGCTCTTTAAATTATGCCCCAAGAAAAGAGAACAAAGAAGGCTTATGGACTGAGAGGGCTGGATCTGTCTTTGCTATTACTTTGCAGCCTAAATATCTCCCATGAATGGAGGAATAAAACCAGGTAAGGTAAAGAATAAGAAGAGACCACTTTCTTTTTAGGGCTGATTTTCTTCCTTAGAACAGAATAACTTCCCTTGCTCCAAAGCACAGGAATTATCTTGCTGATAATTGAGGAATTTCTGTGACTAAACTTTGAGGAGAAGTTTTGGAAAAGAGGGACAAGACAACTGGAGGTAGATAAATATTGACCATCCATGAGATAAATTCTTTTAACTGTCCCAGAAGCCACAACCTAGATACCAGGCAACGTTATTATTAAATGGATAGTTTGTGAGCAAATACAAAAGGAAGTTATGCAATTTTTTGCATTCTATATTCAAAATGATGCTAAATATATAATTCTGTATATAAAAAAAACGACATAAAACAAAACCCATCTTGCACTCATGATGTATCTATTGAAGTATCCATTGTTTATCTGAATATACTTCTGGAAAATGTATTTTTATATTTATATGCAAGTGTTTAACTATACATATGATATACACTATACAGAAAATTTCATAACAGTAAAAGTAGTGCCTTTTAATATATTCTTTACATTCATAATCTAATTGTGTTAGTTAGATTCAGTTGTCAACTTGGCCAGGTGAGCATACCTAGTCTTGTTGCTGCGGACATAAGCCAATGGTATGTGAGCCTCATCTGTTGCTAATTACATCTGCAGTTGGCTGCGTGTCTGCTGCAATGAGTAACGTTTGACTTAATTGGCTGGTGCTTAAATGAGAGAGCGCAATGTTGCACAGCCTAAGCAGCTTGGCATTCCTCATCTCAGCACTAGCAGCTCAGCCTAGGCCTTTGGAGATGCAGAAAGAAGTCCCCCCAGGGAAAGTTGTTGGAACTCAGGGGCCTGGAGAGAAGACCAGTAGAGACCATCTTGTGCCTTTCATGTAAGAAAGAACCTCAGTGGAAAGTTAGCTGCCTTTCCTCTGAAGAACCAACAAAATAAATAAATCCCCTTTTATTAAAAACCAATCCGTCTCTGGTGTGTTGCATTCCGGCAGCTAGCAAACTAGAACACTAATAAATGTCACATTTTAGTAATATTCCACTAAAAAACAACTTTCTCAAGATGGAAATACAAAAATACATCAACAGCACGACGATCTTATATAATCTTTTCATGGTTGTGTTATTGTACAGTGAATATTTGTTACATTATCATACAATGATAAGACAGAGAACCAGAGAATAGTTGATGCGTGAGACAGTACTGAAACCATTTCTGATCAAATGCTTAAAAATATAACATGTTATTGACATGCAAAACTGCATTAAAAGCAATTTTATTGAGAAAATTTCACACACCATATAAACCATCCAGAGTAAACAAGCACTGACTCCCAGTATCATTATATAGCTGTGCATACATCCCCATGTCCAAATTTAGAACGTTCATTTCTTCAGAAAAGAAATAAAAACAGAAAAGAAGACTCAAATCCTCCCATACCCCTAATACATTTGTTACTATTGATGAAAGAATATTAAGTATTGCTGTTAACTATAGTCCATTTTTCCTTTATACCCCCTCTATTATTAATTCCCCTCTATTATTAATTCCTTATAAGAGCGTCATACATTTGTTCTAGATCATGAATGAACTTTTTTTTATATTTGCACAGTTAATCGCAGACATTGTCCACCACAAGATTCGCTGTATTACATATTTCCATGTTTTAATCTCTGGCTTTTCTTCTGTTGAAATACATCACTATAAATTTCCCCTTTCTACCATATTCACACACCATTTAGCACTGTTAATTATTCTCACCATGACATGCTACTGTCACCTCTGTCCATTTCCAAACATTTGGAACATACGAGATTTGTAAAGGTGTCCCATGCAACCAAGGGAATGGAAGAGTCCAAAATTCAGAGGGCAGGCTGTGCAGCTGGCAGCTCTGATGCAGGGTCTGGACAAACTCCACAGGAGAGGCTAACTGGGTGAAGAAGCAATGAAAGTCTTTCTTCTTCCTTAAAAGTCTTCAACTGATTGATTACTTCATTTGCCAGAGACATGAATACCCTTCATTGAACGCAGATATAATCAGTCACAGCTGCAATCAATTAACTGATGATTTAGTGCACCAGCTTTTCCGTTTATCCACCAGTCATGAAATATCCTTGCAGCACCAGGTAGGCCAGTGCTTACCTGGCCAGACAACTCGACATCATCACTTCGTCAAGTCAACACCAGAACCCAACCATCATAAGACCCTTGTCAAAACTCAATTGACCATAGATCTGAGGGTCTATTTTGAACTCTCATTTTTTTTTCCATTAATCAAAATGTCTATCTTAATGCCAGTCATGCTATTTTGACCACTGTGGCTTTATAATATGCTTTCTAAAAAAATAAATGTAAGTTTTTTGTGTGATATAGTCATCCATCATACAATACGTCCAAAGTATACAATCAATGGTTCACAGCATCATCACATAGTTGTGCATTCATCACCATGACCATTTTAGAATATTTGCATAAGTCAAAAGAAAATAGAAAACCCCAAACATCCCATACCCCTTACCACTCCCTCTTATTGATCACTTGTATTGTACTCTACCCAATTTTAAGACTTACGATAGAACTAGGTTAACTAAATCAATGTAGTATTGTCAGCAGAATAGAACAAAATATTCAGAAGTAGATCCATCCATATAATATAATAATACAATCATTATCAAAGATCTGGGTCACTGGGTTACAACTCAACAAATTCAGGTATTTACTTCTGGCTATTCTAAAGTACTAGAAACTAAAAACTAAGTTAAAAAATATGTTTATATAAGGAGTCAGTTATAATGGTCATTATACTAGTTAAATCATAATTTGTCAATTATACCTCCCTCCTCTCATTTGATCTTTCTCTCAATCTTCAGGAATATCTGGGCAATAACCATTTTAACTTCTTCTTGCTGGAAAAATGTGTTGACTTTATGAAGCTTGTTGATATTCTTGGAGAGACTGGTACCTCTGGGTTTCAGGGCTTATCTGGCCTAGAATCAATCTAGAGCCCTTAAGTTTCTGAAAAAAAAAAACAAAAAAAAGAACTTATTACCAGAAGCTTTTATTGAACTTTAGATAGAGGCCATGGAATTCTCTATGATTTTCAAGAATCCTGTTGGTTGGGGCATGGCATATCATGGTAATATGCAACATCTGGATTTAGCTTACATAAAAATAACCTCCAGAATGACCTCTGAAATCCACTTGAAATCTCTTAGCCATAGAAATTTTACACTGTTCCATTTATTTCCCCCCTTTTGATCAAGAAGTCATTCTCAGTCACATGATGCTAGCTAGCACCAGGCTAATCCCTGGGAGTCATGCCCCACGTTGCCAGGGAGACTTACACTCCTGGGAGTAATGTTCCAAGTAGTGGGGAGGGTAATGAGTTTTGCAGAGTCGGCTTAAAGAGAGAGGCCACACCTGAGCAACAAAAGAGGCTCTCTGGGGTGACTCCTAGGCATAATTATGTGCAGGCCTAATTTTACCATTGCAGACATAATCTTCATAAAGGCAAGCCACGAGATCAAGGGCTTGGCTTATTACATTGGGAGTTTTTAATGCCTAAGTGAATATCAGGAATTCTCCAGGAGGGGAAGTTTAATTAATTTGATATTTTCCACCTGTCCCTCAAGGGAACTTTGAAAGTATTTCTTATTTTCTGCTCCAAACACCTGAAGTCCATCTGGTATTACATTAACTGGTACAGACTAATAAGAGCTCATTCCCTATTCTAGGATCCATGCAATAAGGTGGTTAAAAAAAAAAAAAAAAAAACTGACCTGACAGGTTAAAATAGATAGTGTGCTAGAGAAAAATTAAATTTTGTACCAAATAAACCTCTCATCCCTTGATAGCACACAGAAGTTGATGATTTAAAATACAGACAATATCAACCTTTACCTGACATTCTGGTTTACCTTAGTATTAACCAGGTCTATTTCATTCATAAGTTTAAGTGAAGTCCAATCTCTTTTCCAGCTTCTTTAACAAATGGAGTAATGCTGACTTTCAGAGCTGACGAACTTTAACTCTGTGTTTCAGGTATCACATAGACACCCAATGCTCAGGGAACTACCAGGTTATGCACAAAGAACATCTCAGAATTTAGAAATAACAGTTAAAACTCAGGAGTAGATGTGACCACTGTAAAACCTGAAAATCTAGAAACCTTTACAATGGGATTCATTGGAGCATTCTGTACTCCTTTATCATTGATTGCCCAATCTCTGCTCACTTTCTAACCCCTGATAATCTGTGCCCTCAAATTCAATTCTTAGAGTTGCTCATTATACTTAGTTTATATTACTGAGCCCGTGCATCATTTATCCTTTTGTTTCCAGTCCTTTTCACCAAACATATTGACCTAGCTGTTCATTCACCTAGTTGCATTCCACACAACTTCATTTCTTCCTGCAGCCACTCAATATTGCAGCATATATATACATAAGTATATACCATGATTCGCTCTTCTAATCATCAACTGATATACTCTTAAGCCACCTTCATTCATTACAGATTGTGAATAATGCTGCCATAAGCAACAATGTGCAAATGCCTATTCATGTGCCTGATTTCATTTCTTCCAACTCTCTAATAATGGGTTGCAGGATCATATAACAACCCTATACTTAGCCTCCTGTGGAACCACCACACCACCTTCCAGAGGGGCTGCACCATTCTATTTCTCCACCAACAGTGATTAGATATATCTTTCTCTGCACATCTTCTCCAGCACTTGTATGCATCTGTTTATTTTTTAAACAGTTTTATTCTCACACAATACAATCCATCCTATGCGTACAGTCAGTGGTTCCAGGTATAATCATAAAGTCGTGCATTGACTACCACAATTTATATAAGAACATTTTCATTTCTTCAGCAATGAAAGAAGAAGCGGAGGAAAGAGAGAGATAAAAAGAAAGAGAAAATGTCTCTTTAATAACAAGGATCCCATACCCCTCCTTTATATCACACTTTTATTCCCTTTTAGCTTTGGTATATTGCCTTTGTTACAATTAGTGAAAGAACACTACAATGTGACTGTTAATTATAGATCCTGGTTTGCATTAATTGCATTTTTATCATAAGCCACCCCCTTTATAATACCTTGCAATGGTGACTTTCAATTGTTCTCCCTCAAGTAAAAACTTTTTAAATATTTATATATTTATTCACTGTCATTGTCCTCTCTTGATTTTGCTATGTTATACAGTCAGTTTTTATATCCTTTTTCTTCACTTCTGGTCTCATAAATGCCCCTAGCCTTCTTCTTTCAACCATACTCTCATATAGCTTTGTTCATTATATTTACAATATTGTGTGACCATCACATAATATTTGTGACAGTTTGAAATTGTCATGTACCCCAGAAAAAGCCATAATCTTTACTCCTCATTCAGTTTTGCTGGGTGGGATCCTTTTTGTTGTTTCCATGGAGATATAACCCACCCTATGTAGGTAGTACTTTTTGATTAGTTTCATGGAGATATGTCTCCAACCATTCAAAGTGGAGTTTCTTAGTGGAGTCCTTTAAGAATAAATCATTTTGGAAAAAGCATCAGTGCAGACAGAACCGGCACAGCCAGAGACCTTTTGAGATGCAGAAGGAAAATGCCCCCAGGGACGCCTTATGAAATGAAAAGTTAAAAGTAGGAGATGCAGCCATGTCCCTTCCAAGCTGAGAGAGAAACTCCAAACTTCATTAGGTCTTTCTTTGGAGGTAAGGTATCTTTCTCTGGATGCCTTAGTTTGGACATTGCCATGGCCTTAAACTGTAAACTTGCAACTTAATAAATTCCTTTTTAAAAAGGCATTCCAGGGTGGGCAATGAATGATGGCACAGTGGCAGAGTTCTTGCCTGCCATGCTGGAGACCCAGGTTCAATTTCCAGTGCCTGCCCATAAAAACAAAACAAAACAAAAAACAAACAAACAAAAAAACATTCTATTTCTGGTATAGTTCATTCAAGCAGCTTAACAAAGTAAAACAGATTTTGGTTCCATAGAGGTGGGGTGCTGATTTTAAAAGCCATGAACTAGCATATTTAGCAGAAGAGAGTTCTATATTAAATGTGGAAAGTTCAGCCTGGTTTCTCCTTGTAGCTTAAGGTGAAATGCAACAGGAAAGAGATAAGCTGAGAACTGAACTCTTGGGTACAAAGAAACCAGACAATGAAAGTTTGGAAAATTCTGAGCTTCTAGGAAAGGGGACCTCAGAGTATAGTGCCCCCCATGAGGATTTAACAAAACAT
This sequence comes from Tamandua tetradactyla, assembly GCF_023851605.1. Taxonomy (NCBI): domain Eukaryota; kingdom Metazoa; phylum Chordata; class Mammalia; order Pilosa; family Myrmecophagidae; genus Tamandua; species Tamandua tetradactyla. The sequence continues at coordinate 92,534,711 of NC_135332.1, forward strand.
GGAACCAGTCAGTTATTACAGAAAAAGCCAGGATTAGAGATGAAGTTACCCAAAAAGGATCTGTGGAAAGTCAAATTGTCTGAGATGGTTATTACCCCTGCCTATTACATAGAAAACCAAGACTACTGTAGGATCTGTATAAATGGAACTGCTGCCAGTTTCACTAAAAGGGACAAATTGAAGGAAAAGTGATTTCAAAGGAAGAATAATGGAAGTCAAGAAACCTCAGGTCAAAAGAGCAGACCCACTCGTGCACTTGGAGAGGATAAGTTTGCTCTGAAGGCAGAGGGCAGGAGTTTCAGTGCCCTAGGCCTCAGAGAAGGTGGAGCACATTCTTTGGGGATTGAGGAGAGTCTTGCTGCCAACACATTGTTCTGAGGGGGTTGAGACATGCCCCGGGGATGGCAGAAAGCCCAGGTGATGTCCCAACGGTTGGAGACAGTAGAGCCAAGAAAAGTGGTCTCCCCAGTGCCCTTCAAGGCTGCAATTCTCAACCCAGCATTTGGAGAGAGCCAGGCCAATGAATAGACCCTCGGAAAGGGTGGGACCATCACTTCTTGAAAGCTCCAAAGAGAAATAACTCTCAGGCTTTGAAATCTAATGGAGTTTGATCTGCAGGTTTTTGAAAATGTTTGGATCCAGTGACCCCTGTTTTCCTTCCAATATCACCATATGGAAATCTGATTCTGTATTCTGTGACTGTTCCTCCTTTGTATATTGAAAGCAGATAACTTGTTTAGAGTTCTACAGGTTCAGAACTAGAGGAGGATTTTGTCTTAGGACAGACCATGTTTTTAACTCAACTTGATGGGATTTTGTGCTGTATCTGACTTAGTATTGTACTTGTATTGTTACTGAAATTGTTTGAGGATTTATGATACTGTGATGGAATGAATATATTTTGTATATGGAAAGAGCATGCCTTTTGAGGGTCTGGAGGGTGGAATGTGCCAGTTTTAAACTGTTGGGTATCCCAGAAAAGTCATGTTCTTTAAACTTCATTCAATATTGCTGGGTGGAATCTTGTCATTGTTTCCGTGGGGATGTGACCCACCCATTAGTGGGTGGTAACTTTTGATTAGGTAGTTTCCATGGAGATGTGTCTCCACCCATTCAAGGTGGGGTTGCTTGCTGGATTCCTTTAAGAGGGAACAATTTTGGAAAAAGCTTCAGTGCAGCACAGATATCTTTGGCAATGTACAAGGAAAACAGCCCCACAAAAGCCTCATGAAATGAGGAAAGAAAACTAGAATATGTTGTAATATGCCTTTTCAGCTAAGAGAGAAAACCTGAACTTCATCAGCCCTTTCTTTGGAGTTAAGGTATCTTTCTATGGATGCTTCAGTTTGGACATTTTCATGGCCTTGGAACTGTACACTTGAAACTTAATAAATTCTCTTTTAAAAGCCATTCCATTTCTAGGTATAATGCATTCCACAGCTTAACAAATGAAAACAATATTGTGCTATCCATTTCTGAATCTTTACAATCAAATCCTGTTGAATATTCTCTACTCCTTCAGCATCAAGTGCCAAATTCTACTCTCTTTCTGTCTCCTACAAACCTGTGTTCTCAACTTTAACTCTGTTTGCTCATTATAGCTAATATTAATGAGATTATATGATATTTGTCCCTTTGTTTTTAAATTATTTCATTCAAAATAATATCCTCTAGGTTCAATCACATTGTTGCATGCTTCATGGATTTATTCTGTTTTACAGTTGTGTAATATTCTATCATACCTATATATCACAGGTTGTTTTTCCACTTGTTTGTTAATGTACAATTGGGCTGTTTCCATCTCTTTGCAATCATGAATAATGCCACTATAAACATTGGTGTTTACATGTCTGTTGGTCTCCCTGCTTTCAGTTCCTCTGAGTATACACCTAGTAATGGGATTGCTGGATCATTCAGCAATTCTATATTTGTTTCCTGAGGAACTGCCAAACTGTCTTCCAAAAGTTTGGTTGCCCCATCCTTCATTCTCATTAACAGAATGACTCATGACAGAGTGTACCTATTTTGCCACATCCTCTCCAGGACTTGTTGTTTTCTATTTATTTGATAAATGCCATTCTAGTAAGTTTGAGATGATATCTCATTGTGATTTTGATTTACATTTCTGTAATTGTTAGTGAAGTTGAGCATCGTTTCACATGGTTTTGAACCATTTATATTTCCTTTTTAGAAAAGTGTTTATCCATGTCTCTTGACAATTTTTTAATTTGGTTGTTTTTTGTTGTTGTTGAGTTGTAGTATCTTTATATACTTTAGAAAGTATACCCTTATTTGATCTATGGCTTCCGAGTATTGCCTCCCATTGTGTATACTGCCTTTTTGCTTTCCTTAAAATTCATTTGATGTGGAAATTATTCAATTTTGGAAGATCCCATTTATCTATTTCTTCTTCATTGCTCATGCTTTGAGTTTAAGATCTAGGAAACCAACTCCTGTCATAAGATCTTTAAGATATTTCCCTACATTTTCTTGCAAAATTTATGGTCTTAACTCTAATGTTAAAGTCTGTGATCCATTTTGAGTCCATTTTTATATAAAGTGTGAGATAAGAGTAGTATTTCATTCTTTTGTATATGGATATCCTGTTCTCCAAGCACCATGTGTTTAAGAGGCTGGTCTGTCCCAGTTGAGCTGACTTGACTGCCTTATCAAAGATCAATTGGCCATAGATGAAAGGGTCCACCTCTGAACACTCCAGTCAATTCCATTCGTCAGTATGTCTATTTTTATGCCAGAACCATGCTGTTTTGACCACAGTAGCTTTGTAATGCGCTTCAAAGTCAGGTAATGTTGGACCTACTACTTCATTTTTCTTTATCAAGATATTCTTCAGCTATTTGGGGCACCCTGCCCTCTGAAATAAATTTCATTATTGTTTTTTCTTCTCTTTATTAATTTTTTTTGTATGCTGTATACATTTTTTTTCCATGTAACTATCCCATTATTGCAACACCATTTGTTGATTTTTGCTGTTGTTTTCATTGTTTTGCTTTTGTTGGTTTTGGGAAGTGCATGACCCAGTAATCAAACCCAGATCTCCCACATGACATGTGAGAGTTCTATCACTGAACTATCCTTGCACCCCCAGTTATTGGTTTTTCTATTTCTGAAAAGTAAGTTGTTGGGATTTTAATTGGAATTACATTGAATCTAATTTATTATTAAAAATATATTTTTATTGAGAAATCTTCACACACATACAGTCTATACAGAGTACACAATCAATGGCTCCTAATATCATCACATAGTTGTATTCATCACCATGATAATTTTTAGAACATTTGCATCACTCCAGAAAAAGAAATAAAAAGAAAAAATGAAAACTCATATATCGCATGACACCCCTTACTCCTCTGTGCCAGTTTGAATCTCTGGTGGACCCCAGAAAAGCCATGTCCTTTAATCCTCGTTCAATATTGCTGGGTGGGAGCATTTTGATTGTTCCCATGGAGATACGACCCACTCAATTGTGGGTGGTAACTTTTGATTACATGATTTCCATGAAAGTGTGTCTCCACCCACTGAAGGTGGGGTTGCTTAGTGGAATTCTTTAAAAGAGGAAACATTTTGGAGAGAAATTCCTTTTTTTTTAAAGCCATGAGAAAGCCAGCAGATGTTGCCATGTTCGCCATGTGCCCTTCCTCTTGAGAGAGAAACCCTGAACTTCTTTGGCCTTCCTGAACCAAGGTATCTTTCTCTGGATGCCTTAAATTGAACATTCCTATGGACTTGTTTTAATTGGGACATTTTCTCGGCCTTAGAACTGTAAACTAGCAGCTTATTAAATTCCCCCTTTTAAAAGCCATTCTGTTTCTGGTATATTGCATTCCTGCAGCTAGCAAACTAGAACAGATTTTGGTATGGGAAGTAGGGTGTTGCTGTGGTTTGCAAATACCAAATGTGTGGAATGGATTTTTAAATGGGTAAGGGGAAGAATCCAGAGGATTTGTGAGGAGCTTGATAAAGAAAGCCTAGAATTTTTTAAAGAGAATTTTGGTAGAAATGTGGACTCTAAAGATACCTCTGACCAGGTTCTAGACAGAAATGAGATACATGTCATTACAGACTGGAAGGAAGGCAACCCTTCTTTTAAAATGGCAGATAATCTGGCAAAGTTGACTAGCAGCTTTGACTAGAAGGAAGATTTTAAAAGCCATGAACTTGGATATTTAGCAGAAGGGATTTCCAAATTAAGTGTGGAAGGTGCAGCCTGGTTTCTCCTCACAGCTTATAATGAAATGCAACAGGAAAGAGATAAGCTGAGAACTGAACTCTTGGATATAAAGAAACCAGAAATTGAAGTTCTGAAAAATTCTGGGCCTCCAGAAAGGGAGACCACAGAGAACAGTGCCCCATATGGGGACTTGCCCAAATGTGAAAACAGTTAGCCATTTCAGAGAAAGCCAGGATTGGATGTGGAGTTATCCAGGAAGGATTTGTAGAAACTCCTTATGTATGATGGGCATGATCCAAGGCTACTGCATAGAAAGCCATTGAGAGTGCTGTGGGACCTGTATAAAGAGAGTTGCTGCCAGTATGTACTGGGGGGTTCAGAGAAGGGACACTGTGAAGATAAAATAACTTCAGAGGCAAAACTATGAAGGCTGAGGTCTGAAGTCATGAAGTCTTGGGCCAGGAGAGTGGTTCCACCTAAGCCCATGGAGAGGGTGAGTTTGCCCCGAGGATGGGCCTTCCACCTCACTGCAGTGGGAGGGTCATGCCGCCTCAGGACTTAGACAGGGTGAAACACATTCCTTGGGGTTTGGGGAGAGCCTGGCTGCCACCACATGGAGGGGTTAAGCATGTGCCCCAAAGATGGCAGAGAGCCCGGGTGCAGCCCTGATGCTTACAGAGGGTAGAGCTGAGAAAAAGTTGGTCTCCCCAATGTCCCCCAAGGTTAAATTTGGAGAGAGGCAGGCCTCTGCCTAGGCCCTTGGAAAGGGTGGGACTGCCACTTCCAGAATCCCTGAAGATAAATAATTCTCAGACTTTGAAATTTAATGAACTTTGCCCTGTAGGTTTTAGAAACTGTATGGATCCTGTGACTCCTGTGTTCCTTTCTCCCTATGGAAGTGGGTATATGTATCTTATGACTGTTCTTCCTTTGTATGTTGATAGCAAATAACTTGCTTTGAGTTTTTATAGATCTAGAGTCAGAGGAGAATTTTGCTTTAGCACAGATCATGCCTGTAACTGACTTGATGAAAGTTTATAGTTTCTAACTTTGTATTTAAATGTATTGTTACTGAAATGGTTTAAGGCTTTCTGATATTGTTAGGGAATGAATGTATTTTGCATTTGGAAAGAGCATATCTTTTGGGGGTCCAAAGGATGGAAAGTGCCAGTTCGAATCTCTGGTGGACCCCAGAAATGCCATGTCCTTTAATCCTTATTCAATATTGCTGGGTGAGACCATTTTATTGTCCCCATGGAGATGTGATCTACCCAATTGTAGCAATTTTGATTACATTATTTCCGTGAAGATGTGTCTCCACCCACTGAAGGTGGAGTTGCTTACTGGAATCCTTTAAAAGAGGAAGCATTTTGGAGAGAGAGTCCCTTTTTTTTTTTAGAGCCACGAGAAAGCCAGCAGACACTGTCATATTTGCCGTGTGCCCTTCCAGCTGAGAGAGAAACATTGAATGTTATCAGCATTCTTGAACCAAGGTATCTTTCTCTGGATGCCTTAAATTGGACATTTCTATAGACTTGTTTTAATTGTAACTCAGCCTTAGAACTGTAAACCAGCAACTTATTAAATTCCTCCCTTTAAAAGCCATTTTGTTTCTGGTATACTGCATTCTGGCAACTAGCAAACTAGAACCTCCCTCCCTCTAATTGACCACTAGTATTTCAATCTACACTTTTTATTTTTACCCTTTATCCCCCTCCTATAATTTATTTCTTTTTCTACTTACTTTTTTACTCATTTGTCCATACCCTGGATAAAAGGAGCATCAGACACAGGTTTTCACAATCATACAGTCACATTGTAAAAGCCACATGGTTAGGCAATCATCTTCAAAAATCAAAGCTACTGGAAGCCAGTTAAACGGTGCCAGATACTTCCCTACAGCCAGTCCAATGCATGATAAACTAACAAAAGATATCTATATAGTGCATAAGAATAATATCCAAGGTAAACTCTCAACTCTGTTTGAAATTTCTCAGCCATTGAAACTTTATTTTGACTCATTTCTCTCTTCCCCACTTTCGGTCAAGATAGCTTTTTCAATCCCATGATGCTGGGTTGCAGCTCATCCCAGGAGTCCTCTCCCACATTGCCAGGGAGATTTGTACCACTGGGAGTCATGTCCCATATGATGGGTGAGGGGTTCAGTGAGTTCACCTGCTGAGTTGGCTTAGAGAGAGAGGCCACATCTGAACAATAAAAGAGGTTCTCTAGGGGTGATTCTTAGGCATGATTATAAGTAGACTTAGCTCCTCCTTTGCAGGAATATGTTTCATAGGAATGAACCCAAAGATCAAGGGCTCAGCTTATTGAATTGGTTGACCCCACTGCTTGTGAGAATATCAGGAATTCCCCAGATGGAAAATTTCAATATTTCCTCCTTTTTCCCCAGCACCTCAAGGGGACTTTGCAAATATTTATTTGTTCACTGCCTAAATTACTCTGGGATATATTGGAGCATCATACTAACCTGTACAAGCTAACAAGATTTCATGCTCTATTCAAGATTCCATGCAATTATGGTGTTCAAATAAACTGACCATGCAAGTTAAAATAGATAATGTTCTACCCAATATATCAATTTTACACCAAATAAACATCCCTTCCTTTGGTCTCATGCAGAAGTTGCTGTTTTAAAATAGGGACAATATCATCCTTTACCCTGCATTCTGATTTACCTTAGTCCTATACAAATCATCTTCATTCATATATCTTGTCAAAGTTTTATAACTTTTTCAACTTCTTTAACAGTTGCTGGATGGGTTAATGTTAACTTTCATAGCTTCAGTGCTCTTACCCAGAGTCTCAAGTATCACATACATACCCGAAGTTTCAGGGAATGACCAAGTTCTATATAAATAGCTCAGTATCTCAGAATTTAAAAATAACAGTTACAACTCCTGAATATATGTGACTGCTGTAAAAGTTTACATTATAGGATCCTTTACAATGGGCCCAACCTGTTAACCCGTGCCCTCAACTTCAATTCTCCAAGTTTGTATGTTACAGTTATTCCATATGAATGAGGCATGATAATTGCCTTTTTGTTTCTGACATTTCAGTAAACCACTGTCTTTTTTTTTTTTTGACATTCAGTTCTGTTTATTTTAGACTTTTAGAATAGGTTCTGTTTAACTGATCAGAATCTTTCAGCTCTTATTTTCCTGTTTCTTGCCCTGCCCAAATGGAGCCTTATTTTTTGAAGAGTGTCTCCTCAGATTTTCCTAGACCAGAGAGTCCCAACATCGCAGGAGGTGAGAATAGTCAGCATCAATTTTCTCCGAGGGTGAAACCCAGCACATTGTCAGAATCCTATGAAGTCTCTAGACTCTGTGCTTTCCCTAATCTTGCTCAGTGAGTACTTCTTATCAGTCCATAGCTCCCCACCAGCGTAGCATGACATGGTGCCTTTAATTTCAGCAGCCTCTCCCTGACAGTAATGTGGTTGAGACAGAGGCTGAGGTTGTAGAAGCTTTGATTGTTCCTGCTTTCCAGATCCTGGGCCCTCAATTCCCTGAAGGAAGGCCTCCACTTGAGCTGGGCTCCACCCCGCCCTCCCCCCTTTCTTGGAGAATATATGCCCTTTAGGGAATTAACTCCTTCCACTGGACTAGTTACTTTACCTCTCAGACATGCCGTAATTCTGCCCTAGCTGGGGCAGTGCTGGAGCTTGAGAGTGCAATTCTATCTAATGAGCTGTTAAGCCATAAAAAAAGGAAAAAGCCTGTTAAGACTCTGCTCTCCAGGTTTGCCAATCAAGAGCTTGAGTTGGTACCAGGCTCTATGTAACCCTAGGCGCTACGTAACTTCTTTTCTTGGAGTCCAACCCTTTTCCAGTATTTTGTGTGGTCCAACTCAAAAAGCCTCTTTTTTTTTTTTTCCTTGTTGTTTGTTTTTCCTCAACTCTGCCCCTTCTCTGCAGGGATGAAAACTCCTGGTTCTTTTAGTGCTTACTCCAGGTTTATCTGCACTCAGGGCCTGTTTTCAGTTGTTAGAATTTATTAATTAATTCTGCAATTGGAGCTTTGGTTGAGCTCACTGTTTTGCTACTCATACAATCTGTTTTCTTCCTCTCCAGAACCAGCTTGTCATGCTGGCTTGGGAGACTTACAGTTCTGAATTGGATCTCATCTGTTCCAGACTGGTGTATAATGTGTGTCCAGTCACTGATGCTCCCTCCCACCCACAGTTGGTCCATACTATTCCTGGCCTTTTACTACCTGCTGTGGAGGACAAACTAAATTCCATACCTCACCATGCTGCCATCTTGCCCCACGACCATTGCATTGAATCTATACATTAATTTTGGTAGAATTGACATCTTAACTAAATTTAGTCTTCCAAGCCATGAATCTTGTATGCTCTTCCATTCCTTTCCATCTTCCTTAATTTCCTTTAGCCAAGTTTTGTAGTTTTCTGGGTATAGTTCTTTTATGTCCTTGGCTTGATTTATTTCTAAATATATTATTCTTTTTGTTGTTTTTATTAATGGAAATGTTTCGTGTGCTCCTCCTCAGATTGCTCATTGCTGTTATATAGAAACACTACTGATTTTTGCAAGTTGATTTTGTATCCTGCTACTTTGCTGTGCTCATTTATTAATTCTAGTAGCTTTACTGTACATTTTTGGGGATTTTGTACAAATAGGATTATTTTATCTGCAAAGAATGAATGCTTTACTTCTTCTTTTACAATTTGGATACCTTTTTTCTCTCGCCTAATTGCTCTATATCAAACTTCCAGCACAATGTTAAATAACAGTGCTGACAGTGGTCATCCTTGTCTTGTTTTTAGTCTTAGAGGGAAAGTTTTCAGTCTTTAACCAAAGAATATGATGAAAAACTGTCCGTTTTTCATATACTCCTTTTATCATGTGGAGAAAGTTTTCTACAATTCCTACATTTTGAAGTTTTTTCATCATGAAATAATACTGTATTTTTGTCAAATGTCTTTTCTGCATCAATTGAAATGATCATGTGGTTTTTCTTTTTTGATTTATTAATGTGGTCTATTACATTATCTGATTTTCTTTTGTTGATCCACACTTGTATACCTATATTAAAACCTACTTGGTCATGGTATATAATTCTTTCAGTGTGTTGCCTGATTAATTTTGTGAGTATTTGGTTTGCAAATTTTTCATCTATATTAGTTAAGGAGATGGGCATGTAAGTTTCTTTATTGATAGTACTTTTGCTTGGCTTTGGTATTATGGTGATGTTGGCCTCATAGAATGAATTAGTTAGTTTTTCCTCCTCTGCAATTTTTTTGAGGCGTTTGAACAGGTTTCATACCAATTGTTTCTTGAAAATGGTTAGTAGAATTCTTAGGTGAAACAATCTAGTCTTGGGCTTTTCTTTTTAGGGAATTTTTGTAAATGACTGATTGAATATCTTTAGTTGTGATAGGATTATTGAGGTCTTCTTTCTTTCTTTCTTTCTTTTTTAAACTGAATTTCGGTTGTTCATGCCTTCTAGGCAGTTATCTGTTTTGTCTGAGTTTTCTAGCTTGTTAGCAAATATTTGTTTTCAGTATCCTCTCCTTACCTCTCTTATTTCTGCAGGGTCAGTAGATATACCTCTGCTCCCATTTCTGATGTTATTTGTTTATAGCTTCTTTTTTTTTTTCCTTGTCATCCTAGCCAAGGGTCTATAGATGTAATTGATTTTCTCAAATAACCTATTTTCAACTTCCATTCCTCTCTCTTCTGTCTTTTCCTATCTGCCTGTAGCACTCCCTTTAGTATTTCTTGTAGTTCTCTTATTCATGAACTCTTTCAGTGTCTGTTTATGTGCAAATATTTTAAACTCTTGCTCATTTTTGAAAGATAGTTTTGCTGAGTATAGAATTTTTAGTTGGCAGTTTTTTTTCTTTCAGTATCTTATATGTATTATGCAACTTCCATCTTGCCTCCATGGTTTCTGCTCTTTTTTCCTTCTCTTCTCCTTCTGGGACACCCATAACATACATATACATGTGTTGTCTTCATCTCCTTGAGACCCTGCTCAATTTTTTCTATTTTTTTCCCGATCTGTTCTTTTGTGTGTAAGATCTCAGATGTTCTGTCTCCCACTTCACTAACCCTTTCTTATGCCTCTTCAATCAGCTGTTGTATGTCACCATTGTGTTCTTTCCATCTCTTCTATGTGCCTTTTGTGCTCATAAGATCTCCATTTGTTTTTTCAAGCTTTTAAATTCTTCTGCATGAGCACCCTGTACCTTATAGCCTCAATCTCTTTTGCCACATTTTCCTCAAATTCATTGATTTTAGTTAGATTTCTTCAGTTGAGGTGTTAGTTTGTTACCTTGCTTAGACCATATCTCATGCTTCTGGTTATGAATCATGATTTTTGTCAGTGCCTAGGCATCTGATTTTCTTGCTTATTTTATTCTGGAAGTGTTTTTTCTCTTTTGCCTAGGGTTTTTTTGTTGGTTGGCTTTGTTCTCTGTTCATCCCTCTCATGGCCAGTTTACAGATAATCTTCGCCACCCCCCTACCCAGTTTCCCTTGAGAACCAGGCATCCACAGTGGTCTGCCTCAGGCTTGGGGTTAGGCATTGGTTACAACAACAAGGTCTTTGTTTGTAGGCAAAACACGTCTTCTGGTAAAAGTAGTTTACTTTTTTTTTTTTTTTTTTTTTTTTTTTTTGCATGGGCAGGCACCAGGGAACGAACCTGTGTCTCTGGCATGGCAGGCAAGAACTCTGCCACTGCACCATCATCACCCGCCCTCTATTTATTTATTTATTTTTCAATCTGTCTTCATGACCTGGGATCGTTTTAGGGCACTGCTTTAACAGTTGGGTCATCCATATTTCTCAGCAAAAACAGGGCAAGTTCCCCCACAGCGGGTATAGACCAGCTCCAGTGGTCCTGAGCTAAGTTTTGTAAAGCCTATGAAAAAACTTTCAATTTCCTTCTACTTTCTGGCCTGCATAGTAGATGGCATTTGTACAATAATTTAATCATCTTCAGAAGCTGTTTGCCTCAGAAACTCAGGTTGTGTCTTCCTGGGCAGGGTTGGAACTTCAGGGTTATTTTTGCCTCACTTTATGAGCCAAGATCTGGCTCCATGTGGAGCTGTGTCCCTACTTTATTTGTGGCAGAGGACTCTCCCAATTGTCCCAGTTTTTAGCCATCTCCCAGGCCAGGCTCAGGCTAGCCATTGTTGTCTCCCTCTAAGGTTGAGGGAAGGCTTTTGGATCTAGGGCTAGAAGCAGATTCTCTGCCTGTTTCATCAGACTCTTCATCTGCCATTGACCTAGGACTTTAAATAGACTTCCCTGTCCCCTGGTTCTCCAAACAGTGGAGATCTGTCTCACTGTTGTGACAGAATTTATGTGTCCCTAGTGGTCTACTGTTTCTGTGCCCTGCCCACACTGTGTGAGACTAAGGAGGAGGAGAGAGGACCAGCTAGTCTGGGACGGAATTTTCCTGCCTGATATTTTTCTCTTTCTTCAATCCAGAATTTATATGGTATTTCTCCAGTCTATATCTTCCTCCAGAGTTATGAATAATTCTAAATTGCCTTTTTTTTAATTCAATCTCTGGTGAGAGAATTTTTGTAGCTGTTTACATCATCATGTTTATGACATTGCTCCTATAATATGCTTTAAATCAGTATGCATGATAACTCCCACTGCATTCTATTTATTCATGATGCTTTTGGCTATTCAAGACTCCTTACCCTCCCAAATATAAATGATAGTTAGTTTTCCCCTTTCTACAAAGTAGTCTGGTGGAATTTTGATTGATATTGCATTGCATCTGCAAATCAATTTGGGTAGAATTGTCATTTTAATTACGTTTAGTCTTCCAATACATGAACATGGACTCTCTTTTCATTTATTCAGGTCTTTTTAATTTCTTTCAGCAATGTTTCATAGTTTTCTGTTTACAAGTATTTTATAGCTTTGGTGTATTCTTGGATATCTAATTCTTTTAGTTTCCATTGTAAATGGACTTTTTCTTCATTTTCCCCTTGGATAGATCATTACTAATGTATAGAAACACCACTGATTTTTGCATGTTGAACTTGTATCCTGCCACCTTGTTGAATTTAAGTTACGTTGTTATTTTTTTCAAGATTTTCTAAATGTAGAATCATATCATTTTTTTCTTGACTAATTGCTCTTGCTAGAACTTCTAGCACAATGTTGAATAGCAGTGGTGACAGTGTGCATCATTGTCTTGTTACTGATCTTTCCATCTTTCACCACTGAGTATGATGCTAGCTGTGGATTTTTCATATATACTCTTTATCATGTTGAGGAGGTATTTTATTGAGGATTTTTGCATCTACATTCAATAGAGAGATTAATCTGAAGTTTTCTTTTCTTGAAGTATCTTTACCTGCCTTTAAGTTAGGGTGATGTTGGCTTCATAGAATGATTTAGGTAGTAGCCACTGTTCTTCAATGTTCTAGAAGAGTTTGAGTAAGAATGGTATTAATTCCTCTTGGAATGCTTGAGAAAATTCAGCTGTGAAGCCATCTGGTATGTTTTGATGACTAACTCAATCTCTTTACTTGTGATTTGTTTGTTGAGATCTTCTGTTTCTTCTTTAGTCAGCATAGGTTGTTTTTTGCATTTCTAGGAAGTAGTCCATTCATCTAGGTTACCTAGATTATTGGCATACAGTTCATAGTAACCACTTACAACATTTTTTATTTGTTTAGGGTCTGAGGTAGTGCTGCTTCCCTCTTACATATGAGTTTATTTCTTGGCAGCTCCATCTTTTTGTCTTTGTTAGTCTAGTTAGGCATTTATTGCTCTTCTCAAAGAATCAACTTTGTTTTTTTTTATTTTCTCTACTGTTTTTTTTCTCCATTTCATTAATTTTTGTTCTAATCTTTCTTATTTCTTCACTTTTGCTTGCTTTGGGATTATTTTGCTTTTCTTTCTCCAGTTGTTAAGTCATTCTTTTATAATGTAGGCATTTAAGGCTGTAGATTTCACTCTCAGCACTGCCTTTGCTGCATCCCATAAATTTTGAAATATTGTGTTCTCATTTTCATTCAAGACATTTACTTATTTCTCTTGTGATTTTTTTCTTTGAACTACTAATTGTTTAAGAGTATGTTGTTTAATCTCTATATATCTGCATATTTTCTGGTTCTCTGTTTATTATTGATTTCTTGCTTCATTCATTATAATCAGAGAAAGTGCTTTGTATAATTTCAATCTTAAAATTCCTTAAGACCTGTTTTGAGCCTTGGCATATGGTGTATGCTGGAGACTTTGCCATGAGCACTTGAGAAGAATGCGTATTCTGCTATTTAGGAATGAATGTCTTGTATATGGCTGTTAGCTCTAGTTCATTTATCATATTATTTAGGTCTCTGTTTCTTTACTGATCATGTGCTTAGATGTTCTATCTATTTGTGATAACAGTGTGTTATAATTCCCCACTATTTTGGTAGAGTCGTCTATTACTACCTTCATTTTCCCAGTGTTCGCATCGTGTACTTTGGGCCTCCTTGATTAGGAACATAGATATTTAGGATTATTTCTTCTTATTGATGAATTGTCACTTTTAGCAATATATAACTCTTCTCTTTTATATCAGTTTTAGATTTAAAGTCTGTTTTGTCTGATATTAGTGTATCTACTGCAACTTTTTTGTTGTTGTTGCTACTTGTGTGTAATATCTTTTTTATCCTTTCACTTTCAACCCATTTGTATCTTTGGGTCTAAGATAAGTCTCTTGTAAAGAACATATGGATGAATCATGTTTTTTAATCCATTCTGCCAATCTGCATATTTTGAGTGAGGAATTTAACCCATTAACATTAAAAGTTATTACTGTAAGGACAGTTCTTAATTCAACCATTTATTCCTTTGGCTTTCATTTCAGATCTATATATTGCACTTTCTCTTTTATCCTTTAAGTTGGCCTTACTGATACTTTTCTATTCTGTATCCTCATCCTAACCTCTCTCTCTTGTCTTTTCTTTTCAGCCAGGGGAGCTCTTAGTTCCTGTCCCTTATTAATAAGCTCTTTCAGCTTCTGTTTATCTGTGGATATTTTAAACTTTCCCTTATTCTTGAAGGAAAGCTTTGCTGGATATAAGATTCTTGACTGGCACATACTATCATTTTATTGAGAGTTATCAGATCAATGATTTAGGAGAGTGATGTGGGTGGGTTTTCATATTTCAAAATGGTTCCTTGTAAGATTTAAAATATTCTATATGCATACTGTTTTACGAAGCTGTATGAAGAGTTGATAAAACTTAACCACTATTCTTGAGTTGGATAAAAAATGAAACCAGTTAAACTGACTATTAGGTGCATATTTTGAGTGATATCTGTGAGCTAATTCATAGTCATTGTATTTGCAGATGGCCCTAAGCTGGGTAGAACTAATTGGGACCATAGTGGAGAATGTGGATCAGTGTGTCAAATTCTTCTGTTCAGCTTTTAAGTCAATATACAAAATTCACTATTTTAACACTGATTCAGGAAACCACGTGAATCAGGACCTTTTGAGGTGAGAAATTTTTGTACTTTATGACTTTGAAAATTAATTTTACAATTTAGTTTTAGCTTCTGAAAACTTAGTATTTACATTCAATATGTGACTACCACTATTATATTCTTGGGATAATGCAAGTAGTTCATGCCAAAGGTTTCTAGTTAATTTCATGGAGTTATGTCAACTGAGGAATAGCTAAATGAGCTGTAAAGCAAGAAAAGCATTTCTTTGGGGTCTTAGAATTGCAGTCCTGGGAGCACAAGTTCAGGTAGCAACTAAAGTTGTATCCAGTCTTGGGGTTTCTGAGCAAAGATTTTTAAAGAAAAATATTATGTAAGTTATTTGTAAAGAATTATGATTGGTGGATATTTGGGGCTTTCCAAATGTCCTTCAAATTAGGCAGTCTACTGATTTCTTAACTTGCTTTTGGTTCAAAATATCCAGGTATCCTCAGAAGTAATTGTTGCTTTTGGTTTTGTATACCTTGGCAATTTGTGGTATCTGACTGAGACAACCTCCCCAAATCATTGTAAATCCTTTATGCATAGCAACTCCATTTTGTTTTATCTGTTTCCTCAATTCCATACTTTCTAGAAGTAAAAACAGGAGGATAACTGAAAAACAATTACAATGAAAAATAGTAAAGGTACTAGTGTAAAATGATGGTTTTCATTTAGAAAGCACACAAATAGACACACACACAATGATGGCTTCTTAGAACCCACTGTAAATTTTCATTTTCCACCAAAATAATTTTCAGTAGCTCAATTTATCTAGAATTCAGCTTTCATAGTCATCACAGTAAAATAAAAAATTATTCATGAAGACACAGTGTGGAATAAATTATCTAAAGTTATTTAAAAATAATATATATGTGATTTCATTTATATATGTGGCTATGTGTGCATTTGCGCATGTGTGTTTGTAGTTTGAGTGTACATATGTTCTTACTTGTTACTGTGTAAGATTTTATTTTAATGTTCATTAATAATAAGTATTATTAATCCAAGTGACTTCCTGGATTCAGGGAATGCTAGTTTTTACATAATAAGCTTTATTTAGGCATAGTTTACACATAGTAAATCGTCTCTCTTTTGATTGGACAATTTGATGGGTTTAGAACAACATGGATTTCGAATATTTGAACCATGAAATCTTCCTACATGCTTTTTCCAGTTAAAGCCCCTCCACAAATGGAATCAGTAAATATAAATATTTGCACTTTTCTGAAATATATTTAAAAATAGAATCACAGAGAATGTGGTTTGTGGGGAGAGGTGGGACTCTGCTGAGTCCGGTCCCGATAGGCTAGCGAGGGTCCGCTCCTCCTGCCGAGGGGGTCCAGGGAGTAGAACCGCCAGGCGCAGAGGGGGTTCGAGCTCGAGGGTCTGGGTCGGAGGTGTGCGTGCAGGGGACCACTGCGGGTCTGAAGGACTGGAGGCCGAGCCAATTAAGGCATGAAGCAAGGTAGCTTTATTGTTGGTAGACGCTTATGCCAGGGCCGCCAGTAGCTAAAGACCTCGAGGCTCGGTGAGCCCCGGAATATATACAGTTGAGGAGAAGTGGAGTTAGGGCGTGGACTCCAGGGGAGGGTAGCCAATCACACAGGGAGGATGGATGGGGTGACTGTGACGTCTGTAGGCACCAGGAAGATGTTGTTTTTGAGTGTGCTTGTAGCAGCGGATGTTGGGCAGGTGGAGGGATAAGGAGGAGGCCAACAGGGGTAGAGAGACAAGGCTGCGTCACTAGTCGCCGGGTGAGGCTTGTAATTCAGAGGTCTAGAAGAACCGGACATGCCAAAATGGCGAGGGAGGGAATGAAAAAGACTAAGCCATCAGGCCAAGAATAAAATTATGCCACAATTCCTCTCTTTTTCCTTTTTAAAGAACACACTTCTGTGACAAGTGGCGGGCATGGACCTTTGCTGGGAGGGGTAGGGATGATTCCCCTTGCACGTGAGGCTCAGAATTTCAGGGGAAGGGTATGTGCTGAGCCGACCCTTATGCAAATCTCATGTGCCCCAGAAGAGCCAGAGGAGGTTTGTTAGAGTGACCCTCTTCTGCGATCCTTGTGTCGCACCCAGCGGTGCCCATCTGGTGGACCCAGATGCACGTACTCTGGCAACATGCAGCCCCTGTGGGGGAGTGTGAGGAATGTGGGCAGGCGATGACTGTCTTTGCCTAGGGGAAGCAGGAGAGACCGGTCCTCATCTGTCCCCAGCCCGAGGGTGATCAGTCCTCAGGTGAGGCTAGGCCTGCGAGCCAAACCTGGGCTTGTCTGCGTTCCTCCACAGAACAGTCTGGACGATTTAAGCCGAGCATAGCAGCAGCCAGAACTTGGGCCTCAGCTCGAGACTGGCGACGGAGAGTGAGCAGCTTAGAAAGGAGGAATTTGAAGAGTAAGAGGACGAGGATAAAGAGGAATGCGAGAACCCCGTAGAAAATTATATTGGCGGGCTGGAAGAGAGAACTGAATTTAGCAGTTAGGTTAGAGAGAACAGATGTGGAGATTTGTGGGACTATGGTATTTTCTAGGGTGAGGATGGTGGCTTGTAGTTTATGTGTGGTCAGTTCCTCGGGTGGGCAATGCTTGCCAACCAAACTTGCGCCTGCTGGCGATTGCTCGCATCCGCGAAGGGGTTTTGAAGTTCGAGAGCTGCTAGAGCAAGAAGTTTCGTTTGTTGCTTGTGGTGAGAAACCTTTGTATATAAACATTTGAGCAGGAAGAAGATAAATATTAGAATGAGTAGCAGTATGCCATAGAAAAGAAGGTTAGAGGGCTGGAAGAAGGAGGTGAATTTGTGCAGGAGGTCGGTAAGGATAGAGGCAGATATTTTTGGGACTACTATGTTTTCCATGGCTAAGATTTGTGCTTGGAGATTGTGAGTATAGTTCCAGAAGGAGTCATTATAGGCAGTGAATATCCAATCACGTAAGGTTAGGCGGGGTCGGGAGGTATTAACAAGAACAGGGGTAACACAGAGACGGGAAAATGGGTATCGTCCATCGCAAGCAGAGGAAGCCACTTCATACAAGGCTTCAATATCTAGGGCTAACAAGTCAATTTGTTGCTGCAGATTAAAGACAGCGTGATGCATAAGAAGGTTTATGTTGTCTTGAGTTTTTAGGGTTCCCGCAGCGGTCTGGGTGAGGTTGTTGATGACGTCAGCGGTGGTTGATGTTTGGGTGAGGGCGACGGCAGCAGTGGCAGCAGCGGCCACGGAAGCGACAACGGCGGCGGCGATTGCGGCGGAGATGCCAAAGTCCCTCTTACGTCAGGAGATTGAGGGCAAGTCCTCGGTCTTGGTGGAGTAGGGAAGTTGTGGGGCTACCCAGGTGGAGGTATTCAGCGGGATCCACATTAGCCGAGGCTGTAAGACTATAAAGGCATATGAATAAGAGTTGTTCCAAAAATTCACGAGGACACAGTCTTCGAAAGTATCTGTACTGTTGCAGAGAAAGAAGAAGAATGGCAGGTTAACGAAGACGGCGGTGTGAACGGTGAAATTATCGACCCAAGGAAAATCGCTAAGATCGAGTGATGGGGGCTTGTCTAGGGGGCCAGAGATGGCATCGCGGATGACTGTTGCCACCTCGGCCGGCATGACGCCTATGAGAGGTCGCAGATCAAGACAGGAGTATTTGCCACATAAGTAGTGAGCAGTAAATTGATTGTATATACCAGTGGTGTTGATATTACTGCCAGTGGTATAGAGGGTAAAGGAAGTAGTTGGATAAGGAGCGATTGGGTGATGGCAGTTTTCCCAGGAAAAGTGGCTGAGGAGAGGTGGGGAGTAGAAAGGACGAGTTCAGTTATGCATTTTGCATAGGGGGGTGGGCAGACGGGCATGATGATGGGGTTGATATCGGCGTGGCTGCCCATGGCTTTTCCAGGGAACCACCAAATAGAATGAAGGAGATATCCAACAATTTTGTAATAGTCGTGTTGATTAAAGGCACTGCGAATGCGGATCACGCCGGTATAGTCAACTATGGCGCTATCTCTGAAGAAAAGACAGTTGGTGTAAGAGTTAGGACACGGCATTTTCGCTGGATCATTATTAAAGTTCTGGAATGTGGTTAGTTTAAACATGAGCGCCTCTTTTGGTAGGCGATGATCTGAGATGTTTATAGGGGCCTGGGAAGGTAGAAGAAAAGGGCTACAAGGAAGCTGGAGTGAGCAATTGCTGAGCTGAAGTGAAGGAAAAAGAGGGCTATCTGGGGTGATGAAAAGGATCCCGGGGGGGGGGGTACTGAACAGCAGCCCACACCTCTCTGGCTGATGCTGTAGGGGCTGTGGAGAGAAGCGTGAGCGTTATTAGGAGGATGAGCTTTAAGCTAGGGGGAGGGTTATCACAGCATTGTGGTGTTTGTGGGTTATCCATCTGCAGAGATTGTCTAATCTGCATTTTCTTCATCCACTTTTACAGCTATTCTAATAAAGGCTATTTATTCCTTTGATTAAGGGAGAAAAACTAACAGGTTAATACACACTATGATACACAGAAATGTTATGGCAAGCAAAATTCTTTCTAATAGATTCCAGTCTTTTGGGGCAATTGTTGCTAATATTACTGCCCACACTAGGGCTAGAGGACAAATTAGTAAGAGCCAATAATAGTTCATGAGGCGTTAGTGATGGGGTAAACCTGTAGGCAGGAGTTCTTCTGGCTCCCGGTCTTCTGTTTTATTTGTAGAGGCTGTCGCTGGTCAGACATAGCGTGAAGGGATCCAGAGGGGTTGTGGCTCACTTTCTCCGATGAGGTCCTAGGGTGCGCTGGGGTCCGATGGGCAGACGAAGAGTGTCCCTGTTCGGGCGCCAGCTGCGGGGAGAGGTGGGACTCCGCAGAGTCCGGTCCCGCTAGGCTAGCGAGGGTCCACTCCTCCTGCCGAGGGGGTCTAGGGAGTAGAACCACCAGGCGCAGAGGGGGCTCGAGCTCGAGGGTCTGGGTCAGAGGCGCGTGCGCAGGGGACCACTGCGGGTCTGAAGGATTGGAGGCCGAGCCAATTAAGGCATGAAGCAAGGTAGCTTTATTGTTGGTAGAAGCTTATGCCAGGGCCGCCAGTAGCTAAAGACCTCGAGGCTCGGTGAGCCCCGGAATATATACAGTTGAGGAGAGGTGGAGTTAGGGCATGGACTCCAGGGGAGGGTAGCCAATCACACAGGGAGGATGGATGGGGTGACTGTGACGTCTATAGGCACCAGGGAGATGTTGTTTTTGAGTGTGCTTGTAGCAGCGGATGTTGGGCGGGTGGAGAGATAAGGAGGAGGCCAACAGGGGTAGAGAGACAAGGCTGCATCACTAGTCACTGGGTGAGGCTTGTAATTCAGAGGTCTGTAAGAACCAGACGTGCCAAAATGGCGAGGGAGGGAATGAAAAAGACTAAGCCATCAGGCCAAGAATAAAATTATGCCACAGTGGTTGTTTATGTCTGCCTTATTTGATAATTAATATTTTGAGCATAAAGAAAGCACATATGACAGTAGCTACTGTCCTATGCATTTGGTTTTCAACAAAAAATTTATGAGACAAAACCAAAAAGCAAGAAAGAACAGTCTGCAGAGGAAGCAATTTTCAGAATCACAATCAGATAACACACAAATGATAGAACTATTATAATAGGAATTTAAAATAACTATGATTAATATGTCAAAGGCTCTGATGGAAAAAGACAGCATGCAAGATCAAATACATAATTTTAACAGAGAGATTGAATCTCTAAGAATGATTCAAATGGAAATGGTATAAATGAAAAGCACAGGTATAAAACTTAAAATGCTTCGTTTAATTTAACAATATGTTCTACACAGTTAAGAAAATAATCAGTGAATGTGAAGACATGACAGCAGAAATTATACAAAATAATTACAAAGAGAAAATAGAGTAGACAAACAGAAAACAATAGAAAACCCAAAAACTGTGGGACCATGTCAAGAATTTAGCAAATGCCTAATTGGAATCTGCACTGGAGAATCGAGAGAGACCTGAGCGTAAAAAAAATATTTGAAGAAAAAAATGGATGAGAATTTTGCACAATAAGTGGCAGAAACCAAGCCATAGAGAGCCAGGAAACACCAAGCAGGTTAAATACAAAAGAAAGAAAGAACCAACCTTCATCAGGCACATCGTTTTCAAATGTTGCAAATCAAATTCAAGGAGAAGATCTTTAGTGGGGTAAGGGAGTGGGCATTACCTCTGTATTCAGTACCTATAAAGGATTAAATTGAAAAATTACTGAAGACATCTCTAAAAAAACACATGAAGGCAAAATATACCATTAATGAGCAGCAGGCACTCTCTTCAAGAAGAGCTAAATGAAGTTCTTTAAGTAGAAGAATTATGATTTAGGGAATAGAAACAGATACGTGGTTGTCAGGGAAAGAAGGTAGGAGTGCTTGATGGCAAAGGGACCACACAGGGAGCTATTTGGGAAACCAAACTAGAGAGTACTGGGATGAGGCAGATAGGTTGATCCCTCTTAATATATTAATTCATGCAAATATACATCACAAACAGAGGACAGTACTATAGGCAAAGTTTTAAAAGATCAAATAGAACGTTGAAGGATTCTAAGATGGAATGCAGACTGTGACAAATGATTCTAATCCTATTATAAATGTATGACATAACTTCAGTGAAAAAGATGCAAAGAGAAAGGAACTGACTTAAAAGAACTCTGATAAACCCCTCTTTAACTAGAGCTGTAATATAAAAGACAAAAAAAAACCCTACATAAATACTGCACTCTACTTGATACATTCTGACACTGTTTCATATATATCAGTTCTTAATAAATCAGTAAATAAATTGTAGAAAATGGGATCCAATTTTCTGCTTGTAAAGGAAAGACTTAGTTACAAATAAGCAGCCTAGAGGGGACACTATAATGAACTCAGTGGAAGTGAATTTAAGTGAGATATATCACCATGAACTCAAGGTTTGTGTTTTAATATTTAAAAAAGCAGAGAGATGCAGAAATATTATAAACCTGTGGGTTGAGATAAGTACCTACATTTATTGCTCCAACATCAATAGGACATAAAAGCAGTTAAGGTGAGAATAGCTAGCACCCAGATCTTGATTTCTAATATTCTCCAATAAAAGGCCCCGGGGATCATTGGAGATAGCTGATTTTAAGGCTGCGGTAAGTAAAATGCAAGATGTTGCTGGAGCAGCATGTAATGTAATAAAATGAAGTAGTGTGAAAAAAATAAAAATAATATATAAAGGTAGGTGTTGAGGCTGGGTCAAAGTGACACAGGAGCCAGCCTGAAAGAATTCCCAATGGCCAAAGTTGGTAGAATTTGAACAACATGACAGATAATGATAGTATTAGATTACAGTCCAAAGAATAAAATAAGTATCAATGAGTCCATTCTGAAAAAAAAAAAAAACAAATAATTGAAGAAACAAATAGGGGAGAATGACAAATTTCTCTGTAGAAGAATTCCAAAGGATACATTTACAAAGAATGAGAGAAATAAAAGTCACTGTTAGAACACCACAAGGAATAACACCTGCATGAACACTAAAATTAGTGGGTACAAAACTGTGAGAATAAATAGGATAGCTGCCTTGCCTCAAAGTCACTTCCTCAAAATAAGTAATGCAGACTATTGTGGTTTTAAATAGGGCCTCAGAATTTTTGAGACTTCTCCCTCTGAAGTCTTTATTTGCTAACCACGAGTGGAGACTAGACTTAGCGCTCCACTTCTAAGGCATCGATAGTGTCTGGAAAGAGAAAAAATAGTAACTTTACAGTGAAGAAACCTGGAACACACCACATTAACCAAGAAATCAAATTTAAGGTCACTAATAATGTTATGTTACTGTCTTGTACTCCTGAAAGTACATGATAGGGACATTTCTAATATTCGTCCCTCAAACTTGTAACTCTAGTGTAAATATAAGAAAGCATCATACAAACCCCAAATTGAGGGTATTTTGCATATTAATAGACAAATGCTCTTCAAAAACATCTATGTGTGTAAAATAAAATAAAAGTATTTAAACAGAAAATACTTTACAATGAAACAGTGCAATCTAGATGGAAGAAAAATCAGTTTTTACATTCACTTATGCAATCATTCAATTCATTTTACAAATATGAGCGGCTACTATGAGTCAGGCACTAAACAACAAGTAAAACAATCAGGTTAAAACCCCTGTCCAGAGGAGTTGAGAGACAATAAACCATATGTATTTTAAGTAAAGTATTAAATATTTTACTAATGAAGTGTGGTTTGATAAGGCTACTAAGTGTCATTACGTATTCCCTACTTGCAGTAAGCTCTGATGAAATGTCCCAGTTCTTTGCTCTCCTGAGATGGAAAAGGTGAGTATTTACCCAGCTGAAACTCCCCACAATAAGCAGCACAAATTACGTAGCTAAAGAATGCTTAGATTTTCAGTGGCTGAATTGGTGAAAGGAATACAATTGATTTCCCTTATAGGTAATACTTTTTACTTTTTTTAAATCAAAAATTAAATTATAAGACTAATCTTTCCATTCAGCACTTATATGTTTAATTGATAATTATAGTTAATAGGATATAAAAGACTTGGTATTATTTTCTTTATATTATAGCACAGTTTTAATTTTCAGATCAATTCTATGGGGATTGATAAGTAAGTAATAAAATTGAACCTGAGGGAGTAATTTTAAAATGCAGGTTTGAAATGAGTTTAAGAAATTATTCCTCTAGTTATGAAACTTTCAAAAATGGAATAAAACATTAATACATGAAACAGTAATTCACATTACAATATATTCTTATAATATTAAGTCTATAATTGGTGTGTCTATAAGAACGTGGTTGCAGCCTAAAGACATTTTTATGAAATAAACATTGTTGTTGATAATCATGTTATTTGTGAGAATAATTTTACAACCCAATTAAAATACCTGCATGAGCAATCATTATTAAAAATTAAAACTGATAGAACACATTAGAAAAAATTAATCAATTCTAAAATGATAGTGCTAATAAAAATATTCAAATTAACAACTAATTAAATACATTGTTTCACAATATTAATAAGAAATTACCTTTCTGGAATGATAGTGTATAAGTATTTTCCCTATTCCTATTACTAAGTACAATTAAACCCTGGACATTACATACAAAACAAACATAGTAAGACTCTGAAAATTGGAAAAAAGAAGGGAGTTTAGCTATGAAATGGCTGAATGTTCCTTTGGTTTTCAGTGTGACTTTTTTTTCCTCATATATCCAAGATTGGGTTCTGTAGAAACAAGCAAAATGGGAGCACCCTGGTTGCAGACTACAGAAAAGACTCAAGGAGTCTACCGACCCTTGCCAAATGTCCAAGGAAAGGGCAATCTAGGAAGACAAGAAAATTTAGATAATGTCTGATTCATTCCTATCAAACATCACCAAAAATACTGGCAGCTGTACCTACCCCATATCAGCCAAAGCTGAGTGGAGAGCACAGATTTCCATTCTTATCCAGAGGTAATGGTCTGACCTAATCCCTGTCCAGGTGATGTCAGAGAAGGTGAGATGAGGAGCTGGAATTTACATTTCTGCCAAGTAAGAACAAAGCTCCTCTATGTTGTCAGTGGCAACCATTTGTGGTACCTGTCCTTTCCCACCAACTCACTGATAAGAGGACACCTCTCCCACTTTTTGCTGGGGTCATGTCTGAAAACCCAGTGGGAACCTGAGCCACAAAACTTCCTTGCAAAAAGAAGATTCCCCTATTCCCCATTCCCAATCCAAGCATCAACAGGTTTGATGGAGAACTTGAACTTCTGCACATACTTTGAAGTAAAGAGGTGGTACCCACTCCCCTTATCTACCAGAATGATGTCAGAGAAATCTTGTTAAAACGCAAGATTAAAGAAAGATTCAGCATCTTGTGACATAATACTTAAAATATCTGAGTCGAAATAAATCATATTGAAGCTCTCAAAGGATATTGAGAAATAATTCAAAAGATGGCAAAACCAACTTAAAAATATTAGAATTATCTGACAAGGATCTTAAAGCAGCCATCAAGACATTGTTTCAAAGAGAAATTGCCAAATGTGCTTGAAACAAAGGAAAAGCTACACAATCTCAAGAGGGAATTAGAAAATCTTACCTAAGAAACAGAGGATATAAAAATAAATGAAAAGGGGGTGCAAAGGTAGTTCAGTGGTAAATTTTTGCCTACCAGGCAGGAGACCCAGGTTGATTTTGGCCCATGCACTTCCCCTCATTTCCATATAAAACTCAACAAATAGTGCCGCAATAATGAGATAGTTAAATGGAAAAATAGTTAAATGTGATTCCCACCTTACAGCATGAAAAAAATGCAAAAATAACTGAAATGGAAAGTAAAGACCAAAAATCATATAATTGGAATTAAAAAAATTCATTGGATGGGTTCAACAACAGAATGAAGAGAAGAGAGACAATAATTACAAAACCTGAAAATTTAACAATATAAATAGAATATAAACAAATAAACAAAAAACAGAGCCTAAGAGAACTGTGGGGCTAAAACAAAGGAGAATATTTGTATCATCAAAATCCCAGAAGGATAAGAGAAAAAGAGCAGGGCTGAAAAAGTATTTGAAGAAAACAATGAGTTAAAATTTCCCATATTTGGTGAAAGACATGAACGTACATGATCAAGAAGCTTATAAAACTACAAATAAGATAAGCCCTCTCAAAATTAGTGCCTCGATACAACAGTTAAACTTCTGAAAAGTGAAAAAGGTAAAAAAGATAAAAGTCATGTCTACAAGCAGAGAAAAATGAAATGACCCCTTACCTGAATATGGAAACAACAATGAATAGCTCATCTGAAACTATGGAGAGCAGAAGAAAATGATATACACATTCTCAACAGGTGAAAGGAGAAGGCTATAAAATCAGAAATCTGTATCCAGTGCAAATGTCCTAAGGAAATGAAGGGGAAGATAAAACAGTCCCAAATAAAGAAAATCATATTTGTCACCAAAACAGCTACCTTAAAAATATGGCTTAAGGTTAGGGAAATGCAAATCAAACCCACAATGAGATGCCATTTCACAATCTCCAGTAAGGTTACTCTTTAAAAAATGGAAAATAACAAGTTTGGTGAGGATGTGGATAAATAGGAACACTCATTCATTGTTGATGGGGATGTAAAAGGTGCCACTGCTGTGGAAGACAGTTTGGTGGATGCTCAGAAATTTAAGTATAGAATTGTCATGTAACCCTGCTATCCCAGTTCTAGATATATATCCCAAAGAATTGGAAACAAGGAACTAAAGCAGATAATTGCACACTAACTTTCTTAGTGAAACATTCACAACTGACAAAGAATGGAAGCAACCCAAGTGTCCACCAACAGATGACTGTGTTATATATAATATACCATATACCATATACCATATTATACAGCCATAAAAAGAAATGAAGCTCTGATAAATGGAACAACATTAGAAGTTCTGATACATGTGACAAGATTGAAGACATCATTTTGAGCCAAAAAAACCTATATACAAAGTCAAATATTGTATGATTTCACTGATACTAAATAA
Source organism: Tamandua tetradactyla (assembly GCF_023851605.1). Classification (NCBI taxonomy): domain Eukaryota; kingdom Metazoa; phylum Chordata; class Mammalia; order Pilosa; family Myrmecophagidae; genus Tamandua; species Tamandua tetradactyla. The sequence goes on from NC_135332.1 coordinate 92,560,937, forward strand.
TTAGATTGAAGAAATTCATAGCTTTAGAAAGCAGAATACTCATCATTAGGGGATGGAGTGGGGATATAAATTGGAGAGTTTATGCTTAACTGGTATAGAATTTCTGTGTACGGTGATGGAAAATGTTGGATGATTGATACCGTTGATGGTAGGACAAAAAATGTGACTATAACACCATTTAATTGTATATTTGAATGCAGTTAACAGAGGGAAATTCAGGTTGTATAGTTGATACTAGAATAAAAATTAAAAAGAAATATATTGGATTGTACAACACAGTGAGTCCAATGTAACCTACAGACTGTTTAATGGTACAATTATAGTAATATTCTTTCATCAGTTGTAAGAAAAGTACTTCACTAATGTAAAGTGTTCATGATAGGGAAGATTGCGTGTTGGAAGAGGTTTATGTATAGTCTGCATGTACTGCATGATTTTGACAAAAACTATTAGTTCTTTGGAAAAATCATTAAAAGTGACAAAGCTTTAGCTGGACTGAAAAAAAAGAAAAGAGAGAAAATACAAATAATAAATATAAATCAAAAAAGAATATTCTATAAACTTCACTGACATAAAAAAAGACTATAAGAGGATACTAAGAATAACTGTATGACAATACATCAGATAACCTAAATGAAATGGAAAAATTCTTAGAAACATACCAACTATCTACATTAACATAAGAAATAGAAGATCTCAATAGAGAAATTACTAGTAAGGAGATTGAATTAGTAATCAAAATCTTTCCAAAAAAAAGGAATGTCCAAGACCAAATGGCTTAACAGGGGAATTCTACCAAACATTACAAGAAGTCTTAACACCGGTTTGAGTCTTAACTCAAACTCTTTGAAAAAAAATGAAGAGGAAGGAGCACTTCCTAATTAATTTTATGAAGCCGACATCACCATCAAACCAAAGTCAAAGACACCACAAATAAAGAAAACCAGAGCCCAATATATCTTATGAATATAGATGCAAAACACTGCAACAAAATACTAGCAAACTGAATCCAACAGAACATTAAAACCACAATCAAGTGAGATTTATCCCTGGTATACAAGATGGTCCAATATAAAGAAATCGATTAATGTAACACATCACATTAACAGAATGAAGGAAAGAAAACACATAACCATCTCAATTGATGCAGAAAACACACTTGACAAAATCCAGTACTCCTTCTTGATTAAAAACATTAAAACACAGGGAATAGAAAGAAACCTCCTCAGCATGATAAAGGACATATATGAAAAATTCACAGCTAACATTCTACTTTGTGGTGAAAGATGTAAAGTTTTCCCTCTAAGATCAGGAACAAGAAGACAAGGACACTCACTGTCATCACTCTTAGTCAACATTGTGCTAGAAGTTCTTACCAATGCAATTAGTCAGACAAAAAAATAAAAGGCATCCGAGTTGGAAAGGAAGAAATTAAACTTTTCATATTTGTAGATGATGTGATCTCATATTTAGGAAATCTTGAAAAATCCACAAAAAAGATCCTCGAGTTAAAAAATGAATTCAGCAAATGGTGGGGTGCAAAATCAACCCCTAAAAATCAGCATTGTTTCTATAAACAATTGGAAGAAGAAGTAAGTAAACAATTCCACTCACAATAGCAAATAAAAGACTCAAATATCTGGAATAAATCTAAGAAAGGGTGTAAAGAAATTGTATACAGTAAACTATAAAACATAGTTAAAAGAAATTCTAAATAAATGAAAGGGTTTTCCATGCTCATGGACTGGAAGATTAAATAGTGTTAAGGTGTCAATCACACCTAATGCAATTTATATATCCAATGCAACACCATCCAAAATTCTAGCAACATTCTTGGCAGAAACTGAAAAACCAGTCATTAGATTTATATGGAAGGGTAAGGGATCCTGTGTAGCTAAAGCCATCTTGAAAAAGAAGAATGAAATTGGAGGACTTAAACTTCTCAGTCTTAAAACTATTACAGAGCCACAGATATCAAAACAGCATGGTACTGGCACAAGACCAGACATACAGAATTATGGAATCAAATTGAGAGGTCAGAAATCAATCATATTTATGGCCCACTGATTTTGGACAAAAGGGCAAAGACCACTTAATTGTGAAAGAATGGTCTCCTTGACAAATGGTGTTGGCAAAACTGGATCTCCATTTGAAAGGAGAACCCTTTCACCACACCATATACATAATCCAACTCAAAATGGGTCAAACACCTAAATATAAAAGCCAGAAGTATTAACATCTACAACCAAACATAGGGAAGCCTCATCAGGAGTTTGTGTTGACTGCAAACTCAAAGCACAGCATGAAAAGAAAAGCACCTCATCAAAATTTGAAACGTTTGCCATTTAAAGGGCTTTATCATGAAAATAAAATGACAACCTACAAAATGGGAGAAATATTTGTAATCTACATATAAGATAAATATTTAATATTCAGAATATTTGAAATTCTTTACATTGACAACAAGAAGAAAAATGATGCAACTAAAAATTAGACAAGAGATTTGTTAGATATCTCTCCAAAGAAGATATATAAATGGTCACAAAGCCCTTGAATAGATACTCAAAATCATTAACCATTAGGAAATTGCAAATCAAAAACAAAAAGAAATACCATTTCACCACATTAGGCTGCTATTAAAAAATCAGAAAATAACAAGTGTTGTAGAGTTTGCCAAGATATAGGAATACTTATTTATTTGCTGGTGACAATGTAAAATGGTACAGACACTGTGGAAAACAATTTAGCTCTTCAGAAAGCTAAGTATAGAACTACCATATAACATGGCAATCCCAATACTCAGTATATATCCAAAAGAATTAAAATCAGAGACTCAAACAGGTAATTGCACTTTGATGTTTATATTTGTATTAGTTACAGTTGCCCAAAGATGCAAGTAATCCAAGTTCCATAAACTGATGAATGGATAAATAAAATGTGGTATATACATATAGTGGAATATCATCATTCCACTATATGAAGGAGCAAAGCCTCGTAATATATGAAAACATGGATGAATCTTGAAGACATCATGTAGCATGAAATTAGACACAAAGGAAAAGTACTGTATGATATGACCAGTTTGAAACATTTGAATAAGCAAATTCATAAAGTCAGGATCTAGAAGAATATAGGTTACCAGGGGACAGGGTGCAGATATGGAACGGGACATTAAGACTTATGGTTCTTACTTGGAGTGCAGCTTCAGAGAGTCATAAAAAAAGGCTTTTTGGCATCTTTTCTGATCCTCTCCTTGGGTTCTCTGGATCAGTCTTCGCTGCCTTCATAGGTCCCTGTCCCTGTTTTGGCAGGAAAATACTGAGTTGGGAAAATCTCTCTGGGGTGACCTTCCTCCCAGAATTTTCCCTGCAGACAAATGTAGCTAGAGGCAACAAAAAGAATGTAAAAACATCTTATGGAGGCAAAATAGAAACAGAACAGATCAAGATTCCAGGATAAGGAACAGAGGAAAGGAAACTTCCTTATAAGGGTGAACCAACTGCACAGATAATGCAATTTTAAAAATTGTGCCACATATCCAGGGAAAGAATTAGAAGATGAAGAGCTGAAAAAAAAATTCAGATCAGTTAAACAGAAACAATGCTAAAAGTCTAGAATAATTGAAACCACATGTCAAAGAAGAACTTTAACTCAAAGCCAATCAACAATAACATCCTAGGCATGACAGTAAACTCATTAAGATAATCAAATTCCTAAGCATCTGCAAAAATTTACAAGCCATACTAAGAAACAAGAGGATATGGCTCAGTCAAAGGAACAAATTAAAGAGTTGGAAAAGACCCAGAATTTAGAACAACTAATCAAAGATCATCAAACAAATTTCCTAAAGCAATTCAAGGAGATGACATAAAACATGGCTAAAGAGATAAAGCATATCAAGAAGATACTGGATGAGCACAAGGAGAAATCTGAGAGTATGAAAAGAAACATAACAGTAGTTAAAGGAATGAAAGTTATAATAGAAGAGATTAAAAGTACACTGGAGGTATACAACAGCAAATTTTAACAGGCAGAAGAAAAATAAGTGAACTAGAAAATAGGAAAATCAAAACCTTATAGTCAGAAAACAAATAGTGAATGGAAAAAAAGTTGACCAGGGTCTCAGGAAATAGAATAACAGCATGAAGCACAAAAACATACACATCATGGGTATGCCAGAAAGAGAAAAGAAAGGGCCACAAAGAATGTTTGGGGAAATAATGGCTGAAAATTTCCCAACTCTATGAAAGACATAAATATACATGTCCAAGAAGTATAACACACTCCAAAAAGAACAAATCTTAAAAAACTTATTCCAAGGTATATACTAATCAGAATGCCAAATGCCAAAGATAAAAAGAGAAAATGAAATCAGCAAGAAAAGCAATTTGTTACATGCAAGAGTGCCTTGATAAAATTGCCAGTTTCTCTTCAGAAATCATGGAGGCAATAAGGCATTGGTATGATATATTTAAGATATTGATAGAGAAAAACTGCAACATATAATTCTTTATCTCACAAAACTGCCCTTAAAATGAGATGGGGGAATTTAAAATATACACAGATAAACAGGGCCCCACAAAAAAGTACTAAAGGGAGTTCTGCAATATGAATGTAAAAGTAGGGAGAGGTTGCGTATAGAAATGAAGATTACCAGTAAGGGCAAAAAGAGAGACAAAAATAAGATATAACCTAAAAACCCAAAGGGTGAGGTGTTTGAATTACATACTGCCTTTAGAGATGTAAAATTGAATATTAATGGATTAAATTCCCAGTCAAAATGTACAGATTGGCTGAATGGGTAAAAGAGAATGATCCAACCATATGTTGTCAACAAGAGGTTCATGTTAAAGCAAAGAGAAAAATCAATCAAAATAAAAAGTTGGAAAAAGATAGTCCATGTGAACAACAAAGAAAAAGGAGATGGGGTAGACCTTAAATAAAAAATGTTATGAGACGAAGAAGACTATTTAATAAAAGGGGCAATCCACTGAGAAGATATGGCAATCATGAATATTTATGTACCTTTCCATGATGGCTCAAAATTCTTGAGTCAAGCACTGGGAAAACTGAAGAGAGTAAATGACACCTCTACAGTAATACATGGAAAATTCAGTAAACCACTTACATCAACAAATAGAGTATCTAGATTAAAGAGGAATCAGAGAACTTCAATAATACGATAAATGAACTAAACCTCACAAACATATACAGAATATTATACAGCAAAACAGTAGGATATACATTCTTCTCATGTACTCATAAATCATTCTCCAGGATAGACCACATATTGGGTCACAAAACCAAGTCTCAATAAAATATTAAAATTGTGCAAAAATGTGTTAAATTAGGGGATGCAATGGTAGTTCAGTGGTAGAATCTTGGCCTGTTGTACAGGAGACACAAGTTCAATTCCTGGCCCATGTACTTACCAAAACAAAAAAACAAGCAAACAAACAAACAGAAATTCAACAAATAGTGCTGCAATAAAAGGATACTTGCAGGGAAAAATAATGGAATGTGACCCCTGCCATATAGCATTCAAAAAATTTATGAAAGAAAATTTTCTTTGACCATAATGGAATGAAGCTGAAAATCAATAACAGGAAGAGAATTGGAAAATTCACAAATATATGGAAGTTTAGCAACACACTCTTAATCAATCAGTGGGTCAAAGAAAGAAAGATTTGCAAAAGAAATCAATAAATATCTTGAGTCAAATGAAAATGAGAACAAAAATATTGAAACTTATGGGACACAGTGTAGGCAGTGCTAAGAGGATAATTCATAGCCCTCAATGCCTACATTATAAAAGAAGACAAACTAAAATCAAAGGCATAACTGCACACCTCGAAGAACTACAAAAAAAACCAGCAAACTAATCCAAAGCAAATATAGGGAGAGAAATAACAGATGTGAGCAGGAGTACACAAAACTGAGAATAAAAAATAATAGAAAGAATTAAGAAAACCAAAAGTTGGTTCATTGAGGAGATCAATAAAATTGACAAACCTCAACTAGAGTCACAAAACAAAAAAGAGAGAAGATAGCATATAAATAAAATCAGAAATGAGAGAAGGAATATAACTATTGACTCTACAACAAAAAAAAGAACATAAAAGAATACTATATCCAACTGCATGCCAGAGAATTAGACAACTAGATGAAAAGAACATATTGTAGAAACACAATACTGACTCTAGAGAAAAAGATGACCTCAACAGACAAATTACTTGTAAAACAATCGATTCAGTCATCATAAACCTCCCAACCAAGAAAAGCCCAGGCCCAGGTGACTTCAAAGGTGAATTCTAAAAAATCATTCCAAGGAGAAATAATATCAATTCTTCCTAACCTCGTCCAAATAATTGAGGAAGAGGAAAAACTACCTAACTCATTCTGTGAAGCTAAAATGTTCCTAATACCAAAGCCAGATAAAGATGTTACAAAAAAAAGAAAAAGTCCAATTTCTCAAATGAATATAGAAGCAAAAATCCTTAACAAAATGCTATCAAATCAAATCCAAAAGCAAATTAAAAAAAAATTATACACCATGATCAAGTGGGTCTTATCCCAAGTATGCAAGGGTGTTCAACACAAGAAACTCAACTGACGTAATATATCGCATTAACAAATTGTGAAGGGAAAAAGCACATGATCATCTTGATTGACATAGAAAAGGCATGAGACGATATTCAGCAACTTTCTTGATAAAAACACTTCAAAAGACAGGAATAGAAGGAAACCTCCTCATATATGTAAAAAAAAAAAAAATACCACTAAATCATTCTCAAAAGTGAAAGGATAAAAGCTTTCCCTCCAGGTTCATAAACAAGACCAGGATGTTGAATGTCACCACTGCTATTCAATGTTTTACTATAAATTCTAGATAGAGCAATTAGGCAAGGAAAAGAAATAAAAGTCATCCAAATTGGAAAGGAAGAAGTAAAAGTTTCCCAATTTGCAGACAGCATGGTCTTATATATAGTAAGTCCTGACGTATCTACAATAAAACCACTAAAGGTAATAAACTAGTTCAGCAAAGTGGCAGGCTAAAAGATCAACATGCAAAAGCCAATAATGTTTCTGTATCCTCATAATGAACTATCAAAGGAGGAAATAAAGAAAAATATATATATTTACACTATCAACTAAAAGAATCAAATATCTAGGAAAAAAATTTACCCAAGGATGTAAATGACAGGTACCCAGAAAACTGCAAACATTTACTAAAAGAAATCAAAGAAGACCTAAATAAATGGAAGGGCAGTCCATGTTCATTGTTTGGAAGACTAAATATCATTAATATGTCAATTCAATCCAAATTGATTTACAGATTCAATGAAATCCCAATTCAAATTCTAGCAGTCTACTTTGCAGAAATGGGGTCCTCTTTCCCACTGTCAGGATGTGTTGTTAAGGGGAATTGCTTAACACCAAACACCAATCAGCTCTAACACATGGAGAAGTGCATTGCTGGGTTGCTAAGTAGAAGGAAGCTAAAGAGCCTCTCTCTTGCATGACCCTTCCAAAGCCCTAAGAGAGTCTTGCAGTGACTACACAGAAACACATATTTGAACATTTTGAAAAGTAAGATATTTTAATCACTGTTGTCTCAGATCTTTTTCCATTTTCTTTTCTCCTCTCACATGCCCTTTGATGTGTGGAGTGACGCTGGAGAACCATAGCTATTTTGGGAATCTGGAGAAGTAGAATTGGGTTGAATGTGATGTATTTTGGGATTCATAGTCACTTCCATTTAAACTTAAGCATTGTCAGCTGTACCAGAACAGAAACAGCCTTCACAGGATTCCCCAACATGCAAAATATGGAGTGTGTGAAGATACATGCTTTATGCACCATTAGTACAAAGAATTAAACAAGAGGTTGTAATCTACCAAGTTGGAGTAAAACTGAATTTTCTCCCTATTCTTTCTATAAAAAATGATATTGCCGAGTCATTGTCATATGAAAAATACATTGAAAGTGAGGGTAGCTAAAATTATAGGAAGTTATACTATAGAGGTATACCAGGCTATTAGTTAATAAAACAAACAAGCTTTTCTATGCATTTTCTGAAATTCATGATATTTGTTAGCTTTCTTAAGCTGTAATTTTTATGATTTCTTTTTTCATTCAAAGGAAATATTGACTTTTGAACTTTATTTTGGAATTATACTTTTGTTTTCCTATTCTTAGAGAAATTCCTCCAAATTTCACAAGCTTCATATGTTATGAAGCCTAGATTTTTCCCACAATGCAAAGAATAGATTCATTTTGCAAATTCATTTCTATTATGCTTAAACTACAAAACTTCACTATGGAGAAAAAAATAATAGCAAGGAAAGCTTGCTATTAAAACCTAATTACAAATTTTTTCCATTTTTTCCTCCTTATTAAAATAGTCTTCCTGACAAATAGAAAATGTTCAATAATAAAGAAAAAGCAGGAGGATAGCTACTGCTGCAGTATGACTCAATGATTTAATTGTAATCAGTTGGCTGAATGATTTATCGAAGTATGTTGTGGGAACTGAATAATTCAGACTGTACGGAGCTGTTTCTCCAATAAAAAACCTTGATTTGTATTATTAGGAGATTTCCATTGTATAAGTACACCCACCATACTCATTCAACTTGCCAACCATTTAATAATCAACTCCAAATTCCAGAATATTTAACAATCAGCTCTTCGGAACTGTGCTGTGCTGAATGCAAAAGCACAGAAAATGCATTCAGTCATATTAAAAGCGAATTCAATGAAACTGTTAATTTGTGTTGATGGAGATAACTGAATGATGAAGCTCACAAATGGTTTCACCCCTAGAATGGTACATTCATTAATTTGTGAAGCCCACACTCAGCTTGCTGACTCTCAATTTATGCCTGTATTCTTTGCAAAATATAGACAAATATCAATATTTAATTACTTTTACCAGGAGTATTGGAAAAAGAGTACAAAGTACACTTAAATTTGCAATATCCATGTTACAGCACGAATACTTGCAAGTGGTTATTATATGCAGTTAAAAGCCCCCTGACCCAACTGTACATGTCGTGATAAAACACCACTTTCAATGTCTTTACAGCAGAAGCCACCCTAGTGAGAAATGCTGTAATTTTCAAGGGACCAAAAATTCAATTAAATTTTTGGAACAGAATACAAGAGTTAATGATGCTTAATAATGCCACTCTTTAAACAAACTTGACGCTACAGTTGGTTCACATAAAGTACATAGCATGTATATGTGAATGTTGCAAACATCAAGGTCCTATATGAGGATTGCTTACATTTTACATGGTTCATTTTATGACAACACAAACAAGTCCTCCTCTCCACTTCTCCCTTACTACCCTACAGTTGGGTGTGTCACAGAAAAATCTGGAAGTTAGTATTCCATCCCTGCTTACTTCACCATCTATACCTCCACCACAGGGAAGTAAGATAATTTAAGACATTACCCTACATAAAATTCTTAAGGGATTTTTATTGCCTACAATATAAAGACCATACATTGTATTGTTGCAGAAAAAAGCCTTATTATCTGGCTGCAAGTTTCCTTTTCAATTTTCATGTAAGCTCTCAAACATATCGCTCTGGACATACAGAATTTCCAATCACTTTTTTTTTTAAAAATATGTCATTGATATCCATGTACTTTTATCTGAAGTATCTGTATTTTCCTTAAGTCTACTAGTATTGTAAAATGCATGTTCTTCTCTGCCCAAGCATCATTCTTTGCACAGTTTTTCCAGGAGCAGGGATTAAAATCCTTCTTCAAGTTTACCACTGGTGCGAAGAGGCAGCTCTTCCCTTGGTCTCCCCAGTCTTTTACAGTTAATGCAGAGAAGCTGTTATACTTCATATAATGAGAATTAGAATCCACTGGCTAAACGTCTTTAACGCTTAGCCATTGGCATTCATTTTTCATTCTCATCACACAGACACGTTGCTTTATAGATAGTCACACTGACGCATTGCTCTATATCCATTCACAATATGCCTGGATATGACTTTTAAAATGTGCTCTAAAACACTTTGCACTAAGACTTACGCCTTTGCTTCCTTTATCTTGCAATTCATTTATATGGATCACATGCTCTGTAATTCTTGTTAGTTCTCTAAAGTTCGTGTAATTTATGAGATCATGGTTTCCAATTTTAAATATTTTCTATATTTACCTTAATGTAGCTAGCATTTAAACTGCCTTTTAACAGCACTTAACTTTGAGAGGCAATATATATCCTTTGTTATTAGAAGAACATTGTTAGAAATAATAATATATAATAACAATCAGTTTCAGATCTTCTATGAATAAAAATCAATCCCTACTCACAAACCCCTTATAATCTATAATCTAATCATTTTTAACTTTGAAAGTTTAAATTTGACAAGTGAAACACAAAAGTACTTTGTATAATGTTAATTTAAGGTCAATTCTTGTATTTATTTAAAAATAGTTATATTATGTCAGAGCAGAGATTGTTAATTTGTCTCCAGGATAACTGTGTCTATAATTCTACCATTTTAGGAGCAGAAAAACATTTGGGGATAGGTAGTGTTGCTATCTGGTTATTAAAGAAGGAAAGTCGTCTCACAGGGTCAGAGTTGAGGAGGTCAGGTCCAAAGTTATTCAGAGACGTCAGAAATAAAATCTGAAGCCTAAAGTTACAAGATAACAGAAAGTTAAGATAAAAGAATGTAGTGTATTTAGTTGAAGATACAAATTTGCAAAATAATTCAATGGATATCCGATGCTTAAGAGAAATTAAAGTATTAGTAGGGGGCCTGTGCTTGTTAATAAGTTGGTATTATTTTCCCAGATTGCCTTATTTGATATGTGATGTGCTTTAAGTTGCCAGATAGGATATATTAATGGCCTCTGACAAATATTTTAGAAACACTCTCTGTCTCAAATGAACTTAAATGACACAGTTAGGTTGCTTTTACCATCTCACTGATACAACTTTCTCCCCTTCACTGAAAATTTTTCTCTTGCTCTTACGTTTGCGAAGCTTTATTTTCTCAACACCAGGCAATCTGTCACTCCATGGTCTGTTCAAATTTATTTGTATATATTTCCCCCTCTTCATCTCCAAATATGATCTCTTCAAAAAGGTGTTAGATTTCAATATAAAATAATAGGTAAAAAATAAATAAATCAACAAACCCATATCCTAGCACTGAAGACACGAATTGTTGGTACCTGGCGGTCAGTAACCATGTGACAAATGAACCATGTAAGAAATACTTTGCATGTCTTATTTAGATTGGAGATCTGACTGCAGCACTGGGAAGCCCATGGATATTATCAACTCTTAGCTTCCTGTTGGAAGTAAAGAAAATTCCTTAAATATAAAGTTTCAGTCACAAGGTGAATATTAGGTCCACATTTACATTCCAGATGGTCAAGGTCTCCTTCTTTTTTATGTTATGCTGCAGTGGGTTGGAAAGTACAGAGCTGAAAATGGTCCAAATTCTCTGCTAGATAAATGAATGGGTATGATGAATAATCAGCAGAATAGGTTTCCTTGGCATTACTGCAAGGAGGGAACATAGAAGATGAATGACAAACAAAATTGTTTTAAGACCTAAATTGTCAGTGCTTGAGCTTGATTGCTGTGCACATATCCGAAAGTTTCTAGATTTAAGAAAAGATTTAATGAAATAGCCTCTTCCTTTTTCTTTAAAATGGTAATTAATAACTTTGAAATTAAATAAAAGAATACCCTGAATGAAACCTACTTCAACTTTTCACAGAACTTTATCAATATGAATGTATTATAAGACAATATGACTAGAAAGATGAAACTGAAGTAACAAAATTCAAAAGAATATGAAAATTCAAGTGATGTCTAAGACAGCTATGCCGAATTTCAAAGTAGCTGGGCAAGAAGTACCATTTCAAGGACTCTAAACCCAAAATGAAAATACTAAAAGTCAGAAAGTAAAATTGCAGGTTTACTATCTGAAAGTATTTCTTGGAGAAGGAGAGACTGCTATGCTCGAGTCTCTACTCTTGGCCCACCACAGAGGAAAGTGAGGGTCTTAAGAGACACCCCAATGGCATTACTAGCCACAGCACGTGCGTCTCCTGTAGCTTGGAGACTCAGTGGATTGCGTCTAAACCACACATGACATATCAAAAGTCCATGAAGGTGATTTTCTCCGACATCAGAGAGTGAGAGAGACATGACTTAACTGGTATCCTCCTGCGTCCCAACACCTATGGCCATGCCCTTCTGGAGCATGTGTGATGTGTGTGAGAGACAGAGCTCATTGGTTTGAATCTGTTATGCTGTTTTAATCCATTCTTGTGGAGACAGACGTATTGTGGGTGGGACCTTTTTGTTTCAATTGAGAGATGACAGCCCATTCAAGGTTGGCCTTAATCCTTTACTAGACACCTTTGTGAAGAGGATAAAAGACAGTCAAAGCCCAAAGAGCTTAGAAAGAAACACCCAGAAACATTTTGAAGATAACCATTGACACTAGAACCAGGAGAGAAAGACCGGTAGATGTCACCATGTGTCTTTTCTGTGACAGGAGAACTCCAAATGCCAGCAGTGTTTCCTTAAAGAAATATCTTCCTCATTATGCCTTCATTTGGACGTTTTCATAGGCTTGGAACTGTAAATTGGTAACCTAATGAAATCCCATTGAAGAAACCCACATATTTCTGATAAAACGCCTTTGGTAGCTTTAGCAAAACTTAAACAGCAACCATTTTAAATTTGGCACAATCCACAAAAAAATTGCTAGAAATAAGAAGCAATTTTGGCAATTCTGTGAGATACCAGATCAATATACAACAATCAACTGTATTTCCATTTTACTAGTTTTGAATGATCCAAAGATGAAATTAAAATAAAATAATTTCAAAAGAATAAAATACTTAGGAATATTTTTACAGTACATATGAGAGTTTTACATTGAAAATTACAAAATTATGGAAGAAATAAAGAAGACAACTAACTAGATGTCTGTTCCATGTTCATGGATTGAAATAATTAATATTGTTTAGATAGCAATCCTCCACAAATTGGTATAAAAATTCAATACCAAGTCTATCAAAGTCCCAGCTGCCTTTACTTGCAGAGATTAACAAGCTGATCTTAAATTTCATATAGAAATGTAAGAGGCCCAGAATGACCATACACATCTTGAAAAAAGGAACAAAGTTAGAGCACTCACACTTGTTGATCTCAAAACATACTAAAAGAAAAAGCTGCAGAAATCAAAGATTGTGATATTGGCAAAAAGATGTACATATAGATCAGTGGAATAGGTTTGAGATTATAGAAAAAAATACATTATTCCTATACCGATTGATTGCCAAGATAATTCAATCAGGAAAGACTAGTCTTTAACATATGATATTGCGATAAATGGATATCCTCTTGTATACAAATGAAGGTGACCCCTAACACCCACAGATAGAAACTTAACTGAAAATGGATCAAAAATCTTAATGTAAGAGCAGATAACAACAATAATAATGACATTTGATTAAGCAACATTTTCTTACCTAGAACACCAAAAGAACAAGCAACAACAGAAAAAAGTGGACATAACTGGCTTCATCAAAATTTAAAACTCTTGTAAAAAATAAAACTTTTGCACTTTAAAAGATGCCATCAAAGAGATGAAAAATATTTTCAAATTATATTTATGGGAATAACTCTCACAACTCAACAATATAAAGACAAGTAGCACAATTGAAAAATGGGCAAAAGATTTGACTATACATTCCTCTAAAAAGGACAGAAAATGCCAATAATCACGTGGAAACACATTTATCATTACCCAATAAGAAAAACGAAAATCAAAACCATGATGACTTATTCCTTTACATGCTTTAGAATGACTATAAACAAAATGATAGTCAATAACAAATGCTGGTGACGTGGAGAAATTGAAATCCCCCTATGGTGCAGTGGGAATATACAATGATGCAGCTAGTTGGTGTTCTGGGTAAGAAAAAGCAGTTTTGCAGCTCCTTGAAATGCTAAACACAGAGCTACAATGTGACCCAGAAATCCCACTACTAAATATATACCCAAGAGTAATAAAAACAGGTTCACGCAAAGACATGTACAGAAATTCTCATAGCGACATTAGTCACAATAGCTTAAAGTTGGAAAAATCCACAACTGATAAATAGATAAACAAAATGTGATATACACATAAAGTGAAATTTTATTCAACCATAAAAAAGAATGATGTTCTATTATATATGGCAACATACCTGAATTTTGAAAACATGTTCACTGAAACAAGCCAGTGACAAATGACCATAAAGTTTTTATTCTATTTTAAGAAATGTCCAGAATAAGCAAATCCAAAGACCCAGAATATATATTAGTGATTTTTAGTGCCTGAGAGTAGGAGAGAAAAGAGAGTGACTACTAAATGGGGTCTAGGGTTTCTTTAAAGGATATTATAAATGTTCTGGAATTTGATAGTGGCGCTGCTTATGGTTGCAGAATTTTGTGAATATGCTAAACAACCATTGAAATATATACCTTTAAAGGTTTAATTTTATGACATGGGAATTATATGCCAATTAAAGTAAAAGAAACAAATACACAGAAAAGAGGATTTAGAGGAGCAAAATTTGATTCTTTAAAAAAAGAAATTAGTAGGCAACCTTATATCAAAACTGCACAAAAATGAAAGAAAGTATAAGAGGACAAAATTTAATCTAGGATTTATCCTTCCTCCGACATTTAATTTTAAGAAGCTTTTACCTACTGGGAAGATCAGAGATTAGAAGAGTTTGTTTTTTTATTCCCCTAACCTAGTAACATCTGTACTCTCTAAATTCTGCTTGCAAACTGGCCAAGTCTTTCTTCTCCTTATCTCCCTCTGTCAATATACTAGTATACACACAACTAGAGGCCACAAGTTGACATTTAGTTAGTCTAACATGAAACAATATTGCTAGAATCTAAAATGCCAATTATATGCATTTTCAGTCTTCCAAGTTAATGCTGAAAAATGTTTGAATTTTCAGTGAGCAGTGAATAATTCTTTACTATATAATTTTCCTGTGCATCATTTGAGACCAACTAAAATTTATTGTTTATCAGAAATTTAACTAAATGTCTCATATTTTATCTAAAAACCCTCAGAATACCTCATATTTTAGTTTTGTTACATTGCAAGATGTCTTTGCCACAATAATTCTGCAAAATAATAAATCGCAAACTTGCAAACATAATAAACATTTATTGTGACCTAGAATGCAATGGGTTGATTGGATGCCTTTGCTAAAACAGCCACGCTTGGTGGATCTCATCTGGGCTCAATCATGCATCTAAGGTCAGCTTTCATGTGGAATATGTGTTGCCTGGTCTCAGTTGTCCCAAGTTCGAAGGATTTGGCTCTTCTCTGGTGACCTTTCATCCTCCAGTAAGATTTCTGTGGCAATGATATGGGTTTAAAACTGGGAGAACAACCAATAAAAGCCTCTTGAGACCTTCTTTTGAAATGGGAAATCTCACTTTTACCACTTTCTAGTGGAAAAACACAAGAAGCAAGGGCAGTCCACTTTGAAAGGGTGGGAAGAAGACTTCACTTCCTGATGGGAGGAACAGCAAGATACATAACAAAAGGTGTGGATATGGAACTTTGGGAATTGTAGCTATTTTTCAAACAATCTAACTTTAAAAATGTAAAATTTCTAAGGAAAACATTAGAAAAAGAAATTCATCTGTATATTAAAAATAAAGATTTTTTATCCTTGGGATGAAAGTTTGTTTTTGCATTTTATAAAGAATATAAATGCAATAAATGACCTTAAGTGTTAGAGGAGAAAAATACTGTTTGATAACTGCAAAAGAAATTTGGTAAAATTAAACACCCATTTATAAAAATTTTCCTGTCCTATCAATGACAAAATTATCTCCTTTAGACTGATAATTTACATTCTTTCAAAAGCACAATGGATACCACTCTTAATATTAGAAAATATAGAAAACATACTTCTTACAATAGCATCAGCAAATACAAAAGTCTAGAAGTAATCTAATAAAATGTGAGAAAGCCCTGAAAAAAGTAATGGAAAGAAATTTTACACGTATGGCCCAAAAGTCTTAGTCTGGTAATGATATTGGTTCTATATCTGCCTACCAATTCAATGAAAAAAATTATTATTTATCTGACATAGTAGTAATATGTGGAATTTGGTTAAAGACAGAGATTCAGATCAGTGATGAAAAAATATCTACTGAATTTTCTTTGGGTAAATCACTCCCTATAATTTCAAAACATCATATAGCAACAAGTAATTAAAATTGTGGTTCTCTGTTGGGATAAACACATATGCATAGAACAGAATAGACAACACAAAGCATACAAAGACACTGCCAACTTATTTTTGACAAAGTTTCTGTGTCTATTCACTAAAGGAAGAAGAGCCTTTTCAACAGATGGTGTGGAAGTAATTTGTTAACCATAGGCAGCAAAATTAACCAATTGGAACTTCATATTTTGTATTAAAAAATTTAACCTGAAATGAATAATAGATTCAAATCTGTAATATAGAATCATAAACTTTCAGAATAAAATATAATAGAAAATTCTCAAGGACCTAGCATCTGGTGAAAAGTTCTCAAAAAGAAAAAAAAATCAGTAAATAGGACCTCCTCAAAATCAAGACTTTCAGCTGTGAAAGACCCTGTTAAGAACATGAAAAGAGAACATACAAACTGGGAGAAAATATTTGAAAACCATATATCTCCCAAGGGACTCATATCTAGAAGGTATAAAGACATTTCAATATTCAACATTTAAAAAATCAAGCAAATGATCCAACCAAAAAATGGACAAATGACATGAACAGACATTTCACCAAGGAGGATTTATTGATGGCAAATAATCACTGGAAAAAAATTGGTCAGTATCATTAGCCATTGTGGAATGTAAATTAAGATCATGATAAGATATCACTGTACACTTATTAGAAAAATAAAACAAAAGGAAAAAATATTAGTGTCAATATCAAATAATGCAATGTTTTAGAGGAACTAGAATTCTCAAACATGGCTTGTGGGAATGTAAAGAGTATACTTACTTTAGAAAAAAATTTAGAAATTCTTCTTTTCTAGAAATGAAATTCACATTTAAAATAAAACCCAGCAATTGCATTCCTGGGCCTTTGTCCCAGAAAATGAAAGTTTATGTACACACAAATACCTTTAGATTGCTGTTTATAGGAACTTTACTTTTAGTAGCCCGAGACTCAAATAAGCCAAAATCTTCCGCAATATATGGATGGTTAAAGAAAGCATGGTATATTCATAGTATGGAATATGACTCATCAACAAAAAGAAACAAATTATAAATACAAGCAATACAGAAATCAATGGCAGTAAGTTGTGTGAAATATATAATTTTAAAATCTCACATATGTTATGATTCCATTCTTATGGTCACATTCTTGAAATGACAACATTTTAGAGATGGAAATAGATTAGGGGTTTTCAGGGTCAGACATGGTGGGTGAGAGAGGAGTTGGGTGTGATTATAAAGGTGGGTGTGACTATAGAGGTGATAGTCCTGTATTTTGCTTGCAGTATGCAAGCACTGGATTTAAACAAATTTAAATGCAGTGGATTTAAACAAATCCACCCATGTGACAAAATGACAGAATTGTATTCAAATATACCAATGTCAATGTCCTGGTTTTGACATCTTACTCTAATTGTATAAGATGCAGCCATTTGGGGAAATGGGTAAAGGTTCCTAGGGATCACTTTCAACTATCTTTTTAACTTCCTGTGAATCATTAATTTAAAAAAAGTAAACGTTTGACTTTTCAATAAGTAGTTCTAGGACAATTTATTATATATAAGTTCAAAAAAGGGGCATTGGACCCTTTATATCAAAAAAATTGTTTCCTGTGGATAAACATACTGAAAGTGAAAGGCACAACTATGAGGATTTATGATGAAATTTAGGAAGTTCACGGCAGCATAGAATTTTTCAACTGTACAAGAAATTTATTTAACAAATTATGAGAATTCCTAAATGTCATTAGTAAAAAGACACAGAACTAAAGAGAAAATGGTTAAAATAAACATGAATAGGCATCAAAAAAAGAGGAATTCAAAAGTGATAATGAACATGTAATTAATATTTTTAAAAAATCATATGCAGTCACAAATTTTGTATGTATTTTGAATTATTGAAGCTACCAGAATGCAATATACCAGAAATTAAGCAACTTTTAAAAAGGGAATTTATTTCATTACAAGTTTACGGTTCTAATGCTGTGAAAATGTCCAAATTAAGTCACCATAAAGACGTTAACGTCACTCAAGAAAAACTGCTGCCATCTGGAAAAGGTCTGTCAGCTGGGAAGTCACATGCCTGGCATCTGCTGGTCTCTTTCTCCTGAGCTTCATTGCTTTCAGCCTCTGTTTCCTGTGGGAATTCCTCACTTGGCTTCTCCAGGACTGAATTTTATCTATTGACTTCCTTTGGCTCTCTAGACTCTGGCTTGCTTAACATCTCATGGGAAGGCATATGGAGACATCTTCTGGGCTCTGTGTCTCCAAACATCTGGGTCCCATCGATTTTGTCACTTCTACTCTCAAGTGTCTGCATCTGAGGTTTCTCCAAAACATTTCCCCTTTTAAAGGATTCTAGTAAGCTAGTCCAGACTTACCTTAAATAGTTTCAAACTGGCACGGTACACACAAGAGATAAACATGAATTCAGCATTCATTGTTTTCAAGTCTGAAGAATAGTGGTGGAAGTGCCAATTACAACAGTCATTAAGGAAATAGATTGGTAGTGCATATTCAATTTGAATTCTGACCCAATATTTCACTCTTAAGTATGTTCCATAGATCAAGTTTAGTACCAGGAACCATGCCTAAGCAATATTCATTGCAATATGGTTTGTAAGGACAGAAAATTGGGCATAGAAGTTTCCATAAATAGTAAGTTGAGTTAATATCTGTGAACTAGTCATATAGTGGAATACTACATAGCAGAAAAAAAAACTTATAACCAAGTACCTCAGCACTGATGGACCTTACAGGCATAATGTTGAGAGAAAAAACACAACAGAGTGCATAAATACAGTAATATTCTATTTTTATTAAGTATGAAAACAGGCAAAACCAGTTAATACTTTGCATAGGGATGCATATCAGTAAGAACATGTAGGAAAGCAAATAAATGACATAGACATTATTCATGACATGATTACTGCTGGATAAAGAAGGAGAAGGCGAAGAATCAGCAGAGGGAGAGAGGCTTCTAGGTGACTGACACTATTCTATTATTAGCCTGGAATATTGAGTCCATAAGTGTTCATTTCAAATTTCTTCTTTTAACTCTCCTGTGAATATGATATATTTCACAACAAAACATCATAGAAAAGCTTGTCTGTGCACTATGTGGCAGATAATAAATAATCAGAAGCACCAGAATGTTGCTTCCACTGTAACTACACAAAAGTTGTTAAATTACAGAAACACCTCATTGTTAGAGCATTGGAGAATCATGCAAGTAATGAGGAAAAGATTATTTAAACTTCCACAGTGGGAAATTCCTTCATAAGCAATTTGAACTCATTGGCTATTATATGATCTGGAGGCATCTATTGTTTGTATGCATCGGCCTTAGGAAGAATGCTGTTATTGAGGAAAAGAGAATCAGCATGTGTTTCTGTGGTTATGTGGGCTGGTGTCATAGACTGGAATCTGGAGTTCTAAATGCACAGGCAATCTTTCCCTGTGGATATTTGATGAGTGCTGCTATAAATTGGGAGTTTGGGTTCCCATACTGGAAAGGCAGAATGACATTTCCTGCAGGCTCAGGTGCTTAGTACACAAACTTGTGGTCTTGGTAGGAGACAACCATGAAGGTTATCCCCCTTTGAAACAAGTTGTCAGATATTGAAACCTCTGGGACATCAAGATAAATACCCAGGTGCGGGACTTTCAGGATTGAGTATAAAGAACGCTGTTAGGTTCTCAATTACAACACTGGGAAAGACACAATAAAGAAGGAGATTTGGTTAGGAAGGCAGTGCAAACTATCTTGAAGTACTAGGAAACAATCCTTCTATAAGGAGAAAGGGCTATATCAAACATAGGGTCGACATCACTGTCAAGATATTCGTCATACTCTAAAGTTGTGTATTACAGAGTTTAAAGTGAATCATAGAACTTTTATAAGATGAGGAGGAACAGGAAAAAGGAAACCCTGCAGAGCATAACACAGCACAAGAAATATGCCAAATAGAGTAAAATATATGCACAATCAGTGGTCCGGGATATGAGGAAAGGGAATGAGGTCACAACAAAATTTAAAATATTTATAGCTAAGAGTTTTACAAAATTAAGGAAAGGTAGCAAACTATAGATTCAAGAGACTAATGAAACCCAAGTAGATAAACATAAAGAAAAGTGAACTGAAGCACATTAGAGTAAAATAGCTGAAAACTAACAACAAAAAAATCACAATAAAAAAAGATAAAAAGAAACCAGTTCCAAGAGATAGAACATTAGATGTCAAATGTGACATATTAAAGAAGAAAGTGCTTAGTTTTTTATATGTCTATAGCATAGTCCTAAAGCCCACTCAAACTATAAATTTACCAGCTCCCCCAAATAAAGTCTTTAGTTATTAAAAAAAGGGGGACATTACTTTGAAAGAGCAACAACTAGACTGATATCTATTTTCAACCAAAACCATAAAAGACAAAAAAATTGAATGCAATTTTTAAAGAAGTGGGGAAAAACCAACCCCATCAAAAGTCTGTTTAATTAGTCTATACTTAACTAAAAAAATTAAAATGAAATAAATAGCTTTTTAGCTGTAGCAGATGAGAAGCTTTATATTCAGAAGACCTGTATTACAATAAATAATAAGTACTTAGTTCCTTTTCAGGTTAAGGAAAATGAAGATGGATGTAAGAATACAACTTCAGGAGAGAAACAAAAGAGGGTAAATATATTGATAAACAAAATAATATTGATGCGTTCTAGTTTGCTAGCTGCTAGAATGCAATATACCAGAAATGGAACAGCTTTTAAAAGGGGAAATTTAATAAGTTGCTAGTTTACAGTTCTAAGGTGGAGATAATGCCCCAATTACAACAAGTGTATAGCAATGTCCAGTCAAAGGTATCTAGGGAAGGATACCTTGGTTCAAGAAGGCTGAGGAAGCTCAGGGTTTCTCTCTCAAGTGGAAGGGCACATGACAAACATAGTCACAGTTTCTCTCTCATCTGGAAAGTCACATGGTGAACATGGTCAGGGTTCCTTTCTCATCTGGAAGGGCACTATGGCGGACACAACGTCATCTACTAGCTTCTTCTCCTGGCTTCCTATTTCATGAAGCTCCCTGGGAGGCATTTTCCTTCTTCATCTCCAAAGGTCGCTGGCTGGTGGACTCTGCTTCTCATGGCTATGTCATTCTGCTCTGCTCTGTCTGAATCTCTCATTCTCCAAAATGTTTCCTCTTTTATAGGACTTCAGAAACTAATCAAGACCCACCCGAATGGGTGGAGACATGTCATCACCTAATCCCGTTTAACAACCACTCTCGATTGCATCACATCTCCAGGGAGATGATCTATTTACAGTTTCAAACATGCAATGCTGCATAGGGATTAAAAGAAACGGCTGCCTTTATAAAATGGGATTAGGATTAAAACATGGCTTTTCTAGGGGACATACATCCTTTCAAACCAGCACAGATAGTTTAAAGAAATTTCCATAAAAACAATTTCTATAAAAAGAAATGTGCAAAATTATTCACAACAGCTTTATTCATAAAACCAAAACCAGGAAACAACCCCAAAATCCATTAACATAGAATGGGATTAATACATACATTTTCATTTTATCAAATATCAGACAGCTATACAAAATAACTTACTGATGTGTACATACACCGTGGTTTAATTTCAAAAATATTATGTAGGATAAAGTGTGTCAGATAAAGAAAAGAGTACATATTGCATGGTTCCATTCATTAAAAAGTTAAGACTGTGTACTAGTTCAAAATTGTGATATAATTGATTAATTTGCGGAGTAGAAATGTTTATTAACCATAAATAGTCATTAGGAATCCTGGGATAATGAAATATTTTCTATGTGACAATGCTACACTTATGTAACTTGGTAATTGCCCAAGTATATCTATATATTAAAAAATCCTCAAGAAGTACCCTTAGTTTACTTTTATATATGTATGTTATGATGCAATAGACATTTTAAAAAGCAGTAGAAAATGGATAAATACTTTCTTTCATATGGAAAAGCAATGCACACAGATTACTTATCTCACACTATGCAGAAAATAATGACCCAGAGATTACTTGTAAATTTTAAATTTCCTTTATGATCTCAGGGAAAGGAAAATATTCTCTAAAATGTGCAAAAACATATACCATAAAATAGTATAAATAAAATTACACTGATACTAAGAACTTCTCTCCAAAAGTCACCACCGAGCAATGAAAAGATATACTACAGAATGAGAGAAGATATTTGTAATACAACTGAAAATTAATGAACATTCAAAATATATAGTCATTCCTAAAAACATAAAGAAAAGAAAAATAATAACTAGAAAAAAAAAGCAAAATATGATTCCTGAAGTTTATCAGGAGAGAAACAATATTGTCGTATAAACACATGAAAGTACTATTCAACTGCCATGTACTCAGAGAAGTGAAATCATAAACAGAGTAAAAATCATTTTGGGACCAACAGATTAGCAAAAAATCACAAAGTAAAAATGTAAAATCATTTGGAAAGCAATTTGGTCCAGTTTTTTAAATTGGATATTGAGGCCTCTAAGATCTGCCACTCAACTCTTATATTTATAGTGAAGAGAAACTCTTGCATTTGTGTACCTGAAAATATGTACAGGAAGCTCTCAGCAACACTGTTCATAAGCAACAACATTAGAGAACAACTCGGATGTCTATTACAGTTCAATATGTATGTATTTTACAATATATTTACACAATGGAATGGACAATGTTTTCATTTCTTAGACTGCTCCAGCAAATACCATGAAATGGATTAACTTGAACAATGACAATGAGAATTTATTTTTTCACTGGCTGGAGGCCAAGAAAATGTCCAAATCAAGGCACCATCAGGGTGATGATCAGGGTTCACACCCACAGGTTGGATTAAATTTAAGAATATGTTTTTGTGGGGAATAGACAGCTTCAAATCACCATGTACAGAGAAGAAAAACTTAACAGAAGGTGAAAGTGACTGGAGCACGCTATTTTTATAATGCTCAAACACAATAAACCTGAACAGGATGGTTAAGGAAATACACATGTGCGACTGAAATATTTTTAACAAGGCAGGGGAATAAGAAACACAGAATTAAGAGAGAGATACCTATGGGACTGAAGTAGGGAAGGGGTAGGTAGGTGATAATTGTCTAGTTCTTACATTGCTATCAAGTCAAGACAGGCTCACTTCATAAAGTGTGTGTGTTTCGTAGATTGAATTCTGGCCCTTACAGGGATATATTCAAGTCCTAACCCCAGTCCTGTGAAAGGAATGTGGTCCAGGTTAAAGATGGTAATTAGTTAGATGTGACTAAACTTATTTAGGGAGGGTCCTTGTCCAATATGAGTTCTGTTACATGGAGAGAAACGTGTTTAAAGTTAGGAGGAGACCAACAGAGATGACACCCATGGGACTTAGGCAGAGACTGAGTCGTGGGTTGCCAGCCAGCCTCAAAACCCTACAGATGTTGGAGGAAAGGAACCTGCTGACATTCTGATCGCATGCCTGGCTCCAGAAATGGAAGACAATCAACTTCTGCTGTTTTAAGCCATCCATTATGTGTAGTTCTCCACTGTGGCAGCCCTAGGAAACTAACACAATGCACACATGACACAATATAATGTGTGTGTATATGTATTCATACATTAGGAAGAGAGATAGCACATAGAATATGGTGTTATTCATCCAGTGTTACATAATAAAATGCTTTTACAGTGAAGAACTGTTTCAAAAATCAGATTGTATTTTTAAAGAAGAGAAGAGGAGGGACCCCTCAAGGACTGCAAAATCAGCAGGTAACTAGTGCATTAAGCTAAACCAATTTTCCCTTGAGAAAAAGAAGCCTATCATTAGGATGGACCGGATCTTGTGTAGTTGTTCTAAAAGCTTCCTTTTCCTTTTCTGGCCTGAGAGAAGAAATGCCCAAGACAGACTTTTGCAGTAGTGCAGCCTCAGATGAATGAGTTTTCCAGGCATAGGTCCTGACTGAAGGGGCCCTAGAGCTTAACTCAGATCCACAGACAGTGGGATCTAGGGGAAAAACATTCACGGTAGAGCTGAAGAAAGGAATGTTCCCAAATCTCACGGAAACCAATCAGCTGCACCACAGAGGCTCCCGGCGTGGCCGCTGATTAGAGCACAAAGAGCAGGTCAGAGTGTCACGAATCTGGGGAAAGGCTGCCATGCTTAATGGGTACAGAGTTTCTATTTGGGTGATGAAAATGTTAAGGGGGTGAGTTGTGGTGATGAGAGCACAATTTTGCGAATGTAATCAACATCACTGACTTTTATACTCAAAAATGGTTAAAATGGAGCTGAACATACACTGCTGGTTTAATTTAAAACAGAATGGATATATTAAATGTGCCAATTTTGGTCATTTTTGTTACTTCTGCATTCTCTATCTAAAAGGAAATTTCCTTTGAAATTTTAAAGAAATTTGAGTTATAGAAATGTATTATGAAAAAAAAGTGAGGCTCTCAGTTCACTTAAGGATTGGCTATATAATCTGTAAATGGTATAGATTTTCTAACTCTACTCATTGGTATTAATGGAATGGCTTGTACAATATGCAAAAGAATGTCATTTCTCAGTAGGAATCAAAAACCGCATCCCTACAAACCCTGAAATTCTGAGAGGCAGCCCAAGTTGGTTAACCTATTTAGAGCACATGTGACCATCTCAAATTTATCACTTTTCACCCCACTTTGGTCAACTGCTTTAAGGAGACATGGAGTCATTGGGAAGGAGGTTATAGGAAACTTGTCTAATGGAGATTTTCCTGAAAAGGTGTCATTTCTCAGTTACTTAAAAGCATCTATGTATATACAAATGTACAATTAATATTAAATATTATAAGTGAGACTTCATTTTCCAGTAAGAATTTGGAGACAGCTGTAATTTAACCTCCCTTGTTTATGTTGTAGATACAGTAGAAATTTAGCTGCAATAAATTGATGGCATACACTTAGTGACTTGTTTTCTGATTAAAGAAAAACATGATCTACCAACAGTGACTTCTTCGTGACCCCATGCTGTGAAACTGTAGGTAACTGGGAAACCTTATAGCATATTCCAGGCAGTCAGAACAGAATAATGTCGACTTGAATTCTGCAAGAACATGTCCGTGTTATGAAAGAACATTCGTTCCTTCATCTTCATGTTGTGAGCTGTTTGTATTTCAATTTTTCAAGTTGTATACATTTCAAAGTTTCACAGTAATCGGGTTTGATGGGATGTTGTTGAAGGCAATGATTGTCATCTCTCTTTCCGTGTTCCTACTTGATGATTGACTGGAAACCTGTTTTAAATGTTTATTTCCAACGTTTCTGAACAGGGAGAATACATGCTGTGAGCCATTGGTTGAGTTTGGATAGATGTGTACTGTATAGATTTAATGACCCTCCATTTTAGAAAACGTGAGTGAAAGTAAGTATATAATATGACTGGATCCAGGGGACATTGATTTATACTACTTAGCATGTGTGCAATGGAAATATACACAAATAGCCCAGCCAAAATTCTAGGCAAAATGTGCTATCCTAGCTGTCTGGATGACATCAGGGCTTACAATATCCTAGGTAGCTGATGCCTTCGGTTTCTGAAAGAGGAATGACAAAATGGGTATACAACCAGTAGAACTTCACTATGTGTAAATTTACCTAAATAAAGAGGATAAAATTAAAAGAATGATCTATCTCTAATAATGGCAAAAAATGCTACAGAAAAAGCCATGGCATATTAGAAAAACAAAGTGACACAGTGAAAATCTTGCTACGAAATAAACTCTATGTGAGATGAAGAGTGGACAAGGCTTTGTGCACTCTGTTTTTGTTAGGGTATAAACCACGAATGCCAGGACGCTTTAAATGAATGAATCTTCCCTGTCATCAGTAGCAATTTGCAATGAAGTTGATAAATTGTCTCTGTTTGTCAGTTCGTGTCCTTCGAGGAGGGACCAAGAAGATATTCAATGTGCAAGAGATTTATTAGAGAATGCCTGGGATAGATAAAGGGAGAGGGAGCAGGCACAAGTAAGGGAGCATTGGGACCATAATGGAGGAATAACACGTGCAAAAAGAGAGGGCATGGTACTAACTAGCAGCTCATCCACATAAAATAAGATCTTTGTAGAAACAAGCAAGGGATGGTGGCTTAGATTACCAGGGAAGCTATAAGAAAATACCACAAATTTGTGGCTTCAAGAAACAGAAATGTATTTTCTCACAGTTTTGGAGGCTAGAATTCCAAATCAAGGTGTGGCAGGGTCATCAAATCAAGGAGTGACTTCCCCTGAAGTCTGTAGCGTTTCACCAACTTGAATTTGGCAAGATCACGTCTGTGTTACGAAGGGACAATTCATTCATTCATCTTCATGCTGTGAGCTGTTTGTAGTGTAGTTTGCTGACAATCCATAACTCAGTCTCTGGCTCCTCTCTTTGCCCGCCTTTCTGAAACCAAATTTCCTCTCCTTATAAGGATACTAGTCATGTTGTATTAGTACCTAGCCTAACCCCGGTTGGCCTCATCTTAGCCAATATCTCCTGAGATCCTATTTAGAAATAGGATATCCTATTCTAAAGGATCTGAAAATATCCATGAGACCAGGGATTAAGCTTGGATATATCTTTTTGGGGAACACAATTCAAATCATAATGCAACTTTTCTTTAGAAATGATATGGAGAGTGAAAGGCTCAGCATAATGTAATTGGTCAGATTACAAGTGACCAAAGCCGTGTGCAAATTGGTTTAAGCAAAAAAAAAGATGATGTGTTCACATCTGAAGTAGTGGGGGTGGAGCCGCATCAGAGTCTAGGTGATTTCTCTAGATTGGCTCCTTTCCTATGTAGGCTAGTTCCACCTGCCATGTGTCAGGTAGGGTTCTCCAGGTATATATATATATATATTATATGTATATATACATATAAAATATGAGATTTATTCTAGGAATTGGCTCATGCAACCATGAGGATTGACAGGTCCAAATTCAAAAGGCAGGCTATAAGAAGTTAGGAGCTCTGAGAAAGCTTGTGATGAATTCTCCAGGAGAAATGGACTGACTGAAGCAGAGACTGAAATTCCTCTGTGTCCCTGACTTCCAGCTTCTGGCTACTCCCTGTGGCTTTTCTCTCTGTATGACTTTCACTCTGCTTATAAAGGACTCCTATAATCCAGATTAGAGCCCAACCTGATTCAATGGAACCACACCTGAACTGAAGTTATATCTTGAAGAGATCCTATTTACAAGAGGTCTAGACCCAACAGAATGTAGACCAAGACCAAGAACGTGTCCAAACTGGGTTCCTCAGTTCAATCCACCACATATTCCTCATTCCTGAAGATCCCAAAAGCTCAGGCAACAGTTCTGGAACTGCAAGGAACTCAGAGTGAGTTGCTGACTCTTTCTTGGACAAGGTACTGTGAGGCCAAGTGTGCTCTGATTTCATGAGCCTCTTTCCACCAAATTGTGTGACTGGGAATGATTACTATAGAGTGAGGGAAGGGCAGACTCTTGCAAGGGAGTGTTTCAAAACTGAAAAAAAATAGAAATATTAACTATGGAAGGCAGAATAGTGGAATGAGCATAGAATAAGATTTCATGTATACATTGTGTGATGTGAAGGCACTGAATACCTGCTGGTGCTAAAATATATCAGCTGAAGAGACTAGAGACTATATAGGCATAAGGGCAATTGAATCTGCCTTGGACGTAATTAAAGCTGGAGCATTGTCTGACTCACTCCTGCAGTAGAAGGATCGAGAACAGTGTCAGCATATATAGCATATTTGTTAAATAGCTGATTTCATTAAGTAAATGAGAATAAACCTTGCCAGAAATATCTGCAAATCAAACCAATAATCTGTGCACACATGAGTTTACCACAAAGGAGCATATTCAGAAGTAAAAGCCATCAGCTCTCCCCAAATCAAATTCAGTAGGAAAAATATCACTCTAAACGAAATTTGAATAAATGACAAAATTGTCGAATAGAACCTGTAGCTCACAATCTAAAAAGGAGACAGCAGTAATGTGTAGGACTGTATTCTTTGATAATAGGACACATGCCAGAAAAAGAAACCAAGAATTGAATTTTACTCTAGCGCTTTTATGCACTATTGACAATATGTCAAAATTGTAGCTCCATCTCTTTGGAGAAAGTGGTGTCTAAATTTAAGGACTAAAACAGCTTCATATATAGGCTTTGTAAATTAGAAATTGTTTAACTGAACTTTAAGTAGGGAAATTTGCCATTGATTTAATAACAATTTTAATTTTTGAAAATAATTATTTTTTAGCATATTTTCTCCTACTTTCCAAAGAATAAAACTATAAAATAATAAGGAGCTAACTGTTGGCCCAAAAGGCCTAGCTTTTGACCTATCTCTGCTTTCAACATGCCTTCCTCAATAACTTAATCATTTCTAGCTTTGATTTAAAATAAGAAATATGTGATTCTTCCTTTCACTTGGACACTTAGAGACAATTGTAGGGTTATTAATTGGCATAATTTCAATATAATTGTTCTCAAGGAATAGGGAGACATGAGGAGAGGGAGGGAGATGGAGAACAGCAAGTCAGTAGAGAAGTTAGAACACATACAATATTAACATATAATAATATATACAACATATATAATATGTATTATAATAATATAAATATTAATTGCTTGCCATTTTACATGAACACTCTTAGTGGCACCCCAAAATAATTACAATAGTAACAACAAAGATCACTAATAATAGAGCACCATAAGAGATATAAAATAATGAAAATATTTGAAATATTGTGAGAATTACCAAAAATGTGACACAGAGACATGAACTGAGCACATGCTGTGAGAAAAATGGTGCCAATACACTTAGTCCACAGGGGGTAATCACAAACCTTCAGTTTGTAAAAAACACGGTATCTGAGAAGTAGAATAAAGCAGAGTGCAATAAAATCAGGAATGGCTGTATGTATACATTTTAACTATATGTGGTAGTTAGATTCAAGTGTCAACTTGGCAAGGTAAAGGTGCCTAGTTTTATTGCTGTGGACATGAGTCAGTGGCATGTGAACCTCATCTGTTGCTGAGGTTTACATCTGCAGTTGGCTAGGAGGCATGCCTGCTGCAGTGAATGATGTTTGATTTAATTGGCTGGTGCTTAAATGAGAGAGCTCAATGCAGCACAGCCCAAGCAGCTCAGCATACCTCCTCTCGGCACTTGCAGCTCAGCCCAGGCCTTTGGAGATGCAGAAAGGAATCTCCCATGGGAAAGTTGTTGGAACCCAGAGGCCTAGAGAGAAGGCCAGCAGAGATCACCCTGTGCCTTCCCATGTAAGAAAGAACCTCAGTTGAAAGTTAGCTGCCTTGCCTCTGAAGAACTATATTTTAACAAAATAAATCCCCTTTTATTGAAAGCCAACCCGTCTCTGGTGTGTTGCATTCTGGCGGCTAGCAAACTAGAACACTATGTGAATGTAAACATCAGTTATAAAGTAGGAAAAAACAGAATAAATTCAGTTTGAGCTGGCTGAAATAATCTATTCCAAAACCTAAAGGCTTTTGTTGAACTAAACTTTCAGTTTTAAAGTTATAGCTTTACAAACTATTGAGGTATTGGTGTTAGGGAGAAATAATAACTACAAGTAAAGTCAAGGTTTGGAGCTTTGCTTCTTTTTTCATTTCTATCTTTATTTTTGCATTCATGCTATAACATAGTCTATAAGTCTTCTCCACAAATTCTTGTGAATTGATATTTTGCATTTAGATGTATCAATAAAAAGTATTTTATAAAATTATATGAATGACTTTATTCTGTGATTCCATATTATTGCTTAAACTGTTAGCTAAATGTGATTATGCCACACTTTCCTAGAGTGAGTATTCAGTTCTTAAATTGATCCCCATCATTTGGAAACAGCCATTAATTCAATAGAAATTGTTTATATTCCAAATATTTTTCAACAGAATAGATTTTCCATACTCTTCTGTGTATGATTCTCTATCAGTTAATTAAAATAAAGTAACTAAGTAAAAATCTTATATCTAGACTATTTGACAAATTAAAATACATTCAAAATCTGGGGATATTTTTTATTATTTTTGTAGCAGTAATATTAGCCATACCTTCAGGATTTTAAAAAAATATTTAGTATCTTATTCTACACTTTTTTCCTACCAAGTATAAAAATGGGTTTTGGCCCGATTTTTAAAAATTTTTTCATTGCTCTTAGTATTTTAATTCATAATCTCTACTGAGTGCTCCCTTGAGATTTTTTTGGCATGTTAAGTAAATATGTGTTGCTTCTCTTGACATAAATTTCTTCAGGTACTGGAACGCAGGGAGAATTAAAACACTCATTTGATATCATTGGATGTTAATTTTTTTCCACATATACTTACCAATTGTGGGAATGAACAGGCAGCAGGTGGCATTTTGGCAAAGTCAGAACGTACTTAGAGGCTCAGCGTGTGTAAAGATAATCACAAAGTAGTAAGAAACCAGATATTAAATTGAATTGATCCTGGGTACATCTTTTCATGGTAATAACATGAGTACCTTCTCCTAGTAAATAGAAGTGAAAAAATATCCTGTTCATTTATTTGAATGTACCTCTTCTTTACCTGCCAGAGATACTTTCAAGCTGAACTCTGTAAGCAATTTCAAAGGCAGGAGGGACCTACCAACACTTTAAAATTTCAGCAATGTTGAGATAGGGTCCATCTTGGCAATGTCTGACTTCCACTGAGCATTTGTCTACTAGAGTAAGTGCTGCCAAATACTTGGACATTTGGAATATCAAGAGAACATAAATCTTCTAAAAGTGCCAAGAGAGAAAAAAGGGTACAAAAGAGAAAAACATGGGGAAAAGAGTAAAAGCAATTCTGAAAGAGAGAGGGAGAGAGTGGGAGACAGAGAAAAGGCAAGTGTTGGGGGTTAGAAAATGTGATAGAGAATTATATGTAGTGCTCTCTCTTTCTCTGCCTGACGTTTTAAATTTTGGGATTGCTCTGAGGTGATGATTCTCAAACCTTGCTGTGTATCAAAATCCCTGGAGGACTAATTAGAACACAGAGACCTAAGTTCGTGGGTAGAATGGGGCCTGGACCTCTGTACTTTGCAAGCTCCTCAGGTGGGTGTGAGACACACCAGACCTGGGGAACAACCTTGTTTCCATACCGCTTGAGG
Organism: Tamandua tetradactyla; assembly: GCF_023851605.1. NCBI lineage: Eukaryota > Metazoa > Chordata > Mammalia > Pilosa > Myrmecophagidae > Tamandua > Tamandua tetradactyla. Next base: position 92,592,398 of record NC_135332.1, read on the forward strand.
TGGAGAAAAGTGGTGCCTATGGACTATAAAAGGTTCATCCAGGGAAATGCATCTATTCTGGTTACGTTAATCCATTCATTAGTCAACATGGACACTCCATATTTATTTGTTCCTCACATAACTAAAGTCTAATATAAAAGTTGGCTTGGAACCCATTGCCCCCCCCTTCTATTTAACTAATTATATTATTCACAATGCATATGCATCCCTGTCAGATAGCTTGAAATCCCTTATGTGGAGGAATTACTGCCTTTTATTTACTTTCATACATGATATTTATTTGATTGGATTTGACTGTCAAGTCTCAATTATTTTAAATTCATAGAGATGTCTGCTTTAAGTCTAAACTCAGTTTATGCTAGTGTTTAATAGAATCAATAATAACATAACTTGAGTTAACGGATCTATTATAAATATCTGTATTTATACAGATTATACATTTTTAACACTGTTAGTGTGTTTTTACAGTAGCAATAGTTTTATTTTCAAAATTACATAGGAAAGAAATAAAATAAAAATTATACAGCAAAATTGTTTATTCTCTATAGTTGTTATTAAGTGTGTATCTTACAGCTTGACTGTATCATGATAAGAAATTAGAACTCTCAATATCAAAATAACATTACTACACATGTAACCAGTTGTTTGCCTATTAGACATATAGTTTAGTTGAATGGTCTTATGATAAGACAGATCCAATGGTAATTCAGATACATTTATTTTTTTAAATATATAAGCACTTCTAAGTTAAAAATTTTGTTTTTTAATTTTTTTTAGTTTTTTAAAATTTTTATACCAAAAAAGTCATACATTCGACGTTGACATTTCCTTCTCACATGTGTGCCGTAGACCAATAAAGCACTCTGCATTAAAACTTAAATCTTGAGACAATAGTACAGCATTGAAAAAAATTGTAAAGCAGCTTGATACATTTAACCCAGATTTTACATTTTCATTTGTCAGATTAGAATATAAAAAGCGTGAAAATCAACTTGAAAGAGCTTATCCTTCCTCAAGAAGACATATAAACAATCCGAAAATGATCAGCCAGTATGAATGAAACACTCTACCTATTAAGTCACATTTAGTCGTTGTGAAACCTCCCACTGCCTCCTAGACATTATGGAACCATCTACACGTGGAACTAAGTCATCTTCATTTTCGTTGTAATGTTCATCACTGATAAACTTCACCCCGTCTTTAGGTCTTCATAATAACTCATTGATCTTTCAAACCTACTGCAATTTTCTACATTATTCCACTGGTTTTTTCAGGCTCTTCTAAATAGTCTTTATGTATTAGATTGTTCACTGGATTTTTATTTTCCTTTTTTACACTGTCTGGGTGAGAATCAAGCTCATTCTGTTGAAGAACATCAATTTGTGATTCTTTTGGCATATCTGAAGGTGGAATGTGATTCTTGGCAAAGTAGTCTCCTCGAAACGTCCATCTTCTCCTAGAGCAGAATATTCCAGCCAAAACACTTGCAGGTACCATGAAGAGAGCACCACCCACTACACTAGCAATGAATGTGCCAATTGTCTCATCATTAATTGTTGCCAAAGTTGACAATGGGAAGGGCGATTGTTTAGGTTCTGTTGTTAATCCTCGATGTCAGCAGTTGAGGGATGCCACTGAACTGCAGGTTGAAGGGCAGAAGGAGGAGGAGGAACTGAAATGTAAATGATCTTTGTATCACTTCTTTGACCAAGGGAATTGGTTACTTTACAGACATAAACACCAGTATAATTGAAAGTCAGTGGACAAAATGAAGAGTATTGTCTGAAACCAATAAACCATCGGCCACTGTCCATCCAACTTGCTTCATATAGATTGGAAAGGTGAATTTGCGTCAATATTACATTTGAGATTAACACTTTTTCCTACAAACCAATTTCCATCATATCCTGTTCCAGAGACCTCAGAAGCACACTGTATATCTAATATGAAAGAATACTGGATGTGTTTTTCCAAGATTGGATGTTTTACAACATAAGTAATTCGTCTTGCTTGAGCAAATCTGGTAGGAAAGAGCTTATACTGGCTGACAACTGTTGCTGTTTCATTCGGAAAAGTAGTTGTAGTGGATTCTATTTCACCAAAATCACCTTCCCAATCAATTTGTGCAGCTGGTTTTCCAGTGGCTGCTGTACAAATGGCTGCTACTGTTTCATTTCCTCCATAATTAAAGAATCTTGCCCTTTAATCAGGCTCATAGTGTGTTCAACTAATGCAGTAAGAGTTGTAGAAGATGGGGAATTTCCACCAGGGAAGGTAAAAGCTTTGCATATGTATTTTCCAGAATCAGAGAATCCTATATATTATGTAGAGCAATTGTTGCATCATTAAATGAATAGTTCTTAAACAAGACTACTCCCTGATATTTCCCTTGAACAGAGAATCCATACTTAGGATGATGGACTGCAACAGTTTGTGAAATTTTGCCATGTATCTTTTCCCACAAAATTTGTGTTATGGTTTCATTTACTTCAATTAAACACTTCAATGAAACATTCTTTACACATATGGCTATGACATGTGGTACCACAACAGTTGGTCCAGCTAAGGCACCACAGAGCCGGGAGAAGAGCAGCAGAGGTGGCAGCAGAAGCCTGGCCCAGGAGGAGAAGAGAAGGGAAGTTGTGCTTTGCCACCTCCAGGACACAGCAGAGCTGGTCCCAGGGTCTGTACCATCCTCCACCATCCCCCCAGCCCCCAAAGCTTTTATTTTTAAGAGTCATTTTCTTTCTTATAAGTGAAATGGCAAATCCCAGACAACAATAGTAAATATTATACTGGAAATAATAATAATTCCTTCACTTGTGTAGTTGCTATGGTTCATCCTCCATGCCTACCTTTTCAAATGCATGATTTTGTTATTTCTTTTCATACTGCTATGGCGTAATTCTTCTGATGAGGAAATGGCATTAGCCCTAGATCACAAATAAACAATATTACACATTTCCACATATAGTTACTGATAACAGTAAATAAAATAATATTAACAGCATGGCTTACTAATCATTATCATTTTCCACACTTAGAATGATATAATGTGCTCTCCTGTAAATAATCATGGATGCACTCTTCTATTCACAGCATTTTTTTCAGGATGGAAGGTAGTCAAGGTTTTCCCTAACATAAAGGTGTGTAATCCAGTGAGGAATATTGAACACAGAAAATAAATGTATATTCATGTATGTAAACACATATATGATTGCATTTGTACTCAGGCTATATGTATGTAAAATAGAGATAATATAACTGGCTTTGTAACAAGAGAATTCCCATGTGGTAGCTTGGTGTAATGTACTCCCAAAAAGTATGTTCTTAATAGTTATAACTTTTGGTGGCTGTGAATCATTACAAATAGGATCTTTGATGAGGTTACTTCAGTTGAGGCAAGATCCACCTTCATCAGGATGGGAAGACTACCGAGACAAAAGCCACAAGGAACAGCTCAATGCTGGAAGTTAATGGGAGCTGAAAGAGAAAGAAGAAGATGGTTTCATGTGCATTGCCATGTGATAGAAAAGCCAAGCCCCAAAGGTTGCTGGCAGCTAGAAGATATTGATTTTGGAAGGAAGCAAGCTATCTAGCTTCTGAAACCATGAGCCAATAAATTCCTATTGTAATGCCAACCCATTTTGCAGTGTTCATTTAACTCCTGAGAAACTAATACAGTTTTTGGTACAAAAATGGGGTGCTGCTATGAAAAATACCTAAAACTGTGGAAAGTACTTTGGAATTGGGTAATGGGTAGTGGATGGAAGAATTGTGAGGCACTTGATAAAGAAGATTGGATTGTTTTGAAGAGACTGTTGATAGAAAAATGATTGTTGGACTTCCGGAGAAGATGGTGGCTTAGTAAGATGCACGGGTATTAGTTCCTCCTCCAGAAAAGCAACTAAAGAAACAGAAACAATACAAAACAGCTCCCAGAGCCACGACAGAGACCAAAAAGACAGCGTACCCCATTCTGGAATGGCTGAACGGGCAGGGAGAATCCGCTGCGGTGAGATACCCGAGGGGCGCGTGTTTTCCCGGCCAGGGCGGCTGGCGACTGGGGTCCCCTCCACGCACGTGGCTCCCCGGTCTGACTGGGAACGTTGGATAGTGGGGCCCTCCCACCACACTTGGCGTCTCGGGCCAGCTGGGCAATTTGGACTGGCTCTCCCCCAAGCCGCAGCGGCCGGCAACCCCCCCTCCATGCGCACTTTCCCAGGCCAACTGCGAGATTCGGATTGGCAAGTTAAAGGAGCCACAGCATCTTTTACTGGTGGGACCCGCAGACAGACGAGCGCCACACGCGCCACCTACTGGGCAGGAAAAGAAAAACAGAGCCCAGAGATTTCACAGAAAAACCTTTCAACCAGCCGGGTCCCACACCCAGGGAAATCTGATCAAATGCCCAGACACCAGCAGAAAATAATGGATGATGCTCAGAAAATTGAAGATATGGCCCAGTCAAAGGAACAAACCAATAGTTCAAATGAGATACAGGAGCTGAGACAACTAATGCTGAATATGCGAACAGAAATGGAAAAACTCTTCAAAAACCAAATCAATAAATTGAGGGAGGACATGAAGAAGACATGGGCTGAACAAAAAGAAGAAATAGAAAATCTGAAAAAACAAATCACAGAACTTATGGGAGTGAAGGACAAAGGAGAAAAAATGGAAAAAACAATGGATACCTACAACGGTAGATCTAAAGAGACAGAAGCTACAATTAGTGAACTGGAGGATGGAACATCTGAATTCCAAAAAGAAACAGAAACCATAGGGAAAAGAATGGAAAAACTTGAGCGGGGGATCAGGGAACTGAATGACAATATGAAGCGCACAAATATACGTGTTGTGGGTGTCCCAGAAGGAGAAGAGAAGGGAAAAGGAGGAGAAAAACTAATGGAAGAAATTATCACTGAAAATTTCCCAACTCTTATGAAAGACCTAAATTTGCAGATCCAAGAAGTGCAGCGCAACAAAGAGAATAGACCCAAATAGGCGTTCTCCATGACACTTACTAGTTAGAATGTCAGAGGTCAAAGAGAAAGAGAGGATCTTGAAAGCAGCAAGAGAAAAACAATCTGTCACATACAAGGGAAACCCAATAAGACTATGTGTAGATTTCTCAGCAGAAACCATGGAAGCTAGAAGACAGTGGGATGATATATTTACATTCCTAAAAGAGAAAAACTGCCAACCAAGACTCCTATATCCAGCAAAATTGTCCTTCAAAAATGAAGGAGAAATTAAAACATTTATAGACAAAAAGTCACTGAGAGAATTTGTGACCAAGAGACCAGCTCTGCAAGAAATACTAAAGGGAGCACTAGAGTCAGATACGAAAAGACAGAAGAGAGAGGTATGGAGTAAAGTGTAGAAAGAAGGAAAATCAGTTATGATATATTTAATACAAAAGCCAAAATGGTAGAGGAAAATAATATCCAAACAGTAATAACACTAAAAGTTAATGGACTGAATTTCCCAATCAAAAGACATAGAATGGCAGAATGGATTACGACCCAGCAATACCACTGCTAGGTATCTACTCAAAGGACTCAAGGGCAAAGACACAGACGGACATTTGCACACCAGTGTTTATAGCAGCATTATCTACAATTGCAAAGAGATGGAAACAGCCAAAATGTCCATCAACAGACGAGTGGCTAAACAAACTGTGGCGTATATCTACGATGGAATATTATGCAGCTTTAAGACAGACTAAACTTATGAAGCATGTAATAACATGGATGGACCTAGAGAACATTATGCTGAGTGAGTCTAGCCAAAAACTAAAGGACAAATACTGTATGGTCCCACTGATGTGAACCGACATTCAAGAATCAGCTTGGAATATATCATTGGTAACAGAGACCAGCAGGAGTTAGAAACAGGGTAAGATAATGGGTAATTGGAGCTGAAGGGATACAGACTGTGCAACAGGACTAGATACAAAAACTCAAAAATGGACAGCACAATAATACCTAAGTGTAATGTAACTATGTTGGAACACTGAATGAAGCTGCACCTGAAATATAGTTTTTTGTTTGTTTGTTTGTTTTTTTCTTTTTCCTTCTTTTATATATATATTTATTTTATTAGTATTATTATTTTAATTTTCTTCTCTATATTAACATTCTATATCTTTTTCTGTTGTTTTGCTAGTTCTTTTCCTAAATCAATGCAAATGTACTAAGAAATGATGATCATACATCTATGTGATGATACTAAGAATTACTGAGTGCATGTGTAGAATGGAAAGATTTATAAATGTTGTGTTAATTTCTTTTCTTTTTTTGATTAATAAAAAAAAAAAGAAAAATGATTGTTAACATACTTCCAATGAGGCTTAAAAAAGGAAATGATGAACATATTATTGGAAACTGGAAGAAAGGTGATCTTAATTGTAGAGTGGCAGAAAACTTGCGAAATTGAATTCTGATGTCAGGTAGAGGGCAGAAATTGAAAGGAATCAGCTTGGATATTTAAGTGAGAAGTTTTCTAAGCTAACTGTGGGAGGTGCAGCCTGGTTTCTCCTTGAAGCTCACAGTATAATATGAAAGAAAATGGATAATCTGAGAATTAAACTCCTAAACACAAAGAAATCAGCAATAAACAATTTGGAGATTTCTTAACCTGAGTGCTCTGAGACTAAAGCCAATGTAGCTCTATCAGTAACTCCCTTAGCTTCTGGGAAGTAGGTCTTCAGAGAACAGGGTTCTATGTGAGGGTCTAACTGAACAGCCCTTTGCTAAAGACGGCATGGCTGAACATTTCAGTGGAAGTCAAGGTTGGAAATGCAATTATCCAAGAAGGAGCTGTGGAAGTTCTATTGGCTGATATTTGGACCTGCTTGAACCAGAAAGCCAAGAAAAGTTTTGCAAAATGGGTATGTTAGGAACCACTCATCTTCAGCCTGAACCAAAATAGACAGGGAAGGGATGAATTGAAGGAAGAATAGCCTCAAGGGTGGAATCATGGAAGCAAAAATCTGGATTGAAATGATCTTCTGAGGCCAGAAGAGTAGGCCCACCCAGTGTGTGGAAAGGGAAAGCCCACCCTTGCACCTGGAGGGTGCTGCTTTGTGGGGGGCAATCCTTGCACCTTATTGCTCATGGAAAGGGCAGTCACCATAATGCTTAGATATGGTGGGTCCTGTGCCATGTCCAGCATTTTTGCGGAGAGTCTAGATGCCATTCCAATGCTCAGACAGGATGGGGTATTCACCCCCGTCTTAAGGGTGTGCATGGCTTGGAAGGGTGAGATTATTGCTCAGAGATTATGTGCCTCAGAGGGCAAAATATCAATCCAGAGATGATTCTCAGACCTTAAAATTGAATGCAGTTTTCCCTACTGGGTAGGTACCAGCAATTCCTATTTATCTCCAAATTTCTACCTTCTGAAATGGGAAGATTTATTATAAGCATGCCCATCCATTGTGTATTGGAAGTAGATAACTTGTTCTCAAAGTTTCACAGGCAAGAATTTTTCCTTAAGACGAACAATACTCATAACTGATCTTAATGAGATCTTGTACTTTGCATTTCTAAGTAAAAAATGATGTTGGGATAGAAGGAGTATATTTTGCATATGGGATGAACCTGTCTTTTTGGGATCCAGAGAATGGGCTTATATACCCCAGGGGAAAAAAAAAAAAAAAAAACAGAACATATTCTTTAACTTAGTCATTCCTGTGGCTATGAACCTATTATAAATAGGAAATTTTAATGACGCTTCTTAGTCAAAGTGTGGCTCCACTAAATCAGGATGGGTCTTAATTATGCACTGGAGGCCTTATAGAGAAGGCCGCAGAGAGGAAAACCATGGGGAAACCAAAAACCTGGAAGTCAATGGAACCCATAGGGGAAAGGAGAAGATACAACCATGTGCATTCCTATGTAACATAAAAACCAACAAACCACAAAGATTGTTACCTAGCAAGAGAGACTCTGGGAGGAAGCAAGAGTTCTAGCCTCAGAAACCATGAGCCAATAAACTCCTGTGGTGAAGTAAGAATCTCATTGCATGGTATTTGTTTTAGCAGTTAGGAAATTGAATTTAACATAGAATCTGACTGAAAATCAAGATTATTAAATGAAAGAGGAGAAAGTAGAAAAAGAAAGTGCTATGTTGATAAAGTTCTAGGGGAGGAAAATTTCCAAAATTAAGAAATTGAGGAAAGCACTTGTGGTTAGATTATTCCAATAAAATTTTGACTAAATGATGGAAGGCAGGATTTGTCAAGATAAAGCTAAGGCATAGCAGGAAAGGCACTTTTAACCACATTAAGAAATCTGGACATTATACACAGAGGGCAGTGGGGAGCAACCAGATAATGCGTAAGCAGAGAACTAAAATGATTTAATTTGTAGCTTAGCGTGGTCATTCTGAGTACTGTGTAAATGCCTTTGAGGAGGAAATATTGATAGGAAACCAGGTAGGAGCCTATTGGAGGAGGTACGGAGCTGGAGAGATGGTAGGAAGTAGTCAGATTTGAAAGACACTGAATTGACAAGGCTCAGCAATTGGATAATTGATCACTGAAATAAGCATTGAAATTATTCTCAATGTGAATGTTGCTTCTATTGCCACTGAGAATAATGGAATAAAATTAAGTGTTTTTTTTTTTTTCATAAAAAAAAAACATAAATTCTGTTTTGGACATGTAACATTGGGCCCTTAAAACAAGAGAGATACAGAAAAGGGGGAGAATGTTAATATTCAAGTTATAGTCACCAGCATATGTTTCTGGGCATTAACATTGAAAATTATTATGGTGAGTTTTTTTTCTTCATCAAGCTATTCCATAGAAAAATAATGAGCATCTTTCCTGGAATCTTAGTCTTGAGCATGTTCTTTCTGGATCCCAATGTATTTGAACAAAATGAAGTGGCCTTGAGTAGATATATTTTCTCAAGTAGCCAGATTGGGAGTGATTGTTTGCAAATAAGAATTGTCACTAGTAAAAGAGCTTATATCTCAGAATACAGTACAGTACTACAAATACTGAATCTAAAGTCAAAAATTGGCTGAGATGAGGAAGTGAGGAGCCTAGCAGTAACCACTCAGAAATTCCAGCTGGAAAGCTTGTGACTTATTCAGTGGCAAAATATTCTATTAATTTTTGGCTGATAGATGCTGTTCTATGTGCCAGCCAAAATGTTAGTGGTAAGAGATTGGTGCATACCAGCAAATATTAAGATTCAGAAAACTGGTGCATACCAGAAAATATTATCAAGGTTCAATGAATTCACTAAAGCTATCAAACACTGATTGGAGGAAATACTGCTTTACTAAGAATGATTCTTTCTCTGGCCTGCAATCTAGAATGACTGAGGGTAACACAAAAAAATCTCAAATATTTGCGTATCTAAAACTTAAGGCATTAATGGGCTGAGCCATGTGAAACTGCCAATACTCAAACTTTTTTAATCTTGAAATGTCATAATTTCAGTTTAATGTAAACACAGCCTGTAAATGGGTAGCTTTAATTGGAAGTAAGATCATCATCCCTCCAAATTATCAAATGCCTTCTATTAATATTCCTATTCCAGAATACAGATGAGCCCAGTAATTAAACATAATGGGAAGGAATTGCCTTCACAGTTTAATTCTTTACTTAGTTGACTTAGAATGACAGTCATTAAGCTGGGGTTGTGGAGGTGGAGGGGGAACATATAAACCTTCAGGGAAATGTTGGTAATCTTTCAACTTGAAAATTTTCTCTCCAGAGTAACTCTGGCTGCATTTCCTTGCCTAATGTAATTGTGAAACTGACATGAAATAGACCAAATGCTTATTAATGCCATTTTATTTGTTTATTGTAATTGATATTCTTTTGGGATGTATATATATATATATATACATATATATATATATATGTATATTTTTATATATATGTATACACATATAGCCAAAGAAATCATGAGTATTAAAGGACCCAGAGTAGTGTTCAACCTACCATTGCTTTTCCAAGATCACACCAAGGGAAGAAACAAACATGAGGTCCCCCAAAGAACAGAATGAAGTTACCTGATTGGCTGACCAAAAAGATTATCTCAGTGTTATATCAGAGTTTCTACAGTACATCTACACGGCAGGGTTTGAAATTTTCCAGAAGCCAGTGCTTCTCACTTTCCCCTTTCCCTCTAGTGGTTATCCTATGTTTGTTGTTGTTTGCTTTAAGAAATAAATAAAAAAGTAACGAACTATAGCAGGCATTGCCCCTCGGCTACCCAATATCTGCCTTTTTCTTCTTCATTCGCTTCAAAACCACAAATGTTTCCCAAGATTTCTTGGTCCTCAATCACTTCTGCAGCCAAGGGAAAATGTGTAAGAGTCTATTTGGTAGAACTTCTGAAGGCAGCATATTTTTTCTTTAATAAGGAAACAGAGCTAACATGTGCCCTTTGTTCTTCTCCCCTACTCCTGGCTGAAATGCAGAGATGAGGCCAGGGGATGAGCAGCCATCTCGCGAGCAGGAGAATGAGAGTCACACAGCAAGGGAAGCAAAACAGAAAGGGAGAAGTGCTTTGGTGCTTGATGAGTTCCTTGAGCTGTAGACTAAGCTACCTGACTCTGGACTTCCTGACTCATGGAAAACAGTTGAGTCACTGAAATTGGATTTCTCTTATTGCTAGGTAAATAATCTTAAACTGATAATTAAAAAAAAAAAAAGATGAAAAATGTCCTGGGTTTGGTTTTCTGTGTATTCATCCTGTTTGAAGTATTCTAAACCTGCTGGCTCTGTGAGTTGCTTATTTTTGATTAAATTTGGAATTTTCTTTTGATCAGAATTTCTTCAAATACTGGTTTCCCCCATTCTTTCACGTCCTTCCTTGTGGGAGCCCAGTTATCTATATGGACGTCTGCCTAATACTGTCCTATAGGCCACTGAGGCTCTATTTAACTTATTTTTCAGTCTTTTTCTCCTCCATTATTTAGTTCACACAATTTTTATGAAAATACTTCAATTCATTCATTCTTCTGTTGAGTGTAGTCCAATCTGCTGTTTTTCCCATTAGTGAATTTTTAATTTCAGTTATATTCCTTAGTTCAAGATTTGATTTTTAGAGTTTCTAGATCTCTCCTGAAATTCCTCTTTGCCTTCCCATTACATGCATCTACCCCTGTGGAGGTTTTAAGCATATTATTATAGTTACTAAAAGTTCTTAGGAGTTTATTTCAGCATTGGGGTCATTTGTGGCTCTGTTGTATTGACTTTGATTTTTCTCTTGATTCTGGGTTATGAACTTCACATTCTTCATTCTTTTTTGATTATATGACATTTATTGCATACAAAAGAACAGCAGGGCTGAAATATGTGTTTTCTCCATTAGGGAATACCCAGCCCTCTGTTAAACAGCTAATATGAAGAGGTGATCAATTTGATCCCATTGCGTCTGTGGCAGATTGAGCTATGTACCCCAGAAAAAAACCCACTCTTAATTCCATTCCTGTGGGTGTATACTTTTCATAATTCGAAGTTTTACTTTTAGGTCAAGTGTGGCCAGCTGCATGATGGATGCAGCTAAAAATGTTTAACAGATTAAACATTTTAACCCTGTTTTTTGGATGCCTTATAGAAGGGAATCCATGAGGAGAAAGGAGAAAACCTCACCATGGGATGAGAAAGACAAGAAATCTCAGATTCTCAGCCAGTCAGAATGCTATAGACCCTGGGAAGAAGCAATTTTTCTAGCCCCAGAAGCCATGAGCCAATACATTTGTTTTATAGCCAACCCACTATCTGGTATTTTCTATAGCAGAATGTTATACTAAAGCAGTATGCAATTAGGCTTTGAGCTGGTTTGGATTAGGCCTGTTAATTTAGTCTGTCTAGCAGGGCCTTTAAATTCCAGTCTAAGAAAATGTCTTTCTCATTTTCAGCCTAGATCACTTATTGCTTTTGTAGGTTGACAGTGTTAAAATTATCAAAATTAAATGTTGTAGGATTTGGCTGAAATTTCTGTTAGAAACTAATAGAAGTTCACCTTTAATATCTAAAGGTGAGTTTGGTAGCTCCCTCCAAGAGAGATTTGAGAGGAAATAGCACAATACTGGTTGATCCTGAGGCTACTACGTCTCAAAACTGCAAATTCACAAGACTTTGTCGGCATGTTTGCAAGATGACCTGGATGTAAGATTATAGACCAGGAGACCACAGTGATATGACAAGTCAAGGTGTCTGAAGTGTCTGACTTGGAAACAGTAAGATGTCAATACCATAACATCTTCTAAATCCTAAGACTTCTTTAAATTTTGGAGACCTTTACCCAGCCCAGACTCTGTCTCTTGCTCACTTAGAAAGTGCTTGCCATTCAATAGTTTAGCTCTTTCAAATTTCTTTGTGATAAGAGTTATTGTATAGTTTTAAGACAGATTCTTATTTATTTTTAGTTGTGTGGGTGTTGGTTTTTTGAAAGAATGTATGGACCCTAGAAAAGCCATGTTTTAATCAAAATCCTATTTCATAAATGCAGATAATCCCTATTCAATATTGCATTTTGACACTGTAATCAGATCATCTCCCTGGAGATGTGTTTTAATCAAGAGTGGTTGTTAAACTGGATTAGATGATAACATGTCTCCACTCATTTGGGTGGGCCTTGATATGTTTCTGGAGTCCTATAAAAGAGGAAACATTTTGGAGAAGGAGTGATTTGGAAAGAGCAGAGATCCCTGCAGCACCACAAAGCAGAGAGTCCACGAGCCAACGACCTTTGGAGATGAAGAAGGATAACATCTCCTGGGAAGCTTCATGAAACCGGAAGCAGGGAGAGAAAGCTAGCAGGTGACCCCGTGTCTTCCAGCTGAGAAAGAAGCCCTGACAGTGTTCTCCATGTGCCTTCTCCCTTCAGAGAGAAACCCTGAACTTCATCAGCCTTCTTGAATCAAAGTATCTTTCCCTGGATGGATGCCTTTGATTGGACGTTTCTATTGACTTGTGTCAATTGGAACATTTTCTCAGCCATAGAACTGTAAACTAGCAACTTTTTAAATTCCCCTTTTTAAAAGTCATTCCATTTCTGGTATATTGCATTCCGGCAGCTAGCAAACTAGAACATATGGTTATTTCTTTCTGCCTGTTGGAAGAAAAATCCTGTCCTCCAAAATGGAACTCCTAGGAAGACCATCTCATTTCAACAAATATTTAGAATACTTAAATAGTCCAGGTGTGAGGTGACAGGAACCTGTATCAGTGTGATGTTGGAGGGATACAATTAACATGAGAAATATTACAAATTGGTGTAAGTCCTGGTTGTTGTGATTCATGAAACAATGTATCATGTAACAAAGTTATTTTCATATCATAGTGTCTATGTAAATCAATTTCATTCATTATTTCATCTAATTTTCATGACACCCCTATGAGTTTATCTATGCTTTAGCTGCAATAAAGTTTGGGAAATCATGTCAAATAACAAAAAACTAATGGGGTGTCCATTCAAATGTGCCACTTATATCTCCTGGTCTCAGGAGTGTAGTTGAATGATGACCTAGCCATTACCCCTTGGGCTCTATGTGTATGTTGAGTCCATGTTTCCCTTAGGCTGTTCCTACTTGTATATGAACATAACAGTAGGTACCAGTTAGGGTTCATCCCTGCAGGAGAGTTCTAAGGGGAAACTTGGTACAAGCACTTCCCATCAGCATGACTGATAGTTTCCTCGCACTGTGCTATAGCCTGAGAATTTTCCTACCCAATACTTCTTCCTTCCCTTTCTCCTTTCTCAGGTGTCACACTAGTATAATGGTCTGAAGGTTCTCCCTGCCTCTTCCTGGTTCCTCTCCCTTATCCTTTCAAAAGCACCCTCTAGTAAATCTCTTGAATTTCAAGCCCCATACTGTTGTATGCTTCTTAGTGCACTTACTATGACAGTCTAGAGGACCCACAGGTTTAACAAGAATGTGTTCTTGGTCAGAAACAAGCTACTGCTATCCCAACATAAGACTATGTTTGCGTTATGATTGTTAGTAATTTTCATGGCTTTGAGTCACATGTGCCTAGAGTAGACCATTTTTTTCTATCCCACGTCAGTAAAATGAGTCTAGTTCAAAAATTTTCAGTCACTTTTGGTTTAAAAATTAGTCTCTAGATTAGATATTCTGTCAAATTCATTTACTAACATTATCTCAGTTTTTGTACACAATTCAATGTACCTCTTCTTTCTCTCTTTCTTATTCTCTATCATTCTTACCTCTGCTTTTTATACCTCCAGGAGACTACATGGTTCTGGGAAAGATGGTGCAAATATCTGCATAAAAATGTAATGCAATCGTGACCTCCCACTCATGTTTCATAGGCCAGTAGTGTTGTACTGCCAACTCATTTTATGACACATCTAACCCAGATCTTTTTCAATATGAGGAGTCTGTGAAAACTTAACTGCCTATTCAAAGGGCAGATCCCAAATTTCTACTCTGGGAATGAATAATACGTGCATTCCAACCCTAACAATCATTTTTCTGAGTTCATTTGGGGATAAAACCTGTAATTTACATTATTGTTATTCATGTACCTACTTCTCATTGCCCTTCTCCCAAATTCTTCTAGCTTCAGACTCAGCTCTGCTGTCTTCCACTCCAACCAGCCCCTAGGCACTTCCATATGAGAAACAGAACTCCAGCTCCTGTGATCAGTAAGACCCCCAAACTTTAAAGAGAAAATTTATTGACAATGTTTGAGGGGATAAATTCCTTGTCTACCAAGAAATTGAAAAATGGCCAAGAGATTAAGGAGTTAATTCCAATGTTGCATGTGCCTTCCTCTCTGTTGAATAAATATTCCCTCTCAAATTGCCTCTCTGTATAGGTCTCTGATGCAGCCTAAATAAGGATTGTGTCTTCAGCTTTGCTCAAACATTTTTATCACATCTCCAAGGTTTCCATTGCACAATTTGCTATCTTTATTCTCATTGATTCTGATGGATAATGGTTGTTATAAAAGATAAAGAAAAAATTACTTTGATATTTCAAATCGTTTTATGACTATAATATGTTCAAAAAGTGACACTAGGATATGAAACATGGCTTGCAGACTTCAAAAACAATGGGCTTATCTACAGTGCTGTGCTGATACAGTCAGAAATAGCTCTTGTATTTCAAGGGCAGGTGCCTGTTGCTATTCTGAACAGAATTAGGAAACTTAGGAGGAGAAAAACTTTTGTGTGAAAAAATATTATTATATAAGCTAAATTTCAAAAAAATGTTATATGGTAAAAATACATGTATTAATTTTTCTTGGCTCTTTTTGTGTTTGTATAACTCTGTGGCTATGTGAGTATATATTTTATTATGTAACCAAATAAATAGGTGTCTATGTGGATATGTGAATATATCTGATTATATAAAAAAGCATGAATAGTTTGCCCATTTTCAATGTAAGGCAATATCTCATCCACTGTTGTAAATAGCATAAAATATAAAAGATATACTTAGAATAACAAAGTCCTTGCTTTTCCTATAGAGACAGTGGCTAAATAATGCTTTCCAAACAAAAGTTATTCTCTCTGCATGTGGCGTAAAAAGATCCATGGTTACTCCTGTTACTTTATTAATGTAGGTTGTATAAATTTGACATAATTACTCGGATATTGAGTTTTTATATTCTCTTTTCCTTTAACTGGTTTTGTCCTTAGCTGAACACCGTGTTTTATACTGATTTCATTGGATTTTATCTAATACCCTTTTATTCTTCCAGGAACCCACTTTGGGCCACCACCTGACATTTAATCATCATGTTTCCTTGGCTCTTAAAGACTATGGGTTTCTCAGATTTTTCTTGTTTTTCATGACCTGGACGTTTGAGGAGTATTGGTCAGCTACTTTGCAGAAAGGCATCAATTCGAGTTTGAGCAGTGTTTTTCTTATTGATAAAATATATTGGTTTTTGGAAGGAGGATTACAGAAGTAAAGTGCCATTATCATCAAATCATGCCACAGTTACATCCTATAACATGACATTCCAATCACTGAACATAACCATCTGGCTGAGGTTGTGTGTGTCAAGCTATTCCTCTATAAGGTTATTTCCCCTTTCTGAACTGTATCCTTTTTAAAAAATTTTTATCTGAATAGTTCTGTGTTTAAAGAACAGTAATACATAAAATACAAGATTCCCATACGCGGCACCACCACCCACACTTGTACTGGTGTAGAAAATGCGTTACGATTGATAGCACTTTTTTTGTTCTTCTATTATTTTTTAACAGTTGTTGCATCTGTTACAATTGATGAATGATTATTAAAGTAGCATTATCAACTATTGTCCATATTTACATAGGAGTATTTTTCCTGATATCCCCAATCTATTATTTTTGTCATGCATGTTTTCATTTTTTAATCATCTACCCATACACTGGAAGAAGGGAGTGTTAGTCACAACTTATTTGCCAACACTACATTCACAAGGTAAAAGCTGTATAGTATGCAACCATTTTCAAAGGGCAAGCCTACCAGGTCACAGTTCAACAATTTCAGGTGTTTCTTCTGGATATTCAAATACACTAGAAACTAAAAATAATTGACTATGTAATGAATTAGTATTCATAATCGCTTGTTAAATCTTAATTTTTCAGTCTTCAGAATATCTGGGCAGTGACCGTCCTAAATTATTTGTGCTGAAAAGGAGTGTCGACATTATGGAATAGAAGAATGAAACATATGGATGTTCTTGGAAAGACTGGTTCCTCTGGATATCAGAGTTTATCTGGCATAGAAACAATCAGGAGACTCAAAGTTTCTGAAAAAATAAATTTTAAAGGTAAAACTTTTATAAATCTTAGATAGAGCCAAAGTATTCTTTAAGGTTTTCAGGGATACTGTTGGTTGTGGCTTGGCCTACTGTGGCAGTTTGCAATTTCTGGCTGAAGCTTGCATAAGAATAATCCAGAACAACCACTTGATTCTATTTGAAATCTCTTAGCCACTGAAACTTTATTTTGTTTCTTTTATTTTCCCCTTTTGCTGAAGAAGGCATTCTCGGTCCCACAATGCCAGGGAAAGGCTCACCATTGCCAGGGAGATTTACACCACTGGGAGGCATGTCCCATGTAGGGGGAGAATAATGAGTTTATTTACAGAGTTTGGCTTAGAGAGAGTGGCAACATCTGAATAACAAAAGAGGTTGTTGGGGGTAACTGTTAGGCATAATTATAAGTAGGTTTGGCTTCCCCTTTACAGAACTAAGCTTCATAAGGGGAAACTTCAAGCCCTAGGACTTTGCTTATTCAACTGGAAATACCTATTGCTTGAGAGAATATCAGGAATTCCCAAGTTGGGGAAGTTTAATAGTTCCACATTTTTTCCAGTCACTTAAGGGACTGTACAAATACTATTATATATATATATATATTTTTTTTTTCTTTCTGCCCAAAATACTCTGGAATATATCAGGGTTTTACAATAATCTGGGCAGAATAACCATGTCTCATTCCCTTTTCTAGTTTCCATGAAATTAGGATGTTTAAATAAGCTGACATAAAAGTTAAATTAGATAGTGTGCTGCAGAAAATTTAAATTTTGAAGAAAGAAATGCCGGGAATAGCTTCAACCGGGCCACGCGACCAGTACACTGGGTGGGTTTGGGGGCGAGCTCGCAAGGAATTAACCTGGGTAAGCTGGAGAACTCAGCAGGCGTCGCTGAGGGACCCAAAGACTTGAGCCAAAGACCAATTGATGGCAGAAAGCTTCTTTATTGTTACATTGCATGTGCTCGGGGGCTCAAGAGCTAAAAGGGACCCCGAAGCTAGGCGGGCTTTGGGTTAAGTACAGTTTGGGAAGGGGTGGAGTAAGGGTGTAGCCCTAGGGGAGAGTAGACCAATCACACAAGCTAAGAGGCAGTTGCTAGGCTTAGGGCCGAAGTTAGGTATAGAAATAGAGTTGAACATAACAGGAAGGTTGAGGTTTCGTGGTGGGCTACGGAAATGGGCGGTCTACGACAAGAGGGGGAAGGGGAGAACAGTAAGCTAGGTTACAGATGTGAGAGACAGGGAGAGGATATAGAGAGGAATTAAAAATTTTTAAGTATGGCCAGGCTCCAGTTCCTGAGAAATATGCCACAAAGAAACATCTCTTACTTTGGTCTCACTCAGAAATTGAAGTTATAAAATACTGACAACATCATTCTTTTTACCCTGCATATTGACTTCCTTAGTCCTAGCCAGATATGCTTCATTCAAATCCCTAACTGAAGTGTGATCTCTTTTTCAGCTCCTCTAGCAGTTGCTGTATGGAGTAATGATGATTTTCAGAGCTGCAAAATTCTACCTCTGAATATCAGTGTCACACAGATACACAAAGTTCCAGGAAACTACATATTATACATTTAGCATATATATATCTATATAATGTATAATATACATGTATAATATATATGTATGCTAAATAAGCTAGAGCCCTCAATCTTGGAGTTTGTTCGTATGAAACTTATCACCCCCACCACCCCAAAAAAGTACACTTAGGCCACCTCCATCCTTTGGCATTTGTGAATAGTGCTGTTAAAAAAACAGTGTGCAAATGTCTATTCATGTCCCTGCTTTTAGATCTTCTAACTATATACCTAGTAACAGGGATGCAGGATCACACGGCAACCCTATACTCAGCTCCTATGGAACTGCCACACTACCCTTTAGAGGCTCTGCCCTATTCTATTTCCCTACAACAGTGAATAGGTATTTCTGTCTTTCCACTTCTTCTCCAGCACGTGTATTTTCTGTTTATTTTTATAAACAGTTTTATTCACAGACCATATAATCCATCCTAAGTGCATAATCAATGGCTTTTGGGATAATCATATGATTATGCATTCACCACCACAATCTATATGAGAGCATTTCCATTTCTTCCACAAAGAAAGAAAAACAAAAAGAGAAAGTAGGAAAAAAATCCCATACCCCTCCCATATATCCCCCTCTTATTGGTATATTGCCTTTCTTACAATTAATGATATAATATTACAGTGTTACTGTTAACTATTAATAGACCCTCGATTGCATCAATTGCATTTTCCATATACAATCCCATTTTATCACCATGCAATGCTGATATACATTTGTTCTCCCTCATGTAAAGATTTTCTTATATTTGCACATTTAATCACCATCTTTATTCACTCCAAGTTTCTCTAAGTTACATAGTCCTAGTTATTATGCTCTGTCTTTCCTTCAGGTGCCATGCATGCCCCTGGCACTTCTCATTCAAACGTGCTCACACTCAGCTTTGTTCAATATAATTAAAATATTGTACTACCATTAAACAGTATTGTGCTATCCATTTCTGAATTTTACAATCTTGTTAAACATTCATAATCCTTCAGCATCAAATGCCTAATCTCTATTCTCTTTCTATCTCCTGATAACTTGTGTTCTCAATTCTAACCCTCAGAGTTTGCTCATTATAATTAGTTCATATAAGTGAGACCATACATTATTTATCCTTCTGGTTCAGGCTTATTTCACTCAACATAATGTCCTCAAGGTTCATGAATATTGTTACAAGAATCATGACGTTATTCCATCTTACAGCTGTGTAACATTCTATTGTATGCGTTTACCACAGTTTCTCTATACACTCATCAATTTACACACATTTGGACTATTTTCATCTAATGGCAATCATGCATAATACACTGTAAACATCAGTGTGAAAAGGTTTATGTCCCTGTTTTCAGTACTTCTGAGTATATACCTAGTAAAGGTATTGGTGGATCATATGACAATTCTATACTTAGTTTCCTGGGGAACTGCAAACTGCCTTCCAGAACGGTTGCACCATTCTCCATTTCTACCAACAGTGAATAAGTGTCCCTATTTCTCCACATCCTCTCTTGCACTTGCAGTTTTCTAAGTTTTTTTTACGATGGCCATTCTAGTTTGTGGAGATGGTATATCAGTGTGGTTTTGATTTCTGTTTCCCTGATAGCCAGTGAAATTGAGTATCTTTTCATATGCTTCAGAGTCATTTGTATTTCCTCCTTGTAAAAATGACATTCCATGTCTTTTGACCATTTATTAATTTGGTTGCTTGTCTTTTTGTTGTTGAGTTTTATTAACTCTTTATATATTCTGGATATTAAACACTTATCCAATATGTCTGTTCCTAATATTGTCTCCCCTTGTATAGGCGGACTTCTAACTTTCTTGAGAAAGACCTTTGGTATGCAAAAGTACTCAATTTTAAGGAGATACATTGATCTATTTCTTCTTTCATCGTTGGTGCTTTGGGTGTAAGATCAAGGAAGTCAACTCCTACCACAAAAGTTTTAAGATATTTCCCATGTTTTCTTCTAAATTTTTATGGACTTAACTCTAATCTTTAGGTCTTTAATCCTTTTTAAGTTTATTTTGGTATAAGGTGACATGGGGACCTCTTTCATTCTTTAAAATATAGATATGCAGTTCTCCAAGCACCATTTGTTGAAGAGGGTGTTCTGTCCCAGTTGACTGAACTTGGTGACCTTATCAAGAATCCATTGCCAATATATTTGAAGATTATTGTTGAACCCTCAATTCAATTCCATTGGTAAGTATGTATATATTTATGCCACTACCATGCTGTTTTGAGCACTGTAACTTTGTAATATGCTGTAAGTCAGGTAGTGTAAAAGCTCCCACTTCATTAATTTTTTTTTAAAATACTTTTAGCCTGTTCTTCCAAATAAATTTGGATTTTGTTTTTTCTATTTCTGCTAAGTAAATTGTTGGCACTTTGGTTGGTACTGCATTAAACCTATAAATAAATTCGGGTAGAACTAACATGTTAATTATATTTAGTCTTCCAATCCATTAACACAGTCTGTCCTTCCATTTATTTAGGTCTTCCTAGATTTATTTTATGTTTTCTAGCTTTCTGTGTAGGTCTTTTATGTTTGGTTTAAATTTATTCCTAAATTGTATTAGTTAGGGTTCTCTAGAGAAGCAGAATCAAAAGGGAACACTTGCAAATATAAAATTTATAGAAGTGTCTCATGTGACCGCAGGAACGGAGAGTTCAAAATCTGCAGGGCAGGATGTGAAGCCCATGATTCCGATGGAGGGTCTGGACAAACCCACAGGAGAGGCTCGCCAACCAAAGCAGGAAGAGAGCCTTTCTCTTCTGAATCCTCCTTAAAAGGCTCTCAGTGATTAGATTAAGCATCACTCGTTGCAGAAGACACCCCCCTTTGGCTGATTACAAATAGAATCAACTGTGGATGCAGCTGACATGATCATGATTTAATTCTATGAAATGGCCTCATTGCAACAGACAGGCCAGCACTTGCCTAACCTGACAAATAGGTACCACCACTTGGCCAAGTTGACACATGAACCTGACCATGACAGTCCACCCCTTGTCAATTTGGCAGCTATACATATCACCTTAAACCATACCTAATTTCTAAATAAAAAACAATAAAACACACAATTTTTCTTTCACCTAACAATATTCAACTGTCCTGTGTATAACTGGAAGCACATTAAATCTACCCAGAATAGGGTATAAATCCT
Source organism: Tamandua tetradactyla (assembly GCF_023851605.1). Classification (NCBI taxonomy): domain Eukaryota; kingdom Metazoa; phylum Chordata; class Mammalia; order Pilosa; family Myrmecophagidae; genus Tamandua; species Tamandua tetradactyla. The sequence continues at coordinate 92,613,892 of NC_135332.1, forward strand.
TGGGTAATATTCATTCTTAGACATGATATTTTACAACTTAAATAGTATAACAAGAACAAAACAGCATTATGGTCCTTGTTTCTGTAACTGATCACGTGGTCATAGTTCATATTTGTCACGACCTTCTTCCACTACCCATTCCATGTTCCCTTTACCCTCAGCAAGCACTTCAGATAGCTGTGGTTCTTTGCCTGGTGGGGTGACCCAAACCTTCATAACTGAAGTTTCAGAGCCATTGGTAGTCCTGTCTGGATTGGGTTGTTGCAGTTTTCCATTGATTTTAATCACAGGGCATGGTAGTAGGGGATCTCCTATATTACAAAAAAACCTCTTCTTTACCCCCATTATGTAGTTTCAGGCCTACTTCCCCCTGATAATAAGGGTCAATCACCCCAGAAAATAATGTAATCTCCTTCTTGGCTTGTTGATCCAGTGGCATAAGTAGCCCAAAGTGACCAGATGGCAGTCTTAACTTCCAGTTCAATGGAATCATTGTTGTTTCTCCTGGAGGAAGCACTCCCCATTTTGGAACTAAAATCTGTAGACCAGCAGAGCTCAGGGTCACAGAGACAGGAAGCAAAAATTTTCCTAGTGAATCACTAGGAGTCATAGTGAGTGGTACCACTCCCATTTCCACCCCTTGGTTCCTGGACCCATGGATCCTGGCTATGGGAGAAACAGCACCATACAGCAGATGCTGATTCAGAGCATATACAACTTCTTGGAGAACATTACCCCAGCCTTTCAAGGTATTGTCACCTAGTTGGCATTGTAGTTGAGTTTTCAAAGGACCATTCCATCAATCCAGCTGCTTCTGGGTGATGGGGAACATGGTAAGACCAGAGAATTCCATGAGCCTGTGCCCATTCCCACACTTCATTTGCTGTGAAGTGTGTTCCTTGATCAGAAGCAATGCTATGTGAAATACCATGATGATGGATAAGGCATTCTCCAAGCCCACGGATGGTAGTTTTGGCAGAAACACTGCATGCAGGGAAGGCAAATCCATATCCAGAGTATGTGTCTATTCCAGTTAGAATAAATCGCTGCCTCTTCCATGAAGGGAGTGCTCCAATGTAATCAACCTGCCACCATGTAGGTCACTTCGGGGAATGGTGCCTTATCAGGGGCTGAGTGTGGGTCTCTGCTCCTGGCAGATTGGGCACTCAGCAGTGGCTATAGCCAGGTCAGCCTTGGTGAGTGGAAGTCCATGTTGCTGAGCCCATGCATAACCTCCATCCCTACCATCATGACCACTTTGTTCATGAACCCATTGGGCAATGACAGGAGTTGCTGGGGAAAGAGGTTGACTGGTATCAACAGAACAGGTCATCTTTTCCACTTAATTATTAAAACCTTCCTTTGCTGAAGTCACCCTGTGGTGTGCATTCACATGGGACACAAATATGTTCATGTTTTTAGCTCACTCAGAAAGGTCTATCCACATACTTCTTCCTCAGACCTCTTTGTCACCAATTATGGTCTTTCCAAGTCCCTGATCATCCAGCCAAACCATTAGCAACAGCCCATGAGTCAGTATACAAATGCACCTCTGGCCAGTTCTCCTTCCAAGCAAAATGAAAAACCAGGTGCATTGCTCTAAGTTCTTCCCGTTGGGAGGATTTCCCCTCACCACTGTCCTACCAGGACACCCTAGACAAGGATTGTAGTGCTGTAGCTGTCCACTTTCAGGTGGTACCTGCATATTGTGCTGAACCATCTGTAAACCAGGCCTGAGTTTTCTCTTCCTCAGTCAGTTCACTGTAAGGAACTCCCCAAGAGGCCATAGCTCTTGTCTGGGAAAGAGAAGGTAATATGGCAGGAGTGGAGACCATGGGCATCTCATATATATGATTTCCATTTTACAATAGAGTGATGCTGCGCATGCCCAACTTTATGACTTGGTGGGTCAGACAACACCCAGCTCATGATAGGCAACTCAGGTCTCATGGTAACTTGGTGGCCCATGGTTAAGTGTTCAGTCTCTACTAAGGCCCAGTAGCAGACCAAAAGCTGTTTCTGAAAAGGAAAGTTATTTGCAGCAGATGATAAGGCTTTGCTCCAAAATCCTAAGGGTCTGCGTTGTGATTCTCCTATAGGGGCCTGCCAAAAGCTCCAGACAACATTTCTATTTGCCACTGACATTTCTATCACCATTGGATCTGCTGGATCATACAGCCCAAGTGGCAGAACAGCTTATACAGCAGCCTGGACCTGTCACAGAGCCTCCTCTTGTTCAGGTCCCCACTCAAAATTATCAGCTTTTCGGGTCACTCAACAAATGGGCCAGAGTAGCACACCCAAATGAGGAATATGTTGTCACCAAAATCCAAAGAGACCAACTAGGCATTGTGCCTCTTTTTTGGTTGTAGGAGGGGCCAGATGCAGCAACTTATCCTTCACTTTAGAAATGAATATCTCAACATGCCCCACACCACTGATCACCTAGAAATTTCACTGAGGTGGAAGGCCGCTGTATTTTTTGTTGGATTTATCTCCCATCCTCTGACACACAAATAGCTTAACAGTAAGTCTAGAGTAGTTGCTACTTCTTGCTCACTAGGTGCAGTCAACATGATATTATCAATATAATGGATCAGTGTGATGTCTTGTGGGAGGTAGAAATGATCAAAGTCCCTGAGGACAAGATTATGACATAGGGCTGGGGAGTTGATATACCCCTGAGATAGGACAGTGGAAGTATATTGCTGACCTTGACAGCTGAAAACAAACTGTTTCTGGTGGTCCTTACTAAAAGCTATTGAGAAAAAAGCATTTGCCAGATCAATAGCTTCATACCAGGTACCAGGGGATGTATTCATTCGCTCAAGCAATGATACCACATTTGGAACAACTCCAGAATTGGAGTTACCACCTGGTTGAGCTTACAATAATCCACTGTTGTGCTCCAAGACCCATCTGTTTTCTGCACAGGCTAAATATGAGAGTTGAATGGGGATGTGGTTGGGAATCAACACCCCTGCATCCTTCAAGTCCTTGAGAGTGGCAGTAATCTCTGCAATTCCTCCAAGAAGCCGGTATTGCTTCTGATTCACTATTTTGCTTGGTAGCGGCAGTTCTAGTGGCTTCCACTTGGCCTTTCCCACCATAATAGCCCTCACTGCATAAGTTAGAGAGCCAATGTGGGGATTCTGCCAGTTCCTCAGTATGTCTATACCAATTATACATTCTGAACTGGGGAAATAACTACAGAATGGGTCTGGGGCCCACTGCACCCACTGTGGGATGGACCTAAGCTAAAACTGCATTGATCACCTGGCCTCCATAAGTCCCCACTCTGACTGGTGGACTAGAGTCACATTTTGGGTCCCCTGAGTTAACATGACTACTGACCCAGTGTCTAATAGTCCCCCAAATATCTGATCATTTCCTTTTTCCCAATGCACAGTTACTCTGGTAAAAGGTCATCGGTCTTTTTGGGGAAGGCTTGGAGGAAGATTAACAGTATAAATTTGTGGCAGTGTAACAGGGTTCTCCCAAAAAGGGACCTGGCACCCCCTTTGTTCAAGGTGCTCTGTGTCTGTAAACTGTTTCAAGTCTGGAAATCAATTAACAGGCTGTGATTCTGTGTTTCTGTAATTCAAGTTAATCTTCTGTTCACTTGACCTAGAACTCTTTTGTTTATACAGCTCAAGCAAGAATTTAGTAGACTGCCCTTCTATTGTATTTCTAGGTACACCATGATTTACTAGCCAATGCCACAAATCTCTGTGAGTCATATAATTTTGACTCCTGCTTTGAGTTTGCTGTCTGTTATAATAACCATGTCTACCCTGTCTTTGGTGATTAAGTGCTGCCACCTGGCTTCTGCCAACTCAAGATCCCATCATCTCCATTGTGTTTAAGGATTCCAGCTCAGTGACAGCAGTTCCTACAGTAATATCTGAGCTACAGAGAAGTGCAACCACAGAGCTCTTCAGGGATGATGGTGCTAGTCTCACAAATTTATTTCTCACTGTTCTGGTAAAAGGTGCATCCTCCGGACATTCCTGGAGTGTAAGAGCAGGCTTTGCATGATAAATCCAGTCTAACATTTAATCTCTTTAAGCCTCTGGATCCCCTCATCTACATTATACCATGGTAGCTCTGGCATTTCAACCTCAGTTAATGTCAGCCAACTTTTGATCCATGTTTCAACCAACCATCCAAACAAGCTGTTAATACCTTTTCTAACCCCTTGATCTATAACATTGAATACAGAATCTCTGCTTAGTGGGCCCATATCAATAAATTCAGCCTGATCCAGATTTATATTCCTCCCACCGTTATCTCACACCCTTAAAATCCATTGCCACACATATTCCCCTGATTTCTGTCTATATAAATTGGAAAACTCACATAATTCTTTTGAACTATAACGTACCTCCTCATGTGTGATATTTTATGCCTCACCTTTAGTGGTCTGTTGAGACTTTAATCTAGTTATAGATCTGGAAGAAATGAGGGGTGGTGGGGGTGGGTCATGAAAATAATTAGAAATATCTTCCAAGCTATTTGCTTCAGGGCCTTCATTTGCAGTTTCATCTGGTGAGACAGGATTAATCACTCTAGGGCTAATCCCTTCAGGAGGAGGTTGGGTGGCCAACTCCTCAAGGCAGGCTGGAGGCGGGGCAGTTATGTCCTCAGGGCAAACTATTACAGGGTTATCTAGAGAAGACTCAGCATGACTTAGGGTTTCAACCTCACCCCTGACATCATTATCAATCCATATGTACAATCCTATTTTTCTGGACCCTACTCCTTTCCAATCAATGCCCTCACTTTAACAGCACACACCATGCAACATTGAGATTTCAGTTTATGTTGTAAAATTGCTACTCTAACAATAAGATTCTGAGTCTGATTTTCAGAGATCTCAAGTCTATGGCTACAGAAAATAATATTTTCCATCAGGATATTCATAAAAACATCCACATCTGTCAGACAGCACTTAAGCTTCTCATGTGAAGCCTTAAGCCCATCCCTTTCACTCCTTAATGTAGCCAGTGTATCTAACAACAACCAGTCAACATCTCTATAACTCATTTCCACAAAGCTCTGTAAAAGTGTCAAAAACATAGTCCCCCAAGCCTGGCTTCATACAATTGAAACATTAGGAGAATTGAATGGTGATATTTTGACTATCTCTCTTGCCAACTCACTCCATGGATTGGAATGTCATTCTGATTATGGGAATCCAAGCCCTTAGTGCCTTTGGGTCCAGTCAGAGTAGAAAACCATTCATAAACACTCATTTTTAAGATTCTGTTTCTTAAGAACCACTCCTGGTACCAAGATATATTAGTTAGGGGTCTCTAGAGAAACAGAATTAAAAGGGAACACTTGCAAATATAAAATTTATAGATATGTCTCATGTGACCACAGGAATGCAGAGTCCAAAATCTGCAGGGCAGGCTGTGAAGCCTATGATTTCGATGGAGGTTCTGGATGAGCTCAACAGGAGAGGCCCACCAGCTGAAGCAGGAAGAGAGCCTGTCTCTTCTGAATCCTCTTTAAAAGGCTTCCAGTGATTAGATTGAGCATCACTCATTGCAAAAGACACTCCCCTTTGACTGATTATAAATAGAATCAGCTGTGGATGCAGCTAACATGATCATGATTTAATTCTATGAAATTGTCCTCACCACAACAGACATACTAGCACTCTCCCAACCAGACAAATAGATACGACCACTTGGCCAAGTTGACACATGAACCTGACCATGACATAAATATTTTATTATTTTGGTTGCTATTGTAAATGGAATCTTTTCCTTGATCTCCTCCCTAGATTGCCTGTTATTCTTATATAGAAACACCACTGATGCTTGCATGTTGGTCTTATATTCTGCTTGTTCTCTGTATTCATTTATTGGCTCTAGTAACTTTACTGTAGATTTTTCAGAATTAAGTACATATAAGACCAAGTAATCTGCATACGGTGAAACTTTTAATTCCTCCATTCTGATTTGAATGTCTTTTGTTTCTTTTATTACTTGCTTAATTTCTCTTGCTAAAACTTCTAACCCAATGTTGAATAAAAATGATGACTGTGGCATCCTCTTGTTTCAGGTCTTAGAGGGAAAGTTTTCAGTTTTTCACCATTAACTATGATGTTAGCTGTGGGCTTTTCACACAACCCCTTTATCAATACTGAGGAAGCTTCCTTCTATTTCTATTTTTGAAGTGTTTTCAACAAGAAAGGATGATGAATTTTGTCAAATATCTTTTCTGTGTCATTGTGATGATCATGTGGTTTTCTCTTTTGATTTATTGATGTGGTGTATTACATTAATTGATTTTCTTGTGTTGAACCACCCTGGAACATCTGGAATAATGCCCATTTGTTAATGGTGTATAATTCTTTTAATTTGATGCCAGATTTGATTTGCAAGAATTTGGTTGAGGATTTTTGCATCTATATTCATTAAAGAGATTACTTTACTTTTCCTCTCTTTCAGTATCTCTGTCTGGTTTGGTATTAGGGTTATGTTGGCTTTATGGAATGAGTTTGGTAGCTTTCCCTCTTCTTCAATTTATTTGAAGAATTTGAGAAGGATTGGTGCTAATTCTTTCTTGAATTATTGGTAGAGTTCACATATGAATCCATCTGTTTTTAGCTTTTCATTTTTGGGAAGTTTTTGATGACTTATTCAATATCTTTACTTGTGATTTGTATGTTGAGGTCTTCTATTTCTTCTCAAGTCCACGTCAGTTGTAGTTATGCTCTTCTAGGAAGCTGTCTATTTCATCTAAGTTATCCAATTTGTTAGCACATAGCTGCTCTTAGTATCCTCTCATTGTCTGCTTTATTTCTTTAGGGTCAGTAGTTATGTCCCCACTCCCGTTTCTCATTCTATTTATTTGTATCATCTCTTTTTTTCTTTGTCAACCTAGCTAAGGGGCTACAATTTTATTGAATTTTTCAAAGAAATGACTTCTGATTTTGTTGGCTCTGTTGTTCTCAATTTCATTTTTTTCTGCTCTAATCTTTTTTATTTATTTCCTTCTGTTTGCTTTGGGGATCATTTGCAGTTCTTTTTCTAGTTCCTCTGGGTAAACAGTTACATCCTTGATTTTTGCTCTTTTTTCATTTTTTAATGTAGATGTGTAGAACAATACACTTCCCTCTCAGCATTGCCTTCCCTCCATCCCATAAATTTTTACATGTTGTGTTCTCATTTTCATTTGCCTCAAGATATTTACTGATTTCTCTTGTAATTTATTCCTTGGCCCACTGGTTGTTTAAGAGTGTGTTGTTTAGTCTCCATATATTTGTTAATGTTCCAGCCCTCTGCCTGTTATTGATTTCCAGTTTCATCCCATATGATCTGAGAAATGGTATTGTATAATGTCAGTCTTTTCAAATGCATTGAGACCTTCTTTGTGACCCAACATGTATTCCATCTTGGAGAATGATCCACGAGTACTTAAGGAAAATATGTTTCTTGATGCTGTGGGGTGCAATATTCTGCAAATATCTTTTAAGTCAAGTTGATTTATCATTTTATGAAAGATCTGTTTCCCTGTTGATCCTATGTATAAATGTTCTATCCATTGATCAGAGTGGTATATTTTATGAGAGTGATGTACTGAATTCTCTATTATTGCAGAGATGTCAACTTCTCTGTTCAGGGTTGTCAGTGTTTGCCTCAATGTATTTTGGGACACAAGGGCTCAGTGCATAAACAGTTAAGATTGTTCTATCTTTCTGATGAATTGTCCATTTAATTAATACAACATTTACTTCTTTGTCTCTTTTCTTTGTTTTACTTTTGAAGTGTAATTCGTCTCATATTAATATAGCTTTTTTTGTATGCTCTATGGTGGGATCACATTTCATTCTTTTTCCTTGTGAGCATCCATTATTGCAGAATTTTTGTTGAATTTGTTTTTGTTTGTTTGGGAAGTGCATGGGACTACCCCCACTTTTTTCTGGTTGTGTTTGCATGAAACATCTTCTCTGTACCTTTCACTTCCAACCTTTTGTTATCCTTTGATCTAAAGTATGTCTCTTGCAGATAGCATATAGATGGGTCCTGCTTTTTTAAACCATTCTCCAAGTATATGTCTTTTGATTGTGAAGTTTAATCCATTAACATTTAATGGTATTACTGAAAGGCAGTACTTTCTTCAACCATTTTATCCTTTGTGATTCCATATGTCATGTTTTATTTTCTCTTTCTCTCCTCTCTCTCTCTCTCTCTTTCCCTCTCTCTCTCTCTACACTTTTAGTTATTCTTGTTGATAATCTCATTTTTACAGTCTTCTCCAAACTTCCCTCTTCTGTCTTTGCTTATCTGCCTGTAGTGCTCCCTTTAGTATTTATTGTAGAACAAGTCTCTTGTTCATTAACCCTTTTAATATCCCTTTATCTGTAAATATTTCAACCTCTTGCTCATTTTTGAAGGACAGTTTGCAAGATATAGAATTATTGGTTGATGATTTTTCTTTCAGTATCTTAAATATATCATACCACTGCCTGGTAGCTTTCATTGTTTCTACTGAGTAATCTGCATTTAATCTTATCTAGCTTCCCTTGTAAGTGATGAATTGCTTTTCTCTTGCTGCTTTCAGAATTCTCTCTTAGTTATTAACATTTGACAATCTGATTAGCAAGTGTCTTGGCATAGGTTTATTTTGAATCCATTCTGTTTGGGAACAGCTGAGTTTCTTGGACTTGAAAGTTTATGTCTTTCATCAGAGTTGGGAAATTTTCAGTGATAATTTCCAGTTATTCTTTCTGTCATTCTTCCCTTCTCTTCTCTTTCTGGGACACCCATAACACATTTATTTGTGCCCTTCATATTGTCATTCAATTTCCTGAGACCCTGCTCATATTCTTCCATTCTTTTCCCTATTTGTTCTTTTGAGTGTAGATTTCAGATATTCTATTCTGTAGTTCAATAATTCTTTCTTCTGTCTCTTCAAATCTGCTGTTTATGTCTCCATTTTATTTTTTTTATGTCTTCTATTTGCCTTTCAGTCCCATAAGTTCTGTTATTATTATTATTTTTTTTTTGCAAGCTTCTAAATTATTCCTTGTGGTCACCCAGTGTATTCTTTATATTCTTCATCTCCTGTTACTCATTTGTTTTAACTTGTTGAATAGATTTAGAAAATTTGTTTCAACATCTTTAATTAGCTGTTTCAACTATTATATGTTATTTGATGTTTTATTTTATTCTTTTCACTTGCCATCTCTTTGTGCTTAGTATAACATGATATTTTGCTCACATCTACACATCAGATTTTCTTGTTTAGCTTATTCTGTTTTCTCACCTCTTATTTTTCTTATTCTTGCCCTGCTTATATGGAAAATTTTTGATATTGCCTTTTTTTGTGCAGTTTCCTGTTTCAATCCCAGGAAATAGCTTTCACTTATCTCCTCTTCTTCAGAAAATGATGGTCTATTTGTTTTGTTTTGTTGTTTTCTTTGTTACCTCTAGCGACTTTTACCTGGAGGCCTGGCTCTGGGCAGAGGAGTGCCTCCAGATAAGGCCTAATCCAGTCAGGTTTTCCAGACAAGACAGACCCAGGACTAATGAAGGGGGTATAATCAGTATCAAGGTTCCCTGGGGGGACACCCAGCAGGATCCCAATCTTTCTTGTGAAGGCTCTTAATTCTGTGTTTTTTCTGTACTGCCCAGCAGATTGTGCTTGTCAGCCTACTGCTCTCCACAGTCATAAAAGTTTACTATTCCTTTAATTCTCATGAGGCCCTGTCCCTACCAAGATCATGGTTAAATCAGAATGAATGTGAGAGCTTAAATTGTTTCTGTTTCCCAGCTCTTGGGGCTGAATTCTCTAAATAATAGTCACCATCTGTGCTGAGACTCCCTCCCACCCTCATTTTGTGTGGAGGGGTGGAGGAGCCTCTCTTCAGTCCCCAGTTCCCACAGACTGGAAAGTTACAGGATTGTCCAGCAGCACCCTGGCCCTCCTACCAGGAATGTATTGAGACAGGCAGGGCTAAGGTTTTTGTTGGTTGAAATTGTTGTTGATATCCCAGCCCCTGGGATCTAAGTTCTCTGAGTGAGACCCTCCACTTGTGCTGGTCCCCACCCTGCTTCTTCTTGGGAAAGATAACATTGTTAGGGAACTATCTCCACCTGTTCAACTACTTTGTCTTTCAGTCATTCCTTAATTCCACCCTTGCCTGTGGCAGGGCTGAAAACAGAATAGACTACCTGCTACTTTCTTTGACATGGGGGCTTCAAAAAAAAAAGAAGAGAGGAAAAATCGTTTCTCAGAGCTGGTTCTCAGCCCCCCAGTTTTGCCAGTCAAGAGCCTGAGTTGGTACCCAGCTCTATTTGGCCTTTTTCTTGGGGCATAGCCATTTTCCAGGATTCTGAGCTCTGCCAACTCCTGAAATCTCCAACAAATTTTTTTTTGCTAATCTTGTCTTCTCCCTGCTAGAAGCAGGGCTGATACAGACCTCTGGATTATTTTTTGTCTGCCTTATCAGTTTATCTGTGCTCAGAGCTGGTGTTCAGCTTTCTTAATTTGTCAATTAAATCTGTAATTGAAACTTGCTTGAGCTCCCCTTGTCTTGCTCCTCATAGAGTGGGCTTCTCTTTCCTACCAAGGAGAGACTCATGGGGTATCATGGAGTCAGCCTGCCATGCAAAAGACTGTGGCAACTCATGGAGTCAGTGTACTATGCCAGTGGGGGAGAGGCACCAGCCTCCATCCACACCATGGAAAAATTTACTTATAATTCTGTGCTGTAATTTATCAGACATGGCCCTTCAAAGTATTTCTGGTTGGTGCATGGTGTGTGCTGGTCATAGAATTCATCCAAACAGTTGTTTGAGACAATTCCTGGTTGTTTACTAGCTGCCCTAGAGGATTAACTAATCCCAAACCTCCCTATGCTGCCATCTTGACTTCCTTTCTTTACTGTATTCTTCTGAATCAGATTGTTAAACATTACTCACACTCATTGAGAATAGGGAATAATCTATATAATTATTGAGAATTCTCTGCACAGTAGACTTGTCTTTTCTCTCCCATTTATATATTCAGTTGTATATTTATATCAGCAATCACATATATCCATTTTATACTTTGGTTTATAGTCCAATATCACATTGCACTCCATCCTCATTAATCACAGATTCTGTATTTACAAATTCACTTCACTGCTATAATTTATTTGAAGCCCAGCAATTAATGCTCACAGTACATTTGCAGTCATTAATGGACATGTGCAGGGTGGCAAAACAATGTCACTGACAAACACATTCCAAACTGGAAATCATATTCGCTTTCTTGTTTCAGCATACATCTTATCCATACATGTCCTTTTCCTGGTATATTTATGTCACATTTTTCACACTTTTTTGCTTTGTATCGATGAGTTTTCTGTTTTGATTATGGCCTCCAAGCATCATGCAGAAGAGCCATCTTAAGTGCAAGAAGGCTATAATGTGCCTTATGGAGAAATATGTGTGTTCAGTAAGCTTTGCTAAGGCATGGATTATAATGTTGTCAGCCTTGAACTCAATACTAGTGAATCAACCATATGTATTAAATAAGGCATTTTTTAAACAGAGACACATATAAAACAAGGTTCTGTATTGATCAAGTGATGAAATTATGCCCAGAGATATAGAGATTTAATCATGCATTTCTTCTGGGAGCAATGATTCACTATTCAGTGGGTGACTTTATAGAACATAATTACTGAAAATGTAAAGATCCATTTTTTTTTTTTTTGCACAAATTGTATAGTTTGGATCCTGGTGGTTCTCTCAGTAGGGTCATATGTCTTTTTTACATATCCTAATCATTTTTATTTTAAACATTGTGCTGCCTTGAAGCTGTTATGTACCTCCCAGAAAAGGCCATGTACTTTTAATCCATTCCGGTAGGTGCAGATTTGTTGTGAGTGGGATAGTTTGGTTATGTTATTTCAATTTGAGATGTTACCGACTCCATTCAAAGTGTGTCTAAATCCTATTTACTGGAGTCCTTTTTGAGAGAATAAAGTACATAAAAAGCTGAAAGAATTTAGAGAGAAAATCCCTGAGGATGAGAAGAGAGGACTCACACACGCTCAGAGAAGAGGTCCCTGAGACCAGGCTTTGAAAGCAATGAAACCTGGGGATAAAGGACCAGCAGACACTAGCCCTGTGTCTTCACATATGACAGACGTGCCCCAGATGACAGCAGTCTTTCTTTGGAGTCCAGATGTCATCGTGTTGATTCTTTAATATGGACATGTTCATGGCCTAAAAGCTGCAAATTGTAAGTTAATCTATCTTCAACCCATTTCTGCTATATTGCATTCTGGCAACTTTAGCAAACTGAAAACGAGTATTTTCATATTTTATGGTACAACAAGATGATTCATCTTCATCTTGTACATATCCTGCCCTGACCCTAGAATAATTTATTTCTCCAGAGGATGCTAGTCCCTTTTATTGGAGAATAGTATTAGAAGCCATAATCAAAACATTGGGTGTGCTCATTGCTACTAGGGTATCACTGCTTCTAACTCTCAGTAGACAGAGCTAGGAATATATGTGTGTGTGTGTGTATTTGTATGTATCTTTATTTCCATATCCATCTGTCAATATCTATATTAAGCCAGACAAAAATTTATATTGATGTTCATGACTGATCCTCAACCTAGACTTCCACCATCCTCTTCCTCCATCTTATTTTTTAATTTTTTTTTATTTTATTCATCTTTCCATCCCTCCATTTAAGGGTGTTTGGGCTATGGCCATTCTGAATTTTTCATATTGGAGGGTTCTCTTACTAATATATGGTAGAGAAATGAAACTATCTGATGTTCTGGAGAGGCTGGGCTAGATTTCAGGACTTATCTGTACCAGAGACCCTTCTGGAGATTGTAGATTTATGGAAAGTTACCCTAGTGCATGGAATCCTTGTGGAATCTTATATATTGCTCTTGGTGTTCTTTAGGATTGACTGAAATCATCCTCATTGGGGGTTGGCAGGTTATGATAGGTAGCAAGGTCTACCTGAAGCTTGTGTAAGAGCGAGCTCCAGTATAGCCTCTCAATTCTATTTGAACTCTTTCTGCTACTGATACTTTATTAATTATACTTCTTTTCCCCCTTTTGGCCAGGATGTAATTGTTGATCCCATGGTGCCAGGTCTGGATTCATCCCTGAGAGTCATTTCCCACTTTGCCAGGGAGACTTTCACTCCTGGATGTCATGTCCCACATAGCGGTGGGGGACAATGATCTCACTTGCAGAGTTGGGCTTAGTGAGACTGAGGCTACATTTGAGCAACAAAGGTCCTCCAAAAGTAACTCTTTTTTTTTTTTAATTTTTTTTTATTAATCAAAAAAAAGAAAAGAAATTAACACAACATTTAGAAATCATTCCATTCTACACATGCACTCAGTAATTCTTAGTATCATCCCATAGATGTATGATCATCATTTCTTAGTACATTTGCATCGATTTAGGAAAAGAACTAGCAAAACAGCAGAAAAAGATATAGAATGTTAATATAGAGAAGAGAATTAAAATAATAATACTAATAAAAAATATATACATATAAAAAGGAAAAAGAAAAAAAACAAAAACAAAAGATACAAACAAACAAACAAACAAAAAACCATATTTCAGGTGCAGCTTCATTCAGTGTTCCAACATAGTTACATTACACTTAGGTATTATTGTGCTGTCCATTTTTGAGTTTTTGTATCTAGTCCTGTTGCACAGTCTGTATCCCTTCAGCTCCAATTACCCATTATCTTACCCTGTTTCTAACTCCTGCTGGTCTCTGTTACCAATGATATATTCCAAGCTGATTCTTGAATGTCGGTTCACATCAGTGGGACCATACAGTATTTGTCCTTTAGTTTTGGGCTAGACTCACTCAGCATAATGTTCTCTAGGTCCATCCATGTTATTACATGCTTTATAAGTTTAGTCTGTCTTAAAGCTGCATAATATTCCATCATAGGAATACACCACAGTTTGTTTAGCCACTCGTCTGTTGATGGACATTTTGGCTGTTTCCATCTCTTTGCAATTGTAGATAATGCTGCTATAAACACTGGTGCGCAAATGTCCATCTGTGTCTTTGCCCTTAAGTCCTTTGAGTAGATACCTAGCAGTGGCATTGCTGGTTCGTAATCCATTCTGCCATTCTATGTCTTTTGATTGGGAAATTCAGTCCATTAACTTTTAGTGTTATTACTGTTTGGATAATATTTTCCTCTACCATTTTGGCTTTTGTATTATATATATCATATCTGATTTTTCTTCTTTCTACACTTTACTCCATACCTCTCTCTTCTGTCTTTTCGTATCTGACTCTAGTGCTCCCTTTAGTATTTCTTGCAGAGCTGGTCTCTTGGTCACAAATTCTCTCAGTGACTTTTTGTCTATAAATGTTTTAATTTCTCCTTCATTTTTGAAGGACAATTTTGCTGGATATAGGAGTCTTGGTTGGCAGTTTTTCTCTTTTAGGAATGTAAATATATCATCCCACTGTCTTCTAGCTTCCATGGTTTCTGCTGAGAAATCTACACATAGTCTTATTGGGTTTCCCTTGTATGTGACAGATTGTTTTTCTCTTGCTGCTTTCAAGATCCTCTCTTTCTCTTTGACCTCTGACATTCTAACTAGTAAATGTCTTGGAGAACGCCTATTTGGGTCTATTCTCTTTGGGGTGCGCTGCACTTCTTGGATCTGTAAATTTAGGTCTTTCATAAGAGTTGGGAAATTTTCAGTGATAATTTCTTCCATCAGTTTTTCTCCTCCTTTTCCCTTCTCTTCTCCTTCTGGGACACCCACAACACGTATATTTGTGCGCTTCATAATGTCATTCAGTTCCCTGATCCCCTGCTCAAGTTTTTCCATTCTTTTCCCTATAGTTTCTGTTTCTTTTTGGAATTCAGATGTTCCATCCTCCAGTTCACTAATTGTAGCTTCTGTCTCTTTAGATCTACCATTGTAGGTATCCATTGTTTTTTCCATTTTTTCTTCTTTGTCCTTCACTCCCATAAGTTCTGTGATTTGTTTTTTCAGATTTTCTATTTCTTCTTTTTGTTCAGCCCATGTCTTCTTCATGTCCTCCCTCAATTTATTGATTTGGTTTTTGAAGAGTTTTTCCATTTCTGTTCGTATATTCAGCATTAGTTGTCTCAGCTCCTGTATCTCATTTGAACTATTGGTTTGTTCCTTTGACTGGGCCTTATCTTCAATTTTCCGAGCGTCATCCATTATTTTCTGCTGGTGTCTGGGCATTTGATCAGATTTCCCTGGGTGTGGTATCCAGCTGGTTGAAAGGTTTTTCTGTGAAATCTCTGGGCTCTGTTTTTCTTTTCCTGCCCAGTAGGTGGCGCTCGTGGCGCTCGTCTGTCTGCGGGGCAGTCGGCCGGGAAACCGCGCGTGGAGGCAGGGGTCGCTGGCCGCCGCGGCTTGGGGGAGTGCCGGTCCAAATTGCCCAGCTGGCCCGAGACGCCAAGTGTGACGGGAGGGCCCCACTATCCAACGTTCCCAGTCAGACCGGGGAGCCACGTGCGTGGAGGGGACCCCAGTCGCCAGCCGCCCCGGCCGGGAAAACGCGCGCCCCTCGGGTATCTCACCACAGCGGATTCTCCCTGCCCGTTCAGCCATTCCAGAATGGGGTACGCTGTCTTTTTGGTCTCTGTCGTGACTCCGGGAGCTGTTCCGTATTGTTTCTGTTTCTTTAGTTGCTTTTCTGGAGGAGGAACTAAGACCCGCGCGTCTTACTAAGCCGCCATCTTCTCCGGAAGTCCAAAAGTAACTCTTAATCATGCCTATAGGTAATTTAAGCTTCTCTGCTGCCCACATAAGCTTCACAAGAGTAAGCCTCATGTTTGAGGGCATGGCCTATTGATTTTTGTCCCTGAAGTGTGACACAGCATCAGGGAACTCCCTGATGGTAAGGTTTAATAGTTCCATAGTCTTTCTCCCCTTCCTTCAGGGCTTTGCCAATACTTTTCAATTATCTGCTTAATATTCTCTAGGATGTTTTCAGGCCTTATGATAATCTGTACAGTATTAAATGACTTCTTTCTTCTTCTGTGCTCTCTGTGTTTTAATTGTTCAAATGAGCTATACAGATAGGTTGGATTAGGCTATGCACTACAGAAAATTTCAGTTCCAGATCAAATAAGTCTTTATTCCATTGGTCTCAAAAAGTATATGTGGTTCTGAAATATAGACACTGTCTTCTTTATCCCTATGTTCTTAATTACTTTAACCCCAACCTGTTCAGCTTCATTCTTATTTCTAAATATCAGGTTATATATATAATAGCCTCCTTAAAATCCAGAAGTATTAATCACCACTCCAGACTTAATGTTGACCATAACATTGTTGTTCTTTTGTTTCTGGTCTATTTTGTCTCACCAAATGTCCCACGTGTTCATTCACATTGTTGCATACCTCACAATGGTTACTTTTTGTAGCAGCACAACTTACATTCATAAGTATGCACCATCCTTCACCAATCTACTTCTCCAACAGTGCATCCTTGAGCCACCTGCATTCATTGGGCATTATATAGAAGACCCAAACTCTACAGTCCATCAACATTCTCAATTTTAGATAATTTCATTGTCCTAAGAGAAAGAAAACCAATAAACACACCCCCGTTAAACAGGAAATCTAAACCTCCTCTTAGCTCTTGTCCCTCACCACATTATCTACCTCTGCTGTTGCTGTGGTAGTGTTCATGGTTTCCTTTTGAACATAGCTCACAGCATGCAATAGCAGTTTTCCACCTGTTCCCTGGACTTAATTGCGCTTTATACACGAATTATATCTTTGAAGCAATTCTTAGGAGAACTAATTCATATTTCTAGTGTGAATTAGTGGGACGCACAAGTCTTTCAATCTTGTTCACCTTCAATATGATGAACTTCTAGACCCACTAGAGAATCATCTTTCCTCCTATTTATTTCCTTACATTGGAGTTCAACCTCATTAGCTAATGGTTCACCCAACTCTAGTTTCTGTGCATCTCTAAGCCCCCTATGTTCTGTATTATAAGCCTCTGATTAAACCTTTATGCTGGTCATAAAAGTGGAATCATACAGTATCTATACTTTTGTGTCTGGCTAATTTCACTCATCATTATGTCCTCAAGCCTCATCCATCTTGTCATGTGTTTCAGGACATCATTTAGTCTTGTTTCTGTGTAACATTCCATCATACATATATACCACATTTTGTTGTGCCACTCATCTGTTGATGGGCATTTGGTTTGTTTCCATATTTTGGTGATTGTGAATAATGCTGCTATGAGCATCAATGTACAAATATCTGTTTGTGTCATTGCTTTAGGCTCTTCTGGGTATATACCAAGTAGTGCTATTGATGGCTCATAGATCAACTCTATATTTAGTTTCCTAAGGAACTGCCAAACAGTCTACCATAATGGCTGCACCACTGGACATTCCCAACAACAGTGCATAAGTGTCCAAGTTTCTCCAAATCCTCTTGAACATTTATAGTTTCCTGATTGTTTAATAGCAGTCATTCTTATAGGTGTGAGGTGGTATCTCATTGTAGTCTTGATCTGCATTTCCCTTATAACCATTGAAAATGAACATCTCTTCATGTGCTTCTGAACCATCTGTATTTGCTGTTCAGAAAAATGCCTTTTCATATCTTTAACCCATTTTATAATTGGGCTGTTTGTTCTTTTATTATTGGGTTGTATGATTTCTTTGTATATAGAGGAAATCAAACCTCTGTCCAATATGTGATTTCCAAATATTTTCTCCCACTGAGTTGGCTGCCTCTTCACCTTTTTGACAAAGTCTTTTGAGGTGCAGAAGCATTTGATTTTGAAGCATTCCCACTTATTTATTTTTCTTGTGTTGTTTGTGTTTGGTGTGTAAAGCTTAGGAAGCTACCTCTTATTACTAGGTCTTGAATTTCTTTCCTTATATTTTCTTCTAGAAGATTTATGGTGCTAGTTCTTATACTTAGGTGTTTAACCCACTTAGAGTCAATTTTTGTGTAGGGTGTAAGATGGGGTCATCTTTCATTCTCTTGATTAATGATATCCAGTTCTTCCATGCCCAATTATTGAAAAGACTATTTGTCCCAGTTCAGAGGATTTGGGGGCCTTGCAAAAATCAGTTGACCATAGATTTGGTGGTCTATTTCTGCACTCCCGATTTTATTCCATTGGTCAATGCTTCTGTCTTTGTGTTATTACCATGCTGTTTTGACCAGTGCAGCTTTATAATAGGTTTTAAGGGCAAGGAGTGTTACTACTTCTCTTCTTTCTTTTCTTTAGGATGCTTTTAGTTGTTCAGGGTCTCTTTCCCTTCCAGATGAATTTGGTAGTTAGCTTTTCCATATCTTCAAAGTAGTTGTTGGAAATTTGATTGGCACTGTGCTGAATCTGTAGATCAATTTAGGGAGAATTGACAGCTTAAATATATTTAGCCTTCCTATCCATAAGCAGGGAATGCCTTTCCACCTATTTAGATCTTCTCTGATTTCTTTTAGCAATGGTATATAGTTTTCTGTCTACAAGTCCTTTACATACTTAGTTAAGTGCATTCCTAAATATTTGATTCTTTTAGTTGCTATTTTGAATGGAGTTTTCCTCTTAACTTACTCCCCAGCTAGGTTACTGCTTGTGTATAGCAATGTTACTGATTTTTGCACATTAATTTTATATCCTGCTACATTGCTGAATTTGTTTATTAGCTCAAGTAACTTTGCTGTAGATTTCTTAGGATCTTCCAAGTATAGTATCATATCATCTGCAAATAATGAGAGTGTTACTTCTTCCTTTTCAATTTGGATGCCTTTTATTTCTTTGTCCTGCATGATTGCTCTAGCTAGAACTTCTAGCACAATGTTGAATAATACTGCTGACAGTGGGCATCCTTGTCTTGTACCTATCTTAAGGAAAAGCTTTCAGTTTCTCTCCATTGAGTATGATGCTGGCTATCAGATTTTCATAAATTCCCTTTATCATATTGAGGTAGTTAACTTTGATTCCTATCTTTTTGAGTGTTTTTGTCAGAAAACGATGTTGAATTTGTTGAATTCAAAATTTTGTTGAATTTTTTTCAGCAATTAAAGTGATCATGTGATTTTTACTTTTTGATTTATTAATGAGCACATTAATATTTTCTGTATTACATTAATTGATTTTCTTGTTTTGAACCATCCTTGCACTCCTGGTATAAACCCAACTAGGTCACGATGTATAATTCTTTTAATGTGATGTTGGATTCAATTTGCTAATATTTGATTGAGAATTTTTTATCTATGTCAATTTGGGAGATTGGCCTGTGGTTTTCCTTTCTTATAACATCTTTACCTGGTTTTGGTATTATTATGATATTAGCTTCATAAAATGAGTGAGGTAGAATCCCTTTTTCCTCAATTCTTTGGAAAAGTTTGAGCAGGATTGATGTTAGTTATTTTGGGGATGTTTGATAAATTTCTCCTTTGAAGCCATCCAGCCCTGGGCTTTTCTTTGTAGGAAGGTTTCTGAAGATTGATTGAATCTCTTTACTTGTGATTGGTTTGTTGAGATCTGCTATTTCTTCCTGAGTCAGTGGAACATGTTTGTGTGTCTCCAGGAATTTGTTCATTTCATCTAAGTTGTCTAGTTTGTTGGCATATAGTTGCTCCTGGCATCCTCTTATGACTTCTTTCATTTCTTCAGGAACTGTGGTAACAAACCCTTTCTCATTTCTGATTTTGTTTATTTGAATCCTCTCTTGTTATTTTTATCAGTCTTGCTAGCGGTCCATCATTTTTATTGATTTTCTCAAAGAACCAACTTTGATTTCATTGATTCTTTCTATTGTTATTTTGTTCTCCCATTCACTTATCTCTGCTTTAATATTTGTTATTTCTCTTGTCATATTTGCTTTAGGGCTGGTTTACTGTACTTTTTCAAGTTCCTCCAGCTTTGCTGTTAAGTCTTTGATTTTTGCTCTTTCTTATTTTTTAATATAGCCATTTAGGGCAATAATTTCCTTCTCAGTGTAGCCTTTGCTGCATCCCCTAAATTCTGATAGGTTGTATTCTCATTTTCATTCATCTCCAGATAGCTACTGATTTCTTCAGTAATTCCTTCTTTGACCTACTTGTTATTTAGGAGTGTGCTATTAAATGTCCATATATTTGTGAAATTTCTCCTTCTTTGGTGGCTGCTGAGATCCAGCTTCATCCCATTGTGATCAGAGAAAGTGCTTTGAATATTTTCAATATTTTTATATTTATAAAGACCTGTTTTGTGCCCCAGCATATGATCTACCCTGGATAATGTTCCTTGAGCACTGAAGAAGAATTTATATCATGGTGTTTTGGGGTGCAATGACCTGTATATGTCTGTTAGGTCTAATTCATTTATCAAGTTATTTAACTTCTCTATTTCCTTGTTGATCTTCTGTGTTGTTGGTTTATCCATAGAGGAGAGTTGTGTACTGAAGTCTCCTACTAATATTGCTGAAACATCTATCGCTCCCTTCAGTTTTGTCAATGCATGTCTCATGTACTTTGGAGCTCCTTGATTGGGAGCATGAATATTTATGATTGTTATCTGTTCATGGTGAATTGACCCTTTAATTAGTATATAGTGTCCTTCTTTGTCTCTTATAATGTCTTTACCTTTAAAGTCTATTTTGTCCAACATTTGTATAGCTACTCCTGCTTTCTTTTGGTTATAACTTGTGTGGAAAATCTTTTTCCATCCTTTCACTTTCAATCTATTTGTATCCTTGTGTCTAAGTTGAGTCTCTTGTAAGCAGCATATAGTTGGGTTATGTTTCTTAATCCATTCTGCCAGTCTGTATCTTTTAATTGTAAGTTTAGTCTATTAACATTCAAATTTATTATTGAAAATGTTTTTCTTGAATTTCACCAACTTATCTTTTTAATTTTATTTGTAAATCTATATATTCTTTTCCCTCTTTGTCTTTGTATTCTTTGAATTACCCTTAGTGGTACTCTTCAATTCTGTGCCCTCCTCCAGACCTCCCTCTCCTGTCTTTTTCTCTTTTTTTTCAGCTGGCAGAACTCCTTTTAATATTTCTTGAAGGGCTGGTCTCTTATTGACAAATTCTTTCAGGACTTCTTTGTCTGTGAAACCTTTAATCACGCCTTCAATTTTTAAGGACAGTTTTATTGGATATAGAATTCTTGGCTGGAAGTCTTTCTCTTTCAGGATCTTGGATATATCATACCACTGCTTTCCCACCTCCAGGTTGTTAGTTGAGTAGTCTGAACTCAGTCTGATTTAATATCCCTTGTATGTAGTAGATTGCTTTTCTCTTGCCATTTTAAGAATTTTATGCTTCTCTTCAACATTTGACAGACTGATTAGTATGTGCCTTGGAGAAGGCCTATTTGGATTTATTCTGTTTGGAGTTCTTTGAGCTTCTTTGACTTGTATATTTATGTCCTATATGAAGGTTGGGAAGTTTTCACCCATTATATCCTCAACTAAGCTTTACTCCTCTCTTCTCCTTAGACACCAATGATTCTTCTATTTGTGTGCTTTGTTTTGTCTATCATTTCCCTGAGTTTCCATTTAATTTTTCCATCTTTTTATGACATTGCTGTTTTTAGACTTTGAAGTCAATTATTCTGTTCTCTATATCACTTATTTTTTCTTCTGTCTCTTCAAATCTGGTGTTTTTTTTTTTTAATTTTGTCAATAGAGTCTTTAATCTCTGTGATATCTGTTATTTTTCTATTTATTCTTTCAAATTTCTCATTATGCTCTTCTACTGGTTCTTGATCTCCTTTATGTCATTTGCTACCCCACTTATTTTATTAAGTAGAGTTGTATGAACATTGATTAGCTGTTCCAATATCTGTGTCTCCTCTGGTGTTTTAATTTGGTCATTAGGCAGGGCTATATCTGTCTGCATTGTGATATGCTTAATGATCTTCTGCTGTCTTCATGACATGTAAATATCTTGATTGATTTACTTTGTGAGTTGATTTCTTTCAGTAGTCTCAGGTCTTGCATTTGTAGGGTGGTTGTACAGCAAGGAGCAGGGCATGGGGTGGGCACTCCATGCAGTGCTTTGCTTCAGGACAGGTAGAGGTGCAGGTGGAGATGTTATGCTGATGCTTGTGGGCATGGGTGCCCAGCAGCCAGGGAGGATGTAGCTGTGTGGGTGCACCAGATCTGGTGTGCACTGGTCTAAGGCATGGGGCCCTTTGTGCATATGCATAAAGCTGTTGCAGCAGGCTGGCATTATGCCTTCATGGATTAGGGACAGATGTGACCTGGCTGCACAGTGCAGAACTTTCTCAGAGCTGGAAAGTGTGGCTAAGAGACGTGTGCATGCACAGTTCTAGGACTGCTGTAAATTGAGGTTCCCAGAGCTAAATGACGTGATTGGGGAACCATGCACATGTGTCGGCCTGGGAGTGCTGTAAGCAGATGCGCAGAGCTTAGGTGGGGCGGAGTGAGGCTATTGGACACTATGGGTGGGGGGGGACAGGGCTAGCATAGATATGGAGGTTGATGCCTGCAGCCTTTATGTACTGGTAACAGCCTGCAGGAAACATTGAGGGTGGAGGTAGTGCTCAGGAGATGTGCAGGAGAGGTGGGTTGGACCATACTTGCGGTGGTGGGGGGGCAGGTATATGCACTGGTGGCTGGTGGGGTGGGAATTCCATGGGGAATAGGAGTGGGTAATGGGGTTTGGGTGCGAGGGGTGTGGGGTGAGTCACATTTCAAGGGGTTGCACTGGTGAGGATAAGCGAGCCCGAGGAATGTGGCCTGGCTTACTTCCTAGCCCTGGGCTCTTGTCCATGCACTCCTGCATGCTCTGTGCCTCCACACCTCTGCACTTGGCTCTGGCTTTCTGACTCTCAGTTTCTCAGACTCTGCAACCAGGGCTGCCACATATGATGCAGAAGTCTTTCCCAGGTCAGTCGCCCTCCCATCCCTTTTCTAACTTTTCCACGGAGCAAGCAAGGCTAGCTTGAGCTTAGCCTTTTCAGCTATCTTCCTGGAAGTCCTTCTTCCTCAATCTTGCTAACCTGTAACATGCATCTCTAACAGTGAGAAACTTAACTCCCACCATTCATCCTACATTTGCTTATTTTGTTAAATCAGTGTACTGGCACAGCAGCTTCAGAATTGTTAACATTCCCCATGTGAAATTACCTACCAGAATATAGCAATTATACACAGGTCATTATGGGACTTACAGCCATTTCCGAGATACTTGAGCTTGCGCCTCTATTTTCCACTCTCTCTTTTGTGAATATATGCCATACATTTGTAATATAAACTATCTAGTGGTCATCTGCATTCCATCCTGGGATCCTCTGCATGCCTAGTTGATTTTTTTGTATGCTTTATGGTGGGGTCACATTTCATTCTTTTTCAATATGAGTATCCCATTATTGCAGCACCATTTGTTGAAATTTTTGCTTGCTTTTTTTTGTTGGTGCCTTTGTTTGTTTGCTTGTGCATGGGCTGGGCCTTGAAACAGTGTCTCCTGCATGGCAGGCAAGAATTCCACCAGTGAACTACGTTTGCATCCTCCCAGTTCTTTTTTAAGATTGGCATAAATTAACATACATACATCATGAAACTGTAAAGTTATTCCAGTTTTGAAATGTTCATTGTGCTATGTATCACCATTACAGTGTCATAACAACAGTTCCAAGGACATAAACAATTCTGCATTTCACCCATTCAATCTTCCCATCTCTCTGCACTTCTGGCAACCATTGATCTGTTTTACACCTCTGTAGTTTTCCCTTTCTAGAATGTCATATAAGTGAAATTATAAGGTATGCAATCTTCTTCGACTGGCACCTTTCACTTAGCAATACTTGCATTTCAGTCACCTGTATTTTTGCCTGAATTATACCTTTTTGATCACTAAATACTATCCCATCATATGAATGTACTGCAGTTTGTTTATACATTTGCCTTTTAAAGGATGTTATTTTTGCTTCCAGGTTAGGCTGAGCATGAATAAAGATACTATAGATATTCAGATGCAGGTTTTTGTGTTGATAGTAATTAAAAAATCTTTTTCTCTTTTCAATTCTAATAATTATTGCCTCAATTATTTTGCCTGTTTTTTTAGGTACATAGATATATAGGATAGTTATTCTTGGAGAATTATTTAATAATCAACTTTAAACTTTGTAATTATCTTTTTTCTAAAGTCTGATGTTTCTGAAATTAATATAGCTACTCTAGCTATCTTTTGACTAGTAGTAATGTATCTTCCTCCACCTCTTTAATTTTAACCTGAGTTTTTCCTATTTAAAGTGTGTTTCTTGGAGATAACATAATATTGGGTCTTTTATTTAGCCAATCTGGCATTCTATGTTTCCAATTAGTGTATCCAAATCATGCCCATGTATAGTGATCTTTTATATATTTGGATTAAAATTTACCATCTCTGAAATGGTTTTCTATCTGTTAATTGTTGTTCTTTATTCTTTTCTCTTTTTTTATTACTTATTTTTAATTAAGAATTTTACATGATTGCATTCTATCTCTTCTCTCGTTTTATTTCTTATTAGAGAAGTTGTAGGTTTATCCTACATAAAATATAGAGCTTTCATATCCCACCCTGTTATTATCATCTTACATTAGTGTTGTACAATTTTCACAATTGCCAAAAACATTTTTGTAATTGTACTGTTAACTAGGTTTCTTTTTTCTGTTGTACACACACATATGTGTGTGTATATATATATATATATATTTTTTTTTTTTGCATGGGCAGGCACTGAGAATCAAACCCAGGTCTCTGGCATGGCAGGCAAGAATTCTGCCTGGTGAACCACCATCACATCAGCCATATATGATTTTTTTAAATTATTATTCTAGTAACATATATACAACCTAAAATTCCTACTTTAACCATATTCAGTGTTGTTAATTACATTCACAATACTTTGCTATCATCATCATCATTCATTGCTAAAACATTTCCGACACCCCTAAAAGAAACTCGGCAATTTAAGAACTAACTGCCCATTCCCTAACCCCAACATTGACCCTTTATAAACTATAGTTTAGGTTTTTACTGTATGAATTTGCTTATTCTAAGTAATATATCAGTGAGTTCATACAATATTTGTCATGTTGTGTCTGGCTTATTACACTCAACATGATGTATTCAAGATTCATCCATGTTATCCCATGTATCAGAACTTCATCTTTTATGGCTGAATGCTCCACTGTATGTATATGGCACATTTGATTTTTTTCAGTCACCAGTTGATGGACACTTGAGTTGTTTACATTTTTTAGTAATTGTAAATAATGCTTTTATGAGTATCAGTATGCAAATATCTGTTTTATCTCTGTTTTCATTTCTTTTTGCTATTGAAAAATAAGTCAGTGTTCTCTAGGGAAACGAAACTGACAGGGAATATCTGAAAACATGATAAGATTTTTCTAAGAATTGTTTCAGATTACTGTGGGGATGCACAAGTCCAAATTTCATTGCAATATATAATCTGGGAATATTGGTGAAGGTTGTTACTGAATTCCACATGAAAAGCTGGCTGGTTAAAATAGAGATGGGAATTCTCTTTTTTTTACTACCAAAATCATCACTTCTTCTTTTCAGCCTTTCACCTAATTGAACAAGACTTTTCAGATTTTTAAAGCCATCAGTGCAATTGTCCTACTGATGATTTAAGTTCATGTAATGTCCTCAAAGTAACAGTCAGGCAAGTGTCTCCTTGACCAAACAACTGGACAGCAAAACTTGGCTAAGTTGACACATGAACTAATTATCACATACACCTTTGTCAACTTGGTAGCCATAAACATCTCTTTAAACCATACTTAATCTCTAAATAAAAACAATAGCAGACATATTTTCACTTGACAATACTCAATAGTCCTGCATGCAACCTGAAAAAAAAAACTAACTCTCCCAAGAATAGGTGCAAGTCTTTGAGTAATTCACTCTTAAACTTGATATCTTATAACTTAAATACTGTGACATGAAGCTAACAAAATTTATGCTATACGATAAGGTGATAAGTTAGGAATTAAAACAAAAATATTTTCCTTATTATACCTAGGCAAACTTACAAAGAACATCAGGAAGAAATATTAATAACCATTATAGCCCTCATTTCTGAAACGGATCATGTGTTCATTGCTCAGACCTAAAACTACCTTCTTTTTGTAGTACCTCTACCCTCAGTAAGCAACTCAGCTAGTTGTAGCTTTTGCCTGGTAAGGTGAACTTAACCTTAATTTCTGAGGTTTTGGGCTGTTGGTAGTACTGTTTGGATAGGGCTTTTACAGTTTTTGATTGACTTTAATCACAGGGATTTTTTTGTCAGGGTTTACTAGAGAAACAGAACCAACAGTTGATATCTGTAATTATGATATTTAGAAAAGTGTCTCATGCAAAAATGGGAATGGAAAAGTCCAAAATCCATAGGACAGGCTGTGAAACTGGCAGCTCCAAAAAAGGGTCTGGACAAATGCCACAAGAGAAGCTTATTGGCTGAAGAATTGGTGAAAAAGTCTCTTTCCCATGAAAAGCCTTCAGTTGATTGGATTATCTCATAGTGGGAGACATGCCTTAGTTGAGCAAAGATGTAATCAGCCATAGATGCAATCAAGTAGCCAATGACTTAATACACCAACCTTCCAGTTACCAAGCAGCCACAAAATATCCTTGCAGCAATGGTCAGGCCAGTGCTGTGTGACCAAACAACTGGGCATAATCATTTGATCAAGTTGACACCAGACCCTAACCATCACAGTCCACCCCTTGTCAACCTGGCCGCTATATACATCACCTTGAAACATGCTTAATTTCTAAATAGAACACGATAACAGACACATGTTTCCCCCAACAATACTCAACTATCCTGTGAATAACTGGAAATGTATTAAATATCTCCAGAATAGGGTGTAAGTCCTTGGGTAACATTAATTCTTAAACTTAACATCCTATGACTTAAATACTATAGCATGAACAATGCAACATATGTCATATGATTAGAGGAAAGCAAGATATTTGTTTATGTACAAATGCAAGCATACTCATAACAAAACAAAGGGAGGACATATTCATAAAATCACAGTCCTCATTTCTATTAATGGTCCTTCAGTCATAGTTTATACTTATCACTACATTCTTCTATTACCTATTTCATGATCTGTTTACCCTCAGAAAGCACTTAAGCTGGCCATGGATCTTTGCCAAGGGCAGGCAGGGTGTGACCCAAACCTTCATTTCTGAAGTTTCTCGGCCATTGGTAGTCCTGCCTAGATGGGGTTGTGGCAATTTTTCATTGACTTTAATCACAGGGTATGATAGTACTAACAGACACTCTAAGGAATCTCCTGTAAACCAGGAAAACTCTTCTTTACCTCCATTGTGTAGTTGCAGTCCTATTTCCCCTGATAGTCATGATCAAAATCCCAGAAATAACAGTAATCCCTTTTATGCCTGTTGATTCAGTGACAGTAAAAGCTCAACATGGCCAGGTGGCAGTCTTAGCTGCCAGTTCAATGGAATCATTGTTGTGTCTCCTGATGGGAGTACTCCACCTTTCGGAACTAAGATCTGTAGACCAGCAGAACAGGAATAGGAAGCAACATTTTCCCAGTGGATCACCAGGGGAGATAGTGAGTGATTCCACTCCCATTTCCATCCCTTGATTTCTAGACCTGTGAATTCTGGTTAAGGGAGAAACAGCACCATAGAGTAGATATCGCTTCAGAGCATACACAGTCTCCTGGAAAACATTGTTGTCCCAGCCCTTCAAGGTATTCCCACTTAGTTGGCCCATAATTGGGTCATCAAAAGGCCATTCCACCATTCTATCAACCCAGCTATCTCTGGATGATGGGGACAACGGTAAAACCAGGTAATTCTATGAGCATGTGCCCATCCTGCACTTCACTTGCTGTGAAGTGAGTTCCTTGATCATTAGCAATGCTATGTGGAATACCATGATGATGAATAAGGCATTCTATAAGTCCATGGATAGTAGTTTTGACAGATGCATTGCATACAGGGAATGTAAACCCATATCCGGAGTATGTGTCTATACTAGTTAGAATAAATCACTGCCCCTTCCATGATGGAAGCGATCCAATGTAATCAACCTGTCATCAGGTACCAGGCTTATCACCTTGGGGAATGATAATATATCAGGGAGTAAGTGTGGGGCTCTGTTGCTGGAGATTGGGCATTCAGCAATGACCATAGCCAAGTGGACCTTGGTGAGTGGAAGTTCATGTTTCTTAGGCCATGCATAATCTCCATCCCTAACACTGTGCCAATTGAGCCCATTGGGCAGAAGTGGCTGAGGAAAGAGGATGACTTGTATTCACAGGAGGAGTCATATTATCCACTTGACTATTAAAACCTTCATCTGCTGAAGTCACCCTCTGATGAGCATTCACATGGGACACAAATATCTTCATGTTCTTTGTTCACTCAAAAAGGTCTATCCATACACCTCTTCCCCAGACATCTTTGTCACCAATTTTTCAACCATTTTCCTTTCAAGTCCCTGACTATCAACCCAAACCATAAGCACAGCCCATGAATCAATATACAAACACACCTGAGATCAGCTCTCTTTCCAAGTAAAATAAATAACCAGGTGCACTGCTTGACGTTCCACCCACTGGGAGGATTTTCCCTCACCACAGAGACAGAGTTCTTCAGTGATAATGGAGCTGTTCTCATGAATTTATCTCTCAAGGTTCTGATGAAAGATGTGTCCTCTGGACATTCCTGGGATGTGTGAGCAGATATTACATGATAAATCCACTCTAACATTCCAATATCTCTAAACCTCTGAATCCCCTCAACTGCCTTATACCAGGGAAGTCCTAACACTTTCACCTCAGGTCATGTTGGTGACCTTTTGATCCATATTTCAGCCAACCATCCAAACAAACTGTTAATGTCATTTCTGTTCCTTCAAACTACAACATTGAATGCAGAATCTCTGCTTAGTGGGCCCATATCAGTAAGTTCAGCTTGATCCAACTCCACAGTCCTTCTACCATTATCTCACACCTTTAATTTAATATTCCCTTGATTGCTGTCTATATAGATTGGAAAACACATGCAGCTCTTTTGGAGCATAGCATACCTCATCATCAGTCGCACTTTGTACTTCACCTTTCAGGGTCTGTTGGGACTTCAGTTTTAGGTCTTGAAGAAAAGAAGGATGGTGGTGGGGGTGGGAAAAGAAACAAAAGTGTCCTTCAAACCAGTTACCTCAGAGCATTGCATTGCAGTCTCATCTAGTGGAACTGAATTAGTCACTCCAGACAAGACTGAGGGTTGTTTCCCCATGGGATTTATTTACAAGGTTAGCAAGCACTGAAGGGTTAATCTGATTAGGTGGAGGTTGGAAGGCAGACTCCTCTGAGCAGACTGGAGGCTGGGAAACTGTTTCCTCTGGGCAGGTTGGAGGTCAGAAAGATCTTTCCCCTGGCACTCCATTACACGTCTATCTAGCATAGGCTCAGCAGGTTCCAGCGATTCCATCTCCCCATTGCCATCATTATCAAGCCATATATATATGTATATATATATATACATATATATATATATATATATATGTATATATATATACATCCTGTGTTTCAAGATCCTATTCCTTTCCAATCCAAGCCCTTACTTTAATAGCAGAAACCCTGCAAGATTGGGATTTCAGCTTATGTTTTAAGTCTGCTCCCCATACCACAAGGGTCTGTTTCTGGTTTTCAGAGATCTTAAGTCTGCAAACACAGGAAATAAGATTTTGTTTCAAGGCAAACATGGAAACTTTTACATCATTCATATAGAGTGCTTAGATTTCAAATTTGAAGCCTTCAGCTCATCCCTTTTCCCTCATCACTGTATCCTTCAGTTCATCTCTTTCCCTTATCATTATATCTTGAGGGGATAGAACTAGCCAACAGCATTATAGCTCAATTCCACACAACTCCATAAAGGTATAAAAACACTGTCATTCAGAACCTTGCCTCATATAAGCATATAATTAACAGAATGTAATGGTGATATTTTGAGTTTCTATTTTGCCAATTGACCGCACGGACTTTCAGTGCCATCTTGACTATTGGAAACAGTGTCGTTAGTACCTCTGAGTCTAGTCAGAGTAGAAAACCAACTGTAAAAACTAATTTTTAAGATTCTGTGTCTCAAGAACAATTTCTGGTATGAAACTGTATTAGTCAGGGTTCTGTAGATAAGCAGAACCAATGGAAGAGATCTGTAAAATATGAGATTTATAGAGGTGTCTTAAGCAACCATGAGAATGGCAGAGTTCAAAATCCATAGAGCTGGCTGTGAAGCTGGCAGTTCTGATGAAGGGGCTGGATGAACTCCACAGGAGAGGTTCACTGACTGAAGAAGCAGTGGAAGAATCTCTCTTCTTCCTTAAAAGCTTTCAACTGATTGGATTACCTCATTGTGGGAATCATACCTTATTACAGATGTAATCAGCCATAGATGCAATCAACTGATGATTTAATACACCAGCCTTCTGGTTTGTCAACCATCCATGAAATGTCCTTGCAGCAATGGTGCGGTCAGTGATTGCCTGATAAGAAAACTGGGCATAATCACTTGGCCAAGTTAATAGCAGAATCTAACCTTCACATAAGGCATGATAGCAACAGGGATACCCTATGGGATAATCTGTATTCCAGGGAATTCTTCCTTACCTCCACTGTGTAGTTGCAGTTACATTTCCCCTTGATAATGAAGATCAATCGCCCCAGCTAGTAATGTAATTCCCTTCTTTGCCTGTTGTTTCAGAGGCATGGGGAGCCCAAAGTGGCCAAGTCACAATTTTAACTTTCATTTCAATGGACTCGTTGTATCTCCTGGTGGAAGCCCTCATCCTTTTGGAGCTAAAACCTGAAGACCAACACGAGCTTACAGTTGCAGAGATAGGAAGCAGAAATTTTTCTAGTGTATCACTAGAGGTAATAGTGAGCTGTGCCACTCCCATTTTCACCCCTTGATTTCCTGGATCTGTGAATCCTGGCTATGGGAGAAACAGCACTATAGAGTGGATATTACAGCCACCTAGTTAACACTTTACTTGAGTTTCTAAATGGCCATTCCAGACTTCTGGGAACATGGTGCAGCGAGGTAAATTGTGTTCACCCCTGCTCCTTAGGACAAGATAGGAGACAGGGAAAAGATGACTGGTACTGTTGTTCTGGGAATGTGAGTGATCATAGAGAGACTTCAGTGATTCTTGGGAGGAGAGAGGCAAAACGATTGGGGTGGGGAGAGCAGCATGGGTCAGATGGGCGGTGAGCCCCACCATGGGCAGATAGTGGTGTGTGAGGAGGTGTGCCTCCAAGGAAACTGACCTCCTGCTCTAGCCTGCTCCAATGAAGCTGGGGAAACCTCCCCATACACCTCTGTGGCCAGCAGCACCTGTAGGGAGCCCAGAGGTGGGTCTGTCCATCCACCACGAAGAGCCATGCATCCAGTTGCTGAGGGCAGTTGCCCAACTGGGTGCCCAAATAGGCAATCTGTGGGGATGGCGTGGTGGATTCATCACATGCCAGGTGTTGTGGGTCAGTTGTTAACCTGCTCCGCCCAATCCCCACCCCACCTCCACCCCCGCACGAGTGTCCACTCCCCAGTCCTGCACCAGGTGCAGCCATCCTGCCACCGCACCAAGGAGCAGCACACATGCTGCACATGTGGGTTTCCCAGCTGGCGGCTGCAGTCCGCAGGGGGAGGCCAGAGGTGAAGAAGTGCTTCTGGAGCGCTACCTGCTGGTGGGAAGCAGTAAGTTCAGGCTGAAAAACTCCCTAACTGCCTAGGTTTCTTTGGTTTTTATTATTATTATTTTTTTTTCTGTTTATATCTGCTTTTAAAATATTTTTCTGCATATATTTTATTTAAATTATTTTATTTTTATATTTTTGTATATTTTTATTTTTACTGTTTTATGCTCTTTTATTATTTTATCTCCCTTCTGTTGGCACCAGTCAGAGGTCACATTTAATATCTCTTGGGTATACCCTTCTGATGCTGGGACCTACTACTGTTGAAGTGTAGGGTTTTCATATTTTTATTATATATTTTAAAATTTTATTTTTTTATTTTATGATTTATTTTATTTATTCTTGGGTCATGGGCCAGGATTTCAGCCTTAGCCTTCCACATGGTGGCTGGGCGTATTGCCACTAAAATACCTTTGAACCCCTGTTAGACTTTAGTAGACCCTGAGCAGAACTGTTCTGCCTACACGTGATCCATGAATTGGTTTGGTGTGTGTGCTGGCTTGAAAATGCTATGTACCCCAGAAAAGCCATGTTTTAATCCAGATTTGATCTTGTGGAGACAACAATTTCTTATAAGCCTAATTCAACATGGTAGGTCAGGAACTTTCAATTAAATTAGCTTTATGGAGATGTGATGCACTCAACTGTGGGTGTGATCTTTTGATTAGATGGAGATGTGACTCCACCCATTACAAGTGGGTCTGGACTGGTTTACTGGAATCGTTTAAAAGAGGAAACATTTTGGAGAGAGACAGAAATCACAGAAAACTTGGACCCAACAGACAGAAAGACAACAGAAACTTCAGAGCAGAGTTGACACAGATGCCGACATTTGGAGAACAGAGATACAAGATGTTTGGAGATGCTTGGAGCCCAGAAGATATCACAATGTGATGTTAAGCAAGCCAGAGTCTGGGAGACAGTTAAGGCAAGCCAAGGGGTGAAAGCCAGCCCCAGAGAAGAAAAGTGAGGAACCCCTACAGGAACAGAGGCCAAAAGCACAGAGTCCAGGAGCAATGGATCAGCAAAGGCTTCCCATGCCTTCCCAGCTGACAGAGGGGTTCCAGATGCATGCATTAGTCTTTCTTAAATTAAGGTATCTTTTCCTGGATGCCTTAGTTTGGAAATTTCCAATGGCTTAGAACTGTAAACTTGTAATAAGTTATTAAATTCATTTATAAAAGCCATTCAGTTTCTGGTATATCACATTCCAGCAGCTTAAAAACTGACACTGTGGGGAATTATTAACAAACCAATTGGAAAAGGAAACCTTCAGTACAAAAGCAAGAAAATACAAAACTTTAGACAAGCAAAAGAAATCACCTTGCAAAATGACCTTATTAAGATAATCAAATATCTCAACCCCAACAGAAAATTATAAAACATGTGAAGATCCAAGCAGAAATGGCCTAGTCAAATGACCAAATAAAAATTCTGGAGGGAACACACAATATGGAACAACTACTAAAGGATAAATATAAAGAAATAAAGAATATCAGGAACACACTAAAAAACCATAAAGAGAAATTCAAGAGATTAAATAAAGCAATGGCAGTTCTCACAGAGATGAAAGACACACTAGGCCAAATTAGAAATATACTACCAACATACTATATCAAATTCAAAAAAGCAGAGAGATAAATAAGTGAGTTAGAAGAGAAGACAATTTAAATAGAGGGCACAAAACAAGAAATGGCAAGAGAGATGGAAAAAATGGAACTGGATCTTAGGGTAATGATGGACAACAAGATCCACACAAATTTAAGAATCACGGGTGTCACAGAAGGGGAAGAGAAGAGTAAGGTGCTGAGAAAATTAGTCAAAAATATAATCAGAAAAAACTTCCCAAGCCTTATAAAATACATTAATATACGAATCAAAGAGGTGAAATAAACTCCAAATAAAGTAAATCCCAGTAGGCCTACTGCCAGACACATGCTAGCCAAACTAATATTTTAAAGGGAAACAGAATGGTCTGGATGAACTCCACAGGAGAGGCTCACCAGCCGAAGCAGGAATGGGGCCTGTCTCCTCTGAATCCTCCTTAAAAGGCTTCCCATGATTAGATTTAGCATCACTAATTGTAGAAGACACTCCCCTTTGGCGGATTACAAATGGAATCAGCTGTGAATGCAGCTGATGTGATCATGACCTAATCCTATGAAATGTCCTCATCGCAACAGACAGGCCAACACTTGCCCAATCAGATAAACAAGTACCACAACTTGGCCAAGTTGACACATGTCCCTAACCATGAGAAAAACCAGTTCAAAGATACAGATTGGATCTTTGATAAGGCAGGCAAGTCAACCCACCTGGAACAGAGCAGCCTCTTGAATAAACAGTGTTTGAATAACTGGACTTCCAATGGCAAAAGAATGAAGAGGATCCATATCTCATACCCCATACAAAAATTAACTCCAAATGGATCAAAGATCTAAACATTAGGGTTAAAACCATAAAACTTTTAAAAGAATATGTAGGGAAATATTTTATAAATCTTGTAATAAGAGGCAGTTTCCTAGACCTTATACCCAAAGCATGAGATTGAAAAAAGAGTAGATAAATGGGATCTCAAAGTTAAACACTACTGTGCATCAAACAAATTTTCCAGAAAAGTATAAAGGCAGCCTGTGCAGTAAGAGGCAATATTTGGAAACCTCATATCAGGTAAAGGTTTAACATCAGAGTATAAGGAGATTCTTCAATTTGACAGCATAAAGACAAACAACCCAACTAAAAAATGGGCAGAAGACATGAACAGACACTTCCCAGAAGAAAAATACAAATGGCTAAATGGCATATGAAATGATGTTCAACCTCACTGGCTATTAGGAAAATGCAAATAAAAACCACAATGAAATGTCATCTGACACCCACTGGAATGGTCATTATAAAAAAATACAAAAAACAAAATGATAAGTTATGGAGAGGATGTGGAGAAAGGGGCAGCTTCATTCACTGTTGGTGGGAATGTAAAACGGTGCAACCACTCTGGAAGTCAGTTTGGCAGTTCTTCAGGAAGCTAAGTACAAAGCTGCCAGATGATCCAGCAAACCCATTACTTGGTATATATTCAGAGGAAGTAAAGGCAAGGGCACAGATGGACATTTATGCATCAATGTTTATAGTAACATTATTTAAGTTTGCCAAGAGATGGAAGGAGCCCAAATGTCCCTCAACAGATGAGGGGCTAAACAATCTGTGGTATATACATAGTATGGAATATTATGCAGCTGCAACACAGAATAAAATCATGAAGCATATAACAATGTGGATGAAACTTGAGGACATTATGTTGAGTGAAATCAGCCAGAAAAAAGGACAAACTCTGTGGTCTCACACTAATATGAACTAACCTTAATGAGTGACATTTGAGAGTTGAAACTAATAACACAGGTTATCAGGGATAGAAATAAGGTAAAGAATGGACATTTGGTGCTGAAGGAATACAGATTATGCAGCAGAACTGATTGAAAAAATTCAGAAATAGATAGCCCAATATTCCTGATTGTAGCAGAAAATATAAATACACTGAATGAGGCTGAATGTGAGCATGATAGAGGGAGAAGGGTTGGGGGCAAATGTTCTAGAAATGATCATGGTGTTGAATATCCATAGCTATTCAATGATTTTGTGAGCCATTGCTTATATTTCATGTATGGAATGTATGTGTGTGAAGATTTGTCAGTAAAATACTTTTTAAAAGTTTAAAAAAAGATACAGACTGGCAGAATGGATTAAAATTTATAATCAATCTATATACTATTCACAAGAGATGCATCTTAGCCCCAAGGACACAATTAGATTGGTAGTGAAAGGAAGAAAAATGATGCTCTATGCAAGCTGTAACCACAAGAAAGCAGATGCAACCATGCTAATAACAGCTAGAGTAGACTTCAAATGTACCGATGTCATAAGAGACAAAGAAGGACACTACATATAATAAAAGGGACAATTATCCAAAAGGAAATAATCATGAATGTTCATGCTCCCATTCAAAGAGCTCCAAAATCCATGAGGCAAACACTGGCAAAACCGAAGGGAGCTATAGACGTTTAGGCTATAATAGTGGGGGATCTCAATACACCACTCTCTACCATAGATAGAACAACTAGATAATGTATCAGCAAGGAAATAGAGAACCTAAACAGCATGATAAATAAATTAGACCAAACAGACATCTCAATATCTTCACACCCCAGAACTCTAGTATATACATTCTTCTCTAGTGCAGGTGGACTATTTGACAAGATAGATCATGAGCTTGATCACACGAGTCATTATAAACTTAATAGGATTGAAATTGTTTATCTGACCACAATGGAATAAACCTGGAAATTAATAAAATTAAAAAAAAAACAGAACTTTCACAAATATATGGAAATTAAACAGCACACATAAATAATCAGTGAGTCAAAGAATAAATTGCTAGAGAAATTGGTAAATATCTGGAGATGAATGATAATAAGAATACAATAAATCAGAACTCATGAGATGTGGCAAAAGTAGTTCTGAGAAGGAAATTTATTGCCCTAAATGCCAATATTAGAAGGAAGAATGAAAAAAAAATTAAGACTTAAATGCACACCTGCAGAATTTAGAGAAATAACAGTAAACTAACCTCAAAGAAAATAAAAGAAGAGAATTAACAGAGAAGTCCCAGCTGGAGTGATTAGAGAGGAAAAAGAAATTAAAGTATCCAAATAGGAAAGGAAGAAGTGAATTTTCATTATTGGCAGGTGGCACAATCCTATATTTAGAAAACCCTGAGAAATCTACACAAAGGTATTTGAGTTAATAACCAAATTCAGCAAATTGGTGAGATGCAAGACTTATGAACAAAAATCAGTAATGTTTCCCTACACAGACAATGACCTACCTATGGAGAAAATTAAGGAAAAATGTGCATTCAAAATAGTGACCCAAAAGAGTTAGGAATCTAAGAATAAGCCTAACCAGGGATATCAAGGACTTCTACACAAAAACTATAAAATATTGCTAAAAGAAGCAAAAAAAAAAAATAGACCTAAATAGATTAAAAAACATTCCATGCTCATGCATAGGAAGGTTAAATGTCATTAAGATTTCAATTCTACCCAAATTGATCTGCAGATGGATGCAATACCAACCAAAATCCCAACAACCTATTTTGAAGAATTGGAAAAGCTAGTTATCAAGTTTATTTGGAAAGGAAAGAGATGCTGAAGAGCTACAAATATCTTTAAAAGAAGAGCAAAAGGGAGGACTAACACTTCCTGACTTTAAAGCATACCATAAAGCTACAGTGATCAAAACATAGTATTGACAGAAAGATACAAGCATCAACGAATGGAATCAAAGCAAGAGTGCTGAGATACACCACCAAATCTATGGTGGCACAATAAGCCTCCCAAATCCACCAAACTGGGACAAAATAGTCTTTTTAATAAATGGACATAAGAGAATCAGATATTGCTTTAGTTTGCAAACTGCTGGAATGCAATATTCCAGAAATAGAATGGCTTTTAAAAAGGGAATTTATTAAGTTGCAAGTTTACAGTTTTAAGGCTCTGAAAATGTCCAAATTAAGGCACCAACAAGACATTACCTTCACTCAAGAAAGGTGATAAAGTTCAAGGTGTCTCTCTCAGTTGGAAGGACACATAATGAAGTCTGCTAGCTTTCTCTCCTGGCTTCTTGTCTCATGAAGCTCCCTTGGAAACATTTTTCTTCTTCATCTCCAGAGATCTCTGACTGCAGGGGTTCTAAAGCTTTTTCGAAAATGGTTCCCTTTTAAAGGGCTCCAGTAAGCAACCCCACATTGAACAGGTAGAGACACATCTCCATGGAAACTTTCTAATTCAAAGTTACCACCTGGGTGCACTGGTGGTTCAGTGGTAGAATGCTTGCTGCTTATAAGGGAGACCTGGGTTCAATTCTATGACCATGCATCAGTGCCTGCCCCCCAAAAGAAAGCTTCCACAGTTGGATGGGTCACATCTCCATGGAAACAGTCAGAAAGGTCCCACCCAGTAATATTGAATGAGTATTAAAGGACATGGCTTTTCTGGGGTACGTAATAGCTTCAAACTGGCATGATCCACCCTTTGGACCCCAAAAAGACATGCCCTTCCCAAATGCAGAATACCTTCATGTCATAACAATGTCAAAAAGCCTTAAATCATTTCAATACAAAGTCAGTAACAGTACAAAATCTCATCAAAGTCAGCCACAGGCATGATCCATTCTAAGGCAAATTTCTTCTCTGGCTCTGGATCTATAAAACTTTTATCTGCTGCCAACATACAATGGAGGGACAGTCATAGGATATATATTCCTGACTCCACAGGGAGAAAAGGAGGGAACACAGGGGTCACCAGACTCAAGCAGTTTCAAAAACCTGAAGGGCAAACTCCATTAGATTTCAAAGTTTGAGTCATTTATCTTCAGGGCTTCAGAAAGCAGCAGTCCCACTCTTTCCAAGGGCCTATGCATTGGCTCAGCTCACTCCACATGCAACCTTGGGTGATACTGGAGAGACTAACTTTTTGTTGGCTCCACCCTCTCCAAGCAGTGGGGCTGTACCTAAGCTCTCTGCCATCTCTGGGGCATATACTCAACCCCTACAGACAATGTGGTGGCAGTCAGGCTCTCCCTAATCAAGAAGGAAGTTGCCCCAACCTCCCCAAGGTCTGAGGTGGCACGACTCCTCCACTGCAATTAAGTTGAAGGCTCATCCTCTGCATTTGGGACAAACTCCCCCTCTCCAGGTTGCTTGGATGATTCTGCTCTCCTGTAGTTTTTTGATGTCAGGTCTTAGCTTCCATAGTTCTGCCTCTGAACTTACTTTTCATCTAATGTATCCCTTTTATGCCCCCCTTAGTCCAGACTGGCAGTGGTTCTGTTTATACAGATCCACAGCATTCTTGTTGACTTTCTATGCAGTAGACTAAGATCATGCCCAACATACAAAAGGAATTTCCACAAATCCTTCCTAGATAACTTCATCTTGAATCCCGGCTTTATCTGAAATGGCTTACTGGTTCCATGTTTGGTTAAAACTGCACGTGGGGCACTATTCTCTGGTGTCTCCCTTTCTGTTAGCCCAGAAGTTTCCAGACCATCAATTTCTGGGTTCTTAATAACCAAGATTTAATTTCTCAACTTATCACATTTCACTATAAACTGCAAGGAGAAATGAGGCTGCATTCTCCACATTTAATTTGAAAATCTCCTCAGTTAATATCCTGGGCTGCCACCTTTAAATTCTAACTTCCATCCAATAGCAGTACACAACTTTGCAAGATTCTGTGCCACTTTAAAACAAGGGTCACCTGCTTTCCAGTTTGCAATGGCACATTCCTTATTTCTGTCGAAAGCCTCATCAGAGGTACCTTAGAGTCCACATTTCAACCGACAATCTCTTCAAAGCATTCTATGCCTTGTCTATCAACCTCATAACTCTTCCCGAACCTTCCTCTTATCCATTTAAAAAGCTGTTCCAAAATGTTTGGTATTTGCAAACCACAGCAGCACCCTACTTTTCTGGTATCAAAATCTGTTTTAGTTTGCAAGCTGCCAGAATGCAATATACCTGAAATTAAATGGCTTTTAAAAAGGGAGTATATGAAGTAGCAAGTTTACAGTTCTGAGATTGTTAAAATGTCCAAATTAAGACAAGGATATTAAAATGTCAGAATTAAGGCACAAACAAAAGGTTACCTTCTCTCAAGAAAGGCCAATAAAGTTCAAGGTTTCTCTCAGCTGGAAAAGCACATGGCAAAGTCTGCTTGCTTTCTCTCCTGGATTCTTGTTTCATGAAGCTCCCCCAAGAGTGTTTTCCTTCTTCATCTCCAAAGGTCTCTGGCTGCATGGGCTCTAAAGCTTTTTTCCAAGATGGTTCCCTCTTAAAGGGCTCCAGTAAGCAACCTCACATTGAACAGGTAGAAACACATCTCCATGGAAACCATCTAATCAAAAGTTACCACCCACAGTTGGGCGGATCACATCTCCATGGAAACAATCAGAAAGGTCTCACCCAGCAATATTGAATGAGGATTAAAGGATATGGCTTTTCTGGGGTACATAATAGCTTCAAACTGGCACAGATATCAATAGCCAAAAGAATGAAAAAGGACCCTTACATTACACCATATACAAAAACACAAAATTAATTAAATACCTAAATGTAAGAGCCAGTACCATAAAACTTTTAGAAGAATATTCAGGGAAATATCTTCAAGATCTAGTAATAGGATATAACTTCTTAAACTCT
Source organism: Tamandua tetradactyla (assembly GCF_023851605.1). Lineage (NCBI taxonomy): Eukaryota > Metazoa > Chordata > Mammalia > Pilosa > Myrmecophagidae > Tamandua > Tamandua tetradactyla. Next base: position 92,653,904 of record NC_135332.1, read on the forward strand.
AAACCTAAAGCAGAAGCATTGAAAGAAAAATAGATAAATGGAAATTCCTTAAGATCAAAACCTAATGTGTCACAAAGAACTTTGTCTAAAAGGTGAAGAGGCAGCTAACTCAATGGAAGAAAATAGTTGGAAACCACATATCAGATAAAGGCTTGATATCCTGTGTGCATAAGAAAATTATACAGCTCACAACAAAAGAACAAATAGCCCATTTATAAAATGGGCAGATATGAATAGCAAATGCAGATGGCTAAAAAGCACGTAAAAGAAGTTCATGTTCATTAACTATAAGGGAAATACAAATCAAGATGACACTGAGATATCACCTCACACCTGTAAGAATGACTGCTATTAAACAACCATGACAGTACAAATGTTGGAGAAGATGTGGAGAAACTGGGACACTTAATCATTATTGGTGATAATGTATAATGGTGTAGGCATTGTGGAATACAGTTTGGCAAGTCCTCAGAAAACCAAATATATCCCATCCATACCAATACTCAGTATAAACCCAGAGATGCTGAAAGCGGTGACATGAGCAGACATTTGCACTCCAAAATTCATAGTGGCACTATTCACAATTGCTAAAAGATGGAAACAAGCTAACAGCCCATCAACAGATGAGTTGATAAGCCAAATGTATATACACATGATGGAATATTATGCAGCAGTAAGAAAAAATGAGGTCATGAAGCATATGACAAGATGGATGATCCTTGAGGACATAATGTTGTGTGAAATAAGGCAGGCACAAAAGAACAAATGCTGTATGATTTTGCTATTATGACTCTGTTAAAAGTAATCTCAGAGGGTATGTTGTAGAATATAGCAGACCTAGAGATCCACAAAAGCTAGAGAAAGCTTACCTATGAGGTTGAACCTAAATTCAAAGGAACAGATAGAAGTTACGGTAACAAATAGTGGGGTCATAAGTAGCATTACCATACTGAAGGTGAATGTGATTGAAAGGGAATATATAGTACCATGTATCCCATGGATTAAATATACAATTATAAATAAGTTCTCACATGAACTATTTCAAATGGTCAATCGTTAACAGGAAGATATCAACAGCACCATAGCAGTACCAGGGATAACTAGTTGGGGTGGGGGAGGGACAAGTGGTAAGGGGTAGCTTTGATTTGATAGTTGGTGATGCTGCATTTGACAGTTCTTTGTTGCTATGGGAGTGCAACAATTTTCTAAAATTGAGAGTGCTGCTAAAGGTACAACCAAGTGAGGATATTGTAAGACATGATTTGTGTATTTTGGACATTATTCATAATACCCAATAGATTGAGGGACCCAAAGGGTGCAATGACTGTGAAGCGGAATGGTCAACTGTGACACATTTATATGATAGAATATGGTGTGGCTAAAAAAATGAAGGACATTGGGAGGCATGCAATGAACTGAATAAGCCTTGATGGCAGTGTGTTGTGCAAAATAGGCCAGAAACATAAGAACAGATATACTAAGGCCTCTTTCAAAAAATACTTATGAGAAAATTGAAACCTAGATATAAGCCCTTATAGCAAACACACTTAGTCCGAAGTTGTAAAAATATTTCTAGATTTTGAGACACAGCTCTATGTGTATCAGCTGGTAATTCCCTGGAACTTTGAATAACTCTGTGACACCTAAGACTCAGAAATGGAGTGCTACAGCCTGGAATGTTAGCATAGCTATATATGATAACAATTAAAGTGGCTGAAAAAGAGATCAAGCCTCAATTAAAGACAAAAATGAAGCCAATCTGGCTGGGTCTAAGATAAATCAAACTACAGGTAAAAGATATATGTACTCTAGACATTTTACCTACCATATGAAACCAAAGGTACAGAGGTTTATTATGTCTAGAACCTAAATGTTTGTTAACACATGATCTACATCAATCAATCTGAACAGCTCCTTTGAACAACCCAAACTTCTGGAGCCATTAGTGGCCAAGAGAAATCAAATGGTGCTGGGATATTATAAGAAATGGTTCCTCCCACAAGATTGGATCAGGATTAAAGCATAGCTTTTCTAGGGTACATAATATTTTCAGACCAGCACATCTTGACATGAAAATGTCAGAGCGAGGATTGCCTAAAGATTCCTATAGACTGCGAGAAGGAAAAGAGGAGAAGGAGGAGGTATAAACAAAATAAGATTTAACAAAGAGTATGACCGCTGAATCACTATATTAATATTCTTTCTAGCCGCCACTGTTTTGAAGCAGCTAGAAGGAGAAATTTGATTTGGTGGAATGGTAGCATGACAAGCTCTGGGATCTGTTCTGTAACTACTTGTTGAAGTATGGTTTGAAAATTATTGCTTTTCCTTTCTTTGCTTTGTATATATGTTCTATTTTACAGTAAAATAAAAGTTTAAAAAAAAAAGAAAAAGGCCATTGCATGGTTCTATCAATGCAATTCCTTCAGTATGACAGGGAACATAGCAAGACCAGTGAGTTTCATGAGCAGGTGCCCATTTCTGCACACATTTGCCATGAAGTGGGTACCTTGATAGAAGCAATGCTGTGTGGAATACCATGATGGAGGATAAGGCATTCTGTAAGGCCACAGATGGTAGTTGTGGAAGAAGCATTGCATGCAGGGAAGTCAAACACATATCTGGAGAATATGCTATTACCGTTGGAATAAAACACTGCCACTTCCATGGTGAATGTGTGTTCAATGTAATCATCCTGATACTTGGTAGCAGGTTGGAAAAAAATGATGCCATATTGGACTGAGGGTAGGTCTTTGCTGCTGGCAGATTGGGCATGTGGTAGTGGCTGTAGCCCAGATTGGCTTTGCTGACCAAGCCATGCATAATTTCTATCCCAACCACTTTGTTGTAGAGTCACTTTGTACATGAGACCATTGGGCAATGGCAGAAATGGTTGGGAAGGAGTTCAATTGGTATTCTCAGAATGGATCATCTTATCCACTTGATCTTTAAAACTTCCCCTGCTGACACCATCCTCTGGTATGCATTCACATAGGACATAAATATTTTCATATTTTTGCCCACTCAGAAAGATTTACCCACATACCTCTTCCCAACAAATCGTTGTTACCAATTTTCTAATCACATTCCTTCAAAAATCCTGACCATCCAACAAGACCACTGGTGACAGTCTATGAGTCAGTATGCAAATGAACCTCCAGTCATTTCTCCTTCCAAGTAAAGTGAACAACTAGGTGCACTGGTTGAAGTTCTGCCCACTGAGGGGATTTCCCTTCACCAAGTCTGTATTGTTAGGTTCAGGTGTCAACTTGGCCAGGGGATGGTGCCCAACCATCTGCTCAGGGAAGCAGTAGTCTAACTGCTACTGCAAGGATATTTCATGGCTGGTTGACAATCCAGAAGGTTTGCTTATTAAATCATCAGTCAGTTGATTGCATCTGTGGCTGATTACATCTATGATCATCTAAGGGTGTGTCTTCTGCAATGAGTTGGAATTAATGCAATCAGTTGAAGCCTTTTAACGGAGAGAAGAGAATTTTCACTTCTTCAGCTAACCAACATTTCCTGTGGATTTCTTCCAAGAACCATCATTTAAGTTGCCAGCTTCATGGCCTCCCCTAGATTTTAGACTACTGCATCTCCACAGTTGCTTGAAACACTTTTATAAATCCCATATTTACAAGTATCCCCCATTGGTTCTGTTTCTTTGGAGGATGCTGGCAAATTGAAGATCCTTCAGGGATGTCCCAGAAAGGGACTGCAGTGCTTCAGCTGTCCACATTTGGGTGGTACCTCCATTATCAGGGAAAACCATTTGTTAAGAAGGCCGGAGTTTTTTCTTCCATCAGTTGATTATACGGAACTCCCCATGAAGCCATAGATGTGTGCTGGGGAAGAGAAGGTAATGTGGCTATGGAAGGAGTGGGAGCTGTGGGCATTTGGGCCACTTCTTCATGCACCTTAATTGAGCCTTCAGAACTTTCTAAACCCTATCTCATAGATACCACATCTATTTTATGATGAAGTGCTGCTGTGTTCACACAACTTTATGGCTTGGTGGGTCAGACAACACCCAGCTCATGATAGGCAACTCAGGTCTTATGGTAACCTGGTAGCCCATGGTAAAGCATCCAGTCTCTACTAAGGATGACAACAGGCCAGAAGCTGTTTCTCAATAGGAGAGTAGTTTTCTGTAGAGGAAGGCAAGGCTCTGCTCCACAATCCTAATGGTCTGCATTCTGATTCTCCTATAAGGGTCTGCCAATAGCTCCAGACAGCATCTCTGTTTCCTACTGACATTCCCAGTTTTTTTTGTGTCACTCAGTAAACATGCCAGAGCAGCACACTGAAATGAGTGATATGGTGTCTCTAAAATCCAAAGAGGCTAACTAGAGTTGTGCCTCCTTTTTGGTCATAGGTGGGACCAGGTGCAATAGGTGAATTACCCTTCACCTCAGAAAAGATATCTTGACGTTTCACCACACCACTGGACACTTGGAAATTTCACTGAAGTGAAAGCCCTCTTTATTTCTGTTGAATTTGTCTCTCATCCTCTGACATGCAAATACTTTACCAATAAGTCTAAAATAGTATCTACTTCTTGCTCATTAGGTTCAATCAACACTATATCATCAATATGATGGGCCAGTATGATGTCTTGTGGGAGAAAGATATGATCAATATTCCCGCAGGCTAGATTAAGACATAGGGCTGGAGAGTTGATACACCCCTGAGGTAGGTCAATGAATGTGGGGTGGTGGCCTTTCCAGTTGTAATTGTGTTTCTGGTTGTCTTAACATTATTTGAGGAAATAAAAAAACAGTTTACTTGATCAAGAGTTGCATACCAGGAACCAGGGGTGTGTTGATTTGCTTAAATAATGTAACCATATTTGGAACAGCAACTGCAATTGGAGTCACTACCTGGTTAAGTTTACAATAATCTGCTGTCATCCCTCAAGATCCACTTGCATTCCACACAATCCAAATATGAGAGCTGAATGGGGATGTAGTGGGAAGGATGGAGTGCCTCCATTTTCAAATCCTTGATGGTGGGACTAATCACTGAAATCCCTTCAGGAATCCATTGTTACTTTTGTTGTGCTATTTTGCTAGGTAAGGGTCATTCTATTGGCTCCTTCATGGCTTTTCCTGCCGTAATAGCACTCACTCCCCGGGTCAGGGAACCAATGTGGGGATTCTGCCAGTTGTTGAGTATGTCTATTTCAGTTATGCATTCCAGAAATAGGAAAATAACCACAGAATGGGTCCAGGGACCCACTGGCCCTACTGTGAGAAGGACCTGTGCCAAAGTGCCATCGACCACCTGACCTCCATAAGCTCCTATTCTTATTGGTACACCACAGTGGTGTTTTGGGTCTCCTGGAATTAATATCACTTCAGAGCCAATGCCTAATAATCTCTGAAATATCTGTTCATTTCCTTTTCCCCAATGTCATAGGTCTCTGAGAAAGACTGAAAGGAAGATAAACAGTGTAAATTTCCGCAGTATCTCCGGGTCCTTTCCCCATGGTTATCCAGTCTTCTCTTTTTGTTCGAGGGGCTCTGTAAACTATCTCAAATTTGGGAATTGTTTAAGGAGTCATTACTCTCTGTTCTTTTGTAATTCCAGTTAGACTTTTGTTCACTAGAACCTAAGCTCTTCTATTCATAGAGATCAAGTAAAAATTTAGTAGATTGCTCATCTATTTAACTTCTAGGTAGCTCATAATCTATTAGCTAATGCCATAGGTGTCTGCGAGTCAGACTGCTCTGATTGCTGCACTGTGTCTGCTGCGAGTCCATTATGGGAGCCATTACCACCTTGTTTTTGATGATTAAGTGCTGCCACTTGATTTCTGCCAACTCAGGATATGATCATCCCCATTGTATTTAAGGGTCCAAGTTCAGTGACAATTCTTCCCACAGGAATATCTGACCTACAGAGAAGAACAACCCCATGCTCTTCAGGGACGATGAACTTAGTCTCACAAATTTATTCCTCACAGTTCTGATGGGAGATGTATCTTCTGGACATTTCTGGAGCAGGTAAGCAGGTCTTACATGATAAATCAACTCAAACATTCTAATCACTTTAAGCCTCTGGATACCTTAATCTATATTATGCCAGGGCTGTTCTCGCATTTTGACCTCAGGTAATATTGGCCACCTTTGAGTCATACTCCAGCCAACCACCTGAACAAACTGTTAGAGTTGACAACCCCTCAAGCTACAATGTTCAATCCAGAATCTCTTCTATTTGGGCCCATAGCAATAAGTTCAGCCTGATCCAACTTTATATTCCTTCCATCATTAACCCCACTCTTAATGTCTGGTCCCGTGCATAGTCTCAATTTCTGTCTATATGAATTGGAACAATCTTGCAGTTCTTTTTGAGTATAGTTCACATGGGTGACACTTTTCACTTCGCTTTTATGAGTGTGGGGGGACTTCAGTCTAGTTATATACATGACAGAAAGGAGGGGTGGTGGGATGAGTCAAGATAAGAGTTAGTGTTTTGTAATGACCACAGTCTATTACTTTTCAGTTTCATCTGATGAGACAGGATTAATCTTTTCAGAGACAGGAGTAAGACTGTTTGCTCAGGGGAGGTGGTTATTGGTTTATCAGGGAAAGGAAGGTTAATCTCTTCAAGTGGAGGCTGGACATCAGCTTTCTAGGGTTTAGTGGGATTGCTGGGTCATATGATAATCTTATCCTTAACTTTCTGTTATCTCTTCTATTGACAAGATATGTATACTTCTTTTTTCAACATTTAAGTAATTGCTCTATGTTTGCAATATACATTTAAAAATTATCCAAGTCCACAATCAATAACACTATACCAGTTCATATGTAGTTCAGGTACTTAAATCAGAGTGCTCCCAATTCTTTCTTTTTATGCCTTGTGATATCCCAATATGCATTTCATTTTTATATATGTTGAAATGCAATGTATATTGTTATTAACATTAAACTAAATAGACAGCCATTTTGTAAATCATTGTATTAGGGTTCTCTATAGAAATAGAATCAACAAGAAATATTCATAAATATAAAACTTATAAAAGTGTCTCACGTAACTGTGGGAATGTAGAATCCAAAATCTGCAGGGTAGGCTGTGAAGCTGACAACTCCGATGGAGGGTTTGGATGAACTCCATAGGAGAGCCTCACCAGCTGAAGCAGGAAGAGAGTCTGTCTCTTGTGAATCCTCCTTAAAAGGCTTCCAGTGATTAAATTAAGTATCACTCATTAAAGAAGACACTCCCTTTGGCTGATTACAAATGGAATCAGCTGTGGATGTAGCCAGAGTGCTCATGATTTAATTCTATGAAATGTCCTCATAGCAAAAGACAGGCCAGCATTTGCCCAACCAGGCAAATAGATACCACCTCCCGGCCAAGTGGAAACATGAACCTGACCATGAAAATCATTAATATCAAGAAAAATAATTTATTTTACCTGTATTTATTCTTCTTCTGCCAGTTTCCCTGTCTTAATGTATTTTTTATGTATATCTACTTTTCTGACCCATCCCATTTTCTTTCTGCTTATCATCTCTTATATTCTGTTTTTTTGATATTAAATTCTCTCTGTATTTGATTTTTTTAAAGTCTTTATTTCTCCTTCACTCATGAAGGATAATGTTGTTAGCTAAAGAGTGTTAGGTTTGTAGTTTCCTTTTATTCTTTAAAACGAACAATTTATGTGTGTGTTGGAATGGGGCAGAATTTCCTTCCATGAGCTAAGATTTAAGAATTGCTCTCTGGCAAAGTTCTTTCCCTTGGAGATAAGCTTTTGTTGAAAAAAGTGTCTGGGATGGTGTCACAACACTCTACTCCTCTTCTCAGAGACACTGGAGACCTTTCTTGAACCTCCAATGAAAACCTGATGGAACAGCCTGTGGAAACTTGGCTGCAGCTCTCAGGAACTACTTTCTCTCATGGTACTCTGGATTCGCCCTCCAGCACTTTCCTAAACTTAATGATCCTACTAGCTTAAAGCAGAAAGGAGTTTTTCCTCCAGATTAGCAGATCTCAGGGGCTTTATCCCTCTAAATGTTCCTTATTCTCCAGTTATCAGAGTGATGATTCGTCCTGCAACCTCAATTCTCTGAAGGGTCTAAGATAGGTTGTTCATTTTCACCTTGTTCATCTTTTACTTATTTTTCTTGTGAAATGTGTATTAAATGGCTCACCAATCATATATATTATATATCCAAAATGCATATTAAATGGCTCATCAATCTTATATATTATATATTACAATAATAATTTTGTTGAAAATATATAGTTTGTCTAACCTTTCTGATGAAACTACTTCCATCCTGCCATTAAAATGCCCACAGAGACAGGAAGGAAAAACCCATTGAACTCAAGCATGACTAGACTTTAAGGCTGTCTAAAGTGTGATATTTTGTCTAAGTATTCAAACCCAAAGGAGAAGGTCCAAGAAATAAAAGAACCAATTATCCCCTTTAATCTATGAGAAAGTTGAACAACCTTCCTTTCCTCTATGACTCATTGAAGAAACCGAACACATATCACTATCTGACTAGGTTCTGGACCCACCACTGAAGGGACCACATGACGGCCTAGGAAAAGGAGATGACCCATGGGTGCATTTTATTTGGCACTTTCATTTGTTTTTAAAAGAGATACTAATGTGAAACAATTACTCCAGAAGGAAATGCTACTATTTTTGTATTGTTACTTCATATCAGCCATTCACTATCTCCTGTAGGCATTTGGATTTGAAACTTTCACAGCATGGGTATTGCATTTGGAAACATACTAAGTACTGTCTAGAAAACCTCATCTCTCCACATTGATTTGAAGACCACAGCTCCTAGAAAAGAGCATAACTGGAAGGGCGGCTTGGAAGAAACATAGGGAAGTATGCCATTTCATCCTGTATCTCTTTTAAACAGCAAAATTGGCAGAAAATACTCTAGTGAAGATCAGATTGCTATGTTTCCTTGCATTTCACTACTTCTTCATATCATTGACTCAGTTACTGATGGAAAAAAATTTCTGCCAAGTAGGTGATAGAAACAGTATTTGAGTACTTCCCTCACTATACTCATTCACATGGAATCTTCCTTGCTTACTTACTGCTGTATTTAAATAAAATTTAATGTATATGGATAAATGGGATATCCATAATCCATATGGATAAAACATGGGAAACTCATATCTTTTGCCATTAACCACAAATAAACAAATCATTTGATCATTTTGTAGTCCTCATCTATCTAATTTATCAGCAGCAATTATGTAATTGGTGGCTCCCTCTTTCTTGCAGCACTTTCCCGGGAAACTTTAGAACACTGCTCTCACAGTTATCTTCTAACTTCCATAGCCACTTAGACATTTTTCTTTAGTCATGTTTCTTGGTTTCTTCTCATCTTTCTGACCATTAAAATTTAAAGTGCTAAAGAATTTGTTTTGTTCACCCTATTTTTTCCACTATGTACTCATTTCTTAGGTAGTCAATTATCATTTTTAGCTTTAAATGTCATCTATGTCCTAAAGATTCTCAAATTTATAATTCAACTCTTCTTTTCCCTTTTGTACTTCTGATTGTGCATGCCCACTCATTTTAATTTGTGTTTGTAATATTCACCTCAAACTTCCTATATGCAAAAATAAATGCCAAATTTCTCAATTCTCAACTTCATCATCAGTCTTTTACATCATTGTAAATGGAAACTCTGGGATCAGGCCAAACCTAGGCCATTTTTTTTCTCACACACCCATATCAAATCCGTCAACTAATCCTGCCAACTCTAACCACAGTAACCCAGACAGAAGGAAAGAAAGCCACAGATGAATTGGCCAGAAGCTGAAGTTCAATGGAACTTTGAAGTGAACAATGAAGCTGAGCGAGGCAGCCTTTTGCATTGCCACGTGACAAATCAAGTAGCCAAGGACTAGAGGATGCCAGTAGCCAACTTCAGAATATGGATTTTTATAAAGAAAGCCTCATCTTGATGACACCTTCATTTGACTTCACCTAGCCTCAGAATCATGAGCTAATAAATGCACACCATTGCATGATATTTGTTTGAGCAGTGAAGAAGACTTAAAACATGCTTCATGATATCTATCATCACTGCCAGTCAAAACCACTTCATTTTCCTTGGGTTTTACAGATTTTCTAATCTCCATAGCCACTAATGCATCATCCTGTACTTCAAATACATATACCATTGTGGTCTAGTCTCCATATATCAATGAGCGATGTTTCTGATATGAAAATCAAATCTTGTCACTCTTGCATCCAAACTTAGCAATTTCTTCCCATAGCAATAAAAATGCATAACCTTTCTTTGTCTATGAGACCTTTCATCATTTGGCCCTTAACTACTTTTCTGACTTTGCATCCTACCACTGCTCCTACTCTGTTCCAGCCAAATGAGCTTCTTCAATAACGATGGCAAGAAGCCATCATGATAGTGGTCTGGCCTAGAAGACATTTATGTCATCTGGAAATGATACAGAGTCACAGGAACAATTAAAATTGATATTGCCATGGTCAGGTTCATGTGTCAACTTGGCCAGGTAGTGGTACCTGTTTGTCTGCCTGGGTAAGTGCTGGCCTGTCTGTTGCAATGAGGACATTTCATAGAATTAAGTTACGATCGCGTCAGCTGCATCCACAGCTAATTCTATTTGTAATCAGCCAAGGGGAGTGTCTTCTGCAATGAGTGATGCTTAATCTAATTACTGGAAGCCTTTTAAGGAGGATTCAGAAGAGACAGGCTCTCTTACTGCTTTGGCTGGTGAGCCTCTCCTGTGGAGTTCGTCCAGACCCTCCATTGGAATCGTCGGGTTCACAGCCTGCCCTGCGGATTTTGGATTTTGCGTTCCCACGGTTACATGAGACACTTACAAATTTTATATTTGTGAGTGTTCCCTGTTGATTCTGTTTCTCTAGAGACCCCTAACTAATACAGATATCAAGAAATGGGATTTTCAGGAAAATTCTAAATCATGTGAAACTGATATACAAAAAAACTGATACCAGCAGAAATAGGCAGAATTCTAAGCAGAAAACCTTGGCATTGACCTTTTTTAAATGTTCCATAAGACAATGAGATCCAGAAAATAAAGGACAGAATTCCCTTAATATATACATTTTTTAAAATGGGCTAGATTAGGGAGTGCAAGGATAGTTCAGTGGTAGAATTCTCATCTGCCATTGAGAGGCGTGGGTTGATTCCCAGCCCATGCACTTCCCAAATAAACAAGCAAAACAAGTGAATGAAAAACCAACCACCCCCCCAAAAAATTCAACAAATGGTGCTGCAATAAGGGGATACTCACATGGAAAAAGAATGGCATGTGACCCCCACCATACAGCACACACATAAAAATTGGGTTAGATTATTCATATATTTTATGTGCTTGTTTATTGCTAAGTTTGTTTTTATAAAGGAGAGAACTGTATTTAATCTTTCCTGTCATAATTTGTGGATGTATTTTCAATTTCACATGGTTGAACTTAACTTTTTGAATTAGTCTGGAAATACTTTTTTTTAATTGAAGAGAATATCACCACCATTTTTGCTACAACTTATTCATTCTTTGTTTTGATGGTCCCCTCACTGATTTAGAGGGGAGATTCTAATAATAATTTTGGGGGAATAAATTAAGAGATATATTATCCTTGTATATCTAACCATGTTAAGTTACCTTTGAATTTTAATACCATGATAATTCCATACTAAATTTCTGACTTTATAACATTCCCTATACCCAAAGTCATTAGCTAGAGCTCTAATATCACCTGTTTCTTTTTTAGTTATGGTTAATTGCAACAAATAGCATGCATGGAGAAATGGGTATGAAACAAAATTCAGAACTTAATGAATTATGAAATGAAAATCTATCAACTGCTACCACTTTGAAGAAATAGATCATTGCTAGTTTCTTTCATGCTACTTCTCAATAGGTAACTGTTTTAGTTTACTAGAGCTGCCAGAATGCAATATATCAGAAATGGGTTGGCTTCTATAAAGGGAATTTATTAAGTTACAAGTTTACAGTTCTAATGTTATAAAAATGTCCAAACTAAGGCATCCAGGGGTAGACACCTTGACGCAAGAAAGGCAAAATGGCATGCAGGATTTCTCTGTCAGCTGGGAAGGTATATGGCCAGGGTCTGCTGGTCCTTCCTTAGCTTCTCTGAGACAAAACACCGGATTTTTTCTCTTAGCTTCCTTTGGCTCTTTCCAGGTTCTGGCTTGCTAAGCATCATGTGGAAAGGCACCTAGCAATGATGCTGGACTCTGGTTCCTCCCTAGCTTCTGTGAGCCCTCTCAGCTCCTGGTGTCTCTTGGAACTTCTGCATTTCCAAATGTCTGTGTCTATGTGGGCTCTGAAGCAACTCCAACATGTTCCCCCTTTTAAAGGACTCCAATAAACTGATCAAGACACACTTTAAATGGGCAGTCACATCTCCATCTAATCAAAAGGTCATACCCACAATTGAGTGGAAACAATCTAATCGAGGTTCCACCCTAAATAATAAGTCTGACCCTACAAGATTGGATCAGAATTGAAAGAAAATGGCTTTTCTAGGGTACATAACAGTTTCAAACTATCTAAAAAATTTTATCATATTAGTGTTATTTGTATATTTTCTGTCCTTATGCAAATTTATTCTTTTTACCTTACTCCTGTATTTTGTTAAATAGAAGAGGAAATAATGAAGATCCTCATCTAATATTTGAATTTAAATGAAAAGTTCAATATTTCACCAATAAATTATTTGTTTTATTTTGTTGAAGAAATTCTTTATCAAAATAATGAAATTTCCATGTACTTCCAGTTTGTAGTTATTTAAAAACCAATTATTAGTGGGGATGTTGAATTTTAAATAATTTTCTGCATTTATGGAGGTAATAATAGAAATTTAGAGGTTTTTTATTTTATTTTGTTCATTATAAACATTACGTTATTGATTTTTTAATATTAAATCTCTTTTGTTTCCCGAAAGAAACCAATTAGTCAAGCATTACCTTGTTAGTGCTCTGATGACTTCACGGAGAATTTTTATCACCTTATAGTAGGCTTTTTATGTTTTCACTTGCTTGTATCCTAATAGTCTGTGGAATGTTGATTGAGACTTTTTTGTGTATTTTTTATCCTAAAACCCTTGTCAGGTCTTAGTTTTAAATTTTTATTGTTCCCATTTAATGAGTTTGAAAGTGTCACTTTGTTTATTCTCTGGTGAAATTTGTGATAGATTGATGTCATATCTTCTGAACTGTGGATAGAAGTTGTCTATGAACCCGAAATTTTGCCTTCTTTTACATAGAAATTTCTTAATTCAGTCTCTTTAAGAGTTTTATGGCTATTTATAGGCTCTATTTGTGTGTAAGCATTGAAATCTTGTCAATAATTATTGACATATTTGATGTCAATGAATTATTGCCACATTGAAATATGGAGTGAATCTATTACTTATCTTCTCTTAAGATCTTTTATCTTAAATTTAGTATTCTAACTTTGATTATATTTACTTTGTTTTTTATTTTTATCATTCTCACTAATGGTTTATTATTTTTATTAGTGTTTTCAAGAACCTTTTTTACTTTGTTGACATTTTATAGTATCCATTTATTTACGAATTCATCAATAAATTTTTTTTTTAAACCTCATCTTTAACTCATTCTTCTTTCTATTTTCTTTGGGTTTATTTTGTGTTCTTTATTTTTTTACAGTGGATTCATTGCAATAATTTATTTATTTTAGGTACTATTTTTTCTTTTTTAACACATAAAATTCAGGCCTATAAGTTTGTATACATTTCTCTCTAAGCAGTTCTATAGTGCTTCCCAGAAGGTTTGATATACAATATTTTCACTATTATTCAATTAAAGACATTTCTATTTCCCTTGGTATTTTGTCTATCCCCAAAGTTATTTAAAAGGGTATTTCTTATTTTCCAAACATAAGAATTTTTTAATTCATGATTTTTAGCTGGTAGTTGCTATCTTTGGTGGGAAAGCATACTCAGTAAGTTTCAATCTTTTCAATTTTGCTGACATTTGTTCCAAAGGCCAGTATGTAGTCAGTTTTGCTAAATATTCTCTGAGTGCTATAAAACAATGTATATTTTCATGGAATACAATATTCCATATATACATTCTGTCAATTTTATTAATCATCATATTGAAATCTACTATATCATTATTGATATAGATCTTTTTATTCAATTATACTGAGATTTGCGTTAACATCTCTCACTATAATTCTAGATTTCCTTTTTCTTCATTGTTTACTGCCTCTGTTTTAAATATTCTGATGTTATTTAGTTGTTACATATGAATTTAGATTTGCTTTGGTGTCCTATTGAAACACAATTTTATTATTAAGAAATGTCTCTATTTATTTATTAGAAAGATTTTACCTTAACTATAATTCTTCTGCTTTTGTTATTCTCTGCACATAATATAACTGAAAAGCTTTTTTTTTAATTTTTTTAATGTTTTAGACATGTATTTTGTTAAAATTGTTTAGTGGGCTTTATTTTTATCTGATCTAACCATCTTTGACTTTTGTATTGGAACATTGAGCTTTTTTATATATTTAAATTGAATTATTGATTTATTTGGGTTTAAATATGCCATCCTACTTATGTTTTCTATTGGCCTCTCTTGTATTATGTTCCTTTTATTTCATATCTTATTTTCTTTTCTTTGAATGGGCATTAATTTTTTTTTCCTCTTTCTTCCATCTCATCCATTGGCATAAATTTGAACATTTTACTCTCACATACTTTTACAATTTTAAATAAGAGCAGGCAAGGAAGAATAGAACTATTTAACCAAACAAAAACCCCTGATTAAAAGAACTTTTAAAACACAGCCGCTTATTGTTTATGAGAGACACAGTTAAAGAAAGATGTATCACAAATAAATGGAAATTTGAAAGAAAATGATGTAAAAATTTCCATTCAAATCATAAGAAAATAAACTGATTTTTATTTTACTATATTTTTCAATTTTAGGATTTCTATTTGTATTATTACGACTTGTTAACTCTTTAAAAATATACATTCTAAAAATACATTGTTTCAATTTTATCTCTTAGAACAAAGTGTATTTTTGACATGTAAACCTGAAGACTCTAGTAACTTTACTTTCTATTTCTATTATAAATGATTTTGGCTGCTTTTCATTCATGTTATTTTGCCTCTTCATATGCCTGACTATCTTTGATCAGGTACCATATACTGATTTGAAACATATTTGTAGATATAATTTTAGGCTTAGAATAATGTTTTCTCTCTTCAAGTAGTAGATTTTCACTGATTCCTGCCAAGCACCTGGAGTCCCTAGAAATCTAGATTCACTGTCATCCAGTTTCAGGAAGTGAGATTCTCTGGACCACTAAAATGTCTCACAGATTAACTGCAGTCTGTAAAATATCTGTTATTGTTCTAGTTTACCCTTACTTCTCAGGTAAATTTCATAAAGTCTCCAATTCCCAAAACTTTAATTTACAATTTTTTTTCTTTGTCAAGCTCTGAGAGATCATTAATAGATCTGACTAATTGTTTCAGCCACCAACTCTAGTTTTAAGAAATAATCCAGAGGAAAATACCTCCAAACACCAGGTTCGAAGTTATCACTTACTGTTATCTCCAAACTCTTGGCTAGTAATTCTTCACTGTCTTGTTAGTTCTCTGATGACCTCAGAAAGAACTGTTGTAAAATCTCATACGGTTTTCTTAGTATTCTTGGCAGAAAGTTAGCTCTGATTGCCCAGTTTACTATTGGAGGAAGGAATAAGCATCTCCCTTGTCCTATAACACTTTACGTGAAGTGAGAATTCAGAGATCAACGTGTTTTGCAATGGGTTTCTTTTGCAATGTTTTTATGTTTTATTCTTGTACTTTATAACTGCAACTAATCATTCCTCTCCATGCATTTTGGAATCCAAGGCTCAATTGAATTCATGCTATAAGCAACTTTTGACCCAGTAGCATACTTGAAATATTTTTTTCTTATGGCTTCCTGACAAATATCTTCTGGCTCTCCTTGTACCTAATTAGCTGATCTGTTATATTCACTTCTACTGGATTTCTTTATCTCCATTTAAATGTTAGTGTTGTTCAGGGCTTTGTACTTAATCCTATATTCAAGCTACAATTGTTATATAGGTTATTTTTGAGTATTTGTTTATTGCACTGTGATATTACAGATCACTACTCTGATATCTTCTCTGAACACTCAGTTCAATTTGAATACTCGGCCACTCAATTCTTATGTTTGGTTGCCTAAGATATTTCAGAGTTGACATATTAAAAATAAATTTGCTGATTCCCCACCCCACTTCCAAATCAGTAGTTACTACCTCCAATTTTCTAGATGCTTACTAAAATTAAAATTAAAATAACAAAAACTTGAAATCGTTCTTTAGTGATCTCTTTTTATCATGCCCCTTTGCCATCTTCTCAGCAAATTTTGTTGGTTCAATATTCAAAATATATTCAGAATCCAGTCATTGCATACTACCTGTACAATTTAGTACACTTCTCCAGACCATTATCATCTTTTTTTCCAGAGAATTGCATTAATCTGCAAAATCATCCAAAAATATCATCTTGCTTGATACCATATCATGAGTAAGCTAAAGCTCTTCTCAGGTGAATCTTCACCTCAGACTCTCTAAGGTCTTCTCCAAGCTACTCAGCAAAAAATGCAAAATCTTTACCTATTGTAAGCTAATAACCATCATGATCTGATTTCATGATCATTCTGTGAATTTGATGATAAAGAAATAAAAAACAGAGCTGCAAGACAACAAGAACATTTATTTGAGCCTTAGAATTGCAATTCAGGAGCCACAGATTTAGTAGCAAACCAAATTGTGTCATGTCTTGGGGCTTTCAAGCAAGGGTTTGCAAAGAAAAAAGATTGCATAAACCGTTTGTAAGGAATTATGATTGGTTGATATTTGGGGCTTTCCAAAAGTTCTTCCAATTAGTTTACTGATTTCTTTAACTTGTGATTGGTTCATGATAACCACATATCCCCAGAAACAGTTACTTTTGGTTTTGAATACCTTGGCAGTTTGTGATATCTGGCTGAACTGTGCATCAAAGTGATTTCCTGAATGGCCTTCCATCTCCATTTCAAATCTCTTAGCCATAGTAGTTCCATTTTGTTTGATCTCATCTCTTTTTTTCAGTATATTTGGTCCCTTGTTCACTCTACTTCAGTCATATTTCCTTTCTTGCTGATCCACAAACACCTAAGCACTTAATCTGTTTCTGAACGCTGTTTTTACTGTTTTCTTTGCTGTAAACACTTGCCCCATTTATTGACATGATTTACTCCCTCATTTTTCTTCAGATATCAATTCAAAAGCCACTATAGGAGATAGCTAATTGTTCACCTAAAATGAAAAACTCATATCTCCGACTTTCCTTTAGAACATGGTCAACACCATTTGATAAATTATATATACAAAAGTCTGTGATCAGGTGGTGCAGCGGTGGCTCAGCGGCAGAATTCTCACCTGCCATGCCAGAGACCTGGGATTCGATTCCTGAAGCCTGCCCCCCCCCACACACACACAAAGGCTGTGATCCATTTTGAGTTAATTTTGTACATGATGTGAAGTTTAGGTTGAGGTTATATTTTTGTTTTTGGATATCCAATTGCTACAGCAACATTCATTGAAAAGGCTATCCTTCATCCATTGAGTTGTTTTTACATCTTTTTTATCCTTGCTTGTTGTGTGGGACTAGTTCTCGGTCCTAGATTCTTTCCATCGATCTATTCATCTATTCCTATACCATACTATCTTGCTTACTGCAACTCTGTATAAGATTTAATGCCGGTTAGGGTGACTTCTTTCCACTATAATCTTCACTGTAAATATTGTCTCAGCTATTTTAGAGCTTGTGACTCTCCATACGGATTTTAGAATAAACTCTTCTATATCTATGATATTCTTGCTGAAATTATTATATTAATTATAGACAGTTGTGTATAGAATCTATATCTTTACTACATTGAGTTTTCCAGTCCATGAACAAAATATATATCTCCATTTATTTAGGTCTTCTTTGAATTCTTTATTAGCAGTTTTTAATTTGTAGCATATAGATATTGCATACATTATATTAACTGTATACCTAAGCATTTCATTTTCTTTGGAGCAACTGTAAATGGTATTACGATTTCAATTTTACTTTCCCCATGGACAGTGTTGGTCTGTAGAAATATGATTTTTATATGTTGGTATTGTATTCTTCAAACACTAATTTTATTAGGCTTTATTTTTGGTGATTTCTATGTGGACAATCATGCAATTTGCAAATAGAGACAGTTTCTCCTCCTTTCCAATTTGTATGCCTTTCATTTCTTAATTTTGAATTTATTTTACCTTATGGCAATGGGTAGAATTTCCAGTATTAGGCTGGAAAGAAGTGGCGGTGATGACCCCTTTCCTAAGGGAAAACACTCCATTTTTTACCACTAAATACAAAGATGACCCTGGAAGTTTTATAGATGCTCTTTATCAAGTTCAAGAAGTTCCCTTAATTTGCTGAGAGTTTTTAACCTGAATGGGTTTTGGATTTTGTCAAATGTTTTTTTCTGTATCAATTGATAAAACATTATTTTTCCCCTTTAGCTTGCTGATATGGAAGATTATATTAACTGATTTAAAAAATGTTGAACCAGTCTTGCATATCTGGAAAGAACCTCACTTCCATGGTAAATAATTCTTTTTCCACATAGTTGGATATTAGATTTACTAATTTTTTTTATTTTATTTTTTATTAATTAAAAAAATTAACTAACAAAACATTTAGAAATCATTCCATTCTACATATACAAACAGTAATTCTTAATATCATCACATAGTTACATATTCATCATTTCTTAGTACATTTGCATCAATTTAGAAAAAGAAATAAAAAGACAACAGAAAAAGAAATAAAATGATAATAGAGAGAAAAAAATAAAAAATAAAAAAAAAAACTATACCTCACATGCAGCTTCATTCAATGTTTTAACATAATTACATTACAATTAGGTAGTATTGTGCTGTCCATTTCTGAGTTTTTGTATCCAGTTCTGTTGCACAGTCTGTATCCCTTCAGCTCCAATTACCCATAACCTTACCCTATTTCTATCTCCTGATGGTCTCTGTTACCAATGACATATTCCAAGTTTATTCACTAATGTCGGTTCATATCAGTGAGACCATACAGTATTTGTCCTTTACTTTTTGGCTAGTCTCACTCAGCATAATGTTCTCTAGGTCCATCCATGTTATTACATGCTTCAGAAATTTATTCTGTCTTAGAGCTGCATAATATTCCATCGTATGTATATACCACAGTTTGTTTAGCCACTCTTCTGATGATGGACATTTTGGCTGTTTCCATCTCTTTGCAATTGTAAATAATGCTGTTATAAACATTGGTGTGCAAATGTATGTTTGTGTCTTTGCCCTTAAGTCCTCTCAGTAGATACCTAGCAATGGTATTGCTGGGTTATGTGGCAATTCTATATTCAGCTTTTTGAGGAACCACCAAACTGCCTTCCACAGTGGTTGCACCATTTGATATTCCCACCAACAGTGGATAAGTGTGCCTCTTTCTCCACATCCTCTCCAGCACTTGTCATTTTCTGTTTTGTTGATAATGGCCATTCTGGTGGGTGTGAGATGATATCTCATTGTGGTTTTGATTTACATTTCTCTAATGGCCAGGGACATTGAACATCTCTTCATGTGCCTTTTGGCCATTTGTGTTTTCTCTTCTGAGAGGTGTCGGTTCAAGTCTTTTTCCCATTTTGTAATTGGATTGGCTGTCTTTTTGTTGTTGAGTTGAGCAATCTCTTCATAAATTCTGGATACTAGACCTTTATCTGATATGTCATTTCCAAATATTGTCTCCCATTGTGTAGGCTGTCTTTTTACTTTCTTGATGAAGTTCTTTGATGCACAAAAGTGTTTAATTTTGAGGTGCTCCCATTTATTTATTTCTTTCTTCAGTGCTCTTGCTTTAGGTGTAAGGTCCATGAAACCGTCTCCAATTATAAGATTCATAAGATATCTCCCTACATTTTCCTCTAACTGTTTTATGGTCTTAGACCTAATGTTTAGATCTTTGATCTATTTTGAGTTAACTTTTGTATAGGGTGTGAGATACGGGTCCTCTTTCATTCTTTTGCATATGGATATCCAGTTCTCTAGGCACCATTTATTGAAGAGAGAGTTACTAATATTTTGCTGAATATTTTTGCAACCATGTTCATGAAATATATTGATCCATTGTGTTATTTTCTTGTGATATTTTTGTTAGCTTTGGTATCAGCCTAACACTGGCCTCATAAAATGAAGTGAAATGTATTTCTCCTCTTTGATTTCCTCAAAAAAAGGTATTGAATTTGTGTTAAATCTGTGACTGTTTAGTAGAATTCTTCCATGAAATCATATGGACTTAAAGATTTCTTTTTTGTGTGTTTTTTTAAAATGATGAATTCAGTAATTTTCTGGTAGTAGGACTAATCAGATTATTTCATCTAAGCTGACTTTTGGTATTTTGTCTTGTTTTGAGGAATTGGTTCATTTCTTCTAAGTTGTTGGATTTATGAACACAATGTTGTTCATAGTTTCCCTCATTATCTTCTTAATGGCTAAAGAATATGTGTTTTCTTCCCAGCCCATTGATTTAGATGCATATTACTTAAGGAAATATGTTTGATATGTTGCACTTTCATTTTCATACAGTTGTATATATTTTTAAATTTCCCTTGAGACTTCCTCTTTGACACATAGATTATATAAAAATGTTTTCTGTAATTTTCATGTGTTTACAGATAATCCTGGTATCTTTTAAAAATTGGTCTCTACTTTGTTTTCACTATTGCACATTCTATATGATTTCAATTCTTTTAAACTTGATGTTTTATGGTGCAGATATAGTCTATCATGGTGAAGATTCCATGGGTTCTTAGAAAAAAGTATATACTGCAACCCTTTGTTTTAGTATGTTTGTAGTACTCTATATATGTCAATCAGATTCAGTTAGTTAATATGTGGTGCAGATCTTCTAGAATTTTGCTGATTTTTTTTTTTTATACATGGGCAGGCACCGGGAAATGAACTCGAGTCTCCAGCATGGCAGGCAAGAACTCTGCCACTGGAGCCACCATGGCCAGCCCAACTTTGCTGATTTTATATTAGCTTTCATTTCTTGTATGTTGAGGCTCTGTTGTTTGGTGCATTGAGGATCATTGTGTCTTCATACTTGATTGATCCTTTATCATTATATAAGTCCCTCTTTGTCTCTGGTAATTTTCTTTTGTCTGAAATCTAGTTTGATATTAATGTAACCATCCTTGGTGATTTTTTAATTAATATTTGCATGGTGTATCTTATAACATGCTTTTACTTTCAGTCTACATGTATTATTGAATTTGAAGTGTATATCTTATAGACATCATATAGTTAGGTCTTTTCTTTTCCACTCTGCTTATCTCTGTCTTTTGATTGGTGTATTTAAACCTATTATATTTTAAGGTAGTATTAACATAGTAGGACTTGACCTTACTGTTCTATATTTTTTGTTGTTGTTGTTTTTCTGTTTCTTTCGTTCCTTATTCCTTATTTTTCTTTTCCTACTGTGCTGGTTTGAAAGGAAGTATGCCTCCTAAGAAAAGCCATGTTTTAATATATATCCCATTTCATAAAGGTAGAATAGTCCCTATTCAATACTGTATATTTGTAACTGTAATGAGATCGTCTCCCTAGGTGATGTGATTTAGTCAAGAATGGTTGTTTAACTGGATTAGGGGATGACATGTCTCCACCCATTTGAGTGGGTCTTGATTGGTTTATTGGAGTCCTATAAAAGAGGAAATATTTTGGAGATTCAGAGAGATTCAAAGAGAGCAGAGAATGCTGCAGCACCACGAAGCAGAGAGTCCGCCAGCCAGTGACCTTTGGAGATGAAGAAGGAAAACGCCTCCCGGGGAGCTTCATGAAACAGGAAGCCAGGAGTAGACACTAGCAGATGATGCTGTATTAGCCATGTGCCCTTCCAGCCGAGAGAGAAGCCCTGACTGTGTTCACCATGTGCCTTCTCACTTGAGAGAGAAACCCTGAACTTCATTGGCCTTCTTGAACCAAGGTATCTTTCCCTGGATGCTTTTGATTGGACATTTCTATAGACTTGTTTTAATTGGGGCATTTTCTTGGCCTTAGAACTGTAAACTAGCAACTCATTAAATTCCCTTTTTAAAAGCCGTCCATTTCTGGTATATTGCATTCCAGCAGCTAGCAAACTAGAACACTTACCTTCCTATGTGCCATTTCATATGTGTAGGATTTCATCTGTATATATTTATGGTGTCTTTGAGTATACTATCTGAGTATAGTTTTCATAGTCATTGCTTTGGTTATTAATGTATAGATATGAGACATCACAGACCACTAGTGTCAATATCTTGCCTCTTTCATTGAAGTGTTGAAGCATCATTTCTATTTAGATCCTTTTACATTTCTCACTTTTAAATATTATCTTGGATATCATATGGTATTATAATTTATGTTCAGTGATCAAATATGATTTATAGAACTCATGAGAAAAAGAACAGGCTATTGCATGTACAGTTGATGTTTCTGCTCTATGGTTCCTTTTTCCTTTCTAAGATACATAGTTTTGCTTTTATCATTTCCTTTGTTTGAAGCTCATGGTTTAGCCAATCTGTGACAAATTTCCTAAAAACAAATTCCTTTTCCTTCTTCTTTTTTCCCTTTATTCCTTAAACTTCATTCAAAAGATATAGAATTCACACTTGACAGTCCCTTTCTATTAGCCCTTTAAAAATAGCGTGCCATTTCTTTTTGGCCTCTATAGCTGCAAATGGGTGTACCCATAAAGGTAATGTTTCACCTATCTTTGTCTATTTTCACATTTTTTCATCTTATTTTTCAGAGGTTTAATAAGATGTATCTTTTTCCGGATTTCTTTGCTCAGCTTCTACAATCTATAGGTATACATCTTTCATGTAATTTGAGAAATTTTCCATCATTGTTTCTTTGAATACATGTTCAGCACCTTCTTCTTACTTTTCTAATTCTTAGACACCAAAGATATAGGTGCTGGATTTTTTCTTAAAGTCCCACATGTTCCTTAGACTGTGTTAATTTTATTTTATCTACATTGTTCAGAATGTGTAAATTCTGTTGATCTGCTCGGCACACTGCTTCTATCTTCTGTCATCCTCACTTTACTATTGATCCCATCAAGAGAGCTTTTAATTTTTATTATTGAATTTTTCCGCTTGTAAAATTCCATGTGTTTTCCTTTTATCATTTTGTCTTTGCTGAGATTTTCTATTTCTTTCACTTATAAGGGAATTTGTGATTCATTCTTGAAACACTTTTATGAAAGCAGCTTTAAAATCCTCGTCAGTTATTTCTATCATCTGATTGATCTTGCTTTTGGTATCAGTGGATTGTCTTTTTAAAAGTTAACTCTGATTTTCTTGGTTCCTGATATGACATGCTATTTTTTAACATGTTCCTGACATGTTGGATACTGTGGTAGAAGACTTTGGGCCCTATTTACATCCTTTAATCTTGTAGGCATCACCCTGTAGAGCTTTCCCTAGACAGGTCACTGGTTTTGGTGAAGTGTCTTTTGTTGGTGCCTATGGCCTTTGTGTCTTCAGGTATGGGAGAGAATTCCTATGCCCATTGGGACACAGTGTTTTCCCAGACCACATTGTCTATTGTGCAGGGTTCCTTTCGCCAGTACCACACAGCCATGGCAGTATCTCATGTTTGAGGACAGGAAATCTCAGGCTGGTGAGAAAAGAAAGCCTTCCTCTTTTCCCTTAGCGTTAGTGGTGGTCCTCATTGGTCTGCATTGCTGGTGTTCCTGTACACTTTTCGTGTTTTCAGTGCAATTCTTCTTCCATCTGGAGGGTGAATGAGCCCTTCTAAGATGCCTCCTTTTGTCAGATTGGGTGTCAGGAAACACCTTGTCTAGTTGCCTTCTTCTGTTGTATGTGGATGTGAAAGATTCTGGTACTTTACTGCCCCTCTGCTGATACACCAAACTAGCTTGTCTTCCTTGTATTACCTTTAAAAGTCTTTCTTGATTGCATCCTACACTATTTCCAGTATTTATAGCTTTATCTTATGGGGAGGAGTAAGGAGATGTAGGTGTCACCTGGAGAAGTCTTCAATATGGATTTTAACTAGCCACTCTGTTTTTAATTTTCTTGCAATCCTTTCATAAAGATATCCTCTTAAATCCTAGTGTCTTTTAGCTTCTGATTGAGCCCTCTTATCATGGTTCTTGTTTTCTTGTAATTCCCTTTTCTATTTCTGAGGTTTTTTTTTTCATTTTCTCCTCTCGTTATAAGTGACTGAGTGAGTTAATTATCCTTTGCAAAGCTCTCTGTCCCAAATCAAGCTTGCTATTTACTTTTTCAAACATTGAGAACAGATTGAGGTGCAATGCTTTCAGTCGGGTTCTGGTGTGTTTCCCTTGGCATTGTTTAGGTATACACTACAGTTCTGTCCTTTCTTTTAATTATTTCCTTTATCTTCACTTCTTACCTAATTTAATCCATGGGGAACCACCATTTTAAACATCCACTTTCCAGAAGTCTTACTTGCAGAACCCAACAATTGCACTTTAGGACTAAAATTCTCTGTTATTGATCACTGTGATGGGTAAGCTCTGAGTCAACTGGACCAAGGGATTATATCCAATTGTCTGGTCAGGCAAGTGCTAGTCTGGCCATTGCTGCAAGGATATTTTGTGGCTAGTTGAAAAACTGGAAGGCTAGTATATTAAATCATCAGGCATTTGATTGCATCTGTGGCTGATTACATCTGCTTTTGACTAAGGTATGTGTGCCAGTTTGGCAGGATTGATTAACCCTAGACAAGCCATGTTTTGTCTTAATCAATCCTGTGGGAGCAATGGTTTCTTCTAATCCCTATTCAGGTTGGAAACTTGATTAGGTTATCTCCACAGAGGCATGACTCCATCAATTGTGCATATTAAACTTGATTAAATAGAGGCAGGTCGCCACCCATTATATGTGAGTCGTGATTAGTTTACTGAGATCCCCTAAAAGAAGAAACATTTTTTGGAGAGAATGCCTTTTGAGAATGATGAGAAAACCACAGCAGAGCTGAGCAGATTTTTGAGGCTGAGAGAACCAGAGTCCATCAGCCAGTGAACTTTGGAGATTCTGAGAGAGCAAAGAAGGAAGACAGAATGATAAGAGCTACAAAGCAGAGTCCACTGGAGATGAAAGAGAATGCCCCTATGGTAGCTTCATGATGCAAGAGGCCTGGAGAGGAAGCTAACAAACGATGCTGTGTTCACATGTGCCTTTCCAGATGAGAGAGGAATCCTGAACTTCATCGGCCTTCTTGAATCAAGGTATCTTCCTGGATACCTTGGATTGGACATTTCTATACATTTGCTTTACCTGGGACATTTTCACGGCCTTAGAACTGTATACTTATAACTTATTAAATTCCCCTTTTTAGAAACCCATTCCATTTCTGGTATGTTGCATTCTGGAAGCCAAAAAATTAGGACAGTGTGTCTTACATAAAAAGATAAATCCAATGAGTTGAAGGCTTTTAGGGAAGAAGAGAGACTCCTTCACTGCCTCTCCAGCCATTGAACCTCTCCTGTGGAGTTTGTCCAGACCTTCATCAGAGCTGACAGTTTCACAGCCTACCCTATGGATTTTGGACTCTTCCATTCCCACAGTTGTGTGAGGCGCCCTTATAAATCTCATTTACAGATATCTCCTGTTGGTTCTATTTCTCTAGAGAGCCATAACACCCGCTTTCCTCTAAATTCCTTTCATTATTGGGGGTGAGTGAGATGGACAGCATTATCATGGTTTCATGAAGATGAAGGCAGTAGGTCAATGTTGTAAAATAATTATACTGTGCTTCATTGAGCAATTCTTTAGATGAGACTGTATTGGTTTGCTAAAGCTGCAATATACCAGAAATGTAACGGCTTTTATAAAGGGAATTTATTGCATTACAAGCAGTTCTAAGACCATGAAAATGTTCTAATTAAAGCACCAACAGAAGTTTGTCTTCACTCAAAAAGGCTGATGCCATGGAGAACATTTTTGTCAGCTGGGAAGGCATGTACCTGGGGTCTGCTGAGGTCTTTGGCTTCTGGCACCTTTGTCAGCTGCGAAGGCACATGACAATGTCTGCTAGCTTTTTCCCCTGGCTTCTTGTTTTGTAAGGCTTTCCAGGGGTGTGTTTTCCTTCTGCATCTCCAAAGGTCTCTGGCTATATAGTCTGTCAGCTTTTTCCAAAATGGTTCCTTCTTAAAGGACTCCAGTAAGCAACCCTACCTTGAATGGGTGGAGAACATCTCCATGGAAACCACCTAATCAAAAGGTCCCAAGAACATTTGGGTGGATTACACCTATATGGAAACAACATAATCAAAAGATTCCACCCAGCAATACTGAATCAATGTTAAAGAACATGGCTTTTCTGGGGTACACAAGAGTTCCAAACCAGCACAGAGGTATTTCCTATTTTTAATTGTATTAAAATTTTGTGTCTTTAAATGCTTTAATGAAACAAGGTCTGACTCTTTTTGCACTTTCCTGGGCAACATTGTGTCATGAAAGGAAGATGGTTTTTACCTTGAATGGGGATTTGGGTTTTTAAATTGCAAATAGTTCCAACTGTTAAGACCACTCTATCTCAACTACTCCCATACATGTAATTATCATGATTTTCAAGGTCATTAAATTTTTAAAGACCTCTGTTTCTGGTACTGAAAGTAAAGTGATTGTCATCAGTTAATGCTGGCGTGAAGGTAAAGAGAAGTGAAAGTAAAATTCCAAAGAGCTAGTTGAGTTGCTGAGGTCAGAGACTTCCTGCATCTCTGAAATGATCCTTGGTTTTTCTTTAATTCCTTTGAAAAACAAGTGACAAATCATAGGGTAACTCAACATAAGGAGATGGGAGACTCCACAAGAAAAAGAAAAAATAATGTCAAGCTCCCTTTGAAAGGAAAGAAAATAAAACAGCTTTTTAAAAATTAGCAGAGGATAAGAACAGACATTCTTAGAGGAGGAAGATAACTGGTAAATATACAGAAGAAAAGATATTCAAACTCTTTAGCATTCCTATGAATACAAACAGCAACCACATGAAATACTATTTTCTCTAACCAATTATTAGTATTAATGTGTAAAAACATGTTGGTGCTTTTGGAAAACAATTGGCAATATTTACTAAGTTTAATTGCCCAAATCCTTCTACTCAATAATAAGTTTGAAAATTCTTGCATTTCCTTTTTTTTTCCTTTTTTTTAGGTGCATGGTCCAGTAATCAAACCTGGGTCTCCCACATGGAAGGTGAACATTCTACCAATGAATTGCATATCCTTTTATGATACCATAAATATTGTGTGAAGTACTTATTCTATTTTAATAAATTCCCTTACTTCTGAAACCAAATTTGATTTTGTTGATTGCAGTTAAGAATGATACCTATTAATAATAATGAGGCCCAAACATAATATAATATTTACCTGTTTCAGCTACTTTTCTAAGCATTTTATTTTTATGATCATAACCAATTTGTTTCATGTCAAGGAGATAAGGGATTAAATACTTTTATCATCCTTATTTCACAGGTGAGGAAACCAAGGCACAGGGGGCAGAAATATTTTACGTATAATAATACTGAAAGTAAGTACTCCGGCATGAATTTAAATCCATGATATCTATTTTCTTAACCATAAAACGTACTGCCTCACACCAGAATATTTGTGTTTACAATTTTGGTAGCAACTTCTTATTCTCCTTCTCTGCTCCCTATTTTTGAATTTTGATTGTAATTAATTCAACTTCTAAACTTCCTTTCTATTATAATTGTAAAAATGGGGGAGATATTCCACTGATCTAAATATTAACATAATGTTACAATATTGTTTTCATTTAGAAGGTTTAGTTGTAGGTAAAATTCCTCACAATACTTTACTTATTAAGGCACATCACATGGCCAAGTTTCTAAGATGACCCTAAGAGAAGGAATTTGGCATTCATTTTCCTTACTGCCACTGAAGAAATTTGAAATTTAAATTGAATTTACAATGATTGATTTTCTCTTCCATGTCTAGTCTCCTTCCCATTGCAACTAATAATACAAATTTCCTTAAAACAAGTGTATTTTTAACTACAGTCATGCAGCCATGTAGCCATGTGGCCATCATGATTCTACATGTCTGTATGATAAATAAATAATAAGAGAGAACGTCTGAACCCCAAAGGAACTTACCATTTTTTTATGTAGACAAAGAACATTCATTTCAGTAATCAAGAACATAGTAAAAAATCATTACACTTTTTGGAAGAGCAAGCTAAGGAAAATAATATTGAGCTATGTAGCAAAATCTAATTTCTAAAGAGGGGGTATACAATTGAGGAAACATAATAAGGTCACAGTTTCATGATGAAGACAATCCTGTCAAAATACAACTGATTGAACTCAGTGCTATGTGGTGGGATTTCATACTTAAACTGATTGATCTGGTATAGACTGAGGATATGCATCATTGGTTTGCAGGGTTTTATGATGTGAGATAGATTAAGCTTTGCCCCATCAAGCTCCTTTGGACTTATTGCTACTATGGAAGAATGCATCTATGATCTTTGTATGTTCTGTGAGAATATCAAGGATGGATGTGTCAACTTTGCTTAGGGAGGTAAAGCCAAATCTTCAGATTTGGATCTAGGAGTTGTGGGCATAGAGATACCTTGCCCACGACTCCTTCAGGAAGAGTTTGTTGTCACAGGTGTTGTAGATGTTGACAGTGGATAGTCTGCAGTGTCAAACTTTTCAAGATGATCTGAGATGCTGAGGGCTGCCTTGCCCAAGTTACACCTTCCTATGGCAGCCAGCTCCAATGATAATTAAGCCAGGCCATCTTGGTTCAATGGTAAGTAGCCAATCCTAACTCCAGACCATCTAGTGAGATTTTTTAAGACTTCTACCCTTTTTTAATAACTTGCTCTAGGATTCTTATATAAAACAATGTATAAAAATCAGTACTGAAGATTACAGAAAAATACATATTGTCCTTATCCTTGAAACTGCCTAGAAACGATGCTATATGTCCTTCATAAACTGTAAGAATTAAGTTTGAAATGAGGACAGTCATTTTTAAATAGTTTTTTCATAAAACCATTAACTAAGGAATCAGAGAGAACCTGAGATTATGTAATGAGACCATTAGAATAAATTGGCCATGTAGGGGCAGGGGAAAAATGGTTCATTAACCTAGAAAATAAAGAAAAAAGGGAGGAAAATTTCTTCAGCTTAAGGAATCAGTTATTGAGGAAATTTCCTTAAATCTAGATTATGAAAACTGGATGATTATTCTGTTATGGGAAATACATACACATTAAAACATTGTTTCATCTTTTCAGGAGTCTAATATGAAAATGGCATCACTTCCATGAATTTTAGATGGGTTCTGTGATATTATTTTAGTTTAAAACAGCAAAATGAAATACAGACATTTTAGCTATCAGAAATAGTGTAAAGCAAAACTAAGAAAGTAAAAAAAGGAAACAAAAATGAATTAAAATCTCTTGATTGATAATGTCAAATGCTGGCTCACCCCAAATATCATGAAAATAACAA
Source organism: Tamandua tetradactyla (assembly GCF_023851605.1). Classification (NCBI taxonomy): domain Eukaryota; kingdom Metazoa; phylum Chordata; class Mammalia; order Pilosa; family Myrmecophagidae; genus Tamandua; species Tamandua tetradactyla. The sequence continues at coordinate 92,683,574 of NC_135332.1, forward strand.
GGGACTCACTGAATTTAGCTTAGTGAAGTGTGGTGGACCTGCTTAGCACACAGACAGAGTAGCAACAACATAAATGGATATTATCAACTCCATTCAGCAAATAGAAGAGAGAGGAACAAAACAGTATAATGTAAATTAAGAAAAGAAAAGATGAAAGAGACAGAAGTAAAGAAAAAGAAGAAATGATGATAAAATGAGGTCTGCATTCTGGGAAATTGTAGGACATCACTAACATTTCAGGCGCTGAACAGAATAGCAGGTTTCCTACTCATTATAAATGAGCTTATGATCTCTTATTAGGAACAGAAATATCTCCTGACATGGATTTGTGAACATGCTGTGAAACCTACAATTGGATAATGATCTTCCCAATATTTTTACATTTAATTCCTAGGGATTAAATAGGCAAATATTGCAAAACAAAATCTTTCACCTCACCTTCAGATGCCAGTTATTCTTCCATAAACTGAAAGACCATCTACAAAAGAAGCACCAAGAATTCTTTAATATTCTGTTCTAAAACTGGAATTAGATACGAAATTTCCACAGCAAAAGTAGAAGAAAATTGTCATAAGAAATGTGAAGAATTCTCTAAAATGATTTCTACTAAAGTCAAAATATCTCCTTGTTGAGGAGGTAAGTTTTGACAGTGGAAATAAAGACCAGCCAAATGAGAAGGAACACAGGCTATTTATTCAGAGCTTACTTTATAAGGGAGCTGGCCACAAAAGCCAACATTTGGCAAGGCTCCAAGGCAGGCAGGGGAGAGGGAAAGCTTTGGAATGAAAAAGAGAAGGCTTCAGGTTGCCGTGAGAGGACAGAGAACATTAGCAGGGGTACGGGAGTGGAGCTAACTAATAATCAGTAGAGAGTACCTTCAGCTTTCTCTGGTTGTTTCTACATTGCAAGCAGGAGCAGAAAAACAAAATAGAGATGCTGATGGTCATTGACCAAGTCTTGAAATTGTGGGTCATCCAATGTAGAGATTGGGGTTTGGTTCCCCAAGATGTCTGCTGCGTAGTTTGTGGCTCATAGTTCCATTTTCATATAAGATCTAGCCATTGTCTATTGTTATATTCAGTATCTCAATTCATCAGAGTGGAAAACAATTCCCTTTGTTATCAGAAATCTCATCTTAAGTTTAATTTGCTGCCTAGGAATTCTTGTAAAAGTCAGTTAACATTTAGTATGCAAGGATAATTTCTCCCTTGTAGACAGAAGCAGTCTTTTGCTATACTTGCTATGTTCAGCATTGAAAGGATTATTTTATACTTATCTTTTTATAGTCAAACCTAACCTCAGGTTCACCTGCACATACAGCCAAGCACCATGTTTGTCTTTTGCTTGATGCCTATTATATAAAATTATGTTTTAATTTAAAAAGTAATATGTGTCTGGAACCTAAATTTTCTGTAGCATGTAATCTAACTGAACCTGTCGGGCCAGAATAAGAATGAGGACGTTTAATTCTGTAGAGTGTAATGTAATGCTTGAATACATCCAAGAGTATATTAAGTAGATAATCACAAAGTTTTGGCAAAGTCCCTTGACAGATGGGAGAAAAAATATGATTAAACCTTACCATCAGGGAATCCCCTGATACTTTGTCAAACATTAGGGACACCAAAATCAATAGGCCAAGTTCTTCATCTTGAAGATTAATCTTGTGAAGCTTATGTAGATAATGGAGAAACTTAGCCTGCTTACAGGTATGCCTATGAGTTACTTCTGGAGAACCTCTTTTGTTGCTCAGATGTGGCCTCAGTCTCTCTAAGCCCAATTCTGCAAGTGAAATCATGGGACATGACATCCTCCATGGGATGTGACATCCAGGGCTGAAAGCCTCCCTGGCGGCTTATTCCCAGGGACGAATCTGGCCCTGGCACCGTGGAATCAGCAATTCCATTCTGACCAAAATGGGGAAAAGAAGTGTAACTAATAAAGTATCAATGGCAGAGAGAGTTCAAACAGAGTTGAGAGGCCACTCTGGAAGTCACTCTTACACAAGCTTCAGTTAGACATTGCTACCTATCTTAACTTGCCATACTCCAACCAAAACCATTCGAGCTAATCCTAAAGAACACCTAGGGAAATATATATGATTGTACAAAGATCCCGGGAACTAGGGTAACTTTACAGAAACCTACAACCTCCAGATGTATCCCTGGACCAGATAACTCTAGAAACCTAGAGGGCTCAGCCTCTCCAGAACATCAGCAAGTTCCATCTCCATACCCCATATTATTGACAGCCTCTTCCAACACGAAAACATTAGAATGGCCAGAGCCCAAATACTCCTAAAGACTGGGACAGAAAGATCAAAGGTGATGGTGGAGTTATATAGAGAAGGTAGGGTTTAACAAATGAATATAATTGCTGAATTATTAAATTGTTATTTCTTTTAGTCTCCAGTATGTTAGAGAAGCTAGAAGTAAAAACCTAAAATTGAGGCATTGTAACCCATACCAAATTTAATTGTAAATTTATTCTATGATTAATTGTTGTGCCGTGCTTTGAAATTTATTGCCTTTTTGTATATATGTTATTTTTCAGAAAAAAGAAAAAAAATCAATCATACTGATAAAAAACATATTCCTTCTAGCCTCCTATGTTCTGGAGCAATTAGAAGGAAAAATCTGAAGTGATGGGATGGTAGTCCATGACAAATTCTGGAATCTGTCCTATAACTGATTGTAGAAGAGTGCTTTGAAAACTATTGTTTTTTTCTTTCTTTGCTTTGTATATATGTTATATTGCACAATTTTAAAAAGTTAAAAGATATATATGTTTTTTAAAAATCCAGGCCATTTCTGGTTATATTGCATTCCAGCAGCATTAACAAACCAACACACCATACATCCAAATGAACATCTTAGTCAGCTACAAATCCATTCAGAATTAGCTTTTAAAAATATACAGTTTAGGTTCAAGACTCTAAATCAAATTGTCTTAGACTTTGCTTCAACCTCCTGAGAGAGCAGTTAAGGTAATAGAGCAATGACTTCAAAATCATGGGGGTGATGGTTTTGGAACACAAATTTGATACCCAGACAAGCTATCTCTCAAATATGAACCTCAAGGCCTAAGAAACTTTACAACAAAACGCAACCCCCCCTTCATTTTTTTTAAGTCACTCAATGTGAATCCAACAAAATAAAAACATGATTTTAAGACATAGGAAGATATGGGATACAAAATAAATCAGTAAGCAAAGAAACCAGTAAAATTTATAATTAAGTTAAATGACTGTTAAATCCATGACTCACATTTTAGGAAATTGTTAAAAGATTATTCTGAAGGCATCGGATTCTAGATGCCTTCTAGAAATCTAAAAAATGTGACAATATATAACATTTGTTACTAAATTACAGGTGATTTCAACATAATGTATAAGGTAGAGAGAAAAATAAATCTTTGGTAGTCTTGTCTTATTCCAGTATAGGGTTAGACATACTAGTGAATTCTCAAAATTGATATTATTAGTAAGTTTATAAATATGTACTTAACATGTAGAGGTAAACATTCAGATACAGATATAAGATGTATACTTGTTGAGCACCATAGGAAAATAGGAACAAGAAAACTCAAATAATCTAGGAAAAGTAAAGTAGAAAGACATAAACAAGATGATATGATGATAGGAAACAAACATGATGCCAGAAATAATATGTCAGAAACAAAACTATTTAGTTAAAATGCTTTCACCCATTTTCAGGATGAATATGAATGGCTGAAATTTTCCAAGTGAGATAAAGAGACTCTAATATTGCTAGATCAAATAAAAAAGCATAAACGTTAAAAAAAGTAAGGTGTGAATATGCTCTGATTAAAAGAACAGCAAAAGCAAAATCATATGACCGATACACTTACCCATCCCCTCTGAAGTCAGTCCTGTCTCAGCCCCTCCTTTAGAAAAATGATTATTATGTACAGCTCAGCACATGCTACACAGAGCTCACCATATGCTGGGACATTTTGGAAATTCTTTATCAGTATCAACCTACAAAATCCACATAGAAACCTTATGAGGGATGTACTGGTATTATTCCCCTTTCACAACTGAGAAACTGAGAAGAGACCAAGAGAGGTCTTAATTTAGTTTGCCAAGTCAAGTGCTAGGAAGCAGTAGAGCAAATATAGGGAGAAAAACACTTTAGACATGCTTTAATCTATTCTTCCATTCACTCACTACCCCCAAGTGTAACCACCCGTTTTGGTTTGCTTAAGCTGTTGAAATGCAATATACCAGAAATGGGTTGGCTTTTTCAATGAGGAGTTACTAGGTTACAAATGGACAGTTCTGACACCATGAAAATGTCCAAATTAAAGCAGCAAGAGAAGGATACCTTCTCTGAGGAAAGGCTGCTGGCATCCGGGGTTCTTCTGTCATGTGGGAAGGCACACGGCAAAGTCAGCTGGCCCTTCTCTTTTAATTCTGGTTTCAATGGCAGTATCTGAATGTCTCTGGGCATTTCTTTCTCTCAGCTTCTCCCAGTGCATTTTCTTTCAGAGCTTCCTCTCTCTGTGAGCTCTCTTTCTTTCAGGGTTCCAATAAAGGACTATGACCCACTGTGAATTGGGTGTGTCACATCGCCATGGAAACAACCTAAGCGAGTGGCTCCCCCCAACAGTTAGTCTGGATGGATTAAGAGAACATGTCTTTTTATGGGGTACACAACAGCTTTAAACAGCATACCACCCTCCTGCTTTCTAGCAGCTCGGATACATTTGACCTTTTAAAAATTTTTTTCTATAATATCATAGTAAGAATTTGTTTTGTGTACAGTGGTTTGCTTATTGTTATGTTTTGAAATCCATTCATGTTTTACGTCTGTAGCTGTAACTCATTATGCTCATTGCTGCATTTCATTGTATGAATGTACCTCAACTTTATTTAACCATTTAACTGTTGAAGCACATTTGGATGCTTTATAGTTTAGTGCAATTATGGATAATGTTACTGTGATCATCCGTGTGTGTGTTTTTGGTAAGCATGTGCAAAGCTATCTGTTGGATATTTACCTAGGAGTGGAATTCCGGGCCTAGATCATAGAGTGATACATATGCAGTGTAGTGGATATTAATGAACAGTTTTCTGAAATTGTGTTACCAATTTAAATTCACCCCCGTGGTATGTAAAAGTTAAATTTAGGGTATATATAGCATTGGATCATGAGGGTCCATAGCATTTAGACTTAACAGAAGTAAATGGGACATTTCCAGAGATCATTAATTTCTAGTTCCATGAATTAGCTGAACATAACATTTTTGTTAACTTCCATGGGGGAAGAGTGTTTTGGGAATTTTTACATGAGATAGCACCCTCTACATTGTGCATATATTTGCATATAATTTGCATAAGCTTATTCTCTCTTAAATATCCCTTGCATTAAAAAAATGATAGCTTGCATTTATTGTTTCACACTGTCTAAAACAGCATAACATATATCATAACATGCAGTGCTCAAAACTGTTTTGATGTGTCTACTTGCATTACTATCTAGGAACAAGTTTTAACACTTACCTACAACAATCCCTTGATATTCCATGTGTTATATTAACTTCTCCCAACGTTTTAAGAAGATAATTAATTCAGAAAATTAAGGAGTGGGTGATAATTTTAAGTTAAGCAATGACTGTGGAGATAGTCAAATTATAATATGAAAATAATGGTAACTATATTAGTTTTTTAAATGCTGCTGGGATGCAATATACCAGAAATGGTTTGGCTTTTATAAAAGGCATTTATCAAGTTACAAGTCCACAGTTCTAAGGCCATAAAAATGTTCAAACTAAGGCTTCCAGAGAGAGATACCTTGAGATCACATGAGAAAGCAAGTGGCTGGTTTTTACTGATCTTTCTTCCTGGTTCTGTTGCTCCCAGCCTCTGATGCCAGTGGTTTCCTCTCTAAGCATCTGTGGGCCCTCACTAAACTCCTCCAGGACACAACTCTGAGTTCGTGCTTGCTTAACATCTCATGGGAAGGTATACATGGCAATGGCTGCTGGGCTCTGCATCTCCAAACATCCGTGTCTAGGCATCTTCTGTTCTCTCTGTTGGCACGCCAAGCATCTCCAAATGAATGCATCTCTGTCAGCTCTGAGGAAACTGCCTTTCTCCAAAATGTCTGCCCTTTTCATGGACTCCAGTAACAAATCAAGATCCACCTTGAATGGTCAAAGTCACATCTTCATGTCATCAAAAAGCCACACCCACAGTTGGACATGTCACATTGCCATGGAGTAATCTAATGAAAAGGTCACACCCAAAACTGAGTGGGTCAGTCTCCATGGCAAAATCTAATCAAAATTTTCCACCTTACAATGTTGAATCAGGATTAAAGGACATGGCTTTTCTGGGGTACACAACACTTTCAAACCTGCATGGCCGGTATTGAGTAGATTATCCTAACCGTTTAATTTGTAATATATTTCAACAATAATTTAATAATATTTTTGAAGAATTGATTTAAATTTTTGTAAAGAAATAAAAATCTTTATTTATTTGGAAGAAAACGTTATTATTTTTAGCTACTGTTATGAAGGCTTTTATAAAGCGAGATCAATTTATTTCTTTCCATTTCAAGTCCAAAATAGTCCCATCAGAAAGTGTGGGTCATTTAAATGAGAAGTAACTACAATCCAAAACCAAGGAATACATATACACACTTGAGAATTATTACTTAAAGACCAAATTACATTAGATCTGGATACCTCTCTGTTCATCATTTATCTTAAAAGAGAAATTTTACTTCTCTTTTTTCTTTTCCTTGAGGAACTGTCTGTGTTATCTGAAGCTGGATATCAAAAGTAAAATATTGGCTGTAGAATGCTGTCTGGAATCCTTTGGTGATTTGGAATTCTAATATTAAAGTTCTGAACTGTTACATTCTAAAATACATTTAAAACTTTTAAGTACCAAGTAATGTGTGATTTTTTTTTTAGAAGTCACCAAAGCATTTCTAATATGCAATGTCTGACAAATTGTAACTGGGAACTGTAGAAAGATTTTAGAAAGTAGCGTTTTCCTTAATTGTTCACTGATAAAGAAGCTAACTGAAATGCACTGTGTTCAGGCATACTTTAATTTTCTTTTTGTACTGAACATCTGCCCTAAATGTCAGGAGTTGTGCCTGCACCGGGGTGCCCACTGGTCAGTCTGCTCTAAGAAGGTCATGTTTCAAGAAGTTTTGAATGTTTCTGCTCAGAGCAGGTTGGGCCCAGGGTCTTTGTTAATTACAGGAGCTCAGGCTAGGCTGAGAGACTTGAATAATGCCAGGGGTCCATATGGAGAACCCAGAGTGATGAATAATGCTAGGCATGGACCAGGAGCAGCAATATGCCAGCACAGGACATCACAACCTCCTGCTCTTGTAGCCCCAGGTCTCCCCTGAACCCCCTTATTCTGTTCGAGTATGTGAGATGTTTTTATGGCAATTGATGCTACAATATTCAACATTCTGCCAGACGTAGGAATAGACCTTAAATCAATGGTTTATTATCTACATAGGATAAGGAGTAGGTTAATAAACTTACAGACTACCCAAAAAACTGTTGAAAAATAGACCTCATGGAAAATGTATAAATTAAGGTTGTAGTTAATACTCTGAAGCAGGCAGGCATCATTTCTTTGGAATCCTCTCTCTTTGCACTTGTTTCTTTCCTTTAAGATAGTACTTTATATTCACATTTTATATCTGGATTTTAAACAAATTCGCCATTATGTTAGACCAATGACCATGCTACAGCATGCTGAGGGGTAATAACTATCCTCTCTCCCTAATTGGGAAATAGAAACCCATAAGCCTGGGATCTAATGAAACCACAGTTAGTGGGGTAGAGCTTCTAATGGGCAACTTGAAAAGCCATTGGACTCCTAGGAATTCAAGACTCCCAGCTTTTAGCTTTAGTATTAGCAGATTCTTCTATACAATTCTAAACCTTTAGATCTGCCAGGCACATTCATGATTATATACTTTTGCTTCTAGGAATTTTGGAAGAAACCATGCTGCTAATAATAATAGTAATACATGCTTATTGAATGCCAGGTTCTGTTTTCAGTGCCTGCATTACTGTCTGTTCTATTACATTATTAGCATTCTTATCCTATACCACTATATGTAGGTCTACTTTTATGCCCATTTTACAGAAGAGAAGCTGGGGGTAAGGGCAGTAAAAAATTGTCCTGCAATTGCACAGCTACTAAGAGGAACAACTGACTTCTGAACCAACATAGTAAGATTCCAGAGTTCATGATCTTATTCACTTTACATTACCAATAGTTAATGAGTTTAACTGTTAAAAATAAGTAAACATTCAAAGGGCACAGAATTGAAAAGACCAGTAAGATTAAAGAAACACCATTGCGATTTAATGTATTCTGGAACACGCTAGTATAGCATGGCCTCATTCAGTTTGGTTACATCCACAAAGAACCCATTTCCAAGTGAGGTCACATTCATAGGTACCTGGAGGTAGGACAACATCTTTTTTGCGATCCAATTCTACCCATATCTATTTATATATATATATTTCCAAATGAAGGAAAACCATTTCTAAAAATTCCAACTGTGAAAGGAAATTAGACATTTCTAATACCCTCATGAATAAAAGTCTCACTGGCTAATATTGTTTAATCTTTTAAAATATTAAGTTGCTGTATAATGATGAAGATGTCATATATGTCAGTAAGGATTTTGGCAAATAATCTTGAGGTGCCATCATAGTCTAACTTGCTTTCCTGCCTGTCGTAGATTGCATCAGTTTAATAAATACAGATGAAAACCATCAATTCCGCACTGGAAGATCTCTAGTTTGCAGCTTATTCCAGTAATCCTGAATTTGAAATTTTGGTTATAAAAGTCGTGATGTTTCAGAAAACTGGTATTCCTTTATGATCTGCCTCACATACTAGAAAGGAAGGATGCATTTTCATCCTGAAACTCAAAAAAATTTTTTGCCCTATGTTTTAAAGATACAGACCTCCCCAGATATATTTGACAGCCATTGTTAAGCCAATACTTGTGCTAGCCTGGTCTTCATTCTCCCTTCTCTGTCTAGCAAAAGGAAATATACTGTGAAGAGCAGGTGTGGAGAAAACCCAACTACTGCCTTCCTTTCCATCATCCCATTAAATCTCAATTACAAGCAACTCCAAAGGACCAGCCCCTGAACATGCATTAACATGCCTGAGCTAGCTCATCATGCATGAAGAATGTCTGCTTACATGCAGGCACCAATTTCATAACTATTTCTGCAAAAATGCACACTCTCAGGGAACGTTCTAAAACCAAGGCAGCAGAAATCATCCCTGAGCACTAGTTTCACAAGAGACATTGTGGTACTGAGATTTGTCCCTGGGTCCACTCTCTCAAGGACTTATAATTTTAAACTGATAAAATTCCTAACTTTAAAATCCCTGTTGAACTTCAAATTTCACTCTCCATCTGCCTGAAATACCCTATTGCAGCATCTACAGAGATCCACCTACAAATTCTGTTAGCATAACAGCATGTTCTACCTTCATTTTCTAACATATTTTGTTCTCTCTTTTTAAAATCTTACCTGAGTTTATTGAGTGACCTTTTGTAATTTCAAAGATTGTATTTGAGTCAGTCACTGTACAACATTTTCTTTTTTCTGAAATAAAGGAAACTACTTCTTACTTTTGCTCCTTAAGTACTTTGTAGCTCACTCTATGCACGGCATGGCTCTGGAAAATAACTTGTATTTATCTCAAATGCTAGTCTTTGGTGAGGAAAAAAGATTCCAGAGGTTTATATTTTATATAATCTTGCAGTTCAAGATGCTACAGTTCCCTGGGTTTGAATTAAAGAAAATATTCCTCTCTATCTCTCCCTCTCTTTCCTTCTCTCTCTCCTACATACACATACACTCACACGCTCACTCACAAAAACATCCAAACACATATATAAGAAAATACATGCATTTGTGAAAGAACTGGGAAAAAAAAAAAACATAGGTGAATAAAACAGAATACTGACCTAGAAACAGAGCCGCACTAGTATCACTTGGCTGCTAGAGGGATAGAGACACAGGATGGTTGAATAGGTGAAGGACATGGATCTTTTAGGGTATTCAAACTACAGCTCTGGCACAGTAATGGTATATATGTGAAATATGTATTCTCCAAAACTTGAGAACTTTACAGTACAAAGAGTGAAGCTTAATGTAGACAGGAAAAAAAAAAAAAAAAAAAACTAAGGGTGCAGGAGACCTCAGGATGGGATGCAGACTGAGAAGGTAATCTAACTATATTACAAATGCATGACATGATCTCACTGAAGGGGTGGGTGAAAACAGAGGGAGTCAAGCAACTTGGAAATGACTGAAATGACTTATTAGGTCTCTGCATAAGCATAGTTCTCTAGTTGATAAAGCTGTTTCTCATGGGGCTAATATGTCAGAAAATGTTGTGTAGGTATACTGGGTTAGCACAATATGTAAATGTAGGATGGCTAACAGGAGCCAAGTTCCTCACTGGTGGAGCGGGATGTTACAGCTAAGTGAGTCATGGGAGGGAAGAAGTCTAGAATGGCCCAGGTGATATTGGATCAAAGCTATAGAAATCAATATAAAATTTTAATTGGCTTAATATAAATAGTAATGGATAGATATAGAAATGATTATTGATATCAGTGGATAAATGTTTTAGTATCAGTATATTTATATAATTTCTCAGTATATATATATATGTATACAGATACATACATATTATTTCCCAACTTTGTTCTCTGAAAGGACCTAGAAGCAATGGCACACACATTAGCAGTGAGCTCATCTAACACCAAGCTCTTCGTTTCCAATGCATTCTCCTATAAAAAGAAGTAAAGCTTGTTAGATAAATGGTTGGTTCTGTGAACTGCATATAATCAAGATGAACTTTGAGCATCTTGCAGTGCCGTAAAGTAAGGAATGTTTAATACACACACACACACACACACACACACACACACACACAATGATAGGGATATGTCAAGGAATTACAGGAGCCCAGTGAAAGAGGCTGTGATGGCTAAAGTTGGAAGGATTTCATCAACAAAATGAGCAACATCGTATTGGATGATAATCCAAATTATGAAACAAGCACCTATGGGTCTATACTATTCTAAATAAAAGACTGAAAAAATCAGTAAATGAGGAAAAGGGACAAATCCCTATATGAGAACTCTATATTATCCAAACAACTTTTCTATACATCTAAAACTATTCTAAAATGAAAGAGCTTTTTTTAAAAAAAATTCATGCATTTCTCTTGCATAAATTTTACAAATGCATTGGAAGGGAATTTGATGGTTTGAAAAGGTAGGTGAGTGAGCTTTCTGTGAAAACATTTCAAGAACTAATATGGTCATAATTAACATGTTTTCATTGTGTTAAAAAGAAGGTTGGGGCAAGTGTTAGCATGATCAAGTACGTCCCAAAAGGAGTAGAGTCAATTTTAGTGGCGAGCCCAAGAACAGTTGAGGAATTCTATTGTTTAAATGATTATGTCTGAATATCTGTTTATCCAAGAAGACCGATTTTAATTTTGTTCTCAACATAGAAATATCAATTTTTTCTAAGGCAATGTGTTAAAACACTTTTCCCATCCATGCACACAAAATCTCTCCTCCACCATTTCTCACACACTTTCTCCTATAAACATCTTCTTGGAATTTTGAGTCATTGTCCTACCTTTTATGGCTGTTTCACAGTAAATTCAGAAAATTTCTTGTAGTGTGCATTATAACTATCCTTTCAAGTTTGTAAGAATCTGAAGTGACTTTGAGAAGAGTATCGAAGACCCCAAACTAAAGACACCTAATCAGCAATGACAAAGCATCCATCTAATCATTCTTTTAACTTGCATTTATCAAGCAACTCCAGGAACCATAATGAAGACAGAGAACGAAGATGCAAAAATAAGCAATGTACAACTGCGGCAGCGAGGGAGAGATATACATGGCAAACATGAACATTTCCATAAATAAAATCATAAGAAGGGATAGAGGTATTTCCCTAAGATTGAATATTGTTTGGGAACAACTCTGAAAAAATTGGCAATGCCTAATCTGAATGGACAAGGGTCAGAAAAAAAAATTCCTGTTCTGGAAAAAGAGGAATGATAGAAAAAGGAGAGAAAAAAAGTGTGATGAAGCAGGCAAATGTGACTGAGCGTTGGGTCTGAGAATAAGGCACTTGACTGTGAGAGATTCACATGGTATGGACAGTCTGAGAATCAGCCTGGGGATACATTACAAAGGTAGAGAAAGAGCCATGAAATAATTTGCAGTTTAGAATGTGTTGCTCACAAAACAATGGGGGAAATGAAGACCAAGACCCCTAGTAGGTTGTTGTGATGAACTAGAAAACTATTAAATAAAATAATAAAATTAAATTAAAAACAAGGGAAAAGTATTTGACTTGAGATATAGTTTAATAGTTTGTATTATTATGACTTTTGGCAATTCATTAGATGTAGGGTGGCATTAGATGTAGAGGCAGGCATCACAAGAATCATCCAGGTTAATGTGTGCAAAAGATTTATGGGATCTTGGGAAGATGAGCAAATGCCTGAAGAAAATTATATTAAGATGTATAGAGCGTGAATTCATTAACTTTGACCTATGCACTTTTAGTTTCCAGTCTAGTGGCAGCTCTCAGATATTAAATACCTTCAGTCACATGAGAGATTTACTTTGCATAGTCTCAAGCCTAATTGAAAATAGGACTTATATGATTTAACCGCTCTGATTTGGCCAGGAAGCTGTGTGTAATAATTTGCCTGATATCTTATGAATATTTCAGTTGAATAGAATTGAACACAACAGCTGCTATATGATTATCCAAAGATATTTCGTTATTGTTTCTTATGGAATTTGGTCGCCCAGAGGAATATAGACTATTATCTAAATATGGTATTATTTTTGTTTTTTCCACTATTACAGGAGATATGTTTGCTTTAATTATGCATTACTGGATCCATTTTCATGAGAACAGAAACATGATTATAATCTCATTGAAATTATTTATACTCAGCCTTTAGCATCATATAAAAGATACCTTATATATTCCAAATTTAGACTGAATGTGTTTGTTGGTATATGGGACTGAATTTTTAGTTTATGATACAGTTCTTAGTTATTATTTTTGCTCCTTAGACGGTAGTTGCCCTATTTTTGTTAATTATGCTAAAAGAAGAACCTGATTACATGGGAGTTATCTCTTCTGAAATGCCAAAAAGAAAAAAATTAAATTTTTGTTGTGTTGTGTTTGACATATTGATAAAATATCGTGAAAATTTAGCTGCTGTGTCTATTAAACTAATTGCAGCAGCAACAACAAAACAAAATAAATGAAGTTTGATCCCCTCCCCAAGAGATTATAAATATGCCATTCCAAGAATCCAAAAGCCTGTTTTTCTATAGATATTAAATGCTATGCACTTAGGCATGGTGCATTTAATACAGGGCATGCTTGTGAATATTTGTGAAAAGCTACATCCGCCTTCGGAGGAGAGAGGTAACTTTCAAATATCTCTTCAGTGGCTGAGCATAGGACTTAAGGGAAAATAATGATGGAGCTAACAACAAATGGAACCATAAATAATTTAACAATAACTTTCTAGCAAAGTGTTCCCTCCACACAGCACATAGGAAAACCTTGACAAATGACTCTAAACTCTCTCTCTTCAAAGAGCGAGTTTAATTCCGACAACACAGCATTTGTTTTCCTTGCCAGATGATCAACAACACTAACACTTGGTGTGCATGCCTGAAACACAAAGCTGGTTCTCACTGCTGGTTCACAGCAGGTGTCAGAGGCAAAAGAAGTCCTGTGTTGAATTTTGTTATTTAACGAGCTGCAGTAACTCAAAGGCCACTGATCTGTCCAATCACAAAACCAGCATAGGGAGACAAAGGATAAGTTGCAAGGTGACAGGGGCACTTATTTGAGTAAACTCTTGCCTCCATGCTCCAAGCACCATTCAAAGAACTCCTCTATGATCACTAAGTTTTTTCCCCTCTTGCTATCTAGAATTGCAAGGCTGTCATATAGACACGAGCACACACAGGCATATATTTTAGGGGTGCAGCGATGCACTGCTTGGTTCCACTTCAGTGAGAGGTTTGCTCCCTTAGGAGACAGATTCCAACGCTCAGCTGCTCAGGGTCTGCTCCCCAAACTCAGGCCCTCCTTAAGCTTCCTAAATCTGGGAGCAAGTAAGAAGTCCTGGCCTTTTCAGTCCAATGTACCTCATTCTGATGGACACCCCTGATTGTCCTACCAGGTTGGCTTAGGTTTGTCAGCCCTGACAGATAGACTCCTCTGCTACCCAATTATCCAGACTCCCCATCTTTTCATAGGCTCTGATACCTCACAGACACACACTAGTACCCTAATCTCCACCTTACCGTCTGCTGCAGGAGAAACAAAACTGCAGCACATAAGGTCAAATAGCCATAAAACTACTGAATGGTTGCTTTCCTGGAAATGTGGGACAGAAATCCTAGATTGAGCTGGAACTCAGCATCAAGGGACTGAGAAAACCTTCTAGACCAAAAGGGGGAAGAGAGAAATGAGACAAAATAAAGCATCAGTGGCTGAGAGATTTCAAACAGAGTGGAGAGGTTATCCTGGAGGTTATTCTTACGCCTTATATAGATATCATCTTTTTAGTTTAAAGGTGTATTGGAGAGGCTGGAGGGAAGGGCCTGAAAATGTAAAGCTGTGTTCCAGTAGCCCTGTTTCTTGGAAATGACTATATAATGATATAGCTTTACATGTGACTGTGTGATTGTGAAAACCTGGTGTCTGGTGCTCCTTTTATCTGTGGTATAGACAGATAAGTAAAACATCTGGATTAAAAATAAATAAATAACAGGGGGAACTAAGTTTAAAATAAATTTAGTAGATTGAAATGCTAATAATCAATGAAAGGGAATGGTAAGTGGTATAGAAAAAATAGGGAAACATAGGGTAAAATATATTGGGTAGATGGAAATACTAACAATCAATGAGAGGGAGGGGTAAGCAGTATGGTATGTATGAGTTTTTTTTTTCTTTTTATTTCTTTTTCTGAATTGATGCAAATTTCTAAGAAATGTTCATGGTGATGAATATGCAACTATGTGATGATATTGTGAGTTACTGATTACATATGAAGAATGGAATGATCATATGTTAAGAATGTTCGTGTTTGTATGTTTTAAAAAAAATTAAATTAAAAAAATTAATTAGCAATAATAATATTTTGAAGAGTTCATTGAACCAGGAGAAACAGCTTGCCAGAGTACCCGAAAAATGTGGGCTTCGCGTTGCACAGAACCTGATGTGTTGACAGGGTATGGTCACATAAAGAACTTTTATTAAATAACTGTCACAATAGATTTAATATGTAAACTTTGTTACCACCTAAATGCAGAATGTAGCGAAAAATAATAAAGGAGGAAATTGTGAGGTGATCAACATGAGGCATCTTTAGAGCCAGAACCTAAAACTTGCAGTTGTTTGTGTTTAGGACAAATATGTGTGGTGATCAATGAGTTCCCACCATCAAAACCACCGTATTTTAGTTAGGCAATGAGCGTAAATCCATAGGTGTGTGTATACGTATCCATGTGAGTATGTGTTCAGACAGTATATAATGTCTAATTAAAAAATGGAAAACTAGAACGGGCAATGGTGGCTCAGTGGCAGAGTTCTTGCCAGCCATGCCGGAGACCTGGGTTCGATTCCTGGAGCCTGCCCATGCCAAAAAAATAAAAAGACTTGTGATTTCTACTAAATACTCTTAAATACAGCTTCACAGGGTGAAGTTTAGTGAGGTAAGTAAGCCCAGTGGTGTTCTAGCAAATAATTGATGATGGATTCTCCAGAACAAAACAGGCTCTAATTTGTAGGGCTCCCTGAATTTGATGATGAAAATATTGCCTTCATGGCAGATTTCAAGCTCCCGATGTGATGTTCCTGAACGTGGAGTTGAGAGGAGGTGTGCGCAATCGTCTCTTGCCAGCCAGCAAGAGTGGGCTCTAGCCTAAGGGGGGACACCATTCTTATCGCTGGTCCTTGTCCCACGGAACTGGCTGCACCTTCACCTCCACTTTCCAGTGAGCATTTCCTGCAGACTTACAAGGCCAGCATCTGCCTCCTCAGCCACAGTGTTCCCAGACCTTGAAAAAAAGTAAAGGGAGAGAGGATTTCTTTCTGAAACAACCTCATTATATCAGTGAATACCCAGTGTTTGTTTTCTGGTGGCATGACTATCTAATTTTCAAATTATTTCACAGGCAGATCTGCCCCCAGGACTCACTGATGTGCTCTTGGATTAGTAAAGGTCGTTCAATTTTATGTTTCTGTTAAGAGCCCAGTCTGGTTAAAATAAAAAAAATAAAATAAAACCTATGGGAACCTACAAACCAGAAGAATATAGGCACAAATTCTCATTTCAGGATTTTATTCTGTGATCTGTAAGAATGATGTTACTACCCACCACACAGGGTGTATTAGTTTGTTAATGCTGCTTGGAAGTGATATACCAGGAATGGAACAGCTTTAAAAAAAGGAATTTAATATGTTACAAGTTTACCGTTCTAAAGCCATAAATATGTCCTAACTAACATCCAGAGAAAGAAACCTTGACTCAAGGAAGGGTGATACGGGAAGGCATATGGCTGACATCTGCTGGTTCTTGTTCCGGGTCTCAACGCTTCTAGTTTCTGACACCAGTGGTTTCCTCTCTGCGCGTCTGTGGACATTCAACTAGCTGCTCTGGTACAAAATGCTGGGTTTTATCTCTTAGCTTGGCATCTGCCAGCGCTAGAGATTTCTCCTTTTAGGTTCTGGCTATTTCTGTGAGTCCTTGCTTAGCACCCTGACCATTTCTGTCTCGATCTCAAATGTCTGCAGCAACCCTCTGTCCAGCTTTGAGCTTTCTCCAAAATGTTTCCTCTTTTAAAGTACTCCAGTAAGTGAATCAAGACCTACCTGGAATGGGTGGAGTTGCATCTCATCTAATTAAAAGTTTTCACCCACCCACAATTGGGCATGCCACATCTCTGTGGAGATAATCTAATCAAATTTTTCCATCCTACACTATTGAATCAGGATTAAAATAAACAGCTGCCCCCACAAGATTGAATTAAGATTAAAATATGGTTTAGTGGGGAACATAATAGCTTCAAACCAGCACACAGGATTAGAGTGGAAAAAAAATCATAAGTGATTCCTAGCACAGGGTCTGGAACTGTTATTAGCTTATTTATAAGACATATTGCTATTGGTAGAGTCTCATTTTAAAGTTTGCCCAAACGTTTGCTAAAAATAAAGTAACTCTTTTTTCCAGGCGGGGATGGTGGCTTAGCAGGCAGAGTTCTTGCCTGCCATGCCAGAGACCTGGGTTCAATTCCCAGTGCCTACCCATGCAAATAAATAAATAAATAAATACAAATAATTCGTTTTAATTTGATGAAGGTATCTGAGGATACCAAGAAGCAGGTAGTTGTCAGACAGATGAAGCAATAAAGTCAGGTAAATTGAGGACTGACACATTGCCATTGGCTTCTGAGTTGAGGATATTCTTGGTAACACTGGTAAGATAATTACCTGGGGAGCAATAGGTACAGAAGCCAGGCTAACATGATTGGAGCATTAATTGAGAACAGAGAAAAATAGAGGTAGGCTACTATAGACAACACTTATTGAATGATTGACTACGAAGAAAATAAAATGCTATGAGCAAAGCAGAAACACATTTTTAAATATGAGATAGACGAATAAATTGTTACTTTGAAGACAAAGAGTAGAAAGAGAGAGACAAAGAGAAATTATATGTAGAAGATATGGAGGAGGATAATATCCACAAAATAATTAGTGAAACGTAATCGGCTTGGGAATAGTGAGTAACATCTTTGATCATGATTTGCTTTAAGCCCTTTTGGGAAAAGAGGCCGTCTATGAATATCCCCACGTACATCACCCATTTGGAAGAGGGAAGTAAGGCTGAATATAAATGCAACAATTGAGTAGGAAAATGGCTAGACTTTGAGGGAACAGGTGCTTTAATAGAAATAAATGATTATAATATTTGGAAATAGTTATTTGTGGTTAGTAAGAATGATATGGTGTCTTGAAATTGTAGAAAATTGCCTGGTCTCCCCTGTTGATGTGTAAGGCTGGTGGAATTGGAGTTAAAGTGGATAAGACACTGTGAGGTTGGCTTTATCCCTTCCTCGTAAATTGGATCCCAAAGAAAGCCACCACCCTTCACACACTGACCGTAAAGAGAAAGCATGAGAAAAAAATTAAATATGAATTCTTGCAGGTACCATTGTCCCAGCTCACTTAAGATGTCTGGGGGAAACAGCATCTGCTGTCCACAGCAGAGTGAGCATTCTCTGACTCCATGGCCACTGCAACGATCAGGTCAAAGGAACTATTGTGTAAGTGTGTTCATTTAAGCCCATTTTATCCATTGAATAACATGGACATAGTACCTGGGTCCTATGAGATATCAAGGGCCAGTGAACATATTTGTAATATGAGAAATACGTTGGTTCCAAAATCAAAATTAATGTTTTATTTAAATTTCCATAAAATATGTCAGTAGGCCAACTAATTAACTAAAGCAAAACAAGGTTTTATGTAATTACATTTAAAGAATCGTCAAGTGAATGCATAATCCACACTGCAAGGTTAAACATGTAAAGATAAGTGAGACACTGTAGAAAAGAAAATCCATTGTCGAAGCGTTCATTTAAAATTGAATGCAGGCTATGTTAGAATGTTTGCAAACCTTACACCAAGCTCTCTCACTCTTCAAGGACCAAACTTGATAATAACCACACGTAAAATGTTCCTACATCCTACGTTGAATATCATTTCTATAAAATAATCATTTATGTTGAATAATATAAAGATTTAAGAAAAAGAAAATATGACATTTATATCTCAGAGTTAAAATGCTCAAAACAAAAATTGCAGGAAAAATATTAAATCATCTGATGGTTGATCCAGTGTGGGATATGTTAGTCTCATATCTAGCATATTGATCTCAGTAAGATCATTTTTCCAACAGAAATAATGGAAATCAGAAGATAAGAGTTGTGAAGGTTTATAACTGCAAGCTCATCATAAAATATCTTTCAAAATAACGTTGTTTACTGACAAACAAAAGCTGAGAGAATTTATTACTGACATACGAGCAGAAGGAGAGTATCCCTGAAGGAAGCATAGGAATGCAGGGAGAGACAGATACCAATAAAAATGATAAACAGGTGCAGAGATATTAATGTATATGTTCTTTAAAAATAATAATAATTTTCTGTGCACTTTAAAATATATTTAAACTAAATGTTAAATATAAAACTTCATTTAATACATTTAAAACTAAATTGTGAAATAATAATGCAAAAGCAAGAAACAATAAGTGGAATCATCATGTACTAGCAACTTGGAGAAGTAGCATAACTTTTACTGGACTTTATTAAGTAAAGTTTGCATTTTGCAATCTTGAGGGCAAACAGAAAGACTTACAGTAAAGAACGTATAGCTAACAAACTAATATATATGGTAATGGGATAATACACAATATTTATTTATTCCAAATGAAGGCAAGGAAAAGAAATGACATCAAATGCTGTACAGTTGGAAAAAATAGGTTATGAAATAGTTCAACTAGTTTACTGACCAAATAAACAACCAGAAAAAAAAATCCGAGGCAGATGTTAAGCGTCAGAGTCACCACAATATTATCTAAAATGTAGAATGTAAAATAGTACAGCTACTATGGAAAACAGTTTGGTGATTGCTCAAAAAGTTAAGCAGGATTTCACCATATAACAAGGCAATTCCACTCATAAATATATGCCCCTCCAAAACAAATGGCCACCAGGCACTCAAATGGATATCTTTATCCCAATGTTCATAGCAGCATTATTCACAAAAGCCAAAATGTGGATGCAAAATATGTCCAAAAAAACGTGAATGGATAAACAAAATGTGGTACAACCATAAAACAGAATATATTCAGCCATAAAAATTGTTTTGATATATCCTACAACATGGATGAACCTTGAAAATATTATGTTAATGGAAATAATCCAGACACAGAAGGACAAATATTTTATGGTGTCACTTATATGAAATATTGGATAAGGAATTGTTTTAGAGACAGAAAGTAGATTAGAGTTTATCAGGGGACGGGGCTGGGCAAGGAATAAAGAGATATTTCTTAATGTGCACAATGTTTCTGTTTGGGATAAAGAAATAGTTTTGGTAATGGATGGTGTGGATGGTTACATAATACCTGGAACATAATATCAGTGAATTGTACACCTAAATTGTTAAAATGGTTAATTTTGCTATATTTATAACCAACATTTTTTTAAAAAATGAAGGTAAAATAAAGAAATTCCCATATAAACAAAAACTGAGAAAATTTATTGTTAAGCCCTAAAATGAATACTCAGGGAAGTTCTTCAGGCTGAAAAAAGAGACCCCATTCAGAAGGCAATATGAATCTACATGGAAAACAAAGAGTGTAGATAAAGTTAACTGTATACGTACTTATAAAATATGTGAATGTATATTTCTTCTTTCTTTTCAACATATACATATGTAACATATTTGACATAACATCATATAGAAGAAGGGTGGAGGCAAAATGATTAGAAATGGCAACTCAAATCCACAAGAACAAATAAACACAACCAGAAATGGCAGATAAAAAGATAAATATAATAAACTGCATAATTATACGCTTGCTCCCCTTTTTTCTCTTATCTTCCTTAAAATAAAAAATGTATAAAATAAAATTACAATATCTTTATGGGTCTGCAACATAGACAGATGCACTATATACATAATAAAAATATCACAGAATAAGGGAAGAGGAAATAGAGTTATATAGGACCAGATTTCTGTATCTCCCTGGAATTAAGTTTGTATAAATCCAAAGTAGATTCTAAGTTATTATGTACCGGCAAGTAATTTAGTGTGAATAACAGGTAACTAAATAACAACGTAATGAAAAAAATCATTAAAGAAATCAAAATACTAATGCAAAACAATGTAAAGGAGGAGAGGAAATGAGATAGATAGAAGATAAAAACATTTAGGAGACAATAATCCAACTATATGAATATTAGCGTTAAACATGAATGAAATAAAGATTGAATTGTACTTCATTTGCCAAGAAATGAAATTTAAAATAATATTTTAAAAACTAGACTATTTAAATAGTGTCAGAAAACATCAGAGTCTTATGAAGAAAGTCAACTGAAAAAGATGTGAAAAAGCTGAAAAAGAACATTTTAATATATTACTTAAATTTTTGTTTCAAAAATTTAATAGAGGCATATACCATATACATGGTTTTGAGGATTTAATATTATGAAGATTATTCCAAATTGATCCATATATTATGAAGTTCCAGGATGTTTATGAAAATTAGTAAATCAATTATTAAATTTATAAAGCAAGGACAAGGTTAAAAATAGCCAGGACTTTTTGAACAAGATCCATAAAATGTGGAGATCTCAATACCAGATATTATTAGAAAGCAATGATGAACTGAATAATAACGTTGAGTAAGTGTAGTAAAGAGTTTGTAATAAATAAATACTAAACAGTAATTAAAGCAGCATAGCAATTCAGCCAAGACAGAAAACAGGGAATGGGACAAATAGGTTCCAGGAACTGTCCCATGTGTATGATAAATTGATTATGTCAACTATAACATTTCAGTGCAGTGGGGAAAGAATAATCTAATTAACAACTCACTCTGGATACTGGCTTTCAGTTATTGAGAAAAATACCTCAACCCCTTTCCCTTATCGTACATAAAAGTCTTTTGGATCCAAATGTAAAATTAAAAGTTTGCTTTATAAGAAATTTTAGAAGAAATTTCAGTACATCTTCATGATTTTAAGGTAAATATTTTTTAAACAGCACATCTAAACTTTAAAAAAATAGAATAAAATATAAATTGAGCTACATGAAAATTAGGAATTTCTGTTCATTAAAAGAGAAAAGTAAGAAATGGCAAGCCTAAGTATAAGCGCAGGGAAGCACAAAGCACTTGTTTTCACAATATATAAAGAATTCCCATATATCAATTTTTTAAGAAAAGGAAATGGTCAATAAACATATTATAAGATGCTAAACTGTATTAATATTTAGGAACAGGCAAATTAAATCTCAGGTTCTGTAATGTCAACAGGTTTGTATTGAGAACTTCAAATTTAAGACACACATGGGAACAAATAAATATAAGATGTATTCCAAAAAATAACATAACATTGTAAGAGTTGGACAAGAAGAGACCTACCCTATGTAATATGACTAGGTGTTATGAGGCTAAAGAAGAAAAGTACTGTTTAAAAATTATAATCTTATTAGTAAATTTATTCTCAGTGTGGTATGGGTTTGCAATTATAAAAAAAAACTACTTTGGTTTATACATTTTCTGGAATTGGCCTAATGTTTATGTGCGTATGTGCATATACACACATATACTATATACATATATGAAAAAGAGAGAGAGAGATACAGACATGTATCCATGGGTGTGGTATACATACGTATATCTTCTATTTCTGTTATAGGGATGGTCTAGCACTGGTGAAACCAGTAGCAACAAGTATACCAATCAATCAGATTTTGGTTGTCAAATACAGTAAAAGAAAACAAAAGTCCTTGAAGAAATGATTGGTTCAAAGTTTGGGCTGGAAAAATCCAAGATGAACCTAGAAATTCTTAAGGTACTAAAAACTAAAGATGTGCATAAGAAAAGATAGGAGCATAGGAGAAGCCAATGTAAAAGAATTTCCAATTACCACATCTGGGAGACAGCTAGCAAGAAAATTGATAATGATGGAAATTGATTATAATAGAATGAAATAAATACCTATGAGTGTGTTCTCGTATAGATACTTAATTGAATAAATAAAATTGAAGAGATGGGAATGTTCTGCCTTTTAGTAGAATTTTAATTGATAACTATAGAGGAATTTTGGAAGCAATAAATCAACATCTGACAAACACCCCAGAAATAATTGTTGCAGGAAACAATCACTAATAGATGATACAATTATAGGACACTAAGTATGATAAGAAGCAGAATATTGGCATAGTAATTTTTCAAAGTATCATTTAATGTATAGCATGCTCAACTAAGGGCTCAAAGTTAACATCACCATTAATAAGTCACATCAGCATCATATACCTCTTGATACCATGAATGAAAGTGACATGATACCACTTCTGTGATTTTCTTGAAGAAAATTCGTAAATCTGATTTTATAGTGAGGAAACACCAGACAAGGTCAAACTGGGTGACCTTTATACAACAGTTGCCTAGTACACCTCAGAAGTATGAGGGCAGTTTGAGAAGTATGAGAGGCAGTGCTGATTTGGAAGACACTGAGCAGATAAGACAACTAAAAGTAATAAATGATTCTGAATTGGATCCTGGCCCAGAAAAGGGATATTATTAGAATAATCAGAAAAATTTGAATATTGCTTTAGGATTAGTGTGAAGGATTGTATACATGTTAATTTCCTGATTTTAACAATTTTATTGATGTTATATAGAAAGGGAAAATTTGGGGAAGCTGAGTGAAGATACGGGTACAGGAAATTTTTTATTTGACACCAGTATATTTTTAAAACAATTTTGCATTTTGAAATACTTCCAAACTTAGAGAAAAGTTACAAAAATAATACAAATCCCATTCAAAGAACTCCAATATACCCTACCTTCCCAGATTCCCATATCCATCAATTTTGACACTTTGCCACATTCGCCATATCATTCTGTCTATGTCTATTCATAATCCATTTTATGAACACTTGAATATAAGCTCTATACTTCAAGCTTCTTGGACTCTTAATGCTGTGATGTGCATATCCTAAGAAGGATATTCACTTATGTAAAGGCTTGGCTTCATATGAAATCTAGTTTAGGAATTTAACATTAATATAAAGCTTTTTTTGTATGTCCCAGAAATGTCCCTTTGAGCCTTTTCTCTTCTCTTGCTAGGTCCCATTCAAGATCAGATATTGCATTTCATCATCACTGTCTCTTTATTTACTCTTTTTCATTTTTTATAAATTATGAGAACATGTATACAACATAAACTTTCCCATCTCAACCACTCTCAGGCGTACTGTTCAATGAGATTAATCAGAATCACAATACTACAGTACCCTCCCCCTCTTCCATTATGAAAAGTTTCCCTTCTCCGCAAAAGAGCCCTTATATCCTCTATGCATTACTTCTCCAAACCCCATGCCCCATGTCCCTTAATATTGGCCAACCTGTACTCTAATTTCTGTTTCTGCGACCTTGCATAGTCTCAGATATTTTCTTTGTAGTTAGCATGGGGCTTAAATTTTGCACCCTTAATATGTAGCAATCGTATTTGCTTTGATATCAATTTAACTTCAATAGTGTCCACAAACTATGTTCCTATATCCCTCCATCCCATACACTCATGTAGTTCTGGTTTCAAATTACATGTTTATATATCAGGAGTCCCAAACTACTGAGTTATCATTACATTTTATGCATTTTCCTTTAAAATCCTATAGAAAGTAAGTAGCTCAGTTACAAACTGAAAGCAAAACAGTACCGGCATTTATATTTATCCATGTCATTACCCTCACTAGAGATCTTTACTTGCTCATGTAACTTCTATTTAAAGTCTAGTGTCCTTTTCCTTTCAACCTGCAGAACTCTTATTAGCATTTCTTGTGGGGCTGCCCTATATAATCTACAATATCTTAATTTCTCCCATACTTTTAAAAGACAGATACCCTGGATATCTGTTTTGGTTTGCAGTGTTTTTTTTTTTTTTTTCTTTCTGCACTTAAATGTCATTCCACTGCCTACTTGTCTCTATCATTTCCAATGAGAAATTGGCTCTTATGTTTGTTGTCACTCCCTTGCATGCGACATGTTGCTTCTCTCTTGCAGGTTTCAGAATTCTCACTTTTATTATAATATGCCGCATTATGGGTCAATTTGGGTAATAGTTCTGTTCAGGTGTCAACTTGGCCAGGTGATGGTGCCCAGTTGTTCTTTTGCTGTGGACTTAAATCATCAGCATGTGAATTCATCTGTCATTGATTACATCGAGGTTGGCTAACGGGTGTGTTTTCCACAATGAGTGACATTTAACTTGATCTGCTGCAGGCTTAAAAGGAGAAGCCATAAAAGAGAGAAGTAGCCCAGCACATCTTAGCTCAGAGCTCAGAGCCTACATCAACCCAGATATTTGGAGATGTAAAGAGGAAATGCCATGGGGCTGTTTGAACCCAGAAGCCAGGAAGGAAGGCCAGTAGAAGTCTCTGTGTACCTTCCTATGTGACTGAGAAGGAACCCAGGTGAAAGCCAGCTGCCTAATCTCTGAAGAACTGTAAATTTGTAGCTGAATATATTACCTTTTTGAAAACCATTCCATTTATGGTATATTGCATTCTGGCATCTTTAGAAAACTTAATCCTCTTTCGAGTTCATTGAACATCTTGGATGTCTTTCATTTGGGGAGATTTTCAGACATTATTTCTTTGAATATTCTCTCTGCTCCTTTCTCCATTTCTTCTCCTTCTGGAACTCTCACAATGAATATAATTTTATACTTGATGATATCCTATAGGTTCTTCAGGCCCTGGTTACTTTTCTTCATTCTTTCTTATTTCTGTCCCTGGGACTGATTGATTTTAATAATCTTTTCCTAAACTTTTTTGGTTCTTTCTTCTACCAATTACAATCTGGGGTTGAACCCCACTACAGAATCGTTCATGTCTGTTATGATGCTCTTTAGCTCTGTTTGGTTCCTTTCCATAATTTCCATCTCTCTGTTGATATTACCTTTGTTATTAATCATTTTCCTGATTTCCTTTAGTTTTTTGTCCATGTTTTCCTTGAGAATATTTAAGATCATTTACTTTACATCTTTGCCTGGTATGTCCCAGGTTTGGTCCTCCTCACTGATGTTATCTAATACAGTAATCTTCTCCTTTGCCCAGGCCATTGCATACTCCTTGTTCTTGTGATTTGCAATCTTTTGTGGAAACCTGAATGGTTTTATATTTTAAGGGGTTGTTACTGGAATTTAGACTCTTAGACGTCTATTCCTTAAACTTATAATAAGCTAGTGGTATGACAGAGCTATCCTTGAATGCCATGAGCTAATAACAACCAAACAAAGATGATAAGAAGATGGAAAACAAGAAATACCTTTCCCAGTCTTTGCAGATTGACCTGTACAAGTGCTCTCCTTAAGGGCTTATCCATGCAATGATAACAGGCCAAAGGATAGAGGCCTACCTGATTCTTTCTGTGCATGTCCTTGTTTTGGGCATGCAAGTGTGGTCCTAGAAACACCCACCTTTACACACTCAAGATGTCTCTTTTTCCTAGGAAACAGTTTCTTCAGGGTCCCAGGTATCACACTGTGTTCTAGTTTGCTAGCTGACGGAATGCAACACACCAGAGACGGATTGGCTTTTAATAAAAGGGGATTTATTTTGTTGGTTCTTCAGAGGAAAGGCAGCTAACTTTCCACTGAGGTTCTTTCTTACGTGGAAGGTACAAGATGGTCTCTGCTGGTCTTCTCTCCAGGCATCTGGGTTCGAACAACTTTCCCCAGGGTGACTTCTTTCTGCATCTCCAAAGGCCTACCTGAGCTGCTAGTGCTGAGATGAGGAATGCCGAGCTGCTTAGGCTGTGCTACATTGCGTTCTCTCATTTAAGCACCAGCCAATTAAGTCAAACATCACTCATTGCAGCAGACACGCCTCCTAGCTGATTGCAGATGTAATTGGCAACAGATGAGGTTCACATACTGTCCACAGCAACAAGACTAGGTATGCTCACCTGGCTAAGTTGACAACTGAATCCAACTAACACACACTGTTTCTCTTAGAGCCATCAGTCTCTTCTTAAAATAGATAGTACAAGCAATGCCAAGGGTTGGTGACTATGTGGAGAAACCAGAACTCTCAACACCCCAGACTGGATAATAAATTGACACAAACATTTTTGAAACTTTTTGGCATCTATTAAGTTGTACATATGCCAATATATATTTCAGAGAATTCCCTTCCAAGCTTATACCCAGCAAATACATACAAGGATGTGTACCATATTATCATTCATGAGAGCCTCAGTGTAAAAGAAATCGAATGTTAATCAACAGTAGATTGGATAAATAAATTGTGCTATGTTCACACCATGGACTATAGTTATTCACAGCAATAGCTACAACTATACAAAACAACACAGATGAATGTCATAGACCTAATGTTGATCAAAAGAAGCCAAACACAATGTAATACACACTGGATATTTCCTTTTGTATAAGTTCTAAATATGAGAAAACGTAATCTGTGATTTTTGAATTCGGAAGAGTTTGACTTTTGGGGTAGATAGTGATGGGAAGGAGACACAAAAGTAGACACAAGAGAGCTGATGTAGTTTACTTCTTTATCTTGTATGCTAACTTTGTAAAATTACGATGCTATATATTGATATTTTTTGAACTTCTGTATATATGTTATGTGATAGTAAAAGTTCAAATATATGAGAATTATTTTCCTACTCATTCTCTTGCATTCAAGCTATCACTTAATCTCTATCCAGTTCAATACCAATCTTCTATTTGTTCTCATTTATCTTTCGTAGTATTTTGCTGTGTCTTTCATCCATGTCATTGTACGAAATCAGTGAGCACTTCCTAATTGTCTGTAGTGATCTTTTAAAGTCTTCATTTGGCATTTTTTCTGCCTCCTGAATCATGAAACTCTCTTCTCAATTACTTTAATTCTTTTTCTAACCTTCCATATTAATGAATCTTACTGTTTTCCATGTACTCAGTCAAGCAAGAAATATGTGACAGTAGATAATAGGAAATACTGTGGAAATGGGAGAACACTTTAGAGATGATGGCAAAATAGAAACTACCTCTACTGAGTAATTTTTACACCTTAAAACACTCTTATTTGTTATTTCAGTCTTAATGGACTTGATTGTCATCATACTTGTCAAGCGCAATCCTACCTTAAAACATCTGACCTGTACTTTCCTTTGATGAACGCTTTCCTTCAGAGATCTGTCTGGAAACTCACTCATTTATTTCAGTCGTTGGAAATGTCTGCTTCCATCCATCCACTGGTAGTCTCTATCCCCTCACCCTGTTCTATTCTTCCTATGTTTAGCATTTGTGAACAAATAAATCCTGACACACAATCTTATTTGTTTACTATCGCTAAGAATGCAAGGTCCATTAAAGCAGAAATTTTCCTTTTTTATTCTATTGTAGTATGCTTAGTACATTAGAATTTAGTAAATAACAACAATTTTTTTTGAATTAATGAAATGTTCGTTATCTTAGATTTCTCTATAAAAACTTTGTTCATGGTATCACAGAAATACTGATATAATGAAAAATATATAAATTAGGAACATGATTACATTAAAATGGAGAATGAGAGAGCTTGAAAATTGTACGTTTCAATTCTAGATACCATTTAAATATCACTTATAATGCTATTTAAAAAAAATTACCCTTATTCAATAATGGCTTCATGGGAGAGGGAGAATTTAAGCAGCAGCACATCTTGTAAATAAGAGTAATATTTGCATGATTCTTTTACATATAAAAAGAATAGGAAATGCTGCCATTTCTAAATTTTCTTTTATCTTGGTAATTCATACCACTTTAAATCATTAACTCATAAATACTCCTGAATTCCCATTGAGACAGAAACCAAGGGGTGATATATCACCTTTGTTTTACAGCTGAATAAATTAAAATAGAGAACTGAAGTGACCTGACCAAGGTCAAA
Organism: Tamandua tetradactyla; assembly: GCF_023851605.1. Taxonomy (NCBI): domain Eukaryota; kingdom Metazoa; phylum Chordata; class Mammalia; order Pilosa; family Myrmecophagidae; genus Tamandua; species Tamandua tetradactyla. Next base: position 92,712,428 of record NC_135332.1, read on the forward strand.
CAGAATTTATGGTTAAACTTGGAGTAGGACATAGCTGTCCCAATTATCTTCTCTGCATCATTGCTTCATGGTTTCAACTAACTCTTTTAGTATTGTAGATTTTATCAAGTAATGATTCCATTTTTATTCATGTATTGGTATAAGTACTACCTAATATACTAGTTAGGATCAACTATCTTTGAATTTAGTCAAGATAGTAAATTATTTCAAATAGAATCAATGGTTCACACTTCAAATATGGTTCGCACATAATTATAAGTTTAGAATTTGTAGAAATTGCAGAAATGTTGAAATGCATGAATATCTTTCAGTTTACTCTTCAATGGAAAGTTGAGGCAAACACTCACACACTGAATTTTAAATCTCATCATAGCTACTTCTACCTATGACCCAAAGCAATGCAAGTACATACGGTATTTTTGAGTTTATGAGAAGAGAGATAATTTGCCCAAGGCCATATAAGCAGCAATCTGGGCAGTATCAGAACTCTATTCTGAATTGGTCTCAAACTGTTACAATTTTATCTCGCTGTGTTTTCTCTTCGTGAAGAGTGTGCATTCCAGGTTAAACAATATTCAAGCACTAACTAAGATGACAACATCATGGACAAGATGCCTGAACAATCTTGGAGTACCAGAAAGCAAGGAAGTGTTTGAAAAACAAAGTAATGGGAGTATGTAAAAAAGGCACAGGGACCCCACTGGCCAAAGCTGGAATAATCTGATCAATAAAACAAGTAATCTAATTTGTAAAATAAATACCCATGAATATAAATAAAATGAACATAAATAAAAGATTGAATAAATACAACAGGGAAAAGACACACATCTCTTCTACAGGAGAATTTCAAATGATTAATGTAGGGACCCTACCCTCAAGGAGAGGAACATAACTACCCTCAGTGTGGGCTGAGCAGAGAGACTTACTTTTGTAGGGTATGGCATGGAAATGGAGGGGCGAGAAAGGGTAACTTTTCACAGGGGAAACTGAAAACACCACATCTGCCAGGTGATTAAAATTAATGTTAACAGTGATGTCATGTTGTAAGTCTGTACCCTTGACATGAAGTGATGAGAATGGCATTTCACCTTTTGTGTTCCTTCTCCACAAAATCCATAATACTAGTCTAGTTATGAGGAAAACATCAGAAAAACCCATACTGAGGGACATTCTACAATATATTTGAAAAGAAATCTTCAACGCTGCCAAGGTCATCAAAAACAAAGTCTGAGAAACCATCACAGATTAAAGGTCATAATAAATATGGTGACTTGGATGAGATTCTGGTACAGAAAAATGACATTAGGTAAAAAGTAAGAAAATATGACAAAGGTATAAACTTTATTACTTTACAAACTTTATTGATGCAGTTAATATTATATCAACATACATTCATTGGTAGTGGCAAAAGTATTGTGGCAATATAAGACACTAACAGTAAAGGAAACTGGATGTAGGAAATAAGAATTCATGCAACTTTTCTGTCATCCTAAAACTATTCTACAATTTAAATATTTATTTATTTTATAAAGTGATCATGCATAAAACACACTCTTAGAATTAACATGCACAATCAAAATGTTTTTAAATACAAAGTTGGCATCATTTTACAAACACACACCACATTTAAAATGCAATTCATTAAATTCAAAGAACTTGACAATAAAATGTTACACTAAAAAAAATATCTTTTGAGGGGTGCAAGGGTAGTTCACTGGTAGAATTCTCACCTGCCAAGTGGGAGACCCAGGTTTGATGCCCAGCTCATACACTTCTCCACACACACTCGCACAAAATAGATCGACAAATGGTGCCACTATAATGGGATAACCTCGTGGAAAAAAAAAAACAGAAATGTGACCCCACCATACAGCATACAAAAAAGAATGTTTTGTTTTTCTTGAGGTTTTTCTTCCATGTGAAAATATCCTCGATCTATATATTGTTTTTGAACTTTAAATTGGACCCTACCGATGTACACTTCTGGAACTTGATTTTGTTGTTGTCTAAAATTTGCTTTTTAAGACTCATATTTGTGGAGGTATATAACAATATTCAATAATTCACAGAATGTGGTTCTTTTCGGCCCCCAAGCAATGTGGGATATCAGTTTAGACTTCCTGTTTTGGTTTGCTAAAGCTGTCAGAATGTAATATTCCAGAAATGGATTGATTTTTACAAAGGGATTTTATTTAAGTTACAAGTTTACAGTCCTAAGGCCATGAAAACGTCTGAATTTAGGCATCAAGAGTATGATACCTTCTCTGAAGAAAGGCAGCTGGCATCTGGGGTTCCTCTGTCACCTGGGAAGGCACATGACAAAGTCAGCTGGCCCTTCTCTACTGGGCTGATTTCAGTGGTTGTCTCTCTCCTCTAGAGGCTGTTCTTTGTATTTCACCTTTTAGCTTCTCTGTGTCTTGTGGGTCTGAGCATCTTTGGCTCTAGTCCTCCAATGGTTTCATGTCTCTGGGCTCTGTAGGTCTCTCTGTTTTTTTTTTTTTTCTTTTATTCTCTTTATATAGGATGCCAGTAAAATGACTGAAACCTACCTTGAATTGGGTGGGTCACATTTCCATGGGAAACAACCCAATTGAAAGGTCCCACCCACAATAGGTCTTCACCCACAAGAATGAATTAAAAGAACATAGTCTTTTCTGGGTTACAGAACAAATTCAAACCAGCACACTTTGTATCTGCAGGACACTTAGCCCTGTCCCATTCCAGTGGGACTGACAGGGAGCCTCCTTCCCTGACACCAGCCACCACCATGGCCCCTGGCCAGCTGCAGTGCATACTGTACTCTGTACTTCTGATGGCATTTCCGTTTTTGCTGAGACTATTCCTCACTCTATTTCAAACTGGGCTATGTTGAAACATTTTTATTTATATTTGACCTGGCGTTTTTAGTTATTTATTCTCTGAGTATTTCAGGTTTTCCAGGAAAATTCAAATTGCCAGAAATAGGTTGTGCTTCATTTTAAGGTCTAGCCTTTAAAATTACTTGCAACCATATTGCTTTTATTCTTAGTTTCTTCTTCATAAAGCATTTGATCAAGGCCAAAGATATGGGACTTTGGGCATGTCTAAGGATTTTCTTTTATGCACGGACTGCGTTAGACTAGGAGACCTACTCTTCTCATTGTAATAATTAATATTTTTAAAATTTCATATTTAATTTTGTGAATTATAAATATAAATACAATTATACATTTAAATAATAACACAAACAGTCCTATATTTAGAAATGGTACTTCTGCCAAAACAGAACTGTGGACAATTAAGGTCAGAATGAGTGTCTATTGCTGAAAACAATTAAGTTATTTTTCTTTAAAAAGCAAATCTGGTGGAGCAAAACTGTTGAATTTGAGTGAAGTGAAGAGAAATGAAAATGGTAGGGGTATATGATTTTTTTGTTTATTTTACTTAACCAATACCCTGTCAGATACTTTTCTACATAATTTTCTAAATATTAACTAAGCAATTCTTTTCAACAGCCCATTGAGGTAGGTACTATCACCCCACTCTGCACATGAGAAAACCAAATCTCAGGTGGGTGAGCAAGGGGCCCAGGATCACGGGAACAACTGGCAACAGACTTCGGATGCAAATCTGCCCCATCTACCCCTAAGCCCAGCTCCCTAACCCCTATCCCATGTCTAGCATGTGTAGCCTTTATCCAAACCCAGGCTTGAATTTTCCTCTTTCCCTCATGACAATACTTGGACTATTCAGAATAAGATACATTTTGGCTCTATCACTTTATGTTTAAGAAGGTTTGTCTTTAGGCTTTATAACCACATTTTAGTTTTCTTGTAAACAGGAAATGACTAACAATGAATTTGAAATCACACAACATTTGAAAATTCCAAAAGCTTGAAAAGAACAGCTTATAAAGCAGATGTTTGGCTGCTTAAGGTAAAACTCAAAGAAATACGAGATTCTTTCCAGTAAAATTCACTTATAAATGAAAAAGTGCTTAGGGAAAATGAGTAGATGCAATGAAAAACAAATTAGAAATCAAAGTGAAAAGGCTAATAACTTCAATAGCGAGAGATTTTTTAACTCTCTACATAATTGGAACTCTTTGCCAACTAGGATGTGTGTGTACACATTTAATAAACAGAAGTGGCATGTCTCCCATTTGGTTGGTGAACATTGTAGAGAGAACTGACACTGATATGCTATGAAAGGAAAGATTTTCTGAAGGCATGTGCATTTGGCCCCTCACTGAGGTTGCACCTTAATTGGGAATCATTGCACAGAGAAGATGACACAGTCTTGTTAAAATGTCAAATAGCCTCCTAAGGCAGAAGGTTGTCTAAGACATGTCGAGACTGGAAACCATTTGTAAATGAGTTGTTTTATAATGAAGGATCTTTCATGGCTTTAATAAAGGAAAGCATTTCAGTTTGGTACAAGAACTCTGGAACAGGATGACAGAAAACATCAATTACTCGGTCACTAACAGGCAAAAGAATAATTTTGAATAATAGTGTTGAGGGGTGTGAAAGTAGAAACCATCCATCCAGAAATGGTATAACCAGAGTTTGTACATCAACAAAATCATTAATTCAAGAGGTTGAATTTCAAACCTCTTCTGAAAGAAAATTCAAATTTTCTTTCAAAATTGTGCTTCTGAAACTTTTCCATTTTCTGCTAGTATCTGTAGCTTTACTCTCAACTCTACCAGAGGTGTTGCATCTCTGGGCAGTCTTATCACCAAGACTTAATATAAGGGGAGAAAACTTACCCTCTCCCTACATCAATCTCCCCTTCAGCCTGGACGTTGACAATTTTGTTACTGTTAGAATTTGAATTGGCTTACCATTTAAATTATTTATCAATTAGTCTTTAAGAAGATTTTAACTCAGGAGACAGCAATAAATGTTTTCATTAAACATGTTTCCTCAAATATGGATTCTTCTCTCTGTCTCATAACCCCCCTTAGAGTAACCCTAATAACAAATGTCTAAAAACCTTGGACAGCTTTTCATTAAACCTTTTCAGAGTCTAGCATTGTGATCCTTAGTTCAATAACTTTGAGTCTTAAGGAAGCACTTAATATTTGAAAATAAGTAATATAAAAGCTTACAGTGCATGTAAAAAAATATGCATATATACACACGAGGATGCATCCAATTGAACTCTCTATGGATTCCATGTTACTTAATGCAGTATATATTTAAGATAGCATCCACAAGTGTAAACACCTAGACTATGAAACACCGGGTTTTTAATGAAAGTAAACAAACAAACAAAAAACGTGCTTCTCTTCTTCGAATTAGGACAAAAGTTGGCAATTTAAATGGTAAAGGATTTTAAGAGTATATCTATTCCTTCAGGAAATTTTAACATCTTTTGCCATCTTTCTTGTCCCTTTTCCTATACACCTTTCTAAAAAGTGTTATAGAACACTGATGATTTTTCTTCTGTGTGTTTTACTGTCATCAGGTCTTATAAAAGATAAAAGAAAAAACAATTGATTAATTCTACAATATTTATTGCATTCCTAATATGTGACAAGAGCTCTGTTCTCTCTCTGAAATATAGCATATATGGAGGAAACACTGATGAACAAATTTGTTTAGTAAACAATGTTTCCACAGAGCTAAACCTTTTTCTTGTAAGGTCAGGGGGCTTCAGGCTCCCAGGCCACAACCGAGGAGATTACATGGGGAATGAAAGCCCTCCACTCCCTTTCACCATCCCTGCCTGTTCAGTTTTCCAAAGACCAGCTATTTATCTTGCAAGGCACAATTCTGTGAAAAGATATTGTAATCTCTGCTCACCGCTTCCGATAACATGGATCAATCAGTCTCATATGCCTGTATAGATCCATACTATGAAAAATTACACATTACTGCATGTATTTGCTTTAAAAAATCTCAAACTTACTACAGAAAGGTTGCAAGAATAGTTCAATAAAATTTACATAGACTTAATATAGATGGAAAAATTTGCAGAAGTTTTATATCTTTGCTTTGACTCTTCATACCTGTTCTTAATATTAGATTGTAACCTCCCTTAAAACAATGCATATATATATTTTTTTTCTGATGACCCACAAGCCACTATTATATTCTCATTATATGGTAGAGATATTGGCACATATTAAGAATGTCACATATATTGCTGAATTAATTGACTTTTATTTGAAGCTCCTTGTAAGACCTGATAAAATTGAAGCAAATAGAAAAATTAGAAAAAAATATCTATATTCTACAGCACTCTCTGGAAAGGTGTACAGGAAAAGGGTCAAGAAGGATGTAAGAAGTGTTAAACAAATCTCTTGAAGGTATTTGACTTTATGTCTTTTATCATTTCTCTTGGTTATACACCTATGTTTTTATTTGTTTCACTGTCACTTTTGTTTCTCCTATCTTTGTCACACATTTGCTTGGAGGCTAGGTTTCAGGAAAAAAACATTTGAGTTTTATTTTATTTTATATGCTGCGTAAAAGGAATAACAGAAATCTGAATACATGAAACAAAAGTAACGGAACTGTGATAAGGACTGAGAAAGCTAATCCATCTTCATCACCCCTGTGAATGAGACTAAGGGACTATTTGCTCCCATTATTTCACTCTCGTGTGATAATCAGAATTCAGCGTGCAAATCAAAGCACAGACACCAAACAAACGGAGCTTGCTGTCAGCGTATGCATGTGACTAAGGCTTGTAAACCAAAGATGAAGATGCCACAAAAAGAAAGGAAATGCAAAAAATGGCAGAAATAATTGTGTAAAGAAAGGTCCACCAGCAAATAATGCCTGAAATGAAAGCTAGAGACGAGGAAACAACACCCTGACACACTTATGCAGATTTTGCGAATAAACGCCAAAATCTCTCTTATTCCTGGGCACCCTTACCAACCCTTCTCCTCCACAAGTCTTTATGAGCACAGTGCCCCGGATACATCAGCTTCTTGAGGACCTGGGGAAAAATATGGCTCCAAAATTCAAGTAAAATGCTGTAAATCCAAGTTAATATATATGCAAAGATCTACTAATTATATAATTGATGTCAGCTAATACCAGCATTCATTTGTATCATTTTTATAGTCTAATGTGGGATGGCATGGATTTAAATAATCTGATGTGATGAGACCTCCTGGAGTAAGGGTGCTAAGGACCTGTGAGAGCCTTTTGGTTTTATCCTGACCCAGAGGTGCATGTTCCCACGCTTATTTCTGCTGCTTTCTGGATTAGCTTTTACACATCTAGCTCTTTGTAAATGAGGAAGAAGGAAGAGGGGAAGAGCAGTGAAGGAAAGGGAAAGGGGGGAAGGGAAAGAAGGGAGGGAAGGAGGGGAAGGGAAGAAAGAATGCTTAGTTTCATTTTATGTAAATCAAGACAGGTTGCTTGTACAACATAAAGTTTCCAGATCCATTAGTGTTCCTTCAAACTGTGTAACATGCTTTGAAATTGGAATTTCATTACGTTTCGCATTATTAACTTTAAAGATTTTAAAATGCACTTTGTGCAAAAAGGCTCATATGCAAATTTAAAAGACAAATCAATTTACGTTATTTTATGTCAGAGTGCCCAGATGGAAACAAAGGAAAGGAAGAATTGGATGAAGAAATGTCTCCAGGGCGGGCCGCGGTGGCTCAGCGGGCAAAGTGCTTGCCTGCTATGCCGGAGGACCTCGGTTCGATTCCCGGCCCCAGCCCATGTAACAAAAAACAAAATACAATAAAACAAGAAAATGTTTAAAGATGTTTCCCTTTCTTCCTTCCTTCCTTCCTTCTCTCTGTCTTTCCTTTAAAAAAAAAAAAAAAAAGAAATGTCTCCAAATGTATATGCATAGATAAAAATAGGCTCATGAAGGTTGTCACTGAATGTCCAGCAAGAAAGTGATTTTGTTTATTTTATAATTTGTACAGAATGTTTGTCTTTAAAATGATGTTAAAGTTTTGGCAGCTGAACCGTCTGTTCCTTGCATCTAATCCCAAGCATTTGAATATGATGTCACTTAATATGGGAGCCAAGATAAAACAGACATCTTTGGGATAAAAATTAGCCAGCTGTCAGGAAGTAGGGGGGGGGTTGCAGTAAGCTACTGAGATTGCTGCCACTTGCACAATGTGGAGAATCTCAGCAAGGCATTTCATCATCTTTCCTCACCTCATTGACAGCTCCTCTGTTTGTTTATGTCTGCTTTGTAGAAAGAAAGGAAGCAATATTATACTGTCAAATGCCTGACATTGTCCAGGGTCTTTGTGGTAAAAATGTAAGGTTTCCATCAAAATACGATGAATTATAGTTATACTTTTAACATTGCTATTGTATTTTAATTGTTTGGAAATGAACCAGTTGTGTTAGAAGTTGATATAATAAGATTATTAATGCGCCATAATGTATCACTGAAATTATGTGATATTTGTGTCAAGATTAAAAAAAAAAACTACAAATCATTCTTTAAAATTTCTTAAATATAAATGCTACATTTAAAAGGATTTTTTCCATATCAGTTTAAAGGATCAAAAACTGTAAATGGTGCAAAAGCTGGAGCTTTGGTTTCAGTTTTATTATTTTGCATCCCATTTATATCCACAATAGATTATAGTCAACATTTAATAAAAAGCATAGGTAAAATAAACTATTGTCATAGAAAACTGACATAAAGGAATATACAAAATACTTTTATGAGACAGGGAAACAAATATTCTAGAAGGGAAGCATTAAGAAGTATTGGAAGCATTAAGAAGTACTGGACATAACATTAAATGATCACCTAAATCATCAGAAAATTTCCTGATTTACTGATACCATTTCCAAAATATAAAAATATTTTACCTTGCAGTCCAGCAATTCTATTCTAAAATATTATCCAAAGGTAAATGGAAACATAAAGGTGCACACACACAGCTTGTCACTGCGTATTATAGAAGTGCTATGTACGTCGCTCACAGATGAACAGATATCGTATTGCATAGCTGTATGATAGAATCCTGTGCCACAATGAAGAGAAATGGACTGCTGATACATGTAAAAACATGGATGAATCTCAAAACATGGTGCTTAGTGATGGATGTCAGATCCAAAAGATGGCACACTTTCATTTGGTGCAGTTTCATTTCCTCATGGAATTGTATAGAATCGGCACAAGTAAACCTTAGTGAGGGAAAGCAGGGAATGCTGGAGGGTAGGCTGACTTTGAAAAGGACCAAGAGAGCATTTGGGGTGGTAGAACCATTTTATATCTTGATTATTGCATGGTAGTTGCACAGGTTGTAAAATGATAATCTGGCACAGATAATCCCAAATGTAAATTTTCAGTATTTATAGAAACAGTAAATGAATTCAAAAGTCTGTTTTCTATTTAGAAGTACAATGACCAAAGCAGCAGAAGTAATACACATGGGTTCATTCAATTTAAATTTAAACAAATTAAAATGAAATGAAATTTAAAATTCAGTTTCTCGGTTGCAGTAGCTGCATTTCAAATGTTCAATAGCCACATGTGGCTAGTAGATACCACTTAAGAGGGTGCAGAGCTAAGATATTTACAACATTACACATAGCTCCATTGGACAGCCCTGACTTAGAATGCAAATTAATGAGGAGGTGTCAAAGTTTCTTGCATTATAAAATTAGTGTCACTGAATGGGCATTCAAGGTCAACAAGGATCTAATATCCTAGATGGTGGCTTCCAAATCTTCAAAGATCTGGGTAATAATCCTAGATAAAATTTTACAGACTGTCAGTCTCTTCTTTCTAGTATTTTAAGTCTTTAACATTTTAGTATCTGAATTTTTTGTATCCTCTATTCTTTGTAATGGTATAATGTATTTATCAATGCATTAGTCTGATGCGGTTCCCTTGCATCCTGTACGACAGGAAACTTTGGGAGGGATGAGTCTGAGGCACCAGTCTGGTGTAAAATATGGAGATCACCATAGTCTTGCTTCAAGGTTCCAACAATCCTACAGGGACTGTTGGATTTTTAGGAGCCTGGTCAGGAGATGCCCATGATATGACGTACATACAGTGGGTGAAACAGATTAGGAAATTAGTATTTATTGCATAAACGAATGATGAAGGCCTATCGTGTGGTTAAGGCTGTGCAATATGTGATGATAATGTCCAGAGATATTCTTAACAGCATCTGTTAAAACGCTGTAACAAAGCACTGGAAAACCCTCCCAAGAATGAACCCAAACAAGCTTCTACAAATTGGGAAAAAAATATTTGGCTATCATTCTGATTTTCCCAGGAAAACTGCTATATGTGAATTTAAACTGACTTCCCAGAATAATGCTTGAAAATACAAAGTAGTAAAATTGAGGAGGTGCAATGGTTGTTCTGTGGTAGAATTCTCGCCTGCCAGGTGGGAGACCCAGGTTCGATTCCTGGCCCGTGCACGTCCCAAACAAACACAAAGCAAATAAGCATGCAAATAAATGAAAAGCCAACCAAACAAAAATTTAGCAAATGGTGCTGCAATAAGGGACTTTTACATGAAAGAAGAATGAAATGTGACCCCACCATACAGCATACAAAAAACAAAAACAAAACATTAAACATAATATTAAAATTCAAATAAACATGATATGTGTCATTTATAACTGTATAACAATGATTAATAATCCTGAACTTTAAAAGACATATTAGGTTTCAAAAGAACAATTCAATGTAAATGGTATTTTATCAGCTTGTCATTTATCTCATTGTATACGATTGATAGTGGCACAGCTTATAAGACAACAGACTAAGTTTTCTTTATAGGTTGTATTAATGCTCATATTAATCTGATGAGCCTCAACGAGGAAATGGCAACATAGGACTTCAAAAGAAAACACGACATTTTCAGGTTAGACTTGCACTGTTTAAAAGAATGTTAGCTAAAATTCAATTATACAGATCAAAGCAAAGACACAATTGAAATGTTAACCGCATGAGAAAATTTATGACCAGACCGATAAGTCCCTGCTTCATAAAATTTACCTTTGAAAATATTGTGATGTTTTAGAAGTATAAAGTTATTGACATATTTTTAATAAATGCATATTTTAATCACTAAAAGTTTACAGACCATAATCCACACAGTGGGTCAATTCAACAAAGTATTTAGTGAGCAATTATTTATTGCATGGTTTTAAGCCCTGAAGAAAGTGTCTTAGAAATGAAAGATACAAATTCTTGCTGTGATGCCTGCAATTTTGTTGGTGGGTTTGGGGGGTAGTTTTGCACGCATGTAGTTGAGACTAGCTGGTAAGTACAATATGTTTTTAGATTTTCCCCTTAAAAACAGGAGAAAAATATAATAGGCACTGCTGTTTCTTATTAAAAGGAGCAAATCTCTAAACAATCTCCTAAGGAATTCACATGTTGTTATTAGAGTTGTATTTGCTGAATTAAACAGATTTTTATGTGACCCTTGTCCAAATAGACAGTTCAGGAAAGAAAAGCATGTACGCCCACATCTCTCCTAGCTCAGCCAAAGGTCAAACATCACAGCATTTCAGAACCTCAGAAACTGCCCCTTCATCTCTCTGCACGCTTGCCCTCTACCATGACAACAAAGCAACTGGATAAAATTAAATGCCATTAAATATATGCACCTCTGCATGTTTTAAATGTTAACTCTGTTGTGACATGATAAGAACAGCATGACCAGACACAGATTAAGGAATTTCGGAGCTTTATCTTAGGTACTGTGGCAACTGATTGTTTAATTTACAGTCAAGCTGACTTCAAAAGCCCAGATTCTTGTTGACCTGGATTCAAGCATCACTTCCCATCTTGATTATTATCTTCTGCTGAGGAGTAATGAACTGTGACCATACGTAACATTAAGAGAAAGGGATTTCGAGACACAGGTTGCCCTTTAGAAATATCACTAGCTTAGTACCTTTTAATAATTTTAATCTTATAGGTTGTTCACAGTATATGAGAGCTAAAAAATTTGAAAACTGTCACCAGCTTTTCTCCAACACCGAAGCTGAAGCAGGTAATCTGTTCCAACGAGATTCCACACCCCCACAGTTGTGAGTAAGGCTCTATTATGAAAAGCCGTCTTCCAAGTTTTCTGTGTGTCAGGCACATCCATTGTCTTTTTACTACATTGAATAATATATGAAAGCCTTTTGGAGACTACCCTGCCAGTAACATTCCAAAAGTCTAAATTTTTGTCTAGATACATCATGTGGTAAAAATAAAACCGTGTATATTGCAATCCCAGGCATATACAAGTATTTTCACTGTTGTCATTGCTGGTTAGTTCAATAGCGTTTGCTAGCTTGTATTTTGACTCTGCAATCAGAATCCATGCTTCAAACTGTCAGCCCCTGCAGAGGTTCTCAAAATCTGGTCTCCCGCACAGTAGCATGGCAGCATCCTCTGGGACTCTAGAAAGGCAAAATTTCAGGTCCCATGAGAGACCTATTGAGTCAGGAACTGAAATCTTTATTTTTGAGAGTCATCTGGGGGCTGGGGTGGGGGGCAGTGCAAAGGTAAGTCAGTGGTAGAATTCTCACCTGCCATGCCGGAGACATGGGTTTGATTCCTGGGCCATGCACTTTCCAATCAAGTAAACAAATAAATGAACAAACAAAAAATCAACAAATAATGCTGCAATAACAGGTTACTCACAGGGGAAAAAAATGAAATGTGACCCTGACATAGAGCAGACAAAAACCAAAAAAGCCATCCAGGCAGAGTGATAGCCCACCAGAGGATTCTGATGCAAGGTCCAGTTTGAGAAGGTGGGCTAGAGCAGCACCAAAGCTGGACTTACTGTGACCCAAGCAACACTGGAGGGTCTTTGGGACCCCTATCTGCTATTGCTGAACCTCCAACTGAATAGGGTGTCTTCAGCATCATAGGACATGGATGTGGTCCCACTGAGGTCCAGGAATTTATTCCTGAGCAGGAGCTAGAAGCTATTTCCTAAAATCCTTCCATGAATCCTTTGCCAGCCCCTCTTAAATATAAGATCATTCTCTCAACAGAAGGGAAGGAGAGAAAAAGTGGAGTGCAGTTTATTTTATCCTTCAGCATTCCTCACTAGCTCAAGAAAATCTTTTTTTTTTTTTTTTCTTTTTTTACCTTCTCAACATTTTCTGACAAATATATACTCACTTCTGGTTTTATTATTGCTGAAAGTTGTTTTTACAAGTTTCCAAGTACTATGCCACAACTTTATTTGCTCTGGTTTACATATGCTTACTTGCATATGTATATTCTTTTAACATTTAAATTCTCACCTCAGCCAGGTGATTGAGTCAGCATGAGCAGTGATGGCATGTTGATAATATGTACCTTTGACATGATGTGATGAGAATGGCACTTGACCTCTTTCGCTTTCTTCCCCAGAACTTGTAACTTCTATGCAATAGTGAGAAAAGCATCAGAGAGCTCCGTATGCAGGTACATCTTACAGAATACCAGTACTTTTCAAGACTGTCAACATCATCAAAAATAAGAAAAGACTGAGGCATTACAACCAAATGTAAAGTGGGGCCTGGAATAGAAGTGAACATTAAGGAAAATGTGAGAAACTCTGAATAAAGTGTTGATGTTAGTTAACAATGATGTAACAATATAGGTCCATTCATTGGGACAAAGTACCATAAAGCTGTAAGATGTGCACAGAGAGTAGAATGGGTGTGGGTGTATGGGAACGTAACAATTTTCCTATAAACATAAAATCGTTATAAAATATGAAGTTTATTTAAAAAGCAAAAACAACAAAAGCCTGCCAGAGGTGCTTCACCAAGGACACTGGATCTTCAACTAATGTTTTGGTTCAGGTGGAAAAAAATTAAATTCACCAGAAGGAAACGTGTTTTTGCATTATTTTTTAAAGTACTTCTTTGCCACCCTCATAAGTATTATTCAGAATTGCATTTATTGAAAATCTCCCACTTACCACCCTAGGAACAATTTTCCCTTCAAGTTTCATACTACGGTAAAAAAGTTTTTAATTTAAAAAATGTATTACATATCAAGCCCTCAAAAATATTTGAAGTATTAGGGCATTTAAATCCCAAAACTGGTATAGCCTTTTTAGTTTGCCTAGAAAATCGTACCTTTTCACTGACTGTTAAGTCTTATTGGGAGAATTTTGTGTCTGTAACCTTAGAGCATCCTAAATATTTACTGAAAAGCACTCTATGCACTTGTCATTAAATATTTTAAATATCGTATCAACAATGATATTGATCCCCAGATAGAGACTTAAAGAAACCACTTACACCTCATTTTCTTAAAATAGTCATCACATTTGGGTTGCAGGGAATCATGGATTTCTCATTCATATATTTCCAACACATGCGTGTATGATGGTATAGATAATTGTTCCAGAGAGAATAGTTTATTTAAAGTAAATGCTTGTGAAACATGATCCAAAATGAATACCACCTGTGTCAAAAACAAAACAAAGTACCACTGCTGCTTTTCAAAGAGAAAATGAAGTTGGATATTTTATACAACCACTGCCAAATCAACTGGATGAATAAAAAGCAAGCCATTATTCAATTTTATCTGGCGTCTATGTACATAGACATTTAGTGTGCTGTAAAGTCTTCCAAGTATGTGGTAACACTGATATGAAACAATATTTGTGATATGTATTCTTGTATATAGCTCTTCCTCGGGTAAATATAAATACCTGTTTAAAAGCAATGTTAGGCTTTGATCAGAGGACCTCATAGTTTCAATTTCTTAAAATTGTCAATTATTCCATCAGAGATGTTGTCTCATGAATGAGGCAGCTTGAACTGACCCTGCTCAGTAAACCAGATCCTCAGTGCTCCAGCCAAATGCCTGTGCTCTGTTGCCAACAGCATTCATTGTTGTGATGCATTTTTATCAGTTTTCCTTTTCCCTGCTGATAGTACTAAGGAAAAGTTTCAAAAACTGAAATAGCAAAGCTTTAAAGAATTTACAGACATCAAAAGCTTTAGAAGAAGCAATGTTTTTATGGGTTCAGATAACAAGAAAGAATACACTGGTGCAGAGGAAGAAATATCCCAAAATCCAAAAAAAAGATAATTAAATATAGATGTCTTTAAAGAAACTAGAGACAAGGGTGCCTGAATGTGCAGGTGAAGATGGAGCCGGAAGGGCTGAGAGAGGCTCCCAGCCACCCTCAATATGTGACTGTCTCCTAAACAAGAGATTATGCGCCTGCCTATGAATCTCAGTTGTATGTGTAAGGATAAAAAGGGCTATGTGCACACAAATATTTCTATAAATGAAATATATGGAAAGTAATTTAGATATTTAACTCCTAAATATCAAATTGCACAGTCTTAAGAAAAATCGCTAGGAAGGCATCATTAATTATATAATGTATTATATAATATGAATATAATAATTTATTGAAAATAGAACAAACCTACCTAATTCAGTTATGAGTACAACTTTATAAAAAGACTGTGTGAATGGATACAGATTGAAAAACTATCAGGAACAAATTATAAAGTATTATTGAGACAGTGGATCTAGATTGAACTTGTTTTTGCAACAAAATCATACTTTAAATTATATTGTTTCACGAGAAATATATGTATATTATTTTATGTATTATACATAATCAATCTTTCTCAGCCTTCATGTGTTAATTCCTACCACATCTATGGCCATTTCCCTGTGCTCTGTATTCTTATAAGGTGAGGTTTCCGTCTGCACCTGCTTTGCTGTACCTGCCACAATTCCACAGAAGCCCTGGGAAAGGCTCTACACCATGGAAACTAAGGTACACTTTGCAATCTCACTTCACTTTGTCCATTCACAAGGTGTGTGTGTTACCACTGTTTGCAAAATTTCCACATCTACTAAAATGTCCAGTGCCCTTTTTGCAGCAATTTACAGGAAGTTTAATTTGTGTGTGCCCAGTACTACATAACCTTGTAAGAATCTCTTTCTACTACCTTTGTAATACTTTATTCTGTTTCTTAAGTGCTGGTCACACTAAAGTATCAGTAAGGTTGTTGGGTATAAGATAGGTCTCCCTATAGCAATTCCTCTTTCCAATTCCATGATTGTGTTCTGATTTTGAGTGACTCTTGCCTGCCTTGTCTCACAGACAGGTGGATGGCACTCAAGCTGGTGTCCTCTCTGTTCTGCCATGGCCTCCCTGCCCAGCATGAGCCTCTATCCCTTTCCATCGTGGCAGGTGATACACTGCTAGGGAAGCCACAGAAGCACCTCGTGGCCATCCCCCAGCCCTGACCTCCCCTTCTCCCCACTTTTCGGTCATGTGCAGATGTTTCATATATTTCCATTCTGCAGCCCTGGGAGATGTTAGGTCCAAAGTTATGGATTGACCAGAACTTAAACAAGAAACTTGGATTAAGCAGTTCCAACTACTTATTGGAGGTGGATAAATACCCTGCCTCTGGGTGGATAAATGCCTTGTCCTCGGGCAACACAGTTTTGTCCCTTCTTTCCAGTGAAAAGTAAAACACATGGAGCTGCCATCCATTCACCCTGTCCAAGCAGTTGGCCTCCCAGGGAGACCAGCTATGATGGGATCTCTTTCCCTGCTGTTTTGGACCTTCTGTTCTGTGTCAGTGATAAAGTGCACCAGACAGCAACTTGCTGTATACATACCATCCTCACAGCTGCCTAAGAGCCGTCTTTGAATATTTAACTTGAACCTGGCTCCAAATCATCAACAGACAATTTTAAATACTATAAATTGTGTCTCCTTGATGGGTTAAATGTGCTCCACTCTCCATTCTTACAAATATTTCCTTAGTTCAGGCCCTAATTATCTCTTTCTAGATTGTCAAATAACAAAGGGGGAATATCGATCTTGTCAACGAATGGCACTGGAGCAACTGGTTTTCCAAATGAGAAAACATGAAACTAAAGAGACACTTCACATCATACATAATAATTAATTCAAACTGGATGATACTTAAATGTGGAAGGTAAAGCAATAATGCTTCCAGAAATAGGACAGAAGAATATATTCGTGACTGTCCTCATCTTGAACAAGAGCCAAAACTACTTAAGATGGACTCCTTTAAAATGAAAAAATTTTGTTCATAAGAAGAAAACATTGACAGAATAACAAAAACATGCCAAAGTTAAATATGTTTGCAATATCTGATCAAGTTATTGCACCTAGATTATATATTTGGAAACCAATAACCAAAAAAAAAACGACTCAATTTAATAAAACATGGGGAAAAGATTTGAAAAGGCACTTCAGAAAAGGAAAAATCTAAATGGCCAATAAGCATCTGATAGAATGATCAAAACTGTGACTTCTCAAGGGAAATTCAAACTAATACACCAATAACATTTCACTATGCAACTAGAGAGGCTAATGTTCACAAAACTGACAATACCAAGGTTTCGCAAGGATGCAAAATTCTCTTACATAGATGGTAGGTGTGTAAACTCATTGAACTATTTTAGAAAAATCTTTAGCCATATTTATTAAATATAAAAATTGTCTATTGCCTACTCTATGGCCTGATGATTCCACCCATAACTGTATGTCCAAGATACACAAACACATATGTCCATCAGAAGACATGTACAAAATTGTTTATTACAGCTTCATCCATAATAGCCCCAAACTGAAAAGAACCAAAATGTCCAACAACAGGAGAATGATACACAATGAAATTCCATGCAATAGAGAACAAATTACCTCTACATGCAAAACCACAGATGAACTTCACAGACATAATGTTGAGTGAAAGCAGTGAAACAGAAAAAAATTATACTGGATTACTTCATTTATATGAAGTTGAAGGTCAATTATAAACAATAGAAAATAGAATTATGAAACGTGGCTATTTCTTTCAGGAGGAAGAGTATTGACAGGAAAGAGACTGCAGGCACAATTGTGAGTGCTGGAAGTTTTCTATAATAAGTCTGCATTCTAGATATACTGTTATTCCAGATATATTGGTAAACATGTTGCATATTAAGATGTATACTCTCTATTGTATTCATATCACACCTCAATAAAACTGCACGGTTCTGTACACACCTAAAATTAAAACAAAAATTAATTTCCCATTTTGGCACCACATAAAGCTTTCTAAAATAAAACGCTTACCAAACCAATAGCATGCCCTTCTTACCTGGAACATTCCCTACTGCCTTCAAGGAAAAGTTTTTGTGGTTTAGCCTGTCTACTTATCTGTACTGCTGGCCACCTCATCCCCCTTCAAGCCTACCATTGTGCTCTATTAAAGTAATTGCAAGTCTTCATATGTCCCTTTCTCCAGAATTCATCTACGCTTTTCCAAAAGTTGCTTCTGCCTAGGGTAACCTCAGTGTTTTCTCCTAGAAAATGTCTATTCTTATTGCCCTCAAGCTCAGGTGTTTCCTTCACTAAATAGCCTCCTAATCAGTCTCCCTGATCACAGTGTAAATCTATAGGCACATGCTCCTCCTATGTAACCTATAACAGTCTGTGTTTATACCCATCGTAAGGCATGGATCTCGGTATATCATTATCACTCGGTATTCAGTATTCTTGTATCATAATTTTTGTCTCTGTGTCACAGCTTTTCTCAGTGGGCATGCAATAAATATTTATTTACAGAATGGCAAATGAATAAATTAACAGTATAATAAATAACTGGTTTAATACCTTTCTAATTCATCCCTCCAAAACTCTTCTTTTTGACTCATTTTATATAGCATTTCTAGATCATTTTTAAAAATGTATTATTTATCACAGTCATATTTCTCATTCCAATGTGTGATGGTTTGAAGACATCATGGACCCCAGAAAAGCACGGGGTGCAGACTTGTTATGGTTGGGACCTTTATATAAGGTTGCTTCAATTGAGATGTGACCTACCCTATTCAAAGTGGGTCTTAATCTTCTTAATGGAATCCTTTATAAGAAGATAAAAGACAAAGAAAAGACACAGAAATAAAACTCCAAAGAAGCTTACAGAGACAGATGCCAAAAGAGAGAACACACAGAAAACAGAAAGGAAGCCACTGGAGTCAGACGCTGGAAGCAATGAAATCCAGGAGAGGAGGGAGAGACCAGCAGCCATGCCATGTGCTTGGCCATGTGACTGAGGAGCTAGGGATCATTGGTAGCTGGTTTCCTGGAGAATATATTATCCTGTTGTTGCCTTAATTTGGATATTTCTATGGCCTTAGAATTGCAAACTTGTAAGCTAATAAATCCCCATTGTTATATACCAGTTTGTTTCTGGTATAACACGTTTTGTCAGCTTTGCTAAGAAGAAAACACTATGCTAAGAAGTATTTACTACGACATTCAGATTTTCTAAATAATCCAAGGCTATTCTCTTTCTGGATCCCTTTCTTCTAAACTCTGGTAAAACTGAGCTCTTTGTCACCCTGGTTTCCAATGAAGGACTCTTTTCTGGCTTCCATCAACCCTTTTCTCTCATTTCCCATCTTGTGTCTCTGTACATCCAGACCCTCCCTGTCATCTGTTCAGGTCAGTCCTTAAAATATTTGAAATCCTTTTCATGTTTCCCAACAGCAAACAGTAGGTTATGTCTCTGCTCTTCTAAATATGTTTATAGTATTGTGGATGAGTATATGCCTAAGCTTTCATAGTAGGTGCTACCATCTGCTGAAAGAGAAAGTCCCTGACTATCTTATCTCATATGTCCCAATATCAACTGTGTCTCCTATATTATAGCACACAACCTCCTGCATAGAAAGCAGAGAGTGGGACATAAAGCACAGAACCTAACCAGTCATGTAAATATATTTTTCAAATAATATATTGATCCCCGCATATTGGTTGTGGTCAACACCCTGATCTCTGTGCCAAATTGTTGGGCAGAAAGAGAGATGCCTTTTGCGACCTCCAGGGTAGGGGTCTTGCTGCAGGGAGTGTACCAAAGAACATATCTATACCTGCCACCATGGACAGCAGTCTGGCAACCCACTCCATGGTGTTCCCAGAAAAGTACAACTCACCAGACATTGGATGGAACAAGGTTTAACCCACATGGAGAAAAGACCTAGCAAGGTCAGCATCACTAGAAGGTGTTGGTTCCCCATGGCCAAAGGAGTCTCCATCTGCAGCCAACTCAGGGAGATGATCCATGCACATTTGTGTCATAGGAAAGTACACTGCTCCATCCCCGCCAGGAATAGATATAGCCTGGAACAGATGCACCAGCGGGGTGCTTGAAACTTACATGCTTCTCCACTTTAGAGACACGTTTACATATGTTTGGGGCAAAAGAGGAAGACTGAGGCCACTAACAGCTTGAGGATATGTTTTACTTCAAGGCACTTGGAAAAGGGAATTAATCCTCATTTATCACACTATCCTAGAAGCTAGCCTCACAGAGTCCCAAACTCAGGTTTATTTGTGGGTCATAGGGAAAGGTGACAGGCTGGGCCATCCCGTCATTCAAAGCAGAGAATAAAAGCTGCAAGTCTTGATTCTTCATAGTTTAGCCTTCTTTGAAGTGATCTATAAACACCTCTAGCTATTAGGCAATAACACATCTATTTAATAAACAAATCTGTTTCCTTGGGGAATGGTAATGATGTGCATTATATCTAATGCATTTTTATATCTTCAAAGCATTTCAGAGATGCTAATTAATTTCCCCAGCACCCCTCCCAGGTAGGTGTCACCAATGCATGTCACTTCATGGGGTGAATTATAGTAGAGCCATAATTAAGCCACATTTGCAAAGCAAGCCATGCAAATGGATTGCACAAAATCTAGGGCTTTGAGGATATTGTGAGTAAGTAGAGGGACAGAGCATTGATTTTTAAATACATTTTTAGTGAGTGGTTCTACCTTTCTAACAAAGAAATTAAAAAGCACTTCAACAAATGTCAGTGAAGGCGATTACATTAAGAGTAGTAAGCTTGCTATTTAATCAAATTAGTTTACATCTACCTTTCATCTTATCTTCTTTCCTTTTTTCTTTGATCCTTTCTAACAACCTTAATTTTGACTATTATTTGCCATAAAAATATATAGGTCTAATTCGTACTGTTCTAAATGTTGACAGAATTTGTATGTCTTTGTACAGGTAAAAAATCTATCATTTTCATGTCTTCGCCTAAAGTAAGCAAGCAGATAACAGGAGAGCGGTTTACTTTTATAATACCTTTCCTTCTAAAAAGTTAATTTATTTTTGCTCAAGTAGGGAGTCAGTTGGCCTGTGTGAAATCGACCAGTCTATACTTACAGGCTGTTTTTTTCTTTTTTTTTCTTTTTTCTTCCCATCGCTCACAGCAGAATTCACTTATCTTTGGTTGGGATTAAATACCGAGGCTTAGATTGCTGCCTTCCACCCCTCTCATCTGCCTGCTACTTTCACTTTATAAGGTGTCCCTTCAGCTCCTTGACTGGGTCAGGGTCTTCTGTTATATATGTCTAATCAATATTTCATGGTCTGTTCTTGAGCTTCACTTTGGAAAAAGACCCACGTTTCCCTATTCCCCATTGTGTATATACTCTTGTTAGAAAGAAAGCCATACCTGAAGGAAAACAAACACTCATCTGATTGATGAGAAGAAAATAATTTATTCATGACCTTGCAAGAATGGGCACTCAACCAAAAAAAGATGATGGCTGGTATGCCAAGCAACTAAAAACAGTGGTATTTATTCCCTAAGCCTAGGACACAGCTCCCTCCCCTGCTTCTCCACTGATTGAATACTCCAGAGGTTACAGCCTGTATTAGTTAGGGTTCTCTAGAGAAACAGAATCAACAGGGAACACTTGCAAATATAAAATTTATAAAAGTGTCTCACGTGACCGCAGGAATGCAGAGTCCAAAATCCACAGGGCAGGCTGCGAAGCCGACGACTCCGATGGATGTCCTGGATGAACTCCGCAGGAGAGGCTCACCAGCCAAAGCAGGAATGGAATCTGTCTCCTCTGAGTCCTCCTTAAAAGGCTTCCCATGATGAGATTTAGCATCACTAATTGCAGAAGACACTCCCCTTTGCTGATTACAAATGGAATCAGCTGTGGTTGCAGCTGACGTGATCATGACCTAATCCTATGAAATGTCCTCATTGCAACAGACAGGCCAGCGCTTGCCCAATCAGATAAACAGGTACCACAACTTGGCCAAGTTCACATGTGTCACTAACCATGACAGTCCACCCCTTGTCAACTTGGCATCTCTATATATATATTGCCTTAAACCATACTTAATTTCCAAATGAAAACAAATAAGCACACATTTTTTCTTTTACCTGACAATACTCAACTGTCCTGCATATAACTGGAAATACATTACATCTCTCTAGAATAGGGTGTAAATCCTTGGGCAACATTCACTCTTAAACTTGATATCTTACAACTTAAATAGTATAACATGAACAAAACAGCATTACAGTCCTCATTTCTGTAACTGATCATGTGATCGAAGTTCATATTTATCACTACCTTCTTCCACTACCCATTCCATGTTCCCTTTCCCCTCAGCAAGCACTTCAGCTGGCCGTGGTTCTTTGCCTGGTGGGGTGACCCAAACCTTCATTCCTGAAGTTTCAATGCCATTAGTAGTCCTGCCTGGACTGTGTTGTTGCAGTTTTCCATTGATTTTAATCCCAGGGCATGGTAGTACTAATAGACGCCCTAGGGGATCTCCTATATTCCAAGAAAACTCTTCTTTACCTCCATTATGTAGTTGCAGTCCTACTTCCTTCTGATAGTCAGGGTCAATTACCCCAGACAATAATGTAATCCCCTTCTTGGCTTGTTGATCCAGAGGCATAAGTAGCCCAAAGTGACCAGGTGGCAATCTTAACTTCCAGTTCAGTGGTATCACTGTTGTTTCTCCTGGAGGAAGCATACCCCATTTTGGAGCTAAAACCTGTAGACAGCAGAACTCAGGGTAGCAGGGACAGGAAGCAAAAATTTTCCTAGTGGATCACTAGGGGTAATAGTGAGTGGTACTATGCCCATTTCCACCCCTTGGATCCTGGACCCATGGATCCTGGCTATGGGAGAAACAGCACCATACAGCGGATGCTGATTCAGAGCATACACAGCTTCCTGGAGAACATTACCCCAGCCTTTCAAGGTATTGCAACCTAGTTGGCACCGTAATTGAGTTTTCAAAAGGCTGTTCCACCGTTCTATCAATCTAGCTGCTTCTGGATGATGGGGAACATGGTAAGACCAGAGAATTTCATGAGCATGCGCCCATTCCCACACTTCATTGCTGTGAAGTGTGTTCCTTGATCCGAAGCAATGCTATGCGGAATACCATGACGATGGATAAGGCATTCTGTAAGCCCACGGATGGTAGTTTTGGCAGAAGCATTGCGTGCAGGGAAAGCAAACCCATATCCAGAGTATGTGTCTATTCCAGTTAGAACAAATTGCTGCCCCTTCCATGAAGGGAGTGGTCCAATGTAATCAACCTACCACCATGTAGCTGGCTGGTCACCTCGGGGAATGGTGCCATATCAGGGGCTGAGTGTGGGTCTCTGCTGCTGGCAGATTGAGCACTCAGCAGTGGCTGTAGCCAGGTCAGCCTTGGTGAGTGGAAGTCCATGTTGCTGAGCCCATGCATAACCTCCATCCCTACCACCATGACCACTTTGTTCATGAGCCCATTGGGCAATGACAGGAGTTGCTGGGGAAAGAGGCTGACTTGTATCCACAGAACGGGTCATCTTATCCACTTGATTATTAAAATCTTCCTCTGCTGAAGTCACCCTCTGGTGTGCATTCACATGGGGCACAAATATCTTCATGTTTTTAGCCCACTCAGAAAGGTCTATCCACATACTTCTTCCCCAGACTTCTTTGTCACCAATTTTCCAATTATGGTCTTTCCAAGTCCCTAACCATTCAGCCAAACCATTAGCAACAGCCCATGAGTCAGTATACAAATGCACCTCTGGCCAGTTTTCCTTCCAAGCAAAATGAACAGTCAGGTGCACTGCTCGAAGTTCTGCCCACTGGGAGGATTTCCCCTCACCACTCTCCTCCAAGGACACCCCAGAAAGGGGTTGTAATGCTGCAGCTGTCCACTTTCGGTGGTATCTGGCTTCGTACAAGCGAAGCGTTAGGAGAATCAAATGATGATATTTTTATCATCTCCTTTGCCAACTCACTCCATGGATTGGGAGTGTCATTCTGATTATGGGAATCAGAGTCCTTAGTGTCTCTGAGTCCAGTCAGAGTAGAAAACCATTCATAAAAACCTATATTTAAGATTCTGTTTCTTAAGAACCACTCCTGGTACCAAGATGTATTAGTTAGGGTTCTCTAGAGAAACAGAATCAACAGGGAACACCTGCAAATATAAAATTTATGAAAGAGTCTCACGTGACCACAGGAATGCAGAGTCCAAAATCCATAGGGCAGTCTGCGAAGCCGACAACTCCGATGGATGTCCTGGATGAACTCCGCAGGAGAAGCTCACCAGCCAAAGCAGGAATGGAATCTGTCTCCTCTGAGTCCTCTTTAAAAGGCTTCCCATGATGAGATTTAGCATCACTAATTGCAGAAGACACTCCCCTTTGCTGATTACAAATGGAATCAGCTGTGGATGCAGCTGACGTGATCATGACCTAATCCTATGAAATGTCCTCATTGCAACGGACAGGCCAGCGCTTGCCCAATCAGATAAACAGGTACCACAACTTGGCCAAGTTGACACGAGTCCCTAACTATGACACAGCCCATCTGGATAGCCTAACTAATTCAAATTTCCCACCGAAGTGTCCCGCTCTTGATTATGCTTTACATTTCAGTAACCCTGGCTGTTACTTATTTAAACTTGTTTATACCTATTCGGCACCAATTCTAGACTTGTGTCAGGGGTTCTTTCATTTTCTTACCTGCAGGACTGGCTTGAGCTGTCCTGCAGCCCTTCCTGCACCATCTTCTGTGAAAGCTAAACTTAATTTTATTCTTACACTCTTACAGGTAGTGATGCCCATAATTTCTAATCAGACTCAAACTCTGTTGGTGCATAAGTCAAGTCAGGCTATGATTTCACTCTTCTTTGGACTGAACAATGGCTTACCTAAATTGAAGAGTGTGCTGGAGCCAGTGAAGTTTTCTTATGGCTCTTCAGTTCAAGTCCAGCCCCCAAAGTATATAGATCAGTTTAACCAATGAAATTTTTGCTGAGTTCAATAGATGTGAAAAATGTAATAAAATTGCTTTAGATCTTTTAAAAGGGTCATTGATGCCAAGAATCACACCAGTCTATCAAATAAACTGTGTTGCAAGGTAGGAGATGTCATTAATTATTCTCTGTTTGGCCTTATCTCTCTAACATGTTAGGAAATGGACTGTAAGGTGGAACACTTTCAAATCAGATTTTACAATGTCACTGATTATTAAAGCCCCAGCAGGAATGCAGCAAAGTTCTCACATTTAATTTAAGCCAGTAAAACTAATAATTTAGATAGTAAACCTAGCTAGATGCTGGCTGTTTATTCCCAGATGCCATCTGTGGTAGTTAGATTCAGGCGTCAATTTGGCCAGGTGACGGCACCTAATTCTGTTGCTGTGGACATGAGCCAATGGTATGTGAACCTCATCTGTTGCTGATTACATCTGCTGTCGGCTAGAAGGCGTGCCTGCTGTAGTGAATGATGTTTGATTTAATTGGCAGGTGCTTAAATGAGAACTCAGCATAGCACAGTCCAAGTAGGTTGGCATACCTCATCACAGCACTCACAACTCAGTCCAGGCCTTTGGAGATGCAGAAAGGAATCACTCCAGGGAAAGTTGTTGGAACCCAGAGGTTTGGAGGGAAGGCCAGCAGAGATTGCCTTGTGCCATCCCATGTAAAAAAGAACCTCAGTTGAAAATTAGCTGTCTTTCTTCTGAAGGGGAAATAAATAATGTATTTTATACATTAACTAAATAAATCCCCTTTTATTGAAAGCCAATCCATCTCTGACGTGTTGCATTCCCGGCAGCTAGCAAACTAGAACACCATTCCACTTTAATAAGGCTTCTGATTCCAACCCTATTTATGTCCTAAACAGACTTTGTGAGCTGATGTAAGAATTTCTGGGGACCTGAAAACTTCAGTTTGGAAATGCTTCTTGGTATGTAGCTTTATGTTGCCTACTGAAGTTTTGATATGCCTTCCAAGCTTGCACAGGCACAGGGTTGGAAATCAAGAGGTGAGCTTGGGAGGCAGGGCCCCAGAACTGGTTCTTTTCCATCTTTGTCAGGTACCTTTGGATGAGTTTATTTCTCCAGAGACGCAGGTGCCTAATCTTTAAAAGGAAGGGGTGACCAGATTACAATCTCTCCCAACTCTAATAATAATAGTGCCATGAATAATGATGAAGATCACAAGTACTCAAGCATTCTATGATTCTAAATTATCTATTAAAATAATGTTTAAACTTGCAGGACAACTTTGTGTAAGTTAAATTAGTTATATTTTTCAAGCAAATTGGCATATTTTCATTTACAAACAGCTTACTGTCAACAAGTATTTTATTTTTGCCTGACTCAATCTAGCATAAATTAGGTTAAATTATTTCATTAATTGAAACATAGTAATCCATGTATTGGAGAAATAAAAGAACCCTGCCAGCAAATAAATCCCTCCATACCAATATGGAAGAGAGAGAGGACACGCTTTATTCTCAAGGAAGCATTAACAGACTTACCCGATTGAAATTAGCACAAAACTGACTACAAAGGGAGGAGAGATAAAAGCAGAAGAAAGAACAAGGAATTCCATTTTCTCCTGGAGATCAAAGGCTGTATCTCCCCGGGTCTTCCACTCTTCTCCTAAGAGACCCCTCCCAAGATAACTACCAAATTACAGTTTGGCGTATCTAGAATTTATTTGGGCAGGGACTTTGGAGATATCTTTAAATTGTGAAAACTGGAGACGGGACTTGATCTCTGGAGACATTTACCTCTCCTTTCAAAGGTTACATTAAGGTTTTGGATTCATCACATCTCCAAGGAAACCCTCAAAGAAAGGGGCAAGGAGAAATTGGTCAGTTTGTCCTTTAAAATCCAAGGAAATGTTCTTCATTTACCCACATGACCCATTGTAATTTCCTTTGTTTATCTTTTCAAAAATCTTGAGGAGAATTTCTGTCCTATACCTATATTTGGTGTCTATAAAAAGATCATTTTATTTTCTATTTGCAAAACAGAATTTGTTTTGTACATTGCACTCCAGTTATACTTCCTAGATGTCTAATATTAAGGACTGTGTTTTCAAACGTACAAAAATGTTTTTACTTCCTAATTAAGAGATAGTCAATATGCCGTAGGTGCTGATCAATAGCTCAAACAAGAGAAAATACATTTTGTTTGTTTGTTTGCTTTGTTTTTCTGTAATTGGATACTCAGGTTTTAAAAAGTAATAGATTTGAGTCCCTTCTTAACTGCTGGTCAGAGCCTCAGAGTGGGGGCTGATTTTTTTGATTCGCGGAGTTCAATTCTAGACCTACATTAATTTTAAATATTTTGGGGAGAAGCTTTAATTTCTAGATCATCTGAAGGATTTTAAATTGATCCTTTTGGCCAAGTGTTTAGTTTAAAGCACTGCTTTTACAGCAGGTCTTACTTCTCTTTCCCTTTGGAAACCATTGGCAAGATTATGGGAGTTTGATCTAAAAATCAAGATTCAGGCCAAAACCTGCTGCTCATCAGAATTCCTTCCCCTCCCATTAGTAAAATTCTTTCCTGAGTTTGTCTTACAGGCAGTCAGACTCTGCTGCTGATGGCGCTATGAAGACAGGAACACTATTCTTTAACGCTTGAATGACCCCTGAGACACTAGGAAAAAAAAAATCACCTTCCAGGGCCAGGATGATGGGGATGAGGAGTTGTAGGGAGAAATGAAACAATAGGGCTCCCTCAAAAAGAAGGCTGCCTGCTGGCATATTTCTACTATACGAGGACAGTCCTAAAAAACAAGCAATCAGAGCAGCCAACCTGAATCCCCACCTCTCTTTGTTTCCATCCTGCTAGTCTCCCGTAGTTCATGAATAGGGACATGTGAGCTTGCCTCTGGTGTCCTTACTGGTCGACCTCGGAACAAAGCTCTTTTCTCAAAATCCTGGTATCTTGGTGTTGGATTCTGTCCACAGCAGGCCACAAACCCATTGACCCATGTCACTCACATTGGAAGGCATTAGAACAGTATAATCAAGCTTTGCTCACTTATTTTGCTTTCTTGCAGTCAGTTAACAAATATAACAATAATGTAATCAAATAATGAGGGTCAGAAGGAGAAACACCTAGAGAGATGCCAACCCACCCCAGTATAGGTGTTGGGTCACCAGTAAAAAATCTAATGCACCCAGGTTTTCATGGAAAGATGCGCACTCACAGAAAGAAGAGACAGGAAGGCCAGCTTCACTTGTGGGTGTCACCTCCCCATAGGCAGTGGGTGTCATCCCGTGGCATACACCGGGAGGTTTTCTAAGTGCAGTACCCCTCTCTTAGGTGTGTGTCCTAGTGGAGGAGCCCTGCTCCCTCCCTGCCAGGGGCAGATATTCCACCTGGGTGTAGATGCCATAAAACATGCCCCCCGAGTCAGACTGTCTCCAGGGAATGTTTACATGTGTTCAGGACTGTAGGGAAAGGACTGCCCCAGCAGTCCCCTTATCTACTAGGGCATTTGGCTTATCCGACCAGGTGAGCACACTTAGTTCTGAGCACAGGCTCCATTTCTGGATCCCAGAGGCAGCTGACTGTGCTATGACTGTCCCCAACCACAATAGTAAACTGAGGTTTTGAGAGAGAAGAACTGGATTTATAACAGTCATGGTTGGGCTCATGTGTCAACTTGGCCAAGTAGTGGTACCTGTTGGTCTGGGTTGCCAAGGGCTGGCCTATGTGATGCAATGAGGACATTTCGTAGAATTAAATCATGATCACGTCAGCTGCATCCACAGTTGATTCCATTTGTAATCAGCCAAGGGGTGTGTCTTCTGCAATGAGTGATGCTTAATCTAATCACGGGAAGCCTTTTAAGGAGGATTCAGAAGAGACAGACTCTTCCTGCTTCGGCTGGTGAGCCTCTCCTGTGGAGTTCGTCCAGACCCTTGTCAGCTTCACAGCCTGCCCTGCGGATTTTGGACTCTGTGTTCCTGTGGTCACATGAGACACTTTCATAAATTTCATATTTGCGAGTGTTCCTTGTTGATTCTGTTTCTCTAGAGAACCCTAATACAATAACCAACACTCTTCTCACTCTTTCCTCATTTATTCATTTATTCATCACAATGCAGTTTGGGAAAAAACAAATAATCACACACTCACTCACACACACACACCACCCATTTCTGTCTAATTGGCAGGTACTTCTGATATAGGGATATTCTTATTAAAATAGTACTGAAAAAGGCAGAACTTAAGAACTAGGGGATTAGGACATTTATAGAACCTGTTTGGGGTGGGTTACTTTATACTGGAAGGTATTACTATTGAATGTTTTCTGGTCTGTATGTGGCGGGGTCAGTGGTAGGAGAGCTGGGGCAGCTACACAGATGCACTGACCTTTATTGATTGCTAATTTAGAACAGATGACAGGCCTCAGAATCCTTTTAATATGCAAGAGAGGAAAATTTTAGCTATGCCAAGTCTCTCTAGATTTCCAATTAATTTCCTTTCGGTTAATCATTATATGTAGTAATCTACCTGCCAAATTATTAGCCATGGTGTGTGTGTGTATTCACTTGTTCGTTTTCTTTCTTTTTTGTCCACTGTAGATTGAAAATTGTGATATACAAAGAATTTCCATTGATTTTCGAATTTTATCTGCATTAAAAACGAAAGTCAAACAGATTTTCAATCTCTCCTCCACTGGATAGAAAAACTAATGTCCCTTTATTTTCTAACAGAAGTATGTGCCACTCAGAGTCAACTAAATCTAGTTTGATTTATATCATATTTTATTCAATGAAGTATGCGCAGCTTTTTTTTTTTGGGTGGGGGGTGCATTAATAGCATTGAATTATATATTTGAATGCAGTTAAAAGGGGCAATTTTACAATATATGGTATTAGAATAAAAACTTAAGAAAAATTACATGGAACTGCACCACACAAACAGTGAACCCTAAGTAACCTAAGTGGCCACTAGTACAATTATAAAAATGTGATTTCACCGATTTTAGCAAATGTAGCACACCAAAGTCGGTTGTTAACAATCCCGTAGAAATAAAAAAATCCAGTGATATATAGGAGTCCTCTACTCTATGCGTGATTGTTCTGTAAACCACAACTCTAATTAAAAAAAAGAAAGACCGGTATTTTATTATTTCTAATTCCTACAAGAAAGCACATATTTTTAATTTGAATTCATTACAGGTAAAAAAAATGATAAAAATAACAACATCAAAACTTTTCTATACTACAGTCTAATACCCTCAGAAATTCAGTGGTGAAATCAGCCTTTACCTAGTGCAGTGAGCCACCATTTTTATTCAAGCTATGTGTCTATATACATGTTGTCAACTGAGAAAATACAGACTGAACTGCAAGGCAACAAAAGCATTTATATGGGGTTTCAGAGTTGCAATTTGAAGAGGTAGCAACCTAAATTTTGCCCCATCTGGTGGTTTCCAAGCAGGGAGTTTTTCTAAGAAAAAGAAGATTGCATAAATTGTTTGTAAAGAATTGGGATTGGTAGATATTTGGGGCTTTCCAGATTGACTTCAATTCAGACAGTTTACTGGATTCTTTACCTTGTAGTTATTTCATGGAGTTCAGATGTCCTCAGAAATATTGTTACTTTTGGTTTTGCAGACCTTGGCAGTTTGTGATAACTGGCTAAGACATGCATAAGAAAAATTTACTGACTGGCCTTCCAACACCATTTTAAATCTCTTAGCCATAGCAAATCTCTTTACTTTTATCTCTTTTCTATATTTATATTTACATTTACATTTATATGTATATTTATATGTTAATGGAAAAACAAGTCTAGATTTTAGTATAGGCACACTTTATTTAGTAGCTATTGCAATAGGGAGAAACAGAGTCCCAAAGACTCTGCATGTTCTCCCGAACATAGACAAAGGTTAAACCTTTATAAAACAGAAAAAATAAGACAGGTTACTTAGGTTAGTCTGGGGCTGTCGGGAGAAGGAAGTGATAATCTCTGCAGTTGAGATGATTATCTAAATTGATTATAAAATCTGGGAAGAAGAGGAGTGTTCTGGATTGTTTGCTGAATCGTATGCTAGAGCTTGCTTAAAACTCAAGAGGCCAAGTGATCTGCCCCAAGACTTAGCTAAATTTTGGTTAAGGTCTTGTCATAAATTATTGTCATCTGTATATATATATATACCCTTCCACTGCTTTCACACTCTCCCTTGAGTTTCTAGATTTAATAATTGATTAGCAAATGAATATAAAGTATCTGGAAAGAGTCCATCTTAATTTTAAATGAAGAAATTCTGTAAAGTATTGGTCCTGAGTTTATCATTTACCCTAAATAATTTTCTAAAGTGGATGGTGCCTGTGATAAAAAAAGCAGGAAATTAGAATCACTCGATTCAGTGTTGTTTCACTAAAAATATGCCAACAACATCCTCAAGAATTAAGATGAACTGAGTGAATGTGGCCTCTGTCTCTAAGCCCACGTGGTAAATATATTCACTGCCCTTCCTTACTATATGGATATGACTTCCAGAGGTATAAATCTCCCCAGCAACATGGGACAGAAATCCCAGGATTAGGCAGGACCCAGCATCAAGGGATTGAGAGAAATGAGAAAAAATAAAATGTCAGTCGCTGAGATTTCAAAGACAGTCAAGAGGTTATCCTGGAGGTTATTTTTATGCATTATATAGCTATCCCTTTTTAGTTTGTGGTGTGGTGGAGTGGCTAGAGGGAAGTACCTGAAACTGTACAGCTGTGTTCATTCCAGTAGCCTCGTTTCTTATGGTGATTGTATAATAATATAGCTTTTATAATGTGACTGTGTGATTGTGAAAACCTTGTGTCTGATGCTCCTTTTGTCTAGGATATGGACAGATGTGACTTAAAAATAAGGATAAAAAATAAACAAGTTATAGGAGGGCAAAGGTTAAAATAAATTGGGTAGATGGAAATATTAGTGGTCAATGAGAGGGTATGGTATGTACGAGTTTTTCTTTTTTATTTCTATTCTGGGGTGATGCAAATGTTCTAAAAATGAATATGGTGATGAATACACAACTATGTGATGATATTGAGAGCCATTGATTGTACACCATGTATGAAATGTTTGTTTGTTATGAATGTTTGTATGTTAAGATTTATCAATAAATCACTCCCTGCATAACGTCTTAGTGCCAAAAGGGACTGAAAAATCTGGTTCCTCAAAATCCAGGGTGGGCATGGACCAATCACTGACCATTTGCAACTTTGGATCACTGTGGGCTCAGCTCTGAGTGTAACCATTGTTTCATCCTGCCCTGGACAAAGGTGGCAGAAGAGACCTAGAGGATATACATCTTCAGAGCTGTGGAGGACAGTTGAAGGGCTGCATTTTCTGGGCAGGTCAAGAAAGTGCAGTTTTGGGGAACCATGGAAGGAGCTCCTCTCTCCTACCCTTCCAAGGTAAGTTTGGAGCTAGTTGGGTCCCCTTGGGGGATCCTGCCCTTATTCTAGTTGAGAAGGACAGACTTGAGAAACACCTCTCCAATGTGCCACCCTCCAAGAATTTACCTTCCAAGTGAAAGAAGCTCAAGACAACGAAAGTAGTGTAAGAAGCAACTGAGGCAGATGGCCCAGGGCACAGATTTTCTGCATTAAGGCAAGCAGTGGAACACTAGGAGAGTGAGAAGATCTGTCTCTTGGTTGGTGGAAACCAACCAGAGGTGAAAAGTCTGGGTTCAGTATGTAACAAATTCTTTTTGGAACAGTAATGTCATTTAGATGTCAAAAACTAATATGAATATAAATTCTACTACTTGATATATGTAAAATGTGGCCTGCAGTAGATCTGCTTTATTTTCTTTTGGTCCCACTTTAAGAATGATGCAAATAAATTAAAGCACAATAAAAGGAGAATGGTAAATATGGTAAAAGCTTTGAAAAAAACTGTTGGAACCAATAATATTTCATCTAAAGAAAGGATTTGATAGGAGAAAAGGGAGTGTAACATTCATCTGTACTCAAAATTTTAAAATAATGCCTAGTGCTTCTTTATTGTCTTCTGTCCTGTACTGCCCCAGGGTTCCTGACACCTGCTCTGCTCCTACCCCAAGTATAAGCATGAAGAAACAAACCCTTTCTGCAGACTTTTCACCTCTGGTGTCCTCTCCCCACCCCCCCACCCCATGGATTGTCAAAGTTAGCTTTCCAGATCTTAGCATAGAACATTGACTGAAATGTCATTCTTTTATCCAACTTTCTAGCCCTAAGAGGATGTGGATTTTAATTTCATCATACAATTTATTTATAAATTTGATGAATATATACGTCATTTGATGAATATATACACCAAGTATATACATTTGCTGAATATATCCTCAGTTAATAAAAGTCTTGGTTGGTGGAAATGACATTCAAAGTCCTTTAAACAGGGGACTCCTAAATCATTAACAAGGAAAAGGCCAGGACAAGACACAGGTCCAGAAAAGACAGAGAGAACCCTGTACTTTGCTTTTGTCTTGGATGGATATTCCTAATGGGAGAGCTGGCACTCAAGAAAATCCTTCTGATATCACCAGCTGGTTACAAACTCAAGAAAAAGATGACTCAGAAACAAATACCAGAGTTAATACTTTAAAATACTAAAATATACACTGTGCCAGAAAAGATTACCAGACAAACAAAGAAATAGGAAATGCTTGTGCATCCAAAGAAAAAGGATAAAAATCCAGAAAGCATCAACAGAGAAAACAAGACTGTAGACATACTGGACAAAGGCTTTAATTTTTTTTTTTTCAATATGCCCAAGGAGATGAAGGAAAATACAGAAAAAGAAATACAGTATATCAAGAACACAACGAATGAGCAATATGAGAATCTTAAATAGGTAGAAATTTTAGAAAGGAACCAAACAGAAGTACTAGAGTTGAAGATGACAATAATTGAAATGGAAAATTCCCAGGAGTGTTTCAACAGTAGATTGGAACTGGCAGAAGAATCAGTAAATGCAAATACAAGACAATTGAAACGAGGAAGAGAGCATAAAATACACAGAATTATACAAAGGGGGAAAGCCTGAGAAACCTAAGGAACATCAGTAAGCATAACAATTTATCAAAAGACGTGAATATGCACATTTAAGGAGCCTAGGGAACACCAAACAGGATAAACTTAAAGAAAAATGTGACCATAAGGACAAGGAGAGAGTTCTGAAAACTTCAAGAGAAAAGCAATGTGTTTGTAATGCACAGGAGACTTTCAATTAGATTAGGTGCCAATCTCATCATAAACCATGGGGGCAAGAAGTCAGTGGTTTGAAATATTTAAAGTGCTGAAATAAAATAATTGCTAACCAGGAATCTGGTAAGACTTTCTTTCAAATATAGGGGAGAGATAAAGACATTCTCAGAGCAAAAAAAAAAGAAATGCTGAGAGTGCATCACCACTCTACCTTCCTTCAAGCAAGTCTAAAGGGAGTTCTTCTTTTAAAAAGAGAAGGCATGAGTCAGTGGTTCAAAGCGGCATAAAAGAATAAAGACCTCCAGTAAAGGTAACCATTTAAGTAATTATAAATGCCAGTATTATTGTATTATAATTCTTTGATATGTAGCTAAGTCTTTTACTTCCATAAAAAGTAATGATAAGCCTATGCTTTTGGGCACATAATATACAAAGATAAAAGTGGTAACAAGTTATAAGAAAAAGGTATGGGATATTGGGGTATAAGAACAGTTTATGTGTATGTTATTGAAGTCAATTTGGCACTAAAGTAAATGAATTGTCATATATTTCCAATGCTGAATTTTAACTCCATGGCAACCAAAAGGAAAATATTTCAAAAGTATGTCCAGATAGAAACGAGAAGGAAATCAATATAGGGCAATACACAAAATCAAATAAATGTGTAAGCAAGCATTAATGGAAGAATTAATGGACAAAAAAGTGTAAAACTTACAAAGGCTAAATAGCAGAGTGTCAGAAGAAAGTCCTGCCTGATCATTAGCAACTTTAAGTATAAAGGGATTAAACTCTTCAGTTGAAAGGCCAAGAATAGAAGAATGGACAAAACAAACAAACAAACAAGCAAATGACCCAGTTATGTGCTATCTACAAGACAGTCACCATCAATTAAAAAAAATAAGTTAGGTTCAAAGCAAAAGGATGGAAAAATATATATAATGCAAGTTGCAGACAAAACAGAGCCTTGTGCTATGCTAATATAAAATAAAATAAATTTTAAGTCATGAACTGTTATGAGGGACAAAGAAAGTCACTATAAAAAGGGGTCAATTCAACAAAATGTGCCAATTTTTAAAAGTATGGGAAAATTGCAGACCCAGAAACCAGATGCTGAATACCAACAAAACCCAGTATTAAGAATCACAGACAGACAGCCCCCAAAATGCCAAGCTCTGGGGAAAAAAGCATTGCATTTATGACACCTTGATTTGGATTTGCATCAAAACTAGCATGGATAGATCACTTCATCAGTGTACCTCAGGTTACAATTTGAAAAGGCTTCAAGTCTTGGCAACTGACTGGCCATGAACAAGAGCTGCTGGATGGCAGTGAGGTTAAGTTACACAGCACGTCTAGAGAAGATTAAGCATAAAGAAATATAATGAGTAGCATAGGACTGAGAAAACAAAAACTGGGCATTATGAAAACTCAGGAAGAAAGATTTCTGCTTTTCCATTTTGTGAAGCCGCGTTCTTGATGAGACACATTTCTTTGGTCACCGAAGGATAACAACTGGGAGGTGATAATAAACATTTCAAGTTTTTGACTAAGTTATAAATTTCTCTTGGAAAAATGGGAAGTGTTCGCTTCATGATACAGTAATAAAATAGCAGAATAACATCAAGCATGCTCTGTGAATGCAGTGAATTGGTGACTTTCTCCTCAAAAGACTTAAGTTTGACATTCCTGAAGATCAGCTGAGAAAAGTGTCTTGAAGACCCTGAAAAGCTAGCTCATCACTATCTAAATCTAAACACTGAAGCTGAAACAAGAAGACGTGCTTGAGACAACACAAAACCGAGAAACTGGGCAGCACAACTGTGACTGAGTGGCAGAAATCTCACCTGCCATGCTGGAGGCCCAGGTTCGATTCCCAGTGCTTGCCCGTGCAAAAAAAAAAAAAAAACAATTCAGAAATTGCCATACCTTCCTCATGAAGAAGCTCCAACGTCATTGTCATTTTGATCACTACCCCCTTCCCTTTACCTATAAAATCCCTAACTCACATCCCCACTTAGAACTGGTTTTGGGAAGATTCCTCCAGTTCCTTGTAGTTGAGCTTGCAATAAAATCACCTTCACACTAAGAGGCGTATTTCTCCTTTGCAGTGTCAGATCAGGCAGGCCCTTCCACTGGGAAGAATCATGCTTGTGGTATTACTTTTAATTAGCTAAGTCACTCAATAAAGTATCAACTACCTGGGAATTTATTTGCCAAGTTTGACCTGGATGTTGTCTTCCTCATGTTTTCTTTAGGTGTAATTCAGAGTAAATTAAAACTGGCTCATAGCCTAAATGGATATAAAGGAGCATTGTAAAAAAAAACGTCCTTCAGGCACCTAAGAACCTCACAAGTTCAATGTTTCTTTGACATTCACAAACTGATTTATTTGTAGCTTATTATTTGTTATTGTGGGGAAGAGCCATGTCTTTTAAAGCAAAGCCATATTCAAGATGGAAACTTGGTCAAATATCAGTTTCCTTACCTGAACACGTGATTGAAAACTGCTTTGGCTACAGTGGAAAGCTGGTTGGTTCATAATCAAGTAAGCATAATTTTCATAAGTGAGAGAGCAAGCAGCCAGCTCTGGAAGCCTGGGACTTACGCGTTGAATAGCCTTGGTCTGTGGTGAGCACATTCATATTTCAACACATGAAATCCTGCTGGTTTTCCTTTGAAACTCCTCAGATACTGTGGAGAAAAATCTTAGAAGGTAATTTTTGAAAAACAATGCTGAATACTTGGATTTATATTTTTAATAAAAAGTATAGTCAAAACTGATTTTGAGGAAGAATTTCAAAACTAAAAATGAACTGAATTTATACTTGATGATATAATTTTAGAAATCCATGATTGCCTCGCTATCTTATTTATTTACTATTTAAAAAGGTGAGTTTTTCTTTCCCATTCTAAAAGTAAAATATGTTTGTCCTAATTGTATCTGGAAAACTTGGAAAAGTAGATTGCTGTACTTATTCTTTCACTACTATACAGGGTGTTGTTTCCTTATAATTAAAGCAAAATACGCCCATAATAATAATGATTTTAAAATGTGGAAATATCAAAAGATAAAATTAATCCATTAATCTATATTATACTGAACATGATTACTAAATATGTCTTTTTGTACTGAATATATTTCAAGAATTTTCTTGTGTCATTTAATCTTTTTTTTAAAACATGATTTTTAATGCTGCATACTATGCAACACATGCATGCATCATTGTTTATTTGATCATTCCTCCACTGGGGAACATTTGAATGGTTGCAGTTTTTGCTATTACGAATACTATGATAAAATATATATATATATTATTTTATACATTGTACATTAAAAATATATATATGTACTTAACAGCACAGCTTCAAAATATATGGAGCAAATAATGACATTCTGAAGGGAGAAATCGACAGGTTTGCATTAATAGTACAAGACAACGTTAATACAATGCTTTCAGTAATAGACGGAACATCTAGACAGAAAATCAATAAGGAATCACAAGACTTGAAATATTCCCAAAGCCAACAAGACATAACAAACATACACAAAACACTTCACCCAGCAATAGAATATACCATCTTCTTGAGTGCACAGGGGTCATTGTCCAGTATAAGTAATATCTTATGCCTCAAAACAAGTCTCAATAAATACAGAAGTATTGAAATCATATGACATATCTTCTCTGACATAAATGAAATGAAGCTAGAAATTGAAAAGGGAGAGAAACAGAAAATGTAAAATATAAAGAAATTTGACAACAAGTTCATAAACAGCTATTAAGTTAAAGAAAAAAAGCACAAGAGGGTTAGGAAATATATCGGAGCAAATGAAAATGAAAACACAACACCCCACACTTATAGGATGTAGCAAAGGCAATGCTAAGAAGGAAGTTTATAGCTCTAGATCTTACATTACTGTGATAGTTTGAAGCTGTGTGCTCCTCAGGAAAGGTCATGCTTTTTAAATCCATAACTGTGGGTGTAGAACTATTATAAGTTGGACCTTTTGATTAGGTTACTTCAACTGAGGTGTGACCCACCTCATTCAAGGTGGATGTTAATCCTTTTACTGGAGTCCTGTATAAGAGCTTAAAATGATGCACAGGAAAGAGAGAAACACATGGAGAAATTCAGAGAAAAAAGATAGGGAAGCCAGAAGCTGAAGTAATGAAACTTGGAAGAGAAGTTTCCAGCACCAGCAGCTGCTGGCCTTGTGCATCACCATGTGACACAGGACACCAGATGTCATTGGAGGATGTCTTGAGTTGGACATTTTCACAGCCCTCAGGACTGTATACTTCAAAATTAATAAATCCCCATTGTAAAAGCCCACCCATTTCTGGTATATTGCACTTCGTCAGTTTGAGAGAACTGAAACAATCAAAAAAAGAAGAAAGATTTCAAATCAGAGGCCTAACTTCAAAACTAATAGACAAAGAAAAGCAAATTAAACCCAAAGTGAGAGAAGGAAGAAATGGCCGAGATTAGAGCAGAGAATGTGAAATAGAAGATAAAAAAAAGTAGAGAGAATCAACAAAATTAAAAGTTGATTTTTTGAAAAGATCAATAAAATTGGCAAAACTTTAGCTTGACTGAGGGAGAAAAATGAGAGAGGGCACAAATGGCTAATGTCAGAAATGAAAATGGGAACATTACTACTGACCTCACTGAAATAAAAAGACTATAATAAAATTCCTCAAACAACTCTACACCAACAAATTAGATAACATAGAAGAAATGGGAAAATTCCTAGAAACACAAAACTACCAGCATTGACCCAAGATAAATAGATTTCAATAACTAATAAAGATATTGAATCAGTCATGAAAGATGCCCCAACAGAGAAAATGTCAGGATTGGTTGGCTTCACAGGCAGATTTTTACAAACACACCATGAAGAATTAACACCATTCCTCCTCAAACTCTTCCAAAATATGAAGAAAAAGG
This sequence comes from Tamandua tetradactyla, assembly GCF_023851605.1. Classification (NCBI taxonomy): domain Eukaryota; kingdom Metazoa; phylum Chordata; class Mammalia; order Pilosa; family Myrmecophagidae; genus Tamandua; species Tamandua tetradactyla. The sequence goes on from NC_135332.1 coordinate 92,751,617, forward strand.
GAAACCTCCATAATTGATTCTACATGGCCAAGATTGCCTTTATAGCAAAGCTAAATAAATGTGCCACTAAGGAAAAGAAAATTACAGGTCAAAATAAATACAAGCAAAAATCAACAAAATACTAGTAAACAAGATCTGGTAGCATATTAAAAACTTTAACACCATGATCCCAGGTTTGCTAGCTTGGTTGAACTTAAGAAAATCAATTAATGTAAAACACAGCATTAATAGAATGAAGGGGGAAAAAAGCCACACAATTATCTCAACTGATGCAGGAAGGGCCATTTGAAAAAATATTTAGCAGCCCTTCATGATGAAAAACACTTAGACCACTAGAAGAGATGGAAACTTCCTCTCTTTCATATATGCTCAATGTAATAAAGAGCATATATGAAAATTATAGGGATAACATGATAGTTAATAATGAAAAATTGAAAGCTTTCCCTCTAAGACTGGGAAAAATAAAGAATGTCCAGTATCATCACTGGTATTCAATACTGTACTGGAAATTCTACTCAGTGGTATTAGGCAATAAAAAGAAATAAAAAGCATGTAAATTGGATGGGAAGAAAAAACATTCCCTATTTGCACATGGTAGAGTCCTATATACATAAAATCCTGAAAAATCCACAAGGAAACTCCTAGAGGTAATAAGTGAATTCAGCAAAGTGGCAGAGTACAAGTACAACACCTCCAAATCAATAGTGTATCTGTACACTAACAGCAATCAATCAGAAAAAAGAAATCAAGAAAAAAATTCCCTTTATAATAGCAACTTAAAGAATGAAATATCAGAAATACATCTAACCAAGTATGTAAAGAACTTTTATACAAGAAAACTAAAAATCATTGCTGAATCAATTAAATAAGAGGTAAATAAATGGAAGTGCGTTCTGTATTCATAGATAAGAAGACTAAATATTGTTAGATGTCAATTCTATCCCAAGTGATTAGATTCAACACAGCCCCAATCAAAATTCAAAGAACCTTCTTTACTTAAATGGAAAAGCCAATCATCAAATTAATGTGGAAGTGGAAGGAGCTCCTGATAGCCAATGGAGGAGCTCCTGATAGCATATTTTTCTGCATGGTTATATTGAAATAGAAGAACATAATTGGAGGATTGACACTTCTTGCTCTTAATGCTTATTACAAAGTTACAGTAACGAAAAAAAAGCATGGGACTAGTATAGGGACAGACATATAGGCAATGGAATCACACTGAGGGCTCAGAATTTAATTCTCACATTTATTGCCAACTGACTCTGAAAGTGGGCAAGGTGTACTCAATCAGGAAAGAACTGGCTTTTTTTCAACAATTTGTGCCGGGAAAGCTGTACCTCCATTTACAAAAGAATGTAGGTGGCCCTCTACCTCACACCATAAACACAAATTAACTCAAAATGGATCAAAAACAAAATGAACAATAAAATTCTAGAAGAAAATGAGGGAAGCATCTTCAGTATCTTGTCTTAGGTGATGATTTCTTAGACTTTACTCCCAAAGCACAAGCAAAAATATTTTAAAAAGATGCATGGGACTGCATTAAAATTAAAAGACTTTTGTCTCTCAAGGGTGTTCACCATAAATGTCAAACAACTACCTGCACAGTGGGTGAAAATATTGGGAAATCGTCTATTTGATAAGGGTTTAATATCTAGATATATAAATAAATCCTTCAACTCAATAACAAAAAGCAAACAACCCAATTAAAAAATGGGTGAAAGTCTTGAATAGGTTTTCCAAAAGAATATATACAAATGGCCAAGCTGCACATGAAAAGGTGCTCAATATCACTAGCCATTAGGGAAATACGAATCAAAGCTAAAATGAGATACCATTTTGTACCCACTGGAATGACTACTATTAAAAATCATAAAATTGCAAGTGTTGGAGAGGAAGTGAGACATAGGAATATTCACCCATTGCTGGTGGGAATATAAAATGTTGTAGCCAGTCAAAGATAATTTTGAAATTCTTGAGAAAATTAAGTATAGACTGACCATATGACCAGGCAATACCACTTATAGGAATGCACCCAAAAGGATTGAAAATAGGGACTCAAACAGATACGTGCACACTGATATTCACAATGGCATTGTCCACAATTGCCAAAAGGTGGAAGTAACCCATTTGTCCATCTACCAATAAATGCATTAACACAAAATTGTTCAGGCAAACAATGTAATATTATTCATCTATAAAAGGAATGAAGTTATGATACATATATCAGCATGGATAAACCTTGAAGATGTCATGTTGAATGAAATAAGCTGGTCACAAAGGGTCAAATGTATGATTTCACTGATACAAAATAATTAGAAAAAACAAACTCATAAAGTGAGAATCTAGAATATAGGTTATTAGTGAGCTGTGTTGCACATAGGCACTAGGAATTAAGACTTAAAATGTACAGAGCTTCTGATAGAGATGATGGAAAAGTTTTGGTAGTCAATCACGATGATGGTAGTTCAACAATGCAAATATAATTAACATCACTGAATTACAAATTTGAATGTGGCTAAAAGGGGAAATGTTAGGTTGCATATATGATACTAGAACAAAAATTCTGAAAATAGTTCATCAAAGTGCATAACACAGTGAACTACATTAAACTGTAGCCTAATAATTAATAGTACAGTTATGAAAATGTGCTTTCATCAGTTGTAGCAAATCTACCACACTACGGCAAAATGTTAATAATAGGGTGATATTAGGAGATCCTGTATTTTAGGCATGCTCATTCTGTAACCCACAATTTCTCTAACAAAATAAAATCAGAAATGACTGCACAGCTCATTGTTGCAAAGAGGTGAGAAGGGTGGTGGTCTTGGCTTCTGAAGTTTAAGCACTAGCAGGCACACCTCACGCATATAGTAGATTTCGGTTCCAGACTACTGCAATAAAGTGGATATCACAATAAAAGGAGTCAGGAATTTTATGGTTTCCCAGTGCATATAAAATTTATATTTACTGTACTTTAGTCTATTAAGTGTTCAATAACATTATGTCTAAAAAAATGAACATACATTATTTGAAAAATAATTTAGTGCTAAAAAATATTGAGCATTATCTGAGATTTTAGAAAGTCACAAACGTTTTGCTGATGGAGGGTCTTGCCTGATTGATCAGGGTGTTGATGGCTGTAGGTTGGGAGGGTGGTCAGTGGCAAATTGTTTAAATAAGAGAGGATTGAAGTTTGCCACCTCAATTGACTCTTCTTTTCATAAAGATTTCTCTGTAATATGCAGTGCTATTTGATAGCATTTTACCCACAGTAAAACTTTTTTCAAAATTGGGGTCTTTGTTCACAAACCCTGCCAATGCTTTATCAAAAAAGTTTATGCAATATGCTAAATCTTTTATTGTTCATTCCAGCAATGTTCACATCATCTACACCAGCAATAGATTCCATCTTATAAACCACCTTCTTTGCTCATACATAAGAAGCAACTCCTCATCGTTAGAGTTTTATTGTGAGAGTGCAGCAATTAAAGCACATCTGCAGCTCCACTTCTAATGTTATTCTTTTGCTATTTCTACCACATCTGCAGTTACTTCTTCCCCTGCAGTCTCGAATCCCTCAAAATCATCCATGGATGTTAGAATCAACTTCTCCCAAACTCCTGTTCATGCTGATATTTTATATCACAAAAGGGAAAGTATTTTATATTGCAAAAGTAAAGTAGACTTTCATGATTTCAAGGTTCCTAGGATCCTTGGAATGGTAAAGGAGCATTGGCTTCAGATTTCAAGTCACCAGCTGCATTTAGCCCCTATCAAGAGAGTCAGCCTGTCCCTTGACATTTCGAAGCTAGGCATTGACTTCTCCCCTCTAGCTATGACAGTCCTAAAGGCTTTTTTATCTACATATAAAATATGTTGTTGAATATAGCCACCTTCATCAACTATCTTAACTAGATCTGGATAGCTTGCTGCAGATTCTGTATCAGTCTTTGAGGCTTTACCTTTGCATTTTTACATTATGGAAATGAGTTCTTTCCTTAACCATCATGAACCAACCTCTGCTAGCTTTAAACTGTTTTTCTGCCGCTTCCTCACCTCTCTCAGCCTTCATAGAATTGAAGACAGTTAGGGCCTTACTCTGGATTAAGTTTTGGCTTAAGGGAAGCTGTGGCCAGTATGATCTTCTATTCAGACTTTCCTCCTATCAGTAATAAGACTTCACTTTCTTACCATCTGAGTCTACCCTGGAGAAGCAACTTCAATTTCCTTCAAGAATTTTTGGTTTGCCTTCACAACTTGGCTAACCATTTGGTTAGAGACCCAGTTTTTGGCCTATTTCAACTTTCAACTTGTGTTCCTCAATAAGCTTCATCATTTCTAGCTCCTTTCACTTGAGCCCTTACAGACCATTGTAGGGTTGTTAACTGGCCTAATTTAAATATTGTTGTGTCTCAGAGAACAGGGAAGCCCCAGGAGAGGGAGCAAGATGGCCAGTAGGTAGAACAGTTGGAACACATACAACTCTGATGAATTGAATTTTCAGTGTTGTATGGATGTAATTCATGGTGTCCCAACACAATCATAATAGTAACATCAAAGATCAAAGATCACAGATCACCATAATAGATATAACAATAATGAAAAATTTGAAGTATTGTGAGAATTACCAAAATGTGACCCAGAGATGTGAAGTGAGCGTATACTATTGGAAAAATAGATCTGCTAGATACAGGGTTATCAAAAGTCTTCAATTTCTATAAAATCCAATATCTGCAATGAGCCACAAAGTAAAGCAAGTGAGATACAATATGAGGAGGTATGCCTGTGTTGGGTTGCAAATGAATTCAGGGCGTGGGGCTTGTCTCTCTGACCAGCACAGGAAAGCAGATGCTATAGCCCTCTGGGGACTCTGCTGCATCCTTGGCAGATAGTGGGCTATGGTTAGGATAGCAAGGGGTGCATTTATATGGGTTCCAGTGTGCTGTCTCTGTAGCTCCATCAAGGGCCTGGCAGGTAGTGGTAGGAATTCCCAGAGGTGCTGACAGGTGAGGTGTCACCAGATCCGGCCCTTTGTTCCGGCTTTAAAATAAATAATTCAATGAAAAAAAAAAGTAATAGGAAAACTTTGTATGATTATGTGTTTAACAAATGGGCTCAAACATCTGAAACTCTTCACTTGGAAGACCCTATAAATAGGTTGAAATTTTCCATTTATAAGTTTTATAAATTTGCATATATGAAAAATTTCTGTATTTGAAACATGTTGTTTCCAGCAACAAAAATCACATAATGATGGAAACATTTTCAAGTTCCCATAATTAAAATGTTTCTCTATATCATGATTTTGTTTCTGAAAGCAGCAGTTGTCTCAGTGCCAACATGTCAGGCTTCCCTTGAAGGAATTGATTGACATGAGGGTTTTCTTTGTCAGTGGTATGTGGCACTTACATATGTGGCGTATTATAAAGTTCCATTTTTTTCTCAGAAATGCGGATAACTTTGTTTTTATTTGTTTAAAATTGTCATAGCATCTTTATATTTGCTGGCACTTTAAAAACAACCAGCAAAACTTTGTGTCCTATAAATTATTTACTAAATCAGTTACACAAAAATTCAAAACTTTAATAATATCTTTCACATTTTAGCGTAATTGGTCGCAAGAAAATATAGGCTATAAAAGTTAATGAAAAGCTAAGCTTATAATCTGGAATCTCCACTTTTACTTCAAGTTGTTCATATAAATCATTTGCTATGAGAATTTCTGGCATATAGAGTGCTATTTATAAAGTATTTAAAAAATAATAGACTATATTTTTCGGAGCAGTATTAGAATTATAGAAAAGTTGTGTGAAAAGAGCAGAGCATTCTCATAAATCTCATCCCCTGTAGTTTCTCCTGTTAATAACATCTTGAATCAGTGTGATACATTTGTTATGAATGATGAATCAATATTGATATATTACTATTAACTAAAGTTCATCACTTAGAGTAAGATTCAGTCTTTGTACTGTACAGTTCTATGGGTTTAGACAGGCACAAAATGTTACATATCCACCATTGCAGTCTCATGCAGTATGGTTCTACTTCCCCCAAAATGCCTGGCATTCTATCTATGTATACTTTCCCCTCTAAACCGCTGGCAACCACTGAACTTTTAATTGTCTGTTTAGTTCAGCCTTTTCCACAACATGTAGTTTGATTTCTACACTGTGTACCTTTTGTAGACTGGTTTCTCTCACTTAGCAATGGAATTTAAGTTTCTTCCATACCTTTTCATGGTTTGAAATTTCATTTCTTTTTACCACAGGATAATACTCAAGTTTGGTGGCTTCCAATTTTATGCAATTTTAAATAAAGCTGATATTAACATTACTGTGCAGGTTTTTGTGAGGACATATGTTCGTTCAAGTCATGTGGGTAAATATCTGGGAATGCAATTGCAGGATCACATGCAATTGCAGCTTATGTTTCTCATTGTAGGAAACTACCAACCAGGTTTTAAAAGTGACTGCACCATTTTGCATTATATGAGGTTTCCCCAATACCCCACCAACATTTGGCGCTGTCAGTGTTTGGGATTTTAGTCATTTTCATAGGTGTTTAGTGGCATCTCAATGTTCCTTAAATTGCCACTCCTTAATGACATATAATGGTGAACAACTTTTCAAAAAAACTGCATCTGGGCATATCATATTCACTGCAGATAATCAAAGACAAAAATGAAATCTTGCAAAAAGCCAGAAAAACAAAACTCCTTGTCTAGAGCAGGACAGGAATAAGAATTACATTGAACTTCTCTTCTGAAACCATGCAGGCAAGAACATAATTGTGTACAATAAAGTGTTAATAACAAGATAAACAACAACAACAACATAGAATCCATATGCTTTGAATGTGAAGGATAAAGTCTTTCTTAGACACAAATTGAGGGATTTGCCTTGTAATTAACTTTAAGAGAAATTTTTCAGAGAAAAGGAAAACGAAACTCAGATCCACATAATGAAAAGATGAATATTTGAGGAGGAATGAATAAGGTAAACTTATTTTTCTTGTATTTCTTATTAAGTGACCTGTCAGAAAATATGTTCAAAATAGCAATAATAATGATACATTGGATGATTGTAGCTGGAGGATAGGTGAAAGGAATAACAGCAGTGTTGTAAAGGATGGAGGGGGCTTTGGGAATAGGCTACTAAAAGATGCATGACCTGCCTATGAAGCTGTATAGTACTATTTGAAAGTCTTAGTGTGTTGTAAATGCTTAGCGCAAACGCTAAGATAACACTAAAAAGTGTTCTTAGAAATAAAGATACTTCATATGCTGAGTTAAGAGAAAAGAGAATCATAAAAAATGTTCAATTAAAACCAGAGAAGACTAAAAAAGAGCAGAATACCAAACCAAACCAAACCAAACCAAACAAAGCATAAATACCCAAGGACCACAAATAGAAAACAGTTACAAATATGGAATATATGAATTTACCTATATCAATAATCAGTTCAAATGTGAATGGTCTAAATATGCCAATCAAAAGACAAAGAAAATCAGAATGGATAATTATGTCAGGGATGCCAGATATATGGTTTACATACTAAGGTCAATTGCTCTCCTATATACAAAACAATGAACAATTGGAATTTGAAATTAAAAACACAACACCTTTACATTAACATCAAAAGCAAAAACCAATCTAGATACTTAGATACAATACTAAGAAATTATGAATATATTCTATTTGAGGAAAACTACAAAATTCTGATGAAAGAGATAAAAAAAAATCTAAATAAATGGAGAAATAATCCATGTTCATGAATAGGAAGACTCAATATTATTAAGGTATCAAAATCAGTCTATAAAGTCCATGAAATCCCAATCTAAATCCCAGGAAGTTATTTTGTGCATTTCAACAATCTGCTTCTAAATTTTTTATGGAAGAACGAATTCAGAAGATGACACTGCCAGACTTCAAGACTTACTTTAAAACTCGAGTGATCAAGACAGTGTGGTAAGGGTTGGGTACCCGGGGCAGAGTCTGGCTCTGAGAAGGAACAGAGAAGCTACAGGGTCAAAAGTTCATATGAATTTAGACTAAGCTGTCCTGGTCAGGCCAGCCCAAATTTATACTGGACAAAATTGTTAGGTTTTGTCAAGTAATAGTATTTTCATTTTCTTCAAGGTCACCACTCTTCATCTAAACACTTTCTCATGGGATATTTAATCTGGTCCCTTTCTCGTCATTCAGCTCGGCAGTTCTTCCTGCATGCTTTCCCACAACTAGTGTTTTCTGTGGTGAAGCAGTGTGAGCTCCAAGTCTTCCTTAATTGAGTCAAAATTCTGTAAATTCCCAGTTTCCTGTTTACTACGGGCATTGCACATTTTACCATTGTTTATGTTCTTTTTTATTCATCTCTGTTAGTTTAATGTAACACAATTTTCCTTTCCTTAAAAATGTCCTCACTGCCACACGAGCGTGTTTCCTCCCTCCTCTTTTTCCTCTCTATCTCTATTCTCCCTCTTCTTCTTCTTTTTTAATATCAACATAGCTAAAATTTATAAATGATAATCATGCGGTTAAACTCACAACACCATGGGAAATTGTATTGTTCTGGTATTATATATGAGGGAACTTACTCTCAAAGTTTAGGTGAATTGCCCAGGGTTAACCCAGATAGATCTGGGGTTTCTACCCAAAATGATGTGACATGCATCTCACTGTCTTTCCAACACTCCAGCTTCTTAACTGATGTCTATTGATGGTTTAGTAATGCAAAGTTCAAATATCAACTTGACCCTTTCAGTATTGAAGAACTAACTACAGTCCCATAGTTAAAAGCATACAAACATCTCATGGTCAAAAACATACTCATTTTAGACAAGAGGAGAATTATGCATAAGTTTGTATGATTGTTGCATACAACAGTTCCATGGCTTACAATGGAAAACCATGCATTCTGTAAAGCATGACCTATGGGGTTATCTGATTCTCACTCTGATTCTATGGAGCTCTGTACTTTTTCTTTGACATTGAGCAATTTCCCAACTCTGTAAATGATAGGGAATCGAAGACAATGCAAATGAGTTTTGTCTATAGACATGTGACTACATTCTGTCTGAACGAATTTCGTTGACTTTCATTTCACTCCCACCCCTGGAAAAGCCAGGTTTTCATCCATTTGCAAATTCATTACCTGGTTTCTGATCTATAAATGTCTCTTCTTGGGTTTTTCCCTTGAGCTAGTTGTCACACCTTATTGTTTCCTTAAAAAATAATGAGTTCAATAAACTCTTAAAGATATATTCCTTTTGCATTGCATGAGAGTCATGGTTTTACCTTTTTATCATTATCCTTTAATAATAACATTTCAGCTTAATCATTCTAGTTTAGAAACTTGCAACAACAATGTGGGAAGATGATCTGTTTAACTCCTCTACAGATTAGGAAACTGAGACATACTGAAATTGGTTTGTTCAGTTTCACCTAGCTAGTTAATGACACAACTGTGATCAAATAGAAAGCCCCAGACCTGATGGGACACCAAGTACAGTACTCCCTCCCCCTAACTGAAACAAATTCATCAAGTTATTCCTTTAATGAGACTGTCTTGAGTAAAGAAAAAAATGATATAATGTCAATCAATGTACTAGATAAAGAAGTTAACAGACATAGAAAGCAATTTGTTTTTTAATTAATTTTCAATCAACTTTTCCTAAAGTGGAATGCAAATTGCAAAACTATTTATAATCATTGCTTGCAATGACATAAAGAATATGATTATATATATGATATACTTTGTCAATTCTATTTGAAAAACAATATTGTCATGAAAGGTAATAAAAAGGACCTGTGATGATACCATTTATTATTTTGTAATTCATGATGCTGAATGTGCAGGTTTGAATCTGCAGTGTATCCCAGAAAAGCCATGTCCTTTAATCCTCATTCAATATTGCTGGGTAAGAGCGTTTTGATTATCCATACAGATGTGATCCATACAATTGTGGGTGGTAACTTTTGCTTAGATGGTTTCTGTATCCACCCACTCAAGGTGGGGTTGCTTACTGGAGCCCTTTGAGAGGGAACCATTTTGGAAAAAGCTGGAGAGCCCCTGCAGCCGGAGGTGGAAGGACAATGCCTCCTGGGAAACAAGAAGATAGGAAGGAAAGCTAGCAGACTTTGCTATGTGCTCTTCCAGCTGAGAGAAACCCAGACCTTCATTGGCCTTTCTTGAGTGAAGGTAACCTCTTGTTGGTGCCTTAATTTGGACATTCCCATGTCTTTAGAACTGTAACCTTGCAACTTAATAAATTCCTCCTTATAAAAGCCATTCTGTTTCTGGTATGTTGCATTCCAGCAGCTTGCAAACAAGAACAATGACTAATTTGGCCTAAGGAAAAAGTTCAATCTAAGGGGGAAATAAGATACGGTCTCAGCCCTGTTTCCCTTGTGCACTAACTGAGTACTCTTAAACGAGTTGTATGGAGAAAAAAACATTGTCTTTCAGTAGAAAACTAGGTCTGGAATCTGATAACCCCTATCCTTTACGGTTATCGGATTCCAACCTAGCTCTTAGTCTTGAAACTATTCTACAACTTTTTTTAAACTGTAGGTAACTGATAGTTACGCAAATCCTGTCCTGTCTGATAGAGAGTGTAATTAAATTCCTCCCCTCTGAATAAAAACCAATTTGTTGACACTTGCAATTCATCTCAACATTCCTTTACCCCATATAAATTTGTGCTGTTTTGACTTTTTTTTCCAACAGGTTGTAGCATTTGCCAGGTTCCCTCATCTCATAAGAATAAATAAACTCTTTAACATGTTGTCATTTTTATATCTGTATGAGAGTCATGATTTTTCTTTTGTTTAGAAATTATCTTCCAACATTTATTCACTCATTCCAAGCCTCTATAAAGATCGGAATGAAGGTCTATTAAATTCTGTAACTCATCATATGTTCCTGGCATATATATATATACACATATATATTGTCTGTTTCTGGGACAAATTGCTTACATAATCTTAAATACGTCTCTTACAATGAATTAGAGATGCCTAATTTTTGCCTGCTAATATTAATCATTACACATGCTATTCATGATTGAGCAATCGATAATAAGATTTTTAATTGAATTGAACTGTGTTCTTTTTTATCCCATCCATTTATCAAATTTGATTTTCCATATTCTTCCTTTCCACTATCTTTGAGCTCTGTGTTATCAATTTTAACAGCAAGCTCTCTAGTTTATTATCAAGGCAACTTGTAAAATGTGACGCCAGTAGAGTCTACAGTCTTCTAAAACGCACAAATTCTGAGAACAGCACTTTGTGCAGTTCCGCCTTAAGCGTGCATGCGTTGGACCTCTGGGAAGCGTAGGCTAAGGCCTCCAGAGTTCAATCCAGTTCCAAGGCAGTGAGCAGCTCTGAAAAATCAAGCTTATTTTCAAGGTCCCTCAGTATGTTTTCCTTTTATAACCCCTTGGCTCAAGGAATTTGTGAAAACAATAAAAATTTACAGTAACCACAAAAACAATCATAAGAGCTTTCATGACCACAGAAAATAAGAGCGTTTCCTGCATTCTCTTCTATTCCAATAAATTATTGTTATAACTCAAGTCTAGGAAATATTGATGATACCAATGCCCCTTGATCCCATTCTGTGTCATGAACCTTTTCCCATGATGCCTAGCCTCGCCGTTTTTTTCCTCATAATCGTATGATTACAATTAAAAATAAACAATAACAAATACCTATATGCTTAAAATGAAAATCAGTTCAGTTGTAAGAACTGATTACTCAGAAGTTTTAGTACCTCCTCCAGATATTACTGTGGGTTCCAAGTAATTAAAAAAAAAAAAAAAAGAAGAAGCAAACAAACAAGCAAAACAGAATTTCTACCGACAAAATATAAAAGTAAGCCAACAACTGCAATTGCAGGTCTGTGACAGTACACAGAGCGCTCTTAGAACAGAGCAGGGTGCAGTGAGGACGGCTTGGAAGCTTGCCAAGAGGTGGCAGGTCTCCTGAGCAAACCTGGAGATTATCACAGGAGGTGGGACGTGGGGGTCTGCTTTGACATGGCCATTGCAAGGACAAAGGAAGGCCCAGAATTTAGGGGAATGGGGCTAAGCACTGGCAGGAACGCCCTTAATAACCTTTGCACAAGAGACTGAGATGGGGGTGAAGGAGTGGGAATGCCCTCACAAAGCATTTTAGGATTAAGCCTGATCAGTCTTAATCTGTCTTCCTGTGGATGATAATTTGCTTGTAAACACAACCTCTTGAAGACGCCATAACAGTTATAGTGTGATCTTTTGTGTCAGGATGAGTGCCAACCATGTTCTAGGAAGTCTTACAAAAAGAAAGGCAAAGAAGGAGCCAGATTCTGGAGGTCAGTGAACAAGGAAGAGCAGACAGGGGAGAGAACGTACCCCAGGATGGGAGGCAGAGAGGTAAGCCAAAGAAACCCAAGGATTGCAACAAGCTGGAGCAAGAACAATGCTCAGTTGGAAAGAAGGAATGGCCTTGCCGACACCTTGGTTTTGGACTTCCAGTCAGTGAGACCATGCACCAATGAAAACTTGTTTAAGCCAAACCAACGCCTGGTATTTGTCATTGCAATGTGGAAACTCAGACAGGGAGTCATCACTACATTGTAGTTTATTAAAAGTCAGATATCCACTGAGGTTACTCAGAAAGAGTGGAGTCTATGACTCTGAAGGAGGAATACAGTTTCCAAAAATCAAATGTCTAAAAGTTAGACTCCTCCTTCAGTTGCAATGCCATGAAAGCTAAATGTTTAAAAATAAATCTGAATAGTTGTGCAGACTTTAACCATCTATGTGGTGAAAAACTTTGCCATTATTGCACAAAAACTTCAAGATTAAATTCTGCACATTGTATATCAATAATCAGGTTCATGCTCAATGCACTGCCTATTAGAGTGAATATAAGACATTTGGAAATTTAGCCATTATAACCTCTTGAAAAGCAAGGGGCACAGAGAAAATGTTTGGGGGTGCTGTTAAACTTTTTTTTAAATACTTCAAGTAGCCTCCTGTGGAGTTAGTTATTGTAATACCATGAAAATGTTCTAGGTGAAAGACTGTAATTTTCTCCACAGTTAGATAAGAATGGAGTGTGTGACAAATACTTCTGCTATGGTACAGAGAATGATTTCATTTTACTCCTGGCAATAACCTAAATAATAATGCAAGCACAATACAGTACTAATTCTGAATAGTTTGCTTTTTTAAACTTTATATTGAGGTGAACATCAATAGTTTATGTTTTTTTCTCTGAGTTCAGTCTGCATTAAGGAAAGACATTTCACAGCAAGCACCTGCAATTAATGATGTGGATTATTTTGGTAAATTATTTGTGAAATTGCTTTGTCTATCTTCTTCACATAATTTTTCTGTAATTAATTCTATTGAAGGCTCATTTCATGATTTCTATCATCTTGTAGTAATTAAAATGCTACGCCATTTGAAGACAGAGAATTATATTCACTTCAGGTTTGTAGCAGCATTTTTTTTTTTTACTTCCTAGCATTTATTTACCACTTGTGCGAAATTTGGGTTGGCCATTGCCACGAATAAGGGACATGTCAGTAGAAAAGAAAGAAAGAGACAAAGAGGAAATGACCGTACAAGCAGCTCAGGGGGAAAAAACAAGAAGAGAGCTGTAGACTTTCCAGTCTGGTAAAGAAAAGAAGCAAAGCAGAAGAGCAAGGAAAAATCAAGCCTGTCAGTTCACACCGCAACTGAGGAGGGGGTGCACCGTTCCTGGAAGTACTGCAATACCAGGTCGATGCGTGGAGTGGACGGAGCCATCTCCTATTCCATCTCCCTGCTCCAAAAACCCATTTAATATATTGTCCTCGGATAGAGGACGTATCAGATATTAAACTGATAAGAACAGATATGTAGCAGCATTTTATTTAATACTTTGGTATTTTATTACGTTCTGTAAAGATGTACTAGACATTTAGTTTTTCTCAGATTTTTTTCTCCATTACTATTCCCATTTTGCAGAGGAAGGAACTGAGTTGTGCTAAAGTTACGGTATAAAGGTTCTTGGTGAAATCCATTTTCTCCTCTCTGACAACCTGTCACTTCCAGCGCGGATTTCTTCTCTGATGTGTCACGCTGTGATTAAAACCTGTCTTTGGAGTAAACTGAGAAGCTCATGTCTGACATGCCCATGAGTCCTTCCTAATAGATGTAGACTCCATGTAAGTCCATTATCCTAACCTTTTGAAAAATGTATCCATTTTATTTTCTTGTATAAAACCATAAAAGCACATGTATGGTTCCCTGTCTTCAAGAAAAACTTTCTGGCTGGTTCAGCATTTTTATACATTCTTTTAGGTTATTAAATATGACTCATTACAGGACCATGCATAGACTGTCTTGCTTTTGAACTTAGGCTGATCAAGTTATGCTTAGAAAGAAGGTGCTTATAAATTCTGTTTGGATCATCTACTGAACTCTCTCTTTAACCAAGGCACATATTGGACACTTGCCTTTTGCATTCAGTAAGGGGGCAAATATATCTTTAAAAATGCATAGTGGTAATAATAACTAAAGAGAAAATGATATTTTTGAACATATACTTTGTTCCAGACCCTAAGTGTTTCCTGAATAGCTTTTCTCATTTAGTCCTCTGAACAACATTTATTCCCCCCATCAACACAACCAACCTCACTTCGCCTCAGCAGAGAATGAGCTCCTGCCCAGAGGAAAGCAGGAGGCAGCAGCTTACAATCCACATCCCTTGAGATGTTCTTCCAATCACTTCACATCTAGACTACCTCTCCTTACTTAAAAATACGTTTTCCTTTAAAGAATATTTTATTCCTTTAAGCATTATTGACATTATATCCTCTGTACACTGACATGCTTCATTTATCTGTTAGACAAAAATCTCAGTGTGTGAAAATTATGCTAACAAACATGTTTTGCCTCACACAGCCTGAGGACTGTTTTGGGTAAGAGACAGGCACCATTTATCTGCAGATTTCCAGTGCATGTGGTGCATACCCTAGACCGTAATTTTGGTAGGTTGAATCATTTATCCCGCAACTACATGTTCTTTGTCTTAATCCGCATTCCTGTGGGTGGGAACCAACTGTACATAGGGCCTCTTGAGAATGTAATTTTTAGTTAAGACGTGGCCCCACTAAAGCAGGGTGGGTCCTAATTATAAGAGAAGACCGAAGGGAGAAGCCAGAAGACAGTGGGAACTAGAAGAGAAAGAAGAGGATCCTGTGACAGGAAAGACAAGGAGTCCAAGGATTTCCAGCTAGCTGGACACCACTCACCCTGGGAAGAAGCAAGCCTGGTAGCTTCTGCAGAGAGGAGTCAATCAATTCCTCTTGTCAACCCAACTCACTGGGCGCTATGTGTCATAGTGTCCAGTAAACTAACACAACACTCTCTTTAATGCATTGATTAAAGAAAGATTTGCATTTGGTGAGTTTATAGAAAGCAGTGTAGAGCCATAATTGGCCATCACAATAATCCAACATACATAAGGCTGAAATCCAGGTGTTGAATCAGCCAATATACACTGTGGTACCTGTTCATGGAGGATTACCCTTTCAAGGCTGGGGTCGCCACTTCTACTCTTCCCTCATGCTAAGTACAGTAATTTGTATTTGGTGTGGTTTCTGCACATTTTTATATGTGATTGCATAATAAATATCTATCTGTAGAATATTTAAATATGTATGTTTTAGAAACAGGTACAGTTCTCTAACTTCGTTTTTCCTGTCAAAATAACTTGAGGAGCTCAATATACGCTCATCATGCACCGTTCCTTCGAATCAATCGACCTGTGCAGGCTTTTTCTATGGTTGGGCTCTTTGTAGCCCCTTCTGATGTTGCACATTGGTTCTGAGTTCTCTCCTCTGTCCTTATTTCTAGGTGGTCTCTAAAAGCCCCAGAACAAGTTCATCCCTCCTCACCTGCCCTGAACATCTCTTCCAGAATGAGTTTCTCAGCTTTCACTCTGAACTCCAGGCCTCTGCCTTGTCCCACACCAGAATATTCAGACAGCTCCTGGAGACATTCCCAGTAGCCCAGAGTCAGAACCAACAACACTAAAACCAGCCTCTAAGTGTTCCCAAGAACAAAGGATGAGCCCATAAATATCTGTTGAGGGAAAAAAGAGCAGGAGGATTAAGTTGCTCTTAGAAAGAAGTTAAGTCTGGAGAGGAAGATAAAAGACCTTGAAGATAAAGTGTAGAGCAAAAGTGCCGAAAAAGATATGCAGTCAGTATGTTTTGGGGATGATAGATGAACATGTTTGTTAGTTTTAGGGCCATCATGGAGGAACAGTATGATAGTTGGGGAAGTAAAAGTCGACCCAATATATGCCAAAATCTGTAATTTCAAATTATCTCTTAGCAACATGTTCTATTTTATAACAAAGGATATGTGCATTTCATTTCGTGCCTTTGATTGAGTGGAACCAGCCCAGAGTTGGGGATCGTATATACTACTTGGTTCAATCAGGGTTACACAATTAATTAGCTAGTCACTTTTTTTTTTTTTTTTTTTTTTTAAAGGAAAGACAGAGAGAAGGAAGGAAGGATAGAAGGAAGGAAGGAAGGAAGAAAGGGAAACATCTTTAAACATTTTCTTGTTTTATTGTATTCTGTTTCTCCGTTTTTGTTACATGGGCTGGGGCCGGGAATCGAACCGAGGTCCTCCGGCATAGCAGGCAAGTACTTTGCCCGCTAAGCCACCGCGGCCCGCCAGCTAGTCACTTTTTAAGAAGTTATTTATTTTTGCTGAACCTCAATTTCTTTGGTCATAAGAGGGTGACAAAACATTTTTTTCTTATGGTTGCTATAAACATTAATTGAAATAAATTGTATAAAACTTGCGCCTGTGATGCTTTACATAAACAACATGCTATTTGCCCATGTTTCTTTCTTTTAAATGCTTTGTAAACCTAGGAGTAGCTATGGATAAGCCTTTATCTATTCCCTGAATTATCAGAAAATGAATAGAGATAATATTAACACTATGAGAAATCAATTACAAAATGAGTTGGATGACTCGAGTCCATTGGTTTAAATCATCACTCTAGAAAATCCTTCACAAGTAATAAAAGAAAGAGTGATTGTTTGTATGGATAACTCAATGAAATAAAGGGATTCCAGAGATGTGGCTAATGATAAGACAGCAGTATGCCAGGTAAAAGGTCTTGCTTTGTCTTAATTTTCAATGGAAGTCACAGATACATTACTCTGGTCATATTATATTGTGATATGTATGAGACTGGGCTGAATAAATGTGATGGTGCAGCTGAAAATAGAGTAAAATGTAATTGTCAAACTTTAGTAATATTTGTGAATAATATTTTCTAAGGTTCTTATGATTCTATTTGTATCTGTTTACTCCAAAATACAAGTTACTCCAAATATATACTTGTCCTTCCCATCCTTTTTCTTTTCTCACAGACAGTATTCTGGTGCTATTGTTTGCACTGTACCTTGTTTCATTATTGTCAGTACTCTACATATAGTTTCCTACCAATTTAAACCAGGTTAATTCCTATTGCAAAGAAAAAGAAATTAGAAAATAAATGAACCAAGATGCAATTGGTATGTTGATTACAAAGGCCAATTACATGTTCAAGAAATCATCGATGATAGGTATTATCACATCTGCCTGGGTTTACTAGGTCAGGCTTGAAGTTATAGAATGCAAGGTCTTTGAAAGTACAGAGTTTTGCAACTTTCATTAGATTAAAGGTTTTAATTAAAGTAAACCAACTGAAAATCAACATGTTAAATGTGTAAAATTATAACAGAAAAAAATTTGACTCCTGTAACTTTAGTTACATACTTCCTAAGTTACCAGCCAGGGTTTAATCTTTGAAATCAAGAAACTATAATCACGTTCAGCCTTCCTTCAGATAACCAACAACAACATGAATCAGAAAAAATAATGGCTCACAAAGTGATCACTACTGCTTTTTCCTGGTGGAAGACTTAAGAGGCACCCTTTTCTGTCATGGAGTCAAGTCTTAGATATTTTACCTTGATTTCTCAGAATCCACAATAGATCCAATATTTTGGTTCTTAGGATTTGTTTCCCAGGATTTTGAAATTCCGGATATCTAATTTTCTTTTAAACAAACAAACAAAAATAATCCCTGATCTTTTTTTTTTTAAATCTCTGGTCTCAATACAGAAATATTTCACAAACAATTTAAAACACATGTTCATTATGCAGATTTTATTACATGTGCCCTGTTTATTTGACAGATAAGAGTACTGTCTGTCCTATTTCCATAGGAATATTTCTATAGAACTTATGGAAATATATTTGTACGAGTGGTGGAACAATTTGCCCAATTTTTGCTATTTCATAACAAGTATGTATTTTTTACTAGATGGCAAAAGTAAGGGTGGAATTGAATGGAAAAACATTCACTGATTTCTGAAATTCTCCTTTGCCTGTTGACAAGATCATCCAATTATCTATCAAATTTAGACCACTCAAATGTGCTGCATAATGTTTTTATTTGGAACTTGTGAGAGAGCTTCATGCAGCACCAGTAGCAAGAAAATACAGACTAGGACATGGTGCATGGTTTGGGAATGAAAGACAAGAGATTTGCACTCTGCCTAACCTCTCTGCTGGTTGTTCTGTGAACTTAACATTTCATCTCTTCGATTGCACATCTGTAAGATAGAAATAAGAGGATAAGAGCTACATGAATCATTTAAAAGGGTTGTATGGAGAATCAAATGAGTTAATATTTATGAAAGAGTGCATATGCGTATTTCAACAAGTATTAGTATACATATATACGAAGCAATATGTGTGAAAGTAAACATTTTTACATATATTTTAAGTGTGTATATCTATATCTATCATCTCCATTTATCATCATCTATCTGTCTTATCTATATTCCTTCCCACCTAACTATCTCGTATTTCAGTATAAGCAACACTTGAAGGCATTTTTCTGGTTAGTACCTGGAAATCAGGGGCAGGATCTGTTTTATCTTCATATTCTCACTTGCAGTTGAGTCTTCTGTATGGTGGACTCTTAATACTCGTTATTCAAATTAATCTCCATAATTTGAATATTGCAAAATTTAATCTCTTTCCTCAGAGTTAATGCTAAAGGCCGAGCATAGATTTAGAGCTATCAGCCTCAAAGTGTGCACCTGAAGTTATCATGAGTATTCCAAGTGCTGGATAAGAACATTTTACTTATGATAGGAATGTAGATCTTCACAACCTTTGGAATTCTGAGTTTGGAAATCACATTAAAGCTTGTTGATGGGATATTGCCCCTTGTTCCTGTTCATACCACAGTGTTGCTCTAAGATTGCTTGAAGAGCACAGAAATGTTAGGTAAGTTGTCTAGAAGCGATGTGGAAGAAACTTGCTAATTTGCTGATAATGTCGAAAATGCTCTCAACAACAAAAAATTCCTATCGTTGTTTATTGGGTTGGGGGAAAACACACACATAGATTTTTAAATGATCATTTTATAATATTAGCTGTAATCTTAGTTACTGAACATCTATTGTTTTTAAAATATTATGCAAGAATTTATTATTATGAATAGATTTGCTCTTGTGTATTTTAGCTCTGAGCATGTTCTTTATCAAACTGACACTATACAAGAAAATTATTTCTGAAAATAATGCAGTAATAGAAATATAGACTCTGCCTCAGGACAAAAATAAAGAATATAAAGGGTGTGATGCAATTTTATTATTGATCTTTTAGGTCTTTGGGTAGAATTTGATAAGAAAAATAGAGTAATCTCTAGCTATAGACAACTGTTTAAAATTTTTTTTTAAAATAAACAGAAAAACAAGTTTTCTTGCCATTATAATTAATAGTCAGTCTTAATTTTATTAAAAAAGTGTAAACAAGAACATATGTTGTGTTTTGTAACATGGTTTTAAGTATTGTATTCTGTTTGCTTCCCTAATTTCAGTTCTTCTATGAATCACAGTTAAGTTTAGAAAACAATTGACAAATGCAAATGTAAGGAAAACAAAATGCAAGCAACCTTCCTATCTTTTCCTATGGTTCCCTAGCAATACAACTGCTACGACAGTCACAAATTATAATGTAAAGTGCTTTGAGCAGGCTTAATGCATTCCTCCATTCTTAAATAAAGCACCTTTCTTTTCACTGCGCTGTAAGATGAAGACATTCTCTTTTTTTTCAAGAAAAACTGAAAATAAGTTGCTCATTACTGTTCGAGTAATATATGTAATTTGAGAAAATTTATGGAAAAATGAAAAAAAAAAAAACAGCTACAAAGTATAGCTGCACTGTCAAAATGACTGTTAAACTGAGTATAATGATTACACATGGCTGGTGGTGAATTTGTTCCTAGGCTGTCTGAAAGCTAATGCAATAAGTCATTGCATTTAAAAATGTCTTTTGTGATTATAGACAACATGGTGACCTTCGTCAGTAATGTCTGCACTTGGAAAGCCTTACGCTGTGGCCCTATGAACCTTAGAATCAGACATCTCGCTCTAAAAGTAGAAGTGAAATATCACCCACTTTATTCTATGAATGAAGGTGGGTGAATACAATGATACATCACATGCATTGTGAAATATCTTTAAAATGGGCCAAGTTTGCTCTTAAATCACACAAAATGCAGTTATACATCTATTGTTTCCCTTCTCATGACTATCTGACTTTTGATTCATAGGAAATTCCTTGCAACCTTTGAGTAGATTTTAATGTCCTAGGCCAAACATATAAAAATGTAAATGATGGATTGTGCATATTTACTTTAATTGGACCTATATACTTCTGATCTGATTTATCCCTTTAAGGCCACGTAATTACATCAACATAACTGAAAAGGGTCAAACATTCATTCAAGCTATGCCATTGAAATGGCAGGTTATTTTTGCTTCCTTGAATTCTTTCTTAAAACAAAAGAAAGGCAAAATTCTGACATGAGGATTGGGATTTAAAGGGTCAGGAAAGTGTCAGGGAAGTGGTCAAAGCTTTGTAAATAAAAGAGATTGAACATAATATTATTTAAAATATAGAACTATTATGCATCTCATTTTAGAAGTGTCAATCCTAAAGATATACATATATAAATATGACTCATTAGCATTCCCTATTTCAGCATATTGCTTAGTCTGAACGCATTTCCTTGTGTTTTTCTGTCAGTTGTGTCCTGTTTGAATTGAATCTCACTAATTCATAAAGACATTTTCTTAGTAAGAAAAGGCTTTTCAACTCCAGCTTTCAGTAGTCACAGTAGCAAACTAACTACATATGTCTGCAATGACTACTCCAATTTCACTTAAATTAAAAAGGAAGATCATTCTTTTAGTACCATTATTAGAACATTTTGGTTCTGAGTTATTATTGGCCTCAATAATCAGTTTAATAAAAATTGTAATCATAGTCTTAAGGTATTAATAAGATTGCAAAGAAGAATTTGATATTTTGAGTGTAGTTGTTTTATCCATAAATAATCAGATTCTATCTCTGGATGTATTAGAGTCTCTTGTTTTCTGTGAATCACTGAAATATTAGTTTGCTTTTATGAAAACATACACAACTTGCATAGTAGCTAGTTGATTTAATTGAAGAGCAAATATATCCCAGATTGTGTTCATGGAATCATTTAACTTTCTGTAACAACAAGATCTTTTTTCCTGCTTTCTAATTTATAGACATTCACCTCTTTGTCAACATTTCCAACCTTATCTCCAGTAATAGTTTTACATAGGTGTATCTGTTTTTAAATGTAGATATATAAATCCATTTATGACAAGTTTCTTCTGGTCTTATCAATTTGTGGCCACAATTGTGTTCACATTTCTAATAACTCAGAATACACTGGCTTTTTCCCAGACATGCAACCAAACCACCAGAAGAGTCCTCTAACTTTTCTCCCAAATCACCATACAGATCAGACCTCTTCAGGAGAATCTAAAGCTTGCTGGACTTGAGTTCTGATCCCTGAAACCCACAGCACAGAGCTTCCACTCCATGGGGACCACCATGTCCCAAAGGCAATGCCAATTTTCCTGGGCATTCCTGTCCTGCTAATTCTATCAGTATGCCCAATCCCTGCTACCTCTGTCAGACACCACCACCAAGTCCTGCTGAGCTGTGCTGCTTCCACTCTCATTGTCCAAGAATGCTCTGCAGCAGACCCTGGTGACATAAGACAGATGTCCTGTGCCTTCCTTTCTGTATAATGTACCAAAATATAGATGTTTACACCTTAAAAACAGAGATTGCATCATTTTCTGTTAGTTTCTTCTCATGGGGTACCCCCTTCTCCTTTGACCCAAGCTTTTGTTTAGTAGGAATTTCTTATGTATCCTGAAGTGTTCATGCATATCTAAACTTATATGTAAATGTGTTAGGACCTACTGTACCCCATCATCTGTCTATTTATCTACCTGTCTGTCTATATATCTATCATAAATTTGTCAATTTATGTCCCTCCCAACCACCCTCCCTTCCCCCTTCCCTTCTTCTCCCTCTCTCTCTTCCCCATTCAACAACCCAGTTAGGTTTTTCTCCCTTCTTTCTTTGCTACTATTCTCAATCAATTCCGTTCTCTGATAGAGGAGATAAAAAGAAGTAGACAAACCAAAATTTGGTACAGTAGGATAGAAAATCTCAGAACATTATAACTTATGAACATCTTCAAACAGAATAATGTCTTCTGAGGATGCTTTAAATTGAGCCATTCTCTCTAATCTAATTATCTGCATACTGTTTCATAGCCAGTGGCTGGAAACGTATCATGGTTATTTGATTGGAATTGTGCTGGGCTTATGAAAAACAATAGAATAAACAGAAATAAATGAGAGCAAACAAACCCCATATGAAAAATCTTCTTAGATTATATTAGTTTTATTTGGCTTAGTATCTGAATTTCCTATATACAAGTTTACATAGTTCGAGTCTATGGTTTTTATTGCATCATTGTATCTACATTCAAGCGTCAGTGCATCACTGAAGACAGACTTGTATATGTTGTGTAACAATCATCATCTCAGCAGTTTAGCAGACTAAAGCTGTGTTTCCCACCCAAACTACATGCATCTCAGCCCAATGGGGCACTTTGCTTCATATTGTCCTCACCAGGGACATAGGCTGGCAGAGCTTCTATCACCTGAAACACCTCCAAACCCTGTGGTAGATAGGGAATTTAGCAAATTATGCACTGGCTCCTAACACTTATGCCTGGGAGCAGCCCAAGTAGCATACTCATGCCTGACCTCAAAGGCATGGAGAATTTATTGGAATACAAGAATATTTGTAAACAAGCCAATGATATCCATCATTGACCATTCCAGTCATTGAATATTCAGCCCATTTGTCTTCTGAGATTAAAGCTACATTTTCCCCATGCTCAAGGAATATGATAAAAAATTCCACTTAAGCAAACCAAAGTCTAATGATCCACAGTAATCCATACCAAGTCCATATGCAAGGACCTGTAAACTAAAATGACACAGTGTCTACCTTACTTGACAAAATGATTGGACAAGAACATGGTAATTGCAAAAAGAACCTTTCATTTTTGAAAAAGATAAGGGAAGACACAAGAGATGATAATTTGTAACAATGATAAGGAATAGGAAAATCATTCCATTGAGACCTGGTTTTAATCTTGGTTTTGCCCAGTCTTTTCTTTGGCCTGTGTCCCCATCTCTAGGAGAACCATCTTTCATTATCCTATTGATCACACTGCAGTTGACGTTGGGACATGCATTTCTTGGAGAAGCTGAGCAGCGTTTTCAAGCCCCTTTCTGTACAGGCAAATGGGGATTCAGGGATCATTTTAATTCTCAATTAATTGCATGTTCTTTTAATTAAGGCTCATGAGTTCAAGTTCTCTTTGTTAATATAATCATCTCACCCCAGTTGGATACCAATCCATTTGATTCCCACTCCTGTGCCAATAGTCATTCCCACAGATATCTTGTAAAAAATCTTTCTGCTTTTTATCCCATGCCTGTCTCATTTTCTCTTTCTATTACTATCACAACTAGATTGCATGTCTTTAGCCAATCTAGTTTCAGCATACCCTTATTCATTTTGCCAAAACCCATTTGTCCAACTGAAATATTGTTCTGGTGACTTTTTATTTTGCAATACCTTAATCTATTTAAATATGCAACAATAAATATGAAAGCTCACTTGATCCTTCCTGCAAAATTTAATTTTAATAGACTTTCACTACTTCTAGAATTTCTCCTTTTTCCCTTTGTTTAGCTGACAACATGGTCTTTAGCAATCTCCTATATTTGTGATATTGCTTTATCCCCTTTCATTCCTGCTTGAAAAGTGACCAACCTTTTTTCCCCTAAATTCGTCTTTGATTGTTTTCAGCACTCCAGGACTAAAAGTCTCCTCCCAGAACTACATGTCTCTTGGGTATGTGATGTGCCTCCTAGGTTAATTCTGGCAAAGGTTTTATCAATTTTTTTTTCCTCTGCTTAATGACTTATTATCTTTCTAGCCACCATCATCTGTTTTATCCTGCCACTTAACTGTGAAATCAATGTGAAACATTTTAGAAAATTTCTGTTAGAGGAGTGCTCACAGCTAGGAACCGATATGTGTATAAGTCAGTTTTTAAGCATAATCCAGTTTATCCTGGATTAAAAGAAAAAGCATCTCAGAGATTTAAACAGCAAAGTTTCATTCCTTGCTCTACTATTCATCTAATCCATTATGTGTTAAGGTGTGGCTCTGTTCCCTGTCATCTTCCCTTGTGGTTGTAGGATAAAGCATTGTTTGATGGAATGGCAGAGGGAAAGGTGATACAGGGAAGCATGCATTGGCTCTTACAGTTTTCATCTGGGAGTGACATATGTCTTGTCAAAATAAATAAGGACAACCCCAATGAGAACAGGTCTATTTATTCAGATTTTGCTATAGCAAGGGAGTCAGACACCATCTCTTGCACTTGGCCAAGACTCAACCAGCAGGGATGTAGGAAGTCTTTCTAGTGGAAAATGGGAAGACTTCAAGTATGCTGTCATTGGAGACTGATGGCATGGGGGAGCAGGAAGAGCTCCTTAGAAAAGGGTCATTCTAGTGGCAGGTTGTGAGAGTGTGTTTTTCTTGCTCCAGTTGCTCCTAATTTGGAGGAGGGGGCAAAAAAATTAGGGATGTTGGCAGTCATTGGATGAGTTCTGATTGTTCTGGGCCAATCACTGCAGAAGTTAGGATTTGGCTTCCTGGGCTGGTTGCTACAGAGGTTGTGGGTCGTGGCTCCATTTTCCTATGTGGTTTGACTATTGTTTGTTAGATATTCAGTCTCTCAATATCTTCTACTCATGTTTAGTGGTCAAAGTTACATGTCTTTACATGACTTTCTGGTGGAAAAGAACTTAAATATTGATTCATGTCTACTATAGTCAGTGATTAAGATTCAAGAATGGTTTTTAAATGCCACAATATATCTTTACAAAAACCCATAATGAAAGACAGTTCTGGCACAGTTACTTGCATATAAAACTTATGCAGAATTATTTCTTGGCAAAGTATATTTTTATCTCTTGTGCATATTTTTTGGTATAGTCACAGAGAAATTCCCATTTTATACTTAACAGTCAGTTGCTAGCAAACCTTCACAAGCAAAAATCTGAAAATATTTTGGTAAAAAATATGTATATACATAAAGTTACACAGACATGGGCGTATACAAACACACACATACATATACGTACATACACATACATACCCATGCACATATACATGCTTACATAAAACAAATCTCATTAGATCAAAGGAAGTTAACCATGTGGATGTTTCTAACTGTTATTCCATTGTGTCAACTCTCTAGTATCTAGGCCATTGGCCAGATAATCTGAAATAGAGTGCAGAAACACAGGCTAAAGGAAAGTAAAGCATTTTTAATGAATATATATTTCATTTAGCATAATGCAAACAGGGTCTTTACTAACATGAATCTATTGTCTTTGATAAACATAACACCCAGCGTCTATTTTTTATGTTTTATGTAGTTAATAACATATTCAATTTTCACCTGTAATTTTGCTATTTAACTAAACTATCCAGTTTATACCATAGAGCATATGATTTCACATAGCATTAAATTTACAGCAGATGGTTCAAAATTAAATGACAAAAGTCAAACTTTTCATTGTCAAATGATTCCTATTTTAATGAGAAATATTCATTTTTTTGTTTTTTATAAGTGTCCTGCTTATTTATTAATTTGTGGTAGAATGCCCACATAAAACATTATTACGAATATACAGCTGTGCAAAATGAGAGAGTACTCAAGTACAAATAGGAGACATGATTTTTTTTTTTAAATAAGTACTTAAACAATTGAAGCTCCTGCAAGCATTTGGCTTGAGAGTTCCTAGGTCTGGTAGCTTAGCTGCCTCACCCATGGCCCCACATTGATGGCCCCCAGTAATCAAAAGATGAATCTGCGGTGCCAATGTCCACTGTAATCACAATGACCTTTTCTAGAACTTTCCCTAGCCCTCTACAAATTTGATCTGCCTAGGTCAAAGCAATAGGAATGTCTTGAAGGTCAGTGGTCTGTAATGATTAAGTAATGGTTCTACATCATTCTCTTCATTCCCATTTCTAGTTAGACACACTTGGGCGATTTTCTTCAATTCACCATTCAGAACCAGCGCAAAGCTCTGAGAACATTGGACCATGTGCCCTTGAAGAAGTCTTTGCCACCTTCAAATGTGAAAATCTTCTTCCAGCAATTGACAGTCCCCCTACACATAATATCAGCTCAGTTGCGACCAGACTGCATCACCATCTGTCGCCTCAAGGTGTGGAAGGGGTGGGAAACCACACCAGGCACAGCTGTCACGGTCTGCACAATCATGCAGCACACCACAATGTGTGTATTCTTGGGGTCAGGCTGCATCCCTTTGGCTGTATCACACATGCCAAAATAGGCTGCCCTGGGGATGATGAAACCTTGCACACAGACATTGAAGTCCAGGTACAGGCCTCAGATACCATCAGACTGTGATTTGCACCAGACAGTCTCCCAGGCCTTCGAATTCTCTTTCTGCCCCAGATTTCCCAACATCAGCCACCAAACAGGTTCTGGAGAAATCCAGTGCATAGATGAAGCGAAGAGAAGTAGTTCCAGCTGCCACACAGGAGGCCAGGTTGCCAGCAAAATCCCTCTAGAACTGCCCCAAAGCACCTCTTTCACTTATCCTTAAAGGCAAAGTTGAGGGCTTGGGTGGGGAAGTAGCAGATGATGTTGACCAAGTTACCCTTCCAGAAGGAGAGAATGCTCTGCTCCTTGGGAAGGCAGACTGTTCAGTCCACGATGTCTTTGTATTATTTGTTAGAGGCTGTCTTTTGTTCAAAACTGGCATGTCATACCTGCAGCAGCAGCTTGGCCCATGGTCCTGGTAACATGTGTCTAATTCTATGCCAATGGCCCTACAAGAACAAATTATCCATTCCCCCCAATCACTGTAGACATGGAATATGGCCCACTGCCCAAGCTTGCAGCAGCTTTTCTGTCCCTCCACTGCCTCCCAAAGCCCCACATCGTCTCCTCTCAAAGAAGACACTGCATCTCTTTTGCTTTTTCTCCAGGGTCAGTCTGTCCTTAGAGTTCCAACTCCCTTAATGCTTTGTAACTCATAAGGTATGACTCCCAATTGAACAGAATAAGTGTCACCTGGAAAACCGATTAAAATGCAGACACTTGGGCCACAGATCTTAATCCAGTGAGCCTGCAAGGGGTCCTGGACATTTTTATCTGTACTTCTTCCTTAGGTAATTCCAGTGCAGATATTGTCAGACTTCAGCAGGAAAGCCAGGTAATGGGTTGATAATTTCAGTATGGGCAACAGCAACCCCATACTTTTTCTAAGATTTTGTTCTTTGATATTTGACTACCTATTAGACCTTTCTGTTTGGACATCCTACCACCATTTCAATCAAAACATCTCTACAATTTAACTCATCAAAAGTGTTATGTAACAGTGAACTCTCCTTCTTCTCTATAATTGCTTCAGAAACCCAAGCTCAAACTGACAACCCACTTACTTTCTTACTGCTGTGGCAATAAGCACAAAAATTGTAGGCAACTCAAATTTATGATATGCAACATGGAAACTCCAATCATCTTCAGGATTTTCTAGACACTTGCCGTGTCCATCCTTGTATCAAACCTCATTCTATTTCCTGCACTGTACTTCACATAATGTGGTATCCACATTCCTCTCACACAACGGGACTTTCCAGCCACGAGACTTTTGCAAGTAGGTTTTTTCTGCTTGGAGGCCTCTCTGCTCTGGCTTCGTGTGGTTCTTCTCATCCCTAGGGTCTCAACACAAGGGTTACCTCTGCCAAGAAACCTTTCCTGAATCTCTTTGGAAATGTGCCTCCACTCTCCACCCACACCACAGCCAGTGCGATCTCATCACCCCAGCATTTCCCTCAACATTGCTGGCACAATTTGTATTGATCTTCTTTTTTACTGACTTTCTGCCAGCGACTATGTGTAAGCACTTGAATCCAGGATCTTGTTTTGTTTTCTTTCCCTATATGCACAGTGCCTTTTATAATGTTGGGTATAGAGAAGGTGTTCTGTCAGCAATATTTGAATGACAAAAAACAAGGGAGAAAGGTGGGAGGGAGGGAGGAAGGAAGGAAGGAAAGATGCTTTCTCCTTTGCTTTCCATGCACATTCAATCATTAAATTCATCCTGCATCTTTAGCATCCCTCAAGTCCCTTTCCTTTCTCATTTTTTATCCTATCCTAACATTATCTGGTCCTTTAGCAGCTTTAGTGGCAAAATACTTTGTTCAGACATTGATTCATTTCGTTTTCCCTGTGCAATAACAGATTAAAAGAAATTGAGAGGTTTTTCTTCCAAATAACCAGGGCATTAATTTAGAATTTTGAGCTTCCTTGCACCAAGGTAGTTGATGGAATTAATATCTGCACCTTGTTTAAGACCTTCCAGAATGCCTCCATTGAGGGCTTTCCTGGCTAGGCCTGAGATTTCATTTCAACCTGGTTCATTCATCTCCTGGTGGAGATAAAGCCAAATTTAATACAAGTAAAAATATGGTGGTCAATATGCTTGAATGTCCTAGAGAAAACGTATGTATATTATCCTGTATTACTAAATCACTTTTTAGAAGGACCTATTTCTAGCAATTACGTTCTACACAGTTAACAAATTAACAACAGTTTTGCAGTGGCTAGGGCTTTCCTAAGACAGGAATACCAAGAGATGTCACAGAGGCTGCACGGGCCAGGAATATGCAATTGATGAGATGACAGCAGGCTGAGGAACTTTGGGAGACCCTTGGGCCTGGTTCTGCACACTTCTTCATATAGAAAATGGGGAATAAAAGCACTTACCCATAGGACTCTCATGAGAAGTTAGTGAGCTACCACATGAAAAGCGTTTAGGAAATGCTCTTAAATATTATTTATTATAAGTTAATTTAGCATTTGAGATTTTTCATATCTGGCCTTAACCAAGTTTCTTTGAAAGTTTTCCTAATTACTCTTATGCTACGTTGATCTCCTTCTCTCAATTTTGTGATTACTCACGATGCTAAATCATTTTTCCATTTTAAATGATGATTACTGGGTCAGGGAATGATGGCTCAGTGGCAGAGGTCTTGCCTGTCATGCTGAAAACCTGAGTTTGTTTCCCTGTGTCTTCCCACCTAAAAAAAAATGCAAATTATTACTTTCATTATAATTACAGGTGCCAATTATATGCTAATAAGTTATCCTTTTCTATGTCTCCTAAAGTCTTTTTATTATGACTTCATAATGTCATTGATTGGGGTTGATTATTTCTTGTATTTATTGTATTGCCAATTTTAATAAAGATAAGGGCCTGCACTAAATTGAGTTGGGTTTTGAATTTCTAGCTAAGAAGATTATCACATTCACATGCTCTCACCACCACCCTGTGCTGGGAAGTGCAATGGGATTTGGCAGGTGTACTGGACCCTTCCAGATAAATATGGATTTTACCCATCAATCAAAAATTAGCAAGTTGTTAATTATTAAAACAAATATTAAATTAGTAAATAAATAGCACATGCAAAATACTATTAAAATTATTTCAGATAACAAAGATAGTGATTTTAAACTGTTCTGTGGATGCATGCCTTTAAAATTCATTTTATTTTTGCTGTCATTTGGTAACTACACCACTGTCACTCTTTCAGAGACTCTATCAAGAAAATCATG
Organism: Tamandua tetradactyla; assembly: GCF_023851605.1. Taxonomy (NCBI): domain Eukaryota; kingdom Metazoa; phylum Chordata; class Mammalia; order Pilosa; family Myrmecophagidae; genus Tamandua; species Tamandua tetradactyla. The sequence continues at coordinate 92,781,832 of NC_135332.1, forward strand.
ATGGCATAAGAATTAGTTTTGCTAAATCCTTAATTTTTGCCTCCTAAATTTGTGTATATATTGACAAAGATGAGCTAAATCTATTTTTTTCGGTGAAATTCTTGCCCATATCTATCTAAGGTTTGATACGGTTATGATTTTTCCAACAAATGCAGCTTTTAAAAGATGATCTCATTTACTAATCTTAATAAAAATAAACACAAATGTAATTTGGGTGCTCCTTAACTGATTGTTTTCATTCTCTTAACTTATTTAGAAATGTTCTCTCTTTTTATTTAAAATCACGCTTCAGTGCAAGCTTGCTTTTGTATCTTTTCTCTTGATTTTTTAAATGAGTGAAGTGCACAGAGTGTGGGAGCATTTCAACAATCCCAAATCTAATTTTCTGTTTATTCAGTTTTCTTCCCTGTAAAATGGGGGTAATTTGATCTGCCCTGTCAAAGCATTATGCCTGTTGCAATGAACTGTCTGCCGCAGATCTATCATAATTTTTGATTGTCAATTTCAATCCAATCACTATCAATTAAATTAGCATTTAGAGGGGTGGTATTAAATGTTTGATAACCATGCAGTGGACACTTCTTGTAGATTATTGGCTATTTTGAAGAATACCTAATGATACTTAGAAATTCTGTGATGTTGTACATTTTTGTGCTAATAAATTGTCCTCTTTGAGCACTGCTGCCATACAAGCCACGCCTGAAGAGCACCAACTTTGATGTCTACCTGTGTTCCATTCTTCAGCTTTCAATTAAGTTCAATACATATTCAAGCAGAGTCTTGGTCCTTCACGCTGGACTCTACAGAGGAAACAGAGTGCTTCTTGACTTAAAGCAGGTTAAATTTTATTTGGGTATCGGATGGAGAATAAAAAGTGAACAAGCAGAAATTTCCTTCAATTTCATGTAATCCCATAACAGAGGTATCAGAGGCATAGAGAGAAGGGAACAGAGAGAGGCAGTATCCAACTCATCTAGGCTGGGGAGGAGAAAGGGAAAACGCTTTGGTGGGTAGCAATGAGAGCTTTTCAGACATTTCTATCAGCACATTTTACTTGGCAAGAGTCGGTGAAGGATTAATGAAGTGATTTTTTGGGGGGGGGAGGCGAGGCTAATGTAATAGATTTGAGGGGCTGTAAAATGTCTGCATTCATACAAGCAAAATGATTATTCTTTTGTCTCCTAGCAGGGTAACATTTTCCTATATGAAACAATTATAGCATAAACAGGCATCTCATCCAAGAAGCCATCATTAAAACAGAAATACGTGACCTTGAAAGTGCTAAACATCCCTGGTCGATGGGTAGCCCTTTCTTTTTAGTGTTCTTTCCACATTATTGTAGAATGGACTGCAAATCTGTGGAAAGACACCTCACGGTAGGTCAGTATCCACAAAATCAAGAAGATCAGCACAGAAAGCCTTGGGTGATTGATACATCACTTGACAGGCTGTGTGAACAGAACACACAATGGGTGGGTAAGTCAAAGAGAAGTGGGGCAGAGAACACAAAAGGAAGAAAGATGTTCCAAATGCACAACTCTATGGCTACAATACTACTTGAAATGTATGCCAGAGACCATCCCTGAAGCCCATACTCGCCTCATAACTGTTATGCAAAATTCAAATGTTCATGCAAAGGAACAACTTATGCGGAGGCGGACTGGCTAATATGTTCTAGTCACTCATATTTATGAATGTTCTTGCTGCTCCTTTAGAATGAGTTGATTTCAGTCTACTGAAAAGAATGGCAATTGTGCCAATTGCTAAGCTGAAAAAATAATAGATATTTCTTTGCAGTGTGCAGCAGTAGATAATAAAATCACCTTGAAACTGTGAAATTTAGCAAAAGAAAATTAATGGATGTTTTGCATGGAATAAGAACAATAAAACATCTCAGTTAGTCTTATTTCAGACAAAAGAGATCTATAGTACCAAAAAGATTGAGCTATACTGGGAATAAAGTAAATATTAAAATAAATATTAAACATTAAAAATAAAGCCTTTAAACAGGGTTTATGTTCTGCTTTACACTCCTCCCAATGGATGCCTAATGAGGAAAGGAAAGGAAAAGTAAGGAAAGGGAAAGGAACAGAAGGGAACAGAAGGGAAGGAAAGCAGGGAATGAAAAGGAAAGGAGAGGAAAAGAAGGTAGTATTGGTATAAAACCATCAATGGTTTTTCCACAATTATTTCTCAAGAGAAGTCAAGAGATGAGATTCAGTTTTCATTTTCCCCTAAAATGTCTTGCTAAGACCCACCATGAGGTATGCATAATTAAGAATGATTTGTACTTGTGGCAGATAGATTCAGTTGTCAACTTGGCCAGGTGAAGGCACCTAGTTCTGTTGCTATGGACATGAGCCAATGGTACGTGAACCTCATCTGTTGCTGATTACATCTGCAGTCGGCTTGGAGGTGTGCCTGCTGCAATGAATGCTGTTTTACTTAATTGGCTGGTGCTTAAATGAGAGAGCTCAATGTAGCACAGCCCAAGAAACCCAGCGTACCTCATCTCAGCACTCGCAGCTCAGCTCACGCCTTTGGAGATGAAGAAAGAAATCACCCTGGGGAAAGTTGTTGGAACCCAGAGGCCTGGAGAGAAGGCCAGCAGAGACCATCTCTGTGCCTTCCCATGTAAGAAAGAACCTCAGTGGAAAGTTGGCTGCCTTTCCTCTGAAGAACTAACAAAATAAATCCCCTTTTATTAAAAGCTAATCCATCTCTGGTGTGTTGCATTCTGACAGCTAGCAAACTAGATCAGTACTCTATCAAAATAAAGTAAATGTATTGACTTTAAACAAAATCTTCTCCAAGATTTCAGCAAGTTTCCAGGACTTGGGTTTACCTGAATGTCTAAGTATACACTAAGTCACATGAAAGAGTTCATCTGTTTTTAAAAGTTATAGCATTTTACATTCCTATCAGTGAACAATTAAGAATATCAGTTGCCATTTATCCTATCCAACATTTTTTTTAACTTTAGCCATTTTAGCATGAGGATATTCATATTATTTTGTAGTTTTAGTTTGCATTTCCATGATAATTAATGATGGTGAGCATCTTGTCATATCCGTATTGTTTATATATAGAGTCTGTTAAAATCATTTGCCTGTTTTTCTGAGCTTATATGATTGCCTCCTTTTAAATGTGTTGGGTTTTTTAAAAATATATTTTCTGTAGAAAACTTTGGTTGAATTTATGTTTTGCAGATATTTTAACTAGTTTGTGTGTTTTTAAATTCTTATCAATTTTTTTTTTGTGGTTTGTCCTTATTATGTCCTATGTAAGAAATCTTTGCCTACTATATGTTCATAAAAAAAAATTTCTCCTGTTTTGTTGTAGAAATTTTAGTTTAGATTTACCTTACAGTGTATGATCAATTATGAATGAATTTTGGCTTGAGGTGTGAAGTAAGAAATGAGGGTATCTTTTATTCTCATATAAATATAAAGTTTCCCAGCCCCATTTGTTGAGAAAATAAATGGTCTTTTCATAACTTGCCTTTGTGAATTATCAATTCCTCTTTGACCCTTTGTGCGAAGAATACTCTAAGGAAGGTACTGTATGCCCTATGACTTTCATTTGTTTTTCAACAATGTTTCAACTCTTCTATATGTTTCCATATACATTTTGATGTTTCTCATTTCTACAAAAATGAAGTGTGTTGGTATTTTTTGCCCATTTTTTGTTTATTAGAAAAATTGTGGAGTACAAAACCATAATGCATAAAATATAAGATTCCCATATGCCACCTTATTATTAACAATCTGCATCAATTTGAAATTCATCACCCTGATGATTTGAACATAGCACATGTACAATTGTGTTATAAACCATAGTCCATGTTTCAACTTAGGGTTCACTGTAGAGTGACAGCGATGGAATTTTAAAATTATTTTTGTTCAGTTATCATTTAAACAATCTAACATTTCCCCCCTCTAGTCACAGTCAGACATATATTTCAGCGCTGATATTCTCATTCACAGTGCCGTGCCACCATCACAACCCTCCATCACCAAAGCTCCCCATCATTCTGAACAGGAACCCAGTACGTTTAAAGTCCCAACTTCCCATTCCCTCCTCCTACCCTGTTCCATGGTAACCTTTATTCCAGATTCTGATTCTATGAGCTTGCTTATTCTAATTATTTCAAATCAGTGAGATCATCCACTATTAGGCCTTTTGAGGTGGGGCTTATTTCACTCAATATGTTGTACTCAAGTTTCATCTACATTGTTGCATGTATTAGGACTTAATTCTTTTTTATGGTTGAATAATATCCCATTGTATGTGTATACCACACTTTATTTATCCAATCATTAGTTGATGGACACTTGAGTTACTGCGTGGTTTGGTAATTTTGCATAATAATTCTATGAACATTGGTGTGCATATATCTGTTTCAGTCACTGCTTTTGTTTCTTTTATATATATATGTAGAATTGTGATTGCCAGTCATGTTGTAGTTTTATGCTTTACTTTCTGAGGAACCACAAAACTGTCATACATAGTGGCTGCACCATTTTACCTTGCCACTACAAATGAATAAGGATTTCTATTTATCTACATCATCTCCAGCATTTGTTATTTTCTTCCACAGAATTAGTTTGCCTTTTCACTCTTTGAAACACAAAGGTTTTTAATTTTGAAGAGTTCTTGCTTATCTATTTCTTCTTTCAATGCTTGTGCTTTGGGTGTAAAGTTTTAAGAAACCATTGCCTAACAAAAGATCTTGAAGAGCTTTCCCTACATTTTTCTTCTACAAGTTTTATAGTCTAGGTTCTTAAATTTAGGTCTTTGATCCATTTTGAATTAATTTTTGCATAAGGTGTGAGATTGGGGCCCTCTTTCATTCTTTTAGATACGTATATCCAGTTCTCCCAGCACTATTTATTAAAAAGACTATTCTTTCCCAGCTGAGTGTACCTGACATCCTTGTCAAAAATCAGTGATTGATGACAGAAACCCCCCTGGGAAGTGGTTCCAGGATATGAGTGAACAGAGAGGGACTTTTACATCATATATGGAGGATCTAGATGAAAAAGTGGAGCAATTATTATTGAGAGGATGGGGTGAATTTATGACTCACCTGGGTCAGGCTTCAATGCACAAGCCAGAATGGATGCCAAAGGAGTGGCATGCTCCCACACTCCTACCTCCGCAGCCAACTTAGGAGATCTCTTTGAGTTCTAACGCTGGAAATTCCCATGGGGAAACTGGTAAGCAGCTGACTTGGTTTACCTATGTACAGAGGCCTTGCTGCTGGTGCATAGTGCTTATTCCTGACCCCTGAGGCAGGACATAGTGGGCACCTTGTTTTGGCAGAGATTGGGTGACTCTACCCTCAGGAGGAGTGGGGCTAACACAGAGCACAACTGATCTGACAATTCACAAGCAAAAGACACTCCCTGGGTCCCACCACCTCTCACCTTTCTCCGTGAAAGACCAGACACTCATGGCATGCATGGGCTTAGAGGTGGGGAGAAGGGAATGAACTGCACTGCATTGCCAGGCACTTCCAACCTGGCTGTGGGTAGGGGAAGTAGAAACACTCAGTCCCACAGCCCAAGATCACTCCATGCAGGAGCCTGGGGACCAACAGACCCATCATGTGCACAAGTAGATTTTTTGCCAAGCACCGCCCCCCCCACCAGCCTTCGGGTTGTCAGCTTTCATTGTTCATGAGATCTGCGGCTTTGACTAGGTTTGTAGCTGGTCTCTATGATACTCAGCCCACTGATGCAATCTGGGAGATGTTTGCCTGAGAGAAAGAGGTGGCCCCAAAGTGCCATCTGCTGCAAAGATGCAGAAAATGCAGTCTGTTAAATTGCCTTTGGCCCCAGCTTTTAGCAGATCTTCAATTAGAGTTGCATTTCTTGCTTGAGGTTCTGGGCCTTGGTTTGGCAGGGAATTATTGACAAAACAAGTGCAAAAGGAGACCCTCAATGCAAACCCAAGCAACAACAAAATTTTAGCTGAGTGAGGCAAATAAACTTTCAAAATAACCTTACCAAGATAAGTAAATAACATGAAGTCAGTAGAAAATCACAAAGCACATGAAGATGCAAGAAGATATGGCCCACCCAAATTACCAAATTAAAACACCAGAGGGGACAGAATTTGGAACAAGTAATCAAAGATGCTCATACAAATCTCTTAAATATGTTCATTGGATTGGCTAAAGACATAAAGGGTATGAGAAGGCACTAGAAGAGTTTAAAAAATAATTTGAGAGAATAGAAAAATAGAGATCTTATGAAAACAAAAGGTAATGCAGATTAAATTAAAAGTATACTAGGGACATACAACAGCAAATTTGAAGCAGCAGAAGAAAGAATAAGTGAACTAGAGGACAGGACAACTGAACTTGAACACACACAAAAATAATGGTGAAAAAGATGGAAAAAATTGAATTGGATCTCAGGGAAATGAAGGACAACACAAAGCACAGAAATATAAGAATCATTTGTATCCTAGAAGAAGAGAAGAGTAAAGGGCTAATAAGATTATTTGATGATGGGCGGGCCACGGTGGCTCAGCAGGTAAGAGTGCTTGCCTGCCATGCCTGATGACCCGGGTTTGATTCCTGGTGCTGCCCATGTAAAAAACAAACAAACAAACCAAAAGATTATTTGATGAGAAAATTGGAGAAAACTTCTGAACTCTTATAAAAGATACAGATAATCAAATAAAAGAAACCAAATGAACTTCAAGTAGAATAAATCTAAATAGACCCATGCCAAAAATCTATGTTAATCAGACTGTCAAATGCTAAAGAAAAGCAGAAAGTCCTAAAAACAACAAGAGAAAGCAATTGATCACATACAAGGGAAGCCACATAAGAGAGACTTCTGACTACTCCATGAGCACCATGGAAGCAAGAAAGCAGTGGTATGACGTATTTAAGATTCTGAAGGAGAAAACTTGTCAGCCAATAATACTCTACCTAGCAAAGTTTTCCTTCAAAGGTGACAGTGAGATCCAAATTTTCACAGTCAAACAAATGCTGTGAGAACTTATTCCTGCCCCTGCACAAAATAGTAGTTCTGTAGGCTGAAAAAAACACACAGTAAGAAAGGGGAGAGGTCTGGAGGAGGGCACAGAGTAGAAAAATATTACTAAGCATTACTTAAAGGATAAACTGAGAGAAAGGAAAAATATATATAGATCTGACCAACAAAAACCAAGGATAAGGTGATAAATTCAAGAACTGCCTTTACAGTAATAACTTTGAATTTTAAAGGATGAAACTCTCCATTTAAAATATATGATCCATCTGTATCCTGTTTGCAAAAGACTCATTCTAAATCCAAGGATACAAATAGACTGAAAGTGAAAGGATGGAAAAAGATACTCCACACAAGGTGTAACCAAAAGAAAGTAGGAGTAATTATACTAATATCAGACAAAATATATTTTAAATGCAAATATGTCATAAGAGACAAGGAAGAATACTGCATATTAATGAAAGGGACAATTCACTAAGAAGAAATAACAATCATTAATGTATATGCAGCCAATCAATGAGCTCCAAAGTATATGAGTCAAATCCTGACAAAACTGAAGACAGTTACTGATGTTTCAACAATAATAGAGGGGAATTTCAATACACCTCCCTCTTCTATAGATAGAACAACCAAATAGAGGCTTAATAAGGAAATAGAGAACCTAAATAATATAAGTGAATTACACTTAACAGATATATAAAGATCATTACACTCCAGACACCAGGATATGCATTCTTCTCCGGTGCTCAGGGAGCATTATCCAGGACAGAGCAAGCATATTTTAGAGCATAATAAAAGGTCTAATACATTTTAAAAGATTGAAATTATTCAAAGCACTTTCCATCAACACAGTGGAATGAGGGTGGAAATCAAGAACCACCAAGTAACCCAGAACTTTCACAAATATATGGATAATAAAATAATACTTTTTTTCTTTTTTTTGCATGGGCAAGCACCGGAATCAAACCTGGATCTTCAGCGTGGCAGGTGAAAATTCTGCTGCTGATCCACAGTGGTGCTACCCAAATAGTATACTTTTAAACAGCCAGTGGGATGGAACGGTAGTGCAGTGGGAGATGTTTAGCCCGCCATGCTAGAGGCCCAGGTTTAAGGCCTGGAGCTGGTACATGCTGAAATAGAAGAGGAGAGGAGATTTTTGGGCAGTGCAATGGTGGCTCAGTGGTAGAATTCTCACCTGCCATGCCAGAGACCTGGGTTCAATTCCCAGTGCCTGCCCATGTAAAAAAATAAAATAAAATAAGAAATAAACAACCAGTGAGCCAAAGCAGAAACTGAAAGAAAAATCAGTAAATATCTGGAGATGAATGAAAGCAAGAGCATAACATATCAGAACTTATGGGATGTAGCAAAGGTAGCACTGAGAGGAAAATTTATTGTGGTCAATGCATATATTAGAAAAGAAGAAAGAACAAATATCAAGGACTTAATTTCTCAACTGGAGGAACTAGAGAAAGAACAGCAAACCAATCCCAAAGCAAATAGAGTATTAAAGCAGAAATAAGTGAATTGTGAACAAAAACAATATAATCAATAAAACCAAAAGTTGGTTCTTGGAAAAAATAAAAAAAAATTGATGGATCCCTTAGCTAGGCCAACAAATTAAAAAAGAAAGAGATTGCAAATAAATAAAATCAGAAATGATAGGGTGGATAATTAACATGGAACCTGAAGAAATAAAATTAAAAAAACATAAGGGGATACTATGAAAAACTATATACCAACAAACTAGACAACTTTGATGTAATGGAAAAATTCCTAGAAATGTGCACAATCTACACTGACTCAAGAAGAAATAGAAGACCTGAGCAAACCAATCACGAGTAAAGAGATTCAGTCAATCATCAATATCATTCTTACAAAGAAAAGCCCAAGGCCAGACGGCTACACAAGGGTATTTTACCAAACATTCCAAAAAAACCCAACACCATTCCTGCTCAAATTCTTCCAATAAGTTGAGAAGAAAGGGACATTATCTAACTCATTTTAGGAAGCTATCACTCTATTGCCAAAACTGGATAAAGATACTACAAGAAAGGAAAACTATAGGCCAATCTTCCTAATGATAATTGATGCAAAAAATCACAACAAAATTATTGGCAAATCAAATCCAAAGGCATATTAAAAGAATTATATACCATGACCAAGTGGAATTCATTCCAAGCATACAAGGGTGGCTCAGTACAACAAAATAAATCAATATAATAAGACACATTAACAAATTGAATGGTAAAAATGACATGATTATCTTGATTAATGTTGAAAAAGCATTAGACGAAATTAAGCCTCCTTTTCACATAAAACACTTCAACAAGGTAGGAATTGAAGAAAACTTGCTCAATATGATAATGGGTGTATATGAAAACCCCATAGTCAGTACTTAGTGGTGAGAGACTGAAAGCCTTCCCCCTAAATTAAGTAATAATGCAAGGAGGCAGTATTTAGGTTCATGTGACAACTTGAACAAGTGATTGTATATGGTTGTTCTGGTACCATGGTCTTAAATCATGCAAAATCCATCTATGACTATATCTATGATGACATCTGTGGTCAGCTAAGCAGAGTGCCTTCCACAATGAAGGACATTTGATTTAATTAGATGGAGGCTTAAAAGGAGAGTCCAAGTCAGAACCAGCTCAGACTCAGACATTTGGAGATGCAGAGAGGAAAGGTCCCCAGGAAAGACTTTGAACATAGAAGCTGAGAGAGAGGGCCAGCAGATGTCCCTGTGTGTGTTCCCAAATTTAGTAATTTGCAACTAAATAAAGAACACTTTATAAAAGCCAATCCATCTCTGCTGTACTGCATTCTGTTAGCCTTAAAGCACTAAAACAGATGCCCACTGTCACCACTATAATTCAGTATTGTGCTAGAAGTTCTATCTAGAGCAATCAGGCAAGAAAGATTAAAAAAAAGACAGAAGGCATTCAAATCAGAAAGGAAGTAGTAAAACTCCTTATTTGTAGATGACATGATCTTACATTTGGGAGATTATGAGTAGTCTGTACAAAGCTACTTGAGCTAATAAATTCATCAAAGTGGTGGATGCAAGATTAATGCACAAAAACCAGAACATCTCTATATACAAACAATGACCAGAGGAGACAATTAAGAAAAAATTCCATTTACAAAAACAATTAAAAGAATAAAGCATTTAAGAATAAACTTAACTAAGGATGTAAAGGCCCTGCACACAGCAAACTATAAAACACTGCTAATAGAAATCTAAATAGGTAAAAGACATTCTGTGTTCTTGGCTAGAAGGTTAATTGTCATTGAGATGTCAATTCTGCCCAAACTAATCTACAGATTCAATGCAATATCAATGAAAATTCCAGAAGTCTGCTTTGAAGATTAGGAAAAGCTAGTTATCAAATTTACTTGGAAGGGAAAGGAATCTTGAATAGCTAAAAACATCCTAAAAAAGAAGAATGAAATGGGACAACTTACACTTCCTGATATTAAAAGTTACTATAAAACAGCAGTGGTCAAAACAACATAGTATTGGCACAGAAATAGAAACATTGATCAATGGAATCAGATTGAGAGTTCAGAAATGGACCCCTAGAACTATGATAAATTGATTTTGGGCAACAACTCAAAATCCAGTGAACAGGGACAGAAAAGTCTTTTTAGCAAATGGGACTGGGAGAACTGGATATCCATAGTAGGATAGGATTTAATAGGAATGAAAAAGGAACCCTACCTCACACCCTATACCAAAATTAACTCAAAATGGGCAAAAGACCTATATATATGAGCCAGTACCATAAAACTCCTAGAAGAAAATATAGAGAAACACCTTCAAGACCTAGTTACAGGAGGTAGTTTCTCAGACCTTACACCCAATGCACAAGAACAAAATTAAAAAATTGATAAATGGAAACTCACCAAAATCAAATGCTTCTTGCCTTATAAAGGACTTTGTCAAAAAGTTGATGAGGCAGTGAACTCAATGGGAGAAACATTTGGAAACCATATATCTGATAAGAGATTGATATCCAGTATATGTAAAGAAATCATACAACTCAGCAGCAAAAGAACAAACAATTCAATTATAAAATGGGCAACATAAATTAATTGTCATTTTTCTGAAGAGGAAATACAAATGGCTAAAAAGCACATGAAAAAAATGTTCATCCTCATTAGGTATAAGGGAAATGCAAATTAAAACTACAAAGAGATATCATTTTATACCTACAAGAGTGGCTGCCATTAAACAACAGGAAGCTCTACATATTGGAGAGGATGTGGAGAAATTGTAACACTTATTCATTTCCAATGGGAATGTATACTGGTACAGCTGCTGTGGAAGAGAGTTTGAAAGTTTCTCAGAAAAATAAATATTGTGCTTCCTTAGAGTCCGGCAATACTATGCAGTATATATCCAGAAGAGCTGATGCATTATCATCAACAGACATTTTCACAGTGATGTTTACAGTGACAATATTTACAGTTTCCAAAAGATGGAAGCAATCTAAATATCCAGCAACAGATGAGTTTCTAAACAAAATGTGGTATATACATATGATGGAATATTATGCAACCATAAGAAGAAATGAGGTCCTGAATCATATTGCAACATGCATAAACCTTGAGGACATAATGCTGAGTGAAGTAAGCCAGACACAAAAGGATCAATCTGGTGTCATTTCATTAATATGAAACCCCTGGAAAATGTATACTCAGAATATTAAAATGAAGAATATAGAGGGTGTAGAGATAGAGAGAAGCTAGAGAAGAGCAAGTAGTTACTTAATATACACAGCTTGTTAATGAGGTTGAACTTAAATGTATGGAAATGGATAGAGGTGATGGTAGTTAATTAGTGGGATTATAAAAAATAGTGCCATATTGAAGGTGAATATGATTGTAAGGGGTTGTTTAGAGCTATGTAGCTCACTGATTAACACATTAACATAAATAAATTTTTGCATGGATTACTTCAAAGGTATGACACTTGTACAAAGAGTTAATAATACAGAGGTATATAGGAAAAACTGTCTATTGCATGCTATGGTCTATATTTAACAGGAATACTTCACTAATGCCACAACAATATTATGGGTAAATAACTGGTGGGGATAGGAATTAAGGGGAGTTTGGGATTTTCTCTTTGGTATGGGTGTGTTTATCTGTGCTTCCCAGTGGACCAATGAAAATCACCTGAAATTGAGAGTGGTGTTGATTGTATGACTGAGTGAGTATACTATGAGACGTTAATTGTTTATTTAGGATAGAATATAAGATGTATGAATATATCTCAACAAAATCTGCAGATTGAAAATAAACAAAGATTCAAGCGCTAGAGAAAATGTGGGGGAAAATTATGCCTATTCAATGCTGGTAGTTTAGCAGAATGGTGCATCTTCTCCAAATGGTAATGAAGTGTATCCACAGGAGGCTAAATATAGAGTCACCATATGATTAGATTATCCCATTCCTGGAAATATGCCATGAAGAACTGAAAGCAGGGGCTCACATAGACATCTGTACACTGATGTTTATAGCAACATTGGTCATGATACCCAATGGATGGAAGTTGCTAAAGGGTCTATCAACTGATAAACAGAAGCACAAACTGTGGTGTATACAGATGAGGGACTATTGTGCAGCTACAGAAAGAAATGAAGTCATAATGCATGCCATAAGATGAATTAACCTTGAAGATATTATGTTGATCCAAATGAACAAGAAACAAAAAGATACATATTGTATGATCTGTTTTATAAAATACTTATAAGAATTGGGCCTAGATTGTAAGCTCTGACAATGGTCAAAAATTTTCCTGATTTTTAAGTGTTATTTCTAAATTCTGAGATGCTATGATATATATGTATAATCTGGTATTTCCCTGGAAATTTGGGTACATGCGTATGACCCTAAGTCTCAGAGTTTGAGTTCTTCTGCTCTGAAAACTAGCATTGATCCATAGAGCAGCTGTTAAAGAAGACTAAAGAGAGATAAAGCTCTGTTCTAGTTTGCTAGCTGCCGAATGCAATATACCAGAAACGGAATGGCTTTTAAAAGGGGTGATTTAATGAGTTGCTAGTTTACAGTTTTTAAGGCCGAGAAAATGTCCCAATTACAACAAGGCTATAGTAATGTCCAATCAAAGGCATCCAGGGAAAGATACCTTGGTTCAAGAAGGCCGATGAAGTTCAGGGTTTCTCTCTCAAGTGAGATGGCACATGGCAAACACAGTCAGGGCTTCTCTCTCAGCTGGAAGGGCACATGGCAAATACGGCATCATCTGCAGGCTTTCTCTCCTGGCTTCCTATTTCATGAAGCTCCCTCGGAGGCATTTTCCTTCTTCATCTCCAAAGGTCACCGGCTGGTGGACTCTCTGCTTCGTGGTGCTGCAGCATTCTCTGCCCTCTCTGAGTCTCTCATTCTCCAAAATGTTTCCTCTTTTACAGGACTTCAGAAACTAATCAAGACCCACTCAAATGGGTGGAGACATGTCATCCCCTAATCCAGTTTAACAACCATTCTTAACTAAATCACATCAGCCAGGGGGATGATCTCATTACAGTTTCAAACATGCAGTATTGAATAGAGATTATTCTACCTTTATGAAATGGGATTTATATTAAAACATGGCTTTCTTAGGGGGCATATATCCTTTCAAACCAGCACAAACTCCAATTAGAGAAAAGAATGAAGCTGATCTGGTTGGGATTAAATAAATCAGAATTCAGGATAAAGGAAGATATTGTTTGCATTTTAGAATTTCACCTACAAGAGAGATGTTTTTTGAACAAATCTTAAATTTCTGGTAGTACACAATCTAACTTGAACTGTCTGGCCAGTTCAATTAAACAACTTAAACACATGGACCCTAGAATTGGATACGATGTCTTGTAATTCTGTATAGGTTAATGTAATGCTTGGATATATTCCAGAGTATGTTGGGCAGATAATTAAGAAGTACTGGTAGAGTCATTTGGAGAACTGGAGGAAAAATATGGAATTATTAAATTTTCCCACCTTGGAAATCCCTTATACTTTTTCAAACATTAGGGACACCCAAGTTAATAGGCTAAGCCCTTGATCTTTTTTTTTTTTAATTAAAAAAAGAATTAATAAAACAATTAGAAATCATTCCAATCTACATGTACAATCAGTAATTCTTAATAACATCACATAGTTGCATATTCATCATTTCTTAGTACATTTGCATCGATTTAGAAAAAGAAATAAAAAGACAACAGAATAAGAATTAAAACAATAATAGAAAGAAAAAAAACAAAAACAAAAACAAAAAACCTATACCTCACATGCAGCTTCATTCAGTGTTTTAACATAATTGCATTACAATTGGGTAGTATTGTGCTGTCCATTTCTGAGTTTTTATATCCAGTCCCGTTGTACAGTCTGTATCCCTTCAGCTCCAATTATCCCTTCTCTTTTTTTTTTTAATTAACAGAAAAAAGAAATTAACCCAACATTTAGAGATCATACCATTCTACATATGCAATCATTAATTCTTAACAGCATCTCATAGATGCATGATCATCATTTCTTAGTACATATGCATTGGTTTAGAAGAACTAGCAACATAACCGAAAAAGATATAGAATGTTAATATAGAGAAAAAAATAAAAGTAATAATAGTAAAATCAAAACAAAACAAAACAAAACAAAAAACCTATAGCTCAGATGCAGCTTCATTCAGTGTTTTAACATGATTACTTTACAATTAGGTATTATTGTGCTGTTCATTTTTGAGTTTTTGTATCTAGTCCTGTTACACCGTCTGTATCCCTTCAACTCCAATTGGCCATTATCTTACCCTGTTTCTACCTCCTGCTGGACTCTGTTATCAAGGACATATTCCAAATTTATTCTCGAATGTCTGTTCACATCAGTGGGACCATACAGTATTTGTCCTTTAGTTTTTGGCTAGACTCACTCAGCATAATGTTCTCTAGGTCCATCCATTTTATTACATTTTTCATAAGTTTATCCTGTCTTAAAGCTGCATAGTATTCCATCGTATGTATATACCACAGTTTGTTTAGCCACTCTTCTGTTGATGGAGATTTCGGCTGTTTCCATCTCTTTGCAATTGTAAATAACGCTGCTATAAACATTGGTGTGTAAATGTCCGTTTGTGTCTTTGCCCTTAAGTCCTTTGAGTATATTCCCAGCAATGGTATTGCTGGGTCGTATGGCAATTCTATATTCAGCTTTTTGAGGAACCGCCAAACTGCCTTCCACAGTGGTTGCACCCTTTGACATTCCCACCAACAGTGGATAAGTGTGCCTCTTTCTCCGCATCCTCTCCAGCACTTGTCATTTTCTGTTTTGTTGATAATGGCCATTCTGGTGGGTGTGAGATGATATCTCATTGTGGTTTTGATTTGCATTTCTCTAATGGCCAGGGGCATTGAGCATCTCTTCATGTGCCTTTTGGCCATTTGTATTTCCTCTTCTGATAGGTGTCTGTTCAAGTCTTTTTCCCATTTTGTAATTGGGTTGGCTGTCTTTTTGTTGTTGAGATGAACAATCTCTTTATAAATTCTGGATACTAGACCTTTATCTGATATATCATTTCCAAATATTGTCTCCCATTGTGAAGGCTGTCTTTCTACTTTCTTGATGAAGTTCTTTTTTTTTTTTTTTTGGTGGTTTTTCCCTTTTTTTTATTAATTAAAAAAAGAATTAACAAAACAATTAGAAATCATTCCAATCTACATGTACAATCAGTATTCTTAATAACATCACATAGTTGCATATTCATCATTTCTTAGTACATTTGCATCAATTTAGAAAAAGAAATAAAAAGACAACAGAATAAGAATTAAAACAATAATAGAAAGAAAAAAAAACAAAAAAAACAAAAACAAAAAACCTATACCTCACATGCAGCTTCATTCAGTTTTAACATAATTGCATTACAATTGGGTAGTATTGTGCTGTCCATTTCTGAGTTTTTATATCCAGTCCCGTTGTACAGTCTGTATCCCTTCATCTCCAATTATCCCTTCTCTTTTTTTTTTTTTTTTAATTAACGAAAAAAAAGAAATTAACCCAACATTTAGAGATCATACCATTCTACACATGCAATCATTAATTCTTAACATCATCACATAGATGCATGATCATCATTTCTTAGTACATTTGCATTGGTTTAGAAGAACTAGCAACATAACCGAAAAAGATATAGAATGTTAATATAGAGAAAAAAATAAAAGTAATAATAGTAAAATCAAAACAAAACAAAACAAAACAAAACAAAAACCTATAGCTCAGATGCAGCTTCATTCAGTGTTTTAACATGATTACTTTACAATTAGGTATTATTGTGCTGTCCATTTTTGAGTTTTTGTATCTAGTCCTGTTGCACAGTCTGTATCCCTTCAGCTTCAATTACCCATTGTCTTACCCTGTTTCTAACTCCTGCTGAACTCTGTTACCAACGACATGTTTCAAGTTTATTCTCGAATGTCCGTTCACATCAGTGGGACCATACAGTATTTGTCCTTTAGTTTTTGGCTGGATTCTCTCAGCATAATATTCTCTAGGTCCATACATGTTATTACATGGTTCATAAGTTTATCTTGTCTTAAAGCTGCATAATATTCCATCGTATGTATATACCACAGTTTGTTTAGCCACTCATCTGTTGATGGAGATTTTGGCTGTTTCCATCTCTTTGCAATTGTAAATAATGCTGCTATAAACATTGGTGTGCAAATGTCCGTTTGTGTCTTTGCCCTTAAGTCCTTTGAGTAGATACCTAGCAATGGTATTGCTGGGTCGTATGGCAATTCTATATTCAGCTTTTTGAGGAACCGCCAAACTGCCTTCCACAGTGGTTGCACCCTTTGACATTCCCACCAACAGTGGATAAGTGTGCCTCTTTCTCCGCATCCTCTCCAGCACTTGTCATTTTCTGTTTTGTTGATAATGGCCATTCTGGTGGGTGTGAGATGATATCTCATTGTGGTTTTGATTTGCATTTCTCTAATGGCCAGGGACATTGAGCATCTCTTCATGTGCCTTTTGGCCATTTGTATTTCCTCTTCTGATAGGTGTCTGTTCAAGTCTTTTTCCCATTTTGTAATTGGGTTGGCTGTCTTTTTGTTGTTGAGATGAACAATCTCTTTATAAATTCTGGATACTAGACCTTTATCTGATATATCATTTCCAAATATTGTCTCCCATTGTGGAGGCTGTCTTTCTACTTTCTTGATGAAGTTCTTTGATGCACAAAAGTGTTTAATTTTGAGGAGTTCCCATTTATTTATTTCCTTCTTCAGTGCTTTTGCTTTAGGTTTAAGGTCCATAAAACCGCCTCCAGTTGTAAGATCCATAAGATATCTCCCAAAATTTTCTTCTAACTGTTTTATGGTCTTAGACCTAATGTTTAGATCTTTGATCCATTTTGAGTTAACTTTTGTATAGGGTGTGAGAGATGGGTCTTCTTTCATTCTTTTGCATATGGATATCCAGTTCTCTAGGCACCATTTATTGAAGAGACTGTTCTGTCCCAGGTGAGTTGGCTTGACTGCCTTATCAAAGATCAAATGTCCATATATGAGAGGGTCTATATCTGAGCACTCTATTCGATTCCATTGGTCGATATATCTATCTTTATGCTAATACCATGCTGTTTTGACCACTGTGGCTTCATAATATGCCTTAAAGTCAGGCAGCGCAAGACCTCCAGCTTCGTTTTTTCTCCTCAAGATGTTTTTAGCAATTCGGGGCACCCTGCCCTTCCAGATAAATTTGCTCATTGGTTTTTCTATTTCTGAAAAATAAGTTGTTGGGATTTTGATTGGTATTGCATTGAATCTGTAAATCAATTTAGGTAGGATTGACATCTTAACTATATTTAGTCTTCCAATCCATGAACACGGTATGCCCTTCCATCTATTTAGGTCTTCTGTGATTTCTTTTAGCAGTTTTTTGTAGTTTTCTTTATATAGGTTTTTTGTCTCTTTAGTTAAATTTATTCCTAGGTATTTTATTCTTTTAGTTGCAATTGTGAATGGGATTCGTTTCTTGATTTCCTCCTCAGCTTGTTCATTACTAGTGTATAGAAATGCTACAGATTTTTGAATGTTGATCTTGTAACCTGCTACTTTGCTGTACTCATTTATTAGCTCTAGTAGTTTTGTTGTGGATTTTTCCGGGTTTTCGATGTATAGTATCATATCATCTGCAAACAGTGATAGTTTTACTTCTTCCTTTCTAATTTTGATGCCTTGTATTTCTTTTTCTTGTCTAATTGCTCTGGCTAGAACCTCCAACACAATGTTGAATAATAGTGGTGATAGTGGACATCCTTGTCTTGTTCCTGATCTTAGGGGGAAAGTTTTCAATTTTTCCCCATTGAGGATGATATTAGCTGTGGGTTTTTCATATATTCCCTCTATCATTTTAAGGAAGTTCCCTTGTATTCCTATCTTTTGAAGTGTTTTCAACAGGAAAGGATGTTGAATCTTGTCAAATGTCTTCTCTGCATCAATTGAGATGATCATGTGATTTTTCTGCTTTGATTTGTTGATATGGTGTATTACATTAATTGATTTTCTTATGTTGAACCATCCTTGCATACCTGGGATGAATCCTACTTGGTAATGATGTATAATTCTTTTAATGTGTTGTTGGATACGATTTGCTAGAATTTTATTGAGGATTTTTGCATCTGTATTCATTAGAGAGATTGGTCTGTAGTTTTCTTTTTTTGTAATATCTTTGCCTGGTTTTGGTATGAGGGTGATGTTGGCTTCATAGAATGAATTAGGCAGTTTTCCCTCCACTTTGATTTTTTTGAAGAGTTTGAGGAGAATTGGTACTAGTTCTTTCTGGAACCTTTGGTAGAATTCACATGTGAAGCCATCTGGTCCTGGACTTTTCTTTTTAGGAAGCTTTTGAATGACTAATTCAATTTCTTTACTTGTGATTGGTTTGTTGAGGTCATCTATGTCTTCTTGAGTCAAAGTTGGTTGTTCATGTCTTTCCAGGAACCCGTCCATTTCATCTAAATTGCTGTATTTATTAGCATAAAGTTGTTCATAGTATCCTGTTATTACCTCCTTTATTTTTGTGAGATCAGTAGTTATGTCTACTCTTCCATTTCTGATCTTATTTATTTGCATACTCTCTTTTCTTCTTTTTGTCAATCTTGATAGGGGCCCATCAATCTTATTGATTTTCTCATAGAACCAACTTCTGGTCTTATTGATTTTCTCTACTGTTTTCATATTTTCAATTTCATTAATTTCTGCTCTGATCTTTGTTATTTCTTTCCTTTTGCTTGCTTTGGGATTAGTTTGCTGTTCTTTCTCCAGTTCTTCCAATTGAACAGTTAATACTGCATTTTTGCCTTTTCTTCTTTTCTGATATAGGCATTTAGGGCAATAAATTTCCCTCTTAGCACTGCCTTTGCTGCATCCCATAAGTTTTGATATGTTGTGTTTTCATTTTCATTTGCCTCGAGGTATTTACTAATTTCTCTTGCAATTTCTTCTTTGACCCAGTCGTTGTTTAAGAGTGTGTTGTTGAGCCTCCAGGTATTTGTGAATTTTCTGGCATTCCGCCTATTATTGATTTCCAACTTCATTCCTTTATGATCCGAGAAAGTGTTGTGTATGATTTCAATCTTTTTAAATTTGTTAAGACTTGCTTTGTGACCCAGCATATGGTCTATCTTTGAGAATGATCTATGAGCACTTGAGAAAAAGGTGTATCCTGCTGTTGTGGGATGTAATGTCCTATAAATGTCTGTTAAGTCTAGCTCCTTTATAGTAATATTCAGATTCTCTATTTCTTTATTGATCCTCTGTCTAGATGTTCTGTCCATTGATGAGAGTGGGGAATTGAAGTCTCCAACTATTATGGTATTTGTGTCTATTTCCCTTTACAGTGTTTGCAGTGTATTCCTCATGTATTTTGGGGCATTCTGGTTCGGTGCATAAATATTTATGATTGTTATGTCTTCTTGTTTAATTGTTCCTTTTATTAGTATATAGTGTCCTTCTTTGTCTCTTTTAACTGTTTTACATTTGAAGTCTAACTTATTGGATATTAGTATAGCCACTCCTGCTATTTTCTGGTTGTTATTTGCATGAAATATCTTTTCCCAACCTTTCACTTTCAACCTATGTTTATCTTTGGGTCTAAGATGTGTTTCTTGTAGACAGCATATTGAAGGATCCTGTTTTTTAATCCATTCTGCCAATGTATGTCTTTTGATTGGGAAATTCAGTCCATTAACATTTAGTGTTATTACTGTTTGGATAATATTTTCCTCTGCCATTTTGCCTTTTGTATTATATATATCATATCTCACTTTCCTTCTTTCTACACTCTTCTCCATACCTCTCTCTTCTGTCTTTTCGGTTCTGACTCTAGTGCTCCCTTTAGTATTTCTTGCAGAGCTGGTCTCTTGGTCACAAATTCTCTCAGTGACTTTTTGTCTGAGAATGTTTTAATTTCTCCCTCATTTTTGAAGGACAATTTTGCTGGATATAGGAGTCTTGGTTGGCAGTTTTTCTCTTTTAGTAATTTAAATATAACATCCCACTGTCTTCTAGCTTCCATGGTTTCTGCTGAGAAATCTACACATAGTCTTATTGGGTTTCCCTTGTATGTGATGGATTGTTTTTCTCTTGCTGCTTTCAAGATCCTCTCTTTCTCTTTGACCTCTGACATTCTAACTAGTAAGTGTCTTGGAGAACGCCTATTTGTGTCTAATCTCTTTGGGGTGCGCTGCACTTCTTGGATCTGTAATTTTAGGTCTTTCATAAGAGTTGGGAAATTTTCAGTGAAAATTTCTTCCATTAGTTTTTCTCCTCCTTTTCCCTTCTCTTCTCCTTCTGGGACACCCACAACACGTATATTTGTGTGGTTCATATTGTCCTTGAGTTCCCTGATACCCTGTTCAAATTTTTCCATTCTTTTCCCGATAGTTTCTGTTTGTTTTTGGAATTCAGATGTTCCATCCTCCAAATCACTAATTCTATCTTCTGTCTCTTTGAATCTATCATTGTAGGTATCCATTGTTTTTTTCTATCTTTTCTACTTTGTCCTTCACTTCCATAAGTTCTGTGATTTGTTTTTTCAGTTTTTCTATTTCTTCTTTATGTTCAGCCCATGTCTTCTTCATGTCCTCCCTCAATTTATCGATTTCATTTTTGAAGAGGTTTTCCATTTCTGTTCATATATTTAGCATTAGTTGTCTCAGCTTCTGTATCTCATTTGAACTATTGGTTTGTTCCTTTGACTGGGCCATATTTTCAATTATTTGAGCGTGATCCATTATCTTCTGTTGGCGTCTGCGCATTTAGACAGATTTCCCTAGGTATTGGATCCAAAAGTTTGGAAGATTTTCCTGTGAAATCTCTGGGTTCTATTTTTCTTATCCTGCCCAGTAGGTGGCAGGATAACGTGTGCTCGTGGCACACGTTTGTCTGCGTGTCCCACCAGTAAAAGGTGCTGTGGGACCTTAAACTTTGGAAAACTCTCGCCATCCGGGGGGGTCGCTAGCCGAAGTGGCTTGAGCCGGCCCGGGGTCCGAACGCAGGGAGGGTTGCTGGTCGCCGCAGCCCGGGAAAGAGCCCGTCCGAATTTCCTAGTCGGCCCTGGGCGACAAGCGTGGTGGGAGGGTACCAGCGGCAGCAGCCCGCCCGAGAGAGTGCACGTTCCCCAGGAGTCACGGGTTTGGAAGGAGCCTCCCCCACCCATCACCGTTCTCCGCAGCCTGGGGATTTCCGATCCAATTCTCTCAGTTGGTCCGGGGGGCTGCACGGGGTGTGTGCGCCAGCCGCCTTGTTTTCAGGGGACCACCTCTGCAATTCTCCCAACTGGTCCGGAAAGGGGGAAGGGAGTAACTCCAACTGCTTGCCACCCCGCCCTGTGAGGCCCGCGCGCCTCGGCGATCTCACCCGAGCTGCTTCTCTCAGCCAGCCAGCCGTTCCAGGATGGGGTACGCTGTCTTTTTTATCTCTGTTGTGGCTTTGGGCGCTTTCTGTATCGTTTCTACTCCCCTAGTAGCTGTCCTGGAGAAGAAACTAAGATCCGCACGTCTTACTAAGCCGCCATCTTCCAGGAAGTCCCTAAGTCCTTGATCTTGAGGCATGCTTTTATGAAACTCATTTTGTAATGGAGAAGCTATAAATAGGCATAAGAGTCACTTCCAGAGAACCTATTTTGATGCTTAGGTGTGACCTCTACTTCTCTAAGCCCATCTCATCTCTGCAGGTAAGATTATTATTCTCCCCTTAAGTGAGACATGATGTTCAGGTTCGTAATTCTCCTTGGCAATGTGGGTCATGGCTCCTAGGGATAAACCTGGGAGAACTCATTTCTCTGGAAGTGACTCTTAGGCCTATTTATAGCTTCTCCATTACAGAAATGACCCTGGCATTGTGGGACTGACAAGGAGAAAAGGAATGTAGTAAAATAACTTATCAGTGGCCAAGAAATTTCAAATAGAGTTAGGAAGCTATTCCAGAGGTTACTATGCAGCCTTCAGCTGAATATTGGTAATTGCCATTGTGTGCCAAACCCCAACCAACAGTATTCCTGAAATCCCTAAAGAATACCCAGGTTTTTAACTGAGATTTTATAAACTTTTCACTCACTAAGTTTATTTTTCAGAAACCTAAAACCTGAAGATTGTTCCTATGTCAAATAAGCCCTGAAGCGTGGAAGTACCAGACTCTCCAGGGACCTAAACCAGTCTCATCTGTCTATCCCCATAATGTTGACACTTGTTTCAATATGAAGAAATTAGTACGGTCATTGTCCAAACTTCTCTAAAGACTGGGAAAAAGATCAAATGAAAAGAAAGTGTTGTAACAGAAAGGATAGGATGTAACAGTGAATATGACTACTGAATCAATAAATTGGTATTCCTTTTTACTCTCCAGTATCTTAGAGCAGCTAGAAGGAAATATCTGAAATTATGGAACTATAACCCCATCACACTTTGAAGTTTGTCTTATAACTACTTGTTAAAATGTGCTTTGAAATTTATCACTTTCCACAATAAAAAATGTTTTAAAAGTAAATGTATTTCTGAATTCTTGATTTTATTGAGAGTTTGCTAGTAGTTTTTTTTTTTGAGGATTTTTGTATCTATAGTCACATGACACATTAGTTTGTAATGACCTCTTCTTATGGTATGTTTTCCTAGCTTTTGTGTGATGGTGATGCTGGCCTTGTAGAATGAATTAGGGAGTGTTCTCCTCTCCATTTTTTGGAAGAATTTGAGCAGAATTGGAGTTGTCTTCTTGGAATGCTTGAAGAATTTCCCTGTGAAGTCATCTGCTCCTGTGCTTTTCTTTAATGAGAAGTTTTCAATTTCTTACTCAATTGCTTTATAAGTTTTTGGTTGGTTGAGATATAGTTCCTTTTGAAGCGATGAAAGCAGTTTTTGAGTTTCTATGAATATGTCTATTTCATCTGTTTTATCTAATTGGTGTCAATTTTTCATGGCATCCTCTTATAGTTTTATTTCAGCAAGTTGGTAGTAATGACCCCCTTTAAATTTTGTTTAGCTTCATAATTTTATCCTTTCTTTTTTCTTCATCTGTCTAGCTAATGAGTTATCAATTTTATCAATCTTCTCAATAAATCAACATTTCATTTTGTTGATTCTCCCCAGCATTTGTTATTGTTGCAGTTGTTTTCTATTTAATTTATTTCTGCTCTAATCATTATTATTTCCTTCAATATGCTTGATTTGTGCTGTTTCCTCTTCTTTTTTCTAGTTCCTTTGGTTTTGAAGTTATATATTTGATTTGAATTCTTTCTTATTTGTTTTCTATTTAATTTATTTCTGCTCTAATCATTATTATTTCCTTCATTATGCTTGATTTGTGCTGTTTCCTCTTCTTTTTTCTAGTTCCTTTGGTTTTGAAGTTATATATTTGATTTGAATTCTTTCTTATTTTTTTCATATTGGCATTTAGAGCTATAAATTTCCTTCTCAGCAATACCTTCACTGCATCACATAAGCTGCTTTTTTTAAAAAATATTTGAATTGACATATCTTCATACACATACATTCCATATATGGTGTACAATCAGTGGCTCATGATATCATCATATAGCTGTGTACTCATCACTTTGATATTTTTTTTTAGAACTTTTGCATCACTCCAGAAAAAGAAATAAAAAAAAAAAACACCTCATGCATACCATACCACTTACCCCTCCCTCTCATTGACCACTAGTATTTCCATCCACCCAATTTATTTTACCCCTTATTCCCCCCATTATTTGTTTATTTGTAGCTGTTTTTTACTCATCTATCCATACCATGAATAAAAAGAGCATCAGGCTTCAGATTTCCACAATCACACAGTCACATTGTAAAACCTATATTGTCAAACAATCGTCTTCAAGAATCAAGGCTACAGGAATACAGCTCATCAGTTTCAGGTACTTCCCTGAAGTACCTGCCAGTACACCATTAACTAAAAGGGATATCTATATATATATAAGAATAACCTCCAAGAT
This sequence comes from Tamandua tetradactyla, assembly GCF_023851605.1. Taxonomy (NCBI): domain Eukaryota; kingdom Metazoa; phylum Chordata; class Mammalia; order Pilosa; family Myrmecophagidae; genus Tamandua; species Tamandua tetradactyla. The sequence continues at coordinate 92,806,341 of NC_135332.1, forward strand.
AAATTCTCAATTCTGTTTGAAATCTCTCAGCCACTGTAACTTTATTTTGTATCATTTCTCTCTTTCCCGTTTGGTCAAGAAGTCTTACTCAATCATTTGATGTTGGGTTCCAGCTCAACACAAGATCTGTCCCACATTGCCAGGGAGATTTACACCCCAGGAGCCATATCCCATGTAGGGGGCAGGGCAGTGAGTTCATCTGTTGAGTTGGCTTAGAGGGAGAGGCCACATCTGAGCAACAAAAGATATTCTCTGGAAGTGACTAAATTAGACTAAGGCCTAATTTTAAGTAGGCTTAGTCTATCCTTTGCAGGAATAAGTTTCATAGGGGTGAACCCCAAGTTGCCAAATAGACTTGGCCTATAGATTTGGTTGTCCACACTGCTTATGAGAATATCAGAAATTCTCCAAATGGGAAATTGTTTTACATTTGAGGTCAAATTTGTCAGATATTAGTGTAGTTATTCTTGCTTTTTTCTGATTGCTGTCTGCATAAAATATATTTTCCCAGCTTTTCACCTTCAACCTATTTTTGTCCTTGGTTCTGAATTGAGTCTCCTGTAGACAGCATATAGTTGGGTCCTGTTTTTTAATCTATTCTGCCAGTTTATGTCTTTTGATTCAGGAGTTTAATCCAGTAACACCACTATTACTATAAAGCCAGTATTTTCTTTTAGCATTTTGTCTGTTGGATTTTATATGTCATGTCTCATTTTGTTCTCTTTTTCCCTTTACTGATAATCTTTACTTCTACACCCTTCACTAGACCTCTCTCTCCTGCCTTTTCCTATCTGCCTGTAGTACTCCCTTTAGTTTTTCTTGCAAAACCAGTCTCTTAGTCACAAATTCCCTCAGTGATTGTCTGAAAATATTTTAATCACTCCTTCATTTTTTTTGTATGTTGTATGATGGGAATCACATTTCATTCTTTTTCCATATGAGTATCCCATTATCGCAGCACCATTTATTGAATTTTTGCTTGTTTGTTTTTTTTTTGCTTGTTTGCTTTTTGGGGAGGTGCATGGGCCTGGAAGAGAACCTGGGTCTCCCACATGGCAGGCAAGAATTCTATCACCGAATGACTCTTGCACCCTTCACCCCCTCATATTATTTATTTGCATAGGCAGGCACCGGGAATTGAACCCAGGTCTCTGGCATGGCAGCCAAGAACTCTGTCTGCTGAGCCACCGTGGCCCACCCACCCTCTCATTTTTGAAGGACAATTTTGCTGGGTATAAAATTCTTGCATGGCCATTTTTTCTCTTTTAGAATCTTAAATATATCATACCACTGCATTCTCACCTTCATGGCCTCTACTCACAAATCCACACAGTCTTTTTGAGCTTCCTATATATGTAATGGATTGCTGCTTTTGAAATTCTCTTTGTCTTTGACATTTGAAAGTCTGATTAGTCAGTGTCTTGGAATATGTTTATTTGGATCTCTTCTGTTCAGGATACATTGAACTTCTTGGATCTGTAAATTTTATATCTTTCATAAGAGATGGGAAAGTTTTGGTGATTATTTCCTCCATTAGTCTTTCTCCTCCTTTTCCTTTCTCTTCTCCTTCTGGGACACCCAGAACATGTATATTCATGCACTTCATATTGTCACTCAATACCCTGTGACCCTGATTATAATTTTTCATTCATTTCCCTATAATGTCTTTTGCCTGTTGGATTTTAGATGTCCAACCCTCTAGTTCACTAATCCTTTCTTTTGCCTCTTCAAATCTATTGTTTTAGGTTTCCTTTTTTTTTTTCATTCCCGTAAGTTCTGTGGTTTGTTTTTTTCAAACTTTCAAGTTCTGCTTTTTCTTCACCCAATGCCTCCTTTATGTCCTCGCTCAACTCATTGATTTGATTTTTTTATCAGATTTTCCATGTCTGTTTGAACATCCTGAATTAGTTGTTGCAATTCCTGTATCTCATTTGAAGCATAGGTTTGTTCCTTTGACTGAGCCATATCTTTGATTTTCCTGGTATGATTCATTGTTTTTTGATGAATATAGGCATTTTATTTCCTTAATCAGTTTATTCTGGAGGTTGTTTTCATGTTTTTACCTAGGATTTATTTTTGCTGGGTGGCTTTATTCTCTATCTGTTCCTTGACTTTCAGTTCACCTTATTCTAGACCTGTACCATAGGTTCTGTTTCATTAATCATAATTTTTCTGTTCTTGCTTTCTGTTTTTAACTCTGCCTATATAGATCCCTTTGTTATATTTTTTTGAGGAGGGTCTCTTCAGATATTATAGCCCCCATTCAGATTTTACTAGACCAGGCCCATGTCTCTGAAGGAAAGAATTTCCAGCATCAGTTTTTCCTGATGGTGAGACCCAGCAGGTTGACAGACTTTCCTATGAAGCCTCTAGAATCTGTGGTTTTCTTATCCTGTCCAGCATGTGACTATTGTCTACCTACTTCTTTCTACCAACATAAAGTGATGTGGTGCCTTTAATTTTAGTGGACTTTTCCTGCTGAGAGCATGGTTGACACAGAGGTGAGATTGTAGGATGGCTTTTATTGTTCTAGTTTTCCAGTCCCTGGGGCCTGAATTCCCTGAAGAAGGGATTCCACTTGAGCTGGGCCCCACCTTTCTCTTGGGGAAGATGCAACCTTTTGGGAATAACTCCTTTCACTTGACTACTTACTTTGCCTCTCAGACAAGCTTAATTCTGCCCTTGCCTGGGGCAGAGCTGAAGCCTAAGAATGCTTCCAGTTCTATCTAATGAGCAGTTGCAGAGTAAAGAAAAAAAAAAAGCCTTTTCAGAGCCAGGCCCCTGGTCCTCGGGTCTGTCAATCAAAAACTTAGTTGGTATGTGGCTCTTTGTATCTTCAGGCTCTATGTCCCCCCTTTTCTTGGGGTCCAGCCTTTTCCCAGTATTTTGTACTGTCTAATTCAAAAAGCCTCTCTCTTTTTTTAAGTCAGCCCTGCCCCACCCCACCCATCTGCCAAGGCAAAAACTCCTAGTACCTTGGTGCTTATTCCAGATTTATCTGTACTTGGGGCCTATTTTTAGTAGTCAGAATTTTTTTTTTAATTCTGAAATTGGAGCTCTGTTGAGCTGAGCCCTTTCTGCTACTAAAGTCTGTTTCCTTTCCCTTTGGGAATCTGCCTGCCATGCCCTTGGAGTAGGACTGCAGCCTCCATGGCTTGGTGGACTTACAGTTTTGCATGGGGTATCAGCTGTTTCACCTGTTCCAAACTGGTGTACACTGTGTGTCCCATCACTGATGTTCCCATGGCAGTTGTTCCATACTGTTCCTGGCTATTTACTAGCTGCTCTGGAAGAAGAAGTAAATTCCACATCTCACTAAGCTGCTCTCTTGCCCCACCTCTCATCCTGTAAATTTTTCTGTGCTGTATTTTCAGTTTCATTCATCTCCAGATATTTCCCAAATTTGTTTTTGATATCCTCCTTAACCCATTGGTTGTCTAACAGTATGTTGTCTAAATATTTTAATACTTGTTTTCCACTTCTTCCTTTATTATTGACTTCTATCTTAATGCCCTTGTGATGTCAATATGTGTGAAATTATTGAAATTTGATTTGTGACGTAACATATGGTCAATCCTGGAGAATGATCCATGTGTACTCCAGAAGAACATGTATTCCATTTATTTATTTTTTGGGGGGTGTGCTGTTTTGAATCTGTGTTGGACCCCAGAAAAGCCATGTCCTTTAATGCTCATTTGATATTGCTGGATGGGAGTTTTTTGATTGTTCCCATGGAGATGTGACTCATCTGATTGTGGGTATTAACATTTTATTAGAGGAAGATGTGACTCCACCTATTCCAGGTGGATCTTGCTTAGTTTACTGGAATCCTTTAAGAGAGAAAACATTTTGGAGGGAGTACCTTTTTTAGAACCACAAGAGCCTGCACAGGCCTTTGTAAAACATCCCCGGAGGAGCCTAATGAAACAAGAAGCCTGGTGAAAAACCTAGCAGACTTTGCCATGTTCACCATATGCATTTCCAGTTGAGAGAGAAACCCTGAAATTCATTGGCCTTTTGTGAGTTAAGGTAACTTTTTGTTGGTGCCTAAATTTGAAAATTGTTATAAACCTGCTTTAATTGGGGCATTCTCACAACTTTAAAACTGCAAACTTCAACTTAATAAATTCCCCTTTTTAAAAACCATACCAGTTCTGGTACATCACATTCTGACAGCTAGCAAACTAGAATGGGGGGTGAAGTGTTTCAGATGTCTATAAAGTCTAGTTGGCTTAATGTATCATTCAAGTCTTATGTTTCTTTATTGCTCCTTTGACTAGATGTTCTATCCATTATTGAAAAGGGTGTATTAAAGTCTCCTAATTTTAATGTAGAGACATTAACTTCTCCCTTCAAATCTGTCAGCATTTGCTTAATATATTTTGGGACTCTGATATTAGTTGTGTATATATTCATAATTTTTATATACTTTTTTTGAATTGTTCCTTTCATTAGTATATAATGACTGTCATTTTCCTCATAACATTTTTTTACTTAAAGTCTGTTTTATCTGACATTAATAAAGCTAACCCTATTCTTTTTTGGTTACTACTTGCATAGTGTTTAAGGTGAATCTCATGCAAAGAGCATATAGTTGGGGCAGGCTTTTTTAGGCATTCTGCTTATCCATGCCTTTTATTTAAAGTCAGTTTTGATAATATTTGGCATTCTTCAGTCATTTATCTGCTTTGCATTTGTAAATCATATATTTTTTCATCTCTCAATTTTTTTGTTGATGCCTACCTTTATATTTATTTGACTTATTAGGTTGTTCCATATTGAGAAACTTCTCTTTTCTATCTTGATATATTTTTCACCTGTTTTTCTCATGGTTAGCATGGAGTTAAAATTTAACATCATATATATATATATATATATATATATATATATATATATATATCATATTTGGTTTGATAACAGTATAACTTCAACAGCATACACATATATTTCCTATATATATATTCTTCCACCCCTACCTTTTTTGTATTTGTTAATACTTATATCTTTATACATTATATATCCAAAACCATAGATTAAACATGACTTTTAATGCATTAGCATTTATGGGAAATAAGAAATGGAGTTACATAACAAATTATATACTATAATAATGCTGGCATTTATAAGTACTCATATAGTTACTTTTACTATAGGTTTTTATTTCTTTATGCTGCTTTGAACCACTGCCCAGTGTCCTTTCTTTTCAGTTTGAAGAATTCCCTTTAGCATTGCTTGTAGGGTAGCTCCAGTGGTGATGGGCCCCTCAGCTTTTGTTTATCTTGGAATGGTCTAATGTCCCTCTCCTTTTTTAAAAATTTGTTTTATTGTGAAATATCCCATGCATACAAAAAAGCAATAAATTTCCAAGTATATTTAACGAGTAGTTATAGAACATATTTTGAAGTTTGGTATGGATTACAGTTCTATGACTTTCCATTTTCTTTTTCTTCTAGCTGCTTCAAGACACTGGAGACCAACAGAAATATCATTATGATCAGCATTCATACTCACTTGTTAAATCTTACCTTCTCTGTTATACTTCTTCTCTTTAAATAACATATATTTATAAAAGCAATGAATTTCAAAGTACATCACAACAATAAGTTATAGAGCAAATTTCAGAGTTTGGCATGGGTTACAATTCCACAATTTTAGGTTTTTATTTCTAGTTATTATAAGGTACTGGAGACTAAAAAAAATCACTATAATGATTCAGCACTCATACAAGTTCGTTAAACCTGACCTTCTCTATATGACTCCGCCATCAACTTTGATCTTTCTCCCAGTCTATAGGGGTAGTTGGGCTATGCTCATTACAACTTTTTCATGTTAGAAGGGGCTGTTGATAATATGGGATAAGGGCATGGGGCTAGTTGATGTTTCGAATAGGCTAACCACTCTGCATTTCAGCACTTACCTGTCCAAGAACCCATCTGGAGGTTGTAGGTTTTGGAGAGTTACCCTAGTGCATGGAACCTTTGTATACTCTGATATAATGCCTTAGGTATTCTTTAGGATTGGCAGGAATGGTTTTGGTTGGGTTTGGCAAGTTATGATAGGTAGCAATGTCTTACTGGAGCAGGTGTAAAAGCAACCTCCAATGTAACCTCTTAGCTCTATTTGAAGTCTCTAAGACAATGGTACCTTATTTGTTGCACTTCTTTTTCCCCTCTTGGTCAGGATGGCATTGTACACCCCATGGTTCCAGGGTCAGGTTCATCTCTAGGTGTCATCTTCCATACTGCTATGGAGACTTTCATCACTGGATGTCATGTCCCATGTAGCAGGGAGGGCAATTGTTTCACTTGCAGAGTTGGGCTTAGAGAAAGTCTACATCTGAGCAACAAAAGAGGTCCTCTGAATGTGACTCATGTTCCCCTCATTTCTGAAAACAAAAATACCACTGAATAAAAATTCTTGGATGGCCATTGTTTTCTTATAACATTTTAAATATTACAGCTCACTGCCTTCTGGTCTCCATTGTTTGTGATGAGAATTCAACACTCAATCTATTTGGGACTTCCTTGTATTTGACACATTCTTTTTCTTTTGCATGTTTTAGAATTGTCTCCTTTTCCTTTGCATTTGATAACGTGATCAAAACATAATGAGGTCCATTTTTCTGCCTGCACATTCTATATGGTCATTTTGAGTTCGTTGGATATGCATATTCATATATTTTCCTAAGGTCTGGAAATTCTCTCTCATTATTCCCTTGAATATTCCTTCTGCCCCTTTCTCTCTTTTTTCTCTTTCTGGGTCTCTCATAATGTATGCTTTGGTACATTTAATGGTGTTCCAGAACTATAAGACTATTTTCATTTTTTGCAGTTCTTTATGCTTTCTGCTCTTCAAATGGGTTCATTTCAAGTGTCTTGCCTTTGAGTTCATTGATTATTTCTTCTGCCACCTCTAATCTTCCCTTGAGACCCTCTTATGCATTTTTCACTGTGGTCTTCACCTCCCATAGTTGTGTTGGTTCTTTTAATTTTTTTTTTCTCTTTACTGAATTTTTCATATTGCTTTCATTGTTTTCTTGATAACTTTTAACTGTTTCTCTGTATTTTCTTTCATATCTTTGAGTATTTTAGATCATTTTTAAAGTTTGTTCAATACATCCAACTTCTGGTCTCCTTCTTTGATGTCTTCTGTGTTTTTACCATCATTTTCTGTTTCTTCATTTCTCTTGTGCTTTTTTCCTGCACGCTGCACATTTTAATATTTTGAAATGTTACCTCTGGGATTGATTCTCTAAGTTGCTTATTTCTCATTTTGTAATCAGCTGTTGAAAACGCAGAGGTTTTCTTTGACAGGAGCTTCAGGCCTCATATCCTATTGCACAAGGCAAACGCAATATGCATGGTCTTCCCTCTCTGGGTCTTTGTCTTGTCTAGGACTTTCACTTATTTTGGAGTTCCCTTGTTTCCAAGAGTTTGTCGTTCCCCTCTATTTTCCAGGAGTCAACTTTCCCTCTCCCAGATGTTTGAAGCTGAACAGGCTTTGCCCCATATTGTCCATCTCTTTCTTACAATTCCACACTGGGGTTTTCTCAAGTCAGACTTTTCCAGCTAAAACAAGGGAGTGCAGACTGGCTCCACAATGCCTTGAGAAGGGAGTCAGATGGGGCTGAAACCATGGCTTCCTTTAGACCTCAGTGATCCAAGATCACTAATTAAAAGTCATACTGAGGGCAGGCCACAGTGTCAGAGTTCTCACCTGCCGTGCCAGAGACCTGGGTTCAATTCTTGGTGTCTGCTCATGCAAAAAAAAAAAAAAAAAGTCATGCTCAGTGATTGACTATTTCTATCCCTAGTCTAGGGGAAGAGGATTTTTACGTCACTTTCTGTTATCAGTAAGCAAGCCAGGGGCTGATCCTCTCAGCAGCCTGTTGCAAGAGTGGGGAAGGGTGCCAGTAGCCTCTTCATGGAGAGCAAAATTTATTGTTTTTATCATAGGGTTTTCAGCCTCTTTCCTCAGATCTTCCCTGGATGCTGTATTCATTTGGCCTCTGGAGTTTCCAAATAGTGCTGTCAGACGATTGTTGCCTGTTTAATACTGTTCTGTTACAAGGACTGAGTCTTGCATCTCCCTATTGTGTAATCTTCCCATAAACCCCTTCTGCCGCATCCTCTTTTTCCTCCCCGGTTTGACATGGTCCCCTGGAAGGAAGGGCGGTGGCAAGGCCTTCAGCGCCCCAAAAGAGGACGAGGCATAAAATGGTGTATTAGAAAAATACTGGGATTAACGACACTAATTGTGTGTTTCTTGTTGCTGGTTGTTCTCCAAACATTATATCAAAATGAATCAGAAAGCAAAAAATTTTGTATTAAGAACTGGAAAAAATGATACAAATTGCAAAACTTTGTTAATGACTGTTTGGCAAAAATTAAGTTGGGATGCCCCCATTAAGCAAGTCATGCTGCAGATGCAGCAGGCAGAAGTGCTTTTAGAACAAGTCACAGAAAAGTACCCCATAGAGAGTAAACACTTACAATTAAAAAACCCTGCATTGAGCCATCCTAGAAATTTACTCCCCACCACAGCGCCGGTCCATTGCTATAAAACAATAAAAAATCTAAGTAGACAATGTAACCTTTTAATCAAAACAAGCTAACCTTTAACCAGATTAAAATAGGTCTTGACATATAGCCTCACCTGTAGAATAATAGGAAAAGAAAGTCTAAACTCAGAAAACTGCAAACACAATGTCTGCGGTTTAAGCCCTTGCTGCTATTGAAATCTTGTGTAAATGTTCCTAAGAAAATCAGAACGTGTACTTTTGCTTTGCTTCCCTGAACCTATAACTTTACCTAAAATGTAAGCCATGACACAACCATGATCCTGTGATACCTGTTTTCTTGCCAAGAATAAGGGTATAAAATCAGTTAAGCAAAAATAAATCTAGGCGACTCTTCTCAAAATTCTCTAAGCTGTCTCTTGGTGTTCTTCTCGCGCCAACAACCCTCCACACCTTCAAGCCCGTTCCCTCTGCTGCGGCTGGACCACGGCACCCTTCCTGATGGTATTTTAATTGAGTTTGTTTAACTCTATTTGTGAATTTGAGAAAAATCAACATCTAAACAAGATTGTAAACATTGTAAAGATGAGCATATGTCTATTTATTTTCATCTTCTTTAATTAATATCTCTCAACAATGTTTTTATAATTCTCAGTTTGGAAGTCTTACAAGTCTTTTGTTAAATTTATTCTTAAGCATGTCTTTGCTACTAATATTAATGGATTGAAAAATTTCATTTCCAATATTTTGCTTCTAGTATATAAAATATAGTTGATATTTACAAATGGGTGATTCATGTTGTGAAATCTCTAAATTTATTTATTACTTCTGTGATTTGTTTTGTGTATTTCTTATAATTTTGTACATAAAAGATCATATCATCTGAAAATGGAAGCAGTTTTCCTTTTTCTTTCTTGTATTTTTCTTATACGTTTTATTATTTTTCTGGGCTCACATACCACCAGATGATATCTCACATGCAATTTTGAAGAGAGAAAATTGCTTAGATGTTGTAAAGGAGTTATACGTCTCTGATCATGAGGGATATTGTTCTATAGTTTCCTTATTTTTTCTTATCTTGCAATGCCTTTATCTGGTTTGAGTATGAGGGTAGTGATGCATTTCTCAGCATGACTTCAGAATTATTCTCTTCTTCTGTAAATTCTGAAAGGCTTTCTGTTGGATTTGTGATACGACTTCTTGAAGTATTTTATAGTGTTTGCCAGTAAAGATATCTTTGTCTAGGGTTTTTATTGTGTGTGTGTACATACACACCCACACACACATATATATTTGATCTTACTGTTTATATTTTTATCTTTCAATGAATTTGTCCATGTCATCTGCTAGCTAATTTATTGGCCTACAATTACTTATAATATCCAATTCTTATTTGTTCATGTCTAGAGAATCTGTAATAACATTCCATCTTTCATTCTTGATGTGAGTAAATTGACTTCTGTTTTATTCTTCTTTAATCTAGCAAAAATTAAATCAAATTAACTGATCTTTTCAAGTGATTGGAATTTGAATTCACTGATTTTCTCTATAGTTTATTCTACTGATTTCAGTTTTAATTTTTATTTTGGCCTTCCTCATACCCACGTTGGGTTAATTTTCTTTTCTTCACCAAATTTTATTATGCAATATCATAGATAACTAAATTCATTTTAGGCCTTTTTTTGTTTTCTGCAATAAACATTTATAGATCTAAGTTTAACTCTAAGCAGTATATACCTCTATGTCTGTATGTTACCTTTTCATTTTCATTCAGTTCAAGATACTTTGTGTTTTCCTTTGTGATTTCCTCTTTGCTCTGTGGTGTGTGTGTGTGTAGTGTATGGCTTAATTTGCAACTATTTGGGGGAATTTCAGGTATCTTCTAGTTGTTGATTTATAATTTCATTCAGAAAAATTAGCCTGTATGATTTTAATTCTATTAAATATTTGAGACTTTATTACAGTTCAAACTCTAGATGGATGACTCTTCCATATGTACTTGTATTCTACTGTATTTTACTATTATAGTGTGAAAGACTCTTTTAATGGTTGTCAATGTCAATTACGTCAAGCTTGTTTATAATATGGTTCTAGTTTTTTATATTCCTTTTTATTTTCCTTCTACTTTATCAAATATTGAGAGAGAATTTTGAAATCCTCAAGACAAATTATTTTACTTTGTGTTTGCTTTGTGTTAATAGGTAAATACATATATATGATTGTTGTATTTTTTAATGAACTCTTCTTTTCATTAACATACATATTTTCATGCATATAAATATATAATACATAAAAAATATCAACATATATCCCTTTATATCTTTTATGATATTTGCTTTGAGGTTGACTTTTGCTTATATTAATATAGCACCTGAGCTTTTATGATGGGTGTTTCCATGGTACATATGGTCTTTTAGTTTTAACCTATTTCCTTCATTATATAGAAAGTGCGTTTCTTTTAGGCAGTTTATATTTGGGTTTTAACATTTTAAAATAGAGTCTGGTATTATTTATACTTACATGTATTGTAATATTTAATATTTATTTTAATATATGTATTATCAGTTGCTGTTTTGAATTAGTTAAGTTGGACATTAAATTTCGGTCCAGGTAGAGGTCACCTGAGATACAAATGGAAATTGAGGTGAAAATACATCAGAAGATGTTGCAGTCTTTCAACAACCCCTGTGAAATAAAAGACACGGATGCGAACACTTCCTGCGAAATGAGTCACACAGACACACACAGAAGACAGACAAGATGACTGCAGCCTCGAAGAGTTCCAGCTGCTTTATTTTATATCATTTCTCATAGCTTTTTTGCTGATTATTTTCAATCTAGCCTCCTGGATATCTGGGTAGCAAAAAGAGAACCTTCCAAACTTCGTGTGTGAAAGTAGGAACCTAGCAAGTCTGTTTGCATGCCATGTTCCTCCCCTTCCCCAGATAAGGCTCACAGCTAGGGGCTTGCTGTTTGCTGCAGACCTCCTCAAGGCCAATTTGAAGCCAGTCACTCCCAATAAATTCTGCAGGTTTTCTGTTAACCCTTTGGCTCCTACAAGAAGAGTTTGTAATTCAGAGTTACATGAGTGGTCAATAGGAGGAACGACAGGTGTAGGGGGGCTCTACCAGCTGGTGGGGTAAACTCAAGTAGAGCCAAAGGGTCCATGGGCTTTTGCCTTTCTTGTAGCCCAGGAGTGGAGGTTACTAGATTTCCTGGGAGAGATGTGGTTTAGTTAGTTTAAAGCAAGCATGCATGAAAAGGGAAGGGGACTGAGGGCCTGAGGGAAGTGGGGATGGTGAGCTTATCATTTGTGGGCAGCTGCGGATTTTGGGTAAGGTGGCTGCAGATGGGCGTTTGGACTCTGGGGACTTTTTCTCTCAGGGTTGGAAAGCTTCTGATTAATGAGGAGACCAGAGGTCAGTGTTGAAACAAATGGCTTGATAAAGTAAGACAAATGCTGAGGCAGCACACTGAAAATTTGGTAGTTATGACGCTTGCATTTAAGTGTATTATTTGCTATTTGTATTCTATTTGCCCAATCTATACCTTGTTTCTTATTTTTTCTTTTCCCATCTTTTCTGGAGTTATTATTTTTCTTTATTTTTATTTTTTGGCATGGGCAGGCTCCAGGAATCGAACCTGGGTCCTCGGCATGACAAGCAAGAATTCTGCCACTGAGCCACCATTGCACTACCCCGAGTAATTATTTTTTTATATTGTATTTATCCTCACTTTAAGTTATTACACAGTCCTTCCTGTTTCATTAGTGATTGTTGTAGCATTTAAAATATGAATCTGTATCTTATCACAGCAACTTTCAAATCATCCTGCACCACCTAATGCAAAATATGAAGCTTTTATAGCAGTTTATTTTCATTTTCCTCATTTCATTTGAAGTATTTTATCATATATTTTCCTTCTATGTCTTTTATTAACCCCATGATATAATTTCTAATTTTTGTTTTAATCAATCACTTACACTTAAAGAAAATTTCTTAAATGAGGAAAAATCACATTTACCATGCATTTGACTTTTCTAGCCCTCTTCAGTCTCTTTGTAAATTCAAGTGTTATTTTCTTTCAGCTTGATGAACTTCAAAAATTTTTTTTGTAATGTACATCTGTTATTTTGCCTGTATTTTTTTCAATAAGATATAGAACTATCAGTTGACAACTGAAATAAGCATTACATTTCCACTTCAAATTAAAAATCAAGACTATGTCATCATTAATTTGACCCTAACCTGGCTTGATTGCTTGCCAAATAACAGGGAACACAGGACCAAATATAGATACTGTTTAAATGAGTTAGAATGGATTACAATAAAACATTTGCTGGGTATGAATAAATTAAGAATAATGCTGTACATAGAGAGTAAAAAGTTTTCTTTTTTTTAATTTGCTGATTTAAGATGTTGTTTCAGTTTGTCAAAGCTGCCGGAATGCAATAAGCAGAAATGGGTTGGCTTTTACAATGGGATTTATTAGATTACAGATTCGCAGATCCAGGACTATGAAAATGAGCAAATTAAGGCATCAAGAGGAAGATACCTGCTTTGAGGAAAGGCTGCTGGCATCTGGGGTGTGGGCAGGTGCATGGCGACCTCTGCAGGTCTTTCTCTCTTGGTTTGGTTTCAGTGTCTATCTCCAAATATCTCTAGCTCCAAATATCTTTACTCTGTTGGCTTATCTGAGCTCTCAGGGTTCCATCTGTATTTTATCCTCTCATAAATGACTTCAGCAAGGGGATTATGACCCACTTGAATGGGCTGGGTCACATCTCCATGGAAACAACCTAATCTAGAGGTGTCGTCCAACAATAAGTCTGCCTCCACAGGGTTTGATGAAGAGAATATGGCCTTTTATGGGGTATAAATCATCTTCAGACCAGCCTAGATAATAATGTTTAAAAACAATTTAAACACACACAGACAGACATACGCTTTCAATTCACTTACACACAACAAACAGGTGATAAACAGTTAACCACACTATTTGCTCAGGGACACGCCATTCATTTCTAACCAATCTCTCTGAATTTTAAACTCATATATTGACAATGAAAATTTTCTAAGCTTCTACTTATCTGTTTTAAGGAAATTTGGGGTCAAAAAGACAGGAGATAGGGCTTCTTCTTGTCAGACAAGAGATGAAAATATTTTATAAGGCGGTGAAATAAATTTTCAGGACTTTTAGATATTTTTCTCCTTGAATTGCCTTGAAAACTCAATCAGAGCTGTACTGCCTTCCCATTTCCAAACACCCCAGCCACATTCCTACCCCAATTTCCTAGGAAAAATTAAAATAGACAGGGCTAGGTATGGTCAATTTTCTGGATATAACTTGGTCATCGATTCTCTCCTTTGAGATCCTCAACTTTCTTTTTAATATGCAGGGTTTTCCCTTTACCATGTGTTTTTGATAGTCAGCTTCTTATCTAATGGAGGCATAGAAATTTCTGCTTAAAGCCTTATGGGTATTCCTAAAAAAGTTCATTTTCTACTAAAAATGCTAAAAGAATTTTTAGTTCATGTTCTGCTAAAACACTAAAAATACTAAAATATGTACACATTATAAATAATGAGGCTTTGGGAGCAATGGAGTTAGGGGAAAACATTTTAAATCCTTTGGAATCCTAACAAAGCAATAAGAATTCCTAATAAAAAATACTTGTGCAGTTATATATCTAATGGTTAGTACCTAGAATCTCAGTCATACAGCCTTTGCAAGTATTTGTTGGGGCTCATGTTTTCTCCTTTGAAATATAGATATTTGAATATAGTCTATAATAATTGAAGCCATTTTATCAAAATTAAATACAATCAATACTGAGCCTTCCTCCAACATTTTTCTTTATCTGTGGAGATAGGTCTTTGAAACTTCTTGATCTGCACTCATAGCTTTTCTATATAGCTTAACATCAGAAAGTGCAGATGATTCTGAAGACACTAAATCAGACATTTCTTACACCAAAGGGAGACATTTAATTTTCCAGGCTTTTAACTTCTTTTTAAAAGGTCTTCATATGTTGCTCAGACTATTTTTTTTTTAATTGTGAGAGAGTCTGCCCTTTTCAAAGCATTAACACATTTTTTAAAAAAAAACAATAGCACTTTTATTTATACTGATGACATTTCTGTATTTACCAAACTCTAATCATTTGATTCCCGTTATTTCAGAACAAATTATTTTAGAAAGCGTGAAGCTTAGAGAAATCTTCAAAAATGATGAAAGATACAAAGACTGTAGAATGTACCTTAATTTAAAACACTTTCATTCTTCATGCCTTAAATAAAATATCTAATGAGAAAGAATCCAGCTAACCAGAACTTTCCTTGGAACTGTTAGGTCCAGATGTTCAGTGACAAGAGAGGGTACCATCAGATGGCAAACTGCCACGAGAGATGTTTCTTGTCCTTCAGTGCACTCAAGGGCCTTTTTATAATTCATGTTTGCAGCTTTCAGAGTCTTCTTTCAGTCCCCCCCCTTTGTCTTTTCTTTCCCCTTCCTTTCTTCCTTTCTGTTAAGCCTTAACCTATAGCACAAGAACAAATGAACAAAAAGAAACAAAAAAAAAAAAAAAACAGTTTTACGGAATCCAATTTTGATGACGTGACAAAATTCATTCTAAAATTCCTGAAAATATTATATATTTTTTAATAATTTGGCTGTCACTTGAGTCATGGTGCCTTAATATCTACCCTAATAAATTGCCTGTTGTAAAAATTAATCACTAATAAAATAAAATAAAATAATATCCTATTATTCCTGCTTTCATGAGTCCTCATTCTCATAGTATAATATTACACTAAGTTGCTATTAAATGTTATTTTTACAGGTTGACCTCTTATTTTTCACATATTAAAATATTTCCCAAATTATGTAGATATGCATTTTTAGGTGAGTACAATTTTATTCCCCAAAAGGAAAATAGCTTAATTTTAATCAATAACAGAACTAATCCAACAGCATATGTATAGCCATGAGAAAGTGTGGGTATTTATTACTTGAGGTATATTAAAATAATTTGAAAATCCTTTCAAATATTTCAAAACAAAATATTGAGTACATATACAGATTCCAGGTCAATTTATTTTTATCTAGTCTGTTTCATTTCTGAAATCCAATCAGAGAGTTAATATTTGCTACCTCTATTTTTAATCTGCTAATGTATCACACTTTTATAAGAGCAGAATATTTGAAATGTTCTACGTAGCATGCTATTATTCCTTAAAGTTGCCTTTCCTTTCATGCTGAAAGAATATAACCCCAAAAAGAACTTCTTTGATATTCTGTTTTTCCTTCTCTATCTCTTTGCTTCCACAGTGTTTTGACACGTGTTTTTTTTACTGCCTTGATATCTAAAAAAATCTCTGCATCCTAAAGCAATAATATATGGAATTATTTTAAACTTTATGCTCTAAGCATTTTGTCTTTTACAATGAACTTTGTTGGTTAGGGACATAAAATAATCAATCTCCATTGCTTTTATCATTTTCTCCAGACCCAAATTTTCATTTTATATATGAATTAATATAATGTGGTGATAGTATATTTTTGATAACTACAATGTGGCATGGAGTGAGGTCATGGAATGGATTGTAAAATGGTCAGGAGATATATTTGGTATGGTAATATAAACAGTCTTACCCTATGATGAAATAATGCTTCCAGTGTAAGTAAAGATACCCTAGAATGTAAGAACCTGTAAGGAATCCTAGTGGCAGACTTCTCAGTTATGCAGGAAATAACAAATTCTGGACTATTTTTAGTAAAAAACAGAATTGTCAATTTCAATTTTTAACAGAAAAATAATTTTTTTTCCAAAAAAAATTTTGGACACAAAATTTAATTTCCCCCTGAACCTGATTGGGTTATGCTGGTGTCTTCCCATTTCCTTCTTATGACCAGTGATCTCATTTCTAAGATGCCATTGTTGTGATTTGTGAGAATCAGGACAAAGCATGGAGTAGTGGAGGAACAAGACATGCTCGATGATTGTTATGGGTTGAATAAGTTCCACCAAAAAGGCTTGTTCAAGTCCTAACTCCCAGACCCATGAATGTGACCTTCTGAAAATACGATCTGTGGAGATATGATCAGTTAAGAGTAGTACAATGGGCCCCAGTCCAATATGTCTGGTGTCCTTTGCAGAAAAGGAAATTCGGAAATACCTAGACAGAGAAAAAGATTGCCCTGTGATGGATGGAGAGATGGAGTTATACTGTCATAAGCCAAGAAATGTCAAGGACTCAGCAACTCCCAGAAGCTATGGGACAAGAAACAGATTCTTCCCTGAGGAAGCATGGACTGACACCTTGATTTCAGAATTAGAGCTTCCAGAACTGTGAATGCAATACATTTCTCTTGTATTAAGCCACCTAGTTTGTCATCTTTTGTTATGGTGGTCCTGAGAAACTTAAGGCAATAATGTTTTCTGCACTATTTGATTTTCAAAGTTGTACAGGTATTATTTTGATTTAACATTAATTTTATGTAGTATTTCCCTATTATTAAATGCTAAAACTGTTGTACCAATCATTTAGCACACATGTGGCTGATATGTAACTAACCATATAGAGAAATAAAGTTAGATCCTTCCCTTATGTCACCAAAATAAATTATATGCAGGATAAAATGCACATGCAAAAATGAAGTCATAAAGTAAAGGAAAACAGTAATGAGCAAGGGGCATTTTTCCATATAATCCTTGAAATCAAATTGAAAAGGAGAAAGGTCAACATAGTTAAACACATAATAATTTAAAAGTCTACATATTTAAAATATACGAGGTAGAAATGAAATGAAAAACCATAAAAAATTTGAATAAAATAAGATAAAAGGTAAATAGCTTTCTAAAGAATAAGTATTTATTAAAAATCAATAAGTGTATTTGAGCCCCATTGTGGATGACAGGGATAACAGATGAAGAATTAAACAAATGCAATTGCCAATAAATCCATGGGAAAATACACAGAAACTTAATTTCTCTAGCAAAAAAAAAAATCAACTGAATAATTATATACAGAAAATATTTTGCCTATGTAAGTGCAAATAATATCTTCTTTAGGTACATGTTTCAGGAAATGCATATTTTCATTCGCTGAGAAGATAATGGTACAAACGTTCTCTTTCTACTGTGGGAAACGTATGCAAAGTCCTAAATAATTGCAATGACAATAGCAATGAGCTCTTAAGGAACTTACTATGAGTTCAGCACCAACCTAGGGATTTGCCATATGTTAACACATCAAGTCTTATCAGGTGGAGAGTGTGAGAGAGAATGAGGCCACACATCTAGCAAGTAACAAGCTCAAGACTCAAATACAAATGTCTGTGCCTTCTAAATTTCATTTCTAAGGGTTTTGGAGCAATTTGAATTCAAGGATTTTGTAATATATAGTTAGAATATTCATCATCCATTGACTATTTTTCTTCCTCCTGTAAGACAGTCTCATAGTCTTATAGGCTAGCTGCTGGGGATTCAGTTCATTATTCCATGGTCAGTGTTTTAATGTTGCTTATGGTTATAGCTATGGAGGTCCCTCTTCAATACGAATCACAAGTGCAATGAACACTATAGCAAGGGGAGTCTGAGATATTGCAGGGGTCATTTAAATCCTGAACAAGAATTCCACTTGGGGAAGGTTTGGTACTGAGGCTGGGGAGGAGTGTTGTTGTATCTGAGTTGGTCAAGGCTGCTATAAAAGAGTTCTGGAATTGGTTGGCTTTAACAACAGCAATTTGTTATGTTATGTCACAGTCCTGGAAGCTAGTCATCCAAAACCAAGGTACACAGGGCCATGCTTCTTCTGAGGTCTCTAGGATTCTGGGGTACCTTGTCGGCAGTCCATAACTCAACCTCTGTCTCCATCACATGGCTGTCACTTTCTCTGTCTCTGCACCATTTGTTTATATCTCTGTCCAAATTTCCTCTCCTTCTAAGTTTTGTAGTCATGTTGGATTAGGGCCCACCCTAATCCATTCTGGCCTCATCTTGACCAATAATATCTTCCAAGATATTATTTATAAATGAATTCATATTTACAGGGCTGGGGATTAGATCTTGAGCATGCCTTTTGCAGACTACAGTTCTAACAATCACAGTTGGATACATCCCCAAAATGACTCCCAGTATTTATTGCTTCCTGGTGGTGAAACCTTGGTGCAATACCCTCTTCTTCAGTTGGTGAACCTTGTGATTTTTAACCAATAAAATAGGGCAATTATTGGATGTCACTCCTTCTTTAGGTAATGCTATAAAAATTCCATTTTAGCAGACAATTTAAAACTCATTCTTGCTGACATTGACACAGCAGCCACAGTATAAGGAGGCCTATAGAAAACTGCATGGCAAGGATGTGCCCGTGGATTCTAGGTGTAGAGAACAGACTCTGGCTGAAAACCCATGAGCTAACAGAGACCTCATCCCACTACTGCAAGGAGATGAACTCTCCTGACCACTCTAGGGCTCCTGAAAGCAGATCGTTCTAGTTTGCTAGCTGCCGGAATGCAACATACCAGAAACGGAATGGCTTTCAAAAAGGGAAATTTAATGAGTTGCTAGTTTACAGTTCTAAGGCTGAGAAAATGTCCCAATTACAACAAGTCTATGGAAATGTCCAATAAGGGCATCCAGGGAAAGATACTTTGGTTCAAGAAGGCTGATGAAGTTCAGGGTTTCTCTTTTAAGTGGAAGGGCATGTGGCGAACACAGTCAGGGTTTCTCTCCTATCTGGAAAGGCACATGGGGAACACGGCATCATCTGCTAGCTTCTTCTCCTAGCTTCCTGTTTCATGAAGCTCCCTGGGAGGCATTTTCCTTCTTCATCTCCAAAGGTCCCTGGCTGGTGGACTCTGCTTCTCGTGGCTATGTTGTTCTCCTCTGCTCTCTCTGAATCTCTCATTCTCCAAAATGTTTCCTCTTTTATAGGACTTCAGAAACTAATCAAGACCAACCTGAATGGGTGGAGACATGCTTCTACGTAATCCAGTTTAACAATCACTCTTGATTAAATCACATGTCCAAGGAGATGATCTAATTACAATTTCAAGCATACAATACTGAATAGGGATTAGAAGAAACAACTGCCTTTACAAAATGGGATTAGGATTAAAACTTGGCTTTTCTGGGGTACATATATCATTTCAAACCAGCACACAGATTTCACCCAGTTCAATCTCTGATAAGAGAGCAGCCTGGCCTCACCTTGTCTACAGCAAAGCCATGTCTGGACCCAACGACAGGAGCTCTGAAGTAGTAGATGCGCATGGTTTTAAACTGCTAAATTATTATGTTATATGCAAATAGGAATCTAATGCAGGGGAGAGAGCTGTTCATTGGAGCATCTTCTAATGACTAAAAAAGTTTACAAAGAGCTGAAGCTCCAAGAATAGATGCTGATAACGATTGCCTAACACATGCCACAGTCATAGGAAACAATATTATGAGCACATTAAAAAAAGCTGCATGAAGCATGCTAATTTTAGATGCTACCAATGTTTAAAGAAAAAAAGGACTGTTACAAAATAATATGCACATTATAATCCATATCCATATGTAAATCCACATATATTTAACTCACGTAAATATGTATATAACTCTACGGAAACTTCATATGTTGGCCTCCTGTGAAAATGGCTGTGAAGGAAGCCCTGCTTCAACTACAATTGTAACTGGATGGCTAGCACTAGTTTTATTTTTTAATTTGTTTTTATAGAGTGGGAATCAGATCATTGGTTTTTGTTTTTTTTTTTGCCTGGACAGGTTCCCAAAAATGAACCCAGGTCTCCAGCATGGCAGGTGAGAACTCTGCCCCTGAGCCACCATCGAGCCACCCCAGATAATTGGCTTTTAACTTGTTTTTTTCTAAATGAAGTATTTGCATCTGAATTAAATTGCAGTCATTTCAAGCTTTCTGTTTTATGAGTGTGTATGAAGGTGTGTGAGTATGTGTATAAGAATGTGTGTGAAAGAGTATGTGTGTGTGTGTGTGTGTGTGTGAACAGGGAGAGTCAGAATCAGTTTTTGCTCTTTCCATATCATGATATTACAATGGCTCACTAATGGCAGGTGTGGAGGGAGCCTTCTCAGCCATATACAATTGGAGGTTATCACTCCTTCAAGCTTGCTTGTGAACGGACCATTTATTATGACAATTTTAGCTGAAAGCAATATTAATGGGAGTTTTAAACAATGTCTCCTACGATATGCTAAAAACATAAAAAGTCAAGTTAATCACAAAAGACATAAATATCTGATTAAAAAGGGATTGAAGGCTACTAAATTCCATCCACATGCATCACATTACATGACACTAATAGTTCTAAATGATTTTAGAATTCCCCAAATATATTTTACTGTGCTTCATTCTAGTTTTAAAAATCAATCTTTTTTGCATTAAATTCTGACTTGAAGTGCCCCCATGAACATATCTCAATGAACTTTACTATAATTACAACACAAGAAAGACCAATAAGTACCTTGAGGCTGTTGTACTCTAAAAGTTGCTATTTGCAAATGAGTGTGAATAAAATATAACAAAGTACTTATAATAGCCTATGCTCTGAGCCTCGTCAAGCAAAAACTTCGTGGGCTCACTTTTCTCTTCCTCTACTTGGGAAATGGTTTGCCATGTCATATGGTAATTTCATTTCCAAATTTCTGAGAAACTGCCAAACCAATTTCCATATGACTGCATCATTTTACAATGCCAGCAACGTCTATATGTTCCATTTTTTCTGCATCCTTGTCAACATGTACTGTTCTCTGTTTTGTTATCATAACGGCCATCCATTCTTTTGTTAGTAGATATGGAGTTTTCCCAGTGCCATTTGTTAAAGAGACTGTTCTTTCCCCAATAAATCTGAGACCCTTGTCAAAGTCAGTTGGCCATAGATATACAGGTTTATTTCTGAATTCTCAATTCTAGTCCATTGGCCTATATATCTATCTTCATGCCAGTACCTCCCTATGTTTTATGAAGATATGATCTCAATTCTAGGCATTGTAATTCCACAGTTTTTTTTTTTTGCCAGGAATAGTCATTTCTCTGTGGCGACACCTTCCCTCCCATTATGTCTTCCCCTTAGCTAACCGTTGATTTGGTAATTTCCATCACTTCTGTCTACTACTGCCTAAGACTTTTTATTTAAGTGTTTCAAAATTTACATTCTCATGGAAGCTCTGTGCACACTGCGGCGCAGGCTCAGCACATGGGAATCATGAGGAAGCCCATCTTCCTCAGGCTACTGAAATGTCAGCTACAGACCCCCATGTTTCTAGCCATCAAGATGGCATGAGGAAGCAGCAACAGTTGCAAGCAGCAGGGAAGGTAGCTACCTCTATATCTAGAATTGTCTCAGCACCCTATGCCTGGATACTGTCAGCTTGGCCAGAGAACTGCTGCCAATAAAAAATGTCGATAGGCAATCTTCTATACATATCAACCTTAATATTTTCATTTCATACTTTCATCTTTAAAAGTTGTTTTTTTCAGTTAAACAATTCAATCAATATTCCTACAGTTTCATATTGTATATTTCAAAAACATTGTATGGATTATGTATATTTCAAAAACATTGTATGGATTTAACTCCCCCTATGCCAGTGTAAAATGTGCCAGCAAGTCTATTTGCCCACAATATGTCCACCTCTATATTAAGACTTATTTCTTTTCTAAAATCATATCAGACTTTTTTTCTTTTAAAGTCGGACATTGCTTCTCCAGAAGTCAGTGTGGATTCTCAGTTTTTGTTTTGTTTTTTTTTGCTGAGTTTACCCTATGTTTGTATTGATTTATTTATTCCTTCAGGGTTTTCATGGAATTTATTCTTTCACTTTTGGGCCCTTGTTGCATCCCCTTTCCCCATTATCTTGAATAATGATCTTGTCTATTTATTACCCTTCTTAAGGGACTTGAATTCAAGGGTGATCCAAGTTCACACCCTCTTTTAATTCCTCTACTTTTTCCCTTCTTTCTTCTGTGGAATTCTGTCTACAGTATTTTCAAATTTTCCATTTGTAAAAATATCTAAGCATTTATTTGACATTGAGCATGATTTGGTAGATGTATCTATTAACTGTTTTCCCAGTGAGGAACCCAAGCTTTAAATTGAAAAATTTTCCAAAGTTCATACAATTATTAAGTGTTGGAAATAATCTGTACTGTCTGGTTTTTCAACTCACTGCAAACCACTTATTATATGGCTTGTTTTGCAGAGCTTTTTAATCTTATATTCTATAATAATCCAAAAGTATGACATTTAGTTTTTTTAAAGGAAATTTATTTTTCCCTTATAAGACAAATCCATGATGATTTATACAAAATATGATGTAAAAATATAATGAAAAACTGATATAAAGGAAAATTTATTTTATATTCATAGGTCCCAAATATTCAGTTAAATAAATATTTTTTATATAGCTTTTTGCTTTTTTTTCATTCAGAGAGGAGCCTTTACATAAAATTTGCTTACTCTTTCCAAATAATATTCTAGTTATAACCATTTTAAAAATTTTTACATAAGTATTTTGAATATATTTGTAGTGGCAGTGTAATATTCTAATAAGTAGGTGAATCCAAATTTAATTTAAAATTTCCCCTGCTCTATGTTGAATATTATTCTTGTTTTGTATGTTAGAATATTACTGATTTTATTATAAATGATGATTTCAGTAAGTCATTTTAAATAAAATTTGCATTTTGTGATAGTTTTAGGCTTACAAAATGTTGTGAAGATAGTAATTCTGAATTCCTATGTACCACACACCCAGATTTCCTTTTTAACAACTTTATGTCACATTTGTCACAATTCAAAAACTGACATATTATTATTAAGTAAAGTCAACACTTCATTCAGATTTCCTTAGTTTTACCTAATGTCCTTTTTTTTTCTCCCAGGAGTTCATCTAAGGTGTCATATTATATTTAATCACCATGTCTTCTTAGGCTCCTCTTGGTTATGCCAGATTCTTTCACTTTGCTGAGAATTTTTGACGACCTTGATAGTTTTGAGAAGTACTGATCTAGTAGAACGTCCCTCAAATGGGAATTATCTGCCTTCTCCATGATTATATTGGATTATGCATTTTTGGGAGGAAGATCATGGAGGTAAAGTGCCACTCTTATCATGTCATATCAGGGGTGCATATGTCAATATGGCTTAACATTGTCGATGCTTCTCTTGGCCATCTCAGTGAGGTATGCTTGGCTGTCATCCTCCATTGTAAATTACTCTTCTCCCCTTAATGGAATGAATTCTTTCAAGGGAAAGAAGTCACTATGTGTAGTCCACACTTGGGGAGTTGGAAGTTATGCTGCAGTTTTATGAAGACAGAACATCTAAATAAATTATTTGTAATTCTGCACTGGATATTTGTCTATTCTCATGGATATTTATTTTATACATTGAGTTGTAATCTAAAGCTATTATATTGCTCAAATGGTCTCATCTTGGTCATCAAGGACTCTTTCAGTTAACCTCTCTGTCCCTTTAGCATACTCCAATCGTGTGTGTGTGTGTGTGTGTGTGTGTGTGTGTGTGTTTAGCATTTCCTTAAATTCTGAAACTACAAGGTTCTTCAGGCTGATCTTGTATGCTCCCTGTTCCAGCCCTAGGATTAACCATTTGAACCCTGGTTCTCTTTTTTTGGAGAATGACATTTAAATTCAGAATGTGGATACTACGTGTTCTCAGTACTACTCAAGTGTCATTGATTTAAGTTTTCTAGCTGAAAGAGCAAAGAAATATTTGTGCATATACTAACCAGTGTGTGTGTGTGTTTATATACATGCAGATAGGCGCGCACACACATACACACACACACACACATATGTAACACACGTATCCTTCTGTATCTGTGTTAGGGTAAACATGAATTCATACTGATGTCATTAGCTCTAATTCTATACTGTACAGATCACTCTAACCTCCACCCTTTGCTCATATGTAACTTCCAAATCCAAAAGTTAGGATTCTGGCTCTAATCATCAGCTATCCATCTAGTTAGTTATTTAAATCTAGTATATATGTATATTGGTTCCAGAATTGGTAATCCATACTCAAAGGGTAAACAACTTTAAAGCCCACTTTTGTGCTGGGAAGTTGTGTGATTTCTGACAAATTCATAGCATTATGATGCTGCCATTATAATATAAGGAATAGTTTCACTGTCCTAAAACAAATCCTCTGTACCTCATCTGTACAAACATACTCTCCCACCCCAAACCTTTGGCAATCACAGATAGGTTTACTGTCTTTCTAGTTGTGCCTTTTATAGAGTGCTGAATAAATGTCATATAATTGGAATCGTATAGCTCTTTCAGACTGACCTATTTCATTTAGCAATATTAATTTAAGATTCATCCATGTCTTTTCATGGACTGATAGCTCAGTCCTTGTTATAACTGAATAGTCATTGACTGTACGGATATACTATGGTTTGGTCATCTGTTCCCCTATTTAAATGCATCTTGGTTGTTTCTAGATTTTGTTGATAATAAATGTGCTGTAAACATCAGCATGCAGGTTTTTATGTGGATGCAAGTTTTCAAATCTAGTACAAGCTACCAAGCTGTCCTCTAAAGTGGTTGTACCATTTTGTATTTTCAGCATCAATAAATGAGACTTCCTTTTGGTCCACATACTCTTCAGAAAATAATATGGTCATTTTTTTAATTAGCTATTCTGATAATAATATCCCACTAAAGTTTAATTTACAATGCACTAAGGACAAATGCCATTGAATGTCTTTTCATAAGCTTACTTTTCATCTGTATATTTTCTTTTGTGGGGTTTCTCTTCATATTTTTTACTATTTTTTTTTCCATTGGGTTCTTTGTTTTCTTATGGTTGAGATTTAGGTGCTTTCTCTGTATTTTGGATACATGTTCATTGTCAGATATGTGTTTTGCAAATATTTTCTGCCAGTCTGTGGAAAATGTTTTAACAATCTCTTTCAAAGAGCAGAGATTTTAATGCTAATAAAGCCCAACTTATCTACTTTTTTTCCATGGATGTGGTTTTTGCATTAAATCTAAAAACCATTAAAAATCCATGATTTTGGAGATTTTTCACTATGTTTTCTTAAAATTTTCAAAGTTTTGCATTTTAAATATAAATCTATGATATATTTTGAGCTAATTTTTTTGTACAAACTTGAAACCCGTGTCTAGTTTATTTTGTTGTCTATGTACTTCCGTACACAAAATTGTTCCAACATCATTTGTTGAAAATACTACTTTCTGTATTAAATTATCTACGCTCCATTTTTTTAAAAGCAATTTACTGCTATTTATGTGGGTATAATTCTGGACTTCCTGTTTCATTTATCTGTGACTTTATAATAAATCTCGAAATTGGATAGCGTGAGTCCTTCAATCTTGTTCTTCAGTATTGTGTTGACTAACCTTGATCTTTTGATTTTCCATATAAATTTTAATTTCGGTTTTAGATATCTATACAATAGGTTGCTGGGGTTTTTCTTAGTATTGCATTCAATCTACAGATCAAATTGGTAAAGACTGAGTCTCCTATCTATGAGTACATTTTATTTTTCCATTTATTTAGAATGTTGATTATTTTCATCATAGTTTGTCATTTTCTGCATACCAATCCTATATTTTTGCTAGATTTTTACTCATGTATTTCATTTCTGAGGGCTATTGTAAATGGTATTTCTTTTAGAATCTAGAATTCTAATTGTCCTTTGTGTAATATAAAAAAGAACTTGCGATTTGTGCATTGATCTTGTATCCTGCAACCTTGCTACACTTTGTTGTCTTTTAACTGTTGTGTTTTGAACATTCCCCTTTAAAGTGTTATTGGTATATTTGGATTGATCCCTGCAATGTTGTTAACTGTCTTCTGTTCATTTCACTCGCTTTTTGCTCTTCTTTTTCTGCTTTCTTTTGTTTTAACTGAGCATTTTCTATCATTTTTTATCTCATCTCATAGCATATGAATTATGCATCTTTTTTACATTTACTGGTTGGCCTAGAGTTTTGAATATATTTTTCCTCCTAACTGAAGGCCACCTTTACAATTCTATCCTGCTTCATATAAAATGCAGATACATTTTTAAAGGGATATTCTTAATTCCTCTTTCTTGTTCCTATGATATTTTGTCTTACAGTTCACTTATCTATACGCTGTAAGCACCCAATATTCTGCTCTGATTATTGCTTTATAAAGTACCTCTCTTTTAGACCAATCAAAAATAAGAATACCACAACATGTTATTTTAACTACATTTATTTTTTCCCCAACACTTTTCTTGTTTTTATATGGACCCCAGCTTCTGATCTACACCAGTTCCTTTTGCCTAATCAGCTTCTTTAAATATTTCTCATTTAAAGAATGGCAGGTCTGATGTCAATGAATTTCTCCAATACTGTTTCCTAAAATAGTTTTAATAATTTACTCTGAAGGATACTCTCATTTGATATAGAATTCTCAGTCTGTTTGTTCCTTTTTCTTTCAACACTTTACTTGTTTCACTGCACTAGTTTCTTGTTTACCTGTGTTCCACTGTTGGTAAGATTTCTTTTGTTCTCTCCTATGACTTATATTATTTCTCTTTGTGTTTGGTTTTCTACATTTTAAATATGATAAGCCTAGGGTGGTGTGTGTGTCTTTTTTATTTTGAGTTATGTTATGTTTTGTTTTGGTATTAGTCCTGCTTGGAGTTCTCTGAACTTTCTTCATCCGCAATTGGGTGGCTTTCAGTAATTTTGAGAAGTTCTCAGCCATTGATACTTCAAATAGATCTTCTGCTCTGATTTCTTTTCTCCTTCTGGTATTCCATTATACTTTTGTTACACCATTTGTTACTGTTGCACAACTTTTGGATGTTGCACTCTGTTTTTCATTCTTTGTCTCTCTTTTCTTTTCAGTTTGGGAAATTTCTATTGATCTCTCTTCAAACTCATTATTTTTTTCCTCAGCCCTATTAAATCTGCTGGTGAGCGCACTGACGGCATTCTTCACATTGTTTCTGTGTTTATTTCAAGCATTTCCTTTTGAATTTCTCTTAGAATTTTCATCTCTCTGCTTACAATATCCATCTGATCTTGCATGTTGTCTGCTTTCTCCGTTAGAGACTTTGACATTTTATTCATAGGTATTTTAAATCTCCTATCTGATAATTCCAACTTCTGTGTCATATATGAGTCTAGTTTTGATGACTGTTTCGCCACCACAGAATGTATTTTTTCTTTCCCTTGGCATGCTTTATAATTTTTGTTGAAAGCAGGCATGTTTTTATTAGGTGATAAAAATGGCAATAAATTGACATTTAATGTGAGGATTTATACTAATTTGGCTAGGGACTGGGCTATGTGAAATGTTCAGACCAGAAGATTAACTTCTTTATGCTTCCATGACTTTGGATTTCCTTAAGCACTCCTCCTCAGAGAGAGTCTGGTCTTTCAGCTTTTTCAACTGAAATCCACTGTTATTTCACTGGATCCTTTTAGCATGACATTGCAGTGTGAGGGAAACATAGTTTTCTGCAATTATTTTTCAAACTTCAAGTAACCTCATGACATGTATTTATCTAGTGGTATAACTTTTTCCCCATCCTGTACTCCCTCTGCCAACTACGGCATTCTCTATCCATTGTCTTGAAGCTTTGAACCCTATTGACTATTTTTCCCACTTTCTTAGGTGAGACAGAAAATGAGAGGGGACCGGAGTGGGTAAATATTCTCTTCATCAACTGGACAAAGTTTCAGAATTGTGCTCTGGTAAAGTCCTGTTCCCAAGAGGGTAGGTCTTCGTTGAGGAGAATGCTCCAGGCATATTTTGCAAGGTTTACTCTTCCCCCCTCTGCCAGAGACACTAGGGCATATTTCTGGGGTATTTACCATCAGAACCTGGTGGAAATCCTGACTCAAAGCCATTGGAAGTCTGGGGCCCTTCTAAGACTGCACCCCTGGAAGTTCTCCACCACCAGGAGTTCATAAAAATCCCATGGAAGCAATTTATGTTTCCAACATTTCCTGCTCCAGGGAGGCAGTCTGGACTGTGATTTACCTATCTCTCCCGGTGGCAGGGGGCAGGTTGCTGTGCAATGCAGCTCTCTGAGGTGTCCAAGAGAAGTCATTGATGTAAGGTTTGTCCAGCTTTGTCTTGTTTTAAGATTAGAATAGGGGAAGGTACTTCCAACATTTTGGAGCCCAAACTGGAAGTCTCAGTATTTATCTTGTTATATAAATGGGTTTGTTTAGCAGGAAAATATTTTATAGAAATATCAGATGGGTTTTTAAAACTTCGTTGAATAAAACAAGCTTCAATCACCATGAATTTAAATAAATTGTTCTTTACTCCCTTCACTGACTGTGGTATTCCCAATCCCTTTCCTTGAAGTGTTGAAGGCAAAAGGGTTCTTTTTTTCTGAAGGCAACATTTGATTTCTGAATATGAAGGTAAGAAGTCTCGAAGACTTAGGGATGTATTTTATATCATTTCTTAAAGTCACTTAACATCAGTTCCATCCAAACCTGTCTGCTTTCACCCCTGTGTGTCATCTGCTTTCTACCCTCTGCCCACCTCTCACTTTGCCGCACTACAACAGACACGATAAAGGCAGAACTGATTTCTATAGGGAAACAGATGGCCAGATAATGGACAATGCATGTGTAAATCACAGGTCATTATAGCTTAGATAATTGATGGTGTTCAGTTCACTGGAAAAATCTTTTCTTTTCAAATTTTTTTTTTACTGTATGATATATACACAAAGCAAAGAAATAAAAAAGCAATAGTTTTCAAAGCAGTCTTCAAAAAGTGGTTACAAGGTAGATCCCAGAGTTTGTCATGGGCTACCATATGATCTTCTCATATTTTTCCTTCTAACTGCTCCAGAATACAGAAGTCTAGAGGGCTGAAATTTTTTTTATTAGACATAACAACATACAAACACAAACATTCTTACCATATGACCCCTTCATTCTTGATATGCAATTAATAATTCATAATATCATCACATAGTTGTGTATTCATCATCATGATCACTTCTTAGAACATTTGCTTCAATTCAGAAAAAGAAATAAAAAGAAAACAGAAAAAAAATTCATACATAGCATTGCTTTCAGACTGTAATTCTACAAAGATGTCAACACCTACTTTCATAACAGAGAGCAATTTCATAAACAAAGATTGTAAAAGAACACTTTCATCTCAAGACAGATGAAAATATCCCAGAAACTTTCCTGAATGTGTGGCCTCACCCTCATCTGCAATAAGTCTAAGGAGCCCAGGAGATTGTCAATGCTGTAACTTCTCATTCTAAAGATTCCAGACTCTTCTGACAAAGCATTTCAAATGAACAATATGGAGCAATAGAAGTGTATTGGGGAACAGTGCTCTAATTCTGGGTGAATCAATACACTCCCATGTTACATGCAGCAGCAGCCATTTGCTAAGTAAATTGCACACAATTCAGAACCTGCTGGGCTCAGAAGTCCCATTTGGAAAACAGAGGCTTGTTGCACCTCTGAAAACTGATCAGGTGCTGTACCTCCTGCCTCTGCTGCAGACCACCTCTAGGGCTGTGGGGCATTTAAGAACAGGGAATCTGCCCTAAATATAGTGCAAAATGGATAATAATTGACATCTTTTATCTCCCCTTTGCCAGTGCCCTAATAGAAAAGAAAAGTGAAACATTTGCTAAACAGAGATGTAGGCATGATTCCAAGAGCTCATTTCCCCAGCCCATCAAAGGAGCTTAAAAACTGGACTGATGGAGGTTGAATTAAATTAAAGATTGCTAAAGATGGAAAGAAGAGTAACATCGTTCTTGAAGGAAAAGAAACATAATTTTGCCATTTCTTATATTGAAGATATGAGGTAGGAAATTTATTTTTTTCTATGTTTTCCTCTTCTTCCCCTTTCTAATGTCTTGGAAAAGGAAATTTGTGCTAATAATGTCTTGGAAAAGGAAACTTTTGCAAATGTTATATCCAATCTATTGCATCTTCCTGAGAAATGATGCATTGAGGAAGCTTTTTGATCTTTCACAAATGTTCTGGCTTCTTTGGAATTCGTATTTTGCAGTTATGTGAAAAGGTTTTAAACTGAAGCGTTGCTAGTATAATTTTGAGCTCTACAATTGTAAGCTTCCTGAAAAATGTAAAAAAAAAATAGTGAGATAACAATAAAATATAATTTAAACTTTAAATAGTAAAAGTTGTAAAAGATACGTCTATTGGTTGTGTTAAAACTGTATTGCCTGCCTCAATGTAATCATTCCTTTCCTTCTTTCTTTCCCACTGGGATTCTCTCCAGAGAGAGGTTAAGGAGACAGGGAGGGAGAAGAAGTGGTGAGCACAGGCAGAACTGCTGCTCCAGGAGCTAATTCATCTGGAGATAAGCAGGAAGCAGTGCAGAACGCACTGGCTCTGCAATGACAAACATTCCTTTCTCTGAATTCCTGTGGACCTGGTGATTGCCTACCCTGGCTCCAGTCAGAGGAGATGAAAAGAGCAAGCCCCTGTTATTGGGCTCCTCCTGAGAACACCAGACTCAGGACAAAAAAGCGCTTATCTCTTCTGTAGCGCTTATGTTGTCATTAACCTCTAAGGAATCCAGAAACCCTATTTTTAAATTTGGCACACATAGAATTGAGGATCCCTGTCCTGAAAAAAATTAGTCATTCTGAAACAATTATTTTAATGTGGGTACTGCATTTCTATTTTATTCTCTCCCCAACCATGACAATGCACATTCATCGTCAGCTATTGATGGGGGAAGAATAATGGTTAATGAAAATTATCAGATGTTTGAAGACTGCATTTTTCTGCCAAGTTCATAACAGTTCTTTTTATTTCATCTTTAAGCCATGGAAAATAATGATTAGCTTTTATAGCAGTACCTTGATAATCACTTAGACAACTTAACTCAAATTGTCATCTCTGACTTCCCAGGTACTATGGCTGCTAATTCTAGGGCGTGTTTCATAGACAGCAGACATTATTTCCAGTCGTTACAAATGAAGCACACCCAGCATGCTTGGGAACATTGTCTGTGTCTTTGTTGACAAGATAGATTACCCATGCTAAGACTGAGATTTTTAATTATATGTGATTAAATGCAGCTTCCCACTTCGTAACTGGCATGTTTATACCCTTTCAGAATTAATGGATTATCTGCATGTATATATAACAACAGCACAGAAGAAAGAAGCCCAATGGAATCTATGTGAGTTACATGTTTAATAGCAAACATTGAGTCTCTTGTTTGGAAAAATTAATATAGAAAGTGCTCTATATTAAAAATGACATCTTTGGTTAAAAATGTGTCTGCTCCAAGGATGATGTATCTTCAGATGTTACAGTGGAAATACCAGCTCAAATCTATTATCTACTTCATAGTTCGGGTTAAGGGGATGTTTGCTTTGCTTATGGAAACCTTTCATGATAGCTCATTTAACTTTATCAGTTTTGGAATATTTTCTGCAGAAATTCAGCCTCTTTAACTTTTCTAAAATTCTAAAAGGGATCAGAATTAAATCTTAAAATGCCTATTAATTGGTAACAATGGTATTCAATAAAAGCCTGAAGGATGAAAATGCATTCAGAAAAATAAAAGAGAAAATGTTGTGCTGCTACAAAAAAGGGACGAAGTCGTGACATATGCAACGGTGTGACTGAACATGTGGGACATTTGGTGAGGCAAAATAAAACAGAAACAGAAGAGCAACAACGGTATGGTCACCTTTAGAAAATGCTTATATGAAAACAGGGGCCTGGATTGTAAGCTTTCATAGCAGACACATTTAGTATGGAGTGATAATTGTTATTTTTGGATTTTGAGTGGCTGATATATATATCAGGTTATATATATATATAAATAACCTGATATTTAGAGACAAGAATGAAATTGGTCAGGTTGGGGGTTAAATTAATGCAGAACACAGAGGTAAGGAAGGCAGTGTCTACATGTTAGAACCACAACATACTCTTTGAGACCAAAGGAAGAAAGGTTTATAAGGTCTGGAACAGAAATTTTCTGTTGCATATAATCTAACTCGACCTATCCATATAGCTCATTTGAACAATTGAAACACAGGGAGCGCAGAATAAGAAAGAGGTCCTTTAATCCTGTATAGATTATTGTAATGTCTGGATATATCCTAAAGTATATTAAGCAGATAATCAAAAAGTATTGACAAAGTCCCTTGAAGGGTGAGAGAAAAAATATGGAACTGTTAAATTTTAGCATCAGGGAATTCCTTGATATTGTGTCAAACTTTTGGAGCACTCAAATCAATAGGCCATGCCCTTGAACTTGAGGCTTACTCTTGTGAAGTTTATGTAGGTAGTGGAAAAGTTTAGCCTACCCATAGGTATGCCTAAGAGTTACTTCTTTTATTGCTCAGATGTGGCCTTAATCCCTCTAAGCCTAACTCTGCAAGTGAAATCACTGCTCTTCCCCTTATGTGGGGCATGACATCCAGGGGTGAAAGTCTCCTTAGTGATGTGAGAGCTGACTCCTAGGGATGTGTGCCCTGTCACTGTGGGAAAGGAAGTGTAACTAATAAAGTATCAGTGGCAGAGAGAGTTCAAATAGAGTCAAGAGGCTACTCTGGAGGTTGCTCTTATGCAAGTTTCAATTAGACATTGCTATTTATCATAACCTGTCAAGCCCCAACAGGACCATTCCAGCCAATCCTGAAGAACACTTAGGGCAATATATAAGATTCCACAAGGGTTCCAAGCACTA
Organism: Tamandua tetradactyla; assembly: GCF_023851605.1. NCBI lineage: Eukaryota > Metazoa > Chordata > Mammalia > Pilosa > Myrmecophagidae > Tamandua > Tamandua tetradactyla. Next base: position 92,839,588 of record NC_135332.1, read on the forward strand.
GAGTAATTTTCCAGAAATCTACAACCTCCAGATGGGTCCCTGGTCCAGGTAAGTCCTGAAACCTAGAGGGCCCAGCCTCTCCAAATCATCAGATAATTCTGTCTCCTTACCCCATATTAGTGACAGACCCTTCCAACACAAAAAATTTAGAACGGCCACAGCCCAAATCCCCCTAAAGAGAGGGATGGAAAGATCAAAGGTGATGGTGGAGTTACACATAGAAGGTACGGTTTAACAATCTGAGCTTGTACTTAGGAATGTTCCCACTGGCTGATGAGAAGAGACAATAGGTCTGCTGTGATTGGTGTTGTAATCAATTTTACTGGGTAGGTGGTGAGAAGAGGGGGCTGGAGGGCAGAGGTTGTAATAGACACATAGAGGGGACAGTTCTCTGTATGCCAAAAGCTTGTGTCTTCAAGAATGAGTCAAGATATTTTTATCTAAATAATCTATTTACTACAACATAGATATTATGATTGTCATTTAGTGAATTCTTAACTATGGGTTTGAACCAAAAAACATTATATTTATTTTCATTAAGTTCCCACTGAAACAGCATTTCCTTGTGTTACGAATGCAGATGAAAAGCACAGTAGCTTTTGCTATAACAACAGAAATCTCAACAAAGAAAATCATGAATGCTTTAATATTTGTATGGTGTTATGACATCTCAAAATATTGTTTTGCTTATTTATTAAATTATATAGCATTTATTAAATCGTGGTACTTCTTAATTCCACTGTTAGATTTTAGTGTTTAATGTGATTAATAAGGAAGCACATTTCTAATTGTATTTCAGTATAATTTGCTTCCTTTGTGATTATATGTATTGCATTTTATGTATTTAAATCATTCTTCTGAGAAAGGGTTCATAGGCACAAGTTACCAAAGAAGAATACAACAAAGGTCAAGAACCTACATCATGGTGGGACTTTTAGTGTCAGGGAATAAAGTGGAGGTGTTTGAAGACAACTTCTTCCTGGTTTAGTTTCCTGGGAATCTGAAGAGATTATCTTCAACAAGATGTAGGTAGAGATGGAAACAGAATGATTGAAGATGAAAATTCTACAAAACTAGGGGAACACACCCAACAACTTAGTGGCCTTAGAAGTTGGGAAGACCTCTATACCTCTGGGAAACAAGGAACATCTTGGAAGTCAGCACACCTGGCCTTGGGGCTCCCAGGATAAAAATATTTATATATCTTGACATGTGGTAAGGGAATTCTCCAACATCCAAGGACTGTGCGGTCTTGGCCAGAGTTTCATTGGCAACCATGGTGGATGAGAGCCCATTCCTAATTTTCTGGGCAGCTACAAAACCCCATCTCCTCATTCAGATGATTGTGTGGCCCTGATGAGGGAAGGGATGTTCCACAGATTCTTGCAATTGGGTTTATTGCTATTATAGCCAAATTCTGAACTGAGATCAGATTTATGTTGAAGGAAATAAACAGGCAATACTCCCACTTTCAAGTTTGCAAAGACTCAGTAACGCTAGGTACATCACCTGCTATTTTTCCATGACACTACATTTTCATTATCGTCATTTTGTGAAGCATAGTGAATATTAATTGACTTCAAATTTTGGGGAGAATGACAGAGTGTAATATTTTGCATTTCTGGAAACTTTATTCCTATTTAGAAGAAGTTATTTTGGATTATTTCATCTCAGAAAGTGGCATTTCATAAAAACTAATCCTAATGATCTTCAAACATGCTTTTATGGATATTAGTTGATTCATTTCATCTATTCACTAACAAATGTTGACAATATGTGCTTTATGGAATGTACTGGGTGTTGTCTTAAGAGGCAAAACTATATCCTTGGACAAGAGAGGCAGGATACTATTCCTTTGTTTATGTTCTAGTGGGTGGAAGACAGTGAGTAGGTGAGTGATCACAGTAACTTCAGAAGAAGGTAAATCCTTTAAAGGGAAATGATGAGAGCCATAGAATCAAGAATGCCTGGAGAGTGGGTGGCTGGGCTTTCTGAGCAAACAGCATTTGTTCCAGGATGTGGGTACTGGGAAGGGGTGAATCACACTAAAGGCAGAAGAGCTCCAGAACGAGAGAGTAGAGAGTACAGAGGCTCCTAAGAGTTAGTGCAGCAAGTTTCTGCAGAGGACAGCATAAGAGTGTAGATGGAGAGGGTGCCACAGCAGGTTTAGCTTCTCTAAGTGAGACTGAGTGTCCTAATGGAGGGGGGTTATGTTTGGTAGAGATGGCTTTGGCTACTACCTTGAGAATGGGTTGAGGGGAACAAGGTCGGATGCAGAGGGAACAGGAGGTGGCTGTGGCCCAAGTTCAAGGTGATATATATGGTTTGAAAGGATGTATGTCCCCTAGAAAAGCCGTGTTTTAATCCTAATCCCATTTTGTAAAGGCAGCCATTTCTTCTAATCCCTATTCAGCATTGTATGTTTGAAACTGTAATTAGATCGTCTCCTTGGAGATGTGATGTAATCGAGAGTGGTTGTATTTGGGTGTCTTTGTGACAAACAAGAAGGAAAAAGTGAACAGTCAAGAGAAATACTTTGTAAGTTGTACTGACAGGGCTTGCTGAAGAAATGAATTTCAGAGAGAGAAAGAATATCATATAATTTGTTGGCTAAACTAGAAAAACAAGACAAGGAGTTAAACCAAGACTCTCTGAGTACATTAGAACATATGTTCACTCCAGACTTAAGGGAAAAGAGGATCCAAGTTTGCAGTCAAATTCTAGTTTCCTTCTATGCGGGTGCCTCAGTGCTGATGGGAAAGGAGACTCAAGTCCTTGACAGGAGAAATTTGGGAGAGGAAATCGACTGCTCCCTTTTAGATTTTTTAAATCTGTATAAACTATTTTACGTTTGAATCATTTTGAGACTAATATAAGCAATTAGGAGTTTAAATGTTCCTTAAAATACCATGTACTGTTGAGTTTTACTATAAATTTGTCCATTAATTTTCCAAAACAATTAGACAACATTTTACAATTTTATATTCCAAATTTACTGAAATAATCAGTGAATCAATTCAATTTATAGAATGGTGTGCTAGTTTGCTAGCTGCCGGAATGCAATATACCAGAAACAGAATGGCTTTTAGAAAGGGGAATTTGATAAGCTGCTAGTTTACAGTTGTAAGGCCGAGGAAATGTCCCAATTAAAACAAGTCTATAGTAATGTCCAATCAAAGGCACCCAGGAAATGATACTCGGTTCAAAAAGGCCAATGAAGTTCACGGTTTCTCTCTCAAGTGGAAGGGCACATGGTGAACACAGTCAGAGTTTCTCTCTCATCTGGAAGGGCACATGGTGAACATGGCATCATCTGCTAGCTTTCTCTCTTGTCTTCTTGTTTCATGAAGCTTCCTGGGAGACATTTACCTTCTTCACCTCCAAAGGTCACTGGCTGGTGGACTCTGCTTCTCGTGGCTATGTCATTCTGCTCTGCTCTCTCTGAATCTCTCATTCTTTTAAATGTTTCCTCTTTTATAGGACTTCAGAAACTAATCAAGACCCACCCGAATGGATGGAAACATGTTGTCACCTAATCCAGTTTAACAACCACTCTCAATTACATCACATCTCCAAGGAGACGATCTAATTAGTTTCAAACATACAATGCTGAATAGGGATTAGAAGAAATGGCTGCCTTTACAAAATGGGATTAGGATTAAAACACGGCTTTTCTAGGGGACATATATCCTTTCAAACCAGCACAAATGGTTTTGTTAAGAAACTGATATTAGGGTTAGATATGTCAAAACTATTCTCCTTTACACTATTCTATTCTTCGACAATTTATTTACATAGGCCTAGGGTCATCATTTCAAAATTAAAATAATGAGTGCAAAGTAAAATGACACTTAAGATTGTATTTTCTGTTTTCTGAGTCTCCTAAAATATGTATAAATACTTTTAACAGTAGCCCTTATCTTTCAAAGATAATTAAGCACAATTATTCTTCAAATCATAGCTATAAAATTGAGAACAAATTTGTTCAAAGAAAAATTAAATTATTATTTGCTTAATGCACTCTACCATAAACTCAGCACAAAATTTCTAGATTAAGACTATTTAATATAATAATAGTTTAATAATTTAATATAATAATCTATAATCATAGTTTCCAAAGAAGTGTATGCACACCCCAGGTATACACAAAACATTTTATGTGCCATGGGAAATATTTGTATGTTCATTTTTGCTCATGCCTTAAAATTTTGTTTTATGAATATTTTATTATTAAAATGCAGTAGTATTATACATGACACATGTGCATTTATGTGTGTGTGAGTGTGCAGTAACTAATGCTCTAAAAATATTTTACTAATAACAGTTGTGCTCTCAGTAATGTTTGAGAAGGACTCTCCTACAATACCGAAGATGGTAGAAAGTATTTTCACCTTCATGGAAATGTTCTTTTATCTGATGGAGTGGGCCCTACATCTGATATTTATTTGGGCTCCATGTCCACCTTGGAAATCCCTTCTTGTTCTTTCTGTCTACATAAGGAAAAGTCAAAGGAATCATGACCATGAATTTGTCCAAGACCTTAGGCAAATCACTTTACCTTTTTGAATCTCAATTTACATATCTTTAAACTAGAAATTGGAATTAATGGCTTGTTGAAATATAAATATATACAGCACAAATGTAGAATGAAGATCTTAGATACTCTCACTTGCATTTTACTCTCAGATACCTCATGTTAACTTCCCAACTAGATGGAAGAAATCTTCATCCCATCTGTAAACACATCTCAATATAAGATTGGCTCTTTCAGGCTTTCTTTGCAAACATGAAATGTGGATATGTATATATACACACACACATATTTTAACAGTAAATTGTAAATGACAGCATTGAAAACAGGTATATACATATATATATACACATACACACATGGGGAAAAAACCCATCTGGGACATAATGTGATAAACAGATTTTCTTTTCCCAATATTTACATGAGATGAAGTGACAGAGATAAATTTCACTAATTCATTAGAATTTCATTTTCATGGAGAGAATAATAATTTTTTCAAAAACACTGGAAAACTATACCCAACAGATTTTTAGTTTATTTTGGGAGAAATGTCAGAAACTAGATATGTACATGCCTTCTGGGATGCTCCTAAATTAAAAGACCTTGGAAAATAATTAGAAATGTAATGCATATAATCTTATCTTGTCTGATAGCTCAGAACTAATACATCAAGTAGATACATAGAGCCCTGGAAGCATAAATTTTAATAGAGAAGAGCAAGCCTTTGCAGAAACAATAATGTCTTACCAATATGTATTTATAAGGCATGGTTGCAACTATATTCCCATAATATAATTTATTAAATAATAATGAAGTGCATACTTTATAACATGGTTATAAAACTAACTAGGCAGGCCATTACTCTATTTTATGGAAAACAAAGTAATTTAGATGAACTTCAATTTTCATTTTAAATGTTATAACTCTTCCTGTGATTTGTTAAAAATGTCATCTTCCTGTCTCTAGTAAATTTGCACATCTATATTTCATTGCCAAGTATCATCACTTGAAAAAAATCCCTAAGGATAGCTTTTCATTGAAAAATCTCCTCCTGTCATTTACTATGTGATATTTGTAGTACGTAATTAATAATTTATTAAAATCAATATGCTTTCCATATGGTATCTATGGAACAACTAATTGAGGTAAAATATTTTCAATCACTCAATGTTATATCCTCAACATCATAATCCTTTTCACTATCATCATATCATCATCATCAATTAGGAGAATATGATTGTTTCTCTAGCTATGAACTTTAAGTCTTTATATGCTTGTAAATATCTCCCCTTCAACTCAGTCTTTGCTCAATCTTGTCCTATTGTGCATTCAGAATCCTGTCAGCAGAGAAATTTGCCCAGAACAGCAGAGGACAGAACAAATGATATTGCTAAAATGGGATGAGTCATACATTTAGGAAAGCTTGAGCGAGGGATGGTGCATGACTAGGTGTTAGATTCACAGTGAGTTTAGGAGAAAACTTTGAAGATTAAACAAGTTGTTTATATGAAGTCATTTTTCTGCATTGATGAGATAGAAATTAGTTTACTGAAAGCATTTGAGAGTAAGTTGAGGGATTATGGGAGGATGGTGGAGTAGGAAGCGTCAAGAATCAGCCCCTCTACCAAAATAGCTGTTGAACTGGCAGGAACTGGTAGAATCAACCACTTTGATACTCCAAAACCCAGGTGAACAAGGCACAGCATCCAGGGAGGAGCCAGAGGAAGAGGCTGGTAAATTGTGATAAAGATGTGTGATTTCACCCTCCTTGTAGAGTCTGTCGTGTCCCTTGCCCCAGTCTGGTGGTGGGCAGAGGTGGTAACGAGAGCTCTGGCTCCTGGCTCAGTTTGCTGGTCCCAGAATGAGACACAAATAACCAATCCTCAAACTCTGGGAATGCGTGGTCTAGTCCCAGATCTTGACCTTTGACCAGTTATTTCAGATCACAGGAGACCATCTTTCCAACACCCCTGGAGCAAATATAGCAGAGAAATCTTAAAGATAGTAACCATCCTCTAAATTACAGAGAGAAATTAAAGGGCTTTATTAACTGGGCAAGTGCTGAATTAATACAATCAGCTTCGAAACACCATAGAAGTTCCTATTATTCTTGCTGTCCCTTCCACCATCCTTCCCACAAGGCAGGGTGGAGCCAGCATGCACTTCCATTGTGGATCCCTGACCTTGTTCCAGAGGGAGCAGAGTAGCCCACATGTGCATACTCGGGTGCCTGTATGCCAGTGACAGTCTACTGAGTAAATTCTGAGATACTGAACCAGGGAACATTTCTCAGGCTCACCCTTCCACAGTTTGTCCTGAGGGCAGAGATACCACTTGCAGACCTCTAGGACTGTATGAGAAATAATTGAAGTTTCTGGGGCAAAGGACTACCTACATTAAGTCACTCAAGAGAATACCCAGAAAGGAAGGGTAGGAGGCCTATTTCAAAGAAAGTAGAGGGGGAATGAACTCAAACTCCTGTAAATCGTAAACAGAAAATTCCAAAGACCTCTAGCAAGCACAAGATCAGGAAAGAAGCAGAGTCCAGGATTCAGCTCCAGGCAGGCTCAGGGAAGTTAGAGAAGACTCTGTACTTCCCATTTGCCTTGGGCTGATGTGCAGATAGAAGCATGAGCTCTGAAAGAGACCATCATCCAAAGCTGAGCCAATTTGCAGTTATTGTGAAAGATGCTTTTTGGTTTGATTGTTTGGTTTTGATCAACTGCTGGCATTCAAGAAAATATCTTTCTATCACTAGCTGGATACAAACTTAACAGACAGCCCAGGGACTAAATCCTAGAGTTAACACTTTAAAATATTTAAATGTATAGGGTGGAAAAAAAAGATTGCAAAAGGCAGGAAATGATAGTGCATCCCAATGATCAAATAAACATGCAGTAAACATCAATGGGGCAGTGTGATGATGGTTCAAAGTGTGACAATGGCTCAATGGCAGAGTTCTCGCCTTCCGTGTTAGAGACCCAGGGTTTGATTCCCAGTGCCTGCCTGTGCAAAAAAACAGAAAAAAAAAGAAACCATCAATGAAGAGGTCCAGGTTTTGGATTTACTAGAGAGAGACTTTAAAATAATGATTCTTGATATTCTCAAGGAGATAAAGAAAAGAACAGAGAAAGAGCTAAAGGATATGAGGAAAACAATGAATAAACAGCGTGGGAATCTTTCCAGAGAAATACTGAGAGTGGAAGAAAATAACTGAAAAGAAAAAAAATCCCCAGATGCTTTCTACAGCAAAGTGGTGGTGGTGGGGGGCGGGGGATAAGCAAGAATTAATGAACGCCAAGACAAAACAACTGAAATGATTCATACCAAGGAGCAGAAAGATGAAAGAATGCAAAAGAATGAATATAGCTTAAGAGACTTACCAGACAACATCAAGCATATCAGTATATGCATTACAGGAAGTCTACAAGGAGAACAAAGAGAGAAAGGGGCAGAAGGGATATTCAAAGAAATAATAGCATAAAACTTACAAAATTTAATGAAAGCCATGGATATGCACATTCAAGATGTCCAACAAACCCCAAACCAGATAAACTCAAAAAGAAACAGGCCCAGACATATAATAATCAAATTGTTCAAAGCAAAGGAGAAGGAGAGAGTTCTGGAAGGTACAAGGAAAAAGTAACAAGGTATGTACAAGGGAATCACAATATGATTAAATGTCAGTTTCTCCTCAGAAACCATGGAAGCAAGAAGGCAATAGTGTGAAATATTTAAAATGCTAAAAGAAAAAAACCACCAATAAGAATTTTATACCTGAAAGGCTTTCTTTCAGAAATGAGAGAGCGATTAAGACATTCCCAGATAAATGAAAGCAGAGGGAATTTGTCACCACTAGGTCTGCCCTTTGAGCAGTGAAAAAAGGAAGTTCTTCAGACTGAAAGGAAAGGGCAATAAACAGTGCACCAAAGCAGCATAAATAAATATGGGCATCCTGTAAATGTCACCATATATAATTATAAATGCAAGTGTTACTGTATGGCATTGAATGTTATCTAACTGCACTTCTTGCTTTATACAGATGCTAAAATGCAAAGGCATAATAAGCATAAGTTGGTCGTCTTTGGCATAAAAGATACGAAGATAAAATTCAGAACAAGCACAAAAAAGTGGGGGATCAAAGGGGTATATAAACAGTGTATGTGTATGCTATTCAGGATAACTTGGTACCAAATCAAATATAATTTTTATAGGAAAAAAATCATTAGTGTTTTCTATATAGGAGTAACAGACATTTGGAAGAAGAAAGGAAGAGAAAATTCAATTTACAATAACAACTAAAAGAATGAAATATCTAAGATAAATGTAACCAGAGGTGTAAAGGATTTATACACAAGATACTATGAAGCATTGATAAAAGAAGTAAAAGAAGACCTAAATAAATTAAAGAAGATCCTGTGTTAATGGATTGGAAATCTAAATATTGTTAAAATGTCAATTCTACCCAAAGTGATTAACAGATTCAATATGATCCCAATCAAAATTCTACCAGCCCTCTTTGCAGAAATGGAAAAGCCATTCATCAGATTTATATGGAAGGGTAATGGGCTCCAAATAGCAAAATCCTTCTTGAAAAAGAAGAATGAAGTTGTAGGAATCACACTTTACAATTGTAAAACTTATTATAAATCCATAGTAATCAAAACAGCATGCTACTGACACAATTGCACACATATAGATCAATGGAATCAAATTAAGAGTTCGGAAATCAACCTTCACATTTATGGCCAACTGATTTTTTTTGCTTTTTTTCTTTGATTTTTATCTAGTAACATACATATGACCTAAAATTTCCTTTCTGACTACAATTCACATATATAATTCAGTGCTGTTAGTGATACAATGCTGTTCTACCATCACAATAAATTTAGCTTGACTATAAACCTGTACTAGTTTGCAAACTGCTGGAACATGATATACCAGAACTGGAAAGTCTTTTCAAAATAGGAATTTAATAAATTTCAAGTTTACAGTTCTTAGGCTGTGAAAATGTCCAAATTAAAGTATCGATTCAGGGAAAGATACTTTGGTTGAAGAAGGCCAATGATGTTTGGGGTTTCTCTCTCAGATGGTGAGGCAAATGGTGATGTCTGCTAACTTTCTCTCCAGGCTTGTTCAATGATTTCCCCACGGGCATTTTCTTTTCTTTTCTTTATAACTTTTTTTATTGTTAAATATAACATGCACAGAGAAAAGAAAGAAAAAGCAATGGTTTTCAAAGGACACTTCTACAACTAGTTACAGAACATATTTCAGAGTTATGGATTACCATTCCACTATATCAGATTTTTTTCCTTCTAGCTGATCCAAAACACTGGAGGCTAGAAAAATATATTTTCTTCTTTTTTGTGAAAGATAACATATATACAAAAAAAGCAATAAATTTCAAAGCACATCACAACATTTAGTTGTAGAATAGATTTCAGAGTTTGGTATGGGCTACAATTCCACAATTTTAGTTTTTTACTTCTAGCTGCTGTCAACCTGGAGACTACAAGAAGTTGTATAACTCCACCCTCATCTTTGATCTGTCTCTCACCCTTGAAGGATATTTGAGCTATGCCCATTCTAACTTGTTCATGTTGGAAGGGGCTGGAGAAGCTAGCCTGTCTGCATTACTGGATTTATCTGGTCCAGGGACCCATCTGGAGGTTGTAGGTGTCTAAAAAGTTACCCCAGTGCATGGAACCTTTGTAGAACCTTATGTAATGCCCTAGGTATTCTTTAGGATTGGCTGGGATGGTTTTGGTTGGGGTTTGGCAAGTTATGGTTAATAGTAATGTCTAACTGAAGGCTACATAAGAATGACATCCAGGGTAACCTTTGAACTCTATTTGGACTCTCTTAGCCACTGATACCTTATTTGTTACACTTGTTTTCTGATTTTGGTCAGAATGACATTGTTGATGCTATGGTACCAGAGCCAGACTCAACCTGGTAGTCATCTCCCATGCCTCCAAGGAGACTTTGACCTCTGGATGTCATGTCCCACATGGGGGGAGAGCAATGATTTAACTTGCAGAGTTGGGCTTAGAGAGAGAGAGAGAGGGAAGCCACCTCCTAGTAACAAAAGAAGTCCTCCAGAAGTAATTCTTGAGCACGCCTATGAGTAGGCTAAGCTTCTTCACTAACTACATAAGCTTCAGAAGAGCAAGCCTCAAGGTCAAAGGTGGCCCTAATGTTTGGCACAGTGGCAGGGTTTTCCCTGGTGGTAAAGTTCCATGGTAAACGGTTCCATATTTTTCTCCCATCCCTCAAGGGACTTTGCCAATACTTTTTGATTATCTGCTTAATATTCTCTTGGATTTATCCAGACATTATATTAAGCTGCACAGGACATAAGGCCCTCATTCTTATTCTGGGCTCCCTATGTCTGGATTGTTTAAATGATCTATCCAGACAAGTTGAGTTAGATTATGTGCTACAGAAAACTTAGGTTCTGGACAAAATAGACCTTTCTTCCTTTGGTCTCAAAAACTAGATGAGATTCTAAAATGTAACAATGACTTCCTTACCCCTGTATTGTGAATTATCTGAATCCTGACCTAATTGGCTTCATTTTTATCTCTAAATACTAGGTTATACATATATAAAAGTCTCTCAAAATCCAGAAATATCAATTACTGCTCTTGACTAAATGTGGCTGTTATAAGAGCTTAAAATCCAGGCCCCTGTTTTCTTATAAGTATCTTCTAAACAAGGCCATACAATAATTGCTGTTTTGTTTCTGGATTATTTTGCTTCACCAAATGTCCCACAGGTTCATTCACAATGTTGCATGCCTCACAACTTCTTTCCTTTTTGTAATAGCACAATATTCAACCATGTGTACACACCATCCCTTGCCAATCTATTTCTCATTCAATGCATCCTTCAGCAAAATCAACAGTCCATCACCACTCTCAAATTTAGATAATTTCATTGTTCTCAAGAGAACAAAACATTGTTTCCAAGATAACCAATAGACACACCCTTTACAAATAGAAAATTGACACCTCCCCTTAACTCTTATCCCTCCCCCATTATTTACCCCTGGTGTTGCTGTGGTACTGCTGATGTTTTCCTGTTAAGCATAGCCCATAGCATACAATAGCAGTTTTCTCTCTATTCCCTGAACGTACACATTCTGTACAAAATTCATGCCTTTGAAGTAGTTCATGCAAGAAATTATTCATATTTGTAGTGTTAATTGGTGGGACACATGGACCTATGCAATGCCTTTCAATCATATTCACCTTCAATACAGAAATATTACTTATAGACCCACTAGTGAACTACCTTCACTTCTATCTATTCCCTTACATTTGCGTTCAACCTCATTCATTAGCTAACTGTTCACCCATCTCTAGCTTCTGTACATCTCTAGGTCCATATCTGTGCACCTCCAAAGGTCTCTGGTTATGTGGACTCTGTTGGTTCTGTTGGTTCTAAAGCTTTGTCCAAAGTTGTTCCCTCTTAAAGGGCTCCAGTAAGCAACCCTACCTTGAGTGGATGGAGACGCATCTCCATGGAAACCATCTATTTTAGTCTGCCAAAGCTGCCAGAATGCAACTTACCAGAGATGAATTGGCTTTTGATAAAGGAGCTGCATTGAACGCCCTCTTTTTAGTCTCTGGTGAATTAAATTAAGCATCAATCATTGCAGAAGGCATTCCCCTTAGCCGACTGCAGATGTAATCAGCCATGGATGAATTTCACATGCTAATGATTCAAGTCCACAGTGACAAAACCTGGCCCCATCACCTGGCCATGTTTATACCTTGTCAACTTGGCAAATATGCACATTACCGAAAACTAGACTTAAAAGGCAAAAATTATTTTCTGGCTCTGGACCTGTGAAACTCAAAACATGTTATCTGCTGCCAATAGGCAAAGGATGGACAGTCATAAGATACATGCTTTCATTTCCATAGGAAGAAATTGGAAGGAATACAGGAATACACTAAAAAAATTCTGAAAATCTCCATTAGATTTTAAACTCTGAAATTCATTCATCCCCAGCGCTTTAGAAAGCAGCATTCCTACACTTTCCAAGGGCCTACAAAGTGTCTTTATTCTCTCCAAACATTGGAGTGGTTCCAGTCTTGGGGGACACTGAGGAGACCACCTTTTTCTTGGCTCCACCCCCTCTAAACTTCAGGGCAGCACCTGGGATGTCTGCCATTTCTGGGAAACATGCTCCATCCCTCCAGAACAATGGGGTGGCAGCCAGGCTTCCACGAATCCCTGGTTTATGAGCATAAATCCCTGATTTATGTACCCCCCCCCCAATGCCTGGGGTGGTACAACTCTTCCTGAGCAATGAAGTGGAAGACCCACCCTCTGCTTCTGGGGCAAACTCACCCTATCCACATATATGGGCGGGTCGACTCTCCTCACCCAAGGTCTCTTGGCTTCAGACCCTAGCTTCCAAGGATCTCACTCTGCAAACTCCAATTTGTCCCTCTTCTACCCCACTTTGTCCAGACTGGCAGTGGTTCTGTCTACCCCAACACTCTCTTCAAAGCACTCCAGGTCCTCTCCATCAAGCTCCTTACTTCTTCCAAAATCTTCCCCTTATCCATCGAAAAAAAAAAAACATTTCAGCTGGTCTGGTATTTTCAAACTGCAGCAGCACCAAACTTCTGCTACCAAAACTGTTTTAGTCTTCTAACACTGCCAGAATGCAATACACCAGAGATGAATCAGCCTTTTTTTCTTTTGTATGCTATAACGTGGGGTCACATTTCATGATTTTTCCATGTGAGTATCCTGTTATTGCAGCACCATTTGTTGAATTTTTCTTTGTTTTGTTTTTGTTTGTTTGGTTGGTTTTTGGGAAATGCATGCACCCAGGAATTGGACCCAGGTCTCCCACATGGCAGGCGAGAATTCTGTCACTGAACTACCCTTGCATCCCTGAAATGGATTGGCTTTTAATGAAAGGAGATTTATTTATTCAAAAATGTATAGCGCTTCAGAGGAAAGGCAACTAACTTTCATCTGAGGTTCTTTCTTACACACAAAGGCACAGGATGATGTCTGCTGGTTTTCTCCCCCAGCTTCTGGGTTCCAACAACTTTCCCCAGGGCATTTCCTTTCTGCATCTCCAAAAGCCAGGGCTGAACTATGAGTGCCGAGATGAGGTGTACTGAGCTGCTTGGGCTGTGCGGCATTGAGCTCTTTCTTTTAATATGCCAGTGAATTATATTAAACATCATTCACTGGGGAAGGCATTTCCCTCAACTGACTGCAGATGTAACAGAAATTCTGTACAAATTAAACATTGACTCTTCATTTCTTACTTCCAATCTAACCCCTGACAAGCTATATTCTAGATTCCTACTCTATGGGCTTGCTTCATATGTTTACTTCATGTCAGTGAGATTTCTATGTGCCCTTTAGTATATTGTTATTTCATTCCACATATCTTCAAAATTCATCCATGTTATCACCTTTTGTTTATATGTTTATCAGTTGATAGACCCTTGGATTGTTTCTATATTGTGGCAATTTTGAATAATGCTGCTATGAACATTGGTGTATTAATATCTTAAGTTCCTGCCTTAAATTCTTTTGTGTTCATACCTTTAAGTGGGTTTGCCAGGTCACGTCATAATTCTGCACTTAATTTTATAAGGAAGAGCCAAACTGTCTTTCACATTGGCTACACCATTTTACATTCTCACCAGCAATGAATGAGTTCTCTTATTTCTCCACATCCTCTCCAACACTTTTAATTTTCCATAATTTTAGTAGTAGCAATGTCAGTGGGTGTGAAATGATATCTTGTGATTTGATTTGCACTTCTCTAATTGCTAGTTAATGTCAAACATCTTTTCAGTACCTTTTAGTCATTTGTATATCATCTTTGGAGAAATGTCTACTCAAATATTTTGCCCAATTTTCATTGGGTTGTTTGTCCTTGTATTGTTGAATTGTCGGATTTGTTTATATTTTCTGAAAATTTAAAGCTTAATGGATAGGTAGTATCCAAATATTTTCTCCCACTAGGTAGGTTATCTTTTCACTTTCATTATAAAGTCCTTTATTGCACAAGTGTTTTTAATTTTGATGAGGTGCATTTATCTATTTTTTTTCTTTTATTTTTTGTGATTTAAGTGTAAGTCTTAGCAACTATTGGAGTCTTAGCAACTTTCAGTGTATTTTCAATATAGTTTGAGATATTAGTTCTCTTTTATTCTTTTGCACACAGATATCGAGGTCTTACAGCATCATCTGTCAAAAGGCCTATTTTTTCTCAGTTCAGTAGACTTGGCAGCCTGGTCAAAAATATACTGGCTATAAATGTGAGGGTCTATTTCTGAACTCTTAATTCAATTCCATTAGTATATATGTATATATCCAACCTTGTACCAGTACCATGCTGTTTTGACCATTATAGCTTTTTAATAAGCTTTAACATTAGAAAGTGTGAGTCCTCCATCTTCATTCTACTTTCTCACAATAATTTTTGCTATTTGTGACCTCTTTTCCTTATAGGGATATTTCATAATTGCCTTTTCCATTTCTGCAAAGTAGGCTTTTGGAATTTTGACAGGGATTACATTAAATCTGAAAATCATTTTGGTAAGAATTGGCATGCTCACAGTGTTTACCTTTGAATCTGTGAGTTTGGACTGCCCTTCCATTTATTTAGATCATCTTTGATTTATTTTAGAAAACTTTTGTAGTTTTCTGTGAATAACTATTTTGCATCTTTGGTTAAATTTATTCCTAGATATTTGGGATTATTTTAGTTGCTATTATAAGTGGAAGTTTTTTTCTTGATTTCCCCCTTAGATTTCTCATTACTCATGTATAGAAAACTACTGACCTCATCAAAATTAAGAACATTTTGTGCTTCAAAGCACTTAATCAAAAAAAAAAAAGAATAGATGACCTACTCAATTGGAGAAATGACATATCCAATAAGAGTTTAATATCCAGTATATAAAAATAAATCCTACAACAACAATAATCAAACATCCCACTTTAAAAATGGGCAAAAGGGGGGCCAAGATGGCGGCTTAGTAATGTGCGCATGTTTTTAGTTCGTCCTCCAGAGCAACTACTAAATAACCAGAAACAGTACAGAACAGCTCCCGGAGCCACGACAGTAACCAGACACACAGCGTACCCCAGTCTGTACCAGCTGGACCGGCTGTGAGTCTCTGGAACAGTGAGTTCCCCAAGCCACGCGCACTTCCCCAAGCCGCGGCGGCCGGCGCCCGGCACCCCTCCCCCACAGGCGGCTTCCCGGAGGGAAACGAAAGAAACTCTAATTTCTTTAGCAGAGACTAACAGTAGCAGGGACTGAGTACAACCAAACACCAATAGTGGCATTAATAAACAAATTCTGACTACTAAAAATAGGCCCCCAGCTCAGGCGAAACTGGTCAAGGTGGAGGTCGCCTATTGGGCTAACCGAAAAAGAGGAAAGGGGACGAAACGGAGCCTTCTGAGGCTGTTTCTATGGAGGCTTGGCTGCCTCTGGATTCAGCGGCGGGATTACACAGGCTGCAACTGCCCCAAATGCAGAAAAGGCTGCTTTCAGGGCTGTCTCCCGCCTGAACCTTCCCCACGGGAGGGGTGAAACGCAAGTCAGGTGGAATCCCTCTCTCAAGGAATTCAGACCCCAGGGCTTCGCAATTTGAAGCCATTAAAACCAGCCTACAGAGTTCCGGAGAAGATGGCGGCTTAGTAAGACGCGCGGGTCTTAGTTCCTCCTCCAGAAAAGCAACTAAAGAAACAGAAACAATACGAAACAGCTCCCGGAGCCACGACAGAGACCAAAAAGACAGCGTACCCCATTCTGGAACGGCTGAATGGGCAGGGGGAATCTGCTGCGGTGAGATACCCGAGGGGCGCGCGTTTTCCCGGCCGGGGCAGCTGGCGACTGGGGTCCCCTCCACGCACGTGGCTCCCCAGTCTGACTGGGAACGTTGGATAGCGGGGCCCTCCCGCCATGCTTGGCATCTCGGGCCAGCTGGGCAATTTGGACCGGCACTCCCCCAAGCCGTGGCGGCTTGCGACCCCCCCCCCCCACGCGCAGTTTCCCGGGCCGACTGCGAGATTTGGATTGGCAAGTTAAAGGAGCCACAGCATCTTTTACTGGTGGGCCCCGCAGACAGACGAGCGCCACGAGCGCCACCTACTGGGCAGGAAAAGAAAAACAGAGCCCAGAGATTTCACAGAAAAACTTTTCAACCAGCCGGGTCCCACACCCAGGGAAATCTGATCAAATGCCCAGACACCAGCAGAAAATAATGGATGACGCTCGGAAAATTGAAGATATGGCCCAGTCAAAGGAACAAACCAATAGTTCAAATGAGATACAGGAGCTGAGACAACTAATGCTGAATATACGAACAGAAATGGAAAAACTCTTCAAAAACCAAATCAATAAATTGAGGGAGGACATGAAGAAGACATGGGCTGAACAAAAAGAAGAAATAGAAAATCTGAAAAAACAAATCACAGAACTTATGGGAGTGAAGGACAAAGAAGAAAAAATGGAAAAAACAATGGATACCTACAATGGTAGATCTAAAGAGAAAGAAGCTACAATTAGTGAACTGGAGGATGGAACATCTGAATTCCAAAAAGAAACAGAAACTATAGGGAAAAGAATGGAAAAACTTGAGCAGGGGATCAGGGAACTGAAGGACAATATGAAGCACACAAATATACGTGTTGTGGGTGTCCCAGAAGGAGAAGAGAAGGGAAAAGGAGGAGAAAAACTAATGGAAGAAATTATCACTGAAAATTTCCCAACTCTTATGAAAGACCTAAATTTGCAGATCCAAGAAGTGCAGCGCACCCCAAAGAGAATAGACCCAAATAGGCGTTCTCCAAGACATTTACTAGTTAGAATGTCAGAGGTCAAAGAGAAAGAGAGGATCTTGAAAGCAGCAAGAGAAAAACAATCTGTCACATACAAGGGAAACCCAATAAGACTATGTGTAGATTTCTCAGCAGAAACCATGGAAGCTAGAAGACAGTGGGATGATATATTTAAATTACTAAAAGAGAAAAACTGCCAACCAAGACTTCTATATCCAGCAAAATTGTCCTTCAAAAATGAAGGAGAAATTAAAACATTTATAGACAAAAAGTCACTGAGAGAATTTGTGACCAAGAGACCAGCTCTGCAAGAAATACTAAAGGGAGCACTAGAGTCAGATACGAAAAGACAGAAGAGAGAGGTATGGAGTAAAGTGTAGAAAGAAGGAAAATCAGATATGATATATATAATACAAAAGCCAAAATGGTAGAGGAAAATATTATCCAAACAGTAATAACACTAAAAGTTAATGGACTGAATTTCCCAATCAAAAGACATAGAATGGCAGAATGGATTACGACCCAGCAATACCACTGCTAGGTATCTACTCAAAGGACTTAAGGGCAAAGACACAGATGGACATTTGCACACCAGTGTTTATAGCAGCATTATCTACAATTGCAGAGAGATGGAAACAGCCAAAATGCCCATCAACAGACGAGTGGCTAAACAAACTGTGGCATATACCTACAATGGAATATTATGCAGCTTTAAGACAGACTAAACTTATGAAGCATGTAATAACATGGATGGATCTAGAGAACATTATGCTGAGTGAGTCTAGCCAAAAACTATAGGACAAATACTGTATGGTCCCACTGATGTGAACCGACATTCGAGAATCAGCTTGGAATATATCATTGGTAACAGAGACCAGCAGGAGTTAGAAACAGGGTAAGATAATGGGTAATTGGAGCTGAAGGGATACAGACTGTGCAATAGGACTAGATACAAAAACTCAAAAATGGACAGCACAATAATACCTAAGTGTAATGTAACTATGTTGGAACACTGAATGAAGATGCACCTGAAATATAGTTTTTTGTTTGTTTGTTTGTTTGTATCTTTTGTTTTTGTTTTTTTCTTTTTCCTTTTTATATATATATATATATTTTATTAGTCTTATTATTTTAATTCTCTTCTCTATATTAACATTCTATATCTTTTTCTGCTGTTTTGCTAGTTCTTTTCCTAAATCGATGCAAATGTACTAAGAAATGATGATCATACATCTATGTGATGATACTAAGAATTACTGAGTGCATGTGTAGAATGGAATGATTTCTAAATGTCATGTTAATTTCTTTTCTTTTTTTTGATTAATAAAAAAAAATTAAAAAAAAAAAACAAAAAAAAACCAGCCTACAACCTTTCCTCTGTCTCCACCACGCCCCCAGCAGGGAGAGCCCTCCAAAGTTAAAGGAGCCACAAAATATTTTGCTGGTGGGACCCGCAGACAGACAAGCGCCACATACTGTGCAAGATAAGAAAAACAGAGCCCAGAGATTTCACAGGAAAGTCTTTCAACCTGCTGGGTCTCACGCTCAGGGAAAACTGACTCAGGTGATTCCTTCCCCCCAAAAGGAGGCCAGCTTTGTCCGGGAAAACCCAGCTGGAGTCTGTAATACCTATGTAGACCCTCGTAACAGTGGGGAGGGAAAAGGCACATTACAGGCAGGACAAGAAACAAGAAAACAAGAACTGAAAAATTACCCTCTGTTAAACAAAACTTAAGCTAGAGGCCCAGAAAAAGCTGAACTGAAGGTCAATGAACAGATAGACAACAAATTCATCTAGCAAGAAATCCCTAGGTAAGATAAGTGAAAGCAATCTCCAGAATAAACTAATTAAGGTAATTAAATGTCCAGATGCCAGCAAAAAATGGCAAATCACACCAGGAAAATTGAAGATATGGCCCAGTCAAAGGAACAAACCAATAATTCAAATGAGATACAGGAGCTGAGACAACTAATTCTGAATATACGAACAGAAATGGAAAACCTCTTCGAAAACCAAATCAATCAATTGAGGGAGGACATGAAAAAGGCAAGGAATGAACAAAAAGAAGAAATGGAAAGTTTGAAAAAGCAAATCACAGAACTTATGGGAATGAAAGATACAGTAAAAATGGGCAAAAGACTTAAATAGACACCTCTCCAAAGAAAATATACAAATGGCTACAAAGCACGTGAAAAGTTGCTTTACATCACGAACTATTAGGGAAATGTGTATCAAAATCAAATAAGATATCATTTCACAGCCACTAAAATAGCTACTTTTAAAAAGCTGAAAAATTACAAGTGCTGGAGAGATTGTGAAAGAATAGGAATAGTCATTTATTGCTGGTGGGAATGGAAAATGGAAGATAGTATGGAAGTTCCTCAGAAAGTTAAGTGCAAAATTATCATATGACTTGGCAATCCCACTTGTTGATCTATACCTCAAAGAATTGAAAGCATGGACTGAAACAGATATCTGCACACTAATTATAACAGCATTATTCACAGTTGCCAAATGATGGAAACAACCCGTGTCCGTTAATCAATATCAATGAATGTATAAACCAAATGTAGTATATACGCACAATGTTATATTATTCAGCCATAAAATGGAACAAATTTTTGATGCACACATCAACATGATGAACCTGGAGACATCATGTTGAGTGATACAAGCCAGACATAATAGGACAAATATTGTATGACTTTGCTGAAACGAAATCATTAGAATAAGCAAGCTCATAGCGTAAAATGTAAAATGTAGGTTACCAGAGACTGGTGATGGGGTAGGTAGTGTGGAGTTAATGTTTAAATTTTATTGAGTTTCTACTCGGGTTGACTGTAAAATTGTAGTAAACGATAATGGTGATGGTAGCACAACATTTTGAATGCAATTAACAGTCCTGAACTATATATTTGAATGTGGTTTGAAGGGAAAGGTTTAAGTTGAATATATATTACTAGAATAAAAATTTGGGACTGTACAACAATGAACCCTATTGGAAATGATGAATTATAGTTAATAGTACAATTATAAAAACTGTTCTTTCATGAATTGTAACAAATGTACCACACTAATGCAAGTATTTTGTGCATGATTTTTCTGTAAACCTAAAACTTCTCTAATTAATAAAAATAAAAAAAGAATAAGAAGTTGATGTAAATATTTTTTCAGGGAAGGAACCTGCTGTATAGTGTTCATGAACTATTAGTCTATGTTAAGTTCTATGAAGTTTCTCCAAACTCCTCCCATAATGGAATTAGTTCTGATGAAAAATTAAAGATCTGAGGTTATAAGGAAGTGTGAGAAAGAGGCTTCTTGGAGTTTCTAGAGGATTTTTCATTCTTTTTGATTGCTCAGTATCTTCAAACCCTCCTCTGGTGGAGAAATTCCTTATTCTTGTTTCTCCAACTGGAGACGACAATGCTAACTTTGCCCGGCCTCATTTGCAGCTCCTGGCGGGTGACTTATGGTCCACTAGTAACAAATATCAGTGCCCCAAGTTTGATTAAGAAACAGATCCAGTCAGGATCCATTCCTGTGAGAGCAGTGACAGCTTAGCTAGGTTCCAAATACTGCCAATGCAGGCAATCTGACAGCAGCCACCTTGCTAATTGTCTGTGAGCAAGAGGAACCAAGTAGACTTCTTCTGCAGTATGCTCGGGACTTTTTTCCTACTATTATATTTCTTAAATTTAACTCTCTGACCCTTTTGAAGATGATCTGAGCTACCTGATATCCTTCAAAAAGTTCCTTTCCTGCTTAAGTCAGTTAGAGCTCTTCCTCTGTTTGTAAGGTAACTGTGAATGATGTAGGGTCTGTGTAGAAGTAGGTGCAAGCTCAAAGCTATTCCAAATACAACAGGAACCAAGAATTACCAAATGTCCTCTTTGTGTGGGAGCAGCTAGGTGCACTAATGGAGTTCTTATCAACACCTTATGGTTGGGGTAAGGATAGTTAAGTGAAAATGAGGCTTCTCATCCCTGTCTAGAAGATGCAGAGGCAGAAAGTATGAGGATGCTGCCAGCACATGGGTGACGGCCACTCAGTGCACAGACAGCATCGTTCTGTCCCACCAGCTGTCTAAGCCACCTCCACAGCAAATCTGAGCTCCCCTGTCTTGGGATGATGATTGACAACCTGATGAGGGGCTGTTACGTGTAGCCTGTGCTCCATGTGAAGATGGATCAGATGGCATCAATGGTACAAGAAGAGAGCTTTGGCCTGGCCAGGGGGAGAGGGGAGAGCTGACCTGAGCAAACTTGGACCTCAGTGATTCTGTATGGAGAGGAATGGAAAGGAAATTCAAATGGGAAGCTGCACATTTGTCATAAGCAGTCTCCCTCCAATGATGGAGAGCAGCTGCTATATGAAATGGGACCAACATTGAACATAATCCAGGACTACCCATAACAATGAATGCATTATAAAGATGATTATGCCACCTGAGACAGGGGTTGAAGGAATCCTGCATAAGGAAATTAATTACTACTTTATATCCTACATCAGAGTCCCTAGGTATTCTGATAATACAGTTTATGGGTGTGAAGATTAGGATATGCGCTAATTACCATATAGATTATTATTAAATTGAGCTATCTTTCATCATGGTTCAAATTCTGGAATGGAGTCATTAGTTTCAATGATAGCTAAGTAGTGGCTATTATCAGATACCTATGGCTAAAGAAGATAAGGGAAAATGCATGGGGTTCTCACTGTAGCTTGAAAGACTGCTCCAGAGTAACATTAGGGCTCACCAACTTTTAATGGATGATAATGATAATAATAACAATAAATATTTTTAAAGCTTACTATGTGATAAGCAATGTTGCAGGTGTGTTATATAACAAAATTAAAAATTTTTCATAGCAATTTTTTGATGCAAGTACATTTATCCCCCATTTGATAAAAAGGGAAATGATGCCCAAATTCACCTAACTAAGAAATGATAGAGCCAGGATGCAGCTACCCATTCCAAAGCCTGTGATCTCATCAAAGCACTGTGAGGCCCACCTGGGGAGTAAAGTCCTGATATAATTATGTAGGAAGTTACATTAGCAAAATCTAAGAAGGATATCTTAAAGTGCTAGGCTGCCTGAGGAGGGCAGGGTTAAAAATGTCCTGTGATAAACATTGACTTTGTGAAACATTAGAAATGGAGATATCAGTTTTGCCCTCTATCACCGTAGCTCTCTCAAAAATTTAAAGAGAGACATTTAGAGGTGGCCAAGCCATCATAAATTGCAGATCAGATTCCACAGGCAGATTGCCACACCCTTCATCACAACACCTTTGCCTTAGGTCCCCTATCAGGAGGCTTAGGACCCCAGTCCAGGTCCCAAAGGAGAGAGGTATTGGCTGCCGTACTCACCAGGATGTGGCGGACCCAGAAAACTAGCCATCTTTATCAGTGCTGAAGGACTGGCCAGTTGGTGCCCTTAGGTTGGACTGGGGTATGCTGGTGCCCCTTTAGAACTGGGGCATTACTTATTCAAAGCAAGGATGGGGGTGAGTAAGACTTTCTCTTTCTCTTGCTCAAGCTTCTGGTCTTGCGCCTCCCATGCTCTGTACTAGCTGGCCCTTGGTACTTTCTCACTCCTTTTGTCACAGAGTTGGGATCCACTCTCTCTCCCCTAGTGTGGTGGTTATGAATAAAGTCATCCTTGCCTGTCTCACCTTGTGTGGTGCAGTTTTTTCTCTGACAGGTCATTGGTTCCATGACTCAGAATCATCAGTGGACTGCACAATTCTCACCAAGGACACACCTCCAACCTGGGTCATTACTGGATTGGTCGATAACAGTGGTGCTTTGTGAGAGGCTGACTCCAGGTCTGGCCCTGGAAATCACCCATTAAAACATGGTACGGATGCAACTTTGATTCTTTTATTAGGCTCTTTTTGTATACTGATGTTCTTTACAGTGGGGATTCACCTCCTGTTTCCTTCAGTTTGAGAAAGAAACTTAGCAAACCTAAGTTTTCTTAGTTTTGAGTGTTAATTTCATCTTTTACCCCTTCCCTTAAGTGGGACTCTTCCTGGGTCTTTTTGGAAGAGCCCTGTTTCCTCTTTTTGTCTTCTTTGTTAGTGGAGATGTCATTTGAATTTTTATCTTTGTTTTGGGGCCTGCTTTCATTATGGGAAATTATCAGTTTTCTGATTGTCTATCTCTAAAGACACCTACTGATTATATACTTCACACTATGGTGCTAACTCTGTCTAGTTACTTTCTTCATAGCAGACATCATTATGGATTCACCAGAATTTCAGTAGTCTTTGTGGGAAACTTGAGCTGTCCTAAAATGGGCATATATAAGATCTCTCCCTTTCCATCATACCCACCATCTTCCTTCCTTCCTTTCACCACCTCCAACCTTCCTTCAAGCTCCTTTGAACTTTTTCCCTTTCCACTCCAGCTCTTCAACTCCCTGTATGCATTGCAGCTTTAGGTCCCTTCCCCCTTCTGGGGCTCACCAGGGACTCAGAGATACTCAAGGACAACCAATTTGCTTAAAAAAACTAATTGGGAACGGACTAGATATTTTATGCATTTGGGTGGATTTTGGAGACACCCAGACAGACATTTAGTCTCTCCTCATTTCCCCACCCAAAATATAGTCTGTGGCCTTCATAAGATTACATATCAGGACGAAGAAAATCTTTAAAGTCCCCTTCACAATTACTGATTGAGGTAACCTCAATTTGTTCCATCTGACAAAAACACAATCTGGATTAAAATGTAAGGGTGGGTCACGGATGAAAATTCAACTCTTAAATAAACTGATGAGTTTTGTGTTTCTGTATTCATGTCTGACGTGACTGATTTTTTAAAATTAATATAATCTCTCTATTTGCATTTCCCTGCATGTTTCTGTATGTATGATATTTTCACCTCTGGATAGTATTATCAAATCAACTTATAAAATCCCTCAGAGGAGCTCTATTTAAATTTGCTTAGAGATGAATAAGCACTTATATATTAAATACTCCTAAAATGCCAGAGATTAAGGAAAACAAGGCTTCTAAATACTTCCAGTGTAAATAGTATTCTTATAAAACTAACCCAAATGTTATAAAGATTCCAGTTCACACAGTTCATATAACTCTTTGACAAATAAGACTAATTTAATATTACTGGTTTAATAAAAGCAGCTATGTTTTCTGAATTATTGGAGTTAGATAGTCTCCAAGATGTTTGATAATTTAAAACCTTAGACTTATGCTAAGTATGCAAAGTGTGCAGGATACATTTTTTATTAAGGACAAAAGATAGTTTTTTCTTAAAATTAAATGACTGATTATTGCCAATGAAAAAGAGGAAAGTATAGTATAAAGCCTAAATGGACACAGAAAAATGGAGAACATTTAAAGACAAGAAATTTTATTTCTCGTGGACAAAGCTTGGCGAGAATTGATGGAATTATTTATGAATGTTTTAATTATATTACTACACAACTAGAATTTGGTTTTCTCTATATTAAAAAAATGAAATTTTGTTGGATTATTGTTAATCTCTTAGCAAGAGTTCTTAAAAGGTTTTTGCTTTACCACTTGAGTAATTAGGCCAAAGGCAGACTTTATGTCTTGCCAGAATATATTCCTGTGCGTTATGTTGAGACTTCTTGACTTTATTGTCTAAGAGAACTGAATCTTTTCACTTCTAAAGGACCTAAGATTGTTTACAGTTAGGTTCCCCATGTATTTTTACTTTTCAAATATTTTATTGTCCCTTCGAGCAAATAGAGTCAAGTACTAATTCACAGTGACCCATAATCCTATTTAACCAAATGTTCAGAACTCCTGAAACTTTTTGACATTTTGTCTTCCCAAAATAAAGTCCTTGGCGATGTCTCCTCAATTTCCTACTGTTTTTCAGAGGGCCCCTGGAAACCCAAAGGATTTATTCTTTTATCTTATATAAAAATAGAGAGGTTCTAAAAATAATTAGGTTTACTTGATATGCTTTCAGTTGCAAGGGAAGCACAGTCAAGTCAGAAAAGATATTTAACTTGGCAAAATTTATATGAGTAAAATGCTATTAAAATAAATAATTTAGAACTTATATAAAATTCCTGGAGACCTGTCAATGTGCGTATGGGCAGTGATGTGTTCTGGTATGATTTGCCTTATACTGGGTAAGAGCAGTGTAGTGCTATTGGTCAAAATTTTGGTTATTGTTAGTGTTCCATGAACATAATGAACTTTTATCAGATCTCTCACTTTTATAAATCAGTAATAAGTTAAACACAGCCACTTTAAGGCTTTTTTTCATCCACAGATAATATTTTATTACTCTTCCCTGAAATTACTTACAAGCAGTTACAATCTAAAATCTTTTGTATTCAATAATAAAGGACTGTCTCAGAGACTCATGGGAAGGACATGCCAGGTATTGTAAGACACAAAACTTATGATTATATCACTTAAATAACTTTGAGACCACACTAGTGGACTGAGTCAGGATTTGCAGAGTGTTAGTGGAGAAACTGATGGATTCATGCAACTGCTAAACCAAAGCCAAGCAAATATATTACGTTGGACTGAATTACCTGATATAGGATGATTATGAGTTTTACTTAAATTATTGCTAATGCCTTAATTTAAGGCATTATAATATAAAAATCATTTCCAATTTTCTTAAGTTATCTAAAACTCATAACAACTTCCAGACTTTGCTTTTTATTTTTCTTCTGGGCCAATCCCTCCAGAATTCAGAAATTCTTGAATAATCTTATTTTCATGGCAATATAATTATTTGGATAGATTTAATAAATATCTGCCCTCCTCCTTCACATACACAGTTGGAGACATTAGCTATATAACCAAGTACTTTTTAAGAAACTAGGACACTGTTAAGGAATTAAGGTTGACTTCAGGGAGCCGATGCCTACAAAATCCTCTTGGAGAAACCACCTGGTTCCTGGTTGGCAGGTTCCCAGCCTCAGGTGGGTAAAGAAGGTCACTTCTTGGCAGGCCCAGGAAGCATAGGATTTTGGAGGGACTTCAAGTAGAAAGGGACTCACCCAAATCAATAGGTACTGTGGTTGAAATGCGGTAGTGAGTTTTTGGCTTGACCTTCTGACCCAGAGAATATTTTACAAGTCCAATCTGAGATTTCTTGTAAAATTTCCAGCAAAGCAAACCTAGTACCAGAGCAAATCTAGTAAATTTTTCTTAGGTTTCAATCAAGAATAATCTTTCTTTAAAATGTTTCTTTGATCAAGAAAGCAGGTGACTTTAGAAAGAAACTTTATATTTCAATAGAAAACTATGGCACACTCTTGTAGGTTATCAGATTCCAGTCTTGTTCATTCTCTTTGAGCTATTTTTCACCTCCCTGTAAGCTATGCTA
This sequence comes from Tamandua tetradactyla, assembly GCF_023851605.1. Taxonomy (NCBI): domain Eukaryota; kingdom Metazoa; phylum Chordata; class Mammalia; order Pilosa; family Myrmecophagidae; genus Tamandua; species Tamandua tetradactyla. The sequence continues at coordinate 92,866,315 of NC_135332.1, forward strand.
CTCTTTGGCACTTACCTAATTTTTACTTCTTTCAATTTCCTCTAATTCCTGGCTGTAATTCTCCGAACAATCATATTTCCAATTTTCCTCCCACTTCTCTGACTTGGTGTCACTAAATCTACAATGGGGCTGCCGAGATCCTTCTCTGGACTGTTGGCTACCCACTAGCTGGGTTTTCCCCAGGATCTGAAAAGCACTGAGTTAAAGCCTGACAACTTGATGCATAACCTGAAGGATTCATCATCTCAGGAGACTATGCATGGGCTGGATTTCTCCCTGGACAAGCTGCTTCTAGGTCACAAGGGTAGTAGGATAAAACGCTCAAGTCATAGAGGTAAACAAATCCCTGGACAGTGCCTTAAAGAGCATCTTCATCTTAGCTTCAAAAGATGAGCTGTGCTACACAGTAGAAAGCTTTTCATCCACAGATCTGTTAGGCTTTAATAATTGTTCTCTTAACATTTTTCTTTTTTGTTTTAGTCATCCCTCTTTTAAAATGACCCTAAAACAATTGACTTTTGACAAGCACCTGCAGGAGACAGTTCAGCTTGTCTTCCACCAAAAACCATTATCTGAACAAGAGCCTTCTGACTAAGTTGTTCATGGAAATACTTAGTGTTTTTCTTGTACAAAAGCAAAGACTGACCAAGCTTATCTTTCTTTCTCTTGAACAAGCTGCTGGCCTTGCTCCTCAAGCACCTCTACCCACACCCTCTCCCACCCTGACTGCCTTGGAACCAAAATTGCAGCTGTAGGACTGCAGACACAATCACAGCATTTTCATCAGTCAGCAATATTTGCCGAGACGTTAACTACGGATGACTAATCCGCTACATCCACGCCAACGGGGCCTCAATATTCTTCATATGCCTGTACCTACACGTAGGTCGCGGCCTGTACTATGGCTCCTACTTATACTTAGAAACTTGAAATATCGGAGTAATTCTCTTATTAGCCACAATACCAACCACATTCATGGGCTACGTCCTTCCATGAGGACAAATATCATTACACTTAAAGTGTTATTTCTTCCTAATTTATTTATATATTATTTTATTAACCACACCATTTTAAATTATCCTCATAATATTCATTCCTATCCATATAATACCCATGCACATTTCATCACAATTATGAGTAAAAAAAATCTCATATTAGAATAAAATTAAACCTTTTACTGGTACCCTGAAACTTTGATGATCAATAAACCTTGGGTCCCTTGTGACTTGGGTAAACTAAGATGAACAACACTGTATTATTTGCCATGCCATTTGAGGATGATATTGACAGCTCCACTTTACCACCATATACAGAATGTACAGCTTTAGACATTATTAGTTGGGGCATAGGTATCATAATACCTCTAACAATCAGTAGGGTTTTTTTAAGGTTCAGCATTATAAGGATTGCCAAGTGGCAAAGAATCCCAGTCCAATGAACAGGACCCATAGGAAAAGTACCTCCCTAGGTTTTAGTATCTTAGTATTATAGTAATTTTTTGTTGCTGCTTTTCCCCCATCAAACTGTGAAACATATCATCATTCATCTTTCCTTCTTTCCATTGACTACTACAAAGTACATGGCAAAAATACTGGTCAATTGTAGTATTTCCAGAAATGCATAGCCTATGTGGGATATTTGGGTTCTAAGTTTTTCTACTTTTATTTTACCTTTATTGTCATGCCTTCAACTTTTAAAATCATTATTTCATTGTATGCAATGAATATTTAAGTTTTCTCCAAATATTTTTGTAACAACTGGAGGAAATAAGTTGAAGGTAAGCAACAACAAATTGAAGAATCAAATATATGAGTTTAAAAATTGAGTAAATACATTTATTTCAAAATATTTTCTCTGTTGTGCTTCTGAACCAATAGGATTTGCAAGACTTCAAAATCACTCAAAGCTGTGGTTTATAATGAATTTCCTAATGCAGCCAAGTGTGGTCTTCATGACCTGGCCTCCTATCTTAGTCATTTTTGGCTCCACACTGGCTTGGAGTGCCTTCATTTTCCAGGGTTTTGGAGGAAATACTCAGCTTAGCGACTCCTTAGCTTCCTAGCTTGGCTACTTAGTTCAATTTCCCAGTAAAAATTTTGGCTTGGAAGCAGGTTTGCTGATTCATCCAAAAGTGGATGTAAATGACTCCCGTGGCCTTTCTCAGTGGCCCCTTCATGGAAAACTACATGAAATGCAGAAACTTGTCTGTGGTCAGAGTATAGCTATCATGCTGCAAGGTGAAATGAACCTAAGGAAATGAACCATTCACACAGATATTCTGTTCTCCTTTCTTCCTGTAAAGCTGCTCAGAAAGTTAACAATTCCTCTGGGTACTACCTGCAGATCTCATCCATTACCATATAGTTTCCATTTTTTAAATAAGTGTAGTCATTTGAAGTTCTTATAGTTTACCTTTTGTGAGGTTGTCCAGTAAATTTAAATAAGTGGCAAAATTGCTATCAGGAGCTTTTAAATATATGTGAATATTAACATGTCTGCTTTGATGATATCATACCAAACATATTGTAAGAGTGTACTTCAGTTTCCTAAGCTTTTCAAGCAAATACCAAAATGGGTCAGGTTAAACAATGGGAATTTATTTGCTCATGGTTTGAGGCTAGGAATAAAGGTCAAATCAAGGCACCATCAAAGTGACACCGTCTTCTCCAGGACTGGCATTCTGGGGCTGGCTACTAGCTTGGCACATGGCAAGGCACATGGAAGCATCTCTGGGTTTCTGCTTTCACTTCCGGATTCTGTTCAGTTCAACTTCTGGCTGCGCCCTCTGTATCTTTCACTCTCTCTCTTTCTCTCTCTCTCTCTTTCTGAATTTCATTCCACTTATAAAGGACTACAGCAGTAAGACTAAGATTTATCCTGATTGGGCTGGACCCCACCTGATCTGAGAAAGTCTCATCAAAAGGTTCTACTTACAATGGGTTCACACCCACAGGAATGGATTAGATTTAAGAAGATGTTTTTCTGGTACAGACAGCTTCAAACCACTACAGGGTGCTTCTAGAAAGCAGGGAAATGCTCCATTGAATATTTTTTAGCTTTCTCCACAGGAGTAATACATCTGATTTTGAAGAGTCTCTTAACAACCTCTTTGCTGTTAGAAGGTTCTTGTCACAAGGTAAGCCTTGCTCCGTTAGAGAAAGACCTATTTCTTAAGAAGCTGGGGTAAGCAGGAGAGTGTTTCTAAGTAGAATTGTTGCATTAGGCATGTGAGGACAAATGAGGACAAACACTTTGATATTTAAACAAAATGCCTTATATTCCACCAAGCCTTACCGTCCATGCGCTAAACATTCCTCTGGTTACAAGGTGTAGATAGTAAGATTTAGGGGTAATGTGATATTAGGAACAGGAAGCAAGGACACATGATTTTTTAATGACAACTATTTGCTTTCTGGGCCAGACTCCTGCTAGGACCACTGCTGCCTAGAAAGACTGCACAGGACTAATCATTTAGTTAAAGAAGATATGTCACTTATGCTCTCTAAGTGTTTGGAGAGCTAAAAAGTTTGGGTGCTTTAGGAAAGGACTTCATACTGTAATGATATACAGCATACCAGATTTTTCATTATCATAAGGCTTCTCTGATTTGTCTGTTTGAATTTCACAGGCTGAAAAGCACTTTCCAGCCTGAATCAAATAAGAGGTCTCTTGTTCTAGAAGCATTCTTCTCCTGCTATAAACAAGAGGGCCTGGGGATACCCTTGTACTTGGGAAGCAAGCTCACAGTACCTGAGGAGGGTCTCAGAAAGTGCCTTGGAAAATGTGGGACCTTTGGTGGGCATGGTAGTTTGGAGCTGGTGTGTACCCCAGAAAAAGCCATGTTCTTTTAATCCATTGATGATGGTACAGATGCACTGTGGGGGAGAACTTTTGGTGAGGTTGTTTCAATTAAGATGTGACCCACCTAATTCTTAATCTTGAATTGGAATCCTTTAAGAGAAGATAAAAGGTAGAAACACACAGAGAAAGAGACAGCTAAGAGAGAAATGCCCCTAAAGATACCAAGACAGGACCCACAGAAGCTGAGAAAAGAAGTGACTGGAACCAGAAGCTGAAAGCAATGGGCCTCAGGAGTGAAGGACCAGCAGACACCAGACATGTGCCTTCCTGCGTGACAGATGTCCCAGATGCCAGTGGTCTTTCCTAAAAGAAGGTATATTCCTCATGATGCCTTTATTTGGATGTTTTTATGGCCTTAGAACTGTCAATTTGTAGACTAATACATCTGCATTGCAAAAGTCAATCTGTTTCTGATATATTGCATTCTGATATAAGCCAAAATAGAAGGGTTTCCAGTGTAAAACTTCTACTCAGTGTTGCATATGCTGAACTTAACTTTAGGGCCAGATGAAGAATTGGGGGGGGGGGGAGGGGTGTATCATAGTGCTAGGAGTGAAAACTAATCCCTGAAGAATATTCTGGAACAGTATACTCATGGGTAGAGGAAGAGCTACCCACAGGGAAAGGAAATAAGATGTTTGGAGACAGAGATAATTTTTTAATACTTATTACAGTGCTTTCAAATTTAGTAGGCCACAAGGAGGGTTGGAAGGCAGATTGGGAACAGCCAAAGGACTATCAGAATGCCATTTCTTGTGAAATGCAGAAGCTGGTGGCTTAATCAAGAAGTAACAACTCCAGCCAAAGAAAGCAGAGTTACAGACTTCAAGAGACAACCTGACCTTCCTCAAATTAAGACTTTCTCCCTAAATAAGAGTGAACAAAGAGGTACATGGAGGTGACATCACACCTCATGAGAGGTCTGCCTGCCAACCTGTTGCATCTACTTCCACTTGGTCCCTAAGGGAGCACTTATGTCTATGATATCCCCATGGTAAGATGAATTAAAACCTCACTAAGCAGATAGTAAGCAGAGGTATGTGGAGAGGGTGAGGATGGGTACACATGGGCTGTCCAGGCGGCAGGCTTCCCTGAGGGAACCATACAATTCTACGTCTTTACACCCAGTGATCATGGGGGAACTGAAGGAAGACTACCTAGTATGTTCTGTAAAAATAAGGAAAAATTCACAGTGGCTCAACTCCAGAAAGTCACTTTGATCAGTATAAATAGAACACCTGGCCTGTTCCCTAAGGCAAAAGTTACAACATGAATACAAGTCAACCAAACTGCTAGAGACTTGGGAAGTGTGTGCAAAAGATTTTTTGTTTTGTTCTGTTTTCTGCTTTTAGTACCAGCAAATTATTATGGAAGATGTTGGAAGTTCTCCAAATAATGACTTCCTGGTGAAGGAAAAAAGGCCTGTGAGAGAAAGAAATTGAAGACATTCAATTCAAATAGCATAATAAGCTCATGCTTCACCTAAAAACAAGACCTAAAACAACTCTATTCAGCAGAAACTAAATTGAAATGCCAAGTCCTAAGTGAGAATGAAACCACAAGATGTGCTAGAGAGCCAGGAGCTGGCAGTGAGAACTGGGTGAATGACACTGGAGAATCCAGGAAGCAAAGGTCCTTTATGGGACACATATGGAACACAGCATCCAGCAGAGCTGACCGAAACCAGGTCATCGGGCAGGGGTCCCCAGCTCTTGAACCTGCAGCAACCAAGTGACTGTATCACCACATGCAAGAGCTCAAAGTCACACGGAAATGCTTACAATTATGTGCTCTAGGGAAAGAATGTCTGTATTCAAATCCTGACTGTGGCAGTGTATGAAGTACTCACCACCTTGGGACCTTTGGCAGTTTGCTTAAACTTCCAGTGTCTTTTTTCCCATTTGTAAAATATCAATAAATTCAGTGCCTACATCAGAAAGTTAAACGTGAGAATGAAATGGAGTAATGAAAATAAATCACTTGGAAGAGTGTCTTGCCCATTATAAATATTGTTACTGTTAATTATCATTATTATATTTTCTCCCTGTGCTATATTCCAGACAAATTGTTCATGTATTCTTCCAGTTATGAGATTCCTTCTTCTGAAGTGTCTATCAGGTTCCAACCCACCTACTGAGCTTTATATTTCAATGGCTATGCATTTCATTTCAGAAAGTTATAGCTTGTTCTTTTAAAAATCTCCAGTGCATCTTGTCACTGTATTTTCTTCTGCCTTTAAGGGTTTTTTACTCATCCCTAGAACCTTTGTAAACATTTATTTTATACTCTTTCACATTGCTGTTCAAGCATCTTGTATCTCTGCAGTGCTAATTTTCCTGCCTTTTTGTTTGCTGTTTCAGGTGGACTATTTCCTTGCTACATTTGTAATGTTTGCATGCAAATGCATCTCAAATCATTGTGTGTGTGCACGTGCACACCTGAGTGTGTGTATGTGCGTGTGTGTGTGAGTATGGTGTTTGTCTGTAGGAATTTGACCTCTATCCAGAGTTGTTGTTCTTTTTATTTTTCACACTTATTTCTCTCTATGAGGTTCTCCAAAGGAATTACTGCCCTGGGACCAGGTTTTCTGTTAACTTGTTAAATTCAAGTTTTTCATACACTGCATGAGTTTCAGTAAGTGTAGTTATTGAAAATTTGTATTCCCACCAATTTCAAGACAACGTTAAGGTTTTTCAAGTGAAATTTTTTTCCCCACAAATTCTACTTTGCTATCTTTGTGGTCCAATGGACGAAGACAGCAGTTTAATGCAAGAGTTTTCATTCCAAATCCCCCACCTTTGTCAACCACAGACCTTATCTCCTATCAAAATACTTTCTTCATAGGAACTAAAACACCCTGGGAATTACACGTCAAGAAATACCACCCACCCTATTCTGGCTTGAAATAACATCAGCTCCCATGCTCATTTCTCCACCTCTCACCTGCCTTTTGCTCTGGTTTTTGGGGACTGCTCTTTGTTTATGGGATGCTGTCTCATGCATCTTTTCTTCAAACACTTCTCTGCATTTATAAGAGGAACATTTTGCACTAGTCCAGTCTGTTGTGCCAAAACATAAACCTGTGCTTTAATTTTAATTTATATAGTGCTTTTGATAACTTTCTGAGTGTGAGTGTTAATGTTGTCATCTCATATACCTTTCTCTAGTAACACCTGACATGGTTTACACTGCTGTGTTTCACGGAGTGTCTTGCAAACTGAACTCATAATTTTGCCAGAACAATTGCAAAATCCTCTGTTGGCCATTTTGTCTCAGCTTTTTAGTTGACAAATAACCCTGGCTGTTTGGATCTATTGTTCTTCATTTAAAATGTCAGAGGAAGGAAGTTTTGATTCTTGATGTTTGTGCTCGGATTGGGAAATGATTCTCCATGCATGATCAGGTGGAAAAGAAGAAAGGAGACAGTGGGAAGGAGTAATGCATAATTACTACATTGTTCATGCAAATGTAGAATATACTGGCTGGCCAAAAGATTACTATATGATCAAAATATAGGATTACTTACTGTTCTGAATTCTTGGAATGATTCTGCCCCGTGCCATTTCAGTAGGTTTGGATTTAAATTAACATTTGGCAATTAGGATCTTTGACTGGAAACATTAAGATCAGACACCATTCTCACAGGACTCCTTATAGCTAGATACCTGGGTCCCTTTTCCTCCTCTTTCCACACCAGCTATGGGAAAAACAGATTAAACATCCTTTGTTATTTATGGGTGCATGGATGAAATTAATGTATAGCATTTTGAACACAGCCGACTAATATATGCATACTACAAAATGTAACTCATGTAAACATGATTTTAGAAGAAAGGTATATCATTATATATTGAATGGAAAATTTAAGTAATAATAATGCATAGTTAAAACAAATAAGGAACTTTCTTTTGTCCTCTGAGGGGCTTGCTGATCATTTTCCCATTCAAAGTCCTTTGACATACAATCTTATATTACACATATGCTTGCATCATTTTTGACAATTTATATGCTGGAATACTTGCTCTCTGTGGTTTTTCAACTTAGTGCTTGCCTCAACTTCTTCTTTTCCCCTTCAATTCTAAACTGAGTATAAATGAAACATGTCCAAATGTAAAAGCAACAGGAAATACAGTTCTCTATAACTTATTGATTTCTAAGCTTCTGGCTTTCTGTAAAATGTCAGGTTTTTCTCTTCTGCCCTCTGTCTTTGCCCTTTGTTGGCATAGGCGGTAGTATGCACCTCTCTCTAATCTCTTGTAAGTAGCTACTCTAAACTCCCAATGTGCCTCTTCAACCTGATGAATAAGAAAATGGAGACATATTTTGAGAGAGATTTTTATACCATCATTAATATTCCCCACTTTGTGTCATTTTCCTTTGTAATTTCTACCTCCTGCTTAAAAGGGCTTCACCTGAGGCAAAGTAGTGAGCATTATCTAGCCAATTGGACTCACATAGACAGAGTGGCTAACTCTTGGGAAAATACAGTTTTTAGTATATGAAGGATTCACTTCAGAGCATTACAGGGACAACCCTTGCAGCATAATTTAAATTTTGCTTTTTTATATATAGATCTCGCAGCAGGTGGACTCAATAAAAGACTTGATTCCTTCTGAAATTTTTATTCATATAAAATGATACAGTCATTACATGCAGATTGAATTGTTATTCATCATGTTACACTTAAAAATAACGATTATTACTTTTAACTTTTCTGGAAGCTTCCAGAAAAGAGCAGAGCCTTCTTATGCTACACTCCCTCTTTCTTAATTGTTTCAGCTTGCTGGGAGTGCTAAAGAGATCAAACTGTATATAAAGAGGGCGCACAGGTGGTGCAGTGGTAGAATGCTCACATTCCATGCTGGAAACCTGGGTATGATTCCAGGACCATGCACCCCCCACCCCCACCCCCACCCCCCCCAAAAAATACTAAATATAAAGAGAAGCAAAAATTGGAAAATATAGGAACTGGAGTCAGAGAATTGAGGAGACGGAGTTGACCTGCAGGTCCGCACACACATTTGAGTATAAGCCGTTGCCACCTTCCCCACTGATAAGATTCCAAATCAACACAACCACACTGGGCTATCCGAAAAGCAGGATAATTACGGTAGCCTGCACGTTGCGGGGAGGGGTGAACCCGGCAATCAGCGCCCTTTAAGTAGGGAGTAAGGGAACTTCAAGTGCCGGTTTTCCTAGCTTCAAGGCAGAGGCCGCCCTCTGTCGGCCTCGCATAGTATTCTCTTCTTAGACATCCTATTGTATCAAATGTAGTATTATCCTCAAGGCTGCTGTGATTCACTTTTCTGACCCTGTAAACACAATTTCGGCAGGTAGGAGGTTTTACTCCTATAACTTTCAGTGTCGACCTCACACACAAAGCAAGGCAAGGCTACTGCCTGACTGATTCTGCCCGGGAAGACACTGGTAGCCACTTTTAGATGTAGACGGCAGACAAGAGAATAATCCCCCTGGCACTGGCCTCCCGAGACCTTTGTGCTGCGCTGCAAAATGGGCAGTGGGAAAGGGCTAATGTCTGCTAGGAGAGTCTCGGGACACCCCGCTGCGAAGAGAAGCCCTGTCCAGACAGCTGAGCAGGTGACAGTCTGCACTTCTGCTCTGAACCAATGGAAAAAAAGAGGTCATGAGACACTGAGCCTGGAGGGCGGGAGGCGAGCAGGGAATGGCTGCAGAGCAGCTCCCTGAAAGCCCCATCCGAGTTCACGCAGGGCGTCTGCTAACTTGGGAAAAGTCTTCTAAGACGCAGGCAAGCTGCCTTGAGACTTTGCTCCCTGGCTTGCGCGCAGAATAGTTGGGGCTCCTGTACCGCGCCTATCCAGAACCGGCCTCAGGCTTGCAGGAAACTCTGTATCAGCTCCTACCTCTGCTTGCTGGCCCCAATTCATGTGACACTACTCAATGTTTCTACTTCCCTCCAGTTGTAATTAGTTTGGGTGAGAGGTTTACATTTTTTTTTGTACTGGCTGTCATGTTGACTTTTATATTTTACATTACGTGATCCCCGTTCTGCCATTGTGCAGGCTATCTGTAGTAGTTAAGTTCAGGTGTCAACTTGGCCAGGTGAAGGTGCCTAGTTCTATTGTGGTGGATATGAACCAATGGCATGTGAACCTCATCTATTGCTGATTACATCTGCAGTTGGCTAGGTGGCACACGCCTGGGGCAATGAATGATGTTTGATTTAATTGGCTGGTGCTTAAATGAGAGAGCTCAATGTAGCACAGCCCAAGCAGCTCGGCATTCCTCATCTCAGCACTTGCAGCTCAGCCCAGGCCTTTGGAGATGCAGAAAGGAATCACCCCGGGGAAAGTTGTTGGAATCCAGAGGCCTGGAGAGAAGGCCAGCAGAGATCACCCTGAGCCTTCCCACATAAGGAAGAACTTCAGTGGAAAGTTAGCTGCCTTTCCTCTGAAGAACCAACAAAATAAATCCCCTTTAATTAAAAGCCAAACTGTCTCTGGTGTGTTGCTTTCTGGCAGCTTTGGTGGACTAAAACACTACCTCAGAGTGATGTTGTGTCTACAGAAACCGTGTGCATACCCAAAAGGTAACTGAAAGGAATCTAGTGTTTCTCTGGTATCAGAATCTTCAGGTACACTTGGCTGAACAATCTCCAAGTATGGGACTGCTTTTCTCCCTTGAACCATTAAGAATTGTCAGTGCATGAACTATTATTAACTCTCAACTATTCCAGCTTGTGGTGCTCCAGGGTGTCAGGCTGGGAATTCCATAAAAGGCACATGACCACTTTTGGCATTGTAGGATTACTCCACTCGATAGGAGAATTTACTGTATATATTCATTAAGTTTAGCATGCCTAAATTAGAATTTACATTTGAAAACATGATGGATAAATCCTCTTTATGACTTGGTAAGTACAGTTTGGGTTTTAATTTTTAAATGTCTTGCCATACCTTATAAAAACTGCAAATAGATTATAATTAATTGAAAATGTAAGACTGCTATATAGTTAGTAAAAGTGCTGACTACTGACTACATTTGTTAGAAATCATTCTCCTTATGGTGCAGATGTGTCCAAAGGCTTGATAAATGTGCGTGGCGTTTGATCTAACAATTCAATTTCTACCAATATGCCATTGAAAAAAGAGAGCAAAGATCTGCCTTCAAGTTTGTTCATTACAAATATTAGTTGGAATCTTGAAAGCAATAAAGATCCAAGGAAATTGAATAGTGTTTATTTTCATTAACTCCAAAAAGGTTGAACACTATTTCTCCCCTCCTGAAACTTATCAAATAGTGGGGAGGAAGATATTAAACAGGAACTGAAGGCTTTGAACCCATCCAGGATTCCTTGGTATCATATGACAGGGGAGTGAGCATTGGCTAATATGTCATTAAAGGCTTTTCCATGGGAGTAAATTTTAAAATGAGCCCTGGCTGCTACGGGAAGTTATCTGCAGATGGCTGAGGGGAGAAGCTGGAAAGGGCGCCATCATGGGTCCTGTGAAGACCAGCATCATGGCAGCCTTGTGAACAAGGAGGAAATAACATCGGAAAAGTAATATATTCAGAATATTTTTGCTTCCTTCTATTTATATGGCTCCAAACAAACAAAACAATAGCAAAAGTTGCATAACTGTATTTGAGAAGAAGATGAGGAAAGATCATGCTAAGAAGGAGCTCAAATAATATAAACCAGTGTCTTAGATATTTGTATTTCAATTTCAAAGTGACCACCTAAGGAGAGCAGACAGATGCATTCCACTGTCTTACAGAGAGACCATGAGTGCTCCATCTTGTTTGAAGCCCATCTTCCTCCTGGAGCCTGGGTTGTAGACACTTCTATTTGTGGCTCAAGGAGAAGGCAAAAATCATCAAAGTGGTGTGTCCATGGACTTGTGGAGCCAGCTGGAAGATGCACAGAACGTTTTCCCTTGCTTCTCTCTGGGGCAAGCTGCAGGCAGTGAGGCGGTGGAATGCAACTGCACCACCACACCCCAGCTATCATTTCATCACAGTGGAAAAGGGGGAAAGGCTTTTAGTAGACAGCTAACTTTTTCCACCACAGCATTTCTGTGTACCTCCAGATAATTGTGCATACCCTTTCTACCATACTGCAAGGGTGATGACCACTACCCCATCCACTTATAGCATCTGGTTCAAGCCTAGCATTTCTAGATGAAGACCTTTGAGGGGTCCAGTGAGCTAGTGAAAAAGCAGAACTTTACCAGCAAAATACAATGCTAGGTTAGGAATATCTTAGTCACAGGAGAAATTCTCATTTGGAAACAGAGAGAATCGGAAACATAGAGCCATGCTTAGTCCAAAGCCATTATTCTATCCTATAGGACAGAAATTGTAAGGGCCATTTGTCCTAGCAGTAGAGGAGGTATGCTGCCTGGTTCACTGGGAACAAGCATCTCACACATAGCCCTCCATGGCCACCAGCTTCATTCCGTGCTTGATTTGTCCTTGCCTGCTATTCTACATGGCCTCATCTGATATCTTGTTGGAGAGTACATCCTCCTGGGGACAGACCTGTGGGCTTAAATTATCATTAAACTTAGCAGGACACATTTTGTTATTGTCAGAATAGGTCTCTTGAAACCTTAGTGCTGTTCTCATCTTGGTGTTTGACTCAATGTGAGTTTTAAGGAGCAACCTTTGACAAAGGTTCTGTGAAGTAACGATCTGAGTACCTCCACTTTGGTTAACAATGTTTCTCCAATTCTGAGACCTTTGATCCTTATAGATGGCTCATAAATTGCAGAAAGATCATAGACCCGTGAATAACCATGTGTGGCAGAGTTGTCCTTCAAGTTATGGCATTCACTGTCCCACTGTCCATCTGTTTTATGGTGACTGATTTATTTCAGAATTTTTTACACTGCTGTATAAATTTTCCTCATTAAAAAAGAATTGAAACTGGTCCTTAGAAATGGGTACTCCCATAACCCCCAAACCGGAAATACGACATTGACTTAGTAGTCCATTCTTCCCTCACAAATGCATCCCCAGAAGTCCTGAAATGTGATGGCCTCAGAAGCGTAAGTGGAAGGCAATAGAGAGATGCTAGAGGCTGGGGGCTTCAAATCCAATCAGCAGGATTTAAGAGGCTTATTAAGATATTTTCAAAAGCCCATCAAGTATCTTAAGCCAAAAAAAGGCAAAGTAGGCTTGAAGCAAAGATCAGATTAGGCATTGTCCCACTACCACCTATTGTTTCAGACAAACTCAAAGAGGGAGGGAAGGGAAGAGCTTACAGGTGTGTTTCTGGACTTTCTTTTCTGTCCATCAATCTATCTGTCTTTTATGCAAACACACACTTTCTTGATTTTCTCGCTTTTGAAATCAGTACATGTAAGTTCTCCTACTCTGTTTCTTTTCAAAACTGTTTGGCTGTTTGAGGTCCTTTGTATTTCCACATAAATATTAATATTAGTCTGTCAATTTCCACAAAAACGTTGCTAGAATTTTAACAGGAATTGCACTGAATTTGTAGATCAATTTGGGGAGAATTGCTATCTTAATAAAATTGAGTCTTCCAATCCATGAATGCCAGATGTCTATTTACTTAAATCTTCCTCAAAATCTCTTGGGAATGCTTTGAATTTCTCCGTGTAAAATTCCTGCATTTCTATTAGTAGTAAGCATTTTATGTATTTATGCTTTCATATATGGGATTATTTCTTTAAGTCGATTTTCTGAATGTTCATTGTGAATAAAATTAAATTCTGTATATTGATCTTGTGCCCTAAAAATTTGTTAAACTTCTTTGTTAGTTCCAGTAATTTTAAAAATAAATTATTTAGGATTTTCAATATATTAAAAGTTGTCTGCAAATCAGGCAGATTTACTTCGTTCTTCACAAAGTACGAGACTTAAATGCCATCATTGTACCATACAGTCTTAACCAGAACTTCCAGTGTAATGTTGCATTGAGATGATAAGATCAATATAATTGTCTTGTTTTCAATCTTAGGAGTTGGGAGGATATTGAGTCTTTCACAAATATTTATGATGTCATCCCTAAGTTCCACATAAATGCTATGTGAATTTTTATATGAATAGATGTTGAATTTTGTCAAATCCTTTTTCTCTTCTTATTGAATTGATCATGTGATCTTTGGTTTTTATTATATTACCATACGTACTACATTAAGTGATTGTTTGGATTTTATACCAACTTTGTATTCCTAGAATAATCCCTACATGGTCATGCTGTATAATATTTTTAATATGTTACAGTATATTGTTTGCTAATAAGTTGCTAAGGATTTCTGCATCAGTGCTCATGAAGGATGCTTGTTTGTAGTTTTATTTTCATGTGATGTCTTTTTGTCTTTGTTATCGGAATAATACCAGCCCTCCAGAATGACTTGGAAACTGTTTCTTTTGTATTTTTTTGAAGTTTGTGGAATACTGGTATTATTTACTCTTCCATGTTTGATAGATTTCAGCAATGAAGTCATTTGGGCCTAAACTTTCCTTCATGGGAAAATTTTTAATTATGAATTCCTATTTTATTACTTATAGATTGTTCAGATTTTGTATGTATTCTGAGTAAGTTTCAGTAATTTGTGTGTTTTTATCTAAGGTGGCATAAATTTGATCACATTCATTTCTCCTACACTTTTTAACTTCTATGGAGGTAATAATGATGTTTTCCATTTACCTCTAGGTTTTGGTGATTTGTTTCCCCTCTCTTTCTTTTTTCTTGGGTATTTATAAAATATTTTTCTGTGGCTGATTTATAATTTGTTCTGCTTTCATTAAATAATATACTGTAAATGATTTAAAGCTTTAACATTTTTGAGACTTGTTTGATGGTCTAGCATATGTTCTATGCTGGAAAAGAATCCATGGAAGCTTAAAACAGAAGTATATCTTGTTATTAGGTGGCATGTCCCACATATGTTAATTGAGGGAAGTTGTTCAACAATGTGGTTCAAGTCTTCTAAATTTCCCATGGAAAATTTTCTGACTAGATATTATATCAGTTATTGAAAGTGAGGTGTTGAGGACTCCAAATGCAATTGCCCTTTAGGAGTTTGATAAAGTTCCTTTTTATTTATAGTTTGCTGAGTATTTTTCTTTTTATTATGAAAAGGTGTCATATTTTGTCAATACTTTCTTTTGTATCTAATAATATGAACCTGTTTTTAAATCCTTTATTCTTTTAATATGATGTAGTACTGTGACCTGTTTTCATATGTTGAGCTAGCCTTTAATTTCTGCGATAAATAACATTTCATATAAAAAAAATCAGTGATATTTTGCTGTATTTGGTTTGCTAATATTCCATTGAAGAATTTTGCTTTTATATTCATAAGAAAATATTGGTCCAGAGTTTTCTTTTCCTGTGATATCTTTGTTTGATTTTTGTATTAAGATAATACTGGCTTCATAAAATGAGTTAGTAAGTATTCATTCTATTTTGGGGAAGAGTTTGTGAAACGTTGTTATTAATTTTTCTTCAAACATTTGATAGATTTCATCAGTGAAACCATCTGGTCCTGAGTTTTGTGGGAAGATTTTTCATTACTAATTCAATCCTACTATTTTTGCTATGTTTGAATTTTCTATTTCTTCTCTAGTCAGTGTCAGTAGTTGGTTATGAGAATTTGCTCATTTCATTTACTATCCTATCTGTTGACAATCAACTGTGCATGGTATTCCCTCATAAAAATTTTTACTTTGGTAAGATCAGAAGTAATGTCCCATCTTTGATTCATAATTTTAGTAATTTGAGGTTTCTTTCCCTTTTTCTTTGTCGGACTAATGAGAAGTTTACACTCTTTGGTCCTCTGAAAGAACCTGCTTTTGGTTTCACTGATATTCTTGATTGTTTTTCTAATTTCTTATCTTTACTTTCAACTCCATTATTTTCTTCCTCTGCTTACTTTGGGTTTGATTTGCTATTCTTTTTCTATTGTCTTCTGGTAGAGGGTTAATTTATTGATTGTGATCTATCTAATTTTTAATACAGGGGACATAGTTATGAATAGCATTCTAACTGTTCCTGTAGCTGCATCTCTTAAATTTTGTCATTTTGAGTTTTCATTTTAATTCATCTTAGAGTATTTTCTAATCTCCCTTGTGATTTCTTTATGTAGGAAGTGGTGTTTAATTACCACATATTTGTAACTTTCCAAAATTTTTGTGCTTTAGGGATTTCTAATACCGATACATTGTGGTCCAAGAATAAACTTTGGGCAAGTTCAATCTTTTTAAATGTATTGATCCATGACTAATGCCATAGCGAATGGTCTTTCCTGAAGATGGACCCAGGGGCACTTGAGAGGAATGTGTATTCTGCTGTCACTGGGCAAATTTCTCAGATGTCTGGTGGGTGCCCTGGTTTACAGTGTTTATCGAGTCTTCTGTGTCATTGCTGATTTTCTGTTTA
Source organism: Tamandua tetradactyla (assembly GCF_023851605.1). Classification (NCBI taxonomy): domain Eukaryota; kingdom Metazoa; phylum Chordata; class Mammalia; order Pilosa; family Myrmecophagidae; genus Tamandua; species Tamandua tetradactyla. Next base: position 92,882,567 of record NC_135332.1, read on the forward strand.
CTCTATCCATTTTGGGTATTGAAATCTCCAACTGTTGTTGTTGAACGATATATCTCACTTTAACAGTTTCTACTTCCTGCATTTTGAGGGCCCCATTATTAGGTGCATTCAGGTTTATAATTGTTATATCTTCTTGATGCATTGGCGCTATTACAATTAAAATCATGTCTTTCATGTCTCTAGTAACAGTTTTTTTGTTTCATTGTCTATTTTGTCTGGTATTAATAAAGCCACTCCAACTTTCTTTTAGTTTCTGTTTGTGTGGTGTATCTTTTATATACCAAGTTAAAATGCTAAAAACTCGCTCTTCTTACTGAGATCCAGATATTTTTCTTTTATAAACTCTTCCTGCATTACTGTAAGCATTCCACTAATTTCTAGAAATGTGAAAATCTTGATTCTGATAAATTCTTCAGTTTTCTCTTTTTTTTTCATGGAGTAGGATAGAATATTTTAGGATGTCTTCAATCCACTATATACAATGACACCTTCTTATTTAAACTTTAGACATTTCTAAAAAAAATATTTAAACAAATTTGTTTAGAAATGTTAAAATCTTTGTTAAATTGAAACTCTGAGGCAACTCAAGGACTGTTTCTATTATTTTTGCTATGTGTTGGTTACATTTTCTTGTTTATTATATGTCTTATATTTTGCTAAATAGCAGGGATTTTGAACATTATATTGTAGCAACTCTGGTTTCTTCTGATTTCTTCCCAATGAGTGTTTTTGGCATTTCTGTTTTTCATGTTTAAATTTTTTGCTTTGTTTTTTGTATTGTTGTTTTAGAAACTTGTACTTAATCTAATGAATCTGCCTCACGGTGTTGAGTCCCTGATGTCTCTGGTTAATATTATTTGGGAGTGCTCATTGCTACATCTACAGAGCTTAGTGATGAGTCAATGAATAGATGATGGGTGTTTTCAAACATCTCCAGTCACTGAGGCTTTCACTCTCTGCTTGTAGTGGTGGGTTTGGGAGTGCATTCCATATGTGAGCACTTTTCATTTTTGCCTCAGCTTTTACTTTCCACCGGGCCCACCAGTCAGCCAGGCATGTGCAGAGAGAATCATTATTCCCTCTCCGGCTTTCTCCATGGGTGTGGGCTCTTCCTGCTTATTTCCTATCAAGATTGTTATTATCAAGGACAATGCCATTTAACATGAAATTTTCCCCTGTGATGCAACCATACCAGTACCTTCTGGCAGCAAAGCTAGGTATTTTCACAGTTGCCCCACCCTGGCAGCACGTCTGAGAAAACTGAGCTGAAGGTGTATGTGTGTGGGAACAGACTACCACAGTTCTTATCTGCAGTTCTGCAGTTTTTCACGAATAATGTTTCCCCATGCATTGTTTTTCTTTGATTTCCTGAAAAGCTAAAAGTGATTTTGACAATGTAGTCTAGTGTTATAAGTTTTGTTTTGGAGAAAGGATACTATTTGCTGACCTTAATATATCATCATCACTGCAGGTTTCCCTCCCCTTCTGTCTGGTCAATTTCTATTTATCCTTTAGAACTTAGCTCAGAACCATCTTCTCTGAGTCCCTTTCCTGATACCATTCCAATCTGGGTTAGATGTCCAGTCTTCCCATTTCCGTGAAAAACTGTGTGTGATTTTATTTAGCCTTTATCATATTTTATTAAAAATCCCCACATATTTTTCTCTAATGGTAACTTAAAGTCCTTGAGAGAAGAAAATATACCTTATTTCTCTCTGCCTCCAATGTGAAGCCCAATTTGTGGCACTCTATAGGAGCACTATAAATGCTTATTAAAACTTATAATACTGGTATGATTAGTCCTTATTATTTTAATGCATGTGCTGTTTCTTTCACTAGACTGGAAAAAGTTCATTCTTTATTTATTTATTCACATAAATTTGCAAGATGCATAACACCTAGTTGGTGTTAAAATACCAATATTTTGAATGAATGGTTCAAGTTTTATGCTACACTATTTATTTCATCCCCAAAATCATGATTTCTTTTGCCTCCATATCTTAGTGCATTAATTAATTCTTTAATCTGTCCCTGGAGCATCCATGCCTACCTTCCTTGACTAGTCACTTCTCATTCTTGAATTTACAAAGTTCACTGGAATCATATTCTAATGCATTCTTTATCCAATCTCAGCTAGCGTAATTGCCCTCTCACATATTTCCATAGCCTTTTGTGCTAATACAGTACTATTCATACGCTATGCAAATATTTACTGCAGGTCAAGGAAGCTATATTCAAGAGACTAAGCATTCAAAAAGTGTTTGGAATAAAAGAATTTCAGTATATTCAACTAAAATCTTATAAAGTATTTTAAATATTAAAAATTTTAAGGACCTTAATCTCATTAGACAGAGACCTAACTCTTATATTTTATTTTCCTCTGAGACAATAGTAGCCTGAGTCACAGTAATATAATAATTTCTTATTTAATCAGATGTTGTTTTAATTTTTTCCATTTTTTTAAGCCCGGTAAGTTTGTAAACAACTATATGTAATCTCTGCCCAAATACTCTCACGAGCTACCTCAGACATGTAAATACAGAGAGAACACAGCACATATGCAGAGTGCATTATTAGCCCATAATTTTAGCCATTTCAGATAGATTATCTTGCCAAAACTAGGTATTTTCACTTGTTTTATATATCTGCGATTGAGATACATTTATATTATAGAATTATAAACAAAGAGGTGGCCTATCAGAAATTAACCAAACAACAAACTAGCAATGTTCAGAATAAAATTAAAGGAAATGGAGATCTGTAGATCAATATCGCCATTAAGATAATCTATTTCCTTGAAGAAAAGTTCTTCTGTAAGAGTTAAATAGGAGTGGACTAGTAAATAGGAAAGTGGAGATTCTTACACGTTGCTTGGTTGAGAGCTCGAGCTCAGAGGTTTGCAAACCCATGTTTGGGCAATAACCCTTCATTTACTCACTCATGATCTTGGGCAAGTAAAGAATTCTCTCTCTCTGAATATCAGATTCTGCATCAAAATAATGTGGGGATATTAGATCTTACAAGGATGCCTGGCACTTAGCTCCAATTGCTGTTAGCTATTGTGATGATCATAATTTATCATCATCATCATCATCACTGTTATCCTCGTGGTTCAGCAGCTCGAAAGTCATGATGTTCCACATCAGGCAAATTGATAGGGATTGAGCCAGTTCTGGGAAAGTTATGCCTCAAAAGACAATCCTTATACATGAGAAAAGTAGATGGTTGCTGTCAGAGCTCCATAAGTTCAAGTATGTGAGTCTAATAAAGGTATTGAACACAATGCGAAAGAGAATAAACACATATTTGAAAAACAATAAATGTTTTCAATTCAGTGGATTTAAATGTCAGTTAAATTACTACATACTGTACCTTTTACAAAGAGACATGCTACTGAAAGAATAATTAAAGGGCTTTAAATGTGTATGAAAGGATTTTCTCCTTCCCTAAATAATTCAGTCTATTTGTCCTAAATCAGCAAGTGGCTTGGAGACAAACTGAGTCTGTGTTTTACGTTCTTAGAATTTTGAAATCCTGCAGTACTTTAAATCCTGAATATTTAATCTCTCTCTCTCTCCCCTTCACAGAGTAACATATTCTCTAGCAGGTACTATGCTTAGAAAAAGCAGAGAGTGAGGTCAGGGTGTCATCAGGGAACCGGGTCTCTCCCTAACTCCCAGGGAGCACCCCACCACAGGGAGCTGCTGGCAAGCTGCCACCGAGTTGTGGGAAACACTTTTAAATAACAGCATCAAGGCTGCTCAGTCTTTGGAGAGTGCTGCTGGTGTTTTCAGAAATGCCCTTCTTAATGGAGCTACTTTCATGGACAATGGAAACAACATGAAAGAGAAAAAAATCGACTATTTATCAAAAGCTATTTGGAAAAGTACTTCAATGGGGGGATCAGAATCACTCATATTTTTTTCTCTAATAGTTTTTGGTCTAAAAATGGCAAAGAATTAAAAAAAAGAAAATTGATACTTCCATCATATTCTTACTTATTTGTATTTGGAAAAGATGCACATTTCCCATTTCCCATATTCTAAATAAATTACTGGATCCATTTGACAGTCATTCTTAAAAATGCAAGCTTTTTTCTGTTGTATGCTGAATAAAATATTTCATTCAATCCCTTTGTGGCCATGGATCCTTATGAGAAACTGTGGACACTGCCTCAGAGCAACCCAGGTATATCCACAAACTCAGCAAACAATTTCATGGAGTTCACAGAATACCTTGAATTCCTATCAGTTCAAAAACTTACCTGTATGTGTTTGTGTATGTGTGTGTGTTTGTGTATGTGTGTGTGTGTGTGTAGCAGCATGTGGTATCTTTGTGCCTAAAGCCAACTGTGATGAAAGGGAACCAATTTAGGAATGAGGTTCCTTTGGAGAGTACTCTGTCTATCAAAGATAATTACTGAATAGAATAGATGTGGACTGAAACATACCTTCAAAGTACTAAATCATCAGCCTTTAACCACTTGTTTTGCTTGGGATGAAATTGCATAATTAGTTTCAACTTATAAAAAGATTCAGAGTCACACTGCTTCTTAATAGCAAAACACAGCCTCCTTGAAAATTCCAGACAACTGCAACGCTGCACAAAGAAATAAAAGCTCGTAGGCATTAGCCGTTTTTCCCTACCATCTATAGTCTCCATTTATTAATTCATTCTCCTTGTTTCTTTCCTCTTAAAAGTTCACAGCCAAAGAAGAGTTAGAAATTCTGGCCAAGGTTGTTAGTGTGAGATAAAAGTATAAAAGGAAGTAGAAAGAAATTTTCATTATTCCACTGATAGGAGTGTATGTTTTGAAAAATGTACTCATGAAACTAAAAGATTAAAAACAGTTTTTCTGTTTCTACCAAGTTTATGTAAAGGCACAATAGTATAAGCATCTTCCGCAGCACTGGGGCAGATGGAAAGAGGGGAAAGTCTGTGAAGGTATGCAGTACTGTGGAAAGGGGCAGCGTGGACACCTGCCACCTTTGCCTGGGACCCACTAATAAGCCCTGTGCTTGGGACTGGATCTATGATTCTGGCTCCTAGCTCTGATGATAATTGTGGGCTGACTCCCTTCTCCTGGGTGCCTGGAGATAACCCATGCCAGCTAGCAGGCAGTGGTCTGTGGGAGCATGTTTTCGTCTCTGGTCCTGTGCATATGGAGACTGTAGGCTAATGTATGCAAGTCTTCTGGCACAAGCACCCCCCCACACACACACACAACAGTATGCTGTTTTTGATGGGGAGGGAGAAGTGTCCTTCCACTGTGGCACATAAGAGGTGCACACATGACATCTCCCTGCATCCATCGGCCAAGGGAGCGATGCCCATTGGCCAGGAGTGGCTAATGCCCACTGGTGAAGCTATCCTTGCTCTGTCCCTGCTCTAAGTGAGTTAAAGCTGTTCCATCCAGGTCTGGGGGAGTGTTACTTTTGATGGTGAGCCCAAAATATGCAAACCGTGGAGTGAGCTGGGCTCCAGGACTGGTACCAGTGTCTCTCTGTCTGACAAGTATTTTATGGAGGAAGCCCCATAGAGAAAAAGGAATTATCCTTTCGTTCTTCTTTTGAAAAATTTAGAGTTTCTTTATGTCATTTTTTAAGGATTTCTTCTTGGATGAAACTATTTTAGAATTGACAACAAGAGTCCACATTTGCAGAGGTGCAAGGATAGTTTAGTGGTAGAATTCTTGCCTGCCATGTGAGAGACCCAGGTTCTATTCCTCGCCCATGCACATCTCAAAACAAACAAACACGCAAAACAAAGAAAATTCAATAAATGGTGCTGCAATAATGGGATTCTCATATGGAAAAAAAATGAAATAATGAAATGTGACCCCCACCATACAGCATACAAAAAAAAAAAAAAAAGAATCCATATTTGCTTTGGGATGTACTGAACAGAACAGCAAATGGGGATTTTGTGCTAAAAAGAAAGTGAAAAACTTACACCATACCTATCTAAATTTGATGACAATAAAAAAATGAAGAAAAAAAAGGCAGAACAGTCAAATAATTAGAGTAAAATCAGTTCTATGCTGTTCTGGGGAAAGATTCCATATGGATTCTATTGAAGGCGTGCAGAGTCCCAGAAGCCTGATATCCTCTCTTCAGACATTTTTCATCTTATTTTCTCCATAGCCTCTTAGTTTATCTAGAACCCTTACTGCAAATCCTTTATCTCTTTTCTGTACTTTTAGCCATGGCTTACAAAAAATAATAAATAGAAATGTTGGAGAACCAGACAGAGAAAGAAATAAGAAGCAGCAGAAGAGGTGTGGGCATTTACACAGTTCACATGTACAACTGGTGGGTCTTCTCAGGATGAACTCTAAGAAGAAGCAACCTACTTGTATGAAAGATTAAATAAGCTGCATTTCAGTGTGGCTCTTACAAATCTACAGCTTTGCTGAAGGATGGAAACATGAGATCTTCAGAAAAGCTATGGAATGTGCACACAATAAGCAAATTAAGTATGAGATCCACATTTCTCTTCATTGTTTACTTTTTTTGAGTAATATGACAAAATATCAATTTAAGGTAGCTTCATGAATTACTAGATGATGAGATGTTTCCTGAGCAGACATTTAAAATGTATGTTAGTTTACATGTTTGAATCCAGTTACATGAGGCTTAGGTTATTATCCCTTAGGATTATCCATATAAAATAATATGCTTATTTCAAAGTAAGATACGCCTAGTTTATACCATTCCATCTTTTGGTAAGTAAAGTTCAGGCCTATTACCTAAAACTCATTAATTAAAAAAATCAGTTAAATAGATAGAAAACAAGCTCAGGAGGGGAATAAATACATTAAAATGTTTTTGCTATGAAATGTCTAAACAGGATATTAAAACTTTGGTGAAAGATGGAATGCTGAGAAGATAGGTCTATCTTTTTTTTTCCAAAAAAATTTGCCTTAGCATAAATACCAAAATTATAATAAATCCATGAACATGGTCACCTGGTAGAAGACATGCTGTTCTACTTCTCCTAGTTGTCGTCATTTTTTAAAGTGCATGCTGCCACATTTAGGACACGTTCAGCAAATGTTCATTGACCCAAGCTCAATGGTTTCACAGATAAAAGCATAGTGGCTACAGGCAGATGGTTGAAAACCCTGTAAATCAGCATCAGTTCATATTGCCAATTGACTTGCCTCTGAATTTGGCTAAAATAATAAATTAAATTAAAATTTAAAATGCTAATTGCATTTGTCTATGGGGCTAATGGGAGACTAGTTTCAGGAAAACAGATATGTATGATAAGGAGCTATTTATACAACTTTGTCTCAAGTTTTCTTTGCTTATTAGGAATCAGGAAGGTGATATCCAGATGTGTAAAAAATATAAACATCTCTATAGTTTAGTTTCTATTGAATTGTTTTATTTTTATTTTTTTCTTTTCCTCTCTTTTTTTATTGAGACCTTTTAAAAATGTTGCATTTTAATAGTCAATTTTCACTAGGTCTTATTATTTAAGGACTTGAGGCTTCTCTTCAAAGAAAAGTAGTGAGGTTCTGACATTTATACCATATGACTCATCAATGCAAAACAAAGCAGACCAAACAGAGCAAAAACCTGCCATTATCTGTCACTGAACCTAAGCTGGTCTCAGTTTCCCAACTCTCCAGAACAACATGCTCCATCCCATTTTACTCTTGCCTTTAGAATCTATGAATGCTACTGTTAAATTTGAGCATTGCCTCAATAACTGTCCGGTTCAAAATTTAATCATTGTGTGTGCAATAGGCTTTCCAGTCACCCCCAGCGCCTACCTTCCTTTCCAAGGTATCGGGACCCAGAGATGCTTATAAACAATTGTGTCCCAGTAAGGACCTCAGTTCAGTCGTGTGCTGCACCAGTGGTGGAATTCCATGCTCTCCAGCCTCCTAGACTCTGGCACTCTCAGCCCATTTCTCCTCTTAGCTTTTCAACATCTTCCACATGGGCAAGAGGAGATCTCTGCGTCTCCCACACAGTCCAGGCCAGCCCCTGCCCATGCTTCTCCGTCACTCTCCACAGCGATCAATACGGCAGAAGAATCCTGAAAAATGTTGCATATTCTTGGGCCTTCTGTCAACTTAGCCTGAGGTTTCTATCAGGGTTTCTTAATTTGTTTCCTTCTTTGGGGCTGAGGCCCATGGTGTAGGAGAAAGATTGCGATCTCACCTGAATCTTATCCCTCTTGTGTTTCTGCACTTCCTACTTGCAGAGTAAATCACAGAGCACTATACTAAGGTCATATCTTATGTTTCCTTCCCTGATGACTGATGACAACATTGTATATTCAGATCCCTGGCTATCCTTTTCATATACAAAGGGAGGTATTTGTCTCTCCCAGCAAAGCTCTGCTTTGAATACTATGGCCTCACTGTGGGCTCAACAAAATGAAAATTTAAGTTTTATTAAAACATGGTGCTAAGCAATGAGGTTTGCAATATTGGCATTGTCCAACATTCCCTGGAGATAAAAGAAAAGTGAATTCAAGTGTTTCAATAGGTTGAGGTAAGAGCATGCAAGGCAGCAGGATTTAAAGAAAATGAAGAATGTATTCAAATATAATGAAATATATAAATAACATTCACATACTAAATTGATATAAAATAACATTATAAAATAGTAAAATAACTTTGGATATTTAGTATATACTGATATCACTCTCACTATTAAAAGTTCCCAGCTTCTTTCCATGGCTTTCTCATTCTCTGTGTGTCTGAATATCATTATGCTTATAAAGCACTACAGTAAAACAATTTTAAGACCCATCCTGAATGAACTACGTCATACCTTAACTGAACAACCACATCAAAAGGTTTTATAACCCCTTAAATGGATTATTATTAAGAACATTCTTTTCTGGAGTACATATCTCTAAACCAGAAGGGATGACAAATTTTCCTTCTGGGCATATGGAAAAGACCTTTCACGGATGAATCTGCATGTCCAGGCAGCTTTGAGCTTTATGTTGAATTCAACTCCTTTGGACTCAAGGCCCACAGGGGTGATGCAGAGGTGAGCCCATCTGCATACACAATGGGTTGCGTCATAGATGAGAAACACAGAGCTTAGGAAACTCCTCATCTTATAATATATTGATATCACTCCCACTATTAAAAGTCATTTATTCTCCCCACCTAAAATCTACTGTTACAGAGATTAATGACAAAAAGAGAAAAGAAGTAGCATAGATTTGGAAGGTGTGCTGTTTAGATTCTTGGATGCAAAAGGAAATGCTATGCAATGGGTTGCATTGTATAATCTGCCTTTGCTTCCAAGGGAGTCATTATATTTATTATCCTGGCCAGAAAACAAATTTGACTGTTCTTTATTCCAGAAAAAGACCTTATTTTACCCCTTTTCCAAGATTATTCAAGCATCTTTGAAAAGATAGTCCAGGTCAAAAACTGTGTAAAAGAACATGGAAATATAATAGAAATAGCCCTCTCCACCATCCAATATCTGGTTCCCCTTGCCTTTAGTTAATATATTATCCTTTCTACATTATATCAAATCAAAGATGGAGGTAGATATAGGAGAGGGAATCAAATTAATGTTTATAGAAATGTAAGTAATTTTCTATCTTATCATTTCTAAACACAAAAGTTCATCCTGGTGAACATTTATATATGATTTCCAATCTAAAGGGATTACCATTCACAGATCTTGTGCTTAATATGGAGCTTTATATATTAAGCACATAAAATTAGGAAATAAAGCATTGGTATGCATATATATTTGCATTCAAACTTGAGGCAAACTAAACTATATTTAAGATGTAAAATAACAACCATAGTTGTGGATATAGAATATGGTGTTCTGTATCCTCTGTGGATGAATTCTAATATTTTTCACTTATTTGTTCAAATATATTTGTTGAGCTGTTGAAGATACTTAAAATAGTTCTTTATGAAATTTTTCCCTTTGTAGAATATATGCCAACAATTAATAAGTATTTAATACACTAAACAAAATTTTCTACAGCTTGTACAGAGTGCTAAAGAATTTCAACATATAAAATGTGTATTTTGAGGTCTAAGTTATTAGCCCATGTACAACCTTTCTTAAAAATGCTTCTGTCATTAAAAAATTGTTTGTCTGAGATGCAGAGAAAGATAACAGTGCAGTGAGGTGTGGAATTTAGTTCATCCTCCAGAGGAACTAGTAAATATCTAGCAACAGTACAGAACAACTGCTGAGCGAACATCAGTGACACAGCACCAGCCTGGCTCAGGTGGAACAGCTGAGATCCCACACAGAACTGTAAATCATCCAAGCAGTGGAGACTGGCACCTCTCCCTGACTGGTGCAGCAGACACTGGTTCCCTGAGGGCAAAGGAAAAAGACCTTTCTAGCAGCAAAGGCTTAATTGCAGAATCAATTAACAAATTCCCACTACTGAAAATAGGCCCCCAGCACAGATAAACCTGGAATAAGCACTAATAGAACTAGCAGTTCCTAAATGGGAAACACACAAACTAACAAACAAAAAAAATTCATAGGCTTTTTAAATTGGACAGCACAAAAGACCGGAAAAAGGCAGGGCCCCAAGAAAATGAGACACAAAGGGTCTGGAGAAACATAGAGCCACATACCAACTTAACCTCTTGATTGACCAACCTGAGGAACAGAAGTGTGGCTCTGAAAGGCATTTTTTTTTTGCTTTTTATCGACTCACTAACAGCTCATTAGATAGAACTGGAAGCATTCTCAGGCCCCAGCATTGCTCCAAGCAAGGGCAGAATTAAGTTTGTATGACAGACAAAGTAACTAGTCAAGTGAAAGAAGTTAATTCCCTAAAGGATGCATCATCCCCAAGACAAAGGTGGGACTCAGCTCAAGTGGAATCCCTCCTTCAAGGAATTCAGGCCCCAGGGACTGGAAAACTGAACCTCACCTCTGTTTCAACCAGGCCTCTGGCAGGGAAAGTCTGCTGAAATTAAAGGCACTGCATCACTTTAAGCTGGTGGAAAACCAAGAACAGACAAATGCCACATGCTGGGCAGGTTAGGAAAAGTAGTCTAGAGATGTCATAGACTGCTAGGTCTCACCCTCGTGGAAAACTGATGCTGGCTAATCTTTCCTCCTGGCACGTGAGCCTGTAAGGACTGGAATAATCTGATCGAGGTCTATAATATCTGAGGAAACCCCCCCTAAGAAGAAAGGCTCCCTATAGACAGAGCAAAAAAACAGAACAAGAACTAAAAATTCTGATCATTTAAACAGAACCTATGCTTCAGGTCTAGAATAAGTTGAGCCCAATGCCAAAGAACAGATAGAAAACAAAGCCATCCAGTAAGAAAATCTTAGGTGAAAGAGTGAAAACAACTTCCAGAATAAACAAATTAAGGACATCAAATGTCTAGATGCTAGCAAAAAATAATGAGTCATACTGGGAAAAGCGAAGATATGCTCCAGTCATAGGACAAAGCAGTGCTTCAAATGAGATACGGGAGTTGAAGCAATTAATCCAGGATATTTGAACAGACATGAAAAATCATATAAAGAAATAAAATCAGTGAGCTGAGGGAAGATATAAAGAAGACGTTGAGCAAAAAAAAGAAGAACTCAAAAGTTTGAAAAAACAAATCACAGAATTTATGGGAATGAAAGCCACAATAGAAGAGATGATAAAAACAATGGAAACCTACAACAATAGATTTGAAGACACAGAAGGAAAGGATTATGAACTAAAGGACTGAGCATCTGAAATCCAACACACAAAATAAAATATAGGGAAAAGAATGATAAAATACGAGCAAGTCTCAGGGAATTGAATGACAACATAAGATACATGAATATATGTGTTGTGGGTATCCCAGAAGGAGAAGAGTAAAAAAAGAAAGAAAAAAATTAATGGAGGAAATAATCACTAAAAATTTCACATTTCTTATGAAAGGTATAAAATTATGGATCCAAGAAGTGCAGTGTCCCCAAAACAGAATAGATCCAATCAGATTACTAATCAGATTGTCAAATGTAAAAGACAGAGAATTTTAAAAGCAACAATAGAAAAGCAAACCAGATATGCTAGGTCACAAAGCAAGTTTCAATAAATTTAAAAAGATTAAAATCATGCAAAACCCTTTATCAGATCATAATGGAATGAAGTTGGAAATCAATAAGAGGCAGAGGAACAGAAAATTCACAAATATATGGAAGCTAAACAATACCTTCTTAAATAATCAGTGGGTCAAAGAAGAAATTACAAGAGAAATCAATAAATTTCACAAGGCAAATGAAAATGAAAACACAATATATCAAAATTTATGAGATCCAGCAAAGGCAGTGCTAAAAGGAAAATTTATTGCTTTAAATGCCTATATTAAAAAAGAAGGAAAAGCAAAAATTGAGGAATTAACTGTTGGCTTGGAAGAACTAGAGGAAGAACAGCAAACTAACCCCAAAGCAAGAAAAAGGAAAGAAATAATGAAGATTAGAGTAGAAATAAATGAAATTGGGAACATGAAAAGAATTGAGAAGATCAACAAAAACAAACTTGATTCTTTGGGAAAATCAATAAAATTCATGAACCTTTAGCTAGGTTGACAAAAGAAAAGAAAGAGGATGAAAACAAATAAAACCATACATTGAAGACTAGACATACCCACTAACCTTGCAGAATTAAAGGCAGTAAAGAGAGGTTACTATGAGCACCTATTTGCTAATAAACAAGACAAGGTAGATTAAATGGACAACTTCCTGGAAAGGCATAAACAACCATGGACTTGAGAAGAAATAGACAACATCAACAAACCAATCATGAGTAAAGAGATTGAAGCAGTCATCAAGAAGCTTCCAAAAAAGAAAAGTTCAGAACCATGTGACTTCATATGTGAATTCCACCAGGCATTTAAGAAATAATTAGTACCAATCTTGTTCAAACTCTTCAAAAAAAATTGAAGAAGATGGAAATTTACTTGACTCATTGTATAAAGCCAACCTCACCCTAATACTAAAGCCAGACAAAGATACTCCAAGAAAAGAAATTACAGACTAATCACTCTAATGAACATAGATGCAAAAATCCTTGACAAAATACTTGCAAATAAAATTCAGCAGCACATTAAAAGAATTACACACCATGATCATGTGGGATTTAATCCAGGTGTGGAAGAATGCTTCAACATAATAAAAGTAATTAATGTACTACCCCATATCAGCAAATCAAAGTGAAAAAAACACATGATCATCTTGATTGATGTGAAAAGGCAAATGGCAAAATTCAACACCCTTTCTTTATGAAAACACTTCAAGGAAGAGGAATAGAAGGTAACTTCCTCAACATGATAAAGGGAATTTATGAAAAGCCCACAGCTTACATCATCCTTAATGGGGAAAGGCTGAAAACTTCTTCTCTAAGATCAGGAACAAAACAAGGATGCTTACTGCACCATTGTTATTCAGTATTGTGCTGGAAGCTGTAGTCAGAGCATTTTTAGACAAGACAAAGAAATAAGAGACATCCAAATTGGAAAAGAAGAAGTACAGCTCTCACTGTTTGCAGAAGACATGATACCATACCAAAAAATCTACAGCAAATCCACTAAAGCTAATAAATGAGTACAACAATGTGACAGAGTACAAGATCAACACCCAAAAATCAGTATTGTTTCTGTAATTTAATAATGAGCAATCTGTGGAGGAAATCAAGAAAAAATCCATTTACAATAGCAACCAAAAGAATAAAATATTTAGGAATAAATTTAACTAAAGATACAAAAGACCTACATCCAGAAAACTACAAGAAATTGCAAAAAGAAATCATAGAGGACCTAAATAAATGGGAGGGCATATCGTGTTCAGGGATTATAATACTAAATATATTTAAGGTGTCAATTCTACCCAAATTGATTTATAGATTCAATGCAATACCCATTAAAATTCCAAAAACTTCCTTTGCAGAAATAGAAAATCAATAACCAAATTTATTTGGAAGGTCAGGGTGCTCTGAATAGCTAAAAATATCTTGAGAGATAAAAATGAAGTGAGAAGTCTTACACTACCTGACTTTAAAGCATATTATGAAGCTACAGTGGTCAAAACAGCATGGTACTGGCATAAAGAGAGATATACCAACCAATGGAATTGAATAGAGAGTTCAGAAATAGACCCTCTTATTGTGGACAATTGATCTTTGATAAGGCGATCAAGTCAATGCTCCTGGGACAGAGCAGCTTCTTCAATAAATGGTGCTTTGAGACAGGATATGCATATGTAAAAGAATGAAAGAGGATCCATATCTCACACCCTATACAAAAATTAACTCAAAATGGATCAGAGGCATCAATATTATAGGAAGACCATAAAACTTTTAGAAGAAAATATTGGGAAATATCTTATAAATCTTATAATAGGAAGTGGTTTCCCAGACTTTAGATTCAAAGCACATGCATTGAAAAAAGGAATAGTAAAATGGGAACTCTTCAGAATCAAGCGGTTTTGTGCATCAAAAAACTTTTTTCAGGAAAGTAAAAAGGCAGCCTACCCAGTGGTTTGGAAACCACATATCAGATAAGGGTTTAGTATCCAGAATATATAAAAAGATTCTTCAACTCAATAACAAAAAGACAAACAACCCAATTAGCAAATAAGTGAAAGCGTGAACAGATGCGTCTCAAAAAAAGAAATATAAATGGCTAAAAGGCATGTGAAAAGATACTCAACTTCATTGGCTATTAGGGAAATGCAAATCGAAACCACAATGAGATATCAGCCAACACCCACTAGAATAGCCATTATCAAAACAAACAGAAAATCATAAGTGCTGGAGAGGGGCAGAGAAATAGACACACTTATCCACTGTTGATGGGGACATAAATTGTACAACTGCTCTCTGCAAGATAGTTTGGCAGTTCCTCAGGAAGCTAAGTAGAGAATTGCTATATGATGCAGCAATCCCCTTACTAGCTACATATTCAGAGGAATTAGAGCAGGGACACAAGAGGACATTTGCACATCAATGTTTTTAGCAGCATTATTTACATTTGCCAAGAGAAGGAAACAGCCCAAATGTCCACCAATAGACGAATGACTAAATAAGCTGTGGTATATACATACAACAGAATATTATGCAGCTGTAATAGAGAATAAAGTCATGAAGTATATAACAATATGCATGAACCTTGAGGACATTATGCTGGGTGAAATTAGCTATAAACAAAAGGACAAATATTGTATATTCTCACTAGTATGAACTACATTAATGAGTGAACTTTGAAAGTTGAAGTTAAGAACACAGATTATCAGGTGATAGAAATTGGGTAGAGATTGAGTATTTAGTGCTGAAGGAATACAGATTGTGCAACAGGACTGATTGTAAAAATTCAGAAATGGATAGCACAATACTGGGTGAATTGTGTAGCACAATAATAAGTATACTGAATGAAGCTGAATGTGAGTATGATTGAGGGAAAAGGGATGGGGGCACCTATAAAACCAGAAGGAGAGATAGAGAATAGACAGACAATTTAACTTAGGAGTGCCTAGAGTAGACAATGATGATGATTAAAGGTCCAAATCAAAAAATGTTTCTGCATGAGGAAGAACAAATGAATGTCAACATTGTAAGGTGCTGAAAATGGGTGGTATATAGGCAAAAGTACAATCAATGCAAGGTAGGATTCATAGTCAACAGTAGCATTGTAATATGCTTCCACTGAATGTAACAAAACCATTCTGCCAAAACTAAATGTCCACAGGTGGGAGCATGGGGAAGAGGTATGGATCCTTTGTGAAAGAAAAATGTCATCATATAGGTTATGGTGGTGATGGCATGGCTATATACTTAAGTTGCAATGTATGATGTGCAAATAAAACTAAAAATGAACAGATAGAAACAAGTGCTAGAGAAAATATGGAGAAAGAGATGTACTTATTCACTCTCAGTAGGGAAACTGCCAGGTGCAGCACCTTGGAGGGCAGTGTGGTGGTTCCACAGGAGGGCTAGGGGTTTGGTTGCCATATGATCCCCAAACCTCATTGCTTAAGTTTATACCTGAAAGAATCGAGTGTGGGGACATAAAGGGACATTTGCGCACTGGTATTTATAATGGCAGTGTTCCTGATTCTCAGTGGATTGAGGTGGCCTTAGTGTACAACGACCAAGGAATAGAAGAAGGAACTACGGTGTATACATATGGACTACTGAGTGGTCACAAGAAGGAATGTAGTTGTACGGCTTGCAATTAGGGGTATGAACCTTAATGTTGAATGTTGAATGAAATGTCAGGAACAAAAGTACAAATAATATCTTGCCTCAATCATATGGACTAACTATAATATAAAACCTCAGTGAACTAAAGTCGAGCGCATAGGTTATTAGATTGGGGTCTATTGTAAAAGGGCCTAGATTGTAAGCTTTTACAGTAATCATATATATTCTGGAGCTGTTAACTGTTATTTCTAAATTCTGAGATACTGAGCTGTTTGTATATAACCTTGTCTTTCCCAGAAACTTTGGGTATTTATGTGACACCTGAGACTCAGAGTTAGAGCTCTGAAGCTATAATAGTCAGCACTACTCCATACAAGAACCGTTTAAAAAGTCAAAAAAGGAATCAGACTTTGAGTAGAGATATGAAGAAAGCTGTTGTGGATAGAACTAAGGTAGAGCAGAATACAGGGTAAAGGATGATATCATTCATATACTGAAACTTCAACTTCTGTGTAAGACCAAAAGGAGGAATGTTTATTCGGTTCAAAATTTATATTTCATCAAGTGCATTTCCTAATTTAACTTGCATGGTCAGTTTAATTGAACCCCATAAGTACATGGAATCTTGAATAGGACATGAGATCTTGTTGGTTTGCTCAGGTTATTTGATGTCCCAACATATTCCAGAGTAATTTGGCCAGTGAATAAAAAAGAATTTACAAAGTCTTCTTAGGTGACTGGGGAGAAAGGAGGAAATATTCAACTTTCCCATTTGGAGAATTCCTGATATTCTTGCAAGCAGTAGGAACAAACAAATTAATAGGCCGAGTGCTTTATCTTGGGATTCACCCATATGGAATTTATTCCTGCAAAGAATAGGCTAAGCCTATGTAAAATTATGCCTAAGAATTACCCCCAGAGGATCTCTTTTGTTACTCAAATGTGGCTTTCCTTCAAAGCCAACTCAACAGTTGAACTCACTACCCTTCCCCCCACCCCATGTGGGACATGACTCTCAAGGGTATCAATCTCCATAGCAATGTGGAATTGAACTGCTGGGATGAGCCAGGACCCAGCATCAAGGGATTGAGAAAGCCTTCTTGGCCAGAGGCAGGGAAGAGAAAAATGAGACAAAATGAAGTTTCAGTGGCTGAGAGATTTCAAACAGAGTCGAGGGATTATCCTGGAGTATTCTTATGCATGATATAAATATCCCTTTATCGTGCATTACAGTGGCTGGAGGGAAGTACCTGAAACTTTTAAGCTGTGTTCCAGTAGCCTTGAGTCTTGAAGATGATTGCATAATGATAGGACTTTTATAATGTGACAGTGTGATTATGAAAACCTTATACCCAGTGCTCTTCTTATTCAGATTATTGACAGAGAAGTAAAAAAGTGTGGATGAAAATAAATAATGGGAGGATAAGCAGTAAAATAAAATAGATAAATGGAAATGCTAGTGATCAATGAGAGGAAGATGTAAGAGGTATGTGGTGTATGAGCTTTTCTTTTTTCTTTTTATTTCTTTTCCTGGAGTGATGCAATGAGTCTAAAAATTGATCATGGTGATGAATACACAACTATGTGATGAAATTGTGAGCCATTAATTATGCACCACCTATGGAATGTATGTGGGTGAAGAATTGTTAATAAAAATATTTTTAAAAAATAGAAAAAATGAGGGAGAGAGAAAAATATATTTTGAATTTCAACAGTCAAGGCACTTTTAAATAGCTTTATTGAGGTAAATTGACATAAAATAAACTATTGATATTCAAAGTGCTCACTATGAGATTTGGGCACATGTAGACACCACAAAGCCATCACCAGAATCAAGATAATAAACATGTCTACTATTACCACCACCCCACCACCCCCAAATCATTAGTTTATTTTTTGTTAACATCACATTAGTTGATCCATGTCATGGTTAATAGGAATAATCTTTTTGTTTAAATGTCTGAAAACACTCCATTACAATGTTCTAAAATTGTTTCAAAATTTTCTCTGAAATTTGATATTGTATGATTAGAGACAGAAAGTTAATCTGACATGATTATGTTTTCATGGATGTTAGCAAGATACAATCTCCTTGCATTTTTCAGGCATTGAGAGATGCATGATTCACTGAGTACAGCATTGCTGTTTATTTCCATCCTGTGTCTCATTCTGGGCAGAAATCCTTCCACCAAAATTCAAGATGTAAGCTAACTGGAAGCTGAGAATTTAAAGTTTGCTTTATGGAGCTTGTTTGTTTATTTTCATGTAATCTGAAGGCCGAACTACTTGACATTGGGCATAACAGATTCCAGTAATGATCTCTTTGACACAAAATCCAACTTTATTTGTTGGGCTATCAGCCTATTTGCCCCTGCGTAACCCATTGGCCACTTTCAGGTGGTTGATTATAATTCTTGCTTTAGGAAGCAGTTTATAGATCAGGGAGAGTTGCACTGGCTCCACCTGTCCATTTTTCACATGTCTAGAGGGAACTGAAGGGCCTGGGGTACCAGTCAAATTGAGTCTTGGTCACATTACTACAACCCCAGTTCTCTATTGTTAAGGCTGCTCAGAGTGAAGTTCTGACTTCCATGGGCTGAATTCCATGCTCCTGAATGTAATCAAAGGGAATTTTTCAGCATACTGTAGAAGAATATTGACCCAGGGGAGGGTGATCTTGACCTTTCAAGATTTTAACTTCCATGTTGATATCAAGACCTAAAGACTCTGAGCTAGCCTATGTTGTAGTGGACATAAGTCCTGCACAGAGTCTTGGAGACCTGGAGTGGGGTCTCTGAGCCATCTGCTCTTCCAAGTCCTCGTTAAAGTATATTGAAGACTGCCCAGGTTCTATGTCATTCACCCACCAAGGACTTTGATAAGTTTTCATGCAATGGGAGTCCTGGTGACCTGTGATAAATTCCCAATGTCCCCGAGGTAGAAAAAGGCACTAGGCTCACTGTTCCATCGCTACCTCCAGTCTATTTTCTAAGTTATTTGTGCATTCTATATCTTTCCTTAGGAGGAACACTGTAACATAAACCATTAACTTACTGAAATCTTAGATTTTTTTCTGCACCCAAAGTATTTATTTATCCTTTAATGTTTATCCATGAATGACTTACAGTTACACCTTAATAGGGACTAACTGCAGTGTGATAGTGTTTTGCCCCAAAGCAGCATCAGCTGCTCTGTAAGGAGACCCCACTTTCCTGCCCCACAGCTGGCTGCACTCAATGATATCACTAGACTGCAAACTCCTAAGCTACTTGAAAGCAAGCATTGGTCCTTCCCCACTGTCCGTTCCGTGAAGGCAAGCACAGTTCCTCCTCCATTGCCAGCTTCATGAAGCATAGGTCGTTCTTGACTGTGAGCTCCATGGAAGCTATGACAGGTCCTTCTCCTATCTCCATTAAGGAGCCCAGCAAAGTGCCTAGCAAGGCGGTCTGCAGACAATACCTCATCAAGACATTTACTAAAAGCATGTTGAGTGAAAGAATGAAGGTAAACAGTAATTGACTACCATATGAAGGTGCTCTAGACAACGAGAATTTTACAAGACACCAAAAATATTTATGTATATTAGGAGGGCTCTTTATACAGCCGAAGCTTTGAGACTACGAATTTTGACCTTAAGATTTGAAAGTATGCTATTATGACATGACAACTTCTGTGGAGATCATAAGAAATAAACAGAACAAGTTCGCTCTTATTTTTTTATTTGTGTGACATAATTCTTTGCTTTCCCATATAGAAAAATAGCTAGAAAAGGAGGAGAAAATGTAGAAATAAGAGAAGGAGTACAAGAAGTGGAGGAGGAAAAGAAGCAGTAATAAAAATACAAAGAAGAGAAGAAGAAAGTGGGAGCATAAAAGAAGGAGGAAAGAAGCAGAGACTTTGGAAGGTAAACCTTTTTGTATAACATGGTAAGTAAACATTGTCAGAGATTTTACCTGGCATTCTTAGAACAACTTTAGAAATTCAAACCTATCACCTTTTTTTGAGCATGATGAAAGGAATCTACAAGAAAATGAAATTTAAAATTGCCAGTTAAACTAGAAGTGTTCATAAAAATATATGAATAGGAAAATTAACTCAAAGGACACATAACTGATGTAAAACTATTTAGCCAAGACACTATTGTTGCAATTTCCTAGGTTGCTTAAAGCAGATACCATGAAATGCATTGACTTAGATAATGAGAATTTGTTTACTTATGGTTAGAGTTCAGGAAAATATCCAAATCAAGGCATCATCAAGACAAAGGTTTCTTCCCAAAGACTGGCTGCCAGCAATCCTTGGCTCTGCTGCCACATGGCAAGACACAGAATGGTCTCTCCTGGTCTCTCTCTTTTCTTCCAGGTTTCCTTGATTTCAGCTTCTTGCTTCCATAGCTTTTTCTCCCTCTCTGTATGCATCCCTTTTATAAAGGACTCCAGTAAAAAGATTAAGACCCACCCTGGGCCACATCTTAGCTGAAGTAACATCATCAAAGACTCTACTTACAAGAGGTCTGCACCCACAGAAATATATTAGCTTTAAGAATATGTTTTTCTGCATAGGAAGAGTAAAGACTCAAAGAACTGAGCGACCAACAACCATATACACACATTATATATTTCGGTGTATCATTTATATATAGAAACTATAATACATAATTAGCATATACACATACAGAGAGTAAAATAAAATTTTATTCCATTATTTGAAAGGTGCCTCAATGCAGAAAACTGTGTGGAACAGACAAGATCAATTTCTCCTTGAGATGAGACATGTATTTGTATTTCAGAGTGTACATGAATTTTTCATGTGTCCACATGTGGAGACAAGGAGAAGACAATTCTGAGATGAACTTAGGACAGCATTTAGTCTGTAAGGCTGACAGTCAGTCTTATTCTTGATTTCACTGAGAGAGTTGAAAGTCACTGCGCCTAGGGGGCTTTTCAGGGGTGGGGGTGGGGGTGGGGCTGATCAAAGCCTTTATTTTGAGCCACCGTAATTTACTAGTTCCATGTGTTCTCTAATTTAGGGAAAAGATAAGATTCTAGCCCTGTCCTTCCATTTTTCATATCCTAGTGAGACAGATATATAGGCAATAAAAATTCTCTCCATGAGTTTGCTGGGAAATGTGAACCTGGAACTATCTGGAACTTCTCCATGAAAGGTTGGGGATACTCAGCCAAACCATACAATAAACAGGACAGAGGAAGGCAATGCCAACTTCAGTTTAAGCTTCAGGCACCAAATATACCTCTAACCACCTATTCTCTGGCGTCCCATTTATGAGGCTCTACTTTAACATACTTCAAGACAAAAAAAAAGAAATATAAAAGGCTGTTAAAAGTGATATAGGATAGTGTATCGGGCTTATTCTTTTTCATCTTAATTGCAGTACAAAGAAAACTAAATAACCATGTGCTGTAGGAGCATGTGGCTTACTCAACCTGGTGGTTAGGAAAGTGAGCCATGGAAAATGTGGCATTTGAAGATCTATTGTATCAGCACCCTTCAATGCAATGTCATGAGACAAGATCATTGGCTGTCCCCTAGGTTTGCACATGTATCCATGGTAACCAGGGGACATGATTCAGCTCTCCTCCAGAGACTCCCTCGTCCTCCAGTGGTCTTGTCCTTGTTTTCATGGAGAGAAGGAAGTTCAAAGGCTCCTGAAAATGGAACGTGGGGCTGGCATGACATCACTTCTCCTGCATCCTGTTGCATAGTACAATAAAATCTCAAGGTTACAGCATATTTAAGGGGTAGGGAAACAGACTCCACTCATTATGGAAAATGCAAAGTTTCATTGCAGAATATGGGTATAACAAGCAGGTCATTGATTAAATTTATGGGTTCAACCAATCCACTAGGTGGTATAGATAGTCAGAAAGATAGATCACTTTACACATGTGTGTATACCTGAAACAGGATTGCTACATGATCTATTTAATGGATATATTATAATATAAAACTGTTTAATGGATATAGATGTATAATATAGTATAATATAAAATACTTGTATTTCTGTCATGGATTTTCTTTCTTCTAAGGAGTTATATGAAAGCTATAAATCAATGTGAAAAAAAGCATTATTTATAATCTACTTTCATTATAATTCATCGCAAATTTATATTTTCAAACATTGGTATTGTATTTGGGCTTTTTTTTGAAAAACACATATATAAGTATAAATAAAGCAAAAAATGAAGCATTTCTATTCATATTTTTTTACTTTCAGCTCATTAAAAAGAAAATAAAATCGAGGATGAATCTGAGGCAGGGAACAGTGCAGTTACTAGATGCTGGAAATGGCAAGAGGAATAATTTCCCCAGGTGGTGATCCAGAATACTCTTTCAGAGATGTTGAGTTTGAAATGTCTACTAAGCATTCAAATGGAAATGATAACTGCATAATTTGTCTGGATGCAGTTGGAGCTCAGTGGTCATGACCGGACTTCTCTGCAAACTTAGATGTCAGTGAAGTATAAATGATAGGTACAGCCATGGGATTTGATTTAATCACTTTAGAGATAATGTAAATAAAGAAGAACTAGTTCTATGGAAATAAAGTATCAAAAGGATAAGCAGAAAAGGAATCAGAAAGGAAGACTAAGAACAAACTGGATATTTGTGGGAATGATGTCACAACATCTCCAGGAAGAATTTCCAAGAAGGAAGAAATAATTAAATATGGCAAAGGCTGCTCATAAATCAATTAAAATGAATTGCATATAGTGAGGACAGAATGCCCAATATATTTGGAAATAAAGAATCATTGTGATCTTGACAGAAAAAGCTGATTAGATGTCTGCAACCAGAAAATGGTGTATTAGATGATGAGAAAAATATAATAATCAATGAAGAAAATGTAAAAATTTTCCAATATTTTTTTTCTATAAATATGAGAATATAAATTAGGGATCAGCTGAAATGGGCAATGTGGCTTTTAATTTATATTTTGCTGTTTATATGACTGTATACTAAGCATCACATTATATGTGTGTGTATATATATTAAAACACATGTATACATAAATATGTATATAAGCATAAATCTTATTAAGACGGTAGTTAATACAACTTATCTATATGCCTACTAGAAATGGCATTCGCTACTAGGCACTTTAAAACTATTTTATATAACTAGGCTAAATTGGCAGCATGTCCTTTAAGAATGCTTTTAATTTTTGACAATGGCTAGCAACTCACTACCCTAAAGGATTTGATGATATGAGAGGTGATTTCCATAGTACTGAACATGTCTGGGTGGGATTTCCACTTACTTGTGCACAAGCTCTATGCATGTTGATGTATTTTGAAGAAAGAAATATTCACTACTTGACATTTATGGGCAAGAAAAATTCTCCAAAGCACTGTTCTGTCGGGAGGGGGGGGTATGGAATGTTGCCATAGAAAGACGTAGCCCGCCATATATTGGGCCCACTTTGTACACAAGGCTCCCTGCTAGCTACTATATAGACAGTATATTATCTCTACGAACTAGGCTGCAGTATTTCCATTTCAAAATGAAGAAATAGACTCAAAAAGTTTAAGTAACTTATTTAGGTGACAGTAAGCAGCACTCTTTTTTCAAGTGAATCATCCCTTATTTTTAGAGTTCTTAAAAAATAAGAAAGTGTTCAGAGAACCATTGACTAAAATGAAATCCTCTCAGTGGCAGTCCTGTTTAACAGAGTCCAAATTCCTAAGCTCCTCTGGCCATTCTCAAAAGAAAACCCAGTAATATTTAACTGGGAGATTTTTGAATTTCAGATAACTTGAGGACAGTGGAGTTCCTACATTCCATCCACCTTCTGCCTAAAACTGAAATCAAATGAGCTCAACTAATATACATGCAAATGCACATAAAGTCCTTAAGGTTTATCTGTTGATAAGTCAGCAAATTAAGACACTGTAGCTGAGTAAAGGTACAAGACTGAGTGAGGGTTCTTACTGGCAAAGGAGCAAAGACAAAATATAGCTCAGAAACATTTCTTTTAGAAGGCCCAAAGAAGAAAAATTTGGTAATAGATTAGACAGATTACATAATTGGTAATAGATTTGAAATGTTTAGCTGTATTTGAGTGCAGTTTAAAAATAAGGTCAAATTTATACTTATCAAAGATATTAAACCATTAATTGAAAGGGGTTCAGATGTGGTATTGGACCAATATAGTTCTATCCCTAATAGGAAGCATGAAGTGAAGCATAAAAGTAATTAGAAGTACAAATTAATAAGCAATGGAACCTCTAAATTACCTATCCAGTCTTGCATTTGAGGGGTAGGAGAGTGAGAAAGAGGTATTCCATAAATGATAATATTACTTAATTTTTATGGGAATATGCATGGTATATGATGTTTACACACTCATTGTTTACTACTGGTGGCAATTCAATGAGCTCAATGAAAATTATGCTATCACCATTTTGTATTTAGCAACAAGTACTTAGTAGACCTATGCAAATTTTTGCAGCCATGTGAGCACTTCATATACAATGATCTTTCCAATAGATAATATTGTGCCCAAGTTCAGAGTTGCATTTGAACCAAAGGACTTCAAAATGTTTGTTACCAATATGTTTAAGAAAGTAGTATATTGATTGTCTAATAATCATACACCGTCGAAGGTGGGATGGGTTTAGATCAAATCCTAGTTTGCAAGCAAAGAGGAATTGAATGATGTTTTAGGAAATGCAGTAATTATTATAGTGCTATTTTTCATGTGAATATAATGCTTCCGTATATTGCATAGTTTTAACAATTTACATTTTATATTTTACCATGTTTACGTATTTTAAAAAATGACAACTTAAGAGTATAAATTACATTTAGGTAAAATTTTACCAATCTCTTCTAAGAGCAAAATATCTTATTTAATATATTTCTTTGATTTCTCATAGTTTTTCTGTCCCCTGGCTTTCTTCTACTTCATTTACATTCATTTGTAGCATCAGATGTTAGAAAACATTTAATCTCAATCATCTTAATTTCTATAACTGGTTACATAACATAATGAAGGAAAAATGGAGTAGATTTTGCTTCTCCAGGAAAAAAAAAATTAAGCTAGCCTAATTGTACTGGGACTTGTGGTTCAAATTAATCTGTGGTTTCTTTCTTTTTTTTTTTTTTTTCTTTTAATGTTGCGAGAAAAGGAGGGGCAGAGAAAGGTTGAGAGAGAGACTCTGCATTAACTTCAATCAGTGATCTAAAGAAGACTCTGTTCCTCTAGGTCTGAATAATTAGTGCATTTATTTTTAACTAGTAACATCTTTGCACTTTGTGCCTCACTTAAATACTCTTATTTGGTGTGTTCACTTTGTGCAATTATCTGTGTTTCTACAAGTCAGGAAAATGGAATTTAAGCAATCAATTGGATCAACTGGAATCACACCAGAATTAGATCCTACAGAGAACAGCCTTTAACTTGGCAGTGCCAGTGCCTCTGTAGTCCCTCCCAAGAAGGTTTGTTTCCCTTGTCCACAACCGCAGGCACTTTCTGAAACTTGTACACATAACATGCACTGGTTGTGCAAACACAAGAAGCGTGTGTTTGCCCACAGTCGACTAATACCTTCTTCGAGATGGAAAAGGGAAACCATGTACTATAATCTGGACTGATCCATATATATTCACACAATAAACAGCCCCTTCCAAATTAGTAAATATTTGTAGGCTTTTGTATTGCAGTGAGGCCCAAGGTTTCCAAGAGACTCACACCTTTTAAAGACGGCACTGTGCAAAAGGGCTGCTAGAGGAAATTGGTGAAGGGCTTCTTTCCACGGAGGATGATACCTGCCATTCCATGCAGTATGAAGCTGAAGAGTCACACAAGCCTTCCCCAGCCTGCATCCCCCCGACGCGCAGGGACCAGGGTGGGCAGCCGGGGACCGAAGCATCTCTGCAGAGCAAAAAGGCACATGGTCCAACTTTTCATGTGAGTGAACTGCCATTTTTTTTCCCCTCCAGTGAGGCTTGTTTCAGTCACATTTCTCCCCAGGGGAATCAGCTTGAAAGCACCTGGCTTATCCGTCCTCACTGCTCCTCACTCACATTCTAGCTGCCAGTGCCCTGGAGAGTGCATCATGCCCAGGAGGTGAGCACAGCAAAGCTGAATGTATGGCTCTGGAAGACCAACTGTTCAACCTCCTTAATCCCTAGCAGAAACGTCGGATAACAGCAAGAGATCCACCAATTCCCCTCTGCTGTCAAAGAGGAGGAAGGTATTGGAAAACTTGCTGACTAGGGGAGGGTGGATGCAGGCAGCAGCCGGTGTCCTTTAACCTCCCCCATCTCTCCCGCATCTCACTCGCTCAGATCTCCTCCTGGTGCAGAAATCTGCGCAAGTCGGTGCCTGGAGAAGTGCAGTTACCACTTCTTCTTTATTACACATTCAATTCGTTTGGTGCATTTGAGGGTCCACATGGACGGGATTTTGTTCAGTTTTCCTACAGTTTCCAAGTTGTGTATTTCAATCCCCCCATTTCCTCCACCCACTTACATCTATACCAGTTGCAGAGTGTGAGTGGCAGAGCCCTGGTGACTCCACTAAGGACCACCAAACTCGGAACCACCTAAACCCATCCTTGAGATTCATATCGTCCATCTGTACGTAGGAAGAGCAGGCAAAAGTGGGGACGCGTTGAGGAACGCTCTCTTGGGCTCTAAGCACGGGGATCTTGGAGAGGGGAGGTGAGTGCAGTGTGAGATATCGAAGGTGAAAATGGGCTGAAACCCCAGGAAAAAAAGCTCAGGAGGTTGGGGCTTTCTTCTGGTTTTAAAAGGGCAGGAATGGTCGAGGCTTCCTGCTGGGTTTTTATAGTATTTATTCAATCCTTTGTGAAATAAGGCACTTTCCTACCCTAGCAGGAGCCCAAGTTGTGCGCAGCTCGCCAGCACTGCCCTTGGACAGCAGCCTCTAGAGGCTTAGCACTGGCGGTGGTGTTTGTGAGAGGCTCCCCCAGCACTGACACTCGCAGGGACCGCGTCTGGTGAGATCTCCTTAACTGTTCTGCGTTGATTCCAAACCAACCCAGCCACGTCTTAAATGGGTAGCAAAGCCTAGATGCCTTTTTTCCTACCCCCGCCCCCTCCAATTATCTGTCATTTCTGCTTGGAAGGTTTACGAAGAATCCACGACCTTTTACTGTTTCTAATCTGGGAATTTCAAATAGGACTTCTCAAAATTTACATATAATCCCCAAGTTGATAGTCAAGATGATCATCCAAAATAACCCTCTGCATTTTATGTGATTAGATGCACACGAGCTATACAGGGGCTCCGCAATTTCCACGGTACATATTCTATATTTATTCTCTCTCTCCCTTTCCCCTCCCTGTCGTTCGCGCGTGTGTGCGCGCGCGCGTGCGTTTTCTTTCATTTCTCTCATTAGGAAACTCGCTCAGGGCCACTAGAAAGTCAGGAGAGGTTCTGATCTGATTCCCCATGCATTCCTGCCTCCAGCGTCAGAGAACGTCCGGAGACGTTGTCAACAAGTAAATATGAGAGTACCATTTTGGAGAAATCATTAATCCCTACCAAAAAAAAATATTAAAACGCCTGAGAAAAGAAAGCGACTGGAAAACGACGAAGCCGATTGCCTTTGGTTGTGCAGAAAGGACCGGGGGCGGACTGGAGAGTCCGGGTTCCCATACTTCAGCACCGGAGGGCATGGACAGCGTCTCCGGACTGGGCTGCCGTCACCCGGGCAGAGCCGCGCTGCCGCCGTCGCCGCCGTCGTCCTCGCTGTCACTGCCGTTGCCACGGGCAGCCGGGCTCCCTGCTCCTCGCAGCTAAAAGCCAGTGCTCCCTTATTCCCCGACTCACACCCCCCCCCCTTTCCCTAATGGACGTAAAGTAACCTTACTTATATACTTGCTACAACCACGGACCGGGCTCTGAGGAGTAACTTGCTCCCCAGCTTACTCTCAGCAGCAACTTCAAGAATCATTTTTCTATACGGGCTGGGAGGAAAGCAAGCAGAAGAGTGAAGACGAAGTTGTTACAAGCTCTGAGAAATCATGGGCTCTGCAGCAGGGGTCGAAATGCCCACAGGCCCTTTTTTCTTGAAGTAAACACAATGCTCACTAGGGAATGGCAACTGCTTTGGAAATAGCTGTGTGGAAGCCGGTCTGAGCTCTACTCAAACCCCTGTATTGGAGAAACTAAACAGACTTCCTAGTCCTTGCCGCTGGCCGGTAAGTGATGACATTCTTTTTTCTGCTTATCTCCAACTGTAATGAATTTTCTCCAGGTTTTAAAAGAAAGAACATATGCTTTTTTTTCTTGTGGAATAAGGAAAAAACTAAGCAATTTGTTTTTATCGTGACTGTTCCTAGGTCATGATCTTAGGGAATATCTTGTGTAATAAAACAGTTGTATATTTTACTTCTCTGAAGTTTCTTACATGATAAGAACAAAATGTTGCCTGCTATAATTATAATATATTCTTAGTAGGGTATTTTTCTTATTGCTAATCTAATATATCTTAAAATCTGTGCATATTTTGGGTGTTTTTTTTTTTTTTTAGCTAATGTAATCTGGTATTTCGTATGAGGAGTTTTGTCTTGTGCATTCAGTTTAAAGTGATCCTGCCTGAGTTATATCGTATAGGTGACTCAAAAAAGAAGTTACAAAAGTAGAACTGGTTCAACCACCCCTTCTACTATACTTTATATGATTGTGATTTGCAAAACGTGTCCAGGAACAAACACATGTACATATATACCTGAGTCCTCCCCCCAACCTTGACCCCAAGATCGCTGTGATCGTAGCATCATACCTAATAATATACACACATTTTTACTTAGCATCCTTACCTGCCTTCTAAGGCTCAAGATTCTTTGCTAAACTAAATCTGTCAGAAGGCAGAAAATGAGAAGCTTTAGTTTGCCTTTTATGAAGAGCTGGGTTTCTATATCATCCTGACTTACTAGTTCTATAAGGTACACTGAAATCGAGAAAGAGGTAAGGGCTAATAGTTTTTCTTGGCAAATCATAAACTTCAAAGTGTTAATTAAGTCTTTCTGTGGATTTTTGCTTCTGGATTCTTCCCTTGGAGCTATGAAACTCCACAATCTTTCATAGTGACCTTGATAAGCATTCTTCTTTAATAAAAAGGATTCAGTGGGTAAAAGCAGTTACACAAATTTATAGTCCATGCCTGACATTTCACCAAGAGCTCGATTGGTTCCAATGAGCACATTCTTTTAAGTGGAGTATTTATTTGCAAGAATGGACTTTTCCAACTACGTAAATACAGATCATTATATACGCATAGCCAATACTGGAAAAAGGTTTTGCCACTTTGAAAATTACCAGAGTTCTTTAGGGTTTCCTTAAATTCCATAGGCCATTGTAACATGTAATAAAATACTTCTAGTACATATGCATATTATCTCCTTCTCAATTTCCACACAAAATGCCCCTGTGGAAGTTAAAAGCCATAGTACTTGTTGGGCTGATGGCTCCTTGTTGGGGGTTGGCTCAGAGAAGCAACTATACTGTCCGGATAAAAGAAACAAAATTCTTAACCACCATTTATCACTTTAATGTACATAAATCTGCTTGCTTAACAGAAAGAAAGCAGAGACATCTATGTCATTGGCTCCTTGGGGACATTGTTGCCCTATATAGGTCATAACTGATAATCTGAGCAGCAGGAATATGTATCATTGATTTGGATTTCTTCCCAGGAGACCTACAGTATGCCCCTACTGCAATCTGTTTTTATTTTTTTTTTCCAATCTGAAAGATGTGCAAGTGAAATTACAACATGGAAGAATTAAATCTTGCTTTAAGAGCCATAGCATGTTGTCAGACTGTTATTTTGGTTGTCAATTAATTAACATAGAGGAAGTCCCCTGATGCATAGAGCATGAATCGAAAGCAGAACATGTGCTCTGAGAAGCATGCCTGTGGGTGTATGACAGCAGTTCCCTTCTCTGTGGTAGAGGGGGCAGGCTTTCTCTGCATGAGTCTGAAACTGCACCAACTAGAATTACTTTTGCCTAATTCATTTGGACATTTAGTCTCAAAAATAAATAACTCTAGTTCACCTTTGCAAACTCATGCAATGTGCATCAAAGTTCCTGCCAATCCTTACCCTTAGGGAAATGCTGTTAGGTACACAGTGATAGAGTTTTGTGAACTAGGGAAATGATCATCTCTAATTGTCAGAATGGGGGAGGAAGGAACAGATAGGGGAAGCCAATCTTTAGATTGCATTGAATCGTTTGTCTTTCAAGAGAAATTAATACGATTTTATTTGGGGACATCTTTATGGCATTAATGCACACTGTTTGGCTTGAAAGTTATTTTGGTCTGTTACCAAAAAGGTACATTAGCCTTGGAACTAGAGGATAATAATAATAATTCAATAATCCTGCCCAAAATAAAAGAATCAGAGTTTTGTTGGGTAAGGCTGTGTTGTTGGCTGTCGCTTACATTTGTGACTCAAAAGGTATAAGGGACATAGAATTGAAAAACTATCTACTCAGGGAAATGTAAAGTGCATATAGGATCAGAGGATAGTTAGGAATGAGCTATGGAGCCAGCTAAATTGCTTTTTCTCCTTTAAGAAGAAAGAGTTTGGGAAGAGTAGGACAAATAGGGCCCTTTCAGATTATATCTTTTTTTTTTTTTTTGGCATGGGCAGGCTCTGGGAATTGAACCCGGGTCTCCAGCTCCGCAGGTGAGAATTCTTGCCACTGAGCCACCGTTGCACTGCCCTTGGATTATATTTTTAAATTATAACATATTATAAAAATGTTTCTGGGTTAACATTTTTCTATAGACTAACTAAATATTAATTGAACATTCTAATATAATTATTGACCCCATCAGATCAATATTGCATTTGAATGTCCACAGGTTCTTCCTGGAATTGTTTATTGAGATTTGAACCAAACTTTATGAAATTTTAATTTCATGTGTATTATTTTACTAAAAACAAGCATCAATAAGAGATTATTATTACTCTTACATTTTATAACTCTCAGTGTAGGGGTTATGATCTTTGATAATTCAGCAGCAATTTTCCTTATATCTCTTAATGGAATAATTATTTCAATGAAGAGAGGACTTAGTTTAAAAATATATATTACTCAAAACTGGGCCAGCCATGGTGGCTCAGCAGGTAAGAATGCTTGTCTGCCATGCATGAGGACCCTGGTTCGATTCCCAGTGCCTGCCCATGTAAACAAAAAACAAAACAAAAAATATATATATATATATTACTCAAAACTGACACCATGTACTACATCTGGTCAAGCCTATGCCAAATGATAAGAGTTCATTTTAGTAAACTTCAGTTTGACCATGGAGAATCAATCACTGCCATTGTGTCATACTTTTCTTATCCATAAAGAAAGATTAATATTTGCATTAGTAATTTTGATAGGGAAATAAATATGACTAAATAGGCTTCAAACTCATTATCTGAAAACATACCCAGGAAACATTTTGACTTGGTTTCTGGTAAGTGCAGAAGAATTGAAGTTTGGTTAACACAAAGAATTGACTATGGGGATGGCTTGGAAATACTATAGAAAAAGCCTAAATTCTTTCCACAGTACTCTTTAGGAGATTCCACGTTAAGCAAGAATCTCCTTGATAGTTGTAGATATTCTTTCATTAGTTGGGCTTGAAAAAATGATTAAGATTTTTTGTTTAAATGAAATTCATTACCATTTGGTCTGCATAGATTTCTGTTTGTGGAGTATCACAAACAATATGACAATTGTATATTTAAAAATATATTGTTTAGTGGTATAGTCATTTTCAATATACTTTTGTGGTTTAAACTATATAACTAGATCAGAGAAGAAAACATGTATAATTACCTAGGATACAATTTTGAGAAACATTTTGGTTTGATATTTTTATCACATAAAAACAGGACAGGGAAAATAAAAGAGAAATAAAAATGGAAAAAAAATCAGTGAGTGATTAGTTAATAACATAATTTCTCATAACCAAGAACTGCATTTTTGAATTGTCATTGTGAAGTTTGTTCATCACAATATCCACTGGTAAACATTCTACATACTCTACATAATCAAAGTGTCAGATAAAGTTAGTTTTTCATGAGTTTCATATCTAAATCATCACAAATGTTAAAGGATTGTGCTTATTAAAACATAATGATTAAATTAATGTTTCACAGTTTACTCAAGTTTAATGTATATCCTTGCATAAATTATTACAATTAAAATATATGGAGCAATTATAACAAAATTATTTTTTAGCAAACATATTATCATTCATTCAAACTTTCCAAGAGCTGAAGATTTAATTTTTAAATGAATAAAATATTTACTTAAACAATTCCTTAAATAATAACAAGCATGAAATTTTTAGAAATGATACCAGAATTTTTTTGGGGGGAGTGCATGGTCTGGGAATCGAACCCGGGTCTCCCGCATGGAAGGTGGGCATTCTAACCACTGAACTACCTGTGTATCCTCGATACCAGAATTTTAACAATGATGTGTCAATTACATTAAACTGTGAAAATTGATCGTCTCAAAGGGCCCACGGTGAGAAATCAGTTTCTTACAATAAGAAATTTGAGAATGTTGGGCGGGCCATGGTGGCTAAGAAGGCAGAGTTCTCACCTGTCATGCCAGAGACCGAGGTTCAATTCCAGGTGCCTGCCCCATGCAAAAAAAGAAAATTGAGAATGTTTAAGAGATAAGAATGTGGTCTAATTAAATATGCATCAGATACATACGAAATATAGGGTCTACTAGTCATGTGATCTTGAAACAGTCATTTCACTTTAATTTCTTTTACTTTTTTGTTATTTTGTAATTTTTACTACTTTTTTGTTGGTTTGTTCACTTTGGTTTGGCTACGTTCTGTTAGAAGTCATTATTACGCCTATTAGAAAACAAACCAAACAACCAAAAATTCCACTGATTTATCTAAGTTCAAATACTCCACTTCCCTCATTCCATCCCTTCCTTGTGAAAATGTTTCAATACTCTCATGGTTTTAGTATATGGAATTTAAGATCAGACAGAGGCGGGTGTGAATCATGGAACAGAGAGTCATTAAATATACAAATTTTGGCAACCAGAAAATAGTATCTGAGTCTCATTATTTTCATATGTGAAACAAAGGAAAAATGTCCACATCCACATTAGTAGGAAACAGTTAATGTAACAAAGTATACAGAATTTCTACTCAGTGGGCAACCAGCCAAGCACTGTGATTGGTGTCTCACCTTGTCCCACCAGACTGCACATTGTGGCTGATACCCACTATTCCAGTAAAGTTCTCTTATTATAATCATGTCTCTTATATGTAGCCTCTGCTCACGATTACCTAGGTCTTTTCTTGATGCATTGTTTTAGAAAGTACTCTTTTCCATCTATTTACTGGAATACGCCTTTTTCCATGGTTGGAAGTGCAAATGCCTGCAGGGTTCAGGCAGGATCTAATGAGTGAGTAGCACACATCATCCACAGCCTCCTACAGTTCCCAGCCCTGCTCAGCCAGAGAAAACAGTGGAAACTAAAACGAGGGCTTTTTAAGTGAACCCCCTGTATTTTCCCCTAATTCAGTGCAAAAATTATGCCTGAAATAAAACCAATCAACAAGCCAGACGCAATGCCTGTGGTGCTCTCCAAGGCCTGTAACCTCTAGAACTCATTTGGTTTCGGGCTTTAGTGATGCTTGTTTAAAACCAAAAAGGAGGATACTTATTCAGAATCTTTTTTGTTTTCCAATTCTCTTCTTTTAATCCAAAAAAGGGGAGAATGGAGCATGACTTGACAAAAGGCACATTTTTATACCTTTTAGAATATTGTAAGAAATAATTCTCAAAAAAAATGTTGAGTAGTTGAGATGGAACAGACAGACTATAGGAGAAAGAGACATGAAAATAGGTCAACAATATTACATTAAGTGCTTTTTTCTGGCATCTCTTCCTCCTCTTCCCTACCTTTATTCTTCTCATTCATGCAATATCTGCAGTAGCCAGGATGATAAGCTTGAATTAACAGTAGGATTTGCAGAAGGAAAGAACAAGCGGTTGTCAATTTCTGTCTACCAAATAAAAATGGAAACCTC
Organism: Tamandua tetradactyla; assembly: GCF_023851605.1. Lineage (NCBI taxonomy): Eukaryota > Metazoa > Chordata > Mammalia > Pilosa > Myrmecophagidae > Tamandua > Tamandua tetradactyla. The sequence goes on from NC_135332.1 coordinate 92,916,795, forward strand.
CCAAATACAACTTTTCTACTGGTTTACCTATTCATCATGTTCTCAAAACCCAAATAATTTCTTTAGAAAGTTATTCTTTGTATTTCCAACAACAGATTATACCATGGTCTGTAGAATGGTCTCTGTTGGAGTCCATAATTTGGAAGCAAATCGCTCATTGTATAATCAGTGATGTAAGTACACGGATATGCATCTGTATGTGAGGGAGAGACAAGATTCTATTTGGGGGTGGCTATCACACAATTCTCTAGGAATTTTCCCTTTGTAATTCCTGCTAATAGTATGAATATGTCAAGGGGAAAATTAGCTTGACCATGGTTAGTGGAAGAAAGGAGCATATTTTCCTCATTGATATTTGTATATGTTTAGTTCTTTTGCTGGAAGTGACAAAATCCCAATTCAAAGTGCCCTAATTCAAAATACTAACTAGACACATAAATAAACAGAAGGGAATTATTGACTCATTAACTAGTGAATTAAAGTTGTTGGGCTCAGGTGTTTTACTAATGCCATCCATCCCCATTCCTCTATCTTGTCTTCATTCCTAAACAGGGATTCCCAGTCTCTTCACCCCTTCCCTCTCCCTCCCCCCAGCCTTACTCCCATTTTATGTTATTGCCATTTCTTTTTAAAATAAAGTTCTCTTCCCCAATATTTCCAGTACATGTCTCAGGATTTGCCAAGGGGTCCTGTACGCTGAATCTGGCATTGGGAGTGGGGCCGACCTCACAGAGAACCTCGGTTTAGAGCATGGGGAAAGAATGAAGGAGGTTTCAGTTTTCTGAAGAAGGGAGACCGTACCCAGGAGAGGATAGAACAATTGTCCACTGCTATACTATTGAAGAAATTATCAGAGCAACTGGTTTTTTGCTTCCACTTTTCCTAAGTTATTAAATTTCTCTTCTGTTTATGTTATCTTTCTGTTTCTCTAAAGGCTTGCTTTCCCCAAAAAAGAACATCCTAAGATGAAATGTTCATAGTATGAACTTCCATGAATTCAATACACCAAAATTGTGTGGCTGTCCTTTTAGATTATTATTCAAAGATGAGTACTATTGAAAAGGCACACAGATTAAGGAAAAAGACCAATGTAAAATTTGTGATGCATAGTTGCTTTTTTTTCTGTATTTGGTGTTTTATTCAGCAGTTTTTAATAATAATTCCTCATTTATCATATAGCAAGCCTACTCCAGTTTCGCTAGGCCATTTGTCTTCTGTTTCTCTGGTCTGCTTTTGATCTTGAAGTAAAACTTCTGTAGGCAGACATCTCATTTCTTATATCTAGCGCTACTGATTGCAGATAATACAGCCAAGAACTAATATAGTAGAGAAATTTAGATTCAGGTTTCATCAAATTTATTAAATTCACAAACATGCTATTTATTATTCTCTTCATGCTTCATTTTTTCTACTTATAAATCCTTTTAAGGATTATAGAAAAATACAATTTATCGATTGTCCACCTAAACAATATTAAAACTTTAGATTTTTCCATTTCGTGTTTCTCCTTGAGGGCATTAAATTTCTGGAAAGCCACATGAAGTCATAGTTGAAGCATATTGTTGCATTTTATAGAACATATTATGCCTAGGAAACTCTACCTTCTCCTTTAATTCCATCCATGGAATTATTCCCTGGCATTTTGCTCAGCATTAACAGTACTTTGAGCCCCCTTTATGCTGTATTGTGTGATTCTCACAGCAGGACTTAAGGGCTGACCTGAGCATCCCTGGTTTACCAAGGAAATAACTGAGGTCCAGAAAATTTAAATGATTTCCCACAGATTTAGTTAAAAGTTAGATTTGTGGTCAATACTTCATACTTTCCATATTCTACATGTGTTTTGGGAAGAAAACCTTCCTTTACATTTTATTCCATACCTGCTTCACTTGCTTCAGATTTTGGTCTGACGCAAACTGCATTTTACTGAGTTTTCATAAGTAAATGGAAGAGTTCAGATTCTGAAGGATCTTGAAAGCTCATGTATTGTATTGACCTTAATATTATAAGAAATAGGGAGATTTGTGAACAGTATAGTCATGTGCTGAGAGCCATATTTTAGGAACATCTATCTGGCTGTGAATGATGGACTAGAGCTGATTCTGGTGCAGTCATTTAGATTTAAGTGATGAGAACTGAATGCAGAGGAGGTTATAAATAAGGCCATTGAAACTCGATGACTAGATAGTAGTGATGTTACTGACAGAAAAAGAAGAATCATGAGGAGGGGATCAAATGAAATTAAGTGCATGTTAAGTACTAGGTAAATGTTAAATAAAAATGTAAAATATTATTTGGAAGGGAAGATCTCACAACTGACTTGGATATATCATATTAGTGTTGAGAGGGTGTAAGAGCCAAATGGTAGGTAAAGGAACAGTTTCTGAAAGAAAAAGAGAAAATAATTTGACATATGCAATTCAGAGTAATCCAACTGGAGCTGACAGCTGAAACCATGACTATAGATTACCTATTTCAGAGAATGTATGAAAAACATTGATTATTGTGAGAAACAACAACATTTGGAAAGCAGAAAGGATAGAAGCAGAGTGGGTCACAAAATAATACTTAAATTCATAAGGGAATATATATGAGAAAATAGGTAAAGTTTAAGAAAAAATAGGTGATTAACAGTGTTGAATCTGCACAGAGATAAAAGAAATAAAGATTTGATATGCATTTGGGTTTGCTCAAAATAGATCATTAATTCAGCAACTGGTGCTGGGACAATCAAATATCTATATGCAAAAGAAATCAAGCTGGACCTAAATCAAATTTAAATATAAGTCCACAAAATTCTTAGAAGTTCACATAGGGGCATATGTTTATGACATTGAAGTCTAAGCTGTGACACCAAAAGCCTGAACAACAAGAGCAAAAAGAAACAGTAGATAAATTCATCTTCATCCAGCTTAAAAACTTTTGTCCACCAAAGGTTATTACGAAGAAGTTGAAAAGGCACCTACAGAATGGGAGAACATAATTGCGATCACATATCTGATAGCAGCTTAGCATTCAGAATTTAAAAACTCTTAAAACCAAACAATAAAAAAAACAAATAGCTCAATTTAAAAATCTGCACAAAAATTGAACATATGCTTTTCCAAAGATGCTACACCAATCACCAATGAGTTCATGAAAAGATGTTCAACGTTATTATTGGGAAAACACAAAGCAAGACCTCTTCATTCCCACAAGGATGGCTGTTATTAAAACAATGGAAAATCAGTGTAGTGGAGGACATGGAGAATTGTAACTCTTGTGCATCACTGATGGAAATGTAAAATGGTGTGGCCATTGTGGAAAGCATTATGGTAGTTCTTCAAAAAAGCTAAATATAGAATTACGACTCTTAAGTGCGTACCCAAATAGATTTAAAGTAGAGACTCAAATCTTTATCCACCAATTGTTAACAACAGAAAACAATGCTCCTAAATAATTAGGCTTGCCTGATCCCACATCAAACACAGAAACAAGTCTTTTTGCTTTGGTGAGGTGAGTTTATTGAAGATGCATCCACAAGGAAATACCTTTTTGATACCAGTTTGAAGTGAGAAAGGTGATTTGAGCTTTTATAGGCCAAACCGACAAACAAATGGCAAAGGTCTAGAAGAAAGCAGAAAAAAGGGGAAAGATAAGAACTGAGTAAAAGCCACAGGATTCATTAAATTGAGTAAGGGTCATCTGCTTCATTTTGTTTGGTCAACATATCCTGCTATCTTGTAATTCTTCTTCTCTTGCTGTCCATTTGGGATTTTGAACTTGTCCTTTGAGGAGAGGAAGGTGCTAAATTATTAGACTACATAGTGTTTGGTATTTTTTCCTTTGTTCTATCTGGTGTCAGACTGTAATCTTACCTCTGCAGGCAGGGCTTGAGAAGTCTTGTTAATATTAATAGGAACAGAGACTAAACTTTTGAGAGTAGGTCACCTCAAGCTATGCTAGTAAGGGCTTTCAGGCTTGAAGTGAATCAAAGCTGCTTGAGTGATTTGATTATAATAAGCATTTTCCAACTAAAGGGTTATATTGTACATTTTTCTAACTATCCAGCTATCACAATGTCCAAGCAACTTTATTCACAATCGCTAAAAGGTGGAAACAGCTCAAATGTCCATAAAGAGATGAATGCATACACACAGTGAGAATGAAATTCTGACATGTTGAAACATGGATGAACTTTAAAATTATGCTGAGCATAAAAAAAAAGTAGACAAAGTAAAAAACTATGATTTATAGGCAAAAAAAATTGAATTGAACTGGGGAGGGGGAAAGGGAAACTTATTACTTGGTGGGTATACAGTGTTTGTAAATCCTGAAAAATTTTAAATAAAATTAATTTTTGTAGAGTAGATCATTGATCCTCTTGAAGAGAACAGTTCCTGAAAAGTGCTAGATATAATCTTCAGACTGTTAGATCCTTGGAGGTCAATCAAAGTTGAAGCAACAGAATTACCCACTCCTCTAGGAATGTTGTAAGAGGCAACAGGTTTTGTTAGAGGGAGCAAAGCAATATAGAAGAGTCACTGCTGCTATATGTTATCTACCTTACTTTCCCACTGTGCAACCCTCTCAACACTTGATGACACCAAATGGAATATGCATAGTTTGTTGCATTATTGCAGTCTTGTCTATGATGATGAGGGCTTAATGAGAGAAATTTATACTTTCTTTTGCAGTAAACCTAAAAAGAAAAACACAAAATAATTGGAGAAAGATTTGTGCAAACTTGTTTTTTCCAGGTACATATATATAAATGATCATGTAAAATATACACAAAAAAATCAATAATCAATGAAATTTGTTTTGAGTTCCTGGAAAATTGACTAGTTTTCTCCACTAATAACATTCAGCATAGGGCTGAATGTGTTATTGTTTGAAATTATTCTCAAATTATGACTTCCTTTTCTTATAATTTCCTATAATATTCTCCCAACACTATTGTTCCTCTCTGACTTTAATCTTGTCTAAAGTATCCACATTTCTCTAAATTTCAGAGGAAGAAGCATGAGATGAATTAGAGACCCAGAGTGACGTAATTCTCTTTAGAGCTTCTTATCTCTCACTAGAGCTGAGTAACCTAAAAGATTAATAGTGGAATTTCCATTTCCATCAGAATAGCTGGAATTCCAGGAGTTCAGACAAACAGAAATTTGTTTTTGTCTTATTTTCAAAGTCTTTACCCAAACAACCTAAATTCTCCAGGTAGTTGTGTGGTTTAGAAATCGTAAACTTTGTTACCTCGTACTGAAGTAATAAATTATCGACTTTCTTGAGGACAATTAAGTATTTTTAACCTCCAGTATGTCATTTAACAAATTACTTTTTCAATGCACTAAAAGGCACTCCAGGAACTCAAAGGAATTAATGTACCACCAAAGAGTGGGCAGGTTGGTTATTCACCTATCACAGACGGGATCAGACTGAGAGGAGGTTTAATGTCAGCCTTTGTCTTGATTCCCAGTGACTGAATGGCTCTGAGACTGAGGCCAGGAAGGCAGGGGGTGTTTATCCCTGAGTGGGGTGGAGGGTTGGAAGGTGGGGGGTGAGATCCCTACACTTACCCCTGAAAATGTAGATGATCTTGTCAGCGATTAGCTGGATGTAAATCCCATACCATGTTCTGCATAGTTGGCAAAAATAAGCCTTAGCAACCCGTGGTACAAAAGAATGAGGAGACTATAGATCCTTAGAGAAGCGTCCTTTGCAAAATGCTAAGCAAATTATATTTTTTTGGGTAGAGACCAGGGCTTTCTTGCTCCCAGGCATGTTTGTGAAACAGAATAATTCACTTTCTGTCAATTAAAAAAAAAATCACTCACTTAAAGTAAATGAGCTTGTTAAATGCAGCTATTTAGAGATTATAACCCTTCTTGTGTTTCTCCATAAATTTACCCAACTCTGGTGACTCATGTCTACTTTATTATTTAGTATTATTTCTGCTGCTTACACCTTCTGGAGTATCAATTGGAAATTGATTTTTTTGTTATTTTCCACCTTTTGCCTATCGATAATATTCTGAGCAATCTCTGCATACACATCATACACAAGCCTACTGGATAAATTAGCGTGTACTGCATTGTATTCAGGAGATACAATCAAAAACACGACAAAAGCAGAATATTCACCAGCCATGTTTATGAATGGGTACAATTGACTTAAAAATTAAGAAATTCTAATGATTTTTTAAACTACATTTATTTAAATCAATCCAGCTTTTATTTATCTCAAGCTATTTTTTATTTTTTTAAATATAAGGTTACAAGCATTAAAATAATCTATGAAGGGATGCCTAGAAATAATTTAACTTATTTTGACAGTCATACATAACCACAATAGGCTATTTTCTCCTGAACAGAAGAATAAAACTCCAATTGAAATGCAGTATATTCCTTGATGTAGTAGTTTAGAATATTTGCATAAGAGCTTCACTTCACTGTTTATCTGAGACAAATCACTGAACCTTTCAAGTTTATCGAGCATTAGTCTATAAGAAAATTAAATGACTAAATTCCTAGAAGCAAAATGGCTTTCTAAAAGATAAGAGATCTGAGCATTCTGAGATTATAGTATAACTATTTCTAATAAACATAGAAGTTGAATGCTTGGAATAAGGCCAGTATATGGAAAAAGAAAAAAAAAAAGGTTGGCATCTGATGAATTACTTAGCTATTTTTTTCCTTTCCCCAAAGAATAAAAGCTCTCTGGCTTCTCACAAAGAGTTTGTGAGTTGTATTGCAGTACTTTGAACAAGGAGATCATTTATAAATGCTGTCTTTATATGCTTAGGAAATGATCATGGGATGCAGCTGCAGGTTTTAATGATATTTAACAAAGCATGTTATAAAGCAAATTAGCAAAGAATGTTTAGCAGACGATATTAAGCCATGACATTATAGAACATCATTAGATTTGTATATTGAATTGTTAAGGTAATATATATGTATTCCTGAAATGCCAGTGATCCTATAATTTTTTTGAATATTTGGAAGGACGTTTCAAGGCAGGTAATTTTTAAGAACTTTTCTTTTAATTGAAGTGAAATTCAAACCACATAAAATTTAACATGCAAAATATTATGCAAGCACCTCCTCTATTTGGTTCTAAAATATTTTCATCACCACTAAATAAAATTTTGTATCTGTTAAGCAGTCACTTCCCACTCTCACCTCCCAGTTGGTGACAAATTCTAATTTGCTATCTCTCTGTATGGAATTAACTTATCTGGGTATTTTACCTACATGAATTTATAGAACTGTGACCTTTTATATGTCTTATTTCACTTAGAATACTGCTTTTGAGGCTTTTCCACATCCTGACATGTATCAAGACTTCATTTGTTTTATGGCTGAATGATATTCCATTGCATGGGTTTGGTTATTGAGCCCTTATCAGATATGTAGTTTTCCATTCAGTAGATTGTATTTTTATTTTCATGATGAATTTCTTTGAAGCACAAACATTTTTAATTTTGATGAAGTCCCATTTAGCTATTTTTTCTTTTGTTGCTTATGCTTGTGGTATCCTATCTAAGAATTCTTTGCCAAATCCGAAGTCATGAAGATTTTCTTCTGTTTTCTTTCAAATATTTTATATTGTGAACACTTATTTTTAGGTCACTGATCACTTTTTTTTTTTTTTTTTTTTTTTTTTTTAAAGGAAAGACAGAGAGAAGGAAGGAAGGATAGAAGGAAGGAAGGAAGGAAGAAAGGGAAACATCTTTTAAACATTTTCTTGTTTTATTGTATTTTGTTTTTCCGTTTTTTGTTACATGGGCTGGGGCCGGGAATCGAACCGAGGTCCTCCGGCATAGCAGGCAAGCACTTTGCCCGCTGAGCCACCGCGGCCCGCCCTCACTGATCACTTTTGAGTTAAATATTTGTATATGGAGTAAGGTTGGGAAACAACTTTATTCTTTTGTATGTGCATTCTGTTGTGCCAAGACCATTTTTTGAAGAGACTAATTTTCCATTAAATGATCTTGGTAGTCCTATTGAAAGTCAGTTAACCATAGATGCTGTGCCAGTTTGAAAATATTATGTACCCCAGTTCGCTTCCCAGACCATGCACTTCCCCCAAAACTGTATGTATATATATTACACACCCCATTCACCTCCCAGACCATACACCTCCCAAAAAAGTATATATATTTTATGTATCCCAGAAAAGCTATGTTTTAATCCTGACACAATCTTCTGGAAGCAGCTTTTTCTTTTAATCCTAATTCATACTGTAGGGCAGTACCTTTGATTAGGTTATTTCCACAGAGATGTGACATGCCCAATTGTAGGTGTGACCTTTTGATTACCTGGAGATGTGATTCCATATATTCCAGTTGGGTCTTGATTAGTTTACTGGAATCCTTTAAAAAAGGAAACATTTTGGAGAGAGAGAGACAGAGAAACAGCAGAAAACTCAGAGCCAACAGAAACTTCACAGCAGAGTGGACACAGATACATGGAGAACAGAGCACATATGTTTGGAGATTCTTGGATCCCAGCAGACATTGCCATGACATGTTAAGCAAGCTAGAACCCAGAAGAGCCAAAGGAACCAAATGATGGAAGCCAACCCTGGAGAAGTAAAGTGAGGAACACCCACAGGAACAGAGGGCGAAAGCAATGGACCTTGGGAAACGGGGACCAGCAGATGCCAGGCACGTGCCTTCCCAGATGACAGAGTTGTTCTGATCCACCAGCCTTTCTTGAGTGAAGGTAACTGCTTGTTGATGCCTTAATTTAATCACTTTCACTTCCTTACAATTGTAAACTTGTAACTTATGAAATTCCTTTTATAAAAGCCTTTCCATTTCTGGTACACTGAATTCTCACGGCCTCCAAACTGACACAGATGCATTAATTTATTTCTGTATTCTCAATTCTATTTCTGATTTATATGTCTATCTTTATATCACTAACCTAATGTCTTGATTACTATAGTTTTGTGTAAGTTTCAAAATAGGTAAATGTGAGCTGTCTTCTCTTCAAGATTGTTTTGGACCTTGGGGTCCCTTGGGAGGTCATTCTAGTGTGAAGATTAATTTTCCCATTCTGTAAAAAAAAAAAAAAAAAAAAGCTGTTGGAATTTCAATAGGAATTGCACTGAATCTAGGTAATTTGGGTTAGTATTAACTTATAGACAATCTTGTAGCATGGGATGTCTTTCTATTTATTTAGATTTTCTTTAATGTCTTACAATAATATTATATAGTTTTCAGTTTAACCAATCTCTCACCTCCTTATTTAAACTTTTTAAACTTTTTTTTTGCAAAATATAACATTTTATACAAAAAGATCATTGTCACAAGTAGTCATAGAACAAATTTCAGAGTGGGTGAAAGCCCCACAAGTGTAAATTTTTCCTTCTAACTGCAAGAAGACACTGAAGACTTTAAGAAATAGCAATATAATAATTTAACAGATGTACTTATTTGTTAATCCTCTCTTCTCTGTTATAATTCTTCCTTCTCCTTTGATCCTTCTCTCAATCTTTGGGGGTATTTGGGCTATTTCATGTTGGAAATGTGAATCGATAATATGGGATAGGAGGATGAGTTAGTTGATGTTCTTGGAGAGGCTGGCCTATCCAAATTTCAGAACTTATCTGACGTAGGAACACATCTGGAAGTTGTAGGTTTCTGGAAATAATCTCAGAGTGTGAAACTTGTTGAATCTCAGGTATAGCCTAAGTATTGTGTAGGATTGACATGGTTTTGGTTGGGGTTGGGAAAACCCTGGTAATTAGAAATAGCCAGCTGAAGGTAGTGCAAAGTAGCCTCCAGAATAGCCTCTCAACGCTATTTGAACTCTCTTAGCCACTGATACCTTATTTTGTTACATTTTTTTCTCCTTTCGGTTAGGCAGGCTTTGTCGCTCCCAGGGTGTCAGGTCTAGGCTCATCCCTGGGAGACATGTCCCGTGTTCCTGGAAGACTTTCGCCTCTGGATGTCATGTCCCAACTAGGGGGAGGGGTAATTACTTACTTGAGCTTAGAAACAGAGAGGCCACATCTGAGCAACAAAAGAGGCTTTTTGGAAGTAAATCTTAGGCACAACTATATAGCTTCTCTGTTAAATTTACAGAAATAGGCTTCACCAGAGCAAACCTCAAGATCAAGTGCTTGGTCTGTTGACCTGGGAGTCCCTAATGTTTGAGACACTATCAGGGCTTTCCCTGAGGGTAAAGCTTCATCATTTCATATTTTTTTTCTCCCATCCCTCAAAGGACTTTGCCAATGCTTTTTATTTATCTGCTCAACACACTCTAGGATGTATCTGGGTATTACATTAAGCTATGCAGAATTACACGCTCTCATTCCCATTTGGGGCTTCATATGTTTGAGCTATTTAAATCAGCTATCTGGACAGGATGACTTAAGTTATGTGCTACAGAAAATGTAGGTTTTGGATAAAATAAACTGCTCTTCCTTTGCTCTTATACAGTATGTGAAGTTTTCAACCCTGTCAGATTTGTTCTTATCTCTAATTGAGGCCTGATCTTTTTTTTTTTTTTTGATTTCTTTAACAGTTGTTGTATGTAGCAATGCTGACTTTTAGAGCTGCAGAACTCCAACTCTGAGTTTTAGGTGTCACACAGGTAGACAAATTTCCAGGGAGATACCGGGTTATACATATATAGCACAGCATCTCAAAATCTAGAAATAATATTTTTATCTCCAGACTAAATGTGACTGCTATAAGAATTTACAGTCTAGGCCCCATTTTCTTATAAGTATTCTGAAAGAGACCATATATTATTCTTTCTTTTTTTTCTGGCTTCTTTTGCACTACATAATGTCCCCATGATTCATTCACCTTGTTGTATGTCCCATAACTTCATTCCTTTCTGTAGCAGCACAATATTCCATCATATGTATACACAACATTTTGTCATTCTACTTCTCAGTCAACGTATCTTTCACCACCTCCTTCATAGTGCATCATGTATAATGACCATAGTCAGCAATCATATCTCATATTATCTTTACTTAGTTGTACCATCATCAATACTTTCAATTTTAGACAGTTCTCAGTGCTCTAACTAGAAAAATAACCAGTAAACATATCCTCACCAAATAGAAAAATCCCTTACCTCCCCTTACCTCTTGTCCTACTTCCCAATTATTTACTCCTGGTATTTGTTGTGGTAGTGTTGATGTCTTCCTGTTAATTATAGAACATAGCAAGCAATAGTAGTTTGGCCCCTATACCCCTCTATTATTTACTCTTTGTAGAAGAATCATACCTTTGTAGTAGTTCATGCAAGAACTTATTTATATTTGTAGAGTTGATCATTGGGATACATGGCTCTATATCATGTATCCCACCTTTGTCTCGGCTCCACCCTCTCCGAGGATTGGTGCTGCACCCAGCACCCATCTCCGGGGCATACACTCAACTCCTCCATGTGCTGGCACACAGGGTCTCCCCAATGTACCCCAAGAACATTCGGAGACAAGGCTTTTGGAGAGAGTCAGGCCTCTGCATAGGCCTTAGGAAAGGGTGAGAATGCTGCTTTCTAAAGCCCCAAAGATAAATGACTCTCAGACTTTGAAATCTAATGAACTTTGCCCTGAAGAATTTTGAAACTGCTTGGGTCCTGTGACCCCTGCCTTTCTTCTTCCTTATGGAAATGGGTATATGCAGCCTATGACTGTTCTTCCTTTGTAGGTTGGCAGTAAATAATTTGTTCTGAGTTTTACAGGTCCAGAGCCAGAGGAGAATTTTGTCTTAGGACACACCATACTTGTAACTGACTTTGATGAGATTTTATACTGTTTCTGACTTTGTATTATATTTGTATTATTAGTGAAATGGTTTAAGGCTTTCTGATATTGTTATGGAATGAATGTATTTTGCATTTGGAAAGAACATATCTTTTGGGGGTCCAAAGTTTTTAATTTGCCTGTTTGGATCTATGATGGATCCCAGAAAAGCCTTGTCCTTTAATCTTCATTCAATATTGCATTTTGATTATTCCTATGGCCCACCTAATTATGAGTGGTAACTTTTGATAAGATAGCTTCCATGTAGTTGTGATTCCACCCATTAATCCTTTAAAAGAGGAGACACTTTGGGGAGAGTCCCTTTTCGTAAATCTACGAGAAAGCCAGCAGACGCCACCATGTTCACCATGTGCCCTTCAAGGTGAGAAAGAAATGTTGAATGTCATTGGCCTTCTTGAACAAGGTACCTTCCCTGGATTCCTTAGATTGGACATTTCTATAGACTTGTTTTAATTGGGACATTTTCTCGGCCTTAGAACTGTAAACTAGCAACTTACTAAATTCTCCTTTTTAAAAGCCATTCCATTTCTATTATATTGTATTCTGGAAGCTAGCAAACTAGGACAAGTAGCATTATTTACAATTGCCAAAAGATGAAAACAGACCAAATGTCCATCAATGTACGAGTGACTAAACAAGCTGTGGTATATACATACAGTGGAATACTACATAGCTGTAAGACCGAATAAAGTCATAAACTATGTAACAATGTGGATGAAACTTGACGACATTATGCTGAGTGAAATTAGCATAAACAAAAGGACAAGACTGTATGATCTTCCTAATATAAACTAACATTAATGAGTGAACTTTGAGAGTTGAAGTTAAGAACACAAGTTATAGGGAGAAAGAAGCAAGGATATTGGTGCTGAAGGAATACAGATTGTGCAATAGGACTGACTTTAAAAATTCAGATGTGCATAACCCAATACTACCTGATGGCAGTACAATAATATAAGTATGCTGAATGAATCTGAATGTGAATATGGTTGAGGGAGGAGGGTTGGGGGTACGTATGAAAGCAGAAGTAATGATAGAGTATAAAGACTGAGACAGTATAACATAGACATGCCTAGAGCAGACAATGATGATGCTTAAATGTACAAATATGAAAATGTTTTTGCATGAAGGAGAACAAATGAATGTCAATACCACAAAGTTTTGAAACTAGATGGTACACAGGAATAAGTCCCATCAGTACAAGATAGATCTATAGTTAATAGTAATATTGTAATATATTTCCACCAAATGTAGCAAAGGTATAAATCAGCCAGTGGAGTGTATGGGGAAGGGATATGGATTCTTTGCAGAAGGTAAGGAAATGTTTTATATAAATTATGTTGGCAAAGACACATTTTTTTTACTTAGGTTGGATTGTATGATGTGAGAATAAAATTGTTGGAAAATGAACAGTGAGAAACAAGTGCTGGAGAAAGTGTGGAGAAATAGATGCATCTATTCACTGTTGGTAGGGAGGCTGAGAGGTGCAGCCCCTCCACAGAGCAGTGTGGTGGTTCCACAGAAAGCTAAGGGTGGGGTTGCCATATGATTCTGCTAGGTATATACCTGGAGGAACCAAGAGTGGGGACACAAATGGACATATGCATATTGTGGTTTATGGTGGTTGTGTTCATGATTCACAATGGATGTAGGTGGCCTGAGTATGCAATGGCTGAGGAAAGGAAAGGGGAGTTGTAAATATTTACATATAACAGACTACTGAACAGCTGCAAGAAGGATTGAAGTTGTGAGGCATGCCACTAAGTGAATGAAACTTAAGGTCAGCATGTTGAATGAAATGTCAGAAACAAAAAGACAGACATTATCTTGCTTCACAGGTATTGACTAATAATAATATATAAAGTTGAAATCATGGGTTATCAGGTTGGCATCACACAGAAATTGAAGTTTTTAAATATGGATGATATCATCCATGACCCTGTATTCTGATACACCTTAGTCCTATCCAGATCAGCTTCATTCATATCTCTAGTTGAAGTTTGATCCCCTTTTCAACTTTTTAAACAGTTTCTACATGGGGTAATGCTGACTTTTATAGCTTCAGAACTCTAACTCTGAGTCTCAGGTATCACATAAATACCCAAAGTTTCTGATAATGACCAGGTTATATACAGACAGCTCAGTATCTCAGAGTTTAGGAATAACATTTACAACTCCGAATATATGTGACTGCTCTAAGAGCTTACACTCTAGGACCCCTTACAATAGGTCCCAACCTGATAGCCTATTGAACCCTCAATCTTGGGCACTTCTGTATGAAGCTTATTCCTGCAAAGGAGAAGCTATGTCTACTGATAATTGCACTTAAGAGTTACCCCCAGAGAACCTCTTTTGTTGCTCAGAAATGGCCTCTGTCTCTTAGGCAGCTTGGCAGGTGAACTCATTGCCCTTGCCACTGTATGGCGCATGACTCCCCGGGGTGAAACTCTTCCTGCCAATGTCAGACCTGACTCCTGGGGAAGAATCTGGACCCGACATCATGGGAATAAGAAAGACTTCTTGACCAAAAGGAGTCAAAGAGAAATGAGACAAAATAAAGTTTCAGTGGCTGAAAGAGTCCACAGGTTATCCTGGAGGCTATTCTCACACATCATATACATATCCCTATTTTAGTTTAGGATGTATTGGAGTGGCTAGAGGAAAGTTCCTGAAACTGTTGAACTGTGTTCCAGTAGCCTTGATTCTTGAAGAAGACTGTATAACTATATAGATTTTACAGTGTGACTACGTCATTGTGAAAACCTTGTGTCTGATGCTCCTTTTATTCAGGGTATGAACAGGTGAATAAATAAATAAGGATAAAAATATATAAATATTAGGGAGAGATAAAGGGTAAAATTGGGTAGATTGAAATACTGTGGATCAATGAGAGGGAGGGGTAAAAGGTATGGGATATATGAGTCCTTTTTTTTTCTCTTTATTATTTTTTTTTTGGAGTGATACAAATGTTCTGAAAATGATCATGTTGAAGAATACACAACTATGTGATGATATTGTGAGTCATTGGTTGTGTAATATAGTTGGGTTGTATGTATGTGGATTTTTCAATACAAGTATTTTTAAAATATTTAAAAGTGTGCATTATTTAATCTTTATGTATTTGTGAAAGTTCTGATTCTTTGGTGGCATTGATTTGCAGCCTCATTCCCTTATGATCAGAGAAAGTGCTTTGAATAATTCCAATGTTTTTAAGTTTATAAAGACCTTTTTATGTCTCAGCATATGAGCTATTCTGGAGAATGTTCTGTGAGCACTAGAGAGGAATGGATATCTTGGTGTTTTGGTTTATGATCTATATATATCTATTAAGGATAATTCATTTATCAAATTGTTTAAGTTCTCTATTTCTTTGTTGATTCTCTGTCTGGTTGTTCTATCTATAAAGGAGAGTGCTGTATGGAAGTCTCCCATCAATATTGTAGAAATGTCTATTATTCCCTTCAGTTTTGCAATATTTGTCTCATGTACTTTAGAGTTACTTGACTGAGAGCATACACACCTTTTGTTAAGATTTAATCTTATTTTTAAATTTTTCTAAATGCTGTTGTAAATGAAATTATTTTCTTATGTTCATGTTGGGGTTGTGCATTGCTGATATATAGAAATACTCTGGATTTCTATATATCCAGAATATATATAGACTGAATATACAGAAATTCAAATATGTTGGATTTCTATTGGTTGATCTTGTATTCCACATCTTTCCAAGGTTAATTTATTATCTCTAGGACTTTTCTTGCAGATTCTTTGGGATTTTCTAGATATGGGACTGTATCATCTGCAAATAGAGATAGTTTATTTCTTCCTCCTTTCTAGTTTGGAAACGTACTTCTTTTTCTGGTGTATCTCTCTAAGCACTCCCTGTATGATGTTGACTAAAAGTGATGCAATGGTGTATTTTTGTCTTTTTCTTCATCTGATGGGAACACTTTATCTTTTCCATTGAGTTTTGTTAGCTATGGGGTTTTTATAAATGCCCTTTATTATGTTGAGGAAGTACCTGAAATTCCATTGTGTTCCGAGTTTTTTTAACGGTTTTATCATTGCAGGATGTTGGATTTTGCCTAACTCCTTTTCTGTATCATTTGAATGGATCCTGTGATATTTTCCTTTTTAATGTTAATTTAGTGTATTACATTGTTTAGTTTTCTTTCACACTTCTGAAGAATGTGTAATTCTGTGTCATGAGTGGTGTATTCTTAGTTTATATATGTATATAGATGATAAATAGATAGATTTAATTAATATATAGTGTTGAGGCATCTTTATGCTCTTTTAATCATCCCAATTGGTTTTGGGTGATAATCTTTTAATATGTTGTTATGTTTGGTTTCTTAGTGTTTTGTTGAGGATTTTTGTATCGGTATTCATAAGGGATAATGGTCTGAAATACTTTTCTTGTACTTCTGCCTAGATTTCACAAATGGGTAATCCTAATCTCATAGAATGAAAAGGTAAATGCTTTTTCCTGTTCTACTATTAGAAGAGTTTGAAGGAGATTGGTGTTAATTCTTCCTTAAATGTTGGGTAGAATTCAGTAGCAAAGACTTCTGAACATGGACTTAATTTTGCTAGGAGGTTTGTGATTGATGATTCCAATGCTTTATGTATTATAGATCTATTCAGATTTTCTACTACTTCTTGTGCTAAATGTGGTAATTTGCATGTTTCTAGAATTTTTCCTAAGGCTGTCATCTGCATTAAATAGCTTACAGAATTTATTGGTGTAAAATTGTTCATAGTATTCTCTTAAGGACTTTTAAATAATGTATTCTGTTAGGTCAGTAATAATACCCATACTCTCATGTCTCATTTTAGCTTTTTGTGTCTTCCTTTTTGTTTTCCAATGTTGCTAATGTTTTGTCAGTTTCTTTGGTCTTTTCAAAGAACCGTATCTTGGTTTTATTGATTCTTTACATTGATTTTCCATCTCTTTTTAATTTATCTCTGCTTTTACTTCTAGTATTTCTTTCCATCTGGTAGCTTTAGAATTGGGTTGTTCTTTTTTCTAGTTCCTTAAGGTGTAAAGGTATATTGATTTGAAATTGTTTTAAGTAGATATTTACAGCTACAAATTTCCCTCTGGGTACTATTTTCCCTGCAATATTCAGATATTATTTTCTCATTTTAATTCATTTCAAAGTATTTTCTCATTTCTTTTGTGAGTTGTTCTTTGATACATCCATTGTTTAAGAGTATGTTGTTTAATTTCCACTTATTTGTTAATTTTCCTTCTCTTATAGACTTCTACCTTCATTCCCACATGGTTGAAGAAAATATTTTGTATGCTTTCAATACTTTGAAATATATTGAGGCTTTTTTTTCATGGTCTAGCATATGGTTTATCTTGGGAAATGATCCGTGTGCACTTCTGAAGAATATGTAATTTGGTTTCATGAATGGCATATTCTTGGTTTATATATGTACATAGATAAATAGATAGATTTAATTGATATATCACATTGGTCAAGTCCTCTATTTCCAAGGACCTGATTTTCTGTCTAGATTTTCTACCCATTATTGAAAGTACAGTAATCAGGTCTTTAAATATAATTGTAGAGTGGTCTATTCATCTCTTCAATTCTGTCAATTTGCTTCATATATTCTGGGGGCTGTATTATTTGCTGCATAGTAGGATAAGATTTAATAAATGTACTTATAATCTGAGCCAACTCTCCTAAACCAGTATATTTTTACTTATACTATACATATAATAAAAAAGTTGAACTCTTTTTAAATTTCTCTAATGTATAGAACTTTTCAATAAAATGTTTGTGTTAATATCTGAAGGTATAATATTTTGATCAGTTTAGTTCTTTAGTCTTTCATAAACAATGAATCTATTTTGTAAAAAAAAGAGTTGGTTAAAAAGAATCTAGGCTCAACACTTGCTAGGCTGACATTGCCAAGATTCTAAATTTCTATATGAAGTGGCCAGAATACTGATAAGTAGAGGCAAACATAGCTTATAAAATATTATTTCATCATAGTGCAAGTATATGTTGTTCTACAGCATGACAATGATGGAGTATAAAGTCAATTAAAGGCTAAGCTTTTCCACTGACCTAAAGAATATTAGAATCTGATGAGGCAAAGAAAAGATAGGATAAAATCATTGAGTTGGGAAAGTTAGATCTAGAAGTGTTAAGTCCACTAAAATGGGAAATAATATTCTCTTCAAAAATAATTCTGAGAAAAATGGATCTCCATATGCAAAAGAATGAAGATGGACCCCTAACTCACACCATATACAAAAATCAACTCAAAATAAAACAAATTAAATATAACAAATTGCCAATATTATAAAACATAGGGAAGTATCTACTCACTAGAATGGCTACCATTGCTAAAAAACAAACAAACAAAAAACAACAACAACAACAAAAAGAAACAGCCAATGACAAGTGTTGGAGAAAATATAGAGGATAGTAGCATTTTTTCAATGTTGATGGGAATATAAAATTAAAATTTGACCAGGCAGTCTCACTTCTAGATGAACACACAAGAATTCAAAGTAGGGACTTGAATAGATTTTTGCACACCAATATTTCCAGCAGCATTATTCACAATTGCTAAAAGAGGAAGCAACCCAAATGTTCATCAATAGATGAATGAATAAACAAAATATGGTGTATATATACAATGGAATATTATTCAATATTAAAGAAATTAAAATTCTGGTTCTTGGATGAACCATGAAGACAAAATGTTGAATGAAATAAGTCAAGGAAAAAAGGGTAAATATTGTATGACCTTGGTGATATGAAACAATTAGTATAAGCAAATTCACAGAAAAGAAACTACAATAAGAATTTCCAGGGTTTGGGATGGGGTTAGCCAATGGAAAGTTAATAGTTAATTGGTGCAGAATTTGCATTTGGTTCGATTATAAAGTTTTGGAAATGGATGGTGGTGATGGCAGCGCAAAATTGTGCCGGTAATTAACACCACTATATTATATAACTGAATGTGATTAACAGCAGAAATTTTAGATTGTACATATTTTAATAGAATTAATTTTTTTAAAATATCACAGTACTGTACACGATAATGAATCCTAATGTAAACTATAGAATATATTAATAGTATTATTATAATAATACCGTGTCTTCAATTGTAACAAGGGGATCATACTAACGCCAAGCATTAATAAAGAAAACTGTATGCATGGGCATGGATGTATATGGAAACTTTCTATATTTTTCTCATGAATTTCTTACAAACTTCCTACTTCCATGTAAACAAAATATATGTTCAAGCACAAAAAGTTAGATTTGGTGATGAACTCATTGAGAACCAGGTGGGTAGTTAACATGCATACAATTTTAGCATTTTGTTATAAGTTTCAAGTTTAGTTCATGACTGAGTTGAAATAGTATCATATATTGTTGTTAATTGGTGAGGCTACTTCAAGAATGGTAAAGTAAAACTGAATAATGCTCAAGGGGTATCACTTCCCAAAATGTTGAGAAGCTAAAGAAAAGACAAGACTTAGATTTTCCAAAGCCTAAAGCAAGTATGACTGACTGCCCACCATAGATGGAGCTAGGGATAGCAATACTACATTTCAACAATCAGCTTTTTTTCCAACTTTTTATTTTGAATTAACTATATACTTACTGGAGGTTGCAAAAATAATAGAGTCTCCTCTGTATAGTATGATTATATTATAGCAGTACATGGTTACTTGATTAATCACAAGGTTAGTTATGGTACAATATCAAAATTAGGAAAGTGATGTTGGTAAAATACTCTCAAATAGACTATAGACTTTTTCAGATTTCACCAATTTTTACCTGAACGCATTTGTATGTGCATGTGTGTATATAGTTCTATGCAATTTCTCCCAAGCACAGATTTAAGCAGCCACCATCACAATCAAAATCTAGAACTGGTTCACCATCACAAAGGAATCCTATATAACATGACTAATGAATCATTTCTGTGGCAACCATTCCTCGCTTCTCCAGATCTATAAACTTGTCATTTTTAAAATGTTGTATAGATATGATCATGTAGTGTGTAACCTGTTGCAATTGAATTCTTTTTACTCAGCATAATACCCTTGAGAGTTTTCCAAGTTGCTGCATGTGTGTGTCAATAATTTTCTCCTTTTAATTATTATTTTGTGTACCATGGTGGGGAAGTTACAACAGTTTGTTTAAATTTTCACAAGTTGAAGAATATTTGGATTGTTTTTAGTTTTTGGTTATTATGTATAAAGCTGCTATGAAAGTTTGTGTTCAGGTAGTTTACTATGCAGTAACAGATAACCAGAATATCTCCCTGTAAGGACACTTGAACATTGAACGGGATATGTCAATAATGCATAATGAGAAGATAAGCAATATACTGCCAAGAACACAAAATTTTGAACTCATCATACTAGGTTTTATACTCTTTCCACGCATCAATGTTCCCTCTCTTTATATATATACATGTTACCGATTACATTTGCTCTGAGCATTAGTTGCCAATATGTAAGTAAGTGTAAAACAGTAACACTTTTCTTAAAAACTAATGCAAGAGTATCAACATCTTAATTATACCACCTATACAAATATTGATTCTAGTTAATGCTGTATTTATTTGATCTCACAATCATCCACATACATCAACAAAAAAGGGAAACATGCTTGAAAGTTTTTTTAAAAAAAAGCACGTATCATGTACTGAATGTATATTATTTGTAGTGTGTATTTTTAGAAGTTCATAAAGTGCTCTTACAAAAATTTACTAAAAATTGTACCATAAGGCAAACCATGCCCAATTTCAAAGGATTAAAATTCTAAAATCATGATCTCTGATCAATACAATATAGTCATAATTAACTTAATACTAGACAATTTCCATATACTTTTCAGTTTAAAAGCAATCTTCCAGTAACACATGAATCAAAAAATAAATCTTAAAAAATATAAGAAAATATTTTAAACTGAACAAGTATTAAACTATTACATGTAAAAATTTATGGAATGCAGATAATTCTAAAGCAATAATTTAGACATGTTTAAAAAATAAGAAAATGTATAATGACTAACATGTGTGCCAAAAAAAAATAAGAAACAGAACAACAATCTCAACAAAAGTGGAAAGCAGATGAAAATTAAGGTAATTATATTAATTAATAAAGACAAAACCAAAAGTATGCTAGAAAAATCAACAAAGAAAAGTTTGGCTCTTCAGCAGACCTATTTTTATAAGTCCTTTGTGAACAAAGTATGATATGACATTAAACAAAAAGAGCAGGCATAAATGAATATAAAGGATAAAATGGAGATATCTACTGAGAATGAAATGCATTTAAAAACTAGCAAAATATTATAAACTACTTTATGCCCATATACTTAAAATTTTATTTGCAATTTATAAATTCCTAGAAAAACATAATTCAAGCAACAAATCTGTGCTTAATTGGTCTCCTCTGAAAGAATAAATGCCTGTGACCCATACCCTAAATATTCTGATAACTTGTCAATGATATTTGCTATGAGGAAAGTCCTTGTCTATGGAATGCTTTGCAGGGAGACCGTGGTTTCAAATTGCTTATGGTAAATATGAATGCGTACTATAGATTATGTGGCATGGCTTCCTAAAGAGTGATGTCAAAATTATATGATTTTCTGGGGAAATGGAGATATTTCATGCAGTAATCTGTGTACTCACTTAGGATCTCTTCTACAGTGGGCCAGTGAGAGCATGTTAGATGTAGGATAGAGGTACCTAAGAGCTACGTAGATGTTCACAACCTCTCCCTGCTCCCTCTGTGATTCTTGAAGGCAGGTATCAATGGAATTGTCAATAAAACTTGATACTAGGCAAGAGCTCTGATTCATGGGAGTTGAGTGATAACTCAGTCCCAGGTGTTAGCTCATTTACCAAAGTCCTTTAAGAGGAGGAAAACAAAAATGAAAATTCTAGTACAATTTAAGAAATTGAATTGTTAGTAAAAAATAAATGAAACTATAAGTCCAGAAAGCTTCCACCGAAATTTCTACCATAGAGTTAAGGAAAAAATTATCCAAGAGAATAGAAAATGAAGGAAAATTCCTACAAATTGTAGAAGTTTTTCAAAATCTAGATTCCCAAACCTGACAAGGGTCATATAAGAAATAAAAATGTTATGCAATCTTAAATATAATATTAGCAAACAACAGCCACAATATTAAAAAAATTCAATCCTCATAACAGGATCACATTTATTTAAGGAATGCAAGATTATCTAATGAAAAAATTAGCAAAGCCATCTGCATCATTAGCAGATTGTGAACAAAATCATACTATAATGTCAATAGACATGTGTATATTAACATGAATTACCCAAATAATGATAAAAATCTCCTAGTAATCTAGCAATAGACAGGGAATTCCTTAATCTGATAAGTGCTCTATAAAACAACAAAGCACATAAACAAAAACTGCAGATATCATCATTTTGAATTTTTGAACCTTGAAAGTTTTCCATTTGAGAGAAATAAAAGGCAGTATGGCCACTATCACCTCTTTGTTCTGCATTGTGTTGAGTTTCTTTCTATCACATTCAGCAAAATAAAAATGAACACTATCATGGTAAGAAAAGATTAAAAAATCAAATCCCTTGGATCTTAAGTGTTTATACATAGAATATATCACCAAATCTATAGATAAGTTATTAAAATCAATACAAAGACTCATCAAAATTTCTGGATACAGTATGAATACTGTGCTGGTCTGAAAGGATGTACATACCCTAGAAAAGCAATGTTTCAATCTTAATCCCATTTTGTAAAGGCAGCCATTTCTTCTAATCCCTATTCAGTATTGCATGTTTGAAGCTGTAATTACATCATCTCCCTGGAGATGTGATGTAATCAAAAGTGATTGTTAAACTGGATTAGATGGAGATGTGTCTCCACCCATTCTAGGTGGGTCTTGGTTAGTTTACTGGAATCTTATAAAATAGAACAAAAAGAGAGAAAACCAGGGGATTTAGAGATTCTCAGTGAGCAGAGAATGACATAGCCATGAGAAGCAAAGAGTCCACTAACCAGCGATCTTTGGAGATAAAGAAGGAAAATGCCTCCCAGGGAGCTTCATGGAACAGGAAGCCAAGAGAGAAGCTAGCAGATGACCCCACGTTCACCATGTGCCTTTCCAGATGAGAGAGAAATCCTTACTGTGTTCACCATGTGCCTTCTCACTTGAAATAGAAACCCTGAACTTCATTGGCCTTCTTGAACAAAGGTATCTCTCCCTGGATGCCTTAGATTGGACATTTCTATAGACTTGCTTTAATTGGGACATTTTCTAGGCCTTAGAATTGTAAACTAGCAATTTATTAAATTCTTCTTTTTAAAAGCCATCCCTTCTCTGGTTTATTTCATTCCAGCAGCTAGCAAACTAGAACAAATAGTAAGATGATTTTATTTTTGCACACTAGCAAAATAAGTACTAACACGTATGTAGAAGGCTATATATGAAAATATGTTATTTACTGTAATGTTAGAGTTATGATCTAACAAAAAAATAAACTTATGTAAAGCAATAAGAAGACACACAATACCACAGGAAAAAAATGGTACAATACTTAAATCGGCTCTTTGCAAAATAGAAAATCCAAATGGCCCATAAAGAAAAGGAGCACAAACTTATCATTAAAAAGGAAGTGCAACTTAAAAGCATTAAGTGAAATCGATAAACCTTAACACTGCTGAAACTGCCAAGCATTGATGAAGATGCAGTGCAACAAAACTCTCTTTCAGCATGTGGAAATGTAAATTGCATGCACTTGGGAAATAATTTGGCATTATCTAGTAAATTTGAATATCTGCGTATCTTACAATCAAGAAATTTATTCCAAAGAAACTCTTGCAAATACACACAAGTTTTATGTATAAGAAGGTTCACAGCAACATAGTTCATAATAAATCAAACAGAAATAACTTAACAAAAAATAAACAACATAAATATATAGTGGTATATAGCTATAGAATGTGATACTACCCATCAATGGAAGTATGAGCAAATTACTGCTATATGCTCAATGTGAATATATCTCATAAGCATAATATTGACTGAAAGAAAGAAAATATCAATTAAAAAATACATAATTTATGATTCAATGTATATAATATTCCAAAACTGGCAAAAGAAGATGCTATTGTTTTGGGATACAAAAGAAATAGCACCACAATTAGGGCTGGGTAACCTTTGAAAGAAGGAGGAAGGTTTCTACAACTCTGGAAATGTTCACTTTCTTGACTGAGCCAGTTTTGTCAGGAGCTAGTTTTTCAAAAAGCATTGATTATAAATGACATATATTTTATGCACATGTGCACTTATAATTTTTATGATTAAGAGAAGATAAGTGAATTTAATTGGAAATTGCACAACAGGGCAGACGTTCTCCTACTTCTCACTTCCCTTCCTAAAGTTCAGCTCCGTGTCCAAATTCATTTCATGGAAGTGGCAAGGAGGGCTGAAACAGAGCAGCTTTACCTCAAATGCTAGAACTCATCCAATTTCTCCACTTTAGTGCCTAGTTCTTGGTCTAGCACATAGTCAGTTCTCAAAAAAATTGTTGAGTAAGAAAATCTCTATCTTTCAAAAGAATATGAACAGTGTATATAATTTTGCTCTGGTGTTTAACTTTAATGTAAATAATTTCTATCCTATTAGTTTGAACATTTTTAATCTAACAAAAAGATTGGAGTTAACACCTCTATGTGCTTCACACAGTTTCACTACTGTTACTATGGATTCACGTCTAGGGTCTTATTAAATTGCATGTTGTTTTAAGCATCTCAAGCTTCTCATTATTACTGCATTTTTAAACAGCCAGCCCTTCCTAATATTACTAAAATTTTCTTTGTTCACCACTGCTTTTATAAATTGAGTTATAATTCACATAACATGATAGTCACTCTTTCAAGGGTGCAATTCAGTGGTTTTCCAGAATATTCATAGAATTGCTCAAGTATCTAATTCCAGAATATTTTCATCACCCCCCAAAAAACTCTATATCCAGTTAGCAGTAACTCCTCTTTTCTCCTTGTCCTAACCCCTCGAAAACCACTAATATACTTGCTGTCTTTATGGATTTACCCATTTTGGACATTTTATATAAGTGTGTATATACACTTAACATAATGTTGCCAGTACATGTTACTGCATGAAGAAGTACTTCATTCCTTCATATGACTGAAATAGTATTCCAGTGTAGGGAATTCTACATCTTATTTATCCATCCACTAGTTCGTGTACATCTGAGTCATTTCGATGTTTTGATTATTCCAAATAAAGCTGCTGCTATGGCCATTCACATACAAGTCATTTAGTGGCTATGTTTACGATTCTTTTGGTTATATCAAAGTATGGAATTGCTGGGTCATATGGTAGTTCTATGTTTACCATTCTAAGAAACTGCCAAATTTATTGCCAAAGCAGCTGCATCATTTCACAGTCCCAGAAACAATAAATAAAGATTCCTATTTCTCTACATCCTCACCAACACTTATAATGGCCTACCTTTGTTTTTATTATTATCACAGCATTTTAGTAGAAATAAAGTGGTATCTCATTGTGATTTTGGTTTGCTTTTGCTTAATGGCTTGTGATGCTGAGCATTTTGTCATGTGTTTATTGGTCATTTGAAAGTATCCTTCAGAGATGTGTCGATTCAAATCGTTTAGACATTTCATTTATTTGTCTTTTTGCTGTTGATTTGTAAGAGATCTTTATATATTCTATACTAGATCTTAATCAGGTATGTAATTTGCAATATATTTCACTTATTCTTCAGATTCTCTTTACACTTTCTTGATAATGTCCTTCGATGAACAAAAGTTTTTAATTTTGTTGAAGTCCTAGTTTATTTTTTTTTTTAGTTTTGTTGCTTCTGCCTTTATTGTCACATCTAAGAAACAATTGTCCAATCTAAGATAATAAAGATTTATACCTATGAGTTTTCCTAAGAGTTTTATGGTTTTGGTTATCATGTGTAGGTGAACCATGTTGAGAGAATTTTTGTATATGGTGTGAAATAAAGGCTAATTTCATTCTTTTGCATATGGCTATACAGTTGTTGTAACACAACTTGCTTATAATTCTTTATTTCTTCTTTCCATTATTGAATGAAATTGACTATAGATAGTGGAGTTTAAATCTGGGATTCTCAATTCTATTCCACTATTCCCATGCCACTACTGTACAGTTTTTACTAGTGTAACTTTGTAGTGAGTTTTGAAATTGGCTATTGTGGGTCCACTTTTTTTTTTTCTACCTTGCTTGATGCTTATTCATTCATGACATGTATATTTATTGGTGACCTTCTAAGCTCAGTTTTAAGAGGACTGAAAGGACTATTAATACACATTACAAGGTCTCTGCTTAGATTAGAAACTGTTTGGGAAAGAGAGAGGCCTGAATATAGAAAAATAAATAAATAAATAGACAAGAATTTAGATCCAAGATGATTTCTTTTTCCCTGTGATTCAATAGGTTTATAGCAGAAATAAATTTGTAGTGAATTTCTGTATTTAGTCATGATTATTCTGTAAACCCACAATGTTTCTAATTAAAAAAAAATAAAACTGTAATAGATTGAAACTAATTGAACCATCTATGAGACTGGGGTATTGGAAAAAGTCTCTACTTTAATAAGTAGATCTAATCTGTTTCCAATGTCTCCTTCTAAATATGACTCCGTAATGCTCTAATTCTTGGCATGCATACCATACTTTAACATGGATACATTTCCTGGTTATATATACCTTTTTCTTGCCACATTTACCTTTCCTGGTAATGAATATCTTTCCTCATTATTTGTGTGTGTGTGTGTGTGTGTGTGTGTGTGCATGTACACCTGTGGACACACATACATATAGACTCTCTCTCTATTTAATGTATACACCATATATACATGTGTATATGTGTACATGTGTGCGTGCATGTGTGTACATATATATCCATACATATATACATGTATCTATTTTCCCGTGTATACGTTCTTTGGCATAAAGTATAATAGAATAGTATTTGCCAATTGGGAATTCATGAAGTTCTTGAGCCGCATACCACTTGAATGTTAAGAAGTTGATCAAAGAAGGAAATTGTATGAGAGAGAAAATAGAGATAAAAATGAGGGTGAGAAAGTCCACAGGGCCAAGGTATGGCTGAACTATCCGTTCTGAGGCATAGCCCTGAAGAGCACGGGCTTAATGATAGTGCTAGTTCTGAATAATCTGAATAACGAATGACCAAAAAATAAACACATCAGTAATTTTCATGTCATGACTATGCCTATAGCTCATATGACATTTCACCAAAAATATAGCTACAAAAATAAGAGCAATCAAGTTGTTTATGCATATACATGTATATATATATATACATATATATGTGTGTATATATATCTATGTATATATATTCACTCTTATTTTTTCAGTTAAATAGGTTGATGTAAGATTTAATCTGCACAAGAATGTATAGCTTTCAGTATGAAACTGCCCAGGCAGCAAAATAGCTCAAACAGGTATTAGGCATGGATATTCCAAATGGATCTTTGATAAGCATGAGATGAGAAATACAGGGCTACATAACAGAAATAAAATAATTGAAAATATAATATAAAATACATATTTTATATTATATAATATATTTTATGTTGTGTATATATATATAAATATATATAAAACAAATACAAAAATAAAAGAGCAGTTTCACTTTGAAATTTTAGAGGAAATGTCTTAACCTTATCTTAAACAGGCTGTTATTTATCTCTATAACAAAGTGTGACAAATCAACTATCAATACTCATTTAGCATTAGCAGTTGTAAGTCACCCTATGCCGTGGAGTTTGACAGAAGCAAAGAAAGTTGTCTAGATACTGGTTAATACAACTGTTCAAGAAGATTTGAGGTTCTTTTAAAAGTTTAGATTCCACAACCCATTAATGGCTTGCTAATTTATAAACCCATCTCTGGGATGAGATCGAAGCCAACCAGAAGTATGAGTGCACATGCTTGCATGTGTGTACACGTGTGTGTATGTGTGGGTGTTGTTACAGCTCTCCAGATTATTCTTCTGTCATCTTCTCAGAAGAAATGTTTAGAGAGTAATCAAGTGAAATGAAGAATCTTAGGTGAGCCCTTTGCTATTTCCCTCATTAATGGTCCTCAAGGCCATCATTTGTGTGTGTGTGTGTGTGTGTGTGTGTGATATGTAGCGATGCTTGGGAATAACCTAGGTGTGGGAAATGTTGGGTTAATAGTTAAAGTAGGTCTTTGTGAGGTAGGATAGCTGAGCCAAAAAGAAAAAAAAAGCCAGCATGGCAGGAGAGAAGATGGATCTTCTAAATTCAAGTGGCTCTCAGCTTCCCACCCCTGTTTAAAACAGATGCTGAGAGAGTGAGCCAAGGTCTGTGGCAATGAGATTGACAGATGTCTCTGTCAGCCATTGCTTCACCCTCTGTTTTCAGCCTGCAGTTCTGGCTCGGTGGATCTGAGCCAGTTTCCAACACCTTGGCAATGGCCAGATCCAACTCTACAATTCATTGGAGAGCCGGGCAGATGTACTTGTATATGGTCTGTTAATTTTTATTCCTATCTCAATTCTGCATTTGTTTTGCCTGTTGGACTGTGAGGTGTGACTGTGCCCTCACCCCCTCCTGGCATTGTAATGCTCTCTACAATGTTTGTTGTCTTTCTATTGACATAGTTAATAATGAACTTTGCCTTTTGCAGTTAAAAGGAGCTAATCGACCATATGAAAATGAACCCAGTGAAAGCCAATAAAAGTTGAAACTAAAAAAAATAAAAGAAGTCTTATTTGCAATGGGTCACATACATTTAATTGGCAATAACTGAGTTCACAAAACACAAGATTTGTGAAGTTGTGCTATGTGACCTAGTCATTGTTACAAACTAATGGATGCAATTTAAAAGGCAAAGCACTCCAGTAAGGACCATTAGCAGAGTTGACCAAAATTGTGTCAATTAAATAAATGACTTTTAAAACAAATTTAAAAAATCAATTTAGATAAAAGGGTCATTTTCATTTATTTTTTTAATGTGTGACTTCTCTAATTATTTGCCTTGAAAATTCAGTATTCTGAAGGTATCAAGGCTTTTTTTCCTACAATTTCCCTATACACTGGTATGAGTTTATTTTGTGGTCAATTTAATATTCTTTTAAGAATTTGCAGTTTTAGAGAATTGTACTGGAAATATCATTCACATTGGGTGATTAATGTAAAAGTCACCAACTTGGTTTATATAAAATGATAAAAATTACAAACACTTTTGAGAATAAAAATATGAACAATGATTTAATCTATAAAGTTCACTTTGGCACTATTTATCTTTTCTTGAGACATGCCCGGTTTTCTCAAATTTGCACTAGTACAAACATGTATAAATGTCATGTAAAATCTTTCCTTTTTTTAACCGTTACCTTCCATTACAATTTTTATTAAGGTCTTCAAATCTCTTGAAGGCAGACCATTTCCTTCCCTCCCTTCCTTTTTCCTTCCATCCCTTAATTTCCTTCTCCTTACCTCCCTTCCTCCCTCCCTTCTTCCTTCCCTCTCTCTTTCCCTCCTTTCTTCTGTTTCATCTTTTTATGAAACATCACTCCGATCATTCCCAAGGAAGACTAAGATTCTCATTAACTTGTCCCTCCACCCCTTTATTTATGTATATTTACCACGCCTTATTGAACATCAATTTAAATTCTACTTTGTATGTATCTTTTCTTTCTTTCTTTCTTTACAAAGGAAAGTGTTGTATTTATTTGGTGCCTCGACAATCAGGCAACAATCTGAAAATTTTACCACATTTGTTCCAGGTTGGTATTTTGCATTTTGTTTTATAATTGTTTTCTATGTGAATGAAATGAAATTAGCTTTGAAATAAGTACAGACTCATGCAGGTGCCTGAAGAAAGGCAAAAGTTATTTGTTTTTACAGGACTAAGAAGGTATCCTAATCCTGTAAAGATTTGTGGCAGTTTCCAGTCAATGGTGGGGTTGTGATGTAATAACGGAAGCATTTGAGGTATTAGCTGAATGAAAAGTCATTTACTTCTAATGCCTTTATTCTCCATGTGTGAGGTGAGGAGGCTTTACAGTGTCAACACCCGGGAACAGATATCTTTCATTCCTAACATTCTGAGCTGTTAAAGAGAGGTGGATATTTCCAGCTGATTCTTCCTTAGTTTTCTTCTGCCCAACTCTAAGGGGCAGATAGATTTAATTGGAAGGAAGCAGCCAAACTACCTCTGACTCCAATTTAATATATCTGTGCAGCAATGTCATCCCAGTGTCATCCATTGGACCTTCCATTGGTGTGACTCTGAGATGGGACTGTCTACTGCCCAAGGGAATATGTATAAATCTCAGCATCATAGCTTCCCGGTTTCAATGCTTGGATCTGGGACTGCTATCTAGAGTAAAACCTCACTGATTCAAAAGCCACCCCTTATTCAAAAATGGGCCTTCTTTTCTTCTTTAAAGGGGTGTGGATGGGGTGAGGGGTAATGGAGCACAAAGGGTGGAGTTAAAGGCCCTGCTTACAATTTATGAAATTGATAATTGGTATTTTAGAATTATTATTTTTATTGAGATATATTATATATTCATATACCATCTAATCATCCAAATTATACAATCAGTAGCTCACAGTATCATCATAAAGCTGTGCATTGTGGCTCCTCTCTCTGTAGCTATGGTAGTATTCTTCATTGGTAACCTGACTCTTTTCACATCCACAGACTCTCAGGTTTGTTTTTTAAAATGTAAATCTTAACTTTTCCATGTTATTGCCTAACCAACCCCCATCAGCTCCCCGCAAAGCTGCAAAGCTGTTCACAAACTGGTGTACCTACCTCTCCAATCTCAATATGGTCATTTTCATGATATGTTCCAAAATAATAAGAGCAGCTCAGCACTGTGCTAACTACTTTGCAGCTCATATATAATTTTAATCTCTGCAAGAATCCTAGAAGGTACATACCAATTATAATTCCCATTTTTAGATGCAGAAATGTGGTACATATTTATTAAATTGGATAGTCAAGATAAAATCATGGCTCCACAATAAGGATTCAGTTTAACCGCTGTGTTATGTATAGTTCAATACTCCTAAGTGTTATATAGTATAACTAATTGATAACCTACCGCATTTTATCACCTGTCTTCTAGAGATGAATTCTCATGTTGCTTTCACAGTACTGGAATGAAACACGGGAATTGTTTACTGATTGATTTGTGGGTTTGCTGGGTCAGGACATGTTTACATTTCTAATTTCAGACTTTTTTTTTTCCAGAATGGCTATGTGAATTTATACTCTTTCCAGGAGTGTATGACGATTTCCATTTTCTCACATTTTGGCTAGTTTTTTATATAATCCACTCTTTAATTTTGCCATTCTTATGGGTAAAAGTTGACATGTTATGGTCATTCAAATTTTTATTCTTCTCATTAATGGTAAAATTTGAGAATCTCTTAAAACAATTTCAAAGATTAGAGATCTACCTTTAAATTATCACTACATATAATCTACATCAATAAAAAATTAATCTAAGCCTCTTGCTCTGGAATATAGTAGGAATGCAATAAATTCTCATTTAATAAAATTCAGGTGTTCTGCACTTTGTTTATTTGTTGTTTATCAAATTCCTGCCATATTTCTTGTGAACTGGCTCAGTTAATCACAGATAACAAGTCATGAACAGAACATTTCAAGCTGTCAGTCAAAGAAGTGTTTAAAGCAACCAGGCTGAAAAACTTGTTTCCCCTGTCTTTCGCATGTTCTATGCATAGCTGTTCTTTTTTTAGGAAAGGTTCACCCTCCAGTCTTCTAGCCTTCTAAAGAGCATTGAGTTTCAGAAGAAATACTAAACCTGGGCTGCTGAAAAAGAGAGCAGACCCACGAGGGTCAAATAGGATGAGGACATCTCCTCTCTACTTTTATTTATTTATTTATTTATTTTATTATTCTTTTTGCAATTTGGAAGTCATTTAGGCAGGCAATATTTAATAATAAGCAAGAAGACAGCAGTAAAAACTAGACACATTTAAACTTAAGGAAAATGTCTTATGTATTTGCACATGAAAAAAAATACAGAAATATTTTTACAGAAAAGCGATACATTTCAAAGCACAACACAACAATTAGTTGTAGGACAGATTTCAAAGTTCAGTGTGGGTTACAATTCCACAATTTTAGGTTTTTACTTCTAGCTTCTTTAAGATACTGGAGACTAAAAGAAATATAAATTTAATGATTCAGCAACCATACTCCTTCATTAAACTGTACCTTCTCTGTATAACTCCACCATCACCTTTGATCTTTCTATTCCACTCTTTAGGGGTATTTGGGTTATGGCCATTCTGACTTTTTCATGTTGAAACAGGCTGTCAGTATGGGGTAGGGAGATGGAATTATCTGATATTCTGGAGAGACTGAGCCCTCTAAGTTTCAGGATTTACTTGGACCAAGGACCCATCTGGAGGTTGTAAGTTTCTGGAAAGTTACCTCAGCTCATGGAACCTTTGGAGAATCTTATATATTGCCCTAGGTCTTATTTAGGATTGGCGGGAATGGTTTTGGTTGGGTTTCCTAAGTTATGATAGGTAGCAATGTCTAACTGAAGCTTGCAAAAGAGTGACCTCCAGAGTAGACTCTCGACTCTATTTGAACTCTCTCAGCCACTGACACCCCATTAGTTACACTTCTTTTCCACCTTTTGGTCTTGATGGAATTGTTCATCTTCCATGCCACCAAGGAAACTTTCACCCCTAGAGGTCATATCCCAGGTAAAGTGGGATTCTTTACTTTTTATTTTATAAAGCTTTTATTTTATAAACTTACAACCTCCAGATGGGTCCTTGGTCCAAGTAAGTCCTGAAACTTAGAGGGCTCAGCCTCTCCAGAACATCAGATAATTCCATCTCCCTACCCCATATTGACAGCCTGTTTCAACATGAAACAGTCAGAATGACCATAACCCAAATACCCCTAAAGAGTGGAATAGAAAGATCAAAGGTGATGGTGGAGTTATACAGAGAAGGTACAGTTTAAGGAAGGAGTATGGTTGCTGAATCATTAAATTTATGTTTCTTTTAGTCAACTGTAACATGTCGACTTTTAACCATAAGCATAGCAAAATTAAGGAGTGGATTATATAAAAAGCTAGCCAAAATGTGAGAAAATGGAAATCGTCATGCACTCCTGGAAAGAATACAAATTCACATAGCCATTCTGGAAAAAAAAAGTCTGAGGAGCAACAAAATATGTAAAGTGAAATAAACTAAAATGGCAATGTATTAAAAAATAGCAATAAAATGAGTTGATACACTGCAAATGTTTGGATTCAATGCAGCATGACCTTTTTTGTGCATCCTGGGACTCATTTTTGGTCAGGATTTGAGTTTTGTAATCATGAGCCCCTGAAATTTGTGGTATTTGGGTTGAACTAATCCATTACAGACACACTATCAGGATCACTTCTATGCACGGAACCCTAAAGGCGGTATAGAGCACAAATAAAATATCCCGAAGACCTCGGAAATCAGGTCTGTGGACAGTGAACTGGAGAGTTTTCATAAAAGACATTGATCAGGGTGTGCACAAGCCAGGGAGAACCCCAGGTGAGCGACTGTGCTGTAATCACAGATCTGAAGAAGGCCATCTTATGGGTTAAGAACTGGTGGGATGGGACCAGTTGGTCTGTTTGGGAGAAAAGGAGATTTACCCTGGAAATGTTGTTCAAGAGCAATGGGGGGGGAAGCTGATCTAAGCATCGTAACAGGTAGATTCATAGAACAAATTCCTTTGTTCTGATTTCAGAGCTTCTAAGCAAAAATGTCTAACATTTATCTAAGGGAGACATTTCTCTACCACTTTCTTCACCAAAATCACATTGTGTTTATCCATTTATCTTTTGGGTTGTTTCCACTTTTTGGTTGCTGTGAGTAACGCTGCTATGAGCATTGGTGTACGAGTATCTATTCAAGTCCCTGTTTTCAGTCCTTTTGGGTATCTATCAAGAAGTGATTTGCAGGGTCATTTGATAATTGTGTGCTTGTTACTATAATAAAAAGCTAAAAAGCCATGCCATTTTGTAAATATGTAAATATTAAGGGTCTCTGATGTGGAAGGCCTTGTCCTAAGTCATAGAACATGAAATGGTCATGCCCTTGTCCTCAGAAAAATTATAGTCTAGCGAGGAAGGAAAGCATTAAACATATAATCATGCAAATAAAAATATGAAATGTGCTACATAAATATCATGAAGAGAAGAGCAGGAGGCTACTGCAGTGAATATCCTAGAATGGAGTATCAGGATGACTGTTCTGAGGTGCCGATATGTTAAGGTTCATCACACTTTAACAAAATCAGTGTAGCTTTGGCAGAGCTGTGTTTAAGGTTTTGTTGGAACCAGTCAGGAAATACACACTAAGGACTTGAATGAGAGTGAACTCGCCAGTAAAAATGCCCCCTTTTGGGGGTATATCTAGGCAGCCATAATCCCCTGAAGACAAGCTCATCAGCCCTATATGCCTTTCCTTTCAAGTCTGACCAGACATGAGTAAATTTTCTCTTGGGCAGTTTCACATGGTCACTTCCCCTTTGGCACCTTCTCAACTCCTTCCATCCAAGAGATACAAAGGTATCCATCTCGGATGCATGGGTGGTTCAGTGGTAGCATGCTTGCTTTCCATTCACATTATATATATATATATATGTATATCCATCTCCAGTCACTACATGTATCCTTTCTGAGATGACTTAACATCCTCCAAGAAGTTGGAACAATTCTCTCTCCTATAGGAATGGGAGCAAACTCACAGAGTAAGTTGATGCTTCCAGCTTCCCTTACACTGTGTGGAAGCTCCAAAATGCTCATTCACTCTTAATCAATATTACCATGAAGAGAATGATGTCCTGGAACTCATGCAACAACAATTACCGAGATGAAAATCCTGGGTCTATTTTTTTAAAAAGGCAGTGAAGGCAGGGCAGAGAGACTGTTGCACATACTTAAAACTAATAAGGACAGGTGAGTGAACACTGGGGATCTTGACACACCTTCCATGGACACCTACCTACCTTATGTGCTCTGGAAGCTTCGACAAGTGAGAACCTGTGTCAGGTTTCACTCACAGGCAATGCAAACTCTGCAATTCAGTCTGTAGTAGGAGGGTAACAAGTTTTCTGAGTAAAGGTTGGATTTCAACCTGTCTGCTTCAGTCTCTAAAATTACAAAAATAATATTTTCCCTCTGAAGACAACTTTGTCTTCCTTTGCCTTATTACTTTTATTTTCTTATTTTGGGAGTAATGGGTTTTTATTAGTCTGAAACCCCACAATGAGCAAAGTACGGGAATAAAATATATGAGGAATATTCAGATTCATAGATCATATACTTGCCATCAAAAGACTTATAATCTAGTAGGGTATATGAGAATGTGCACAGGTACTTTTAGAGAAATACAGGTAAAGGCAGAATAAACTAGGCCAATATGCCTTTTAAAGGGGAACATTGGTGCAATGAATTAAAGAAGGCAACATAAATCTGGGCCAAATAATCTACTAAGAACTTTTTTTTGGTTAGATGCTCTATTCGGTATATGGGAAGCCTACTGAAGACCAGAGGCAAGGAATAATTAACTTATAAGAATAGTAGCTTACATTTGTATATAACTTTGCAGGTATATTTCTTTTTTTATTTTAATAAACTTTATTTTAATAACATTTTTAGATATACAAAACAATTGCAAAGATAGTACAGAACTTTCTCATGTACCTTGTATAGAGTTTTCTCTATTATTAACATCTTACATAATTGTGCTACATTTGTTACAATTAATGAACTGATATTGGTAGATTATTATTAAGTAGAGGCCACACATTATTCAGACTTCCTTAGTTTTTACCTAATGTCCTTTTTCTATGCCACCTTCCCATCAGGATCCCTCACCACATTTAGCTGTCCTGTCCCCGTGGATGTGACAGTCTCTCAGACCGTCCCTGCCTTTGATGACCTTGACAGTTTTGAAGAGTATTAGGCAGGTAATTTTCAGAATGCCCCTCATTTTTTCCCAGATGTTTCCTTAGTGATTAGATTGGAATTATGGGTTTATGGAAGGAAAATCACAGTGGTGAGGTGCTGTTTTTATCACATTGTACCAAACGTGCATATACCAACATGATTTATCACTGTTAACCTTGCTATGCTGGCCTGACATGGAGTTCTCCAGCTTTCTCCACCATAAAGCTATTTTTACCCACCTCTTGCTATACTCAGCTCACTGGAAGAACACTACTAGGCCCAACCATCTGCCAGGACTGGGGATTCGTGCCCCAGCTCCTTGAAAGCTTACCACATAAATTACTTGAAATTCTCCTGCATGAGAGATTTGTCTCCTCTCCCCTAATTGGTTATTATTCAGTCATTAGTTTTTATCAGTATGGAGTCATGGATATTCATTTTAGACATTGCGATAGAATGCAATACTACATTACTTATTTTGATGTTTATTTTTAATTAGTTTATTTTTTAATTGAGCAATTGTGAGTTTTCAGAACAATCATGCACAAAATATAGAGTTCTCATATACTACCCTGTTACCAGTGGGGTATTGGTGTGGGACATTTGTTACAATTCTGTAACTACACACTGCATATTTTAATATTTTAAAGCTGTAACTCTGGGATGTACTCCATGGGATATCTGGTTCCTGGTTTTGTAACCATCTGGGGGTAAGACAAAGATTTTCTGGAGCCTCAGTTTCCTTAATAGGAAGGTCTGCTAAGGTAGATGCAGTGTACAGTTTTCCCTCTTCCTGGGTCTCTGGCTTCTCTGGGATTTTCTTGTTAGTTGTAGTGGAATCCCTGTTCACGGGAGCTTGGATGTCCCCTCTGTTTCCCAGGAGACCTCTCCCAGTTATTTGACATCAGCAGGCCTTTGTCCCAGATTGTCAGCTTCTGTAGATTTTGCACTCCTATTATGGACTCTGGTTGCTTTTTGCATGGAGGGAAAATGCTGGGTGGTTTTCTTTGGAGAGGACTTTCCCAGGTCAGACTTTTCCAACTCAAACAGGGGCAGGAACCATAAAGGGGTCGTAATTGTCCTGGGGCAGGTGTCAGGAAGTGTGCTAAAATCTTAGATGGCTCTCCAGAGCTGAGCTTTCCTGGCATGCCCAGCAAATGCAACCCTTCCTTCAAATAATTTCCCCTGCATCCTTGAGGAACTGCTGTGTTTTTAAAAGTCCACTGCTGTGGCCAATATACAGGAGGGTTGAAACAATACCTGCCTTCAGTGCCAGGGATCCGTGGTCCAAACTCACTTATCAAAAGCCCTGATCAGTGATCAACACACTTCTGTTCTTGGGGAAGAGGAGGTTTGCAACCCTCTCTGTCAGCAGCTGTTAGCCAGGAACTGGACCCCACAGTGTCCTGCCATGTGAGTGGTGGGTGGGCTCCAGTAGTTGCCATGTGAAGAGAGCAATTTTCTGTTCTTTGCCATAATTTATCTGCTTCTTTCTCCTGCTCTTCCTTGGATGCTGTGCAGTGCTTTTCTGGTCTCTGGAAATTTAAAACAGTTGTTGCAGACTGTTCTGGCCTTTTAACTGATGCTTTTGTGAGAGGACTGAGCTCTGGAGTGCCCTACTCTGCCATCCTCCCGGGAAGTCTTGCCACGATAATAATCTTTTTGTTTCTTAATGTATTTCTCTTTAAAGTGTTTGTCATCCCATCATGCTGTAGGCATGGCTGAGAAGAGTAAAGTGACTTCCAAGGCATACACGGTTCAGACTCGAATCTGATGTGACACAAAGTCTGGTAGCCCTGTTTGCATGACCACAGGAAGCATCTCAACTTATGCAAAAATGTTTCTAATATAGGCAAAATTTCTGGACCGGATGGTTTTAGGCTGAAGATGGAAGTATGCTCTAGTAACTGTTTTATTCAATAAATACTAAGCATCCATTGCATATACTGATATTTCAGGGTAACATTGGTACTCATCAGACCTCTGAAACTATTATTGCTTTCCCTGAAATATGTAAAAAAAAAAAAAAGCAGAAGGGGGACAGGATTACTGTTAAGGTTAGGGATTATAAAGAATCAATTTAAGATAATCTTAAGTGGGATTTCCTTTTCTGAAGGCCTGAGATGACATTGCTATATTTCTGAATGACTACTATTTTGTCCAATTTGCAGAATTGCAATCCTTGTCCCTCTGGCTCTTTTTTTTATGGTTTTAAAATCACTGTGGGGTGCACGGGTGGTTCAGTAGGAGACTGATTGCCTTCCATGAGGGAGACCTGGGATCGATTCCTCGGCCATGCTCCACCCCCAAAAAAATTTATAAATAAAATGCTTATCTAGATGGAAACACCTGTATGTTTCTAGTATTTCTAAATTACATCATACTTCCTTTTCCATTTAATTGTGTCTTTTTATAGAACAACAAAGTTTGCTATAATAATGTTTTCTTGATGAATTGGATTACATTCTATACCCATTTTCATTTCAGCTTAGTAAATAGTTTGGAGCAACTACTTAAGTTTAAATTTATCCAGATTATTTATTATTTTCTCAAAGGATTTTCCAAAATTAAACCAGGAATTAGGAAATTTTGTAAGCCTGCATATATGTCATATTATTTTGACATTTCTTTTGCAATAATTTAAAAATGATCTTTCCAAATGTTTCTTTCCAAATTATTTCTACAGTTACTATATCCTTATTCTAGATATCTCTTGAATCATATCTGATTGTTATCTGAGTGCATTATCTTTGTAAGTTCCCAGTTCTGACAAACTTTCCACAATTGCTTTACTTGGAAAAGAAGGACTGGTCCGAAGACTATTGAACACTGGCATGCTTGATTTTGCAGAGCTCTGCAAAAATTATGAGTCTAGAATTCTGTTAAGGATTAATGGAATTTGCTATTATATCCTTCATCCTACAAATCAGTGGACTCTGTTTAAGGAAGAAGTGTTTGGATAAAACATGTCAGTTTCCTATCTAATCCTAATTCCTTGTTCTGAGTTTTACCTGGTGTTTTTTACTGTATTTTCTATTCAACCCTATGCAATTTGCTCATGTTGTTCAATGTGCATTCTCAGAATAGGTATACAATACTTACGGATTCAATGAACTATTAAGATATCATCCATTCTCTCCAACTTTAGCGTTTGGATTTATAATGTTCAAGCATTATTAGAAGTTTATTAAGGTAAATTTTGGTATTTGAACACACACCCTCATAGACTGATAGCATCTATGCTTAAAATGGCTTCGGATTCCCCTCTCTAAGCCTCTGATATACACTCCCAGGCAGGTCCTCACCTCATCTATGCTTGGCCAGTCCACCTCCCCTGGAAGAAACACTATTCTTAAAGGTCTTCCATTCCATTATTGGACAGCTCCAGTTAGTTCAGAAGTCAGTATCCACCTGCATAGATCAGCTCTCACCACAATAATACTGTGTCATGATCACAGTGGTTTACAACAACAAACCTTCGTTTTTGTGTTCCCAAGGTAGATAGGTCACCTGATATATGCTGGGCTCAGCCCTGCTGTAGACTTGAGCTGGTCTGTTGGGGCCTAAAGGGGCAGCAGCTACTGGGGTTAGGTTCTCATGGTGGATTATGGGAGCACGAGAAGCCAACCAAAGCACACAAATGTTCTGAAAGCCTCTTCCTTCATCAGTTTCTTTTCCACCACTCCAGCCTGAGTGCGGGGACATGCACTCTGCACAGTGAGAACACGAGGGAGGGAATATTTGCTGGTCAATAACTCCAAATGGCATGCATCTTAAATCTGACTTGTAATGAAAGAAGTCTTCAAAAGCATCCTCTTTACTTTGCAAAGAAATAAGTTTTGAATCAGAAGGTTTAAATATCTAATTAAGGGCAACATTAAGTAGCAAGGTCGGGAAGGAAACAGATCTACCTGATTCTAATACCCCTATTCTTTGTGTTTTCCCATTGCCACTTTATAGTCGAACTTCCACAATGCATAACATTTTCATAATGAAGGAGGATTTATTTTGGGAATGCACGGCTGGTACAACTTTTGAAAATCAACCAATCAATGTCACCATATCAATAGAGAAAAGCTGAAAAATCATAAGGTCAAGCATTTGGAAAGAACCGAGCATCCATTCATGATTCAAACATTTAGAAAACTGAGAAATAAGTGGAACTTCTTCAATCAGATAAATGAGTTCTACAAAAAAAAAAAAGCAATGTTAATTTAATACTAACAGTGTGACAAAAGAAAGACTATTCTCTCTCACCATTTCTATTTAACATCATATTATTTTTAATATTGGAAAAAAAATGTCATACTTTTCTGATGATTTCTCTTTTACGGTTTACTATGCTTCCCAGTTACCTTCCTCATTCTTTTTCATGTGAATTTTGACTCCCAGCTACTCCCGAAGCATGCTGAAGTCTATTGATGAAACTAAAAATATTTTAAACTAATTCATATACATAATATTCAATGCATGTTCTGACCAATTTAGGGTAGAGGGACAGAGCATACTTCTACATTTCTGACTTCGTGAATAATGTCTTTAAACATGTAGACATATGTGTTTGTTGGTAGAATATGTGCCCATCAATAATGTAAATCTTGTTTTAATTTTACTTGAATTCTTAAAAGTTTTAAGTACTTGAAAGGCACTACTTTTAAACTGCTTCATGATATAAATTACATTATAGAATCAAAGAGCAAGTGATTTCAGAATTCCCTTTTCTTTATCCAGAAGACAGAAATGAAAAAAAAATTTTCTTATTTGGAAAATGGGAAAATGCGGCTTAAGACTGAATTTCTGGGTATAGCTAAATTGGTCCTTCTCACCTAATCTAATTAATTTTATGAGAATCAACCATTTTATAATGTATTTGCTGGTTTTATGTGGACAGTATCTAAATTACAAAATAGTTAACTTTGTATCTCTGTGAGGTAATTCTGGACAGTAGCAAACTCCATTTAGTTTTAAACTTTCTTTCAATTGCATATCACTTTCTTCTTGAAATAATACATCTATAAATGTTCATATTTGTCTTTTTATGCTAACTTATTCAACACATGTTTAACACATTTATTATACATTGAGCTCACCTTGAAGACCTCAAAATATTTAAAAACAATAAAAATATTGATATCTGCCCTCAGTACAATTATAAATTATGCTTAGTGTCAGGATTTACATGATGAATTATGAGCACAGAAAATTTACACATTTCATATATCACAACTGAAAAATATAAAAATCAAAGACACACAGTGAGTCTATCTGTCCTGTAAAGTTCTTTCTTATGAAGAGCTGTATCTAGAGCAGGAATTAATAAAGAAAATTATCGTTGGCTTTAACCCCTGGTCCCAAAACCTCCTCAGCCCCAGTAGCCAACTATCCTTGGCTTGTCCTCAACCCTGTCACTGTCAATGCTTGAACCACCCTGACTCCATCTAGGCTGATGGCTCTAGAAGATGCTCTTCTCAGGAAAGGAATGATAGTTGATCTGAGGTTGGAGAGGACGCCAGTTGGGTTTCTGCCCAAGAAAGAATGAGCCATTGAAATGTTGATGCACATTCCCATGGATGTAAAGGAAAAAATCATCATCATTGTGGGGTCAAAAAGGCACTGCCAACTATTCCATTTACACCTTAGAGCAAGCTAAGATAACTACTCAGTCTTTGCATGTTGGACCAAATGTATTTTAGCCCTTGTTAGTCTATAGTTCACTGCCCTTGTTGGGAGAGGGCAAAACAAGACTCTTTTCTTTTCTAATGGGCATGAGCTTCAAATGTCTCTCTCTTACTGAGCTTTTAATTGCTTTTTAGGTATTCTTAATTTCACCACATCCATATGAAACATTTGAGGCAAACTTTACTATTCCTGCTCTAGATGCAATGCTTCATAAGGAAGAACTTTACAAGATAGATATTCTCATTGTGTGTCTTTGATTTTTTTTATTTTTCAACTGTGATGTATGAAATGTCTAAATTCTCTGTGCTCATAAGTTGTTTGCATTGCCTAAGTATGCCATACTTCTAAAGAATGTTTTTGAACACATGTCTCTGAGTTAATTGAACTGTCCTGTTGTAATATTTTTTTTATGAATGTGATTATTACTAGCTGAAATTCTCAAGCATATTTCAGTTACTATTGGAACATGTTGACCTGAAAGAAAAGTATTTTGCACTATGTAAAATCATTTTGTTAGATACTTAACTTCTAATAAAACTAAAGTAAAAAGAAAAACCCTACAGTTAAATTTAATATGCACCATCTCAAATGTGCCCTGACACATGATGTATAAAATAAAACAATTTATCTCTGGTTTTAATTGCAATTGTAAATTTTTTTTTAACAAGTGATATTAGCATTTTACACTGAAATACAGGACAGTTTGCTTATTTATCTAG
The DNA here is from genome assembly GCF_023851605.1 of Tamandua tetradactyla. Lineage (NCBI taxonomy): Eukaryota > Metazoa > Chordata > Mammalia > Pilosa > Myrmecophagidae > Tamandua > Tamandua tetradactyla. The sequence goes on from NC_135332.1 coordinate 92,959,028, forward strand.
TAGTTCCCATTTGCATTCTTTGAATGTTTTAAGCTATTCTTTTTAAATAGGAATCAGGAATTCAGGGGAAATATTTATTATTTTCCCCAATCAGATAGAAGGCAGCTTATCAATATTTCTGTATTTTTTAGTGACAAATTTGATCATATATTAAGTGGGCAGTTAGTCTTGATTTGAAGCATGAGAAAGTTGTCAATTCTCACTTTCACTTCTGCACAATGTGGGTTGTTTCAAATGCTCTTTGTGCTCTGCCTATTTCTCAAAGCTTAGAGATGTGTGAATCCCCCTGGGAAGTCAACATTCTGACTGCCAGAAAACACAGCCACTGTGTTTACAAGTTATGTAGTTCTCCGCTTGTAAAGTGCTCACATTTAAAACAAACAAACAAACAAACAAACAAACAAGAAAGAGTCTCTAAATCAGCTGTCTAGACAATACCAAAAGCTGCACTTTCAAAAACCTTATCATCTCATCGTTGGGATGTTGAGTTCCTCTATTCGGCATCTTCATTTTGATATATGGTGAAGTTGACATCATGAAAGATTACATTTTGACTCCAATTTCACACAGCCAATTCGTGCTCAAATCAAGACTTATTTTTGGTTTTGTTGACATCAAATTCATCCTATCATTATTTTTCAACATTCGCTTCAAAGGTGGAGTCACAGATATTTTACCAGTGAAAGGGAAAATAATAAGTTGGTTAAGAAATGCAAATAATTGTCATCAGCAATAGTTATTGTTCATTTCACTTACCAACTTGTTTCAGTTATGTCATTCAATTATTAGATCAAGTGAGTGCAGGCCTGATTGTTTCTGGGAGGGTATTTCATAAGTGGAGTTATGTCATTAGTCAGCTAATTGCATCTACTGTTCACTACATCTACAATCAACAAAGGAGATTGCCCTCAGCAATGAGAGGAGTCTCCTCATCCAAATGGTAGGAGGCCTTAAGGGGAGAACTGATAATTTCAGTAGTCAGAAGGAAGAATTTCGATCTTTACATCAACCATCCAACTTCTCCTGAGAAATGGAACAGTATCTTCATAGGTGTTTCCAACTTGTGACTCCTCCTGGGGATCTCAATGTCACCTTCATTGGAGTTTCTAATTTACAGGCTGCCCTATAGAATTCAGGCATGGCAATCCCCATAGATAAGTCCTATAATAAATCCCTTAATATTTTTATATCAATCTATAATTATATCTTTATCTGTATCTGTACCTGTATCTATAACTATAGTATACCTATCCATATCTATATTTATATCTATAGAATCTATAGCTATGTCTATAGCTATCTATCTATAGGAATCTATACCTATACTGTCAGTTATGCTTCCAGAGAACTCTAAATATATGACATTATTAACCGAACATTATACTCACAATATGCAAGGGCTGAAATAAAATATCTAAATGAATTCCCATAAACTTGGAGAGACAGCTATAATTTAGCCCATTTACTGCTGATACTATTAGGCTTGGTCATGATCCCAGACCAATAAGGGGGAGAGGTGTGCGGGGTAAGTGTGTTTCTTTAGTTGTACCCATTTTAACTTTCTGAGGCAATTTGTGAATCCAGGACAGGGAATGGTGGGAATGCATATCAGGAAATATTTCACCTGGACGTGCTCTTTTCTTTTCCTGGGCTGTTAGAATAGTTGAAGCTGGATGGCTCTCAAAAAGACTACAGAGTCTGGAGAATGATCATTGCAGAAATCATAGACTTAAATGTCTTCATGATGGGGCGGGCCGCGGTGGCTCAGCGGGCAAAGTGCTTGCCTGCTATGCCGGAGGACCTCGGTTCGATTCCCGGCCCCAGCCCATGTAACAAAAACGGAGAAACAGAATACAATAAAACAAGAAAATGTTTAAAAATGTTTCCCTTTCTTCCTTCTATCCTTCCTTCCTTCTCTCTGTCTTTCCTTTAAAAAAAAAAAAAAAAAAAAAAAAAAAAATGTCTTCATGATGAAGCAAATTTTCCTACAGTAAGCTAATTTTATCCAGTTTTCTTTATTTAACTACCATTTGCTATGCACTATATCACACACTGAAAAATAAAGTAATATATGGGGCAGGCAGAGCCCTTATCCTCACAGAGCTTCCAATCTATGGAGGGAATCATTACATTGTGTGGAGATAATAAATCCTACAAAGGCCAATGAGACTGTGGAAAGAGAAAATCTCTTTCTACAGTTGGCCATTACACTAAGAGTGGAGGAGATGTAGCCAGTCCTACCTCAAATACTGGGGAGAGGCATTCCACAGAGGAAAAGCAACGCACACACAGTAAGCATGGAAATGGGAAGAGCTTGGCAAGAGATTAAATCTTCCTGGTCAGGAGTTTAAGAATGAAGGGATCAATAAGTTGGAATAGACCATACAGAGAAGCCATACCCAGGTAAGTTTTGAGCAGGTAAGTGACATGCTCTATCATTTGTTGTGGTGACTGTTTTTATTTCTGGTTACTAAATGGCGACTGATGTAAGACGTGCAGTGATGGAATTAGGCCTGTGAGACAGATTTTAAACCTTATACAGTTGTACCTTGGGTAGGGACCTTGCACACTGATGTGGGCAGGTTTGAAATGTGCTCTTGGAGTCAAATACTTAGGATTCTTTGAGTGATTTCATCTGAGGGATGACAATACAGGAAGAATCATGGCATATTCCCAGGTTTTTTATTTGACCAACTTCTTAGATGGGGGCAACTTATTGAAATGGAGAAAACTAGAGTGAGTACAGGTTTTGGGTTGTGGGGTGGAAAGAAGTCATGTATCAGTACCAGGCACATTGGTGTTGGTTACTCTTCCAGGTGGAAATGTCAATGAATCATCTGATATGTGTCTGGAGTTCAGAGAGGTCTGAATGGGAAGATATTCATTTAGAAGTCAGTCATTTATACATGAGATTTCTATTCATGAGAATGGAGACAGAAGATGAGCATCTGGGAAGGAACCTGGTGATGGCTAACCTTGAGGAAGGACAAAGTAAAAGAAACCTGGAAAAGAGACAGGGCCAGTCAGGCCCCCAGAAGGAAAGAGTTGGTATATTCCAGGAGGATTTGCTCCAGAGGGACAAAAAGCAAAATTGTGGGTGGCTGTCAAGGAATGAAGGGGAGAGTGGAAGACCTGGGGTCAGCCAGTTGGGTCTGTCACCACCCCTAGACCATGGGGACAGCAGGCCAGCCACAGGGGCCTACAGCCATCTCTCCAAGGAGTCAGCCCAAGTGAGGGGACCTGGCAAGGGAATGGAAGCACAGGACCCATCCTCATCCTCCCTTCCCCACACTGTGGATGCTTCCCCTGAGTCAAAAACCCTGGAAGTTGAGATTATGAGAGTCTGTTGGTGGAGTCCCTATAGGCCAGTGTCATGGGTGGCAAGGAGAGGGGTGGGGATTGGTCTGCAGCTACCAAAAGAAGATGCAGAGCAAAGAGAACAGGTTATTTTAAATTAAGTCTGTAGAGTTAGTTCTCTATTTTCTTATTTACAAAAGAAATATAGAAAATATCCTTTATATTATCTCACCAGGGTATGATGAGAATTAAATTACCTTAGAAACTGGGATTTGCCTTGAAAAATCCAAAGCCTTCTATGGCCATTAGTGCTGTTACAGCTGATGCCAGGTCTCCCACAGAGCAGAGGAAAACACTGTTTTTGTCGGAAAAACACATCCACGTGGCTGTAGACTCAGTTCATGTCTTGGAAAGTCAGATTCCTGAAAAAAGAAATATTTCAGTACTGCAGAAACACCTCATAAAATTTTTTGAGGTCGTAGCTACTGCTTTCCTCTCCCTTATTTTATGGTCATGCCCACTAGACAAATATTCTGTAATTAAAAAATAAAAAAGATAGAAATGCAGGCCTCAAATCATTTGTGCTATATTTCTTCCTGAGAGTTAAGGATAGATTTTCTGTTAAAATGAAAATGTAGGATTGGAAGATAAGATTGGGAAACTTATGAGGAGCGTTTGTACAGAAAGAGTTGCAGTAATTAGTTTAACATTGGTTTAAATTTACTTTCTATCTCCCCAATACTTGGTAATTAGATGGGTAATTTGTAAGGGAAACCTATCCAAAGAAAGGATCCCATATGGCAAGAAAGAAATAACTAAATGAATGCTATTGCTTCAAATGTAAGTCATTAAATTAGCAAACTACATTCAGAGAGATGTCAAAAAGCTGCATGTGATACATGTGATCTGCAGCTATGCATCAAACTTAGCATTCACCAAATGTTCTCCTTAATAGAAATTATTTTAGGTTGTAATATCTTGTAAGTGTCAAAAGTTGAAGCCAATCTATACATAATCTACTTAGATTAAGAAAGGTGATCCTGTTTATAATTTTAAAATCTGTGTTAAATTTCTATGTAGAATTATGGAGCCAAAATCAAGAATTGAAATAATTAAAATGTATATTTCTTTGTGCACACTCGTACGTATGATGCCTTTAATTTGTGATTCTAATAAAATAACTATTTTCTTAAAATTTTATGTAAAATAACCCCTTATATAATTCAGCAAACCCTATGAAATATTGAGCCAGAGAATAAATGTCAAAGTTTCATTTTTATTATGAAAAGTTCAGAGTACTTCTAGGAACAAAGGCCAATTGATTCCCAAACATTTTTTTCTCTTTCTTAAAAACGAACAAACAAACAAACAAAAAACGTATACAACAAAACAGACAACATCGCATTAACTTTTTAGTAAACACTATTACTCTAAGTGATGCCCATTATTTTTACTGCTCCAAAGAAATCAGAACATTTTTACTCATTCACAATTCATCTACACTGAATATATATATTAAATGTCTTCATCTAGCCTTCTGCCAATGAAAAATGTCTATTATCTGGCTACAGCTCCTCCCATCACTCACTCTTCATGGTGACCAAAAATGATTGCTAGCTCTACCACAAACCCATATGTTGTGGGAAGCCACAGTCACAGTCTTGGTTTCCAAGCCCTTGGCTAAAAGATTCTATAACCTATTTCTGCCATTTCATTTTCAATGTCGTTTTTCTTCTGCCTTCTTTTGATTGACATAGGTTTCTTTTCTAAGCCAAATTTCCCCTCTATCCAGCTGGATAGATTTTTCTCATCACAGAAATCTCCTGCAATGTTACATGTATCGGTTGCTATTTATTTAACAAGATTCATTGGTACAAAGTTCTCATCTGACCTTTTTTCTTAGATTTTGCAGAGAGAAATTTTACTTACTTATGTGGACAGTAATTTTAGTTTTAGCAAAAGCATAATTTAGAGTTTTGAACAAAATACACTGTGAGTGGAACAACTCCGCTGAGCCAGTTGGTGTGGTTCAGAAAAAAATCAAGAAGCAAACTACCTAAAACTACCCAAATAATAACTGCCTACCTCCCAATTGTTTTGTCAACAGATAGAGAGCACAGCTCATTAACCTTTGCTATTTGAGAACTAAGTGTGGGGCAGTGGCGAAGTGAGATGGCCTGTGCAATGCAGTACAGGACTCACTCTGACCTGACTGTCACTCACCTAAGTGACCTCCAGGAGTAAGGTTAACCAGATCCTAACCCAGACAAGCAGTGGTTAACTGTCTCATATAGGCAGTGTGCCCTAACAAGTATTGACTAGCCTGCATCCTTTCCTAGTAGGTGGTGCCTCCCCTAATAGATGCTTCTTGTGTATCTTATTAAAAGATGTGTCCCTGCAGACAGCAAATGCAGGCTTGTATTATGGACTGCTGTATTCCCAAACACTCCAGAAGACAATAATGCTCTAAAAATAGGTTGGGAACAGAATCAGTAAAAATACCATTTTCCTGAGTTAATTTTTGTTTGGGATGTCTTATCTAAAGGACATTTTTTTTCTTATTGTAAAGAGATACCTTTTTTAATGTAAATAAGACTATCACTAATGCTGGCTGTTATGTATCTTTATATTATTTTCCTTCATTACAGGTGTAATTATACAAGTAGTTTTGAGCAATTAAAGTTGGGGTAGTTATGCACAAGATGGTGAGAATGTCATTTGTGTATCACTACAAACTGGAGAGGACTTGAGGGTGCAGAGGTCTGGCAAGAGTGACAAGAAAGAAATGTTCTCCAAAAAGTAAACTATTTTTTCACACAGAAAACCAGATAAAAAGAAACTGGAACATCAACCAAGTGTGAAAATGGCTACTTACTCAGATTGTCACCTTCATCCTTGGCTTGGGTTGGGTTTTTGGAGAGTTGACTGAAAGGGGAGGTGGCTTTAAGATTTTACAGATGAGGTAGGGCTGTGGAGCATGACATTAGAGTCTTACCCTTAAAAGGTATCTCTGATGCCCAATGTTTAATGTTTGAACCTCCACAACTAGATATTTAGTTTGTGGCTTTAGTCAGAGTTTAGGAAGTCAAGGGCCTTGGAACAGCACGTAGGCAAAGGAGATGAGGACAGAGAAGTGGCTTGTGTGTCAGGGCTGAGGTGGGCGAGTGGGCCCAGGTGGCCTCTAAGGGAACCCAGATCAACACCTTCAAGTCCATTGGATGGCCAGACAAAGGCAAACCCCCAACTTGGTTCCCACACCCACCCACACAGGTGCAGACAACGTCTCTCTCTAGGGAGATGACACCAAAATGGAGCAGATTTATCACCCCAATAGGTCTCCTCTTTAAGATTTCTATTCACTCCAGCGAGAGACCACCATAAAATCCAGTCAAGATCATTCTTGAGTGATAAAAGTGCAACAGGTATAGTCAAAGACTAATCACCATTGCTCATGGAGTAGGAAAATGATACTTATTATTAGATCTATTTCTCCATTTGGGTCTTCAAAACAAAAATCATGATGTCATAAAAGTGCAAATATAGCCACAATCAGGTTTTCATATCTCTCATGGTTGTAAATGTGCTACTAAGCATCCAATGACATTTTTTGATCATTCAATATATAAAATATGATTCTCCTTACAATCTAAAATGAAAATTAAATGCACCTAGTCAGCTCTTTCGATTTTTTTGTTTCCTTATTGCCCCGCTACTAAAAATAACAGGCCACGTTCTAGATATGTTTACTAATTGTAAAATCACATTTTCTGATTTATTGTAATTGTGCTTATAAGAAAATGACCTTCAATTTTTGTGTGCCAAAATCCGCCTCTCTATCTGCTGCCCTTGAGATGAAGAACAAGTAAGGACCCAGAACAAGAAAAGGAGAACTAGGAAGACATGCACTTTCCATGATTTGTTTTTAAAATATTATTGAGAAAGTGGATATCAGTGACCTGGAATCCCTAACTCCTTCTATAAGGTTAAAGCTAGATGATGACTTTCGGTTAAACTCCTTCTGTTTTAGCAAAAGAAAACTGAGGCCCTTGAAGCTAGGAAATTGCTGAAGGTTTTGCGTCTAGTTGTGTCAACATTGGAACTCAAAATGTGCTTGAGATTTTAGGGCAGCATTCTCCATGCTGTAAAATAGCGAATACACTGGAGTACAACCGAACTGAACTGAGACTTCATAAGCCGACCTAGGAAACTCATTTTTATGCTTTTTCCTCTTTAGAGAATATATTTTGTCTTACAAACAGCCCTTATATAAAATTGAACTTTTAAGTACCATACTAGATGCTTCACAGTATGTTATTGTTAACAGTGTGTATTCATACACATATATCTTTTTCTTGTATGCTGTGTGGAGGGGTCACATTTCATTATTTTCCCGTGTGAGTATCCTCTTATTGTAACAACACTTGCTGAATTTTTTGTGTGTTGGTTTGTTCTTGTTTGTTTGTCTTTCTTGTTTGTTTGTTTTTTGGGAAGTGCACGGACTGGGAATTGAACCCAGGTCTCCTGCATGGCAGGCACGAATTTTACCACTGAACTACCCTTGCAGCCCCCCACACATAACATTTTAATGATGAAATTCTCTGAAAGCGTTGTCTTACAAAATAAATGCCCAATTAACATTTCTTGACTCTCAGTTTTAATAGTTGCCTAACAAATATTAAACATTGATATTAAACATAAATAATGAATCTAACAAGTATAATGATCTAAAATCAGATGCTACAATCAATTAAGGAGTGAAGATAAAACAATAATTAGTAAACAAAGAAGTGTTTAGTGGGTGGTTAAATTGCATGTCTTATGGCCAATTACCGAAAAATATACATATTTAACTGTTGAAACTGTGACTTTGATCGCAGCTTTTATAGTAATTATCAATAAGAGTTTGAAAAAAAGTCATTCAATTTTTTTTAGTCTAAGTTACACTGTCTTTGAAAGGCGGATGTGTTGACGTCTAAGTGCTTTATAGATTTAAAACGCTCCAGTTCATAGGTCAGGAATAACTCTGTGGGAGACACATACACACATAATGGATAGATCTTCACACATCCCACATTTAATGGAAGGGAGGGACCAAGTCACCAAGTGGAAAGGGCTCTCAAATGAGCCAGTCTTGTCCCACTGTTGTGCCGCTACTCAAGGGCTACATTTTTCTTGGCTGTACTTCCCCTCTGTGAAAGAACACAGATTTGACCCTCCTCTCATTAGATGCAATGAGAAGCTGTTTGTTCTGTTTCAGGCATAGTTGTGAAGGGCTTTCCATGGTACCAGGAGGTGTGTATGTCTGAAAATATTATGTTCCCCAGAAAAGCCATGTTTTAACTCTGATCCAATCTTAATGGGAAAAGTAATTTCTGTTAGTCCTAATTCAATACTGTAGCTTGGAAACTTTCGATGAGATGATCTCCATGGGGATGTGACACACCCAATAGTGGGTGCAATCTTTTGATTATATGGAGATGTGACTTCACCCATTCCAGGTAGATCTTGATTAATTTACTGAAATCCTTTAAAGGAGGAAACATCTTGGAGAAAGTCAGAAATGACAGAACCCTCAGAGTCAATAGAAATGTCACAGCAGAGCTGACACAGATGCAAACGCATGGAGAACAGAGAAACAGATGTTTGGAAATGCTTGGAGCCCGGCATACAACACCATGAGATGCTAAGCAAGCCAGAACCTGGAGAGAGCCAAGGGAAGCCCAGAGATAAAGTCAGCCCTGGAGAAGCAAAGTGAGGAACCCCCACAGGACAGAGACTGAATGCAACGGAGCCCAGGAGCAAGGGACCAGCAGATGCCAGCCACCTGACTTCCCAGCTGACAGAGGGGTTCCTGACCCATCAGCCTTTCTTGAGTGAAGGTAACCTCCTGTTGGTGCCTTAATTTGGACACTTTTACTTTCTTAGAACTGTAAACTTGTAACTTATTAAATTCCCTTTTATAAAAGCCACTCCATTTCTGGTATATCATATTCTGGAAACTTTCAAACTAATACAGGAGGTACAAAGGACTATAGTTTAGTTGGGGAAAGCAAGAGCAGTGCTATCTTGAGGGAAAAAGTGCAGGGATTAGGAAATGTGCTTTCACTCGAAGAACATCTCAGAAACTGTTTATTTTTTTATCAGGAAATTCATTTCCCAAAAAATACTAGCTGTTGGGTTGAGCAAGTATGAAACCCAAGAGAAGCAGGAATCTCACCCACTGCTTCTCGGTGGAGCTGAGCTATGCAGGTTCGAGGGTCCTGTTTCCACAGACTTTACTTCAGGAATCCAGCCAGCCTCTTCCTACTTCAAAATTGTTTCCTATGTAAAGGTTCTTTCTATCCATTGTTGTTTTCCAGGCAACACCATTTTGCAGTAACAATGCCAGCATTAAATATTATATTTAAGATTTACCAGCACTATCAATGAAAATTCTTTTCCCCTTAAAGAAATAATCTCCAAGGTAATGATATAGTCTGCCCTTTTCCATGGGTCACAGGAAATGCAGTGATGCAACCATAAACTGTGGACCCCTGTTGCAGACCTCAAACAGAAGTGTTCTTGCACCCTGACTATGGTTTTCCTGAAATGAAGTTTCCAGTACTGTCCCTTTTCAGCAGAGAAAGAACTTGTAACTGTTACCTGGTAAATAAATAGTAAGGAATCCTTGTACCCCTGCTAATGATAAGGCTTAGCGGATTTCCTAGGAGTAGTACTTTTTAACAGGACAAGCCTTGATTTACTTGCAAGTAAACCACAGTAGCTAACACAGATTGGATGTACACTTGGTACCATCTCCTTGTTGAAATGCATTCTGTGAGTTGACTCATGTGGTTGCATTTACCTCAGGAGTGTTGAACTCCTGCCACAACATTACCCAGGCTCAGGAGAATCCAATGACTTGTTGGTATCACACAATTGCATTCCCATCAAACTGCTAGAAAAAGAACAAAGTTCAACTGGATGTACAAAGCTAATTTTGCATTTGACTTTGAGGGCACCTGAACGTGGCTGGCAGAGGCGTCCCAGGTGGACTATGCACATTCTCAACAGTCTCTTTCTCATTCTTGGCCCTTACCGGGGGCTCTGGCTAGCAGCTTCCAGGCAAAATGAATTGATAAGGAAGGCTGAGCGCTGGGCTCAGAGGGTCAGATGAAAAAGTGTGGGTTTGGGGTGGCGTGGGATATGCAGAGCCAGGTTCAACAGTCAGACATAAAGGGAGGTCCTGGGAGGCAATGGAAAGCGGGGGGGAGGTGAGGTTGGGTAGGTCAGGGGGCCCCGCGGTCGTGGTGAGTAGCTTTCCCGATAGATTCCTTGATATGTTTGTAGTGATGAGGCAGGAGGAAGGCAGCTGTGACACTATTTCACATACACCCTGTGCATCAATCAGCCAGAGCGGGCATGCTCACATTTAAGTCACTTCTTGTGAAGGTACATTCCAGCACCTACCATGTGACAGTGGGTTGGTCCTAACCAGATGAGTTAAAATAATAGATGAAACTGAATGAATAAAGCCCACGTTGATGAATAAGTGACACCACCACCAATTAGATGCCCTCTTCATCTTTAACCATCGCGACCACCCTGGAGGTCCCCAAACCACCTGCTCATGGTGTGTGACATTTTGGCATTTCTGCAAACACCCTCTCAGAATCAAATAAGTAAGAGCCCACACACTAGGATTTGAAATTTCCTTTTGCATATTGTCCAGTTCTTACTGGGGTGGGTTGGGTGTCATGCCAGTTCATACCCATCATTTTCACTACGGTTTTGCAATTTGATTTATATTTTTTGGATCATAGTTTGTAAATCTTGTTTCATATTATTACTTCAGTATAATAGAATTTTTTGCTTAGTGCTTGACATGATTCCCCAGGAAATCAGGGTAATTTGTCTTCCTTCTTTACCATGTGGGTTAGTTTCCTGGTCAAGTAAGTATTGGCTCTATGCATGTCCTTTCCCAGTTCTGTAAGCAGGATGAAATTCAGGGATGTGAGATGCAGGTCCTCTATTTGGATGACTGTATAATCTTGGATACCTGAAGAAATATGGTGACTAGCACCCACATTATTCATTGAGCTCTAAATCCATTTTAAAATAGGGCCTCACAGGGACTTCATTTTCTTCCCATTTATCCACACATACTCATAAGTACTTCCAATTTAGAAAAAAAACAGCTTTAGGTCTCCACTCACTCCTGATTTTTAAAAACAAAATTTATTTCTAAAGTTCAGAAGGAGTAAAAAATGCTTGAATCAAATTGATAAATTCCCATACTTTAAACTCAACCAAAACTAAGCAGAATGTACTTTTTATCTCTGTCCTCCTACCTGATTCATAACAGGTCCTCCCTGAGAGAGGATTTGGTTCTTCCTTCTGTAGAGCTCTAGAATAGTGAGTTCCACTCATCTTCGCATTCTTCAGTCCTAGCAAAAACCTGTGCAGGTAAGGGGGGGCAATCAGACTTCTGAAACAAATTTAGTTCCCTTATTTTCATCATAAAGACTTAAATAACTTCTAACAGCAACAATATGGACTACAAGAGTCTCTGTAGCTTCTGACACCAACAGCAGATAACTGCAGTAACTTCAAATACTTGCAACAACTCATTCAGACTGTAACTACCGAAAATGAGGTTAAAGTCTGCAGGTTTAGGACAATTCTATGCATATTACCAGTCTAAATTCAGGGGCCCAGACCATTTGCACTTTTGACCAACTGGCTACAAATTCAGGGGTATCTTTGAGGTTCAGTAATTCCTGGAATAAGTCGTAAAACTCACTGAAAGGTCTATACAGTAGAGCCTCATTTTAGGCAAACTCAACACATGCAAGTTCAGGTATATTTGTGATTGACAATTGAACAAAAAAGATAGAAATAATTCAAAATTTAAAAAATTATTTCAAAGACTAATTTGGTTTACTTATTGTTACTAGAGTGTATATTTGCCTTATGTGTTAAGAATGTGTGATAGGTATGTTCATATAAGAAATACTTACTAAATAATGGCATTCACTATTATACATGATTTGCAACTTACACAAAGGGGCTTGGAATGTATTGCTGAGGCAAAATGAAGTCTTAGTGTACTTTCAATCATAATTATAGCAAAGTGAAAAAAGGATGAAAATAAAAAATAACCAAAAAAAGAGATGTGTAGGGCAAGGTCTGGGAGAATCCAAAATGCAAGATTCAGTTTCCAATTCATGTGCAAGGAGATGTGTCTTGGAGAAAAGCTCACATGAGTATTGAGTGTCTTGAGTTTACATGTGGTCTCATGTTACAGACATCATTGGTGGAACCAAAACCTACATGGTTAGGCTCAATCTCCAGCCCCCTCCTGGAGATGTCAGGGAGGTGTACTTATCACATGGCTGGTCTTTCTTTTGTGGACAGCAGATGACTGGAAGATTACAGGGGTGGCCAGTCCCACCCTATTGGTGTGGTCCAGGACCCACCATGAATGAAAAATGATACTCCTATCAAGGGGGATTCCAAAAGTGTAGGTTACTTCTCAACATAAAAGGACAAAGATGAACCAACCTCTTTATAACTCTGCACTCATTTTTATTATCTTTGGTAATATGATATTACTTGAGTGAATACATATACCACATGAACTGGCAGTTGTAATATGTTCAAAGTAGATTGATTAAAATGATGGATAAGTGAATAGATGTGTGAAAGGCATATGAACGAATCAATGACTCAAACCCAAATTGAGCTCTATTTCATCATTTAATCATTGCTCCAGCATTTGTTGAGGAACTGCCCACAACAGGTCCAGTTGTGCACAACTAGTGCTGAATAAATGTTAACTCTTGTTCTCTTTCCCTCTTTTCACTAGCCTTTTGATACTTCACCAGTTCAGTGGCAATAATTGTTCATTACTAATGTCCTTGATGCACTGACACAATAAAACTGAATTTCCAAATATCCCAGATAGATAGAATAATGCTCAGAAGAATTTTGAAGCATACTGCATTTTGTTTCTTTTATAATTTCTAGTTAGATCTGGTATATGACATAATATCAGCCATACTAATGCTAGCTTGAAATACAAACAAGACATTATAGCCTCAGTATTTATTGAAAAAATTTAAAACCATCAGTGGCATATGAAGCAAGATAAAACAAGAACTCTCTGACTTTTATTTTCAATTAAAAGCAAGAAACACTGAGCCAATAATCTTTTCTCTGAAATGAAGTCTGGTGCAACACACTGTCATTTATGGCACTCTTCAATATATTAAAATGTTATTATTCTTGTAATATCAGTGACGTCTGCTATGAACATTTTGACACCTATTGTGTTGATAGATTCACATTAAATAAATAGAGGCAGACTACACAGATTTAGCAGTAAGAATAAAATCTTGCTGTCAACTGTAATGAAGTTAGTTAAAGAATGAGGCACTTAGTAAATGATGATGATGGTGATGATGATGGTGGTGATATGATGATGAGGATGAAATACAAAAGCCCGTCTCTTCACGAACAGCTGAATATGCATATAGTGATTGAGACCTGAATATATTTGCTAAAAAAGCAACCTGCTCTTTAATCAGTTTGTTCTCTTTCCAAGAACATCTTGCTCTGATTTTCATGCTTACTCACCTGAACAAACAGAGAATGAATTTAGCAAATGAATAATTTAGGTTATCAGTTGACACTCAAGAGAGTTCCTGCCCTAGACAGCAAGCAACGATCTCTAAAGGACTTTGGAAACTAGATACTCAGGCTCTCTTGGCTTGGACTCCCTTAGGGTCGGTTTTGCTATGGATTTTGATGAGTAAAACCACTGCCCTCCACAAAGGATTCAACTTTTAGAAAGTATAGAATTCTTTTTGTGAAAAATTCTGGCTTTTATAATTTTAAAGACATTTGAAATCAAATATTATATTACACATTTTAGTTTATTTTCTCTTTATTTTCCTATAGGTTATTTAGACTAATTCAGCTAGTATTTTTCTTACTCTGTCTTGAGGTCTTTCATGCTTTTCATTTCATTTATTTTTTCTCTTTTGCAATTTTAATGGAAGTGATGTTATTCTTTTTTTTAACTCTCTTATAAGCACCAAATTTTAATGTCTAAGTCAGTTTTTTGACAAGAAACACTATCAAGAACTTCCCTCAGAAACAAAACAATGATATTTATTCTTCCTAACGTCCAAATTGAAGGTCTACCAAAACCAAAACAGAAAAGCCTGCACAGAAATGAAAAGTAACAAAAATCACATTCTAGGGGTTCAGTGCATTCAGCAGCCTTCACTGGGCTGCCTAAACATCCTTTAGTTGACTTTCAAAAAATAACACCATAGCTCATCAAAATATACATTTTCCATTTGCTTTTTTTAAATTAAAAATAATAATTAAAAAAGAAACTTTAAAGGAATTCACAATCAATTGCCTGACTCATTTCAGTGTCACATACAGTATATAAAGGTCAGGATGGCTATTTGCAGAACACATGATTAGGTGATATTAATCTTCAAGGTTTAGTTTTCTTCCAAACAGTGTAAAATACCCACAACTCCAAGTAAGAAGGAACACAGACGATCTCCTTCGAGAATTCCACGGGACAATACAGGCACCCGAGCTGTTCTTCATAGAACGACAGGGCTTCCGTCAAATTGACACAATTCCCTTGTGTGAAATATTTCCCATCCTGTTTCAATACTTCCATTGAAAGGTCAAGAATCAGTCTGAGAAACTCCCATGTGGAATCTTCTTCCGGAGATGTGGAGATTGGAACAGCTGTCAAATCATTAATTACATAATCAAACTTAATTAATCAAATCATAATTAATCATAATTAATTACATATGCTAACTTTACCTTAGCATAAAAATTAAAATTAAAGTAAGTCAATTTAATATTTTTTTTAATTCAACCTTTATGCCAGATATTTTTGTTCTTCTTTGTCTTAGTTTGCCCGGCTGCTGTGACAAACACCACAAGTGGGTTGGCTTAAACATCAGGAGTTTGTGATCTCACAGTTTTGGAAGTTAAAAGGTTTGCTTTCTCCTTGAATACTACACAGTACTGGTACTGGCTGGCCAATGATCCTTGGGCTTCCTTTCTCATCACATGGCTATATGTCCTCTTATTTCCAGGCCTCTGTGAATTCTGGGTTCCATTTGAGAAGTCTCCAGTAATCTGGATTCTGACCCACCATTTAGCTGGGCCACACCTTAATTAAAAGCTACATCTTCAGGATGTCGTGTTTACAATGGATTCACACCCACAGGGATGCAGATTCTGTCTAATTTGAGGTACATAATTCAACATACCACACTCCCTTTTATTTCTCAGTTCAGTTTTTGTGTTCCTTGCTAACCATGAGTCCACTTTTTTCAGCATGAAATGTTCCGCTCTAAAATAAATGTGGCTTCTATTTCTGATTGAATTCTACTTTACCCAAGTCTCTATTTTATTCTTTATCTTTCTTGCCTCTTTGGGGAGGCAAAAAAAGCATAGTGGGGAATAAAATAGCCCTTAGATTCTGAATGCTTGTGTTGATTCCTTGGTCAAGTTTCCTCCTTATGCCTCAGTTTCTGAATCGGTAAAAAAGGGAATATTTATAGTTTTTAGTTCATAGGACTGTTGTAAAGTTTGTGCACTTATACCTGAAATATACTAAGTGTTTTAGAGATATTAGCTACCATTATTACTTTTCCTGTTCAAAATGGTTTGTTACTTAACACAGTACTTCCATTAAAACACAAATATTACCTCTGAAAATAATTATCTAATTTACTTTTGCTCCAAAAGCAACTAATTTCTGATAAAATATGAGGATCTGTGAAATCATTTTCTTTGCTATACAGGTGTATTTCACATGGACTGCTCTGTATATGCCTAACACATTATAAATGCTCAACAAATATTTGTTTAATGAATATATTGCTAGGAAAGTAGTTATATTACTATTATAGGAAACAGCATTAGAATTTGTGCAAACTTAGTATTGTATCATGCATTTCCCAATAGGGCTTCCTTTCAGTCTTTCTACATATATCAGCAAATATTGCTGGTGCTTTATTTCCTATTTAGAGTGCACTTTGCCAAACACTCCCAGTGATCTTCTCTAACACTCCCTATTGGCCAGGCATTGTTCCAAGAGTTTAATGTATTGTAATCCTCATAATAACCCATGAAGCGAGAACTACTCTGATCTTTATTTCAATGTATTGTAATCCTCATAATAACCCATGAAGCAAGAACTAATCTGATCTTTATTTCCAAATGAGTAAGCTAACACACAGAAAGGTTAAAGGACAGGCCCAAAGTCCCATGGTCAATAAAGTAGAATAGTGACTATCTGGCTTTGGAATTTGTGCCTTTATACTTTGTGATCCAACTCAAATGTAGAGTCCCTGTCCTCAGAGGCTTGCAATCTATTCACATAGTGGTATTGTTCACCATGAAACATAATCATTTGTTGTGCCTTATTTAATCTATTATAAAATGTACTTTTACCTATATAAGCCTATGAAGTTTCTGTGTTTGTTTACTATCTGCTTTACAAATTTGCTTAGTACATATATGTGGTAAAGCAAGGTTTTCATCTGATGGAACTTTCACTTTTCCCCAGTTTTTTTGTTTTTAAATTTTGTCATTTTATTTTAATGTGTAGAATGTATTTAAACTCTAACATGAAAAATGGGGTAAAAATATCCACTAAATGTAATCCTTAACCATTTCTCAATCTTCCTTTCTCATGGCAATGCCTGGTCTTCAGAGTTCAGCTCTTTCTCAGAAATATCTCTTTCAGTTGGAGTCAGAATTGATAGGTGTTAATTATCATGGAAAATGATATTAAAGCAGTAGAAAGTCCCATTAAGCAGAATTAATCACTAGGTCGACATTTAACTGAAAGATTTTAAGCAAATCATAAGATGACATGCACATGTATGTATTACTATTGACATTTATAGTTAAATGATCATCAAAGTAATCTGCATTAATTGCATCTACCTCACTGTTCCGAAGAAGTGAACCAACCCTTCCTTCTATATAGATACAGTAGTGAAGATATAGTCTTCCTTATTTTTACCCTCATGCTCATTCCTCATTGGATCAAAGGATCACCCTACTCATCTTACAAGCCCAAGTATACTTTCTTAGTGTCTGGTGAACATTCTTTGTTTTCTTTGCAGAGATGCCATGATAATTGCTATATATATATATATATATATATATATATATATATATATATATATATATATATATATATACACCTCTATATACCTGTTTGAATGGAAGCAAAGCAGAATGAATATGTTTTTTGTTTTTTGTTTGTTTGTTTGTTTGGTCTGGGTTCAAGCCTTGCCACATATTTCATTGAATTTGATGATTTGAATTATAGTCAAAATGTGTTTGATATTTTACAAAATGCCATTCGGTAGCTTTAGACTTTGAACCCCCACCCCACAGTCCACTCCAATCATGCCATCCCTTTTGTCTCAAGGATAAGCCTTTTGACTCTTTTACTTTTGCTTCCTGTGACTTGAGAGGCAACAGTCCAACAACATTTTTTTCCAAGAATGTGGAGGTATTGCCTGACATTCCACTGGTCCTTTATTCCCCCATTTTCATAAGTGCTTGAAATGAAGAGTTCAGAGTTTAGTATGTCAACTAAAAAGATATGAATCAAATCAAATATAATCTTTGCCCTGAAAGGACTTATATTTCTCAGGTTACTATGAGCAGAAGGTGTTCTCTTATTCAGAGGTGATAATGTCAAGCAGCTTCATTGAGAAGGTTATATTTTAACCAGATCTTGAAGAAAAATGAAGACTTTAAAATCATTGTGAGAACCTTCCAGGCAGATGAGAAAGTCTTTACGTCATTCAGTTCAATCACAGTTACCTAATATTTGCTATGCTCTAATGCTACAGAGCAATGGAAAACAAGGTCATTCAGGTTACAGTTGAGAATGATAGGAAATCTCTAGGAAGAAGTCAATGTCAAAATGGAAGACCACAAAACTATGCTGAACTGAGAACTGGTGGGGCCTGAGGGGCAAGTAGAGGAATGTGGATAAAATCTGGAGGAACGGAAAATGGAGTAGGATTTTCTGATTGTAGATCTTTGGAAATAATAATTTAGGAAGAGTGTATAAAACGGATTGGAGGCATGGGTAAAAGAAATTAGGGTGATAGCACATCCAGATCAAGACAACTAACGCATTGATGATTTATATGTGCGTTGCTTAACTCAAGGTGCTGTGCTTTAATGAGGTAGTAAAACTAATTTTCTTATGAAGTTCAGGTTACTTTTTAAATTTGATTATGAGTCTGTGAGAACTCAGACTGATTCATTAATGCAATGAGTCTTAACCTTGGATTTGCTTCACTGTAAGACTCCATTAGGTATTTCTGGAGAGTTTTATAATATAAGAATATTCTCTAAATAAATTTATTTGAAGTCACTTAGTTTTTTAAATTATATTCAATTCGTATGTTACTTCTATGGGGTGCGTTAAATAGATCAATTACCAAACCAATGATGTTAGTTGGTTTGGTGTCTGTTCCAGGTATATAAAATTTGAGAAGCTTCTCTTTCCTCAGTACACAGTCACACTCCAGATACTTCCCATGACACATATACTGATACATGCTACTATCTGACAATAGAACAAAGGGCCCTCCATGGTTTTTTAGCTTGTTGTGATACTGAATACTAACAAAACTGTCTGTGGTTTTCTTTTCTCATCTTCATTCTTTAAATCAAATTGCAGTTATGCACAGTGCTTCAAGGGAACATTTAGACCTTTGGGTTGAGGAGTAAAATGTCTAGTCTGGTTGACTTCTGACTATTAAAGGGTTTCAGTGATTTCAAAACTCCAGCAGCATCTCTGTATCTTTCTATTTAGACTTCTTTTAAGAGGTTCTATGGGTATATTCATTAAGCAATTGCCAGCATCAACAAACAGTCAATGCTGTTTATGTCCCATGGGGAGTGCTGCAGAGACAGGCACTCAAGCATGTCGCATTCCTTCAGGGATGCATGCACGCACTTCTGTAGAATCCAACCTTTGGTGACTCTCTGATCAGAGCTTGACACTCATCTCAGGACAGACAGTTGTTTTAGATGATTGTTTCTGTACTGGAGCTCTCAAAATAATCGATAGCACATTATCCATTTCATTGCAGAAACAAACATTTGTACTCTCGGAGTCCAAATTATATTCAGATATTTTTCTTTTTGTATTCCATTTGATCCTTGCCTGAGCTGAGGAAGAGGAATCTTATGACTTACGCAGTTATAACCATCTAAGGAGAATTCTAGAGAAGAAACATTTCTGCCGTCACAGATTTTAAAGCTATTGAAGCTGGCAGGTAGCTTGATTTTTAAAGCTAGTGACCCCTGTCCTCACAGCTTAACCAGTTGGTAGCTGTGGTTGTAGAGTGATATCAGGTCTTAGCAGAGAACCTGAGAAAGCAAGTGGTAGTGTGGCTGTATAAGTGACTAAACTCCACATTGGCTTCAAGTAAAGGGACTTGCATGGTCCAGGGACCATAAGTCACTTCTTCAATATTTTGTTTTGGCTTTTGCAAGATATGCATCAATGTATTTTAAATAATTAAAAATAATTCATGCATAATATAAAGATGTGCACCAAAGCAGATCATGGAAAATTTTCCTGTCAATATATTTAGCATAGATCACATTTTAATTTCACCTAGAACTTTAGAATGAAATAGAAATAGAGAGGTAGAGAAAGGAATATTTGGAGAAAATAAAACTGAAAACAACAATAATTCTGACCCCATTTGATAATCTATACAGCATTTATTTTAACAAAATGATATTGCTGCATTTATTGTAGTAACAACTTTAGGTTCTGAGTTTCAATTCAAATTAAATAAGAGAAGATTCTTGGTGTTCTGTACATTTCCATCTTAAGATGCAGGAAAGCATGTCATCATTTAACCACATACTCCAAATTTCATCTGGTTAGACTCTGTAGCAAAAGGATCCTTTCTTCTTTAAATGCATTAAGATTGTTTGTCAGCTCAAGTTTTCTTCTTTGGTTTTACTAAGAAGTGATCTGGTTTTCAAAGTGAATGAATGTAGCTTCTATAACTTTCCTTATATCCAGCAGTTTTTAAGCACTGAAGAGTCTAATGGATTTTAGGTATAACGATATTTAAGTAGTTTGACAAGTCTTAAGCTTCACGAATCCGTGAAGAATTCTATTTAGAATTCTTAACAGAAAAAGTGCAAATCAACCAGCTATCTTTTGCTTCCTATCTAGAAGCACAGGTCATAGCTGGCCTCATTCCTGTCTAGAAACATATGTCCATGGGTATGCCATAAAAATTATAGACTGTTAATATCAGTTACTGAAAATCACCTTAGATGGTTGCTCTTTTCCAACTGGAGGTCAATGCAGTACAACCACAGCCACAATTTTAATTATTGAGCACTAAGTTTTACATAGCTTTCCATATTGTATGGAGTGTTTAATATATTTTATTAGCTTCTTCTCAAGTCTATGAGAAGCTACAGAAAACACAGAATGTAGAATACAGAAAATATTATGAAAACACCTATACAGAAGAGGAATACATATTACTCACGAGAGGTGAAATTATCCTCAGGTTTTCTAATATCAAATCCCTTGCTCTTGGGAATATTGCTTGGGATGCGTGCACGATAGGGGATTTATTTTTTTCTGTTTTTGGCATCAGTGAGCTAGAGCCCTGGCCTGGGCTTTCAGAGTATAATCCTCCCTTGCCAGATCAGTGCATTTCTAGCTGCATAACTTCCTGGTTCCTTTCCATCAACTGCAAAATGAAGGCTTTGAATTAGGTAATTATAAGGATGTTCAGCTATAAAATTCAGTGACTCTAAAATTAAAATCTTTTAGAAAGAATCTTAGTCTCTAGAAATAAATTTTATTGATGAAACTTTCCCAGAATGTATTCTGAAAATATCAGTTTCAGGTATGCTTATATATATATTTTTTCTTTTCTTTTTTTTTTGTTTACATATATTTCATCAGAAAAGAGTTTTGCACAGCGTGAAGTTAGAAAAAACACGTGGAGAATGAACATGTTCCAGGCTTTCTTTACAGTGACACTTCTTGGGGTTGATGTTCCGAAGAATGTTCCCTGGGAAAAGCTGTTACATCCAATATATTCCAAAGTATTCAGCAATTCTTGATTAGTAGTCTATCCATACCCTGTCTATAACCAACATTGATTTTGAGGTAGCTAAAGATTGTGAATTAAAAGGTGTATTTCTTGAAATACCACTTAAAGAAGATACCTACTAAATATAACTACAAACATAAAATTCAGTATGTCTTCACTAATAGTTATAGCAGGTGCCAAGATTATTAAGGGCCATGCCAACATTTTTAATTCTTCTTTATTTACAGTAGTGTTGAAGGAAATGATTATTTAAAAATCCCGTACTCAGTTTAACTCAGTGTGTTTGTTGATGCTGGCCCCTCATAAACCTATTCGACTGAATTTCTTACCATTCATTTTTCAGTGACTCCACACAGTACTCAGCAGCAGTGGCCTATAAGAGTGTTGTAACTGTGCTGGGTTGTGGACTTGGTAAACAGTCTCTAGCCTATTGCAGAGATACCTGATATTGTTTCTTCTTCTTGCTATTTTCAGTCTGAGAGCTCCATGAAGTTGATCTGAATGCTTTTGGCATGCACAGGCTTTGCAAAGATAGTACCTTTAATAATCACAACAAATAGTTTCTCTGTACAAATAAATCAAAGGCTGTCTACAAGAAGGGGATGATTTCTATCAGATTAACAAAACACTTATCCACTTTTAAAACACCACCATAATTGTGTGACTACAACACTTACAAAAGCATGTTTACAGGTGGAACGATTCCATTTGCTATATATATATATATGCATATATATATATATATGCATATATATAGAACAATTTTTCATTTGTTTATGACAAATTAATAGGCTTAAAATTTGTTGCATTGCCTGCTTTCAACGTTTTTTCCCCTTTTCAAATTTTTTTTCTCATTTTGGTGGTGAGGTAAATGGAATTGCATTTTATTTATTTTCAAGTCACAACTCCTTTTACAAATTATATTTGATCCCTGAGGTCTTTATTCTTTTTTTATGTCAAAAATTGATATGGATAAAGAATTAGAAAGACCTGCACCCTTTCTTGACAGCCATTATTATCTTTCAAGATTTACATTGCAGTTTACTAAAAAGAAATGCTCATCCAGAGCATTTCAATAAGTTGCAATTAGTGGCAAATTTAATTAGATGGTACAACTTTTTCTTGGGCGTGGGGTGGATGCTCTTTAGAGTGCTTAAAGAAAAACGAAGCTTTATTTGAAAGCTCAGTGTGTGAATATGTATGTGGGAAAGAGAAAAGAATGGAAAGAGAAGCTTTCTCTATTTTCATAAATGAAAGTTTACACAAAATTATTTTAGTTAAACACCTTTGATACAGACGGAAAACATTGGATGGTAAACCATTCACATATTCTCCATATTTCACCATTTTTATGTTTATTCTACACTCTATTCCTCATCTTATGAAACTTAAATACAAGTGTGTGTGTGTTTGGGAAGTATGAGAGGCAGGTATTAAGCAAATAGAGGAAAAATAAATATAAGGCTGGTAAATATTATGCAGAAAATTGTAAAATGTCATGAAGAAAAGAAGAGTAATGGTTAAACTTGCTCAGGGAATCCTTCTTTGAAGGGGGAAAACATAAGCAGAGAACTAAGCACAGAACTAAGCAGGCTGCATGAAGATTAGCCTGAGAGTTCTCTAAGAAAAACCTAGAACAGAGTTCCTAGGTTTGGAAATGGCCTGGCAGGTCAGAGGCACTAATCCAAGGTCCTTTTGGGGTGAGAAGGAAGGAGAAAGGACAGGGAATTATGGCGTGATCATGTGGGGGAATTTACAACCAAGGAGTCTCTACTTGATTCGAAGTACAATAGGGAGCTACTAGTGGGTTTGAAGCAAGAGTAAGGGACATGGTTTCATTGGTTTTGGAAACATCACTGTGGCTACTGTGAGAAAAGGAACTGAAGGTCATAAGAACGCTCAGAGACTCCAAGATGGGTTATTTTCCAAAATCTATGGAACAGATGCTGGTGATCTGGACACAAGAAGTGGTAATGAACAAAAGTGAATGTAATTTGGGCTTTGATCCCGTGATTTAATAACAAGATAGAGGAAGACACAGTCATTCCAATCCACCCAATTCAAAGAGAAAAGAAAAAACTTGAAACAAAAGATGCGGGTGGGCAGTGGACAGTGCAGAGGGGGTTTATAGGAAAGAACTCTTCCACTGAGAAGCATAGATAAAAGTATTGGAAGGCAGCAATCATAATGAGACAGGATTTATAAAAACCAGCATATGGTTGAGAATGAAGCATGATTAAATCTTGAATTATGCTCACCCATGTGTTTTATTTTCTTCAGAAATAAAAGCATAAATGTCAAATAAATCAGCTGAGAAACTATACGGGCGGTGTTTTTTCTTCACTCTCACTTTGACCGTAGAGCCAGAAGGTAATACAGTGGCTTCCCCCACCCCTTTGGTGTGTGAGAAAGCTCTTCCAGGGAGGGTGCACAATACGTGCAAGACCACATGGGCAGTCACAGAAACACCGACCCTGGAGGCTGATCCTTCTCATACCGGAGCAGCGTGCTGAATAATTATATCTCACTGATTTTTATACGGAAATCTTACTTTTAGAGTCTGAAAACAGAGACATTTCAAAAGAAGTGTCACAGAGCAGGAGAATGAGAGGTGTGTGAAGAGTCTGGGGATGGTCCAGACATGGTCCAGACATTGACCTGGGCATTGATGCAGGCACTGGTCTGGGGCTTGGTTGAAGCATGGTCTGGACATGGGTCCAGGCTCGGTCTAGTCATAGCCCAGGCACTGTAATGGGCATTGGTGCAGACATGGTCTGGGCGTGGTCCAGGGATTGTTATAAGCACTGGTCTGAGTATGGTCTGGCATGGTCCGGGTATTGTGCTGATATTGGCCTGGTTATGATCTGAGAATGGTGGGTACTGGGGCATGGTCTGTGTTTTAGCTTGCTAAAGCTGCCAGAATGCAATATATCAGAAATTGGCTTTTTAAAAGGTTTATTAAGTTAAAAGTTTGCAGTTCTAAGGCCATAAAAATGTCCCAGCTAAGGTGTCTAGAGAAAGATACCTTGACTCTAGAAAAGCCAGTGGTGTATGGAACACTCTGCCAACTGGTAAGGCACGTGGCTGGCATCTGCTGGTCCTTTGGCTTCTGGTTTCTTTCTGCATCTCCAACATATCTGTGCCAGCTCTCAGCTTTTTCCAAATGGATCCTTCTTAAAGGACTCCGGTAAGTGGATTAAGACCTACCTTGAAGAGGCAGCGTTCCATCTCCATGGAAACCACCTAATTAAAAGGCCCCATCCCAAACAATAAGTCTGCTCCCACAAGATTACATTAGGAAAAGGCCATGGCTCTTCTGGAGTGCATAACAGTTTCAAACGAGCACAGTCTGGCACTGATCTGGGCGTTGGTCCAGGCATTGGTCCAGGTATGGTCTGGGTACTGGTAGGGGTATGGTCTGGTCACTGGTGTGAGTAAGGTGCAGGCTTTGATCTGGGCATTGGTCCAGGCACTGGTCCAGGTTTGGTCCAGATATGGTCTTCACACAGGTCGGAGTATGGTCTAGGCATTGATCTGGGCTTTGGGAGGGCGATGGTCCTGGCATTGTAGGCCTGGTCCCAGCATATATTCTGGGTATTGGTCTGGGCATTGGTCTGGGTACGGTCTGAGCATTGGTCTGTGTACATTGGGCACAGGCATTAGCCCTGTCATTGTTCTGCGTGTGGGTCAGGCACTGGCTCATGTATGATCTGGGTAGGGTCCGGGCATTGGTCCTTGAGAGTAAACTTGCTCTGGAATCCTTCTATGATTGCTTAACTTTTCAAGAGGAACCAAAAACATTTCCTGAGACTCTGCTTTTGTCATCACAATTGTCTCTGCTACCTCAAATATCTCACCTTTGGGTAACTTTCCCATCCCACTCCTTGGACCGCTGATTGCTCGGTGACAACCCTTGTTCCCCAAATCACTATTTCCTCCCCACATGTGGAGGGTCAGGTGTTCTCTTGGAGTGCAGTTGGAATTGTTGTTCTGGGTGATGCCATGGCTTGTATGTGCATTTATTTCTATTACTTGTCTCTTCTTGGGTCAAATTCCACATTTTCAGACCATAGGTGCTAACTCCATGTGCACTCAGGTGAATTCTATTAAGTGGCCATTCAGACCAGTGACAATGAGACAGTGTCTAGGTTAGAAGCCTCTCTCTCTCTCCACTGACTCCTTAAGGGTTTATTTTTTGGTATGGGCGGGATCCAGAAATTGAACTTGGGTCTCCAGCATGACAGGTGAGAATTCTGCCACTGAGCCATGGTTACACCTCCTTGATTTCTTAAGTTTTGAATTTGAGGTACCTTCCCTTGTCCCACTATTGATCACATCATGGATAGGATGTGGGAAAGGGATACTCATAAAGGGTGTTATTAAAAGGTAGAGAAAGTTAGAAGATAAAGGGAGCCAGGTTTTGAGGTAGAGACACAGTGGCAAGAAGCTTACTTTGGAGTTGAGAAGATGTTGACTTTGCTTCCCAGAAAGCTGGTTACTAGCTTTGCCACCTTGGACAGGTGAATTCTTTTCAGCCTTAATATTTATATCTTCAGAATGGAAAATACTACTATGCTACCTTATGAAGATGCTGGTGGATTTGCTACATTAGTGTGTGTAAAATGCTTTGCACATTGCCTGATGCCGGACCAGCTCAGGAACTGTTCATTTCCACTGGGTATAAGTTGTTCTTTGGATTACAAGTTTCCCTTCTTCAAAGACCTTTCTTTTCTTTTTTCTGCAAGGTAAAGAGAATCTGGGAGAAAAAGAGTATTTGAAACAACTAGGCAGATAAGTTTGACTAGATTTAATGCATTAAAATGAAATAGGAAGAGAGAGAGAAATAGGAGGAGAAAGAGGAGAAGGAAAATAAGGAGGAGGGGCAGGAAGAGGAGGAAGAGAATGGAAGGGAAGGGAAGGGAATGAAGGGGATAGAAAGGGAAGAGAAAGGAATCAAAGCTGCAGTTGTATGAGATGTGAGATAGAAGCTAATAAAAGATCAAACAGGACTAAAAGAAAGTGAAGCAAATAAAGTAAAATGTAGTCAAAGGCAGAACTCAGTGAATAAAAATACAGTTATATACAGAGAAGCACATCTATTGTGGAGTCGCCTGATTTTAGAACCACTTCAGTGACATTCATTCATGGCCATAATCATTAAAGGGGCTCTGGTGCCTGTTATAAGATGCACTGGCTTAATTTTTGCAACCCATGAACAAATTATTGTTTTTATAGTAGAGACCTATGTTTCATTTATTAGTTCATTGGGAAATGTGAGGAAGCTATATAAAAACCCAGAAACATTCAAATGAATTAATAATAAGAAGGAGAATTTGAAGGGGAAGGTGAGAAACCCAAGGAAACAGAAGAAGCAGAGATAGTAGAAAGAGGAGGAGGAAAGAGAAGAGAAGGAAAGGAGAATCAATGGGGTGGGAAGGAATAATAATTATGGCTATTGTGCTGGTTTAAAAGGAGGTATAGCCTCTAGAATAGTCATGTTTTAATCAAAATCCCATTTCATAAAGGCAGAATAATCCCTATTCAATATTGTATGTTTGAAAGTGTAATCAGATCATCTCCCTGGAGATGTGATGTAAACAAGAATGGTTGTTAAGCTGGATTAGGTGACAACATGTCTCCATCCATTTGGTTGAGTCTTGATAAGTTTCTGGAGTCCTATAAAAGAGGAAACATTTTGGAGAATGAAGGAGATTCAGAGAGCAGAGCAGAACCACATAGCCATGAGAAGCAGAGTCCACCAGCCAGCAAACTTTGGAAATGAAGAAGGAAAATGCCTCCCGGGAAGCTTCATGAAACAGGAAGCCAGGAGAAGAAGCAAGCAGATGATGCTGTGTTCGCTATGTGCCCTTCCAGATGAGAGAGGAACCCTGACCGTGTTCACCATGTGCCTTTTCAGATGAGAGAAACTGTGACTGTGTTCGGCATGTCCCTTCTCACTTGAGAAAGAAACCCTGAACTTCATCGGCCTTCTTGAACCAAGGTATCCTTCCCTGGATGCCTTAGATTGGACATTTCTATAGACTTGTTTAATTGGGACATTTTCTCGGCCTTAGAACTGTAAACTAGCAACTTATTAAATTCCCCTTTTAAAGCCATTCCAATTCTGGTATATTGCATTCCGGCAGTAGCAAACTAGAACAGCTATTGAGTTTTCAGAGTTAGACACAGACTTGCTATTTCTGCTCCATTATCCTGCAGCAGTCCAGTACACCAGGTTTTATATTTGCCCTCATGTTTCAAATCAGGAAAGTGAGGTTTAAGATGCAATGTGACACATGCACTGTCTCCCAGTTATTAAGTGACAGTCAGGATTCAATCCTGGCTGTGCCTGACCCCAAGTTCATTTTTGCTTACTGCAATATTAATGAGAAATTGCAAAGTGATATTTTATAATTAAAAGTCAACTTTCTCCATGAGAGTAAAATCACAGGCCTTAGAGAAGAGAGATAGAACATAGGCATTCTTTTGACAACCTGAAAATCACTCTATTTGTATATACATTAGAATTTTTATTCTGCAATATGCTAGAGAAAAATAAGTAAGTTTTGGAATTTAGCTAAAACGCAGGGGATGATTGCCCCTCACGTCATCTTGTAAATGGTCCTGTGCTGGTTTGAAAGGATGTATGTCCCCTAGAAAAACCATGTTTTAATCCTAATCCCATTTTGTAAAGGTTGCTGTTTCTTCTAATCCCTATTCCATATTGCATGTTTGAAACTGCTAATTAGATCATCTCCCTGGAGATTTAATCAAGAGTGCTTGTTAAAATGGATTAGCTGGAGGCGTGTCTCCACTCATTTGGGTGGGTTTTAATTAGTTTCTGAAGTCCTATAAAAGAGGAAACATTTTGGAGAATGAAAGAGATTGAGAGAGAGCAGAGCAGAAGGACTCAGCCACGAGAAGCAGAGTCCACCAGCCAGTGACCTTTGGAGATGAAGAAGGAAAACACCTCCCAGGGAGCTTATGAAACAGGAAGCCAGGAGAAGAAGCTAGCACATGATGATGCGTTCTCCATGCACCCTTCCAGATGACAGAGAAACTCTGACTGTTTACCATGTGCATTCTCACTTGAGAGAGAAACTCTGAACTTCATCGCCTTTCTTGAACCAAGGTATCTTTCCCGGGATGCCTTAGATTGGACATTTCTATAGACTTGCTTTAATTGGAACATTTTCTCAGCCTTAGAACTGTAAACTAGCAACTTATCAAATTCCGCTTTTTAAAAGCCTTCTGTTTCTGGTATATTGCATTCTGGCAGCCAGCAAACCAGAACAGGGCCTAACGCAGTTCAAATGTAGGGTCTTCAGGATCTCACCAAGTCACCCAGATGTGCTAGTCCAGGACTCCTGGGGCTGCCTCCACCCCCACTGACCAGCACCCAGGCACGCACCCACTCACGGAGGCTCCCCACCTGACTCCAGCTCACATTTTCCATTCTCATCTCCATTCTACCACGGCTGTGTTCACAGGCTATTTCCTCCACCACTCCTAGGCGCTCTTTGGAATGCCTGACTCATCTCACATGCCCAAACCAACTGTTGCCCTCATAATCAAGATACTGTCATTTTTGATGCTTTTCTATTTTCTCTTTCATAAGCGTTGTTCCTTCTGCCCCACCCTTCTGCTCATCCATGTCCTCCAATCCCCAGTTCACTCGCTCACTAAGCCCTGACTTGGTCTGGGCTGGTACCGAGAACTTGGCACTTCAGGTGGCACAGGATCGTTGGTTGTTTAAGGGCCTGTCTCCCACTGGGCTGTGAGCACTATGTGGGCAGGGCCCATGCCTCTCCCCTTCCTTGCTGACCTGCATGTGGAGGCTCTCAGTGCATCCTGGTTGCAAGATGAGTGAGAAGGTGAGCTGTGTCAGTACCCACACCCAGTGAGGATGCAGGTGTTTTTATACCCACGTGTGGAGAGACAGCCAGTCCTCAGATGCACCTGGTATCTGTCTTCATACTATTTCTTTGTGGAATCTTCTATGGGGTATGAAAAAAAAAATAGCCAATCCCAGACAAAAGGCACAGAATTCTCTGTAGTTTTGTTTGACAGACAACATTTCCTGTGACCAAGGAGAAAGGGGGCTGTGAACCTCTGAAATACAGAGATGAAACAAGTGAAGGGGGAAATAAAACACCAGGAAGTTTTTTTAACTTTTTTTTTTTCCTTCAGTTATTTGCTTTGGACAAATGCACAGGGCACCTACATTTTCTAGAAAATCATCTCAATTCTCATTTCTATTTACTGTTGCCCCATGAGCGTTGCCTTAGATCTTAAATTACTTTTGTTTCGTTTCTTCTGTATTTTAACTATGGCATATTTGATGCTGTAAAGAAAT
This sequence comes from Tamandua tetradactyla, assembly GCF_023851605.1. Taxonomy (NCBI): domain Eukaryota; kingdom Metazoa; phylum Chordata; class Mammalia; order Pilosa; family Myrmecophagidae; genus Tamandua; species Tamandua tetradactyla. Next base: position 92,988,848 of record NC_135332.1, read on the forward strand.
GAAAGATTTGGACAAAGCGATACCCACCATCACCCTACTCCGAAGCTGGCTGCTCCCTTTGCTCTTGAGTTTCACAGACGCCTCAGTCCCACGTTTCACTCTGAATAATTCCTTCATCCTCAGTCCCAGAGCTCCAAGGGGTTCTTGCCCCTGAGACAGGCCCCTGCTGCGCTCAGCCCAGGTCCCCCATCCTCACAGCCTTCCTGCTCAGCAACACATGGGACATAGGGTATTGATTCCTATAAAGACCGTGTTATAAATTACACCTGGATGGGAAAAATTAAAATTTAATTCTGGGTAGTTTGGCAATGTGGTCCCATGGTTTGGATTGAGAAATTAAAAATGCATTATAAAGCACTTAAGCTAAATGCATTCCTCAGCCTTAAAAAAACAATATTAACCCTAACTTTTGCTACAGAGTTCATTCACAATTTGTACACTCTTGAGGTTCACATACCTGTTTTTCCTACTTGTGTTTGAGAAAGTATATATACACATGCATATATGTGTGTGTGTGTGTTTTCTTAGAGAAGAACCACCTTTCTAAAAATAGAACACTTCCCAGCCCATCAGTCCTGGGACTTCTGTAAGATGGGGAGAGCAACGGTTTAATGTTTAGAAAGCTGAACAGATGCTGGCAAGGATCTAACTTCTGTATGGGCTGGGGTTCTGGTCCATGCTGAAATAAGTCTCCTGGCAGCCAGGCTGTTAATCTTGGGAAAATGAGAGGGTAGACTAAAAAGGAAGTTTCTATGCACAAAGTACAAACAGTACTACATGAAATAAACTTGGAGATAATAGCAGCAAAAAAAGGAAGAAAGGGAGAGAGGAAAAACATAAAGTGGCATCCAAGACCCCACAGGAAACTCATAATTAGAGGAAGCCCAAACATAGAAATGCGAATTCAGAGCACTGAGTCCTTGTGGATTGGGTTCAAAACCAATGTCCATTATACTGATGTACCATAAAAGTTATAGTTTTGTTTAGCTTGGAGGCAGACTAGGCTGGAACGACAGAGTCTGGACTCTATGACACCTGGGTTTAAAATATTGTAGGCTTGTTACAATGGGTTGTTGTTTATAATCCATTAGGACGGGGCAAAGATGGCCCATGCCATTTGTCCTGCATGTGGATTAGTTGTTCACTCGTCTGCCACCACTAGGTCAATACCACCTGAGGAAAGAGCACATGGTTACTTTACCAGTGCATCCTGCTACATTAAATGAATTAAATTGAATAGTTTTATCTTTTTAATGTCATTAAGAATAGCTAAAATAATATTCAATCCTTTTGCATATATGAAGTCTTGTTCTATTACGTCAAGCTGCATAAACATTTTCTTTCAAATGAGAAATACTGTACATTATTTCTAGTTATTTTGAATAATACAAAACTAACAAGACCTGCCCTCATTGAACTTTCACATAATTTTCTGTAAAAAAATAAGAAAATGGAATGCCACCTTTACAGTACCTTTGCAGTTTATCTTAATTGGGACATGAATATTATATATAGTTTAGCACAAATCTTTTTCCAATAAAATAACCAGTGGATAATATAATCAATGGTGAAAATAATAGCTTTAAAAATAAAAGTCTTTGAAAGACGATTAAGTCTCTCAAAATCACCTGATGTCCATCAGAGTCTCATGTCTCCTACAAGTTAAAGAACATCATCTTTTCAGTTCCACCTGAAATAATATATAAAAGCAAAATAATATGTGCATTCTGGAGAGTTACCAGATAATTATGTCAGGTCTTTCAACCATATCATGCAGGGGAACGGAAAAAAATAATAAATTCTTTGCTGCTGCTGAGCTACTCCCATAGTTAGTATTTGAACGCTCAATTTTGTGTGTTCAAAACATTTTTTGGGGTCAAGTGATTTTGATTTATTCAATAAAAGTTTTTTGCCTGTCTGTGGTTCTAGGCACTGCTTTGAGTTCTGGAAATAAGCAAATAAATAATAAATTCTTATATGTAAATAAATTTGAATATATAGTGAATGTGCTTATAAATCTCAAATTGTACACTCTTGACTCAAAAGTAAATATTTTACCTCAACTTTTATTTTATTTGAGATAGATAGATCTTGTGTAGTTTTATTTTTAAGAAAATAAGCAAATGGATGTTTGTAGCATGTTTCCCACAATTGCTCACAGAAGATGTTAGAATATTTCAAAATTAGTGTTAAACCAGGAGATGGAAAACACAGTTTTCACTGAAAATGCTCAACTGAGTTTGGCAAGTTATTGATTTTTAAAAAGCTTTAAAAACTATATACTGAGTGTACTTTTATGGCAATTTTTTCAAAGGTTGAGAGGCATTTCTAAAATAAGATCAGTTAGCCTTCATAAATGCAGGTTACTTGGGAAAAGATCCTAACCAAAGTGGTAATGTAGGAACAAAAGACTTACTCCAGAGTTGCCTCATGAGCCATAAAACTTCCAGTGTAATTCTGTAGTTTTACAATCACTCTGATGTTTGACAACACGTTTCTTATTGAAAATCTATTTTTATAAAAACTAGATTATAGGTGACAAAGAGAAACATTTAAACTACAGACTTTCTGAATAATCCTTGGTAAGAGACACTGGTTTATTTTTATATCATGTCTAAATGTCAGATGATTTGAAATAAAAATATTTTAACATTTTTAAAAAATTCAAGTGTCTCTATAGAATTATATACATTTATTATAACTCTATACATAAACTACATATATTATTCTAAGTTCAAAAAAACCTGAACTTAATCATTTAATGCAAAGAACAGGAACTTCATATCTGTAAGAAATTATTTTCCTTCTTTTGGCTTTCTAAATACTTTATATCTCAACTCATTTGCTTTTCACACTGCAAAACTTTCCAAGGCATGTGAACTGACATAATTATACAGTATAACTTGTAAGAGCATTCAGTGAACTTCCTAGATGTGCAATAAGGCACTGTTCTTTCTCCTATTATAGAAGAAAAGCTTGACAGTTAGCCACAGCTGTCAAGAGGGCTCCCCCACACCCATCCATGTTGCAGGAATTCTGTAGTTTACCTGGTTATCTGGGACACTTTTTTAAAGGTGTGCTGGAGAGTAATATAGGTGTTGCTCGATAGAGACAGTGTTTCTTTTTAGGGCTGTTCTAGCTTGCAAGCTGCTGGAATGCAAGATACCAGAAATCAAGCAGCTTTTAAAAAGGGGAATTTCTTAAGTTGTTAGTTTACAGTTCTAAGCCCATGAAAATGTCTCAATTAAAGCAAGGCTATAAAAATGCCCAATCTAAGGCATCCAAGGAAAGATACCTTGGTTCAAGAAGGCCCATGATGGTCAGGGTTTCTCTCTCAATTGGGAGAGAACATGGTAATGTCTGCTCGCTTTCTTTCCAGCTTCCTATTTCATGCAGCTCCCCCAGGGGCATTTCCCTTGTTCATCTCCAGAGGTCTCTGGCTGCCTGGGTTCATGAGGTTCTCATTGCTTTAAAGCTTTTTCAAAGTGTTTCCTCTTCTAGAGGATTTCAGTAAATGAATCTAGACCCACTAGGAATGAGTGGAGTCACATCGCCCATCCAATCAAGTCAATACCCACAATTGGGCATGTCACAACTCTATGGAGATAATCTAATCAGACATCCAACCTATAGTGCTGGGTAGGGATTAAAAGAAATGGCTGCCTCTACATGATGGATAGTGATTAAAACATGGTTTTCTAGGGCACATACTCCTTTCGAACCAGCGCAGCGGCCATGGAAGGTTTAGCAGTGGATGGTGGTGATGGGAGAATAGCATTGTGAATGTAATTATTCACACCGCTGTAGTGCACACTTAAGACAGATTAAATAGGAAAGTTAGTGTTATATATGTTACTACAAGTAAAAACAAAGAAAAATAAGCACTGTTTCTATACTCCCATTTCTTTGCCCCACAGGGTGTAGAGAAATGCTCTTACCAAAGACTAAGGATTTATGACAGTGTCATTCATGAGAAAATTCTCCCACCATAGGATGAAGGGTTGACAGCTGTCCTGTGGCCCACGATGATTCGAATTTTGGGCATGTGCAAGTTTATCTGTTACTCTGAAGCACAATTCTTACTTTACTTCCTTCTACATCCATTATTTTGCTGATTCCCCCTGCCACTATATTCTGTCTGGGACTTTTTATTTTCCAAGTAGTAGATTTAAAGAAAAAGTGATTTGGAATAAAGCACGTAAAATTAAAGATATAACTCCCGCACTGAACAGCTTCTACTTTTATTATTTCTCTATTTTCCTGGGAATGGAGGGCGTTCAAATATAGATTATTTCCAATAATAATAAATGAGTTACTTTAGTGATAACATTCTTTGTAATGTCTTAGACCTAAACATATAATGTACAATGCTCAAATACTATAATGTTTTACTTTCTTGTTTCGAAACTATCACCATAATCCATAGAAAGTAAATTGAAGAATCGACTCTTTGAAATAGGAAGATATTGCATTGCTAAGGATAATTTAGCTTATGGAATTATGCCCAGCTGATTTCATTCATGAAATAGCACCTGCCCACACAATGCCTTTAAAATATGTGGCTGGAGGTCTGTCAAAAATGGTATGTTGCTTCTGTAGTCTTATATTCTTACTTAATCTGTTCGCTTATTTTCTTATCAATTTCCAAGAGGGAATTTCCAAAAAAAAATACTCAAGGGGATTTTTATTGAAAATTTATGACTCAATTAACTGATGTTTCCTCAGGATTAGATTTTTAAGGAAGGAATAAGAAAATTTATAATCATGAATTGAGAATGAAGGTTGTGGCAGCATACATTGATGGTTGAAATATACTTAAGCTGTTAATAAAAGTTGAAGCAACCATGATTCTTTCATTCTATTAAAAATAAAATACTGAAGTTGCAATTGTTACTAGCTTCCTAGAGACTATGTATGTAATTAAGCTGCCATAGCTTTTCTTCATGTGAGTTAGGCTTTTATTTAGGATCAGAATAGGAAATTGTTCTCTTAAAATTTGAAATGGTTCTTAACTCAAAACTTTATGTTATATAAATAGTATTACATATGTAAATATAGTTAAAAGATGACCCTTATTCGGACTATAGCAATGCAAGTTTTTACAATCAAATTCAATATATCAAATAATTCAGCAATAGGGATGCTTCTCTTCAATTCTTGATGGTATTGAAGTCTTTTTCCATGGATGAATATTGCCTCCTAGATTGCTTGTTAAACCTTTGTTTTGTGTTTAATTAATAGAATTCATTTTTTAGAACAGCCTTCGGTTTACAGAAAAACAACACAAACATACAGTTCCCAAATCTTGCCCTCTCCTCCTACCTACCCAATTTTCTCTGTTATTATTATGTATTAGTGTGGTGCGTTTACACATGTTACACAATTGATATATATTGTATATATTGATACAGTTTTATTAAGTTAAGTCCAGAGATTATACTAGGGTTTGCTCTTTGTGTATACAGTTCTGTGGGTTTCGACAAATGTGTAATAACACGTATCAATCTGTTCTGGTTTGTTAATACTGTTGGAAATGCAATGTACCAGAAATGGATTGGATTTTATAAAAGGAATGTATTAAGTTACAAGTTTACAGTTTTAAGTTTATAAAAATATCCAAACTATCGCATCCAGGGAAGAGATCTTGACTCAAGAAAGGCTGATCTGGATAGGCACATGGCTGACATCTGATGGTCTTTTGGTTCCCTGCATCTCCAAATGTCTCCTTCAGCTCTGATGCTTTTTCCAGGATGGTTTCCTCTTAAAGGACTCTAGTCCTTTGAGACACATCTCCAAGGAAACCACAAAGTCAAAATATCCCACCCAAAATTACTGAATCAGAATTAAAGAACATGGTTTTTCTGGGGTACACAACAGTTTCAAACCGGCATTCTATCGCTACGGTATTATATAGAATAGTTTCATTGCCCTGAACATGTACTGGGTTCCAACTATGTCCCTCTCCCTTTTACTCCCCATTGCCCCAACCCCATGGAAATCACTAATCTTTTTAATGTATGTACAGTTCTACCTTTTCCAAAATGTCATATTGTTGGAATCCCAGAGTAGTAGCCTTCTCACACTGTTTTTTCACTTAGCATTATGCATTTAAGTTTTCTCCATGTCTTTTCATGGTTTGATACCTCATTTCTTTCTTTCATTAAATAATATTCCATAGTTTGGATGTACCACAGTCTGTTTATGCATTCATCTATTGAAGGACATGATTTTCAATTTTTGGCAATTATGAATAAATGCTCTTGGCAAGTTTTTATGTAGCCAGACAATTTCAACTCATTTGAGGAATTACTTAGGAGCACAATTAAGGTATGTTTAGCATGGTAAAAAGCTACCAGATCATTTTACAAAGTGGCTGGGCCATTTTGCATTCCGATTGGCAACAAATGAGTTTCTCTGTTGCTTCACATCCTTATCTGCTCTTGGTACGCTTATTGTTCTGGATTTTAGTCATTCTATAGGTGTATAGTGGTGTCTCCTTGTTTTACTTTGTGCTTCTCTAATGACATATAATGTTGATCATCCTTTCATATGTTTATTTATCATCTGCCTATTTTTTTTGGTGAGGTGTCTCTTCAGAGCTTTTGCCCACCTTAAAATTGAGATTTCTTATTGTTTAGATATAAGAGTTATTTGTACATTTTGAATGAAAGTCTTTAATCAAAGTCCTTTTGCAAAAGCATTCTCCAAGTCTGGGGCTTGTTTTCAGTCTCATAACATTGTCTTTCATACCGCAAAAGTTTTTAACGTTAACTAAGCTCATCTTAACAAAAATTTCTTTCATAGATTATGCTTTTGCATTGTATCTAAAACCAAATGGTGAAATCCAAGGTCTCACAGATTTTCTCCTGCTGTCGTATAGAAGTTATATAGTTTTGTGTTGTACATTTAAAACTGTGATCCATTTTGAGATGTTTTTGTGAAAGTCAATGTACTGATTCTTTTTTTTTTTTTGCATGTGGATGGCAAGTTGTTCCAGGATAATTTCTTGAAAAGGTTATTTTTTCTCCATTGGGTTGGTGGTGATCCTTTTTTAAAAAAATTAGTTTATTATATTTGTGTGGATCTATTTGTGTATTCTTTATTTTTCATTGATCAACATATCTATTTTTCTGCTAAAGCCACACTTTTTTGATTATTGTAGTGTTTTAGTAAGTCTGGAAGCTAGGTGATGTTAGTCTCCTGAAATTGTTCATCTCCAGCATTATGATCACTATTCTGGGTCTTTCACCTTTCCATATAAACTTTAGGGCCAGTTTGTCAATATCCACAAAGTAACTTATCGGGATTGTTAGTGAGATTGCATTAAATCCAAGGATGAGGTTGGGAAGAAATTGCATCTAAACAATATTGAGCTTCCTTATCTACATATATAGACAATATCTCCATTTATTTAGACTTTCTTTGGTCACTTTCATCAGAATTTTGTAGTTCTCCTCATATATATATATCTATTGTTTTTTATACTTAGATTTACCTAAGCAATTCAAATTTTTGAGTGCTTATATGTTATGCTAATGTTGATGCATTAGCTTTATGTGTCAGCTTGGCTAGATTAAGCGTATGATTTTTTTGTTAAACACTCACCTAGATATTGCTGTGTAGGTATTTTGTAATTGCAGGTTTGTAGCATCTATAATTAGTTGAATTACGTAAAGAATGTGTGTAAGTATAAAGAGAAAAAACAGAGGGTCCCAGGCATCAGGGGACTTTCTGCCTTAAGACTTCAATATTAACCCTTACTATAAGTTCAAGCCTCCCTGCCTGCCTACTGTACAGATTTCGAACTTGCCAGCCCCCATGACTGAATGAGACAAGACCTTAAAATAGATCAGATAGATATTGATACAGATATCAATTTAGATATAGGTATGAATATTTCAGAGAGAAAGAAAGAGAGAGAAAAAGAGTGCATATATCTTGTTGTCTCTGTTTTTACAGAGAACATTTACTATACACAGAAAAATGTTCTACCCAATGCCAAGAAAGGACACCGGGCTCCCTCTCTTAGCCTAGGTTTATAGTATCTCTCTTGGGGGAACAAGCCATCAGCATTTCTCATCTCCCCCAGTTCTGTGTTGAAGAATGTCTATTCCAAGAAAAAGATGCCTGCAGGTCTGGTTTCCTTTCCTTATAGGGAAGCCCCCGTCCCAGCCAGAAGAGAATACTGGCTCCCTATTCCCCTCCCCAGCTCACTTATAAGCAGGTTCCACGTTGGGAAGGGCAAGCTGAGAAGACCATGGCTTCCTGCCCCTGCTCAGTGTCCCTCTGTAAAGAGGAAGTGAAAGTACAAGAGAAGTGACCAGCTGTCCCTAACTGAGCACTGTCTCAGGGGTCCAGGGTTTGAAGACATTAAAACAGAGCCCTTCAGGGACATTCTGAGCAACTTGACTTTATTTGGAACAGACTGTGGAAGTTTATGTTTTACCATTGTTACTGAAAGCAATGGAGACTTTGGTAGCAAACATTAAGAAGAGACTGGTAACACCTTGAGAGTAACAACCTAAACCACAGTCTGTCTACAAGCTTAACAAAGATAATCTGGAAATAGTTAAAAAGAGCCTCCCTCTCATTAGGACAATCTGCAAATACTGGTCCCAAACACTACCCCTGAAAAGGGACCCAAATCTATATGAATCAGGCTGTACAGCAATTTATATCCAATATTTTTTTAAAACAATAGAGCAATCAGCTAGCCATTAGTGGAAATTAACAACTGTCTGTGATATAAACAGACTAACAGATAGACCATGAGAGAAGCAGTTAAAAGAGCTCTGGTAAAGCCAGTTCTGTGCCTACACTCAATTTGAGATACCTGAGGAAAGACATCAGATGCTTTACATAGCAGGGAAAGAGGCTTCCTTGAAATAGTTTAGCCAAGTCACTAAAACAGACCAACAAACAGTTAAGTGAAACAGCAAAAAGCCCTGAGGGGGAGAGGAAGAAATCAATATCCAGAAATTTTACAATACATTACCTAAAATATCCAGTTTTCAGCAACAACAAATTAGTACAGAAACATAGGAACAGAAAAGTGTGACCCATATACAGGAGAAAAAAAAACTGCTTTTGAGAGGACCCAGATGTCAGACTAAACCGAAAAACAAATGAAAAGGAAATGACATAACATGTATTGCACTGCCATCAGTGATCGGAATCTGCTGTGGCCTAAAGTAATGAGAGAAAGGGAAGGAAGAAAGGGCAAATGATGACAATTCAAAGTGCGAAAAAGGGAAAAATCTGCCAACCAAGAATCTTACATGGAGAAAGATTTGTTTTTCAAAGTATGAAGGTGAAATAAAAACATTCCCAGACAAACAAGAGCTAAGACAATTTGTTGTTCATGAACCTACTTTACAGAGAATTCTAAAAGAATATCTTCAGGCTGAAAGATTTGAGGCAGTACGTAGATACTTATACACACAGAAGCAAAGAATACTGATAAAGTAATTATGTAATTATGAAAGACAGCATAATTTGCAGATTACTTTTCCTTACTTCTCTTACCTGAAGTAGATAATTGTATTTGTGGTGCCTATAAAATATAGAAATGTAGCATTTTACAAAATTGTAACATAAGAAGGTGGGTGGTACAAAGCTCTATTAGAGCAATAAAATGACAGTGGATGGTTACATGAATCCACAGGAAAAACTGAATGGAACCAGAAATGGTACATAAGAAAGCTATTATTACAAATTGTATAAATATATATTTGCTTTCCATTATTGTCTGAGCTTCTTAAAGAAACATAAAATGGATAAAGTAATAATTGTAACAATGAATTGTTCTATTTGTAATATAGTCAGATATTGTATGTACAAAAATAACAATACAAAATGGAGAATAAAAGATGGAGAAATATAGGAATATTATCTCTCTATCTAACTGGAATTTAGTTTGGATGCATTCAAAATATATTTCAAAAATTTAGCATGTATGTTGTAAGTCCTAGAATAACCACTATAAAATATAATGAAAATATCACTGGGAAGAATAAAATAATATTGTCATACTGTCAGACATTGATGCTGTCAGTTAAAACATTGAGATAAACTTTATTCACTTTCTGGAACAATGTTAGCAAACAGTCAAAAAGAGAGGTGACAGCTCCTCAGTATTCCATTTTTCCCACTTAGAATGGAAGGAGCAAAGGTCAATTAGATGACATGCAGGACAAGAGGAGGTTACTATCTCACTGGAGGTATATTGAACAAAAGAGCCCTGATGTTTAATGAAACCTAGAGCTGGAGGAAGGAAACAGTGGAATAAGGAGCAGAAAAGTACGTAGTCAACTGCCTAAGTCTCTGCTCTAATGGAATCTTAGTATAGGGGTCTGAGAAATAATCCATCAATGCCCTCCAAAAAGGAGACTTCCAAATGAAGATGCTTCAGCTACAATGCAGATAGTTCATGAGCATGACGAGGCTTGAGGAGCCAGAAACCCTGACAGCAACTCCATTCAGAGATGCAATGCAGTGGTTGTGCACCATTCCTGGGTTGGGAAAGCAGCTGCTTTACAAAGCTTTTGTAATTCCTATGTTCTTCAAACTGGAGCTGATTCCCCATATTCACTTGATGCCAAAAATAAATTTAAAAACAATTAAAAAAATAGAAAAGTGGAACAGATGGATAGAATAGGCATGGCATATACAAAAACAAAAGTTCAATGACAGACATAAATCCAACTTTATCAATAATGACCTTAAATATGGAGGAATTAATAAAGCTGACCAAAAGCAGAGATTGTCAAACAGGTTAAAAAATATAATTGTATATCATCTATAGAAGAAACATTTTAAATTCAACGTAAAAATAGGAAGAAAATAAAAAGATGGAAAACATATATCATTCCACCATTAAAAACTCTGCAGTAGATTTACTACCATTAGGCACAATATACTTAAAATCAAACGAAAATACTAAAAATAAAGAGGGATATTTTATAATGATATAAACATCAGTTCACCTGTATTTTATAGCAATAATATACATATATAAGCCTGAAATTGTATCTTCAAATTACATGAAGCAAATACTGACACAAACAAAAGGAAAAATATACAATTCAAAAATAATCATTGGAGATTTCAATCCTACTCTCAATGATGGATAGAACATCTAAACATATCATCAATAACATAATAGAAGTTATGAATAATATTTTAAACTACCAGGATCGAAAAGACATCTATAGAAAGTTCAATCAAACCACAGTAGTATAGACATTCTTCTTAAGTGGTCTGGCAACATTCTCTAGGATAGACCATAAAACAAGAAAATGATTAAAATCATACAAATTACAGTAGCTGAGCACAAAGGAACGAATTTAGAAATCGATAATAAATGGTACTTGGAAAATTCACAAATATGTGGAAATGAAATGACAAATGGGTCAAAGAAGAAATGGCAATGGAAATTAGGAAACACTTGGAGATGAATCAAAATGATAAAAACTAAGACACACACACACACCTTATGAGATGTAGCTAATACAGTGTTTAGAGAGAAATTTGCAATTTAGATGTCTGTATTAAAAAAATTATCTCAAATGAGAAACCTAGCCTATTCCTTATAGGACTGGAAAAAGAAGACCAGGTAAATCTAAAGCCAGCATAAAAAATTAATAATAAAAATCAGAACAAAAATGAATGAAATAGGAAGAACTGTGGGAAGATGGCAGAGTAGGAAGCCCCAGGAATCAATTTCTACAAGAAAACAACTATTAAACAGGTAGGAAGGGTAGGGCATTGTGGCTCAGCAGGCAGAGCTCTCATCTGCCATGCCAGAGACCCAGGTTCAATTCCTGGTGACTGTCCAAGCAAAAAAAAAAAAAAAAACAAAGGAAAAAGACAGGTAGGAAATGTTTGACTCAACTAGTTCAAAACTACATGACATCCAGGGAAGAGCAGGAGGCAGAGGCTGGTAAATTATGTTAAATACTTGCAAATTCCTAGCTCTGTGTGGTGATTACCAGTACCAGTCCCCACTCTTGCTGCTTTCAGTTGTGAGGCTTTTTCCCCTGGTGTGGGTTACTGGTGTCAGAAGGGATATAAAAGCCACTTCCCCACTATCCCGTATGGAAACTAATGGAACACTGATCATGGCTTATGACTAGCTAATTCAGAACTTGGGGGCCCTGGCTCTGAGGGTGGCCATAGTTCCAACCCACCCTGAACAAAGGTCGCGGAAGAGAATGGAAGACTATAGGCTTCCTCAGAGTTGAAGAAGCCAGTTGAAGGTTGCATTGACTGGATAAATCAAGAAGGTCAGTTTTGGCGAGCCGTGGGGGCAGCTCTGTTTGCCTTTTTTGACCCCTCCCTCTACCCCTCTCCAGGACAGTTTGGAACCAGACAACATTCTTTTTGTGGGTCTCCGGACATGTTCTGGCTGAGAAAGACTGACTTAGGGAACACCTGTCTGGAGTGTCTGCCCCCATTCCCCTAAGCAAAAACTGACTCTGTACAAAAGCAAATTTAGATGGTGAAGTTAGTGTAAGAAACACATGAGGTAGATGGCCTGGGCAAAGGCTTACCTATATGAAGTCCAGAAATGGAGCACTCATGGAAGGGATAATGTCTGTCTCATGGGAAGTAGAGGGAGCATTCAGACTTCTGTTAACAGGGAACTCTTAAGGCACCTAGCAAGCACAAACCAGGAAAAGACACAGGCCCAGAAAATATGGGGAGCCTTATGCTCAAAAAGTCTCTTGTCATAGCACTAGGTGGATACAAGAAACAAACATCCAAGGGAAATGTTAAATTTCAGCTTTAACATTTTAAAATGTTAAAATGATAGTGTGCAACAAGAAATTACAAAACAAACAAAGAAACAAGATATGATGGCCCATCCAAAGGAAGATCAACATTAAGAAAACATCAATGAAGAAGACCAGATTGTGGAAAAACTGAACAAAGAATTTTAAAACATGGCCTTCAATATGCCCAAGGAGGTGAAGAAACATACAGATAAAGTGCTAAAGGATATCAGGAAAACAATTCTTGAACAACATGGGAATAGCAATAATGATAGAGAAAATTTAAAAAAGAACCAAAGAGAATTACTGATATTAAAGATAACAATAAATGAAATGGGAAAAGTCCCAGGAAGGTTTCAATAGCAGATTTGAGCAGGCAGAGGAAAGAATTAGTAAACTGAAAGATAAGACAATGAAAATGATTCAGGTTGAGTGGCAGAAATCTAAGAAAAAAAAAAAATTACTAACAGCAAAAATAGACTAAGACGGCGGGCCACAGTGGCTCAGTGGCAGAGTTCTCACCTGCCATGCCGGAGACCCAAGTTCGATTCCCGGTGCCTGCCCATGTTAAAAAAAAAAAGTAGACTAAGAGGTCTCTGGGACACTGCCAAGTGTACTGATAGATGCATTATGGGAGACCCCAAAAGAGAAGAAAGAGAGAAAGTTTCAGAAGGAATATTCAAAGACATAATGAGAGAAAAGAATGAAACTTGCAGAAGAAATGTAAGAAGCCCAGAGAACTCTAAACAGGAAAAACTTAAAAGAAAAACATGGTCATCACATACTTGTTAAAGTGTAGAATGTCAAGGACAAGGAGAAAGTTCTGAAAGCTGAAAAAGAAAAGCAATGAGCTATGAACAAAAGAGACCTAATTAGACTAAGGACCGAGCGCTCATCAGAAATCATGGAGGCAAGAAGTCAGTTGGTTGAAATTCGAATGGTACTGAAAGAAACAACTGTCAACCAAACATGTTACATCAGGTGAGATTGGCTTTCCAAACTGAGGGAAAGAATGTAACATTCACACATAAACAATAGCTGGGGAGTTCACCACGACTAGATCTATCCTACAAGCATTGCTAAAGGAAGTTGCTCTGATTTTCAGAAAAGAGCCCTAGCCAGTGGATCAAAGTGGCATATAGAAATAAAGACCTGTGGTAAAGGTAACCATTTGCGTGATAATATATGCCAGTACTGTTTTATTGTTGTGTATATATATATATATATATATATATATATATATATATATATCTCCAATTCTTACTTTCTACAATGCTAAAATGCAGAGTCATAGAAAGTAATGATAAGGGTTTGTTCATATGAAACTCAACCCCACAAAGGATAGGTCAAGTCTACTTAAAATCTAGGCCTAAGAGTCACCCCCAAGAGAGCCTTTTTTGTTGCTCAAATGTGGCCTCTCCCTCCAGCCAACACGATGAGCAGTTTCACCACCCTCCCCCTCGCTGTGGGACATGACTCCCAGGGGTGTGAACCTTCCTGGCAATGTGGAACAGAGATACTGGAATGAGCTGGGACTCAGCATCAAGGGACTGAGAAAAACCCTAGAATGAACTGAGAATTAACATCAAGGGATTGAGAGAACCTTCTTGACCAAAAGGGGGAAGAGTGAAATGAGACTAAGTGTCAATGGCTGAGAGATTCCAAGCAGAGTCGAGAGGTTATCCTGGAGGTTATTCTTATGCATTAAGTAGATATCACCTTGTTGTTCAAGATGTAGTGGAGAGGCTGGAGGGAATTGCCTGAAAATGTAGAGCTGTGTTCCAGTAGCCATGTTTCTTGATGATGATTGAACAATGATAGCGCTTTCACAATGTAAGTCAGTGAATGTGAAAACCTTGTGTCTGATGCTCCTTTTATCTACCACATCAACAGAAGAGTAGGACATATGGAATAAAAATAAATAATAGGGGGAACAAATGTTAAAATAAATTTAGTTTGAAATGCTAGTGGTAAATGAAAGCAAGGGGTAAGGGGTATGGTATATATAATCTTTTTTTCCTCTGTTATCATTTTGTTTTTATTTCTATTGTCTTTTTATTTCTTTTTCTATATCAATGCAAATGTTCTAAGAAATGGTGAATATGCAACTATGTGATGATATTAAGAATTACTGATTATATATGTAGAATGGAATGATATCTTAATGTTTAGTTTGTTGTTAAATTTTTTTAATTAATAAAAAAATTTAAAAAAAAAACCAGCATGGTCAAATTCATAAATATAGCTATGAACAGTATGAGTACTCAGTTTCTGATTTAAATATTGTCTAGAGTGTGTATAGGGCTAGGCATGAAGAATTAAACAACCTATTTCATACTGGAGAATTTTAGGAAAAAACCCCTGAATTGTCAGAAAACAGAGGTCCAATACTGGTTCTGCCACACGTAATTTGTCTGATCTTGGATTAGTCACTTCCCATTTAGGCCTCTTTCCTCATCTCTAAAATAGGAGGAAATAACTTCTATCTATGTCCTGAACCACTGCATACGGCTATACAATTCTGAGGGTATTTTCACATTGATCATGAGATGAACAGTGCCCTTGGAGTTGTGCAATGCAGGATTTTTGTGAAGTTTGAATATGGCATGGGAAGGGAAAGTTTTTTGCAATTAAAAATTTTATTTTTACTTTTTGTGACATTAAGCCTATCCACCCACTGATCTGAGTTTTATCTTTAAAGTTAAGGTGTTGGACTAAGTAATTTATTAAAGTATTTTTCAATTCTAATATTCAATACCATTATGGCTGATTTGGACTTCATTTATTAACTTGTTCAACCAAACTTCATCTAGGCCCCTAGCTAAGTGCTGAAAATGAAAAGATAATTGAGATGTGTTCCTTTCTGTTAAGAACTCACAGTTGGGTAGACTTCATGCTACATAAGGCCCTTCTAGCTAAAACATCTAGTGCTTTTCAATTGCATTTACTAGGCCCTGATATTCAAGCACAATGAATAAATTATAGCTCTGCAAAGCTGTGAGCTAATCAGAATAAGCAATTATAACATTTTAAACAACATATTTTAAAATTAGGTAAAGTTGTATTTGTAGACAAACAAAATCATCTTGAAAGTTTTTTGATTGTTTTAATAGGAATTACTGAACTGGAATTGAAATGGACTGAACTCTAGTCCCAGCTTTATCCCTAATTATCATGAGACTTTGGGCAAACCACTTGTCTCCCAGGGCTTCCATTTCCTATTGATCAAGAGATTAGGCCAATATAGATTATCTTTGAGCTTGGAAATTGGGAATTAAATCTTACCTTGTACCTAATCACATTTTTAGAACTAATTTCACTATAAAATACATACATTCACACACACACACACACACACACACACACACACACACACACACACAGGCAATATACACTTTACCAACAATGGCCAAATTCTTTCTGACATCTCAGAAGGAACCCAAGAGTAGAAAAATGGTTATTCCTCCTAAATTAGAAAATTGTTGTATAAATAAATTCATAGACCATTTAAATTGTCATTAAACAAGTTGCTTAAAATTCCTTTGTCATAGTTTGATTAAACTACTGCTAAGAAGCTGAACTCACTGGTTTGAGTTTCTCCATGTATTTTTCAAGTTCATTCACTGCCTTCTTAGCATATCTTTCAACATCCCATTCTTCTTTCAATATCCCTTGCAATAGAGAAGATTAGTTGAGGCATGTATGTGTCCATAAGGGGGAGGAGTGGGAGAAACGTAGGATATGGAATCCCAACTCTATGTCCTTGGGCAAAGGATTTAACCTTCCCTAGTCATGATCTCTATATCTGAAATATAGGAACAAAAACTACTTGATATTATTACTTAAAAAGTTAAGGATAATAAACATAAAATATTTAGTAAAATGCCTGGTACAGAGTAGGTGTTCTTCAAATGTTATTTGCTTTTGTTACTATACTCTATGCATAATATTCTCTATAGAGAATAATATTTGGAAAATAATATTTATTTATCATCTTGAAAATTATGTTCTAGATATATGCGTACTAAAATGATATCTATTTTCAATGTTTCACACAGTCTCTTCCTTGAAACTATACCTTAAATTACATATATTTCATGCCCTCATCAAAGAAGCTAAACTTAAGAAAATGTATAAATTTGGCTCTTGCCAAATACAGTTAAGATATTCAGTATTTGAGAAAGACAATGTCAGAAACTAATTTTACTATCCATTCTTCTAGCTCTCTGACTTTTGGACAATAGGAAAAATATAGAAAGAAAAGCAGCACTTGATTTATACCAGCATAACTACCATTAGAAATGTCATAAACAAAGAGGTTATGACTTCAGGTTTATAGACAGTTAGTGTAAGGAATTAACCTATGAAAAACATGTTAATTATCTTTTTAAAATCATAGTTTAAAAATATCCGTCTATGATGTCAATTCTGCCCAAATTGATTTATAAATTCAAAGCAATATCAATTAAAATCCTAAAAACTTACTTCGCAGAAATAGAAAAACCAATAACCAAATTTATTTGGAAGGGAAGGATAAAAAAAAAGTAATGATAAATCTATGCTTTTGGACATACGGTGTATAAAAAGATAACTGGTAACAAGAAAAAGAAGGTGGGGAGAGAGAGGTATAGGAACAGAGTATGTGCATACTATTGAAGATACATGGGTATAAAATCAAGTATATTGCTATGCATTTAGGATGTTAAACTGAACCCATGTTAACCACAAGAAACTATATGAAAGGTATATACAGACAGAAATGAGAAGGTACTTAATACTAAATAAATAAGTAAGCAAATAAATAAATAAATAAATAAGGGATAACTGAAAGTTAAGGGACAATAAAGGTATGACTTACGAAGTCTAAGTAGCAAAATGTCAGACGAAAGTCCTGAATTATCAGTAGTGAGTTTAAAAATAAATGGATTAAGCTCTCCAGTCAAAAGTGAGAAACTGGCAAAATGGATAAAGTGTGGACCAATTATATGCTGTTTTCAAGAAACCCGCTTTAAGTTCAAAGAAATAAGCAGGTTGAAAGTAAAAAGATGAAAAAAAAAATATGCCAAGCAAGTAGTAACCATAACTGGTGATTATACTAATCAACAATAATTGGTGATTATACTAATATCAGATAAAACAGACTTTAAGTCATAAATAGTTATGAGAAACAAAGATGGTCATTAGATACTGATAAAGAGGGCCATTCAATAGGAAGACCTAACAATTATAATTCTTTATGCACCTAAAAGCAGGGCTCCAAAATATATGAAGCAATTACTGACAGATTTGAAGGGAGACATCGACAGTTGTACATTAATAGTAAAAGAACTTAATACACCACTTTCAATAATAGATAGAGTATCTAGTCATAAGATCAATAAGGAAATGCAAGACTTGAATGATGCTTTAGACCAACAAGACCTAATGGACACACATAATACACATTGCCCAACATCACAAAATATACATTCTTCTCGAGTACACATGGATCCTTTTCCAGGATAGACCATATGTTAGATCACAAAACAGGTCTTCATAAGTTCACAAAAATTGAATCCTACAGCGTGTCTTCTCTGATCACAGTGGGGAATGAAGCTAAAATTCCATAACAGTGGGAGATAGGGAATATTCACAAGTTGTGGAAACTAATCAACATACTCAACCATCAAAGAGTTAAAGTGAAATTATAATCAAAATAAGGAAATATCTTGACCTGAATACAAATGAAAATATATAAAAACCAAAGAGATGCAGCAAATGCAGTGTTGAGAGGGAAATTTATAGATCTAAATCCTTACATTAATAAAGAAGAAAAATTTCAAATCAGAAACCTAACCTACAAAGTGGAAGAAATGGATAAAAAGAGAACACCAAAACAATAGCACGTAGAAGGAAAAAAATAAAGCATGTAAGAGTGAGGTAAATGAAGTAGAAAATAAAAAATGTGAGAGAAACAGCAAACACAAAATTTGGTTCTTTGGAAATATAAATTAAATTGACAAACATTTAGCTAGACTGATGAACAGGAAAAAAATGGGAGAGGAAGCAACTGACTAAAATCTGAAGAGAAAAGGCAGACATTACTTCCAATCACACACCCTCAGAAAAAGAACTATAAGAGGATACTATGAAAAGCATATATATCAGCAAAGTAGATAAATTAGACAGCATGGAAAAATTTCTAGAAACACAAAATCTACCTACTCTGACTCAAGAAGAAGTCCCATAACTAATAAAGGAATTGACTCACTAATAAAAAAAACCTCCCAAGAAAGAAAAGGCCAGGACCAGGTACCTGCACAGGGGATTTTTACCAAAGATTCCAATAGAAGCAAATACCGATCTGCTCAAACTCTTTCAAAAATTGAAGAGAAAGGAATATTTCCTAATTTATTCTACAAGGCCCACATCACTATCAGACAAATCCAGATAAAGATACCACAATAAAAGAAAATTACAGAACGATGATCTCTTATAAATATAATGCAAAAATATTAGCTAACCAAATCCAACAGCACATTAAAAGAATATTAAATAATGATCAAGTAAAATTTATCCCAGATATGTTAGGGTGGTTCAACATAAGAAAAGCAATAAATATAGCATATCAAATTAACAGAATGAAGGGAAAAAATCATGATCATCTCAATTAATTAACGGAGAAAATTTTTTGACTAAATCCAGCACCCTTTCTTGACAAAAGCTCTTAGAATATTAGGAATAGAAGGGAATGTCTTCAACATGATAAAGGGCATACACACACAAGTCACAGCTAACACATTACTTAATGGTGATATAATGAAAGCGTTCTCTCTAAGATCAGGATAAAGGTAAGTATTGCCATTGTCACCACTGTTATTCAACCTTGCACTAAAAGTTCTAGCCAGAGAAAAATTAATAAAAAGCATCCAAATTGACATAATACTACATTCATAAAATTCTGAAAAATCCCTAAAAACTCTAAGAACTAATTCACAAAATCAACAACGTGGTGAGTACAAGAGCAATACTTCAAAATCAGTGGTGTTTCTGTACAATAGTAGTGAACTATGTGAAGGAGAAACCAAGAAGAAATTCCACTTATAACAGCTACTAATTGAATCAAATATCTAGGAATAAATCCAATCGAGGATGTAAAGGACTTTTACACAGAAAACAACAAAAAATTGAAGGGCATTTGCTCTTCATGGATTGGAAGACTAAATATTGTTAGGAATTCCATTCTACTCAAAGTGGTTTCTAGATTCTGCACAAATCCATTCAAAATTCCAACAACCTTCTTTGCAGAAATGGAAAAGACCATGATAAAATGTATATCAAAGTGTAAAGTATTCTGGTTTAGTTTGCAATCTTCCAGAATGCAATATATTGGAAATGGAATGGCTTTTATAAAGGGAATTTATTAAGTTGGAAATTTACAGTTGTAAGGCTGTGAAAATGTCCAAACTAAAGCATCCAGGAAAATATACCTTGACTCAAGAAGGCTGATGGCATTTCAGGTTTCTCTTTCAGCTGGAAATGCACATGACAATGTCTGCTAGCTTCCTTTTCAGGATTCTTTAATGGATTCCCTGAGGGTATTTTCTTTATGCATCTCCAGAGGTTTCTGGCTTGTGAGCACTGTTGGTCCTGTTGGCAATGAGCTTTTTTCAAAATGATTCCCTCATAAAGGGTGCCAGTAAGCAACCCAAGTTTGAATGGGGGGAGACACAACTCCATAGAAAATATCTAATCAAAAGTCTCCACCCACAATTGGGTGGGTCACATTTCCTTGGAAACAATAGAAAAGACCCCACCCAGCAACACTGAATGAGGATATAAAGACTTGGCTTTTCTGGGGTACACAACTTTTTAAAACTAGCACAGACTACTAATACGCAAAATCTTCCTGAAAAGGAATGGATTTGGAAGACTTACATTTCTCTACTTTAAAACTCTATTACAAGAAAAAAAAAAAACATTGCAAAGCCACAACAATAGAAACACTATGGTAATTGCAGAAGGAGAGACCACAGAATTGGATTGTAACCTGAAATAAATCCTTACTTTCATGACCAACTGATTTTCTTTTAGCTATTTCATTGCATAATATAGCATTTATACAAAGCAAAGAAATAAAAAAGCAGTTTTTAAGATTCTCTTCAACAAGTGGTTACAGAACAGATTGCCAAGTTTGTTATGGGCTACCATATGATCCTCTTAGATTATTCCTTATAGCTGCTCCAGAATATAAGAGGCTAGAAGGCTTAAATATTTTTTATCATCACAATCGACTTTTTTTCCTTCTTTTTTTAATGAAAAATAACATATATACAAAAAAGCAATACATTTCAAAGCACAGCACTACAATTAATTGTAGAATATATTTCAGAGTTTGACATGGGTTACAATTTCTCAATTTTAGGTTTTTAATTCTAGCTGCTCTAAGATACTGGAGACTAAAAGAGATATCAGTATAATGATTCAGAATTCATATCCACTTGTTAAGTCCTATCTTCACTGTATAATTCCACCATCACCTTTGACCTTTTCATCCCTCTCTGTAGGGGTGTTTGAGCTATGGCCCTTCTAACTTTTTCATATTGGAAGGGTCTGTCACTAATACTGGGTAGGGAGATGGAGCTATCTGATGTGCTGGAGAGGCTGGCCCCTCTAGGTTTCAGGAGTTATCTGGATCAGGGACCCACCTGGAGGTTGTAGGCTTCTGAAAAGTACCTATAGTGCATGGAACCCTCGTGGAATCTTATATATTGCTCTAGGTGTCCTTTAGGATTGGCTGGATTGGTCCCGGTTGGGGGTTGACAGGTTATGATAGGTAGCAATGTCTAACTGAAGCTTGCAGAAGAGCAGCCTCCAGAGTAGCCTCTCGACTCTAATTGAACTCTCTCTGCCATTGATACTTTAGTAGTTACACTTCTTATCCCCCTTTTGGTCAGGATGAAATTGTTGATCCCATGGTTCCAGGGCTGGATTCATCCCCAGGAATCATCTCCCATGTCAGGGAGACTTTCATCACTGAATGTCATATCCCATGTAGGGGGGAGGGCAATAATTTCATTTGCAGAATTGGGTTTAGAGAGTGTGAGCACACATCTGAGCAACAAAAGAGGTCCTCCAGAAATAACTCTTAGGCATGCCTATAGGTAGTCTAAGCTTCTCTGCTACCTACATAAACTTTGCAAGAGTAAGCCTCAAGATCGAGGGTATGGCTTATTGATTTGGGTGTCCCTAAATTTTGACACAGTATCAGGGAATTCCCTGATGGTAAGGTTTAATCTTTCCACATATTTTTCCCATCCCTCAAGAGACTTTGCCAATACTTTTTGATTATCCACTTAATATATTCTAGGATGTATCCAGGCATTATAAAAGTCTATACAGGATTAAAGGACCTCTGTCTTACTCTGGGCTCCCTGTGTGTCAGTTGTTAAAATGAGCTATGCAGATAGGTTGAGTTAGATTATGTCCTACAGAAAATTTCAGTTCCAGACCAAGTAAACCTTTCTTCCTTTTGTCTCAAAGAGTGTGTGGTTCTAAAATATGAACACTGTCTTCCTTACCCATGTGTTCTGAATTACTTTAGTTCCAACCTTATCAGCTTCATTCTTATCTTTAAATATCAGGATATATATACATATATATATATATGTAAATAGCCTCTCAAAATCCAGGAATAATAATCACCACTCTGGACTTAATGTGTCTGCTCTAAAAACTGAGAATCTATGTCCCTGTTTTCTTATAAGCATTTTCTAAACATGATCACACCATTATTGTTCTTTCATTTCTCATTTATTTTGCCTCACCAACTGTCCCAAATGCTCATTCATATAGTTGCATGCCTCACAACTTTGCTCCTTTTTGTATCAGCACCATATATTACTGTATGTATGTTCATAAGTATACACCATAGTTTGCCAATCTACTTTGTTCATAAGTATACACCATAGTTTGCCAATCTACTTCTCAATCAGTGCATACTTCAGCCACCTGCATTCATTGGGCATCATGTATAGTGTCCAAACACCACAGCCCCCAACATTTAAAACTTAAGATAATTTCATTGTTCCCAAGAGAAAGAAAACCAGTAAACATACCCTTGCCAAATCAGAAATCTAAACCTCCTCTTAACGCTTTTCTCTCCCCCCATTTTTTGCTTCCACTGTTGCTGTGGTAGGGGTGATATTTTCCTTTTGAACATAGTCCATAGCATGCAATAGTAGTTGTCCCCCTGTATCCTGGACTTAAACACTCTTTGTACATGAATCATATCTTTGAAGTAATTCTTGCAAGAACTAATTCATTCTTCCAGTGTAAATCAATGGGAGACGTAGGTCTATACACC
The DNA here is from genome assembly GCF_023851605.1 of Tamandua tetradactyla. Lineage (NCBI taxonomy): Eukaryota > Metazoa > Chordata > Mammalia > Pilosa > Myrmecophagidae > Tamandua > Tamandua tetradactyla. The sequence continues at coordinate 93,011,966 of NC_135332.1, forward strand.
CCCTTTCCATCTGGTTCATCCTCAATATGGTAATATTACTTATAGACCCACTAGAGAACCATGTTCACTTCTATCTATTCCCTTACATTGGAGTTCAGCCTCAGTAGCTAATGGTTCAACCATCTCTAGCTTCTAAATATCTGTATTCTGTATTATAAGCCTCTGATTATAACTTTATTCTTGTCATAAAAGTGGAATCATACAGTATCTATCTTTTTGCTTCTGGCTTATTTCACTCAACGTTATGTCCTCAAGGCTTATCCATCTTGTCATGTGTTTCAGGACATCATTACATTTTACGGCTGCATAATATTCCATTGCATGTATATAGCACCTTTTGTTAATCCACTTATCTGTTGCTGGGCATTTGGTTTGTTTCCAGCTTTTGATGATTGTGAATAATGCTGCTATGAATATCAGTGTTCAAATGTCTGTTTGTGCCATTGCTTTTAGCTCTTCTGGGTATATACCAACTAGTGCTATTGCTGGGTTATAGGGCAACTCGATATTTAGCTTCCTATGGAACCACCAGCCTTTCATAGTGGCTGCACCACTATACATTCACACCAGCAGTGCATAAGTGCCCCAGTTTCACCACATCTTTTCCAACATTTATAATTTCCTATTTGTTAATAGAAGCCATACTTATAGGTGTGAGGTGGTATCTCATTGTAGTCTTAATCTACATTTCCCTTACAGCCAACGAAAATGAGCATTTCTTCATGTGCTTTGGAACCATCTGGACTTTCTCTTCAGAAAAATGCCTACTCATGTCTTTAGCCCATTTTATAATTGGGTTTTTTGTTCTTTCATTGTTGAGTTGTATGATTTCTTTGTATATACAAGAAATCAAAACTTTGTCTGATATGTGATTTCCAAATATTTTCTCTCATTTAGTTGGCTGCCTCTTCATCATTCTGACAATCTCTTTTGAGGTGCAGAAGTATTTGATTTTGAGGAGTTCCCATTATCTTTTTTTTTTTTTTTTTTTTTTTTGGCTGTTGTTGCTTGTGCTTTGAGTGTAAAATTTAGGAAGCTACCTCCTATTGGGCTAGGTCTTTGAAATGTTTCCCTACATTTTCTTCTAGAAGCTTTATGTTGATAGTTCTTATATTTAGGTGTTTGACCCACTATAAGTTATTTTTTGTGTAGGGTGTATGATAGGGGTCCTTTTTCATTCTTTTGGCTATTGATAAGTTCTTCTGAACCTAGTTATTGAAAATACTATTTTATCCCAGTTCAAAGGATTTGGCGGCCTTTTCAAAAATCAGTTGACCATAGATTTAGTGGTCTATTTCTGCACTCTCAATTCGATTCCATTGCTCAATGCTTCTGTCTTTGTGCCAATTCCATGCCGTTTTGACCACTGTGGCTTTATAATGGGTTTTAAAGTCAGAGAGTGTTAATTCTCCCAGTTCTTCATTTTTAGGATGCTTTGAGGTATTCAGTATGTCTTTTCCTTCCAGATGAATTTGATAATTAGCTTTTCCAAGTCTTCAAAATAGGCTGTTGGAATGCTGATTGGTACTGTATTGAATCTGTAGATCAATATGGGTAGAATTGACATCGTAACTATATTTAGCCTTACTATCCATGAGCAGGAAATGTATTTCCACCTATTTAGTTCTACTTTGATTTATTTTAGCAGTTATGTAGTTTTCTGTGTACAAGTTCTTCTACGTCCCTTATTAAGTTCATTCCTAAGCACTTGATTCTTTTAGTTGCTACTTTGAATCAAATGTTTACTTTAATTGACTCATCAGCTAGGACATTGCTTGCATAAAGAAATGTTACTGATTTTTGCATATTAATTTTATATCCAGCGACATTGCTGAATTTATTAGCTCAAGTAACTTTGATGTAGATTTCTCAGGATCTTCCAAGTATAGTATCATATTACCTGCAAATAATGAGAGTTTTATTTCTTCCTTTCCAATTTGGATGCCCTTTATTTCTTTGTCCTGCCTAACTGCTCTAGCTAGAACTTCTAGCACAATGTTGAATAATAGTGGTGAAAATGGGCATCCTTGTCTCATTCCTGACTTTAGGGAGAAAGCTTTCCATCTCTCTTCATTGAGTATGATGTTGGCTATCAGGTTTTCATGTATTCCCTTTATTAAATTGAAGTAGTTACCTTTGGTTCCTATCCTTTGGAATGTTTTTATCAGAAAAGGATGTTGAATTTTGTCAAATGCTTTTTCAACATCAATTGAGATGATCATGTGATTTTTCCCTTTCAATTTGTCAATGTGCAGTATTACATTAATTGATTTTCTTGCATTGGAGAATCCTTGCATTCCTCATATAAACCCCACTTGGTCATGGTGTATAATTCTTTTAATGTGCTGTTGGATTCAATTTGCTAATAAATTGCTGAAAATTTTTGCATCTATGTTCATTTGGGAGATTGGCCTGTAGTTTTCCTTTTTACAGTGTCTTTACCTGGCTTTAATATTAAAATATTAGCTTCATAAAATGAATTAGCTAGAGTTCCTTTTTCCTCATTTTTTCCAGAAATGTTTAAGCAGGATTAGTGCTAATTTCTTTTGCAACATTTGATAAAATTACCCCTTTGAAGCTATCTGTCCCTGGGCTTTACTTTGCAGGAAGACTTTGATGACTGATTGAATCTCTTACTTGTGATTAGTTTGTTGAGATCTTCTATTTCTTCCTGAGTCAGGGTAGCTTGTTTGTGTGTTTCCAGGAATTTTTCCATTTCATCTAAGTTGTCCAGTTTCTTGGCACATAGTTGTTCATAGTATCCTCTTATGATTTCTTCAGGTTCTGTGGTTGTACACCCCTTCTCATCTCTGATTTTGTTTATGTCCATCCTCTTTCTTTTTGTTCTTTGTCAGTCTTGCAAGTGATTCATCAATTTTATTGATTTTCTCAAAGAACCAACTTTTTTTATTGATTCTTTCTATTGTTCTTTTGTTCTCCTATTCATTTATCTGTGCTGTAATCTTTGTCATTTCTCTTTTTCTATTTGCTTTTGGGTTACTTTACTGTTCTTTCTCAAGTTCCCCCAGGTGTGTTGTTAAGTCCACAATTTTTGCTCTTTCCTGTTTTTCAATATAGGCACTTAGGACAATAAATTTCCCTCTCAGCACAGCCTTTGCTGCATCCCATAAATTCTGATAAGTTGTTTTCTCATTTTCTTTCATTTCCAGATAGCTACTGATTTCTCTAGCAATTTCCTCTTTGACCCATTGGTTATTTAAGAGTGTGTTATTCAATCCCCATATATTTGTGAATGCTCTTACTTTGATGGTTATTAAGATCCAGCTTCAACCCATTATAATCAGAGAAAGTGCTTTGAATAATTTTAACGTATTTAAATTTATAAATAACTGTTTTGTGCCTCAGCATGTGATGTATCCTGGAGAATATTCCCAGAGCACTATGAGAAGAATATATATCCTTGTGTTTTTGGGTGTATTGACCTACGTATGTTTGTTAGGTTTAATTCATTTATCAAGCTATTTACTTCTTTTTTCCTTGTTGAGCTTCTCTCTGCTTGGTCTATCTATAAAAGAGAGTTGTGTATTGAAGTGTCCTACTATTATTGTTGAAACATCTATTGCTCCCTTCAGTTTTGCCAATGTCTGTCTGATGTACTTTTGAGCCCCTTGATTGGGAGCATAAACATTTATGATTGTTGCATTTTCTTGGTTAATTCACCCTTTAATTAATATACAGTGTCCTTCTTTGTCTCTTAGGATGTATTTACATTTAAAGTTTATTTTGTCTGATGTTAGTTTAGCTACTCCTACTTTCTTTTGGTACAACTTGCATGGAAAATCTTTTCCCGTCTTTTCATTTTCAATCTATTTGTATCTCTGTGTCCAAAATGAGTCTCTTGTGGCAGCATATAGCTGGATTATGTTTCCTAATCCATTCTGCCAATCTGTATCTTTAATTGGTAAGTTTATTTCATTAACATTCAAAGTTACTACAAAAATGAATTTCTTGAATCCACCATCTAGTTTTTTTTCTTTGCCAGATCTGTATATTCTTTTCCCCCTTTCTCTTTTTAGCTTTTAAATTATCCTTAATGGTACTCTTCAATTCTGTGCCTTCCTCCAGACCAGACCTCTTTTCCTGTCTTTGTTTTTTCAGCTGGCAGAACTCATTTTAATATTTCTTGTAGGGTCAATCTCTTGTTAACAAATTCTTTCAGGATTTGTTTGTCTGTGAAAATTTTAATCTCTACCTCAGGTTGAAGGACAATTTGGCTGGATACAGAATTCTTGGCTGGAAGTCTTTCTCTTTCAGGATCTTAAGTATATCACACCACGACCTTCTCACCTCCATTGTGCTAGTCGAGAAGTCTGAGTTCAGTCTTATGTGGTTTACTCTGTATGTAGAAGATTGGTTTTCTCTTGCTGCTTTCAGAATTTTCTGTTTCTCTTCAACATTCGACAGACTGATTGGTATGTGCCTTGGGGAAGGCCTATGTGGATTTATTCTGTTTGGAATTTGTTGTGCTTCTTTGGCTTGTATATTTACGTATTTTATAAGGTTTGGGAATTTTTATATACTCAACTACTCTTCCTAACCCTTTAGACCTCTCTTCTCCTTCTGGGGCACCAGTGATTCTTATATATGCATGCTTTGTTTTATCTATCATTTCCCTCAGGTCCAATTCAAGTTTTTCCATATTTTTTGCCACTTAGTGTTTTGAGTCTTTGAAGTCAGTTATCCTGCCCTCTATAGCACTTATTCTTTCTTCTGTCTCTTCAAACCTGGTACCACTAGTATGTTTTATATTTGGTCAACAGACTTTTTAATCTCTGTGATATCTGCCATTTTTCTATTTATCCTTTCAAATCCTTCTTTATGCTCTTTTACTTCTTGATCTACTTTATGTCATTTGTCATCCCACTTATTTTATTAAGTAGAGTTGTATCTTTGATTAGTTATTCCAACATCTGTGTCTCCTCTGGCTCTGGAGTTTTAATTTGATCATTAGGTAGAGTTATATCTGTCTGCATTATGATATGCTTAGTGATCTCCTGCTGTTTTCATCACATGTGAACATATTGATTGATTTACTTTGGGAGTTGATTTCTTTCAGTAGTCTAAGGTCTTGCATTTGCAGGATGGATGTGCAGTAGGGAGTAGGGTGTGTGGACAACATTGTACTAATTCTTTTCAGGGCAAGTATAGGTGTAGGTTGGGGATGTTATGCTGATGCTTGTGAATGTGGGTGCCCAACAGCCAGGGAGGTTGTAGCTGTGTGAGTGCACTGGTTTGGTGGTGCATAACCTTGGTGTGTGCTGATCTAGGGTACGGGGCCCTTTGTGCACATGCATCGAACTGTGGCAGCAGGTCAAGGTCAGTTTTATGCTTTCATGGGTTCAGGGCAGATATGATCTGGTAGCACAAGTCAGCACTTTCAGAGAGCTGGGAAAGTGTGACTGAGAGCTGTTGTGCATGCACAGTTTTAGGACTGCAGTAAACTGAATTTCCCAGAGATGAGGAGCATGACTGAGGGTCTGTGCTAATGTGAGGGTCTATGAGATCCATAAACTGATGCACAGAGCTCAGGAAGGGGGTGGGAGTGAGGCTGTACAACACTATGGTGGGGAGCTCGGGTAGCCTGAGTATGGAGGCTAGCACCCATAGGTTTTGTGGGCTGGCAACAGGGAAAGGGAGGTAGTGCTCAGGAAGTCTGCTGGAGAGGTGGATTGGGCTGCACTTGGGGTGGGGGTGTGGAGCAGGTACACGCACTGGGGTATGGTGGGGCTGGATGGGGTTTGGGTTCCTAGGGTGTCGGGTGAGTCACAGGTCATGGTACTGCTTTGGTGAGGGTAGCATTCAAGGTACACAGCCTGGCTTAATTCTTAGTCCCTGGTTCCTATCCACAAACTCCTGTGGGCTCAGTACCTCCATGCCAGTCTCTAGGTCTCAGTTCCTCAGCCTCTGCAACCAGGGCAGCCCTATGTGGTGCAGAAAGCTCTCCCAGGTCAGTTGCACTCTTGAATCACCATCTCAGTAGCCCTCATGTCCCTTCTCTAATTTTTCCATGGAGCAGGGCTGATTTTGAGCTATTCTATTGGGCCATCTTCCTGGAAGTCTCCCAACTGATTTTTTGACAAGGGGGAAAACAACACTCAGTTGGAAATTAATTATCTTTCTAACAAAGGGTGGGAAAATTGGATGACCTTTTGCAATAAATAAATAAATAAGAAAGAAGGTAATTCCTTACCTCACACCATGTATAAAAGTTAACTTAGCATGGATCAAAGATCTAAGTATACAAGCCAGTACTACAAAACTCTTGGAAAAAAACATAAGAAATATCTTCAGTTCTTCATGTTAGGCAGTGGTTTCTTAGAGTTAACACCCAGAAAGCAAAAGTGATAAAATAATAAAACAGATAAGTTGAACTTTAACATAATTTAAAAACGTTATCCCTCAAAAGACTAACTTAATCATGAATATTAAATGACAACCTAAACAGTAGTTGAAAATCCTTGAAAGGCACATATCTTATAGGAGTTTGACAGCCAGAATATAAATCAAACTTTCAACTCAACAATAAAAAGATGCACAAAGCAATTAAAAAATAGGCAAGACTTGAATGGACATTTCTTGACAGAAGATGTACAAATGGACAAAAAGCATGTGAAAAGGTATTCAGCATCATTAGGGATTAAGGCAATGCCAATCAAAATCACAATGAGATACTATCTAACTCTCACTACAACAGCTAGTACTACGAGATGGAAAATAATAAGTGTTGGAAAAGATGTGGAGGTGTAGGAACATTCACTCACTGTTGGTGAATAGAAGTTGACTCAAGAAAAAGCAGAACTTCTGAGTAGACAATAACCTGCAAGTAGATTGGATTATTAATTTAACCGTTTCTGCAAATCCATGCAACATGGCTCCAAAGATGAATCTAACAAAAACATAAATAAAAAAATTACTACAATTTATTTCATAAATTCTCCTAAAATACATAAATAAAAGGGCTGCATAGCATCTCACAAACAAGGCTATAACAAAAAGAGAAAACTGCAAAACTATATCTATTATGAATATGGCTGTGAAAATCCTCAACATTTAAATTTATAGCAAATTTAATCCAGGAACATATAAAATGGGTTATATACTAGAATTAATGTCTACAACTACATAATCATCTCAACACACACAGAAAAGTTACATAACAATATTCTTTCATGATAAAAAACATTTAACAAACTAGGCATATAAAGGATGATCCATCTTGATAAAGGAAATTTATGAAACACATGTAGATAGCACCACAATTATGAAATATTTCTTTTTCACTAAGATCAGCAATGAAACATGGATGTTCTGTCTTGTCACTTATATTTTTCATTGTTCTATAGGTTCTAGCCAAGCTAATTAACCAAGAAAAATGGAAACAAGTCATCAGATTGGAAAGGAGTGAACAAAACTGATATTATGTTAATCGAAAACCAATTAAGTCACTAAAAAAAATAGAAATAGTAAACTAGTTCAGCAAAGTTTTAAGACAGCAGATAAATTTGAATATATGCATTGCATTTCCACATAGTATGATGAATAATCCAAAACTAAAATTAAAACAGCAATTCAATTTACAACATCAATGAAAACAAAATTCTTAGGGATACATCTAGCAAATAAGTGCAAGACATTTACTCTGAAAAGTGCAAACATGGTTAAATATAATTAAGGAAGATTTAAATAAATGGAAAAGCATCCTATATTCTTGGATTTTAAGATATGATGTCAAGATATCAATCCTCCCCAAATTGATTCAAGTGCTTGGTGCAATAACTTTCAAAATCTAAGTGGGGATTTTTTGCAGAAATTGATAAGATGATCTAAGCATTCAGATAGGATGCAATGGCCCAGAATGCGAAAACAAGCTTTAAAAAATGAGAACTTAAATTGGGGGATTCACATTTCTGATTTTTTCACTTACTAACAGAGCTATAATAATCAAGAGAGAAAGGTATTGGCATAAAGATAGAGAATTGGTATTCCAGAAATAGAATCCTATATTTATGTCCAAATGATTTTCTACGATGGTGCCAAGGAATTAGTCTTTTTGTATGCTGTATGGCAGGATATTTCATTATTTTTCCATGTGAGTATCCCCCTACTGCAGCATTATTTTGTTGAAATTTGTTTGTTTTGCTTGTCTGCCTTTTTTTTTTGGGGGGGGGGTGGGGAGGAGTGCATGGACCGGGAATCGAATTCAGGTATCCCTCATGGCAGGTGAGATTTCTATCACTGAACTACCTTTGAACTCCTGGTGCCAAGGAATTCTTATGGGAAATTCTAGCCTTGTCAATAAATGGTGTTGGAACAGCTTGATACCCATATACAAAAGAATGATGTTTTACTCCTTTCTCACACTGTACATTAAAAAATTGACCAAAATAGATCATAGAACTAAATGCAAGAACACAAACTATAAAACTCTTAGGAGAAATTATTGGAGAAAATCTTTATGAACTTATGTTATGTAAAGTTTCCTTAGCTTTGCCATGAAAGCTCAAGAAACAAAAGAAAAAAAAAATAGATACATTGGATGTCACCAAGATGTAAATCTTGTGTGCATGAAAAAGCATTATTAAGAAAAGATAACTCAGATAACTGAAGAAAGCATTGGCAAATTGTGTATCTGAAAAGAAACTTAAATCTAGAATATATAAAGGATTCTTGCAACTCAGCAATGCAAAGGCAATAACCTAATTAACAATGAGGATAGGTTTTTAACAGACTATTCTCCAAAGAAGATATACAAATGGACAATAAATACATGGAAAGATATCCACCATTATTTTCCATTTGGGAATAGAAATTCAAAACCACAATGCGACATCACTTCACACACTAAGATAACGCACAATAAGGAAGATAATAACAATTATTGATGACGATATGGAAAAATTGGGAAACTCATACATTGCCAGAATTTAAAATATTATAGCTGCTTTGGAAAACAGTTTGGTAGTCCCTCAAAATATTAAATATAGAGTTGCAATATATTATCCATCCATTCTACTCCTAGGTACACATCCATGAGGGAAAAAAAAATATGCCATAAAAACTTGTATACAAATGTTAAAGCAATAAAAGCTATAATAGCCTCAAATTGGAAACAGCTCCCAATGCCATCAGCTTATGAATGGATTAAAAATTGGCTCTACTCATAGCATGGACTCTTTTCCCACCATCAAAATGAATGAGGTTTTCATACATGCTATAGCATGGATGGTCCTCGACAACATCATGATCAGCGAAAGAAGCTAATTGCAAAAGACAACTTATTACATTATTCCATTTATTAAAAATGTTCAGAATAGTTGATCTATACAGACAGAAAGTTGGTTAATTGTTGCCAGGGGAGAGGACAGGGGACAAAAGATGTAACTTCTAATGGGTACTGTGTTTCTTTTAGGGATGATAAAACCATACTAAAATTAGATAGTGGAAATAGTTGCCCAAATATTAATTTTTTTGGTATTTAATCGAGTGAATATTATGTTATATAGATTATATCTGATTAAAACTGCTAGAAAAGAAAGAATTTGGCAAAGAAGAATTCTTCTATTGCTTTCTTCCACACGTGTTCTGTAACACTGTAGTTTCTATGCCTCCTGTAGTTTCTATGTAGTTTGTATGCCTGGAGCATACATTCCTATGTAGGAGTAGAATTTTAACACCTATGTAACTTACCATACATGATGCGGCTAGCATTCTTGGAATTGCAAATGTAACATTCCATACATCAAGGAGTAGATGAACTTTTCAAATTACATTATTATAGTGATTTTCAAACTAGGCATGTAAGAAGTTAAGGCATTTTCTAAAATGAGATCGTGTGTGTGTGTGTGTGTATGTACACACCACCTACCTCTATTGTAAGTCTTAAAGTCGGGTAGAGTCCAATACTAGCGTTCAGTGAGAGGGTGGGGAAAGGGGTATGGGATGATGAGCTGTTTGGGTTTTATTTTTCTACTTCTTTCTTTTTCTGGAGTATTTCAAATGTTCAAAAAATGATCACAGTGAAGAATGCACAACTATGTGATGACACTGTGAGCCACTGATTGTATGCATTGGATATACTGTGTGGTATGGGAATAAATATCAATAAAATTACATTAAATTGTATCATTGTGGTGAATATCTGTGTGTGTAGATTGTAAAGGTAAGAGGGTTGCAAAATGGAAGGACTACCTACATTCCTGCACTGCACTTTAGCACATCACAGAGGACACCAACTCTGACTATAATAGGATCCTATGTGTTTCATTTTAATTTGTGAAAACCTATTTCAAAATTCATTTGAAAACAAGCATTTTATTACATGCCATCTCCTGTATAGATAGATATACATGACAGATTTGGTTTTACTTGATTTGAGGACTATTGAAGGTTGCATTACATTATATATAGTTAATTCTTGGAGGGTAAAAGTCCTAAGTATAAACAGAGAGTCTCCAAAAACTTGTTACCTAGAAGTGAACTCCCACAGTTTTCCAGTGACAAATGGATAATGCAGGAAGAAACTTTAATTGGCTTTCGTGATACCTCCTGACATCAACATAAAGGTGAAATTCTAAGTAGTTTTTTCTCCTGATTAAAACACTTTACCATTCACTGTAGGAATGAAAGTGGGTCTCATTTAGTAATGAACCTCCTGAGAGGAATTAGGTTTTATGCAGTACATTAATTTTCAGACATATTTCAAGATGCAATGTTAAAATTTTTTTCTTAGTAAATAAAATGTCTGTAGAAATACTACAAGCAGTTTTCTGTGAATGCACCCAATACTTAATACTATGTTTTTGAATTCACTCACCTTTGTGGCTTCAGCTTAAACACATGTAGATAATATAAATATTGAGAAGTTTGCAGTTCGCAGACCTGAAATATCCAGTTCAAATTTTACATGCTCTAAATCTCTTCTTTTGTGAAGGAAACTCTACTTATTGTATGTATGTGTATGTTTGTATATATATATACATATATAAGTATATATATATACATATATACTTATATATAGATACGAATTTATAACTAGTATAGTTTTAAGATCAAGGAGAATGATACTTGAGGGAGAGTCAGCTTTTTCTCTCCATTCTTTGTTGAAGAGACGATGGTGTTAACTATTGAATAAGTGAAATATCAAATGAACTATTATATTTCTATTGAAAACACCTTTGATCTCGTAAATTTGTAAAAAAGTTTTATTCTTTCTACTGTCTGTCTGCTTACCCATAGGATTTTAGGTCACAAGGATATCTTTTCTTCCTTCTGTAGTATATTAAATTTTATTACATGTCTAGTTCCATGTTTGCAAAATCGTTATGAATTTATGAATATCTGTAAGCATATGTATTAAATATTTGCATTGCATTTTATCATGGTGTCAGTATGCTTTGTCTTAGATGATATGATTGGAGTTTTGGCAAAATAAATCCCTTTTTAAGAACACACTTGCTATTTAGGCAATAATCCTTAAGATCACTATTCTTATTAAAGAAATCATAAAAAACTGTTCATTAAATTAAGATAAAATAATACAATAAGATTCTTTCACAACTCATGAAAAGGCTTAAAGTTTATCTACTTTAATGCCCTCATTTCTGAATAATATTACTTAACATTCTGCTATGATGAGATGGCACATAGCAATGTTTTATGTGGAAAAGTTGGGAACATAAGTCACTGAATGGATCAGAGGGGTCATTGAAGTCAGGGTGTTAAAAATATTGATGACTACTTTGAATTTCATTTTAAAAACATCCCAGGCCTGAAGATGCATATTTCAAAGGAGAATTTTGATGTCTAATGTTAAGAGTTGTCAAAGACTATACATCAAGTTTGTGACTGATCTAGAACCAAAGTACGGTGTTTTGTTTTAGGATCGGAAAGTTCTGAGAATGAGACATGCAATTGAAAGAGAATAAGATGTTATATTAATGAAATAAGAGAAGAAAGAATAATCATTTGACAGAGGTTTCGACATGCAATCCTAAAACTAAGATAAAGTGTTCAACTTTAAGTTGGATGAGGCAACTCAATCTAGTGCAAAAAAGGAGAGGAAGCAGAAAGGATGATTGTAATTACAGGTACACTATATTTTGAGCAAATGTTGAGGGTGTTGTTTTTAGATGATTCTTAGTTGCTATTTCTTTAAGAAAATAGGAGCAAGGTCATTTTGGGGGGATAAATAGGGTGGCAACAGGGTTATAAGAAGAATGGAGAATTTAGAAAATAGTGTGCAAGGAGAACTGGACAGAAATTGCCTTAGAAGGCTAGTGGGCAGTATTGAGAGTTCACTTGAGTTTGGTGATTTTCTTCAATAGATTTTAGAAATTCTGGGTTTATGAGGAGGTGGAAGAATCAGATTTATTCACACTAGGTCCCCTGTTCTAGACACACACACCAGGAAGTCAGGGGAAAAGAAAACTACAGAAAACCTGCTCAGGATATTGGAGAACACATATTGGAACTTAAGCTCAAAACTGAAGGAATGAAAGCAGGACTCCAGAGCTGAAACTTCCCCCAAAGTCTTCTCGGCCAGCCAGCCAGTGGTATAGTCACACATTACCCACTGCTTTTACAACAGCTCCCCCTTTTCCTCTAGTCACTTGAATCCCACTTTATTTAGTTCAGTATTGGTTGGTACTCAAGATACTCCATATATTGAAGTTTTAATGTTCCATTTAGGTCTACATGTCTATTTCTTAAATCATACATATTTTCTGAATCTAAAAACTTTCACCCTTAGACAGGGAGAACAACTCCAAGGAAAATGTGAGAAAATAATGAAAATTGTGAGAAAAGAAAGTCCTAGTAATTAAAAATATATATGCTATTTATCACTGGAAATACACATTCTATCATTTAAATATTTAAACTAGCATTTGGTTTGTCTTATTTTTTTGTTAATTAAAAAAATTAACAACAAACAAACAATGATATCATTCCATTCTACATATATAATCAGTAATTTTTTTTCAATTTTTTAATTAAAAAAAATTAACAACAAACCAACAAAAAAATAAGATATCATTCCATTCTACATATATTCAGTAATTCTTAATATCATCACATAGTTGCATATTCATCATTTCTTAAAACATTTGCATCGATTTAGAAAAAGAAATAAAAAGTGGTTTGCCTTATTTTTTACCATGTTAGAAAACAAGCCCTTAGCTCTTTCATTTCCTTCATTCTTTTATTTTCCCAAATGTATCCATAAAATGAATAAAATTAATGAATTTAGTTCATGTTTTTATGACAACTTTGTTTAGGATGATATGATTTTTCTAAGGGGCTAGGCACATGTAAATTTACACACAGTATTTAAATTCCTGGAAATAAGGATTGCACTGTTCGTTATTCTTGGATTAAATGTATATAGGCAGAAAGCTAAAGCAGGACCAATGTCTTAATTTTCTCCATAATGTTTGGTGAAACATCCTTAAAGAAAGAGAATGTTAGTTCTTCATGTCCTTGTACTTCTCCTTTTTCATCAAATCTAATTGCATTTTAGAGCGAATTTTCTGTCACTAAAAAGATTGCAAATGAGGACAATACTAAAATATGCTTTGCAATGAAAACAATGAAAAGACTTCTAAAAAACTGCTAATACTTCTTTAAAATACTATAAACAACTAGAATTTCATTTGGACAAATAATGGAATGTTAATCGAGAGGTTTATTAAAATTTTCTCCCAGAAAATTATCTCTATCTACTACTAATGATTTTTCCTACTTCAAACGATCCAAAGGACTATGGTTCTAATAACCAGCATTTTTCATCCACCTTTAATTTCTAATATCTCGGACATTGACATTAGTAGACTTTCTAGTAAGCAGTTTTCCTATATAAATTTGAAGATGAAAGACAATACTTTATATTTTTATATTGTGACAATAACAGAATGATTTTATTTAATAGACTTTATTTTATCTGATGTGTATGTAATGAATGAGACACCTAGAAAATGATTAGCCTTGTTAACAGTAGCCCTCTGTGGGCTACCCACTTAGTTTGTACATTTTAAGTTGGATCTACCATAACGAGACAATTTTGCAGGTCCATGAAGCTCTTCTCTATGTAAACTATCACTGTGCAATGAAAACTCTATATGCTCTATTTAATTTAAATATATACACATATGTATGTGTGTATGTATTTAATTTATGGCTGTTTGATTTGATCAATTTTATAAAATTGTGATCTGTGACCCTATCTCTCTTCCCTTACTGATGCATCTATTTGTTATAGTGTCTATGGATTGTAGATTGCTTATATACCTTAATTTCTATGTTCATTCATTTTAATTGCTATCATCCTGCATCCCTTGACATCTGATACATTGTCTTTTGAGAATAGGAAAACTCCATTCTAGGTCAGTCCCACTCTATAGTCTATGCTTTTTCTCACACAGTTGCACATGGTTGAAGAAAACATTATTATAATTCAGAGTTCCCTCACTTCTAATACATGAAAATGAATCTCAAGCTAGGACTTAATTAATTCTCTTAATCACACAGTCTACCACTGATTTCTCTCTCCAACCCTTCAACACTTACTCCCCCTTCCTCTCTCTTTGGTGATAATCTTACTAAATATTTCATTGAGAAAATATAATTTATGTGCAATTAGGTTTCAGAGGCTTCTAATGCATTTATCTCCTTCTCTTCACTAATGTCCTTAAATTGCACTTTTTATCCCTAGATGATCTATGGATCTGTCTAGAGCTAAACTATCTTATTTTGTATTATACCCCATTCCCTCTTCCAAGGATATCCCTCCACAAATTCTTCCTTCTCTTTACTGAATCCTCAAAGCCCACCTCTTATTGGATTATTTCTACTAGCACATAAATACTTTGTTCTTTTTCCCATCAAAAAGCTAGCAATAACTTTCTTGATCTCTCTTCTCCCTCTAAATATCACTTTATTTCTCTGCTCCCCTTTATAGTAAAACTCCTTGTTAGGGATTTGTGTATTCTTTCTTCAGCTTCTTCTCACTCACATTTTCATTAAAATCCATCAGCTCATGTCCTCCCTCACTCTACCACTGAAATATTTCAAGATCACCAATGACTTTTTTTTCATTGGCTATGTTGCCAAAGCAATAACCAATTTTCTGTACTTGTCTTAGTTTATCACCATATTTGGTATACTTGATCGTACCCTCAACCTGGAAATATTTTCTTCCCTTGACTTTTGGGGGAAAAAAAACATTGTCCTTGTTTCCCTCCAAATTCACTGACTACTCTTTCTTAGAATATTTGTGGTTCCTTCTTAACAACTTGATCTTGTAGTCTTAGAGTTCCTGGGCTTAATCCTTTTGACATTTTTATTCTATCAGTACTATGCCTTTAAATACTATCTATGGTGATTCTGAAACTTGTATCTCCAAATCAGACATCCTGCCTGAGCCCCCAAATCATCTCTGCAGTTGCCTTCTGAACAAGGCTCCATGGATGTCCAACAAAGATATTAAATCTAGGATGTCCAAACCTAATTCTTGGTTTTTCCTCTCTAACTTGCTCTTCTGCATTTCTCTTCATTTAACAGTGATTCTATGTGAAGCCTAAAACTTTCTTCTCTTTCTCTCTCATTCTCCATCCACTATGTTAAGACATAGGTTCTTCCCTCAAAATATATCAGAACCCAACCACTGCGTACCACCCCCATGGTCACCAACCAACCAAGACTACATCCTCCTCTGCCTGGATTATTATTTTATCCTCCTAACCAGCTCTCAGTCTGTGTCTGTCGATTTTTTATATATCAGCCAATGTGATATTACTAAAATAAAGTCAAATGGGGTCTGATCACTATCTCTTAGGAACTTTCCATGCCATTCTAGTGAAAGCCAGGTCTCTGAATGGCCTGTGATATGTCTCCCGGACTAGCTCAAGTTCACCTTCACAGCCATGCCTTCTTGGCCACCTTTTGTGGGATGGACACTTGATGCTCCCTGTTATGCAGGGTTTCCTTTTCACACTGCCTGCTCCATTTCCTTCTGTAGCACTTATAATCAGCTCACCTACCAAATGCACTCATTTTTTTTAAATTGCATTTATTTGCATCCCTACTAGAATATAAGGTCCAAAGGAGCTAGTATTTTGTGTGTGTGTGTGTGTGTGTGTGTGTGTGTGTGTTGCTCCCTGCTGTATCCCTAGTGCCTAGATCCATTCCTGGCTTAATAAACATAATTGAATGATTAATTATACCTGGTATTAAACTTCTAATCATTACATACTCCAAGGTAAGTAAAACTTTAAACTGGTCTGGCTAAAAGCATGTCCATTTGTTCAGTGGACATTTTATCATTTCATGCTGGCCATGATAACTAGCAGCACGCTAAACCAGGACAGATGGTGTCTGTTCATATTTCACATTCCACGATATACCTCTTGCCATTTGTGTTGAAATGACTGATTGCTTACAACCAGGATTTTAATACTCACAGCTAAGAATTTTCCATTGATATCTCACTGCCATTACTCCTTGTTCAGATTTTAAGCATAGGTGTCATCATGTGTAATCTATCAATTCCAGTTCCTCTGAGTTATGAAATCACAGAAAGCTTAAAGAGACTGTGTACACTCTGCAAGTGCCTGTTTGTCCCTGTTATCCTAGGTCGCTTTCTCTTTATTTTTTCATATTGTGCTTTAGCTCAGTATGTGTTTATCCCTCTGTATATCCCCTTCAGCAATGCTGTTACACGGTGAGGATTTATAAAGACCCATACTTTTCATGAAAAAAGAGAAACTTCAGTGTTGAACTTGACTTGAGAAAAGTTAGCCAGTAATGCCAACATTACAGAGCACATGCTATTTCTTATAAGCAATATCAAATATCCATCCCCTTGGCTCCAGAAGGGCAAGATTTTACCGTTTCGTGCCCGTAACTGTCACGTTAATGTACGCGAGAGTAGTATTTGTGCTTTGTTGATAGTCAGAAATAACTTCATCCTGCAAGTTATATCATGTACTTCCTTCTGTTCTATTAAAGATTCGGACAGGATGTTCCTCTTCAGGTCAGCAGCAGAAACATTTGCTTGTTTTAGCTGATAAAGAGAAACCATTTCTCCATGCTTGAGCACGTGGCCTTTGAAAGCATCAGAGCCACAGTGTCAGGCAATAAGAACAAGCTGCTTTCCCTTTGCCTTCTGTTTTCTTCTCAGATATTGACCATCTAATTTAGCTGAAACTCCCGCTGATCACGGACTCAGGAGTTCACTAGCCACGCCTCTTGACCCACGCTTCAGAGTGTATGTAACAACCCAGGTCTCAAATCCCACGGATCCATCACCATGCATTGAAGCACACGGACCTCTGTGCAAAAGCAGCTTTCCACCATGTGAGCTGAGTCCAACCCCCAAAATCCATGTGGCTCACTCCAAGTTGCACAGCTCGCTCACAGCACAAAGCTATGGTTTTTAAAGTAATTTCACAGATATCAGTTTATCTGACTTACATAACCTCCATGTGAAGAGGGCAGGGGAGTCAGTTTTATAGAAAATAACACTAAGCTTAGAGAAATTAATGCTTGTACAGGTGACACAAGCAATAAAGCCATAGGGTCAGGCCTAGAGATGGGGGTTTGGGCTCTTATACCAATGTTCTTTTCAATTCACAGCTCATCTCTTATCAAGCTGGCCGTGTTTTTTGCACCTTTGATTATAGACATACTATGAAACATTTTTTTTTTTACGTTTTAAAGTTCTAATACTAAATAATATCTTTGCAAACTATGAAGAGGCAGGTGCTAATTGAAGAGATTAGATTACATAATTGTAGGGAACTGATATATCACAAAATAGATATTATTTTGAATGTGACTCACTTAAAGTTTTTAAAAAGTCCTAACTTCAGAGGTTTCCTTCCTTCCCTGAACACAAGGACCACGATACCGACAGGATCTAGTTCTCAGGAGAGTCTATGATATTTTTGTTCGCTTTTCTTTTCGCTTGTCTGTGTTGTCTCCCTGAGTATATGCTGGTATTCTGGGAGAGAAGGTTTATATTATAAGGATTCTTACTGGTGTGTATTACTAGTGGTGTATACTTGGTATATGCTGTGATTAAATGATGAGATATGTTTTCAATTTTAAGTGCTTTACCCATGCACTAATATATATAAATATTTGTTGATTTGGAACAGGCTTCAGTGGGGAGATTCATTTCTGGGGAAGAGGTGGGGTTGCAATGGACATAAATTTTAGTAAATGTGAGAAGAGTGCATCCAGTGAAAAACTCTTTGGAGTATTAAAAAAATAGCAAAAATTAAATTACTTGAAGAATTTGATAGTGGCCATCTATTTGTGGGGTGATTTGAGCATTTTCTATGATAAGTGTGGATTGCTTTATAATGTGAACAGATTCATACCCCGTTAACAGCAAAAATAATCATGAACATAACTTAATATCTTGCTACATTGGGGTGATGAAAATATTCTAGAACTAGATCATCATAATGTTGCATAGCTCTGTGAATATACTGAAAACTGAACTCCATACTTTAAAAAGGGAATTTTAGTAGGGGGAGAATTAAATCTCAATAAAGATGTTATAAAAAATGGAATGTGTTTTATAGTTGTTTAAAATAAAGGGTTGGGAAATTATTTCCTCTTATTACTTAAAATATAAATGCTAACTATTGAATTTTAAATATTAATGTTGTCGGGGTTTTTTCCCAAGCAATTTCAGTAGTCTTATTGGAAATACATATGCTTTAGGAAAAGCTTCATGGGATCTAGCAACTAATAGCATTTTTCTTTAAGTATGAAATAAAAGTACTATTTCATTTAATTTAAAGTATACATTTACAATTACAATCAAGAATAAAATAATAAACTGAAAAATGATACAATTATCGCGGGACTATTATTTTTTACTGTGAATAATTAAAATGCAAAACTGTAGCTTGAAATTCACTTGTCCCCTGAATAACTTCTTACAAGAAAATTCTATTTAGAAGATAGATGTGTTTTAATGTGAAAGTTATTTGCTTTTATTTTTCCTGCAACAGGCGCTGTCCTTGTACATATTAGGACATTGTGCTAGTGCCTCTGGGGGCAATAAAAATGATTTGGTCATTTTCTTTCTGGAAAATGCCCAAATGAAAATTGCTTGCTCACTTGGCACTATCAGTTAGAATTAATCCGTGCTTCCAGGTGTCCTCATCTTGTTCCCTGAAGTCTGGTCCTGTTCCAGAACAATCTGGAGGAGGTGAATTTCACTGCAGTTGACCTAGGGCTATTTTTCCTCTTAAACGATTTTGCCAGGGACCCAAATGTATATTAGGAGTTTTATTTCTGTTTTGATCATCAAAGTTTGCAAAAGGGAATTCAGTATGGTAGCAGGTAATAGCATACATATTGGGATCAGAAAGACATAACGGCCAAATGAGTTTTGAGCACATTATTTGATATCCTTGAACCTCACATTCCCGTCTTCCATTTGTGTAATATGATTCCCTCACTTATGAATTTGTAAGAATTAAATGTGATAATGTACGCAACACTTTAGCATGATAACTGGTACAAGGTGGGTATTCAATAAAGAATAATAAGGATAATATGACTATATAAATTCTATCCTCTCTTTTGTCCTATGGATTAGTATCTACACAAGGCCAACTGGCTTCACCTAAATTGTGGGTCCCTAAGTTTCAAAAGATCTTTATTCCAGAATTCCTAGTAAATTTTGGGAACATGGTTGCTTGGGAATTTTATAAAAACCGACTGGTAGTCTCCCAAATCTCAGAAGGCAATGGACGACACTTGTAAGTTATGGTTGTTGAGAAGTAAGTTTTGGGTCAGCGTCTAGAAGATATGCATTTAATGGAATCCTGCAGTAGATCTTAAGCTTGCCGACCCAGAACTGCCTTCCTTTTCTCAGTTCTCTCTTCCATACCTACCCAGCATATTTTCTTTGAGTGAAGCTGAGTCCATATTTCCTTTAAAGGTGATGTTGTCCATGCAGTCCACAGATCCCGTCTGCTGGCCGATATTTACTATTGTAGTGATGGACCTGTAAGGGCTGTGTAGAGATTTTGGGAGCCTTTGAAGAAACCAACAAATGCCCTGTATCTCTTGAGATATCTTCTGGAAGAAATCCACTCTGTAACCTTGAGTATAGGTGAGGAACTAAAGCACCCTGTGACTACTTACAACTAAAGAGGAAGCCAGTATTAGGGTGAAATGCTGAGGGAATGAAAAAAAAAAAAAAAAGGGTATATTTATGACATCATTCCACTGCTGAATTAGAACTTCGTGCCTATTGACTTTCCTTTATATGTGCTAATAAATCCTCTTTATTGCATGAGCTAGATTGAATTGCATTTTGTTTTGCTTCCTGCAAGAGAAAATATGCTGGAATACCAGATAGAATCATATATGATTTTTTAAATGATTTTTGATATTATTACTCAGAAGAAACAGTGTAGGACATGTCTAAAACCTTTATCTTGATACAGTTAATGATGATAACTAATGCACAATTAAAAAGAAAAGGAAAAACGTTCATTCTAAACAAGGGAATAATGCAGATATACAGCATTTATATAGTATGACAACAGTTCACAATCCTTAGCAAGAGATTATTCTTTTTGCTTCTGTTTTTGTTTTTGTATGCTGTGTGGCAGGGTCACATTTCATTATTTTTCCATGTGAGTTTCCCATTATATTCAACACCATTTGTTAAATTTTTGTTTTTTGTTTGTTTTGCTTGTTTGTTTTTGAGGAAGTGTGTGGGTGGAAATTGAACCCAGGTCTCCTGCATGGTGGGTGAGAATTCTACCACTGAACTATCCTTGCACCCCTAGAGATGACATGTTTTGCCATGATAAATTTGTCACATATTTATTGCCTTTAGTAGAATGCATGCACCTTAAATAAATCTAAAATTTTCCCACTATGTTTCTCAACTTGTAAAAAAGAACAGTAGAGATTATTTGAATATGAATGAGATAGTCTTCAAATACTGCTGCAGAACATTTTTAAAAAATAATCTTTAATTTTATAATCCAATCTAATACATATTTGGTAAATAGAATTCAAATGGATTTTTATTCATAATAAATTTAAAACATGCAATAAAGAACGCTATATAGATGCAAATCTGTAATTATGCATCCTTTATTGCTTTATTTTGTGAAGTAGAATGAAAGTATTGATTTATATGTAAAGATCCCTGTGCCGGTTTGAATCTGCGGTGTACCCTAGAAAAGCATGCCTTTCAGTCTTCATTCAACGTTGCTGGATGAAAGTTTTTTACTTATCCATGGAGATGTGACCCACCCAATTGTGGGTGGTAACTTTTGATTAGATGGTTTTCATTGAGTTGTGTCTCCACCCACTCAAGTTGGGGTTGCTTACTGGAACCCTTTAAGGGGAACAATTTTGGAAAGAGCTTGAGAACCACAAGAATCATGAGCACCCACACAGAGACCTTTGGAAATGAAAAAGGAATACATCCCTAGGGGAACTTCATGAAAGAAGAAGCCTGGAGAAAAAGCTAGCAGACATCACCATGTTTACCATATGCATTTCCAGTTGAGAGAAAAACCCTGAATATCATCTGCCTCTTTGAACCAAAGTATCTTTCCTCGGATGCTTTAGATTGGACATTTTTATAGACTTGCTTTAATTGGGACATTTTCATGGTCTTAGACTTGTAAACATACAACTTAATAAATTCCCCCTTATAAAAGCCATTCTGTTTCTGGTATATCGCATTTCAGCAGCTTGCAAACTAGAATAATCTCCAATTCCATCATTTTATAATAAATATTTGAAATTCAGATATAAAACACTCCAAATAATAGGCCTGTAGTTTTTAATAGATAATATTTTATAAAGTACAAGTGAGAAGTCATATTTGGGTACTGGGTGATTAGAGCTACTGAAGCTATTACCACGTAGAACAGGAGGGGTTGTCTACAGCTGGATGCATGCAAAAGAAAGGACAAGCAAAAAATGATGGAGGGAAGAGTTCAGCGTCTATGATGTGGAGATAGAAGCCATAAATTGAGAGTAAATTCCTGAGCAGAACCATGTTTTAGGAGAGAAGACAATGAAATTGGCTTTGGAACTTTAATTTTGTTGCACCAAGGACATCTAGGATTTACACATTATGACCTGAAGCTCAGCTAGTGATCAGGTTGGTAGGTTCTGATTTTGGTGACATCAGTGTTTCATTTTAATGGGTGAAATCATCCAGAGAGAAGGTTGGTTTGAAAGAGGGGGAAATAAAAAGAGAAGAAAGCAAAGAAAAATTGTGAGGTTCACTTGAGCAGAAGAGAAGGATTCAGCAAATGAGCCCATTAAAGTAACATGTAAAGAGCCAGGAGAGAGTGTGATTATACCAGAGCTTGTACTAGACTGTCTCCTCCAAGGGTCCCTATGAGCAACCTACTATTATCTCCATTTTTGTCTCAGGAACAATATTTCATACATCCCAGAGATTTGAAATATCCACTCAAGATCTTTAATTCTAGCCCTGAAGATTAAAATTTGAATCCAGTCAAGCATACTATCTTACCCCCTATATACCCATTCTAACAATAACAAGTGTCATTTTTATTTTTCGGACTTACTGGGAGCTATGTGATGCTTTAAGTATTTAATGTATTCAGAGAGGGGCAGAGTGTTCTTAGCCTTTGTACTTATTTGTAAATGATTATTATTGCAATTTTATTTTCATATAATTGTAGATTAGCATGCACCTTATAAGAAATATACGGAAAGATCCTGTGTATCTTTAATCCAATTTACACCCAAAGATGGCATCTTGAAATCTATAGCACAAACATAAAAAACATAAAGTAAATTGGTATAGTTAAGAGAGGGACTACCTCCACACCTCCAGAATCCTTCTGGTGAAAAGCTAGGATTTCTCCCTCTAGTGAAATCTCTCTAGTGAAAAATCCCACTAGAAAATCCCTTCACTGAAAATTCCTTTAGAGGGATATAGTGAAGTTCCTCTAGTGAAAAACTAGATTTATTTTTTAGTTTTTATGGAACTACTCAGATCAGCTATTTCACCTTTATTGTGTTTCAGTAGTTCAAGGATTTCAAAGAATTCCGCTGTTTCTTTTAAGCTGTGAAGTTTATGATAATAAAGTTGCTTGTAGTATTTTCTCATTATCCTTTTGATAACTGAAAGATCTGTAGTGATATCCCCTGTTTCATTCCTATCATGCATTATTTCCTTTTATATTTTAGTGTTTATTAACACTTAACTATCTATTGACTTTTTTTTCAAAGAAGCAGCTTTTTTATTTCACAGTTTTCTCTGTCTTCAATTTCGTTGTGTTCTGCTCTTATTTTGATATTTCCTTCCCTCTTTCTTTGAGTTACTTTGCTCCTTTTATAATTTATTGAAACATGAAACTAGATTTTGATTTGAGATCTCTTTTATAATGTAAGCATTTAGTGCTAGAAAATTTTTTCTCACTGTTTTAGCTGAATCTCACATTTTTTGATATGCTTTGCATTCATTTTGCTTAGTTTTCTATTTCTTCCCTATGACATTTCTTCTTTGATCTATGGTTTTAATTTCTAAGTGGTGTGATGATTTTTTAAAATTTCTTTATGCCATTGTTTGCTAGTTAGATTACATTATCTTAAGTACTAGATTGGATATTAGAGAAAATACTCTGTGTGCTTTAAATTCTCTTAAAATTTTTGAAGTTTGTTTTATGGCTCAGGATATTGTCTATATTTAGGAATGTTCCATGAACACTTGGAAAAATAGTATATACTGTTGTTGTTTGGTGGAGTTTTCTACATATCATCACTTAGATCCTGATGATAGTGTTATTCAGATATCCTATATAATCTGAATTTGTATGCAGTACTTCTACCAATTATTGGAAGGAGGATTTTAAAATCCCCAACTATAATTGTGGATTTTTCTATTCTTCCTTTTAGCTTTATCTGTTTTTCTCTTTCTTGTCTACTGAGACTCTGCGTAGGATTTAGAAACTTTATGTAGGATTACATCTTGATTTGTGTCTTCCTCATGGATTCCCTTATTATTAAGAAAGTCTCGGTTGTTCTTTACTAATTTTCCTTAATTTGAAGCTTATTTCATTTAATTTTTTATCGACACATATCATCTCTCAACTTTTCAATCTTAAGCAATCTATGTTATTAAATTTGAATTTAGTTTCTTCTCAGCAGTATGTATTTTGGTACTTTTTACCAAATACCAATCTCTGGCTTTTAATTGGGATATTTAGACCAATTCCACTTAAGATAATTAAAGTTATGTTACAAGTTGTTCTGCTATCTTGTTTATTTTCTCTTTATTTCCTTTTTTTCTCTTTCCTCTGTTTAACTTTTCTTAACTACTATGGGTAACTTGCAATTTTTTTATGAATCATAATGGTTTTTTACAGAGTTTTGAATATATATTTTATTAGGACATTTACTGGGCAAGTAAATATGCATATATAGCTTATTACAGTCTCTTGGTGTCAACATTTTAAAACACTTAGTAATTTATGAAAGTCTTACTTTCATTTAAATCATTTTACCATCTGTACTTTTAAATTTCATTGTTCTTGTCAGATGGTGGTATATATCTTTCCAGTCATCAAATATGTTTTATAAAACATATAAGGAAAAGGATAGTCTATCCCATGTGCTCATATTTCTTCTCTTTCTCTTGACCTGTGGTCTCAGGCCCATGGGATCCAGGCTGAGTACTTATTGTGGCTATATGGTGTCTCATACAGAGCTATATGGTGTCTCATTTTGGGGCTCTCAAGACAGGTGGGAAAGAGAGACCTTCCCTGGCTGCTTATTGTCACCAGGATTTCTGAGCAGTCCACTTTGTCAATTCTGGTTCTTCTGAGTTTGCCTGGAGTTTGGTGGCCTCCCTTTAATACAGAAGTGGCTTGAGCCTACCTGGGTTGCATTGACTGTTTTGTTGAGGATCAGGAGAGGCTGGGCACAGGTAACCTCTCCCGCTGGGGGAGGGTAGGTATGAGCTACCCTCCTGCTGTGCCACTTCTCCAATCCTGGGGTTCTTACCCAGTTTCCCTTTTCCTTTCTCCCTTTCAGAGTTCCCATTTGGTCATCTCTTGCATGTTTTTCCTGGGTTTATTCTACTTGTGGGAAGGAACAGGGAGAAATGAGTCTTTGGCATATTGTCCAGATGGAAATTTCTAATTCATTTTAAAGATAGCTGTTTCCCTTGTCTTAGGGACACTACATTCCCTAGAGGAAAAGTGAATTAACAAGATTGTCTGGAATCATTGAACCTAGAATTGACTCAACAAAATTTAAAGGTGACAAGGTAAATACTATAAAAGTTATAATGGCAATCTCAGAGATTGGTCTCAGGTATGCCATGCATCGTTCATAACTGGCTCCTGAACACCATAAATGATAAATTCTGTAGAATTCCAGAAAAGAGAGAAGACACAAAGAGCTGGAAAAGGTGGGAATATTTGTACAAATGGAGGCTGGGCTTTGATTTAAAGGAATTTAGAGGAACGGAGAGCATTTCAAAGACATTTCAAAGTAAAATCATTGTTATATGTAGAAGCAAAGCTTGAAAAGTTCAGGGGCTTGGATAGAAGTGCTCTTCCCCAGTATGTCTGTGCTATGTTGAGCTTTCTCTGCACTGCAGTTACCTCATGTGGAAATGGGACTAGTTACAGTATTTGGCCACAAGGGCTACTTGAAGGATTAAATGAGTTAATATCTGCACATTTTTCAGTGCAGCATGGGGTACAGGAGTCTGTGTTTGTAGCTGTATTTTATTACTAGACATGATCTGTGGGAGCTAGTGTTCTCTTTTGCACCCACTTCTAGCTATCCTCATAATGTATTGTTCATCATTTCTGGCTTTTTATTTAATCATCACCAACCTGTAGGTAAGTACATGTGTTTGCTAGCTGTCAGAATGCAATATACCAGAAACAGAATGGCTTTTAATAAGGGAAATTTAATAGATTGCTAGTTTACATTTCTAAGGTTGAGAAAATATCCCAATTAAAGCAAGTCTATAGAAATGTCTGATCTAAGGCACCCAGGGAAAGATACCTGTGTTCAAGAAGGCTGATGATGCTCTACATTTGTCTCTCAGCTGGAAGGGCGCATGGTGAACATGGAGTCATCTGTTAGGTTTCTCTCCTAGCTTCTGGTTTCATGAAGCTCCCCGGGAGGTGTTTTCCTTCTTCATCTCCAAAGTTCACTGGCTCATGGACTCTCTCCTTCATGGTGCTGTGGTATTCTCTGCTCTCTCTGAATCTCTTTCACGCTCCAGCATGTTTCCTCTTTTATAGGACTCCAGAAACTAACCAAGACCCACCCAAATGGGTGGACACATGCCTCCACCTAATCCAGCTTAACAACCACTCTTGATCAAATCACATCTCCAGGGAGATGATCTGATTACAGTTTCAAACATACAATGCTGAATAAGGATTAGAAGAAGCGGCTGCCTTTACAAAATGGGATTAGGATTAAAACATGGCTTTTCTGGGTATATTATCATTTCAAACCAGCACAACATGATGGAAAGTTGGATAGGTGGACGGATGGTAAAGGAAAAAAAAATTCCATCAAACTTATAATGGAAAATGCTACCTTGATTTAAATCTGCTGACAGCTTGTCTCAGTAAATCAAATTATGCATCAAGCACCTGTTTGTCAAATTTCTGATTTGTAGAACAAGTAAATTAGATTTCTTGCAATATTTAAAAGTGATTATACCACGAGTTCTACAGCAGCATTACTTAAATGCGTGCTATATGTAGTTTCTGTTGTTAAGGTGCTTGTCCATATTTGGGAAATAAATGGATGGAGTAAAGAGGCACTGTGAATTTTTCTTTACAACATGTACAAATCCTTCATATAATAATTTTACTTAATTCTAATGTTCATTCTTCAACCCCACAGTTTGCCGCTTATCGAGAATCAGTTTCCCAGGTAGTGTGTCAGTTAATTATTGATCTGTCAGAGTTTAATTTATTTTCATCCAACATTGAATTTCCTATGTTTATTTATAGAGGCATTATATGTATCTATTTGAGAAGTTGCTAAATTGCCAAATTGTCATATCTAGACTGTTTTGCAACCTCATAACTGATGACGTGAACATTTGTTGACTGGTACACTTTTATATAATCCAGCACCACTTGAAATGTAATTAAATGTCACTTGCCATGTTTTGTTAACTTTTTTAAATATTGGGAGTACGCAGTTTTATGTTCTCAGAGAGCATGAGTGGCAATTCTGATATAAACACAGTTGTAGCTATAAGAATTGTTTGGGCAGACTTGGTTTAATATTTCTGTGAATCTAAAGGATGGTATCCCTGCATGGAAATGTGATTTGACATACATTAGTTTTCCTTTCTCAGAAATATATTCCCTAAAATTGTGGAGTTGTAACCCATTTCAAACTCTGAAGTATGTTATACAACTAATTGTGGTGTTGTGCTTTGGAATGCATTGCTTTTCTTGTATGTATGCTATTTTTCACAAAAAAAAGGAAGGGAAAAAATTCAATTGTGATGATAAAAAAATATTTAAGCCTTCTAGTCTCCTATCTTCTGGAGCAGCTAGAAGGAAAAATCTGAGAGGGGATAGTATTATAACCCATGATAAACTCTGGGATCTGTCCTGTAACTACTTGTTGAAGAGTGTTTTGAAAGCTGTTGCCTTTTTATTTCTTTGCTTTGTACATATGTTACACTATACAATAAAAAAGTTGAAAAATATATATTCACAACAAGGGATGTATATAATCTGAGCATTAGCCCAAGCATTTCTGCATCTATTCTTTGGATTCTGTGCTGTCATTTCATTTCATTATGTTTGGGAGTCTGATAAGCAATACTTACCATAGCCATTGTACTTACACTTGCGTAGAATAAAGTATTTACAATTTCTTTTGCAGATTCCAAATCTTTCAACTTCAACAAATAGATCTTTTGAGCATTTTTGAGAAGAACGAATTTGCAATGTGTCAATCATCATTTACTCAGATAAGAATATGTGCAATACTCACACAATCTTATTATTTACCTCTTGACCAACATTTTTTTCCTTTACTCAGGTTTTGTTTGACCTGATTACTTAGCTCAATTTCTGGCAGAATTGTTTTGCAATCTCTTCATTCAAAAAGAAATTTATTAACATGTATAAAATGACAGATTTAAAAATTCCTCTCCATATTTATTTGGAATCATGTCTACTCTTTACAGACATAATTGTGTTTAATTAAGCCAAGGCTGTTTTAGGTGTTTTAGATATAATAATTCAATTAATCCTCACTGACACATTTTCTTCATTCTACAGATGGGGAAACAAGCATAGGAAATTTAAGTAACTTTCCTTTGGTCCCACAATTAAGAAGTGTTGCTCCTGGTCAATTTAGACATTCTAGCAATTGGAAACATTAATCCCATGTATTTCACTAATGATTAGAGTAAGTAACAAGTTAATTATATATCTAATTCATAAGACAGAACATGAATGCATCATATGATTACTAAAACATAGTTAAGAAATTATATATCCTAAAGAATCACCAATATGTTTGCTTTTTCTTTATTCTGAAGATTGAAAATTTATTAGATGCACATGACAAAAGCCAACACAGTGTCTTAAATTCTAGGAAGGTTTCTTAAACCTACCGTAGATTTAAAAAAAACACGCATTTACTAAAAACTTACCTGTAGAAACTTTCAGAATATTTCTGCTGCTTAGGACACCTCCACTCACATTCTGTCAACTACAGATTTCACTAGACTGTTGATGTTAGGGATGAAATAATTTGAACTGGGGTTATAAATTTCCTAGGGGGGGGATAAAAGGCAAATTCTGGGTGTGCAGGAATTGAGCTACTTATCAACTGCAATATCTGAAGGCACAGGCTTCCAACAAACAAATCCCCTTTTCCTTTCCTTTTATTTATTTATTTATTTACTTACTTACTTCCTTATTTATTTATTTATTTTGGTGTGCTTGTGGAGGATTCGGTTGTGGCTTAACTAGTTGCTGTTGTTTCAAAGTCCTTTGCTTACTTCAAAAGAAATAAAGTATGTCATTTTCTTTATGTTTCATTTCTTCATACTGTCACACAGTTGCTCATTCACTTTAAAAACAGTGAAATACTCCTATCTAAATGCAAAATACTTGTGCCACTTTGACCTTTTGAGTACGAATAAAATTGAGACAAATTTAAGTGATTTCTTTCATATATCTGGTTTCTCAATTTTAATGCAGGACTGTATGACTGCAGATGGTATTGCTTTGAAATGAAATAGATCTACAATAAATAATGAGCGAGCCTTTCACATGCGTTTTAAAGAATCGGTCCCATTACTTACTTAGACTGAGAAGGATTTGTGATCTGACAGGAATGATTTTGAATTTCAGCTCTGACTCTTACGAGCTCTGTCACCTCAAACAAAATTGCCATATTAAAGGGTTCGAGGTATAAAATAATATTTTAAAGGACTGGACACTCAGTGCATGACATTTATTTTTAATCCAAGGCAGCAATGCATCATGAACTCTTTCAACAGTTTTAAACCCTACTGTTCCAGAACTTTGCCACATATGAGTGATGACTCAGAATTTAGAGGGTCTAGGTGGAGTTATTTAACTTTAAACAGTTTTTTTTTTCTATCTTTCATACTCCTTTACTGCAGGTAAAATGTTAATTCAATTGGTGGCAGTCTAGTGTTGCCAAGTTTTAATTTTTGTCTGTGAATCTAGGTTCCTGTCTCAAGGCATGGCATTTCTAGGTCTTTGCATATTTCTTTTTGGAATTGTACTATTCATTCAACGTTGGTGAGAGATCACCAATTCTTTAATCCCAAATGGAGGGGGATATAGTTTCTGAAATCACCCTTCTTTTCTGAAAGTGGGTGAAGAAGCTGCTGATTCAGGTGCCAAGTACTGGGACTACAGCAGAGGACATAGAGAGAGCAGATCCTGCCCTCAAAATCTCACATTCTGATGGAAACAGAGAAAACTATAACATTGATAAAACTGATGGCTTTATTTCATGGGCAGATTTGAGATTGGTAAACATCATCATTATTGGCTCATTGTTGGAAATCTGCTCAGGTCTACAAAGCTTTCTGGTGAGTCTCAGTGATTTCAAGTCGTTTCAAATTTGAGAGTGACATTAAATGCATTTGTGGAGAGGTTAAGTGAAGTTGGGGAAAGATGAATTACTTTTACAAACACATAAATTTTACCTCAAACTATATGTTTTTACTTTAAAATTCTTACCGCTCAGGCCTCATAAGTACATTAACCTTTTTCTGTAAGTGTTGCCTTCGTCTCACTTTCTTTCCCTGTCCTCATGTGGAAAAGTGCAGCAGAGGCTATTTTTCTCTTCGTGGCTTTTTTTTGTGTGTATGTACACTGTATGGCGGGGGTCACATTTCATTCTTTTCTCTGTGTGAGTATCCTGTTATTGCAGCATCATTTGCTGAATTTTTGCTTTGTTTGTTTATTTGTTTGTTTTGGGGAAGTGTATGGGCGGGGAATCAAACCCAAGTCTCCAGCAAAGCAGGTGAGAATACTACCAGCAAGCTACCCTTGCACCCCTTCTCTTTGTGTTTTAATGGAGTGTGGAAAGTGGGGCTGAAAAGCAGTATTCTAGAAATCAATCTGGTCCTGCTGCATAAAACAATTGCATCCACTAACATATTTGTGTGCCAAGACAATACTATGGCTAAAGGAATGAATGTAAAAAGAAAAAAAAAAGGTGGAATCAGAACTTTGGTACAGGAGCATTTCTTCATCCTGATAATATTATTTCTTTACATTTGTGCAAACTATGAAATATCAGACTGGTTGTATATTTGTTATTATCTCATCTTATTGGGATGATTCTGAGGTTGGAGAAATAAATGTGTTAAATCTGAGTATGAGAAATGCAGAAAGATCCAGGAATGCTATACATTGAGGCAGAAGCCTACAATCACATGCAAAAATTAAAACATGGCAATAGTAGACTACCACCAATTAATTTAGCATTTCACCTGCAATAAGGGAGTATGAGAAATAGGAAAAAAAAGGTTATTTATCAAATAAAATTTTCTCAATATATAATTATTAATGAATAAATTAGTAACTGATTCATGCATGAACATACTTAACTCTTATTAGAGTTTAATACTGGTGAAGAGAAACAATACTATTCCTTCTCTGAGGGATAAAAAAATCATTAAATGCCGTGACAATTGCAAAATTTAGAACATCCTTTCTCTCAAAATAGGGGTGGGTGAATTGGACTGTTATAGTTTTTTTTTTTTTTTTTTTTTTTTTTTTTTTACGTGGGCTGGCACCAGGAAGCGAACCTGGGTCTCCAGCTTGGCAGGTGAGAACTCTGACACTGAACCACCATTGCCAGCCCCATAGATTTTTATTTCCACATTTCTCAAATCCAATTTTCTGTTGAAGGTTTGCCTGTCAATTTTCTTTGATTTATTGATTTCCTCTTTACTTTGTAAAACTTTTCCTTTATTAAACCTATAACCTGGAAAAAAACAGGACTGAGTTGAATATATACATTTATGTATTTCCATTATTTATAAATAGAAACCTGCATGAAAGTAATTCTCTCAGGGATTAATGAGGCAAAAACATTTTCTTTATTTTTAATGATACTTTTATATAATTATGCACAAATCTAAATCTATTTAGTAAATTTTCTTGGGAAAAATATAAGGAGAAAAATAAACAGTCATGGGCACAAGGTTTCTTTAGATACCCATGATGAATGCGATGGCTGGTTAGAAGATTTCTTTAAATGCTTTATCTGCAGGTTCTCCACCATTTGCTAAGGGGATCTCTGTGATCCCCTTCAAACTCCAAGCACTTTACAAAATAGCTTTGGATTCCACACTGCGGAGGTCCTCAAGGTCAGCCAGAGGAACGGGGCCGCTGCATTCTGCTCTCTCAAATCTCTCCTGGTCATGTACAGCACTTGTCCTCGTCCATCACCAGGGATATACCTGAACTTCATCAGCGTTCCCTATCTTTGTCTAGTA
The DNA here is from genome assembly GCF_023851605.1 of Tamandua tetradactyla. NCBI lineage: Eukaryota > Metazoa > Chordata > Mammalia > Pilosa > Myrmecophagidae > Tamandua > Tamandua tetradactyla. The sequence continues at coordinate 93,044,013 of NC_135332.1, forward strand.
CTTTTTAAAAAATTCCCAGCCAGGTTATTGTTTGTCCCAAGTGAAATCACATTGTTGATAAGTAGGTGTTGCTACCAATTTTCTATTGTGTCCGTGATAATGTGGAAGTAGACTTTGTTTTTATTTTTCCTTCCTGAGATGGGGCTCTGAGTCAAATCAGATTGCCACCGCACTCTGCAATTTCCCAGGGACTTTCATGTTTGGAGGAAATAGTCACCCTGCTCTAGGAATGGTACTTTAAATGGTACTCTAAAACTGGTCATATCTCTCCTTTGTATGCAGAGCTGCTGGCTGTAGGATCCAGTGCCATTGAGCTGGGGAGAGGGAGGAGGGGAAAAGCCCAAAGTTAAAGCATCACAGAGTCTGCTGGCTTATTGAGAGTCAGCACTATGTTTCAAACAGATAATCTTCTATTTATTCTGTGGCTTTGGCTAATTGCCAGAGATCAGGAAGGGTTAATTTTTATAAGTTTTTCAGTATTTTTGTTGCTTTTGAGGAAGAGTGATGTCACAAGGTCCTCTCTACAGCGTTCCAGATTTCATTCTCCACAGACTTTTTTCCTATGGAAGACAAGCTTTGGTTTACAGAACAATCGTGCATAAAATACAGGATTCCAATAAAACACCCAACCAACATCAGGTTGCATTGGTGTGGAAATTTGTTACAACTGATGAAAGCAAGTTTTTATAATTGTACTGTTAACTATAGTCCATGCTTTAACTTAGGTTCTACCACTTACATAGTTAAATTCCACAGATTAAAATTTTTTTCTATTACCATATATACAATCTAACATTTGTACTTTTAATCATGTTCAGATATGTATTTCATGTTGTTAATTGTGTTCACAATGTTGTGCTACCTTCACCATCTATTACCAAAACATTTCTGTCATTCCAAATAAGAACCCTGTATATCTTAAACCTTAATTTCCCATTGCTTATCCGTACCCCATCCCTTAGTAAACTGTATTCTACATTCGGAATCTATGGGTTTGCTTATTTTAATTTTTTCAAATAAGAGAGACCATATATTTATCTTTTTATGTCTGGCTTATTTTACTCAATATGTGAAGTCTCCAAGTTCATCTGTGATGTCGCAAGTATCAGGATGTCCTTCCTTGTTATGACTGAATAATATTCCATTGCATGTATATACCACAATTTATTTATCTGTCTATCAGATGTTGGACACTTGGGCTCTCTTTTGGTTTGCTTAAGCTGCCAGAATGCAACACACAGCAATGGATCAGCTTTTAATAAGGGGATTTATTTAGTTAAAAATTTATAGTTCTTCAGAGGAAATGCAGCTAGCTTTCACCTAAGGCTCTCTGTCACATGAAAGGCACACATTTGCATCTGCTGGACTTCTCTCCTGGCTTCTGAGTTCCAACACCCTTCCCCGGGGCATTTCCTTTCTGCATCTCCAAACTCTGGGCTAAGCTGCGAATTCTGAGATGAAGTATGCTGAGCTGCTAAGCTCTCTTTTGACCTCTTTCTTTTAAACTTCCATCTAATTAAATGAAACATTACTCATTGCAGAAGGAGCATTCCTTAGCCGACTGCAGATATAATTAGCCATTGATGAATTTTACATGCTGATGGTTTAAATCCACAGCAACAGAACAATGGGGCATCATCATCTGGCCAAGTTGACACCTGAACCTAACTATGAAAGGCTGTTTCCAGCATTTGCCAGTTATGAATAGTGCCACTATGAACACTGATGTGCAAAACCTTGTGTGATTCCCTGCATTCAATTGTTCGGATATATACTGAATAGTGGGGATTGCTGGGTCATAAGGTATTTCTATCCTTAACTCTCTGAAGAATTGTCAAGCTGTCTTCCACAGTGGCTGCACCATTTTACATTGCCATCAGCAATGAATGAGTATACCTATTTCTCCACATGCTCTCCAACAATTATTTTCCATGTTTTTTATATGAGCCATTTTAATTGATGTGAAATTGTATCTCATGGTTTTGATTTGCATTTCCCTTATGGCAAATGATGTTGAGTATCTTTTCATGTGCTTTCCGGCTATTGGTATATCTTCTTTGGAGACATGTCTATTCACTTTATGCCACTTTTTAATTATGTTGTTTGTCTTTATGTTTTTAAGATGAAGGATTTCTTTATATATTCTGGATAATTAAGCCTTTATCAAATATGTGGTTTCCAAATATTTTCTCCCAATGTATAAGGGTCATTTTACTTTCATGCTAAGGTACTTTGAGGCACAAATGTTTTTAATTTTGAAGAGGTCCCATTTATCTATTTTTTCATTTTTGCTTGTGCTTTGGGTATCAAGTCTAAGAGACCATTGTTTAACACAGATCCAGAAGATACTTTTTTTTTCTACTTGTTATTCTAGGAGTTTGATAACTGTAGCTCTTATATTTAGATTTTTTTATTCATTTTGAGTTGATTTTTTATATATGTTTTGAGTCAGTTATTCTTTATTTTGTTTTTAGTGAATGGAGATGTAGTTTTCCCAGTACCATTTGTTGAAGAGACTATTCTTCCTCATTTGAGTTTACTTTGTCTCTTGTCCAAAAAACAGTTGGTCACAAATGTGTGGGCTAACTTCTGAGCTCTTGGTTCAATTCCATTGCTCTATCTGTCTGTCTTTATGCCAGTACCATGCTGTTTTTATTACTGTGGCTTTGTAGTAAGTTTTGAGATTGGGAAGTGTGAGTCTTCCAAATTAATTTATTCTTTTTCAAAATGGTTTCACATATTTGGTGTCCCTTACTCTTCCATTTAAATTTGATAAATGGCTAGTCAATTTATGCAATGAATGTTCTTGGAATTTTTATTGGAATTGCATTGAATCTTTGCATTGCTTGGTTAAGGTTGACAATGTAATGATATTGTCTTCCAATCCTTGAACACATAGTATCCTACCTTTTACTTAGTCATTGCTTGATTACTTTTAGCAATGTTGTATATTTTTCTGGGTACATGTCCCTTACATCCTTATTTAAATTAATTCCTTCATATTTAATGATTTGGCTGCTATTATGATTGTAATTTTTTTCTTGATTTCTTTCTGATTGTTCCTTGCTTGTGTGTAGAAATCCTACTGAGTATAGGGTATTCATTTTGTATCCTGCCACTATGCTGAATCTGTTTATCAGCTCTAGGAGATTTGTTGTGGATTTATCCAGATTTTTTATAGATAGAATCATATCATCTGCAAATAGAGAAATGTTTTACTTACTCCTTTCCAGTTTGGATGATTTTATTTCCTTTCCTTATCTAATTGCTCTGGAAGGACTGTTCAATACAATGTTGAATAGCAGTAGTGACAGTGGGGCATCCTTGTCTTGTTACTTATCATAGAGGAACAGATTTCAGTCTTTCACCATTGAGTGTGATGTGTGATCATGACCTTTTTATATATGTACCTTATGATGTTGAGGAAGTTTCCTTCCATTTACAAAAGTAAGTGTTTTTATCATGAGGGGTGCAGTATTGTTTCAAATACCTTTTCTGCATCAGTTGAGATGATCATGTAGTTTTTATATTTCATTGTAATGTGGTATATTATGTGGATTAATTTCCTCATATTGAACCAATCTTGCATAACATGGATAAATTTCACTTGTTCATGGTGTATGATTCTTTTAATATGCTTTTGTATTCAGTTTGCTAGGACTTTGTTGAGGCTCTTTATATCTATATTCATAAAAGATATTGGTCTGTAGTGTTCTTTTCTTGTGGTATCTTTATCTGATTTTCATATGAGTGTGATGTTGGCCTTGTAGAGAGAATTACAGATTGCTCCCTCCTCTTCAATTTTTTGGAAGAGTTTGTGCAAAATTGGAATTAACTCTTTTTGGAATGTTTGGTAAAATTCACCTGGGAAGACCTCTGGTCCTGGGCTTTCCTTGTTGTGTGGTTTTTAATGAATGATTCAATTCCTTTAGTAATGATTGATTCATTAGGAGCCTCTATTTCTTCTTCCGTCAGTGTAGGTAGTTTTCTGTTTCTAATAATTTGTGCATCTTATCTATGTTGTCTAATTGATTTTTATTCAGTTTTTCATTTTATCCTCTTATAATTCTTTTTACTTCACTGGGGTAGGTAGTAATGCACTCCCCCCTTTTCACTTCTGATTTTAGTTCTGTGTATCCTCTCTCTTTCTTTTTCTTTGTCAGTATAGCTAAAGGTTTATCAATTTTAATGATCTTTTCAATGAACCAACTTTGGGTTTTGTTGATTCTATTGTACTTGCTCTTTTCTATTTCAGTTACCTCTGTTCTTGATTTTCTTATTACCTTCCTTCTTCGTGTCTTTCATTTACTTTGCTCGCTTTTTTCTATTTTTTTTCATTTTATTGAGGTTAGATCTCTGATTTAAAGTCTTTATTTTTTTAAATGTAAACATTTAGAAATTTAAATTTCCATCTCTTTGCTGCATGCCATAAGTTTTGATAAGTTGTATTTTCATTTTCATTTGCCTCAATATATTTCTTAATTTTGCTTGTGATTCTTCTTTATCCTATTGGTTATATAGGAATATGTTGTTTAATATTTCTAGAATTTTCTATTTCTCTTTTATTGATTTCTATCTTCTTTCTGTTGCGGTTGTCAATATACATTGCATGATTTTAATATTTTTAAATTTGTTGGAATTTGTTTTATGAGCTTATATACTGTGTAGGCCAGAGAATAATCCATGTGCTCTCAAGAATAATTCCGTTTGTTTTTGTTGGGTGTACTATTCTATATATGTCTTTCATGTCTAGTTGGTTTAGAGAATCTTTTAAGTTTTAAATTTTCTTATTATCCTTCTTGTTAGATATTCTATCCATTATTGAGTGTGGTGCATTAAAATCTCTTGCCGTTTATGTAGAACCATCAATTTCTCCCTTTAGTACCATCAGTATGTACTTCATACATTTTGGGGCTCTTTTGGTTACATGCAAACATATCTATGATTGTCAAATCAATCTTCTTGTGGAATTATCCTCTTTTTCAGTATATAATGACCTTTATCCCTTGACATGTCAAAAATGTTCCTCATTTGATTTAAAGTCTATTTCATCTGGTATTGGTATGGTTACCTCAGTTCTCTTTTGTTTATTACTTGCGTGGCATATTTTTTTTTTCCATTCGTTCACTTTCCACCTACTTGCATCTTTTAATTTAAGCTGAGTCTTTTTCAGACAGCATATATTTGTTATGCATTTTTATCCATCGGCTAATCTCTGCCTCTTGACTGGAGAGTTTAACCCATTTATACATGAAGTCACTACTGATAATACAGGCTCTTCTTCTGCCATTTTGCTATTTAGCATTTGTGAGTCTTACACCTATTTTCTCTGCCCATCTTTCCATTAACACTTAATTTTGTATTTATTTGTCTTTTGTGTGTGTTGTATTATACTGAGTAGCTTCTCCTTTCTGTGTATATTTTCCATCTAGTTAGCTTGTTGTTACCATGGGAATAAAGTGCACATCCTAATCATACAACAATCACATCCTGAAACCCTCTGTCCCTACACTTTTTTTTCAATAGATGTACATTGTATGTCTAAAAATATAGATTTATTATTACTTTTTATGCATTTGCATTTTAGCACTTAAGGAGTGGAGTTCCATACCCAACAATACACTACAATAATTCTGGCATTTGTCATTACCAAAGCAGTTATCTTTATGACAGGGCTTTATTTCTTTATGTCATTTTGAAACACTGTTTAGTGTCCTTTCCTTTCAATCTAAAGAACTCCCATGCTTGTATGGCAGGTCTAGTGTGTTGAACTCTCTCAGCATTTATTTTCTGAAAATGACTTTCACTCTCCCTCATTTTTAAAATCTAATCCATAAAATTCTTGGCTGACAGCTGTTTTCTTTCAACAGTTTAAGTATTTCACTCCACTGCCTAATTGACGACGTGGTTTCTGATGAGAACTTGGTATACAGTCTAATTGGGACTCCCATGTATGTAACACATTACTTTTCTCTTGCAGCTTTCACAACTTCTTTGTCCTTTGCTTTCAGTAATTGTGATTAATATATTGCAGGGGATACTTGTCTTCATGTTTATCCTGTTTGGTATTCTCTGGGATTTTTGGATATGCATATCTACATCGATTGCTAAGTTTGGGATGCTCCATGTCATTATTTCTTTGGATTTTCTTTCTGTCCTTTTCTCTTTTCTCCTTCTGGGCCCCCCATAATGCATATATTGCTGCACTTTATTGTGTCCCACAGGGGTCTTAAGCTATTTTTTGCTTTTGATAATTTGTTTTTATTTCTCCTCTGCAGTATGACTTATCTCAAATATACTGTCTTCAAGTTCACTGATTCTTAATTTTGCCACCTCCAATCTGCTCTCGAAATCCTCTTGGGCATTTTTCATTTCAGTTTTTGTGGTCTTCAATTGCAGTAGTTCTATCTGCTTCATTTTTAAAATGACCATCTCTTTACTAAGACACTCATACTGCTCATCGATTTTTACTTGATGTACTTGTGTTCTTTCTTTGTATTTTCCTTCAACTTATTGAGTTTTTAAGATCATTTGTTTTAAAGGTTTTGTTTGGTTTATCCGTATTCTCATCTTCTTCTTCAATGTTTTCTGTACTTTTATCCTATTCCTTTGGATGGGCTATCATTTTCTTTTTCCTTGTCTTATATTCTTTTGCTGCACACTGTACATTTTAACATTATAAATGTTAACTGTGGTGTTTATTCTTTGGGATGTCTGCTTTCTTGATTTAGTAATAAACTGGTGATACAGCAGAGTTTCAGCTTTCCTATCCTTAAAGTCTGCCCAATGCAAGAGCAGTATACTGGGTTTTCCCTGTGATTCTGATCTCTCTGTTGTCAATGGGCTTTTGCTTGTGTGTTGTTTTGGAGTTATCCTGTTTAAAGCTGTTTGTTTGTGCCCTCTGATTCCCAGTAGATAGACATTTTTCTTCCAGGTGTTTGAGGCCAGCAGACCTTTTTCAGACTGTCTCCCTCTATAGATTTTTATACTCCTTTCATTGTGCCAAGCAGCTTTTTCTTGAAGGGCAAATCCTAGAACGGACCATTCTAATTAGATTATTTATTTTTACTGTTTGGTTTTAAGACTTCTTTATATGGTATAGATACAAGTTCTTTATCAGATGCATGATTTGCAAATAATTTCACACATTTAGTAACTTGTATTCTCGTACTATTGATATAAACTTTCATAGAGCAAAAGTTTTGAAATTTGATACAAGTTCAATGCATCAGTCTTTTTCTGGGTTTCATTTATAAAAATTATTTGCCTAGACTTAAATACCAAAGATTTTCTCTTAAGTTTTATTCTAAAAGTTATGTAGTTTTGCATTTTACATTTATATCTGGAATGCATTTCAAGTTAATTTTTGTAAAAGTTGTATTAGGTAGAGTTTCATATTTTTATCTATGGATATCCAAATGCTCCAGCACTAAAATGTACTATACTTCTTTCATTAAATTGAATCTGAACCTTTGTCAAAAATCAGTTGGTGATACTGATTTGGGTATTTTTGTGGGTTCTCTAAACTGTTTCATTGATATTTGTCTAAATCCCTTCACTAACACCACTCAATCTTCATTACCATATAATAATTTTTAATATAAGGTAGAGTGATTGCTTTCAATTTATTCTTTTTCAGAATGTTTGCACTTTTTGCTCTAGTTTCTTTGACTCTGCCTTTTTTTTAGATTTACCCCTAAATATTTCATTTTTGGCAAACTTAAATGCTATTGTATCTTTAATTTCCATTTCTATGTGTTTATAACTAGTATATAAAATTACAATTAAATTTTGCATGTTGATCTTATATTCTGTAAACTTGTTGAAGTCACTCAGTACTAGGTTTTACATGTGCATTCTTTGGAATTTTCTATGTGCACCACCATGTGATCAGCAAATAGAAACAGTTTTATTTGATCTGTATGCTATCTATTTCCTTTGCTTATGTTATTACACTGATAATTACCTCAAGTACTAGGCTGAACAGTGTATTAATTTCCACGTATTTGTAAATGTTCTAGTTTTCTTTCTGTGGTTAATTTCTAGCTTCATTCTATCGTGGTTGGAAAAGATGTTTTGTATAATTTCAATCTTTTTAAATTTATTGAGACTATTTTATGGCCTAGCATCTTTCCTGGAGAAGATTTCATATAAAATTGAGATAAATGTGAATTCTGCTTTTGTTGGGTGCAGTTTTCTATATATGTCTGTCAAGTCTAGTTTGATTATCATAGTGTTCAAATCCCTCTGTTTCCTCCTTCTGTTTCAATGTTCTGTACATTGATGAAACTGATGTATTACAGTTTTCAGCTATTAATGCAAAAAGTATCTATTTCTCCCCTCAGTTTCATCCACGTTTGTCTCATATATTTTGGAGCTCTGTGGTTTGGCACATATACGTTTAATCTTCTGGTCGATTGGCATTTTATTACTATATAGTGTCCTGCTTTGATAGCTGTAACAATTTTAGCTTTGTTTTGAATTAGTTAAGTTGGATTTCCAATTTGTGTCTGGTTGGAGATCAAGGGTGACAGTATTGGAAACAAAGAAAACAATTCATGCATAATGATAGTTTATTACTCACAGGTCCCAGAGAGAAAGAAGCACCATGAATGGCTTACAGGGAGTGAGATCAACTCAAGTGGCTCTACCAACAGATGGGGAGCACACAACTACAGCTAGAGAGACAGGTGGGCTTGTGACTTTATTGTGGTTAGGGGAGGCGGTTAGTAAAGTTCCTGGAGGAGTGAATGATTGGTTTATTTAAAGGGAAGAGGGAAAAATAGGGGCTTGGGAGTGGTGGGCATGGTTAGCTTATCATTTGGGGCCATCTGGTTTTGGTGAGGCATGTGGGAGGCAAGGGTGGTAGCCACAGATGTGAGTTTGAGGTCTGGACAGTTGATGCCCCAGTACTGGAAACCTGTTCATTAACTAGGCCAGAAGACAGCATTGGAACAACTAGTTTAGCCAAGGTAAGTTGGATGTTGTGGCACTATGCAAAAATTTTGATAGTTATTGTATGACTAATTTATCCAATTAAATATCCCAACTCTCTTTTCGTTACTATTTGCATGGAATTGTTTTCCATCCCTTCATATCCAAACTATTTGGCTCTTTATTTGTAAGGGAGACTCTTGTAAACAAGATATAGTTCAATCATGCTTTTAAAAAAAAAAAAATCCATTCTGTAAATCCCTGTCTTTTAAGTGGATAATTTATTTCTTTTATATCCAGTGTATTGCTGATGAGATAGTATTTATGTCAGTGATTTTTTTCCTTTGCTTCTTCACTGTAGTCTACTTTTATGTATAGTTGATCTTTTGTCATCCTTTTGTAATCCTTTTATGATCCCTTTCTCACTTCTGTTTCTGTATATATTTTAAATACTTTATTTGAGATTACCATGGGGTTTGCATTTAACAATCCAAACCTATAACCAATTAGTTTCAAACGGAAACTGTTGAAGCATAACTTCAATAACATAAACAGTTTCTCTTCTATACTTCTCCATTCCCTCTCCTTATATTGTTCATTTCACACAATACCACTTCATATGTTTGCATGTCTATTACATAGAATATGATTATTTTTTGTTCAATTGTATTCTAAATCTTAAAGGAAATTTAAAAAGTAGAGTTACATACTGAGAATACAATTAGATTGTATTTATCTAATTGTATTAGATACAATTAGATAAACTGTAAGGGCTTTGGATTTATACATGTTGTTACCTTTCTGGAGAGTTTGGCTCCAAGATACTATCATCTGTCCTTTCCTTTCAACTTGAGGAATTCCATTTAGCATTTCTTGTACAGCAGATCTCCTGCTGATGAGTTCTCTGTTTTTATTTATCTGTGAATGTCTTAAACTTTCTCTCATTTTTGAAGGACAGTTTTGCTGGGTATAGAATTGTTGGCTGGCAGTTTTTCTAAGTACTTTAAAAATGTCCTACCACTGCCTTCTCACCTCCATTATTTCTTACTGGAGATCCCTTTTAAGTGACAAACCTCCTCTTCTCTCTTTTTGCTTACAGAATTCTCTCTTTCTCCTTATCATTCGATGTTTTGATTATGATACTTCTTATAGTATTTGGGTTTATCCCATTAAGCATTAAATTGGGTTGGAAATGCATATTCATTTCTTTCATAAATTTATTCTTTTTCCCATCTGCTTTCCAGTCTGTATGATTCCCATTTTTGGCTGATGTCTGGGCATCTGATTATTTTGATAAGTTAGCTTTGATTCACTTTGTGTCAAGGCTCTTTTTTGATGCTTGGTCCAATTTATTCTGGACGTTTGGAGTAGCTCTTGCTTAACTGTTCAGATTTCCCAGCTCTTCTTCAATGGATCCTTGCCCTGGATATGCATTATTGTTTTTAAGATTGCACTTTTGTACAATATTTCACTTCCAGAGAAAGCTTCCTTTTCCCCCTTCTTGTTCTGGGAATGTTAAACTTGTTCTGTTTGTTTTTGAGCAAAATTTTCTCCCCAGGTCTTATGGTTTGTTTAAATTTTCTCCCTCACTCAGTGCCACTATTTCCATATATATGCATATGTATATGTGTGTGTGTGTGTGTATATATATATATATATATATATATATATATATATATATATACATACATATATTAGTTTTGAGACCCATCCTTTATTTAAGCAGTTCACACCCCACCCTTATTCTCCTTTTTTCCCTCCACTTCTGGGGACCCAGAAATTTGGGTCACTCTAAAAAATGTCTGTTATGCATTTAGGTGTTCCAACAAATAGAGACTGGATTGAATGTGTGCACTTTTACCACCAGTTTTGCCACAGTTTCTCTTAACTTTTTTCACCTGGAAACACTTTGTATGTGGTTCTCCTCAGAAACTATGTTGCATCCTGGGTTTCTACAAACTTGTATCTAACTTGGGCTCTAACTTGCTCCTGTGGGTGATTCTACAGTCTGTATCTGTGGCAGGAGGGACCCAGGCAGTGCTGCTTCTTGCACCTCCCAAGCTGTGCAGTGCCAAGTGAGGGGAAGAGGTCTAGACTGGCAGATCCAGGATGAAAACCTCCTACCTGGTCCTGGAGATTATTGTTCTTTTTCTTTTATTCAGCATTTGTGTAATTATTTTCTGTTCTCTATCATTCTCCAGAGTTCCAATTAAGTGGACTTTATCCTTTTATTCATTGACTCTGAGGGAAGGAATTTCCAAAGGATGCTTTATTTTGCCATGGATGATATCACTCCTCTTGCATTTTTTTGATAAATATTAGCGTAGTATATCTTTTCCCTTCCTTTTAATTTTCTGCATGCATTTTATTGTTTTCGAAGTAATTTTCTTATAGACAATATAGTCGGGCCACAATTTTTTAATTCTGCCTTCTAATGGCATGTTTAGACAACTTACATTTAATGTAATTATTATTTGGTAAAACTTAAGTCTGACATTTTAATTACTGTCTTGGTTTTGCTCTCTTTTCTTCTCTCAGTCTTATTTTTCTACCTTCCTGTAGGTTACTTGAACATTTTTTTAAAATTCCATTTTGAGGCATTTATAATATTTGTGAGTACCTGTCTGCATCTTATTGTTTGGCTTTTTCATAAGCTGCTTTATATATATGTGTGTGTATATGCATACGTGTACTATTATCACACTTTGTGTTGATACTGTATCAGTTTCTGTGAAATAGAAACCGTATGTCCATTTACATTCCTTTGCATTTCCCCATTTGTATTATGATTTTCTGAATTATTTCCTCATGCATATTGATAACCACATTAGACAGTATTATGTCTTAACCTCAACGATAACACACAAACCTATTTTAGAAAATTCAAGTACATGAGAAACGTGTATTCTATTTATTCATATCTTTCCTCTTTCCATCTTCTTTCTTCCTTCATTATCCAAGATTCTTCCTTTTTAATGATCTTTCTGTAGATTTTTTCTAGATTGCTGAAAACAAATACACCTAATTGCCTTCACCCACAAATGTCTTCTTTTTGCCTTCATTCCTGTAGGATAATTTTGCCGCATATATAAATCTACATTTACAATTCTGTTCTTTCAGTGCTTGATGTATGTTATGCCACTTCTTTCTGGCCTTCACTGTTTCTGATGAGAAACCCACTGTCATCCTATAGTTTTTTTTCCTGCTGTGTAAAGTGTAATTTCCTTCCTGCTGCTTGGTCAGTTCTTTGTCTTTAGTTTTCAGAAATTTGACTAGGATGTGTCACGATATGATTTCTCTTTGTTTATTCTTTTTGGGATTCTTCCATCTGCTTGCATCTGTTGGCTTATGGTTTTTTAGGTGAATTTGAAATTTTTTAGCCATTATTTCTTTGAATAGATTTTCCACTCCATCTTCTTTCTGCTCTGCTTTGTTACTTTGATGATAAGAATGTTAGATCTTTTTTGTTGTTGTTATCATCAGAGGGTGTTGTATTTGAGTAACTTCTGTTGTTTTATCTCCAAGTTCATTGATTTTCTTTCTTTCTTCCTCTCCATTCAGCTGTTCAGTTCCAATATTCAGGTATTTATTTCATTTATGTAATTTTTTTAGTTTAAAATTTCTGATTTTTTTCATATCTCTACTGATACATTATCTTTCTTTGCCAAGAGTCTAATTGTTGCACTTATTTCAAACGAGTTCATAATTGTCTGTTGTGACATTTTTATGATGGCTCTCTTAAAATGTTGTTTAGATAGTTCCAACATCCATCTAATTTAGACATTTGTATTTGTTGATTGTCTTTTCTCATTTACTTTGAGATCATCCTGGATGTTGGTATGCAGGTGATTTATGATAGAAATCTGATGTTGTAAGACTATGATCTTATTTAATGCCATATATTAGCAAGCTTCTTCTGACTCCACTCTGGAGGTGAACGGGCATGCCTTCCTCGCCACAGGGGAGAGGCTCAGCTACAGTTTCTCCACTGGACCTCTGCTGACACCCATATGTAGAGGGACTGCTTATTGCTACTGGGCTGGGGTGGGGCCCAGACTCCCCATGTGGCCTTTGCTGATTCCATGTGGGTAAGAAAAGAGGAGAACCTAATTACTGGCTGCTTATGACTTCCACTGACAACCTGGGAAGGTGACCTAGTTTTTGCTAAGCCGTGGTGCAAGTGCTAATCTCTACCAGACCTTCTCTGACACTAACTAGTGGTGAGGGAGATCAATGCCTTATTACTGCTGTGTCCAGGCTGGCTCAGAAGTCCATGCTTACAATGCGGTTTCCACTGACATTGCACACATGCGTGTGGAAGCTTGTCATCTCTTACCTTCTCTGACAGCATCCCAACAGGGTTTGCGGCATCTAATTACAACCTTGCAAGGGTGGGCATCTAAGCTCTCCATTTATTACCAGTGTCAGCCACATGTGTGAGGTCATGGTTTTTGCGTGTGGTGTTTTGTTAGTGTTTGACAAGTATTGTTTAAGAGGGAATAGTCTGTCCTTTTCTTGGTGCTTCTTGTGTGTACACATAGAAATTTCCAGGTGACCGATTTCTCCAGCACCGTCATTCTTGGGTCCCAAGGTCCCAGACCATTTGCGTTCTCTTTTACTTGTAATATCTAGAGTTTGAACTTTACTTAGTATAAGGGTGTAGGAAAAATATATCTATTCCATCTTCCTGGAGGCAGAGTTGATATTTGATTAATCTATGGATACTGCATTTTGCATGTTGTTTACCTGCTAGAAAACCCAGGAAGTTGTCACTATTTAAAAGAGAAAATCAAATGTATTATAATTAATTTAAGTCACCAATAATTTGTCCCCATTATAAATAATCATGTATCATGATTGTTAAAATCTCTTTAACTACTCAAAAATCTCCACACAAACATTTTACTGGACAATCATATTCTTCCCACTTTCTGCTTAAATTATAGGGGTTTGTTTGGACATTAAAACAAGAAACTGCAGGCGAAACTATTTTGAAAACTGTCATGTCTTTTTCTGCTAAGTAAAAACAATTAGTTTTCATTCTTAATAATGATAATTAGTAAATACGCACTGTGACTAATAATATATTCTGTAATACAGAAAATGCCGCATAATCTGTTGAGCTGATTTTTTGAAAGTCATGGATTGTCCTGACCCGCAGGACAGTCAACGGGGTCCGCCACCTGCTGAGGGAAGAATGGCTGTGGGACAGAGAGACGCAAGAAGGACAGCAAGACAGGATTCTGATCAAGCTGCAAATTTATTAAGCAAGCCGGGTGTATATATACCGACTTGGGGAGGGAAGTAGGGTATGTGGGGCATTATGATAGGAGGGAGTTCGCGCCGGTGGGAAGGGCTGGTTAGATGATTGGTGGGGAGTTCGCGCCGGCGGGAAGGTCCCGGCGGGAACCTATTTCCGTGAAGAACCTTGATGTACTATGTAGATGCCATTGCATCAGCCGGGGTGGCCATGTTGGCTCAATCACCATCTTAGGTTAGCCTCTGGTCCCCAACAATGGATGGGAAAGGAGGAGCATAAGAAGGAAAATTGTACTTTCAGCTATGAATCTTGATTGTGGTAAAATGATATTTAATTAATTGCAATAGTGGATGGTGAAACTTGCAGCTCATTGAGAAGAGCCTGCTTATAATGAAGTATTTCCTTTTGTTAAAGAGTATGCATAAAAATCTGGGACAGACACATGTTTCTCGAGAGATCTGGACTTTGGGAGAAATTACAGTGCTTTTTTCTCCTCCATCTAAAACAATGCAAATATCAAACCTTCAAACTTGTTGTCAAAATGCTTAGGAAACATTAGAAGAAAGCTTTAGAGCAAGTAAGGAAGACACATTCATTCCATTACATGAAACAAGAAATGATGCAGTTTGAATGAACTTTTCTTAGATCTGGTGTACTTAGAAAACAAACAGAAGATCGCTTTGTGAGATTTAAATATGAAGCCAACACCAGCATCATTTTTGCAAAGCAAAGGTAATTTTGTAGTTCTAAGTTCCTACAGTATTAAGAGCTTAAACACCTCAGTAAAGTATGGTAGTGGGGTGCCTCAATCTCTACTTGGCATGAGCCTCTGCCCAGAATCTGGGATTTTATGCCATCCTGGATAGCCTAGTGTTTTACAAATTATCATCCCTTTCTGAGAGCACTATTTACAAGTTTTTGATTGCCAGAGGGCAGATTGCAATATATCATTAGCAACATGCTCTAATACCTCTAACCACATTTCTGTTGGTGGAATGAGGCTTCCTTGCTATGAAAAGCTGAATTCTAAAACTTCCCTCGGCTGCGTGATGGTATCCAGCAGCTTCTACTAGAAGTAACTCTGCTGTTCTTTCTTCACTTGACTGATCTGGGATTTCTTCCTGGCTGGTTCCTTTCTTAGCTCTCGGTTCACCCCAGGGGAAGTCTTACAGACTCTTCCATGGAGACCTAAGCTTGCCATAGTCTTTCCTCTTGGGAATACAGCTCCTCTTACATAACTGGAGTTTAACAAATTATCTGTTAATGAATAGGTCATCTTGCCCCTGCCCCCTTTACCAGCAAACCTCGGAAACAATTTTTCATTAATACTTTCTATTTTAGACTCCCTTTTTTTCTTTTTGTCAAGATTTTCATTCCATCTTCTCTCTGAAATGAAACTGCTTATCTTTTTTTTCACTAGCCTAAATTATGACCTTTCTTTTCCTACATTTCAGGAAATATAAGAAGTTTGGGTCCACTCAGAATTCTTTCCTTGGGTCCATTTTTCCTAGAAGTGGGACATAAATAAAAATGTGAAGCTTTTAGAAGGATACAAGAGAAATATTGGGAAGTTGTCAAATTTCTGGTGTTCTTATTATAACAATGAGTGCTGTTCCAGGAAAATACTCAATGTGCCCAACATGCTCAGCTCCATTATACTTTAAATCTGTTTTTTTGGTTGGGTTCCAAAATTCAAGCAAGAGAAATGACTTTTGCCCCCTACCCCATATATGAGGTTTTCACAGATGACAGTCCAACATAGACAATCTCAATATGTTCCAAACAGGCCTTTGTAGAGAACAGTGGACTAACAGAGAACATCTGTGACTGGACCAGAAAAGGCCAACCTTTCAAGATGCATCAGATGGGCACTTTTAAAAAAGATATAGCTTAACCGTTGGGGCAGATGTCCAAACATGGCCTGCACCTGCCACAATCAAACTAAAGGACAAGTTGTGAAAGCCCAGCTTCTGATTTATTTCAGAGATCCTGTGGGGGAAAAAGACAAGCAAAAGAAAGGTCACAAGTAAGCAGCACTGAAAAATTTAGAAAAATTGGTCTCTGCATGCATGTCTTTCTCTTTCCAGAAATCTAGCCAGGATGATTCAGTATGCTTAAATGTGTTTCCAAATGTGCAACATGCGAATGAAAGTCAATTCAACTTTTTACAATTAATTGTACAATAACATTAATGAAATATATCATTTCATAAAAATCCTTTCACATTCATGGCCTCTCTTGAATATTCTAAAGAATCTATAAAATAGATCAACTCATCTTATTGGTGTGAAAAAAAAAACTTTAATATATGCAGCATTTTTTTTTCTTCCTGATTGGGCAGGCACCAGGAATCGAAACCAGGTCTCTGGCATGGCAGATGAGCACTCTGCCTGCTAAGCCTCCGTGGCCCACCTATATGCAGGTTTTGCTTAGTTCTTTTGGTTTTTGTTCTGTGCCAGATCTAGCAGCACTCTAGACTCTTGAATGTTCTCTTTTCTTTACCTGAAAACATTTTCTCTCCCACACTGACCTCCATCTTTGGGTTCTTGCCTACTCATTAATTAGATTTCATTGCCTACAGATGCCTCTTTATTCTTGGGTGAGTTATTCTCAATTATTCCCCTTTTTTCGCACTTATTATATTGTGTTATACTGACCTGCTTTCTATTCTATCTCCTCTCTCGACTCCCTCTGAACAGAAATACAATCCCCAGTGCAAGGAACTGTTCCTAAGCACAGCAGACAGGTGATAATACTTATGAATACATGGAAGACAAGGCTGATTATTTAGTAATGTACTTAACATGCTAAAAACCAACTCCTCTTGTTAGGCTGAAGCAAGCATTTTTACAACTTTAGAAGAACTATGGTTTTATTTTCTCAGAAGTATTATATCACCGTCTATTTTGCCTAAAATTGTGTTCTAACAATAGGCATTGTTAGCTAGTTGGCAAGCTTTTCTGGCGCTGCAAATTTATGAAATATACAAGAAGTTATATAAGATGAGAAAGTTAAGATTATGTAACCTGCAAACTTGGAGAATGAATACCTATGTACAATTTAATTATAAAAGTTCATCTGTCTACTGGATACTTATAGCTTCTTTTTTTTATGCAGTAGATACATAATTGTTCCATAACTCTCATGCTTTTCAGCATTAAATGTTCTGATTCCTTTCCAGTTATTTTCATATGAATACAGGGTTGCACAGCCAGCATATGTATTTTTTTTTAATTTAGGAAATCAGCAGGGTTATATGTATATCTACCTTTCAATTGCTTGACATTTTGCTTAAAACCTAGATATCTTCAAAATTGTTATTTTCATGTAAGTTATTTCCAAGGATTCTCCATAAACCATGGATTTACAAATTTATATGCATATGAGTGTTCTGGGTACTGTTTGTAAAATGAAGATTTAGATTCAAGAGCTCTGGGGAGGAGCCAAGGATTCTGCATTCCTAACAAGCTCCCTGGAATGGTCAAGGCTGCCCATTAGTGAAAGAACTCCAGAAGAGATGCTGTCCTCTATTCCCTTTGTATTATATGAAGCTTAAAATGGGATGATTCATAAGTTTAATAATAAAAATACAACAGAGGAAGAGATAAGATGTTAATACTTCAGAGTATTTCCATTAATGTGGTGAAATTTATTCTGCTTCCCCTAACACATGCTGTTGATGTTAAAGGCAGCTATATGACATGAATTTTAAGGCCAGATTTCTTGGATTTGACTTCTGGATGATCAAACCTGTAGTAGCTGCATGTCCTTGGTCAAAACCATTTTCCAGTTTCATTATACTGGGCTTATTACTCAAACTTGGATTCCTTACTTGGGAGTTGTTATGAGGAAAATGGATAAATGTGTCTAAAATACTAATCAATGAGCATGGGATATAGTAAATGCATAAGAAAGTATAGTTATGGAAAATAGGTGGAAGGATCACCAGATTATAAGGTTGAAAAGGATTTTATGGACTGTCTAACTCAACCTTCATCTGATTTTGGTGTCCCCTCTGTCTGAGTGACTGAGAGCTCATTGTATTTTAATTTAATTTAATATCCAGCAGCTTTTTCCGTACTTTTCCACACTCAACAGTCCACTTTCCTGGAACTTCCACCCCACATCTCCTTCATTTGGATTCAGGCAGAAGTGGTTTCATCATTCTTCAATGTGCTGGACTTTCTGTGTTTGACCATTACTGCAAGCTTTCCTTACTTTTTTGGGCCCAATCCAATCTCTGCAACTTAGACTCTGCTTCTAGCCTTATGTTTCTTTATATTCCATATGTGCCTCCTTACTAAACCACCCAGACACTAAGCTCTACTTTGGGGTGGACTGACTTCAGGGTGTAGTAGAAGTGAAGGTCCACCAATGCTCCTGTTTTGGTGCTCCTCAAAGCCACAGGGCATTGAAGGTGGCCCCAAAGAAACAGCTGGACACAGCATAAATCACAGTTGATAATGTGCTTTTTGCACTTGTCCATTACATTTTTTTTTCTTTGCATGGGCAGCACCAGGAGTCGAACCTGGGTCTCCAGCATGGCAGGTGAAAACTCTGCCTGCTGAACCACTGTGGCTCACCCTGTCATTACTTTCTAAATGTTCTGTCTAATCTTCTGTGCATTAGAATTTAGGGTTTCACAGACCCACTTGCAATTCTCGCTGTTAACCACATTCCTCCTTCATTGGCTTCATGCTTAGCTACATCCACTTGCATACTTTTTTTGTCAATGAATTTGTTCTTCCAGTTTATGACAAGGGAGAAACTGGCATCCAAGTCTTCATGTAGAAAGGAAATATGACCACTGGAAGGAAGAGTTATAAAGAGAAAAAACTTACAATGACTAATGATGCTTTAAGTAATGTCCTTATAATTACTTTTATGAAGTTATTATTAATCAAAGAAAGGGCTACCCATAAAGGTTTTTATTTATAGCTGATTTTTCCAGACAAGTGTTTTAGTTTTAACGGGAAGATTTAGCATATTTATACAATGGGAAACTACTTCATTTACAGGTTAGCCAGCCTGTTGGTTTCCATCATGCTTTTTGATTTTTGCTTGAGGTCTAAAACTTTTTCTTTTATATTAGCAAACTGGTGAAAGAAACAGTCAATAGATTTCAGACAATCTTGGCAAATTTAGGGTGAGACTGGAAGGCGCAAACGTGCATGATTGGTCGCTATTTCAAGTCACATTTGAGATTATCTACAGATTGTAATTTTTCCAGCGTTCTATTTTCCTATTAACTATTGGCTGTAGTGATAAAGAGACAATATACTGGCTTTAATTTGGCAACTTTATGAATATAATTTCAGTGATTCCTGTTCAATGTTCTGAAAGTGTGGCTAGGTATTTAATTATTTGCTTCTTATGGCCATGTCAGTCAACTGAATATTACTGCATATTTGACTGGTGTTTGAATTGCCTGGACTGCTCAAGTAAATGCCATGGAATGGATTGGCTTAAACAATGGGAATTTATGAGCTCTCAGTTTTGAAGCTAAGGGAAATTCCAAACCAGTGCTTTCTCCTCAAAGACTGTGGTGTTTTGGATCTGGTGATTCTTGGCCCTTGGTTTGCATAGAGCAATGACTCGTGGTCTCTCCCTTCTCTTCCGGGTTCCATTGATGTTCAGGTCTTTGCTTACTGTGGTTTTCTCTTCCTGTCTAATTTCACTCTGTTTATAAAGGTTTCCTTCCATCCTGATCGAGGTGGGTCATCCCTTAACTGAAGTAGCTTAATCAAAATGGGTTCACACTTACAGGAATGGATTAGGATTAAGAACTTGATGCTCAGATGGTACATGAGCTTGCAGCAGAGAAGTACATTGCTTCCAGGGTCAGAACAGGACAGGAGTGAGATGCAGTAAAAGGGTATGCCATTTAATTAGAATGGCTACATTTGGTCCTTCTATTTATCTAACAGCCACCTGGATATGACAGTTTTAGCTGATAAATAACTCTTGGGATAAAAACGCAGTTTCATTAACAGCTCATTTATTTATTAAAATGGGCATTAACATATGTGAGGTCCTCTAACTGGGAGATATTATCTGATCCCTTTAATCCAGATTTATTCAGCAAGCATATTCTTCCGTAATCTTTCCTCACACATTTGTTTAGTTAATGATTTTTATTTTTGCCTATTGGATGCATTGTATAAGCATATAAACTTTTGCTACTGGATTCATACGGATGCTGTTATAGTTGTGAATTTTCTAGCTTCCATGCTTTTGTTTTATGTCAAGTTAAACTTATTCATGTTGTGTATTATCGGCAATATGGAAGCCATAAACTTAAATCCAGACCCATAAACTGTGATTCAAAAGACAACAAACTTGCTTTTTGTTAACTGAAAGTGCACCGGCCTTGGAGAAAATGGCCCCCATGATCAGGGGAGCCTATGAGGCTGAGGACTCCTGGGTGGAAAATGTGGGCAAGATCTCTGAGTGTCTGCAGGAGACATCCAAGAGAGGCAAGCAGATTCTGGCCCTTGGGATCTGCACTGAATTTCTGACGTGAGAACTAAGTTTACTCGTGCAACTTATAAAAGAGAGAAGCAGAAAGCTAAGCTAAATGCAGGAGGTGCTGCTTACAACAGCCCTGAGCAGACCGTGGGGCATTCACATGCACACCCCCTGGGTGCTGGGTGTCAGTGCTGACATCACAGCCCTGCTGGGAGACTGGAACAGCATCATACTTTTGCTGCAGGGAGAAATACACTGCAATTCTTTGCACAAAACTTTAAAGCTCATCATATTTGACTTCACTTCTTAGTTTTAGAAGTATTAGAATTGTATTTGTCAAATCTGATTAGAAACATAGGCATACCTTATTTTATTGTGCTTTGTGTTACTATACTTTGCAGATAGTGTGTTTCCTACAAATCAAAGTTTTGTGGCAATCCTGCATTGAGCAAGTCTGTTAGTTCCATTTTTCCAAAAGCATGTGCTCACTTCACGTCTGTCAGCTACATTTTGGGGATTATTGCAATATTTCAAATGTTCTCATTATTATAATATCTGCTCTGGTATTTTGTGATCTGTGATGTTTGATACTACTATTGTAATTTTATTGGGTTGCCAGAAGCCATGGCCATATAACTGGAAAATTTAATTGCTAAATGTGTGTATTCTGACTTCTCTACCAACTGGCCATTCCCCTGACTCTTCCCCTCTTCTCAGGGCTCCCTATTCCCTGAGATATAAGGATGTTGGAATTAGGCCAGTTAATAACCGTCCAGTGACCTCTAAGGATTCAAGTAAAAGGAAGAGTCATGTATCTCTCTCTTTAAATCAAAAGCTAAAAACAATTAAGCGTAGCAAGGTGTATCAAAAGCTGAAACTGACCTAAAGTTAGGCTTCTTGTGTCAATCAGTTAGTTAAATTGTGACTGCAAAGGAAAAGTTCCTGACAGAAATTAAAAGTTCTATACCACCTCACCAGGGCAGCACCGTGACTTGTGACTTACCCCATACCCCACACTCCCAAACCCCATAACCTACTCCCATTCCTCTCCCTCCAAATGCTCCCACCCCAACTACCCCCAGTATGTGCACCTGATCCCCCACCCCTAACCCAAGTGCAGCTCAGATCACCTCTCCTGCACCCCTCCTGAGTATTACCTCCCCTTCCCTGCTCCTTCAGGCTGTTGCTAGTGCATAAAGGCTGAGGGCACTTACCTTCATACCCAAGCTACACCCACCCACTGCCCATGGTCTCATACAACCTCATCCCATGATCCCTGAGCTCTGCACATGGCACTCCTAGACCCTTGCATGCACACGGGCTCCCAATCACTTCGTTCAGCTCTGGGAACTTCAGTTTATCACAGTCCTAGACCCCCACATGCACACGGCCCTCAGTCATGCTTCCCAGCTCTGAGAAAGTGCTGACCTGTGCAGCCCAGTCACATCTGCCCCCAACCCATGAAGGCATATCACCAACCTGCTGCCACAGCTCTATGCATGCGCACAAAGGGCCCCATGCCATAGACCAGTACACACCAAGATTACTCCCCCCAGGCCTGTGCACCCACACAGCTACATCCTCCCTGGCCACTGGGCACCCACATTTACAAGCACCAATGTAACATCCCTAACCTGCACCTATTCCTGCCCTGCAACCAATCACCACACTCTTGTACACCGCTCCATACCTTGCTCATTGCTGCACATTCATCCCACAAACACAAGGTCTTAGACTACTGAAGAAATCAACTCTCAAAGTAAATTAATGAAGATATTTACATGCAATGAACATAAAAAAAGATTGCTAAGCACATCACAATGCAGGCAGATATAGCTCTGCATAACAACCAAATTAAATCCAGAGGAGACACAGATGTTGGAACAACTAATCAAAGATGTTCATACAACTCTACTTAATAAAATAAGTGGATGGCAAGAGACATAAAGAAGATCAAGAAGACAGTAGAAGAGCATACGAGGTATTTGAAAGAATAAATAGAAAAATAGCAGATGTCACAGAGATTAAAGACTCTATAGAGCAGATAAAAATATTCTAGAGGCATGCAACAGCAGATTTGAAGTGATAGAACAAAGAATAAGCAATATAGAGGACAGGATAACTGACTTCGAATACTCAAAACAGCAAATGACGAAAAAGTTGGAAAACTTTGAATTGTATCTCAGGGAAATGATAGACAAAACAGAGTGCACAAATATAGGAATCATTGTATCTCAGGAAGAGAAGAGATGAGTAAAGGGCTAGGAAGAGTAGTTGAGGATATAATGGGGGGAAAACTTCCCAACCCTTATAAAGGACATAAATATACAAGTCAAAGAAGCCCAATGAACTCCAAACAGAATAAGTCCAAATAGGCCTTCCCCAAGATTCATAATAATCAGTCTGTCAAATTGAAGAAAAGCAGAAAATTCTGAAAACCGCAAGAGAAAAACAATCTACTATATAAAAAGGAAATCACATGACTAAGTTTGGACTACTCAACTGGCACCAAGGAAGCAAGAAGGCAGTAGTATGATATATTTAAGATCCTGAAAGAAAAAAACATCTAGCTAAGAATTCTGTACCCAGCCAAATTGTCCTTCAAAATTGAGGGAAATTAAAGTTTTCACTTACAAACAAGTCCTGAAAGAATTTGTCAACAAGAGACTGGCCTTAAAGAATTACTAAACAGATTTCTGACATCTGAAAAGAAATGACACGAGGGGGGAGGTCTGGAGGAGAGCACAGAATTGAACAGTACCAGCAAGGATAATTTAAAAGATAAAAAGAGAAAGAGGGAAAAGAATATATATATATCTGACAAATAAAATCCAAAGAATAAATGGTGGATTCAAGAAACACCTTTTCAGTAATATCTTTGGATGTTAACAGACTAAATTTAACAATTAAAAGATACAGATTGGCAGAATAGATTAAGAAATATAACCCAGCTATATGCTGCTTAGAAGAAACTCATTTTATACAAAAGGATACTAATAGACTGAAAGTGAAAAGATGAAAAAAGATTTTCCACATGAGTTGTAACCAAAGGAAAGCAGGAATAGCTATGCTAATATCAGTCAAAATAGACTTTAAATATAAAGACATCAGAAGAGACAAAGAAGGATACAGTATAATTAAAGTGTCAATTCACCAGGAAGATATAACAATCATAAATATTTATGCTCCCAATCAAGGAGCTCCAAAGTACATGAGACAGACTTTGGCAAAACTGAAAGGAGCTATAGGTGTTTCAACAACTATAGTAAGAAACTTTAATACACCATACTCCTCTATAGATAGAACAATCAGACAGAAGATCAACAAGGAAATAGAGAAGTTAAATAATTTGATAGATGAATTAGGCCTAACAGACATATAAAGGTCACTGCACCCCGAAACACCATGATATAAATTCTTCTCTAGTGTTCATAGAACATTCTCCAGGATAGATCATATGCTGGGGCACAAAACAGGTCTTTATAAATTTAAAAGCATTGAAATTATTCAAAGCATTTTCTCTGATTACAATGGAATGAAGCTCAATCTCAATAACTACCAAAGAACGAGAATATTCACACATATATAGAGATTAAACAACACATTCTTAAACAATCACTGGGTCAAAGAAGAAATTACTAGAGAAATCAGTAGCTATCTGCAGACAAATGAAAAATGAGAACACAACTTATCAGAACTTATGGAATGTGACAAAGGCTGTGGTAGAGGGAAATTTTTGTCCTAAATTCCTATATTAAAAACAAGAAAAAACAAAATTCGAGGACTTAACAACTTACCTGGAAAGACCTGGAGAAAGAACAGCAAAATAACCCTAAAACAAGTAGACAAAGAGAAATAACAAAGATTAAAGCAGAGATAAATGAAGGGGAGAATGAAAATCAATAGAAAGAATCAATAAAACCAAAAATTGGTTGCTTGTGAAAATTAATAAAATTGATGGGCCACTAGCAAGAGTGACAAAGAAAAAAAAGAGGAAATGCAAATAAACAAAATCAGAAATGAGAAGGGGTTCCTTAACACAGACCTTGAAGAAATAAAGGAAATCATAAGAGGATACTATGAACAACTATATGCCGATAAACTAGATAACTTAGATGAAATGAACAAATTCCTGGAAATTCACAAACAAATTGCATTGACTCAGGAAGAAATAGAAGATCTCAACAAACCAAACACAAGTAAAGAAATTTAATCAGTCACCAGTAATCTTCCTACAAAGAAAAGCACAGGGCCTGATGGTTTCACAGTGGAATTTTATCAAACATTCCAAAATGAACTAATGCCAATCCTACTCAAACTTTTCCAAAAAAAATTGAGGAAAAAGGAACTCTACCTAACTCATTTTATGAAGCTAATATCATTTTAATGCCAAAACTGGGTAAAGATACTATAAGAAAGGAAAATTACAGGCCAATCTCCCTAATGAACATAGACGCAAAAATTCTCAACGAAATTTTGGCAAATTGAATCCAATAACACATTAAAAAAATATACACAACAACCAGGTGGGGTTTATACCAGGAATGCAAGAATGGTTCAACACAAGGACATCTATTAATGCAATACAGCACATTAACAAATTAAAAGTGAAAAATCGCATGATCATCTTAATTGATCCTGAAAAAGCATATGACAAAATTCAACACCCTTTTCTGAAAAAAAACACTCCAAAAGATACAAATAAAAGGCAACTACCTCAATATGTTAAAGGGAATATATAAAAAAACTGACAGCAAGCATTCTACTCAATGGAGAGAGACTGAAATCTTTCCCTCTGAGATCAGGAATGAGACAAGGATGCCCACTGTCACCACTGTTATTCAGCATTGTTCTAGAAGTTTTAGCAAGAGCAATGAGGCAGGGCAAAGAAATAAAAGGCATCCAAATTGGAAAGGAAGAAATAAAACTTTCATTATTTGCAGATGATATGACACTATACTTGTAAGATACTGGGAAATCTACACCAAAGTTACTTAAGCTAATAAACAGATTCAGCAAGGTGACAGGATATGAAATTAATGTGCAAAAATCAATAATGATACACAAGCAACGACCTAGCCAAGGAGTCTGCCAAGGAAAACGTCTGTTCAAAATAGCAACTAAAAGAATAAAGTACTTGGGAATGAACTTAACTAGGGATACAAAGGAGTTGTACACAGAAAACTATATAACATTACTAAAAGAAATCAAGGAGATCTAGATAGTTGGAAAGACATTGCCTGTTCATGGATAAGAAGGCTAACTATAGTTAAGATGTCAATTCTACCCAAATTGAAATTCAGATTCAACACAGTGCCCATCAAAATTCCAACAAACTACTTTGATGGCTTGGAAAAGCTAATTATCAAATTCATCAGGTAGGGAAGAGACCCTGACCAGCTAAAATCTTCCTAAAAAAGAAGAATGAAGTGGGAAGATTAATAATCCCTGATTTAAAAACCTATTATAAAACCACAGTGGTCAAAACACATGGTAGTGGCACAATGATAGAATAATTGACCAATGGAATTGAATTGAGAGTGCAGAAATCGTCTACAAAATCTAAAGTCAACAGATTTTTGACAAGGCCCCCAAATTCTCTGAACTGGAAGAAAATAGTCTTTTCAATAAGTTGGCATAGAAGAGTTGGATATCAATAGCCAAAAGAATGAAAGAGGACCCCTATCTTACACCCTATACAAAAATTAACTTATAGTGGGTCAAACACCAAAATATAAGAACTAGCACCATAAAGCTTCTAGAAGAAAATGTAGGAAAAATCTCCAAGACCTAGTAATAGGAGGTAGCTTCCTAAACTTTACACTCAAAACATAAGCAACAAAAGAAAAAAAATAGATGAATGGGAACTCCTCAAAACCAATGCTTCTGCACCCCTAAAGACTTTGTCAAAAAGGTGAAGAGGCAGTCAACTCAATGGGGAAAAGTATTTGGAAATCACATATTGGACAAAGGTCTGATTTCCTGTGTATACAAAGAAGCCATACAACTAAAGAACAAAAGAACAAGCAACCCAATTATAAAATGGGCTAAAGATATGAATAGGCATTTTTCTGGAAATCAAATGCAGATGGCTCAAAAGCATGTGAAGAGATATTCATTTTCATTGACTATAAGGGAAATGCAGATCAAGACTACAATGAGGTTCCATCTCACATCTATGAAATGGTGCTATTTTAAGAATGGCTGCTATTAAACAAACAGGAAACTATAAATGTAACAGAAGATCTGGAGAAACTGGGACACCATGCACTGCTAGTGTTAATGTGTAATGGTGCAGCCACTATGGAAGACTATTTGGCAGTTCCTAAGGAAAGTAAATATTGAGTTGCTCTATCGCCCAGCAATAGCACTACTTGGTATATATATACTCAGAAGAGTTGAAAGCAGTGACACATACATTTGCATTCATAGCAGCATTATTCACAATCACCAAAGTATGGAAACAAATAAAATGTCCATCAGCTTTTGGATCAACAAAATGTGGTATATACACATGATGGAATATTATGCAGCAGTAAGATGAAACAACATCCTGAACCACATGACATATGGATGAGCCTTGAGGACATAATGCTGAGTGAAATAAGCCAAACACAAAATGATAGATACTGTATGATTCCACTTTTGTGACCAGCATAAAGGTATAATCAGAGGCTTATAGTAGAGAATATAGGGTACTTAGAGATACATAGAGAGATGAGCAACCATTTGGTTAGCTAATGAGGTTGAACTCAAATATAAGCAAATTGACAGACATGGAGGTGGTTCTCTAGTGAGTCTATAAGTAATGTTACCACATTGAGGATGAGCAAGATTGAAAGGGGTTGTATAGACCTGCATGGCCCACTGCTTAACACAGGAAATATGAATTGGTTCTTGCAAGGATTATTTCAGAGATATGATTAGTGTAGACAGAGTATTTAAGTCCAGGGTATGGGGGAAAACTGCTATTGCGTTCTATGGGCTATGTTCCAAAGGAAAACATCAATATCACAGCAATAGCAGAGGTAAATAATGGAGGGGAGGGATGAGAGTTAAGAGGAGGTTTAGAGTTCTTATTTGGAGAGAATGTGTTTATTGGTTTTCCTTCTCTTGGGAACAATAAAATTACCTAAAACTGAGGATGGTGATGGACTGTAGACTTTGGGCACTATACATGATGCTTGATGAATGCAGGTGGCTAGAGGATGCACTGACTGAGAAGGAGAGTGGTAAACGATGGTGTGTGGTTATGAACAAAGGTTTTGCTGCTACAAAAAGGCAGAAAGTCATGAGGCATGCAACGATGTGAGTGAACATGTGGGACATTTGGTGAGGCAAAATAAGCCAGAAACAAAATAAGATCAATGGTATGGTCTTCTTTAGAAAATGCTTATTAGAAAACAGGGGCCTAGAGTGCAAGCTTGTATAGCAGACACATTAAGTCCAGAGTGGTGATTATTATTTCTGGATTTCGAGAGGCTGATATATACATATATATATATAACCTGATATTTAGAGATGAGAATGAAGCTGGTCATGTTGGGGTTAAAGTAATTCTGAACATAGGAATAAGGAAGATAGTGTCCATATTTTAGAACCACACATACTCTTTAAGACCAAAGGAATAAAGATTTATTTGGTCTGGAACTGAAATTTTCTATAGTATATAATCTAACTCAATCTATTTGTATAGCTCATTTGAACAACTGAAACACAGGGATCCCAGAATAAGAAAGATGTCCTTTAATCATGCATAGACTATTGTAATACCTGAATACATCCTAGAGTATATTAAGCAGATAATCAAAAAAGTATTGGCAAAGACCCTTGAGGGATGGGAGAAAAACTATGGAGCTATCAAACCTTACCATCAGGGAATTCCCTGATACTGCGTCAAACTTTAGGGATACCCAAATCAATAGGCCATGTCCTAGATCTTGAGGATTACTCTTTTGAAGCTTATGTAGGTAGGGGATAAGCTTAGACTACCTATAGGCATGCCTAAGAGTTATTTCTAGAGAACTTCTTTTGTAGCTCCGATGTGGCCTCACTCTATCTAAGCCCAACTCTGCAAGTGAAATCCTTGCCATCTCCCCTACATGGGACATGACATCCACGGGTGAAAGTCTCCCTGGCAAGGTGGGAGATGACTTCCTGGGATGAATCTGGCCTTGGCACCATGGGGTCAAAAATTTCATCCTGAACAAAAGGGGGAATAAAAGTAAAACTAATAAAGTATCAGTGGCAGAGAGAGTTCAAATAGATCAAGAGGCTACTCTGGAAGTTTCTCTTACACAAGCTTCAGTTAGACATTGCTACTTACCATAACCTGCCAACCCCAACCAGGACCATTCCAGCCAATCCTAACAAACTCCTAGAGCAATGTATAATATTCCACAAGGATTCCATGCCCTAGAGTAACTTTCCAGAAACTTACAACCTCCAGATGGGTCCGTGGACCAGATAAATCCTGAAACCCAGAGAGCCCAGTTCTCCAGAACATCAGATAGTTCCATCTCCCTACCCCATATAAGTGACAGATCCTTCCAATATGAAGAATTTAGAATGGCCATATTCCAAACACCCCTAAAGAGAGGGATGAAAAGATCAAAGTGATGGTGGATTTATACAGGGAAGGTAAGATTTAACAAATGAATATGAATGCTCAATAATTAAATAAATATCTCTTATAGTCTCCGGTTAGCTTAGAGCAGCTAGAAGTAAAAACTTAAAATTGGGGAATTGTAACCCATGTTAAACTCTGAAATATGTTCTACAAATAATTGTGGTGGTGTGCTTTGAAATTTATTGCTTTTTTGTATATATGGTATTTTTCACAAAAATAGAAGGAAAAAAAGCTGATTGTGATGATTAAAAAAATATTTAAGCCTTCTAGCCTCTTATATTCTGGAGCAGCTTGAAGGAAAAACCTGTTCATATGTAGCCCATGACAAACTCTGGGATCTGTCCTGTAACTACTTGTTGAAGAGGGCTTTGAAACTTATTCTTCTTTTATTTTTTTGCTTTGTATACATGTTATAGTATATAATAACAAAGTTAAAGAAAAAATTTCTTCTTCTCCAGCGAGCACATGTAGGATAAGAAAATGAGGCAGCCTTATTGCTGATACGAAGAAAGACCATTAGTGGTCTGGCTAAAGGTTCCAACTCTCTTCAATTCTAGGGAGGCTGAAAGAGGAGAGGAAGCTGGAAAAGAAAAGTTTGAAGCTAGCAGAGGTAGGTTCATGATGTTTAAGGAAAACCAGCATCTCCATAACAGAAAAGTTCAAAGCAAAGCAGCAAATGCTGACAGAGAAGCTGCAGAAAGTTATCCAGAGGATCTAGCTAAGACAAATAACAAAGTTGTTTAGCTGCACTAAACACAGATTTTCAATGTAGGTGAAATAGACTTGTATTGGAAGAAGATGCCATCTAGGTATTTCATAGCTAGAGAGAATCAGTACTAGGTTTCAAACCCTTAAAGGACAGGCTAACTCTTTGTTAGGAACTAATGTAGCTGGTTACTTTAAATTGAAGCCAATACTCATTTTCCATTCTGAAAATGCTAGGGCCCTTAAGAATTATTCTAAATCTACTCTGCTTCTGCTTTCTAAGTGGAATAACAAAGTCCAAATGACAGCACATATGTTTACTTAATGCTTTACTGAATATTTTAAGTCCACTGTAGAGACCTATTGCTCAGAATGAAAAAATCCCTTTCAAAATATCACTGCTCACTGACGGGTCACCCAAGAGCTCTGATGGGAATATGCAATGTTGTTTTCCTGCCTGCTAACACAGCATCCATTCTGCAGCCCACGGATCAAGGAGTAATTTTCGATCTTAAGGCTTATTATTTAAGAAATACATTTCATAAAGCTATAGCTTCATTAGAGAGTGATTCTTTTGATGACTCTGGGCAAAATAAATTGAAAAACTTCTGTAAAGGAATTGTAATTCTAGCTATCACTAAGAACATTGTGATTCATGGGAGGCCAAAACACCAATATTCACAGGAGTTTAGAAGTTGAATACAACTCTCAAGAATGGCTTTGAGGAATTCAAGACCACAGTGGAGGAAGTAACTGCAAATGTGGTGGAAATAGCAAGAGAACTAGAATTAGCAGTGGAGCCTGAAGATGTGACTGAATTACCGTAGCCTCATAAAACTGTAAATGGTGGTGTGGTGATGGCTCAGCAGCAGATTTCTTGCCTGCCATTCTGGAGATCCAGGTTCGATTCCTGGTGCCTGCCCATGCAAAAGAAAAATGGGTTATGGGTTATGGGCAGGTGATGTTGGCACAGTGGCAGAGTTCTTGCCTGTCATGCCAGAAACCTGGGTTCAATTCCCAGTGCCCGCCCATGCAAAACTTAAAAATTAAAAAAAAAAAACTGTAAGGGATGAGGAGTTGCTTTTTATGGATGAGCAAAGGCGGTGTTTTCTTGAGATGGAATCTATACCTGATGAAGATGAGGTGAGCATTGTTGAAATGACAGCACAGGATTTAGAATATTCCATAAACTTAGTTGATAAAGCAGTGATAGAGCTTGAGAGGATTGACTCCAATATAGAAAGAAATTCTAATATGAGTAAAATGCATCAAATAGCATTGCGTATGAAAGAAAAATATTTTGTGAATAGAAGACTTGATGCAACAAACTTCTTTGTTGCCTTTTTAAAACAATTTTCCCTAGCCACCCAGGACTCTGATTTGTTTGCTACCATCAACATTGAAGTGGCCTCCACCAGCAAAAACATCGTGACTCGCTAAAGGTTTAGAGGATGGTTGCATTTTTCAACACTACAGTATTTTTAATTGAAGTGTGTATATTGTAATTTAGATGTAATGTTACTACACACTTCAGAGACTACTGTGCAGTGTAAACATCATTTATATGTGCTGGGAAATAAAAAAATTCATGTGACTCACTTTTATTGTAATGTTCTGGAATCACCTGTATTTCTCTGAGGTATGCTTGTAAGTGGGATGTATGCATCTCTTTTTTTTAAAACTGTGAGTCTTACAACATCTTTCTTTCTGTCCTGCTATTAAGCATTCATTATTTTATTTATTCAGCATTTAAGATTGGTATGGCATAATCACACCACGTCTTAATTTGTTAGTTGTCACTTGGAATGCTTGTAATTTACGAAATTAAAAATTTTTCAGAGAAGAGTAATCCAAAGATTCTTAACATCTATAATGATGAAATCAGGCAAATTCAGATTGTGAGACATTCCATAGTTCAAGTTACCTTATTTCTACAATAAACTGTGTGAAAGAAAAAGAGGAAAAATATTACTCTGGATTAAAACAATTCTAAGCAGCAAAGAAACCAAACGCGATACTTGTGCCTTGCTTAGACTTTGCTTTAAACAAAACAATCACACAAACGTACCTGTATGAGCCTGTTAGGGTAAATTAAACTGTGTATTTGATGGTATTTAGTGTTGTCACTAATTATTAAATGTTCTAATGCCATTTTTATTATTTGCAAAAGTCTTTATCTGCTAGACATGCAGGAAGAAATATTTATAGTTGAAATAAAATAGTATGCTAGAATTACTCTAAAATTCACTCAAAGAATAAAGAGGAGGGAGGGTTGGAACACATAGCAAATGATGGCTATTAGAGGTAGATGGTGAGTTCAGACTAGGTCTCTACTCTTGTCTCTAATTTTGAAAATTAAAAAAAATTCATAATAAAACAGACTTGAAATATTAACAAAATAATATTATGAAAGGCTTTCAGCATTTAATATCATGAAATGAATGACAAGCTGTGACCTTCAAATCATCAAAGTTTCTGATGAAGGTAAGTCAATAAGTTCCTGTTAAACTGGAGAGATAAGAGATAGGAATGAGAATAGTCTTCAATGTAAAAATTAGAAGTTGATTTGAGGTTAAAAGAGATCATAGAAGCAGTAATTGGTAAAAAGTTTTTTTTAATTCCTTTGAAAATCTTCATCATTATTATTGCATATTTAAAGATTTGCAATTGAAACTGTTTTGGTCAGGTCTAGAAATAGCTATTAAGAGGCATGGAACCTTACTTGTGTCTTTCTTGACAAGTTAAATCTTCCCCTGTTGATTCATGCCTGTCCATTAAGGAATTTATTCCCAGATTTATTATGTGATCATCTCTTTCATCTTGATAATGTGGATTGATATTTTCCTCTTGATATGTTTAGCTGCAAAGTGAAATCTGTCACCATTGTTTTCTGCACACGCATATATGCGTATGCGTGTGTGTGCGCGCATCTGGGTTCTTTCCTTCCAAAAAAAAATGACTTCCAAGTTCACAACTGCCCCTCAAACATACCCATGATGCTTTAGAAGACCCTCTTTTATCTTGTACTTTCAACCTTTTCTTTTAGTTCTTTGTCATCAGCTTTTTTACCTAAGTTCAAAGTTTGATTTTCTTTCCCTTTAATTAATAGCGATCAAATAAGAACAGATTTAATTTACCACTTAACCATCTCCGGTCATTGTTACTATTTTTTCTTTTCACCCCCATTGAGAACTCTCTAGCCCTGACCTCCTCCCTGTGCCGTTATCATTCCCCCAGGTAATTGCTCACTTGTCGCAAATCTTACCCCTTCCAAACTGTTCTTCATGTAGAAAGTTGAAAGAACTTTCAAAAAATGCAGCTCCGACAGTAACCCTCTCAACTTAAAACCTATTTTAAGGTTTTAGGTAAAAGAGTGGCACCTGTTGTATCTATATTAAAGTATAAATACCTATCTATAGTTTTTCATGTTTTAACTAACCACCTTACCAGTTTCTTCTCTTTTCACTGTCTTTCAAACCTTCTGTGACTCAATGCCAATTCTGACAGCATTTCCAGTGTGCCGTATTCATTACTACTTCTGCAAATTTAAACATGTTCTTATGAAGCACTCTTCCTTTCATCGTAACTTTATTAAACCTTCAGGTCTTTACTTAAATGATACTTCATTAGGAAAGTGTTCTTCATTCCTAGATAAGGTTAGATTTTTTCTGGTATATATTTCCATATCATGCTAAATAACCCACATCATCTATGGATCATAATTTTTTTCTGTTATGATTTAAGTAATAGATATTTTCTTTGGGCTATACTGAGAGCTCAATATGATCAATAATTGGCTGTTTTAGGGCTGCGATTCATGTGGAGGATTATTTGTAAGAGATTTATGCTAATCACAACTATCAGAGCTACTTAATGCTTTCTTGAGGGAAAATTCTTTATTCCCTAATTTACTAAATACCTGAACTAAAATGGTGTGTTCTGTATTTTTCATGAAAACTCTAAAAAAGGATTTATTTCTTATTTGAAAAAGACCATTTCTGGTGTGAGTTATTAGCTGCTTGTGATTAAACTCGAATTTCCCCCCAAATGTGACATTTTTACACTTAACTGAAGACCTCTGAAGTTTCAAATAACACCCTGGGTTTTAAAGAATAAAAAAGTCATGCCAAAATCTTACTGTATCTAGATGTAATAATTTAATAATTTAATAGCAGTCACTTACAATGAGTGTCATGCTTAATATTATGAAAGAACTGAAGATAATGTCGGCACGAAGGAGATTGAAAAGTTTTATGAACATTGACTGCTATTAGGAATGTGTCTGTTTGCATTGCGTTTCAATGACAATAATTTAAGAATAAAATTTTAAAAGTCCTATAGACATGGAATTAAGCTAGTTACTATGAGATTACTTTGAAAATTCACCAAATATAATATTAATGATTCCTATATTTTGAGTTTATTGACCTTTGTCATTTAGAAAGAATTTGAACCTTAAGCTGATCTCATTTCTGCAAAATTCGCAATTTAGCAAACTCTAAATGAGTATTTAGCATATTAAAATTTAATATGAGTTTTGAGAGAAAGTCTTTGGGTAGAGCTGCTGTGGGGAACTGTGAGTGCCTTTATGGTTGAGCTAGTGTGAACAAAACCCCTCTAGCACTAGCTGTTTCCTTGTCATTAAGGGAATCCAGGGCTCAGGAATTTGATTCCTGGTTAGAAAATCAGGAGATGAGCTACTGGAAGGTTCTGGACTCAGCAGCAGTTTAAGGAGAATTGATGCTTTGGGATCAACCTGTACTCCAGTTTGTCACGGAGAGTTTCTGGTATAAAATAAGTATAAAATAAAATGGCCAAGAATCATCTTTAATTCTGTCCATGAGTCCATGAGGACCACCCTGAGTACAGAAGGGATAAGACTACAACATAAGGAGATACACAGACACACACACGCACACACACACACACACACACACACACACACCAAATACAACAACGTAGGCCAAAGGATCGTACGGGAAATGCATTGCCACACCACAGTAAGTGCAGGAAGATGTTTTGAGGGTTTAAAGAACCACAAAGAACTAATAAGCATTGAACCCCTTCCAGGTCCAGAGACAGAGAAATCATCTACAGTATAAGTCATATAAGAACTCTGTCATCCACTGATATCTCCCTACTCTCTGCCAATGTGATAATAAAAAAAATCAAAATTAGGAACCTTGGGGTAGGGAAAAGTAAAGGTCCATATCACTCTTTCTCTCTGCCAGAGGCAGTTCACAAGAGGATTCAATTATGGGAAAGAAATACAGGGTTAAACTAGTTCATAGCTTTGAGTACAATATGGTTTCAGCCATATATAATCACTAAATCAATACTGTTTTTGCAAATTAAAGTGATCATAGAATTTTTAAATCAAGAATGATAAAAAAAGACACAGAACTGCTAATTTTCATTCAAGAGCAAGAGAGGAGTTCTCCCAAATACAATTTAGAGGAAGCATGAACGTTGTTTGTTTGATGTACAGTTACAAAGCTTGTTTACCAAATCTCAATCTGGTTTGATATTGTAAATATGTTAAACACAATTATGATATTAATGTCCTCTGATGCCAGAATAAGATCCAAAATAGACTTTAGTTTGACCATTCTGTACTGAGGTCACCATTGCTTTGAACATAACATGCCCTGCCTCACCAGGGGCTGTTTTGTTTTCTTGACTGTTCAAGCAAATATCATGTAATGGGTTGGCTTAAACAATGGGAATTTATTAGCTCACAGCTTTGAGACTGTGAGGCTGGGAACATATCCAAATGAAGGCATCATCTAGGTGATGATTTATTTCCAAAGACTGGCATTCTGGAGCTGACTGCCAGCAAGTTTTGGGTATTGGCTCCTTTATCAAATGGCGGTGCACATGGCAACCTCTATTTGCCTCCTCCTTCTCTTGTGATTTCCAGTGAACTTTAGCTTCTTGCTTCCTATGGCTTTTTTCTAACCTGTCTGAATTTTATTCCACTTATAAAGGACTCCAGCAATGTGATGAAGACCCCTCCTGATCAAGGTGGGCCGCATGCCTTAACTGAGGGAACCTCGTCAAAAAGTCCTACTTATTATGCGTTCACATCCAGAGGAATGGGTGAAGTTCTGGAGAATAGACAGCCCCCAGCCACCACAGGAGGGATGGCAATGAGATGGGGAACTTCACTTTTAAATGGCTGTGCAGATAAATCTGAAATGCACTCTAGACGGAGAACCATGGTTTACACAGTGATCTAGGAGTTAAAGTTTGTTATTTCTTCTTGTTTCCCCTGTACAAGTAATGTTACATCTAAAGTTCTTAACCGAATTAATAAATTGCTTCATCAAATTAAGCACTAAAAACTTCAGGTGTGGGCAAGGAAAGAAAAATGTATTGACTCTTCATCAAATTTTATATATATGTATTTAGGAACAGGTCATAATGTTGCAAATAAATTGTGTAATTGCCAAGGGGATTAAATAAGATGTTATTTGTAAAGTATTTAGAGAGGTGCCTAAAATATAAGAAGCATTATGTACGTTTTGCTACATGGATGAGACAGATACTTAGATGGATGGATGG
Organism: Tamandua tetradactyla; assembly: GCF_023851605.1. Classification (NCBI taxonomy): domain Eukaryota; kingdom Metazoa; phylum Chordata; class Mammalia; order Pilosa; family Myrmecophagidae; genus Tamandua; species Tamandua tetradactyla. The sequence goes on from NC_135332.1 coordinate 93,080,573, forward strand.
ATGGATAGATAGATAGATAGATAGATGATAGATGATAGATAGATAGATAGATAGATAGATAGATAGATAGATAGATAGATAGATAATAGAGAGTGAAAGAAAGGAAGAAAAGATCATTATCTTCCAGAATGATCAAATTAGATAAATAACTCACCTTACAAAATGACAGATGAGTAGGATAAATGTTTTTTTAAACTCTTCCCCTCTAGCACTGAATGCCATGTTTCTGTGATTCTGTTAGGACAAAAATGATGCATGGGATATAGTGGAAAGATCCCATATGTAACCAGCATATCTAGAATCTGATGTTAATTCTACCATGAGTAGTTTACAGAAACTTGAACAAAATCACCAAAACCCTAAAAACTCCTTAGTTGTGCAATGGAAAGTCCAATTAGATCAGAGGTCAGCAAAGTTTATTTTTTCTGAAAAAAGCCAGAAAGTGCATTTGGACACAGTGTATAGCAGCCATATATACAGAGAGAAGACTATGTGATGAGTGGTGAGGACAGAGACAGAGTTATGCCACAAGCCAAGGAATTTCATGAGCTATCACAAAAATCCAACATAGAATGCCCGCCTTTCATAGAATGCCTGCCTCTCATGTGGGAGACCTGGGTTCAATTCCCAGACCATGCACCCGCCCTCCCCCCAAAAAAACATCCAACAAACATCAAAGAAAGCATTGCCATGCTAACATCTTGATTTTGCACTTCAAGCCTCCAGAACTTTGAGAAAACAAATTTCTATTGTTTAAACCAGGTAGTCAATGCTACTTCGCTATAGAAGCCGTGGCAAATTAATAAATACACATTGAAAAATAACAGTAATATTGTTAAAATATGCAGACTAGGTAGTTTACTAAAACATTATCTTCCAAATAATAATAAATACACTCATTTATTCATTCAATTAAAGTATTAGTTTACTATCACTGCCAGAATGCAATATACCGGAAACATAATGGCATTTAAAAATGGGATTTATGAAGCTGCAAGTTCATAGTTCTAAGGCCATGAAAATTTCCAAATTAAGGCACCAACAAGAAGTTACCTTCACTCAAGAAAAGCTGATGCCATCAGGAACACCTCTCTGTCAGCAGGAAAAGCACATGGTGATGTCTGCTAGTTTTTCTCTGAACCTCTTCAAATGGTTTCTCCAGGGACATTTTCTTTATACATCTCCAAAGGTCTCTTACTGTGTGGGCTCTAAAGCGTTTTCCAAAATGGTTCCCTCTTAAATGATTCCAGCAAGCATCCTTTCCTTGAATGAGTGGGAACCCATCTCCATGGAAACCGCCAAGTCAAAAAGCCCCACCCAGAATTAGGTGAGTCACATCTCCATGGAAACAACTTAATCAAAAGATCTCATCCAGCAAAACTGAACCAGAGTTAAAGAATATGCCTTTTCTGGGGCATACAACAATTTCAAACCAGCACAATTAGTAAGCATTTATTGAATGTCTATTTCTTTCTTTCACTTGATGTTATATAGTGAAGATATATGTGTAATCCATGGCCTTGTCCTCAAGAAGTTTGCTGTTTAATGGAAGAAATGAACTATACATAAATGTAAGTAGCAGAAGGCAATCGGGCTCTACTAGAGAAGTATGTACATTGCACAGTTACCACAGAAAATGGAAAGACCAATTTCCTGTGAAATCAGGAAAGTTTTAACAAAGAAAATGAACATTCTTCAGTTCTCTCTCAGGAAATAACTCAGAGAAAAGAGGATCCTAATTATATTTTTTCTTGATTTATCTATCTAGTAGTTAAATTATTGAGATAAAGTATAAAGGTACAGAGAATCACTTCCAGAATAGCAAAATAAAGATCTCTGAAAATCAACTCCTTCATGAAATGAATAACAATACTGGCACTAATTACCAAAGCCAAATGTCTCAGAATTCTAGAAATTAATAAATGGCTTGTAACAATCTCAAGAGCATTCATTCAAGAAAGATGGCTGACTCTCATTAAGAAAATTGAGAGTGTTGGTCTTCTAATTTGCCATACCTTTAGTCCTCTATCCTGGCCTCCACATGGGCCGTGAAAACCTGCAGTCTCACAGCCATGTAGATGTAAAAACAAGCAGACTGTCCTCCACTGAAGGGGGCACAATGCCCAGCTCCAATTTTGTCACTATTTGACCTACTTGGTAGGTCCTTTGAAGAAGTTATTTCACAGGGTTGGTTTTATTTGACCTGAAACAGGCATAAACAGTGAAACAAGCCCTGACTCCAAGGTTGTTAACATTTCAGATGCATGTGATAGTGATACAAGTAAGGACAAAACATATATTGACAAAAAAACTTAAAAGGAAAATTTAGAGAATTAAATGCCCGCACACATATTACTAGGGATCTAGAATGCCTAGCGCCTGATTTGGGCTGTTCATGTGCTCAGAAAATACCTAAGAAGGTCTCTCATCTCATTTCTGGTAACCTTACGATTTCAAAAGCAGGAAGGTTAGACGGATATAAAAAATATCAGAGGTTTATGGAATGACACATCGCCACACACACACACACACAGAGCAACCACACAGGATAGAGAGTACAATCATTAGATAATTAATCCAAGAATATCACCCAAGAAACAATTAGTAACATCAACAGACTATGGGGTAGTAAGGCGAAAGATCTGATTGCTGGAGTTGCCACATCGTAATACTTAAAATGACCAGTTTCACCAAACAATTGATCATATAATGAGTTAGAGGAGTATGGTCAGTTTACAGGAAGGAAGTCAGTCCATAGAAACTATCCCTAAGGAAGTTCAGACATTATACCTTTGGGACAAAGACTTTCAATCAACACGTATAAATATGTTCAAACACAAGCAGAAATCATGTCCAAAAAATTAAAAGAAAGTATAAGAATGATATTTTGCCAAGAAGAGAATACTAATGAAAAGAATGAAATAGTAAATAAAAAAGCCAAATAGAAAAATAAGAGTTGAAACATAGAATAATTGAAGCAAAAAAATTTAAAAAGGGGATAAGAACTGAGTTGAGTAGGCAGAATAAAGCATGAGTGAACTTGATTATCAGCCAATTGAGATTTTCCAACCTAAGGAATAGCAAGAGAGGAAAAAAAAATAAAAAAGAATGAAGAGAAATGAATAGAACTCAGAGATCTGAATTGCAATATACTAAAAATGGGAGAATTCAAGAATTCCAATATACTAAAAATGGAAGTCCCAAAAGGAGAGGATAGAGAGAAGTGCTCATAGAGAATATTTGAAAAAATAATGGCCCCAAATTTTCAACATCTGATGTAAAATCTTAATTTACACATTTACTAAGCTCAATGAACTAGAAATAAGATGCACTCCAAGATATTTTCACTTAGACACATCATAGTCAAACTGTATAGTCAAAAGACAAAGGCAAAAAAGTGAATTTTGAAAGCAGCAAGAGAAAAGCAATTTATCACATACTCAGGATGCTAAATCAATAGCACACATCTAAACAGAAATCATGGTTGCCACATTCAGTCCAATGGCATTGAAGTTACTGCAAAAAAAAAAAAAAAAAGAGTCAACTAAGAATTCCTCATCCAGCTAAAACTCCTTTTAAAAGGAAGAAATTAATACAATCCCAGATAAGAAAAAACTGAAAGAATTTGGTGCTAGAAGATCTTCACTTCAGAAAATATTAAAGTGAGCCATTTAGGTTGAGATGGAGAGCAATTCCCAGTAATTTGAATATACACAAAGAAATATCTACCTTATAAAGCTGGAGAAAAATCAACAAACTTAATGCAAAACAAGCAGATGGAAGGAAGTAGTAAAGAGTGAAAATATATGAAACAGATAGTAAGTAAAAACAAACAATGGAATCAATAGTTGGTTCTTTAAAAGACTGAAAAAACATTTAACTAGACTGGTCAAGAAAAAAGGAGTGGAGATTTCAATTGCTAAATTAGAAGCAAAATAGCATCACTATTGATCTTAAAGAAATGTAAAAGTAATTCTATGACCAACTGAATTTCAACCAATAAGATAACCTTGATGAGATGGACAATTCCGTGAAAGATATAAACTACTAAAATAGACTCAAGAAGAAACAAGAGTATTAATAGTGTTATCACTAATAAATAAATGACTTTTAATTTTAAAACTTCCCATAAAGAAACAACCAATCAGAGCTGGCTTCACTGGTAAATTCTACCAAATGCTTATGGAAGAAATAACATTACAATTCCATAAATTCTTCCAAAAAACAGAAGTGAAACCATTCTCTGAAGCAAGTATTATCTTGATAGAAAGACTAGCAGAAATGTATAAAATAAAAGAAAATAAAAGTGCATTATCTTTTATGAATACAGATGCAAAAAGTCTTTAGAACCAAAAAACCAATTTTAGTATTAATTGGTGATTTTGAACATCTTTCCATTTGCTTATAGGGTATTTGCAGATCTTCGTTCAAGAGCTATTTAAATACTTTGCCCATACTTCAAAAATTTAGACTATTTTTCTTTTGCACTGTTATGCTAGAGAGTACTGCACCATAACTAAATAAGATTTATCTCAGGATTGTAAAATTGCTTTAAGACTAAAAAAATAAATCAACATATTTCACTATATGAAATGAATGCAGGGGGAAAAGATGTGATTGTTTGAATATACTCAGAAAAAGTATTTGTACAATCCAACACACTTTCATGTTAAAATCACTCAACAAACTAGAATATAAGAGAATATCTTCAACCTGTTAAAGAGCATTTATGATGCACCAGCAGTTAATATCATACATAATGTTGAAAGATTGAATTTATTTCCTCCTAAGATCAAGAATATATACTCCCACCATTTTTATTAGACATTGTAAGGGAGGTGCTCATTAGGGAAAATAGCAGGAAACATAAATAAAACACTCTAGATTGTAAAGGGAAAAAGTAAAAGTTTATTTCTAGAGGTCATTTTCTTGCAGAGAGGAAATACTGTTACATACAAAAAATCTGAAATAATAAACATATTTAACAAGGTAGCAGGATTCCAGGTCAGTGCACAAAAATCAATTTACACTAGCAATACCATCCAAAATTTTAAATAAACAATTCCATTGATAATAATATACAAATGAACAACATGCCTAAGAATAAATTTAACAAAATAACTGCAAAACATGAATACTGAAAACTACAAACTATGGTTGAAAAAACTTAAAGATCTTGTTTTTGTGTCCTGGGGTGCTCAAAGCAGGTATCATGAAATGATTCAGCTTAAACAATGTGGATTTATTATCTTTCAGTTTAAGGCTGAGAAAATGTCTAAGTCAATGCATCATCAGGAGTTTTCTGTCCTGAAGACTGGCTGCCAGTAATCCTTGGCTCCTCTTCCCCTTGACACTGCACATGGTGGCATGTACTGGTCTCTTCCCTCTCTTCTGGGCTTTGTCACTTTCTTCTTCTTCTTTCCAAGGCTTTCTCTTCTTTGTCTGAATTTCATTCTCTTAAAAAGGACTGCAGTAAGAGGATTGAGACCCATTCTGATTAAGGTGGGTCACACCTTCGCTGAAGTAGTCTTATCCAAAGATCATACTTATCGATGGGTCCATACCCACAGAAATGGATTAGACATTAGAACATGTTTTCCAGATTTATATACAGATTCAAACTACCACAGTGCTCAATAAAAAGAATGTCATATCTATGGATTGCAAGACTTAACATTGTCAAGATGGGTATAATTCCAAAATTAATCTACAGATTCAAAATAATCCTTATCAAAATTCTAGATCTTTTATTGGCAGAAACTGGCACATTTATTCTAAAATTCATATGGAAATGTCAGAGTAGAGTAACAGAATTGTAGGGCATACACTTCCTATTTTCAAATCTTAATAAAAGGTTATAATAGTCAAGAGAGTGTGACACTGGATTTGGAAATGGAAATGCTCATCATACATATATATATAACCTTTGCAATAGTAAAATCTTTATAAAATCATGTATTTATAGTTAAATGATTTTTGTCAGCATTGTTAGCACAATTTGTGGTAGTTTGAAGAACATTTGATGAGGTTACTTCGGTTAAGAAGCCATGGCTCAGCTCAATCAGAGTGAAAATTCAGACAGAGAGAGAAAACCACATAGGAAGCAGCTAGAAACTTAAACCAAAGGGAACCAGAAAAGTAGGAAGATGTCAGAAGAGGCCACCGTGTGCCTTGCCATGTGACGGAGGAGACAAGATGGTAGACAACCAGCCCCAGAACATCAGGTGTCAAGAATTGCTTTAGTGATACCTTGATTTGGACATTCTTTTAGCCTCAAATCTCGAAGCTAATACATTACCATATTTAATCCAATGCAATTCATGCTATTTACCCAAGAAGACTCCAAAACTAAAACACAACTCAATATGGAAATAATAGCATTTTCAACAAATGGAGCTGAAACAAATGGGTATTTATAGGCAAAGAATGAAGTAGGAACCACACCTCTCACTATATACAAAATTTAACTCAAAATAGATCATAGATGTAAATGCAAGACTAAAATCATAAAATTTATAGACAAATATTAGGAGTAAATATTTATGTTTTCAGTTTACACAATAGTTCCTTAGATATGACAGTATATAACAAGCAAGAAAGGAAAAAAAATACAGGGAATTTAGACTTCATTTTAAAATTTTTAATAAATCCCTTCAATGGATACCATCAACAAAGAATTATAGAAAAATATTTGCAAATTACATGTCTGATAAGGGTCTATTATCCAAAATATAGCAGGACTCTTTCAGCATAACAGCACAAAAGAAAACTAGTCTAAATATTTAAAGTATGGGCAAAGCATTTAAATAGCTATTGAACGAAGATCTGCAAATGCCCTATAAGCAAATGGAAAGATGCTCAAAATCATCAATTAATATTAAAATGTGTGTTAAAACCACAGTGACATGGTAGGGTCAAAGAGACAACCAACAAAAAGCATATGCCAGTATGTTTATCAAATGGAATCCTCATACACTGCTGGTGGAAATATGAAATTGTATAGCCACTTTAGAAAATTTTTTGTCACGTCCTCAAATAAACATAGATTTACCAGATGACCCAGGAATTCTCCTAAATGTATGTCAAAGATAAATGAAAATATATGTTGGAACAAATATTTGTACAAAAGTTTCATAGCAGCATTATTCACAATGGCCAAAAAGTGGAAACAATCCAACGTCCATTCACTGGTGAATGGATAAACAAACTGTGGTATATGCACACAGTGGGATATTCTTTGGTAATAGAAAGGAACTGAACACTGATATATGCTACAACATGGATGAATTTTGAAAACACTAAATGAAAGAAACTGAATGACAGATCATATATTGTATCATCCCACTTACATAAAATGTACAGAATAAACAAATTTATAGAGACAGAAAATAGATTTAGGGTTATCCAGGGCTGAGGGAAGGACAATGTGTTCTTTATTTTATCTTGTGTGAGGTATGGTAAGACCTAACTCAGATCAAGGGAAAGATACCCCAAGAGTTTTAAAGATTTATTATGCTATAGTAGTATGAAGAAGAAGGCAGTATGTTATTCATGACCCCATGAGGAAAACAAGAGGATGAGTCATGAGGCAGAGAGAGCAAGTGGGATTGAGAAAGTGTTGTTAGTATGGTTTCTGTGGGAAATGTGCAAGGGTGGAGCAAGGCATGCTAGCACGACACTGGTTAGTATATTTGGAAGTGATATCTTGGCTGCCAGTTGGAGATTGTAAGGAGGCTAGGGTCAGAATTATAGAGCAGTAACAGATGTATAGATGCGCCTTTGCACCTGGGGACAACTATGGATATTAAAGCATCAGTTTGCAAAAGTTAGAAAATATGCTTAATACAGATAGTTTAGGAAGGGGATCAGGGATAATGAAATGTGTCTGCTAATTGGTAATGGGTTTCTTTATGTGTAATTAAAATATCTTGTAATTAGATAGTGGTAAAAGTTTCACAACTGTGTATATATTAAAAAACATATAATTGTACACTTTAAAAGAGTGAATCTTATGGTATGTAATGACATCCCAATAAAGCTGTCATAATATTTTTAATGTACCTAAATATAGAAGGGCTCTCCAGGATAGGTGGTTATAAACCTCCAAGTGTTCCAAACCTTTATAATATGAATTGGTTCAATGAATCCCTTGTCACATTTTGATATGAACTCCACCCATCTCTTTATCTACAACATCTCCCAATCTCTGAGCTGAACTTCATTTTCTCTGGTCACTACAATGCTATTCTCAAACAACACCACCATTTCTAAAGCTTGGAGATGCCATACGTTCTTGAGTCACCATCAGCTGAAAAACAAGAGACTCCAGGAATCCTCATCACTAAAAGGGGCTTGAATCAGGTATTTTAGGTGTTCCAAGGAAAATCTATCCATCAAACATCTTCTCCTAAGAATGACCTTTTTTTTTTTTTGCATACTGTATGGCGGAGTCCATTTCATTCTTTTTCCATGCGAGTATCCTTTTATTGCAGCACCATTTGTTTGTCTGTGGTTTGGTTGTTTGGTTGGTTGGTCTGGGAAGTTCATGGACTGGAAATCGATCCTGGATCTTCCACATGACAGGAGAGAATTCTACCACTGAACCACCCTTGCACCACGGAATGACACTTTCATTCATTATTTGTTCCTCAACCTTCTGTAATATGGACATTCAGTAAAGCTATTAGAACCCTTATGCGGAGATTCTCTGTAATTTTACTTTTGGAATTTTATTGTTTTAGTGTCTATATTTAGATTGTTGATTAGCGTTGAGTTGTTTTTTTATGGTATAAAGGCCTACTTTCATATTTTGCATGTAGTTATTCAGTTTTCTGAAAAGCATATTTACCCTTTGATTGAACTTAGCACTCTTAACAAAGATCAATTTTCTATGTCAAGGGCAAGGAGACATTTCTGAAAACTGAAAGAGAAAAGCAAAATGCTATGTATGAATGTATCCCAATAAGATGAATTTCTAATTTCTCATCAGATATTATGGAGGCAAGAAAGAAATGGGACAAATATTTTAAAGGTGCTGAAAGAAAAAATTGCCACACAAGAATTTTATATCTGGTATGACTGTCTTTCAAAACAAGAGAGAAATTAAAACTTTCTCAGATAAACAATAGCTAAGAATTTCATCACCACTAGACCTACCCTACAAACAATGCTAAAGGGGGTTCTTCAAACTGAAATGAAAGACACTTGACAATGTTTCAATGTGGCACAAAAAATAAAAACCTCAAAAGGTCTAAAATAATTCAAAGAAGACCCAAATAAACAAAAGGACATTCTGTATTCATGGATTTGAATTAAAATAAATAAATAAATAAATAAATAAATACCTCAAATAAAGGGCAACAATATGAGTAATTATAAATGCCAGTAATATCCTATTGTATTTTTGGTATGTTTCTCCACTTTTTACTTCCCAGAGATTCTAAAATGCAAAGGCATAAAAAGTAATGATAAATCTATGGTTTTGTATATACAATACATACAGATGTAATTTGTAACAAGTACAACTAAAAAGTGGAGGGACAGAAGGCTATAAGAACAATATATGTGCATGTTATTATGCATGTTATTGAGCTGGTATAAAATCACATGTGATTGATACAAATTAAGGACATTAAATTTTAGTTTAATGTATTCACAAGGAAAACCTGTGACTAATATTTTCAGGATGAAATAAGAAGGGACTCAAAATAGTACACTTCAAAAAATCAAATAAGGGTGGTTCAATGGTGGCTCAATGGCAGGACTTTCACCTGCCATGCCAGAGACACAAGTTTGTTTCCGGAGCCTGCCCATGCCAAAAAGAAAAATCAAATAAATATGAAAGTAGGCATTAAATGAAGAATTGAGAGACATGCAAAGATGTAAGACATGCAAAGATCAAAAAGCAAAAAGGCAGAAGAAAGTCCTGTATTATCAGCAGTGACTTCATATGTAATTGAATTAAACTCTCTAGAAAAAAATCATAGATTAACAGAATGGATGAAAAAGCATGACCCAAATATATGATGTTTATAAAACACATAAATTTAAAGGTGCAAATAGGTTGAAGGTGAAAGAATGGAAAAAATACACAATGCAAGTAGTAGTCAGAAGAAAGCTTAGGGAGCCATGTTAATATCAGATAAAATTGACTTTAAAGCAAAACCTGTTATGATAGACAAAGATAAAGGGGTCAATTCAACAAGAATACAAATCAGTTATAAATATATATGCACCTAACATCAGAGCCCAAATATGTATGAGGAAAACAAAGACAGATTTGAGGGAAGAAATACATGGTTCTACAGAAGTAGTGGAAAACTTGAAATGAATATACCACTTTCACTTCCTAGAAACACACAAATTACCCACACTTCCTCATGAAGAAATAGATGGTCTTAGTACAAGTAAAGCTATTGAAGTACCAATAAGAAAGCTTCCCCAAAACAAAAGCTCAGGATTAGATGGCCTCTCTGGTTAATTGTACCAAACATTCCAAGAAGAATTAATAATACCACTCAAACTGTTCCAGAAAATAGAACAGGAAAGAACGCACCCTCACTTATTCTATGAAACAAACATCACTACAGCAATGCAAGGTAAAGATGCCACCAGAAAAGAAAATTATAGAACAATAACCCTTATGAATAAGCATGCAAAAATCCTCAACAACGTACTAGTCAGCACATTAAAAGTATTGTACACCATGATTGAGTGGGATTTATTCCTGAAATGCAAGGGTGGTTAAATGTAAGAAAATGAACAAGTGTAATCATCATAATTGATACAGAAAATCCATTTTTCAAAATCCTGTATACCTTATCGAGTAAAAACAGTTATAAAACTAAGAATAGATGGAAAATCCCTTGCTGTGTTAAAGGGTATATATGAAAATCCCACAGCAACATCATATTCCATGGTGAAATCCTAAGATCAGGGAAAAGACTAGGATGTCCAGAATCATCCCTATCACACAACATAAACTGTAATTCTACATAAAACAGAGTAGGCTATAAAGAGAAATAAAAGGAACAGAAACTGGAAAGGAAAAATAAAACTTTCTCTATTTGTAGATGACTTAAACCTATGTATAGAAAATCATGAACAATCCACACCAAAACTGCCCAAGCTAATAAATCAATTCAGCTGAGTGACTGGGTATGAGATAAACATGCAAAAATCTATTGTATTTCTATATTCTGATGAAGAACAATATGAAGAAGAAATTTAGCATGTAATTTGATTATTCCTTTAAATAGCAACTAATGGGATTAAATATCTAGGAATAAATCTCACCAAGTATTTAAAGGACTTATAAATGGAAAACTACAAAGCATTGCCAAAAGAAAGCAAAGAAGACAAAAGAGAGACACTCCATACTCATAGTTTAGAAGAATAAATGTTGTTAAGATGTCCATTCTATTCAGAGCAATTTATAGCAATTTATAGCAATCCCCATCAAAATTCCAACATGTTTCTTCTTAGAAATGGAAAAGCTGATCAAACTTATATGGAAGCATAAGCAATCCTGAATAGCCAAAACTATCTTGCGAATTGAAAGTTCAGAAATCCACCCTCATATTTATGGTCAACAAATTTTTGACAGGGAGGTGAAGACCACACAATTGGGATAAACAGTCTCTTCAACAAATCTGCTGGGGAAACTGAACCTCTATTTGCAAAAGAAAGAAGGTGGAACCCTACCTCCCACCCTAGAAAAAATAACTCAAAGTGGATAATAGATATAAACATAAGAAACAAAACTAAAACTCTCCTAAAAGAAAACACAGGGGAACAATTTCAATAACTTGTGTTAGGTGATAGAATCTTAGACTTTATACCAAAAGCCTGAGAAACAATAAAATGTAGTAAAATAGTAATTCATTGAAATTTAAAACATTCCTCCCTCAAAGTAATTCATCATAAAAAAAAAAGACAGCCTACATAATGGGGGAAAATATTTGGAAACCATATAAATAATATGGGTCTAATATCTAGATTATATAAAGAAATCCCATAACTCAATAACAAAAAGCCAAACACCCAATTACAAATTGGGCAAAAGACTAAATTGACATCTTTTTTTTCAAAGAAGATATACAAACAGCCAAAAAAGCACATGAAAAAGAATTAAACATCATTAACCACTTGGGAAAGGAAGAATCAAAACCAAAAGAAGATATCATTTCACACTCACTGTTAAATTTTTCACACCCACTGTTAAATTTTTCACATCCACTGTTAAATTTTTCAAAAAGTTCTTAAAAAAAGAGGTGGTGCAAGGGTAATTCAGTGGCAGAATTCTTGTCTGCCATGTGGGAGACCTGGGTTTTATTCCCAGTCCATGCAGTTCCGAAAAAACAAGCAAACAAGCAAACAAACAAACAAACAAACAAAAACCAACAAAAATTCAACAAATGATGCTGCAATTATGGGTTACTCACATGGAAAAAGAATGAAATGTGACCAGTCTATAAAGCATAAAAAAATTTTTTTAAAGAAAATATTTAGTGTCAGAAAAAATGTGATAAAATACAAACAGCTATTCATTGTTGATGGGAACATAAAATGGTCCCTGTGGAATTCAGTTTTTTCAGTTCCTGAGAAATTGTAGAATTATCATATGACGCAGTAATCCAACTGTAGATATATACCCAAAATAATTGAAAGCAGGATCCTGACCAGATATTTGCACACCATTGTTTATAGTAGCATTATTTACAATTATGAAAAAATGAAAACAACCCATATCTATCAAGTGATGAATGGGTAAACAAAATGTGATATATTCAATAATGAAATATTATTAAATCATAAGAAAGAAATGAAAGTCTGATTCATCCAACATTATGGAATAACCTTGAAAACAGCATATTGAATGAAATAAACCTGACACAAAGGGAAAAATATTGTGTGATTTCATTGATATAATTAGAATAACAACATTTATAGAGTTCTAAATTCATAGGAAATTAGAATTCAGGTTATCAGGGGTTGGGGTAGGGTAGGGAATGGAGAGTTATGCTTAATGGGTACTGAATTTCTGTTTGGGATGATGGAAAAGATTTGATAATAGATGGTGGTGATCGTAATAGAAATTGTAAACATAATTAGCATTGAATTGTGTATTTGTGGTTAAATAGGGAAATTGTAGGTTGTGTTTATGCTGCTAAAATAAAAATTTAAAAATGCAAAATATAAAACCTAAAGAAAACTATTGACTATAGTTAGTATAATTATAATAATATTCTTTTTTGAGGGGTGGTGCATGGTCCTGGAATCGAACCCCAGTCTCCCACATGGAAGGCGAGTATTTTACCACTGAACCACTTCTGCACCCTTATAATAACATTCTTTTATCAGTTTTGACAAAGGCATCACATTATTTCAAAATGTTAATAATAGGGAAAACTGTGCATGAGAGAGCAGTGTCTATGGGAACTTTGTATTTCCCATTGACTTTTCTTTAAAACTACAACTTCTCTAATCAAAATGATAAAATATCAATCCCCCATTGAAGTCTGGGTGTATTTCTGAACTGTTAATTCTATTTCATGGGTCCTTTGTCTGTCCTTATGCCGTTACCCCATTATTTTGATTATAGTTGTCTTGTAATACATTTGGAATTTAGGAAGGGCGACTCCTTAACTTTTTCTTTTACAAGATGGTTTTAGCTAATTCAGGCCCCTTGTCATTCCATATTAATTTGATCATTAGCTTTTCTTTTGTTTTGTTTGCATTGAATCTGTAAATTAGTGTGGGTTTTGGTGACATCTTGAACACAGGATGTCTTTCCATTAATTTTGGTTCTTTAATTTCTCCTAGCAATGATTGGTAATCTACCATATATAAAGCCCTTTACATGCCTGTTTAATTTATTCTTAAATACGTTATTACTTTAATTTCTATTGTTCTTTTATTTGATATTGTAAATGGAATTCTCTTCTTGATTGATTGTTGACCATTAGTAGAAACACTGATGATTTTTGTGCATTGATCTTGTACCCTAATACTTTCCTGAATGTATTTATTAGCTCTAGTTGCTTTCACGTAGATTCTTTGGGATTTTCTATTTTGGAACTTGTCATCTGTAAATAGGCATGGTTTAACTTCTTCCTTTCCAATTCAGATACTTTTTTTTTCTCTTTTACTTGTCTAAAAGTTAGAGTTTCTAACACAGTGTTGAAAAGCAGTGGTGAAAGTGGGCATCCCCGTTTTGTTACTGAGCTTAGGGGAAAATTTTCTGTTTTTAACCAATGAGTTTGATGTTATTATGTATTTTACAAAAATGATATTTATCATGTTGATCAGTCTATTTATAAATTTCTGAGTGTTTTTATCAAGAAGGTGTGCTAACTTTTGTCAAATGCAGCAATTGAGGTGATTATTTGCTCGTGTATGTGTGTATTTCTTTTGTTCTATTAATAAAGTGTGTTACATTGATTGAAATTTTTCCTGAATCACCCCTGCATTCCTGGGATAAATTCCTAGTTGGAAATAGTGTATAATTCTTTTAATGTGTTTCTGGATTCAGTTTGCTTCTACATTTTGTTGAAGATTTTGCATCTCTATTCATAAGTCATATTGGTCTATAATTTTCTTTTCTGTGATATTTTTATTAGGCTTTAGTATTAGGGCGGTACTGGCCTCATAGAATGAGTTAGAAAGTATGAGGAGGATTGAAGTTATTTTTCTTTCTATATTTGGTAAAATTCACGAGTTAAGCCATCTGGTCCTGAATTTTTCCTTTCTGGGAGGTTTTACTAAATAATTAAATCTTTTTTCATACTTATTGTCTGTTTATATTTTTAATTTATTTTTGGGTTAGTTTAAGTAATTTGTATTTTTTGAGGAATTTTCCATCTCATCTATGTTAAGTAATTTTTGACATCAAGTGTTCATAGTAGCCTCCTATAAAATTTTTAGTTTTGTAAGATCAACAGTAATGTCCCCTCCACCCGGGGAGTTAGTTTTTTTTTTTTAGGTGTGTTCATTCTCACTGACATACACTCCACATTCAATCCAATTATCCAGTGGCTCTGGATATCTAAAGGGCTTTTGCATCTCTCCAATGTTCTCCTCACCCATCATTTCAAGTGTAGATTATTGAACAAACACAACCTATCTCCAGCAGTTTTCCTGTAAAATTACTTTAATTGTGTCTCCAAAATGTTCATTATTATTGCATCATTGCTTAGCGGTTTGCATTATTCAGGGTTGTGTCAAATTTCTAGACACAGTCTGTGTGTCCTTAGTAAGCTCTGCTGATATTTCCAGCTTTAGTTCTTTTACTTTTTCTAACTCCATATGAGATAACCACATTGACATTTCTTAATTTTTCAAATGGACTACAATCCTCCCTTAATTTTAAGCTTGCTTATAATTCAGACCCACTCTCTTCTCCATGTTAACTTAAACCGTGGCCCCAACTATGCAATTTCTGCTGAATCTTCAGAAACTGGTCAAGCTCCACTTCTCGGCATCTTTTCCTGCTCTCCCCTGAGTTGATGTAGTGTCCTTGATGTGACTCCATTAAAATTCCACAACACTTTATTAAGGTTATATGTTCAATTTTCTCTGCCTCCTATTACGATTCATTCTAGAGAGCAGAAAACACTCTTATTTCATCATAGCTCACTTTGGGGAAAGAAAATCCCATGTTGAATAAATATTCATGTAATGAATAAATGAAAGAATAAATAAGTGAATCAATGGAATAATATCAGCAACATACTTCTCAGGCTTCCAATAAATTTTGAAAAGCATTTTAATGCAACTGTTTCTTGCTCCCTCCTGTTTCACAGTGAAGTGTCCTATTTCAGGAGTCTCCTTAGTACTGGCAGGTACGGGGCAGGAGGAAAAATGCATGTTTTTCCAATGTTGGCAATTATTTTACTGCTCTGATCTTCAGTTTCCTCATCTCTAAAATAAGTCTTATAAAACACCAGAGGGTTGTTTGATAAAGACTCAGAAATATATGTAAAACCTGCCAATTTGTCATTTATTCTCTTTGCCATCTTGTTTGTTCCTCTTTCCTCTCTTGACAGCCCTGAGAAAGGATATCTCTGAGGTTTTTAACAAGGCAACCCGTCCTTTTCTCTCTCATTAAAATTTTTTTACACTAATTTTAAACAAGAGTTAAAGACAAACACATACTGCATTTTGTATTTGTCAATTTTTTTTAGAGATTTGATGGTTCCTATTTCCCTTACAAAGCATATTTCACTGTCTTGATTGAAAACAATGGACAATGTACCACACTGGACAATTTTCTTTGAACCCATTTTCACTCATCTCTGTTTTCAAGGTTTGGGAGCTGTTCCAAAGGGAGGGACAAATGAAACATCACCTTCCTATGGGTGCATTTTTGAGTTGTCAGATTGGATTTGAAAATAGCATTATATTGTTTCACTTCACAAAAAAACCATGAAATTCTATCTGCTGCATGGCCTTTTTTGGTTTCCTTCGTACTTTAATTCAAGGATTCTCTGCCCTTGGGCTCCACTAAGGACTAGGCAGAACAATTAATATAAGACCATGTCTCCTGGTCTGTTTTACATATAAGATTTTAAGCTCTGACCCTGAAAGGTCACAGATCTTGTAACCAAGAGTTGCTTAGGGGCAGGCCACGGTAGCTCAGCAGGCAAGAATGCTCGCCTACCATGCCGGAGGACCCGGGTTCGGTTCCCGGTGCCTGTCCATGTAAAAAAAAAAAAAAAAGAAAGAGTTGCTTAGGGCACAGATAAATGAAAAGAGCAGCCTTCCACTCCCCGTACTTGAGGTGAAATCATATTCTCTTCCTACTGCTATGGAAACTTTTACCTTATTTATTATTTCCTTATTTATTATTTTATTTCCAGCAAGATGAAAAAGCAGAAAAGCTGTGGGGAATAGTGAAGTCAGAAGTTGGGAACCATCTTTCAAAATACAATGCACAGGGATTAAATTCCCAGACTCATGATTCAAGTCTTTTTACAAATCACGTAAGGCAGACTTCTGAAACACCTTGAGAGTACTTACATCATTTGTAAAACAGGGATGCTAATAATAATTCTTTCTTCCCGTGGTTGTTGTTTGCTTTACGGTGTGTGAACTCCTTTAGAACATAGTCTGGCAAGAGCAGTCACTGTTAGCTATTAATTCCAGGTTTTACCTTCCAACAATGTCAAGCAGACAAATGAGTGAATGGGCCTGGTGAGGCAAAAGGGGATTACTGGAACACTGGACTGGGTGTGTTAGGGACAAGGACAGACTTTTTAAATTTTAAAATAAACAAGCAATCAAACAAATCCCCACAGATACTTCAGGCTTATTGTAGGATCTCTGTAGGCTTACAGCAAGTAACCATTCAGTTGCCCTGAATTTTTAGGTTTAACATATAATGCATTATAGCCAATCTAAGTATGCTCTCACTGGAGGTGAGATAGTATGACACATTTCAATGTGAATGTGTAGACCCAGGGCCCTGGCCCCCCTTCCATACTGAGAATAAGTTGTCACATGTAGCTATCTACAATGACCAGGACAGAAGTTAAAGGTCATCACATTTCCTCAGAGAAGGTGGGGTGGGGGTTGGAAGAGAATGTGTAGATAGTATTTTAAGCAAAGCATTAAAACTCCCCTCCCTTGATCACTGTTGATCAGTAGCCTCTGCTGAAATCTTATTCTCATACCCATGTCCTAAATTCATATAAATCCTTGTACTGCCCCACCCGCTGTGCAGAGCATTAACTTTGGTTTCCAAACCTGCTGCCATCAGCCTCTGGAAGACTCCCCTCCTGTTCATAAATCCCAGTAAGATTCATGTCTAACCTTTTGTCTAGCATGTTCTTTGGTCTTAAGTCTACATCAACCTGAGCTCTTCAAGAGCTGGGTTGGAACAATGCATTTCTGTGATGGTTCAGCAAAGCCTAACTTAGAAGAAACATTTGGAATTCTGATTATTCCTGAGGAATAAATTACTTGGATAGCTTTTCTTTCACTTCGTTTATTTTTATTGGGGGTGGGGTGGGGCAGATGGATTTACTCAGACCATGGTGTTCCCTTAACGAGAGAGAGGGTCAATTTGTCCTATGCATTCATTTCATCATATCTGTCGAGGTCTATGGCTGAGTGAGAAGGCAGTTTTCACAAACAAGTGCAGACCATGGATAGAAGCCAGGTGCATGGGGAAAAAACTGACTGAGACATGGTACCTTGTTGGCAGCTGTGACTTGGCTGAGTTTATGCTTTATTTTTTATCCTTTACCCTTATAGGGAATGCCTTCTCAGAGTATGTCAACTTTAAAGTGAGAGAGAACTAAGGTCAAATCCAAGTGTTATTTATGGACAAATAAATAAGTGTCTGTGTCTGCAGAATGGCAGTAATGTTTACTTATAAGAATTACTTAAGGATTAAACATATAAGGAATATGTAAATGTTTACAACACTACCTACACTAGCTATAACCATCAGTTTCTACCCCCAGATGAGAAGGACCTGACAAACCAGGGCTGTGTTTGCCTGGGGATACTGCCTCTTCCTCCATGGCTCTGGTCCAGTCCAGGCCACCCCTATCTTTCGTCTCTATTATCCTACAGAGTTCTTATAACAAGTGAATATTTTTTCTCTTATTAGTTGGTTCTGAGGGGAGACTTATCCAGGGTATCTCACATTGTCAAGTTGATGACATCATTCCTGCCTGCACATCTTTCAACTGGGTTGTTTGTCTTTGCTTTGTTGAAGGATTTCTTTAAATATTTTGGGTATTGTTCTAGTTTGCTAGCTGCCAAAATGCAATATACCCCGAAACAAAATGGCTTTTAAAAAGAGGGATTTAATAAGTTGCTAGTTTACAGTTCTAACATCCCAATTAAAGCAAGTCTATAGAAATGTCCAATCAAAGGCATCCATAGAAAGATACCTTGGTTCAAGAAGGCTGATGAAGTTCAAGGTCTCTCTTTCATCTGAGAAGGCACATGGTGAACACAGTCACAGTTTTCTCTCTCAACTGGAAGGACACATGGTGAGCACAGCATCCATCATCTGCTAGCTTTCTTTCCTGGATTCCTGTTTCATGAAGCTCTCCGGGAAGTGTCTTCCTTCTTCATCTCCAAAACATTGGCTGATGGACTCTCTGCTTCATGTTGCTGCAACATTCTCAGCTCTCTCTGAATCTTCTTTCTCCAAAATGCTTCTTCTTTTGTAGGATTCCAGAAACTAATCAAGACCTACCCAAATGGGTGGAGACATGTCGTCACCTAATCCAATTTAACAACCACTCTTGATTAAATCACATCTCCAGGGAGATGATCTGATCATAGTTTCAAACATACAGTATTGAATAGGGATTATTCTGCCTTTATGAAATGAGATTTAGATTAAAACATAGCTTTTCTAGGGGACATACCTCCTTTCAAACCAGCACAGGTATTAAACCCTATTTTGCATAAGTGTTTTCCAAATATTTCCTCCTATTTCATAAGTTGTCATTTTATTTCAATGATAAGGACTTTTAATGTACAAAAGTTTTCTTTTTTAAAAATTTTGGTGTGTTCTAATTTATGTATTTTTTTTATTGCTTGTGCATTGGGTATAAGTCTAAAAACTATTGCCTAAAACAAGGTCCTGAAGATGCTTCCCTATATTTTCTTCTAGGAGTTTTATAGTTCTAGCTTTTATAATTAGGTCTTTAATTCATAATGATTTTATTTTTGTATATCATGTGAGATTGAGGTTCTCCACTCTTTTCTGTGAATAGAGAACCAGTTTTCTTTGCACCATTTGTTGAATAGACTATTCTTTCCCAGTTGAATTATCTTTTCCCCCTTGTCAATAATTAGTATATAACAAGCCAGAGTAGGCTGTGCAGAAGATTAAAAAGTATTTTCAAAGTCCCTTTGAAGGACTTGGGGAAAAAGTGGAAATCGTTAAACTTCCTCACCTGAGGAAGACCTGATATTCTTGCAGGCATATCAGATATATTTTGATGGGCCAGGTTGTCAATCTTAGATCTTGCTTTGATGAAACTTATTTCTGCCAAGGATAAGATAAACCTACTTATGATTAAGCCTAAGAGTCACCCCCCCTCCCATAGAAACTCTTTTGATGTTCAGATGTAGCATCTGTCTAAGACAACTCAGCAGGTGAACTCTCTGCTCTCTCCACTACCTGGGACATGACTCCAGAGTATGAGCCTGGCCATGGTATTGTGGATGTGAGAAAGACTTCTTGACCAAAAGGGAGATAATAATGGAACAAAATAAAATTTCAGTGGTTCAGAGATTTCAAATAGCGTTGAGAGACAATTCTAGAGGTTATTCTTAAGAGTAAATATATATCCTTTTTCAGTTTTTGGTGTATAGGAGTTGTTAGTTGGAAATACCTGAAACTGTTGAACTGTGATCCAATAGCCTTGATTCTTGAAGATGACTGAATAACTATAAAGCTTTTAAGATGAGAAAGTGTGTGTGAATATCCTGTGACTGACACTCCCTTTATCCAGTGTATGGACAGATGAGTAAGAAAAAAAAAAGACAAAAAAAAAGTAAATAATACGGGGCATAGGAGGTATGGGCTGTATTTTACTTTTTACTGTTTTTGGAGTAATGAAATGTTCAAAATTTGATTGTGATGATGAATGCACAGTTTTAGGATGATACTGTGAACACTGACTGAAAAAACATTAGATGATTATGTCCCAATTAAAAGATCTTTGAAGAAAAATTTTTAAAAAGCAGACATTTATGTCCTGGACATAATCCAGCATCTATTCTGTGCTGTGTCCTTGGTTAGGTGCTAGGAGTACAAAGCAAAAATGACACAGCCCTTGCAGCCCAAAAGAGCTCACAGCCAAGTGGGTTAGGTGATTACCAAGCAAACTAGGGAAAAAGTGGGTTAGGAGATTACCAAGCAAACTAGGGAAATGATTTCATTACTTCATAATTAAAATAACAAGTATTTTCATTTAATTGCCAATTTTCATTTACATAAGCATTGCTGTAACTTTTGTGCTGCAAATAACACATCACGATGTTTTATCAAAGCATAGAAAAAAAACATTCAAATGGAATAAATCTTTTTCAATGACTAAATTCAATAAATTAAATTAAAATTTCCATTCCTCAAATGCCCTATCCATGTTGCAGATGCTCAATAACCAGCGGAAGGAATGCTTGCCAAAAAGTCAATAATCAAAACCAAAATATTTCAGTGTCATGTGCATTTTCTCACTGATATCACAGACTATATCAATGGGGTAAATTAGAAGGTCCAAAAAGGGAAAAGCAGATTTGTGACTTAGCTAGACAAGTACAGGAATCTATGCTGAAATTGAAAGCATAATGAAATAATAATAAGGATTTTTACACATTTTTCTAAGATGAATCAAAATGCAGAATATTTTTATTTGTAACTGACAGTTATTTAAATTTGGCTGCAAGAACCGTATGAAAAGCTTAAAGAATGTTTTGTTGATAGTGATAAATGTAAGATTGCTTTTCAGTTTATCCAATACTTCTTCAAATTTGATGTTATGAATGCTGAATCGACATAAGAGTTAGTGATTCACTAAATTTGGGCTGTTAAGTTTTCTCTTCAAAGTCAAATCCACTCTGAAAAATGAACAGTTTTTTCTGATGAAGATGAAAATATGAAGAGATAATGACTTTTGGGGACTCATTCAGTTATTGGAAAACAAGTACCTTTTGAACAATTTGGGAATGTAAATCTACTTTTTCAATTGCAAATTTTATGAAATCCCAATACAGATATATATTTATGATGAAATTTGAGCATCCAAATTGAAATACATTGTAAGTATAAAATGCACACTGGATTTTGAAGGCTTTCCTTTTTTCCAATTTTTATATTGATTACATGAAGAAAGAACCAATTTTTATATTGATTACATGAAGAATGATAATATTTTGGATATAGTGGGTTAAACAAAATATGTTATTAAAATTAATCCCCCCTGGAAAAAAAGCAACAGTATATAGCATGCACCGTATTTCCGCTACTTCCCTAATACATTCAAAGTGCATGCATCATTGTAGGATGATTAAGGGAAGAATTATATTTCTCATATTACTTTATTAAGTTAAACTATTCCCAGCCATATTAGCCTCTTTTTCTCTTTTGTTTTTTGTTTCTAATTCAGTAAAAACTATTTTGGAAATAAGGTTCACAATAATACTTTTATAATAACACGCAATTTTTGAAAATAATTGATTAAATAAGCCAACACATTTCAATAAAACACACATTGTCAAGCATTCCTTTATAACTGATTTTTCTCTGATCCTTGATATATGGTATTTCCTCTGACTGCACGAAATATCTCAGGTCGAAGTGCACATTACTTAACTTTGATTACAAAAATTTTAGGGGATTTGGAAGAAAAGCAACTTGAGGAACAAGGGAGCAAGCATGCAAATCAACGTAAATATTTAAGTACAGGCAATCCACAGACAATTTTTGATGACAATACAGGATACCCTCTCCTATTTTCAATCCGTAGAACCACAGACAGACTCCAAAAAAAAAAAAAAAAAAAAGAGTCAGTGTGTTTTTTCAGGTGACCAAGACTATTTGCTTTGGTTGATGTCTTCTTAAAGTGTTTCACTCTAGGTGCATTATGAATAAGTAGAATTTTATGTGTTAGTAAATAGTGCTGAAATATTGATTCTGCGTGTTATAGATGAGTGAATGAAACAAGGCAGAAGGTATGGTGGTAAGAATTACCACTGTAATATCAGGCAAAGTGATTGGCCCCGAGGCAAAGAAGGCTCTTGAGTCAAACATTTTCTCTTACTGTTAAATTTATCTTCACTTCTCATTTTCCCTTCCACTCTTTTCCTTTTCCCCCACTTTTGTGCTTGTATCTATGGTATAGAAATTAAAATGTTTTCAGACACAAACAGTTGCAGACCTTCTTAAAGTAATAAGTGTCAGTCCATAATTTCATTTCTTTAGGTTCTCAATCTCCTCTAAGGCTAAAAAGAAGCTGTTCTAATACCAGTGTTTAAAATAATAAAGGATTCAATGAAAATATTCTATTTGCATGTCCTTTGTTTACTTTGACAGATAGTTCCCATTGTATTTGGACCTTTACTGATAAGTCAAACTCTAGTTACCAGTGGATTGTTTTTAGTGCCTATTAACCAATTCATCAAAAAATCCTGGAATAAGAAAAATAATAAAAAATAAGAAAGAAAAGTTTACACTTTTATGGGGAAAACGCGACTAGAAAAACAAGACAATGAACTTGATTGTAGTAGCAAATCTGTACAATGAATATCATTAACTCTTTCAATTCTTTTTCATTCTCTTTTTTAAAGACATAAAGGCATTGTGCAGTAAATGACATTTCTGTTGCTTTTATTGTATCTTAAATGTGTCTTCTCAAGAATGACATCAAGTGCTGTTAGTTTGTGCTTGCTATTGTGGCTTACCCACTTTTATTATTTTGCTTTGATGAAGTTTTGCAAAGTAAAATACATTCTTATTATACATATATGTGGTTTTTACCAGTTTATTTCAAATTTCAAACTGATGCCATTACTTTAAAAATTGAGCTATTAATTTACACACCATTTAACTTCCAATTGCTTTCTGAATCTAATTTAACTTTAAATTTACCTTTAAGCCATTAAGAAAATAAGATCAGTGGAAACACAATTGCAAACCATATGGTTGTTTCAGGTCTTTCCATTTCTGATGTGGCATTTCATTTCAGATGAGCTTGTTTACTTAGTTCCGTGTGAAATTAATTGGTTTCTGAATTACCCTTCCGGTTCTTAAAATTTGTTAAACCTTTTGGCCTTCCCTTTAACAATTTGTCATTCGTTTTCTTTTGACTTCTTTTCAAAACAGATTTCCTATAGATTCACTCATGTTCTTTTTCTCTGTGAAGTGAAAATCTACCGTTGATCAAATTTCTCTTATTGTTCCAAGTTTGAGAACTTGAGCCATGGTTTTGATTTCTCTGGTGTGACATCTTCAACCTATACTTTTCTAGCTGCTGCTCTCATGATGTCCTGGTTGCTCCAGTCTCCACTCGGAAGTGCCATGCATTTCCTCCTCTTCTGGATGTAGGTCATATGGCTCATGACACGGCAGGCTCTCAGTCATTATTTTGACTGTCTGGTTGATTGCAGGAAAGATTAAGACAAATTGGTCATTTTCATCAAAGATTCCTCTAAGAATTTCTAATCATCTTTATTACTTACTATGCTGGTTGAAAGGACTTATGCATCCCAGAAAATCCATACTTTAATCCTAATCCAGTTTTGTGGAGGCAGCAGTTTCTTTTAAACGCCGTTCAATACTGTAGGTTATCTCCATGGAGATATGACTCATGCAATTGTGATTATTAACCTTGGATTGAAGGGAGATGTGACTCCACCCATTCCACGTGGGTCTGGATTAATTTACTGGAATCCTTTAAAAAAAAGCATTTTGGAAAAAGTTTCAGAGCAAGGACAGAGCCAGGAGAACTACCAGAGCCCACACACCCAGAGACCTTTGGAAATGAAGAAGGGAAATGCCCCCAGAGGAGCTTGATGAGTGAAGAAGCCTGGAGAGAAAGCTAGTAGACATCGCCATGTGCCCTTCCAGCTGATAGAGAAAACCTGAACTTCATTGGCTTTTCTTAAGTGAAGGTAACCTCTTATTGGTGCCTTAATTTGGATGTTTCTATAGACTTGGTTTAATTGGGACATTTTTCAGCGTTAGAACTGTGAACTTGCAACTTATTAAATTCACCTTCTTAAAAAGCCATTCCTTTTCTGGTATATTGCATTCCAGCAGCTAGCAAACTATAGCACTTACCATAGCAATGCTCACTCAAATGTTCCAGTCACAACAAAAAAAATCAAAGATAAAATACCTGGAAAAACATGTAAAACAAATACAAAGGACCCATATGACAAAGCATAAAATTTGCCAAAGGCCTTAAAAGAAGTGAATAAATGGAGAGCAATCGATTATATTCTTTGATAACATGTCTACATAACAACATTTCCAGTCTCCTCAAGGGTCAGGTTATATACGACTTTAATTACAATCCCATTGGGGTTGGTGAGTGGGAATGGAGAAATGATCTGGAAATATTGATCTCACATGCCTCTGCAGT
This sequence comes from Tamandua tetradactyla, assembly GCF_023851605.1. Classification (NCBI taxonomy): domain Eukaryota; kingdom Metazoa; phylum Chordata; class Mammalia; order Pilosa; family Myrmecophagidae; genus Tamandua; species Tamandua tetradactyla. Next base: position 93,105,688 of record NC_135332.1, read on the forward strand.
TGTCTTCTGGGAAGATTATCTGTCTGTAGTGTCATCCCTAAGTGTAGCTTTTCTTGCTACTTTACTTGAACTTTCCTCTCTAAGTCAGTGCTGTGAAACCAGAACACAGAAAACACTAAGCGAAACTCATTTCCAAGGGCTTCTAAGGTTTTTAGTATGAGTAGGTCATGAGGACACATGCTGGGTCATTGTCCAACCTTCTGTAGACTCCAGGGGTTCTCCTCAGCTATCTGACCTAAGGCTGCAGCCAGACTCACTCCCCACAAGCCACAGACAAATCCTATTCCCCCTCACCAGATTTTTTTTTCCAATGGCACTGAACACTTTCTAACAAATTATGTTATCAATTTATCCTGCTTTTCATTTATCTCACCTACTAGAATGGAAGCTTGTATATGGTAGGAATTTTATTTTTCTTTTGGTTCAGTACTGTATATGTGGTGTTTAAAACCATTCCTGAAAAATGATAGAAGTTGCTTAATAAATATATGTTAGTTGAACCTGTTGTTGGTGGATTATTAACTTTTTTTGTTTCTGCCCAGCTGATGTTATCTATCCATTTTCCTTGCTTCTATTTCCTCGGTAGTCTCTTCATGTGTCTTTCCTAAATGTGTTTGCAATAACTATTCCTTAAAACATCATTTTAAAACCCTGCACCAAAAAAGCACAGAAACACCTGATTTTATAAAACTATTTTATGTAATCTATTCATTGTGGTACATTCTTGAGAAAATAGAAAACAAGCAAAAATCCTGTCATCTCTAATTTACAATTTATCTCTGTTTCCTCTATTTTGTTGATATTTGTCAATAACCCTTCAAGTTTTATCTAGTTCCCATACTTCCAGGTCTTAGTTCCCAAGGTGGCAGTCAAATATTATTTATAAGGGAAACTCGTGGAAATTCACTAAGTAACCAAAAGGGAAAGGTGAGACAAGGTTTGGAGTAGCTATACAACTGAAAATAAATCAATGGCGTGCTCCAGCCAGCTTATGCTAGTTTAAGAGAATTCATATGCACATCTCCAACCAAGTCACATTCAGTGACCTCACACTGGCAGCCTGAATTGATCACAGTGGGGGCAATTACATCACAAATATCAGCAAATGCTACGAATCAGGGTTTTTCTTTCAAGAATGCTGATTGTGAATGGTTTACCTCAATATTTACCAGCACCCAGGAAAAGTAATTCCATGATGATAAAGTTACTCCCCACAGACTACGTACCAATATGGAACTGCCCTTAAGGAGAACTAGGGGCAGTTTATTAGGCTATTCAGGGTGCAAAATTGCATATTGGAACAATATTGAGAAGAAATACTTTTATTATAAAATTAGTGGTTATTGCTGGATCATGAGATGAAAGTGGTTTTGCTTTTCTGCTTTCTCATTAGAAAATATAGTCCCATACTGAGAAAAATTATACCCTCTTCTTGCATTTCCCCCTGCTGACTCCTTCTCGTGTCCTCAGGGTGAGTCACCTGGCATGGTTTCCCAGACCCTACCCCTGCTGTGGGGGTGTGCCCCGTGCTCTGCCCTGTGCCCAACCCCCTGCTCTTTTGCTCTGGGTTCTCCTTTCACTGATCTCCCTAAGCAGCCCCCTCCTGCAAGCCTGACCTGAGGCAGCTCCCCGGGAGTTGGGCTGCTTCGCCTGTTGTGGATCCTCCTCTTTGGACATGGTGGCTGGGCAGACGTAGTTTGCTTTTAATAATTTATTGAGGTGAAATTCACACAACATAAAATTAAAATGAACAACTCAATGGCATGCAGTCCACATAGAATGTTGTAAGGCTGGTGCCTCCATCTAGTTCCAAAACATGTCCACCTTTCCAAAGTAAACCCATGACACGTTGTGCAGTTTCTCACCATTCACCCCTGCTCCACCTGGCAACCACCCATCTGCTTTCTGTCTCTCCAGATTTATCTATTTGATAAAAATGGAATTATACAATATGTGACCTTTTGTGCTGGTTCTTTTACTCAGCATAAAGTATTTGATGTTCATCGACATCTAGCATGAATCTGAGCTTCTATTGCTTTTTAGGTTTGAATAATATCCCATTGTATGAATATGCCACATTGTACCTATCCATCATTGATTGACAGACATTTGAGCTGTTTCTATCTTTTGGCCATTGTAAATAAGGCTGCTATGAACACTGGTTTACAAGAATTTTTTCTTGTATTGACTACTTCGAGGTACATACCTAGTAGTTGAATTGTTGGGTTTATTTCCATAATTCTGTTTAAATTTATGAGGAATTACCAAGCTGCTTTTCACAGTAGTTGTTTTTTAACTTAAGTCTTTTCTCTTGTGACCACTTCTGGGACCAAATGTATTTTTCATCCCTAATCCCCAGTAAAATACAAAAGCATAGAAAATACTCTCTAATTGCTCAGCAAAATGATAAAGGAAAAATATACATGGTGATTGCAAAAGCTAGAATCATTGTAATAGTTAATGAGGTATTTTCTTTAATTCAATCCTTTCATGGAATCTTAAAATATTTAAATATTTACTGGGGAATAGCAAATCATAGCTTATAGGTATTGTCTCAATTTCCTTGAATCGCCATAACAATTTAACACAAACTGGGTCACTAAAATAACAAAAATGTATTTTCTTCTAGTTCTGGAGGTCAGAAGTCTGAAATTGAGGTTTCAGCTGGGCTCGTTTCCTCTGAAAGCTCTGGGGCAGACCCGTTCTGGCCCCTTGCCCTGCTGGTGTTCCTTGACTTGTAGATGCGTCACTCTGATCTGTAGATGCCTAACTTTGATCTGTAGATGCATCACTCTAATCTGCAGATGCATCACTCTGATCTTTTCCTCAATCTTCCCATGAGCTTCTCCTCTTTTTTCTGTTTTCTAATCTGTAGATATTTTGTAAGGACACTTATCATTGGATTTAGGATTTACCTGCATAATCCAGGATGATCTCTTCATCTCAAGATCCTCAACTCACTTAACATCTGTGGAGACCCAGTTTCCAAACCCAGTGACATTCTTAGGTTTCAGGAGTCAGCACGTGGACATGCCTTATGGGGTATCACCATTCAACCCACTGTGGGTGTTCTTCAAATAGGAGCATTTTCGTTTCCTAGTTGCTAGAAACAATACCAAGCAATGGATGGGTTTGAATGAACATTTATTGGCTCAGAGTTTTGAGGCTAGCAGAAATTCAAAGTAGAAGTGTCAGCAAGGTGATGCTTTCTTCCAGAACACTGTGGAGTTCTATGTCTGGCTGCTGGTAGTGATCGTTGGCTCTTGGTTGTTCTGTCACAGGATGATATGCATGGTGTCATCTTTTAATCTTTTAATCTTCTTCAGGGTTCCATTCCAGTTTACGGCTTCTCCCTCTCCATCTATTTTCACTGTGCATATAAAAGACTTCACTAATGCAGATTTAAAGTTCAACCTGATTCATACCTTAACTAATGGCCATACCTTAACTGATGGAATGTCTTGAATTCATCTTATTCTCATTGGGTCCAAACCCACCAGAATGTGGGCCAAGACCAAGAATATGACAAATTGAAATGTATAATTCAATCCACCACAATATCAAAGAAATTGAATGTCACTTGAGACAAACCTCATACCTTTTTTGGTCTTTTTGGAAATTGAGATGAGCAACATGCTTTCTTTTGCCCTTGCTCCAATCGTTTGAAAACAAAAGATAGCTCTTCTCGCGTCTTCCCAAGTTTTCTTCATTCTAGAAGCCATATTCAAAATCAACCATGTAAATAGAATGAAAGCATTTTACTGTCTTCTTTTAAGCAGATACAACTATAAATTCATTCAGTACTTTTTTCCTGTTAGGTTTAAAACCTTTATATCAAACAACATAAATGGCTTTGCCCCTGAAAATTACTCGTCAGGCCAAAAAACTAGCATCATCAGTCAAATTCCCTGAAAGCCGACTAGACCTCTGTGTTTGAAATTTGTGATAGAAATTAAAAAATGGAAATGACCTCAATGTCATTATCCAAAATGCAATAGAGTATCCATTCATATTGTTTATCATATAATTGCTAGATAAAAAAAAAATCTCCAAATTTAGTGGCCTAAAACAATCACCATTATATCATATCAAATGATTCAGTGGTATTGATTTCAGGCAGGGTTTGGCTGGGTGAATTTTCTGCCCATATGTTGGCTGCTGGGCTGAGCTAGTGAGTCAAAATTGGTTCTGCCCATCTCCTCAGAGCCTTTTGTGGATGACCAGAAACTGAGCTTTTCCATTATTCATACAGACTCAGGCAGCCTTTCCAAAGAGTCCTTTAGCTGGGCAGTTGTAGTTCTTTTGTAGAGTTTAGGCCACCAAGGGACAAGAATGGAAGCTGTCTGTATTTCAAGGTCTGAACCCCAAGATGGACTGTGTCATTCCTTCTGTATTCTCTTGTCAAAGTGGTTACAGAAATGGCCCATGTTCAAGTGGAGGGGACATGATTCCAACTCTTCAAGGAAAGAATCTGTAGTCGTCTTCAATCCACCACATATACAAAAACTTATTCTAAGAGACAATGAGCTTTCAAAATATAGATTTATTCAGAAAAGCTGTTGGTACTAATAAAACTAAGAGGAGTTATTCAGAAATATAGAGTTGTTTCAGGTTTTCTGCTATTCAAAAGAGAGAAGTATCAGTGATAAAATATCAAAATGGTGAGAGCAGTTGCACTTGTTTTGTTCCATTAAAGAATGATATTCTTTCCTCGTTATTCCTTATATGGTTGCTAGTAAGATGAATTATACAAAAAAGAGCATAATGGGCCCCCTAGTATTGTTCAGACTCACTCTTAAATGTACTTTTGAAAATAAAATATCAGAGAATGAAGCCACAGTATTACAAATTACCATCATGATAAAGAGCTTGAGTTCTGGATTCAGATTTCCTGGGTCAAATAATTCATCCCTCATGCTACTCCATTTGGATAAGTAGGAAAAATAATAGTACCATACAGGACTGTTGCATATGAAATGAACATGTATATTGATTGCTTAGCAGAGTGACTAAAAATCATTTCACTTAATAAAGAATATTTTTATGAATTTTAAAAAGAAGCTCCAAGGCGAGCCATGGTGGCTTAGCAGGTAGGGGTCTTGCCTGCCTTGCCAGAGACCTGGATTCAATTCCCAGTGTCTGTCCATGCAAAAAAAAAAAAAAAAGAAAAGAAAAAAGAAAATTATCGCCAAAAAGAAGTTCCATACCTAAAGACTAAAGAAAGGTGAGAAAGGTATAATTCTTTAAATTATAGCTCATGCAGGCCGTACTTCTCTTAGGGGCAGACCTTTTGACACGAAAGAATAAAAAAAGCTACCCAGGTTGGTGCAAGGGCAGTTCAGTGTTAGAATTCTCATCTGCCACACAGGAGACCCGGGTTCAATTCCCAGTCCATGCACTTCCTCCAAAAACAAACAAGCAAGCAAACAAACAAAATTCAACAAACAAACAAAAATCTAACAAATGATGCTGCAATAATGGGAAACTCCCATGGAATAATAATGAAATGTGACCCCGCCATACAGCATACAAAAAAAAAAAATAGCTATCCAGGCATTTCCTCTTTCCATGAATTAACTGCTCTACCCAGATAACCTCCAAAGGAGCGAAGATAGAGACACTCCCATAATCTTAAATCCCATGTTAGGATTGGCCTGGTACCTCGAGTGGAAATTCAGGAAAGGTATCTGTCTTGTTCATGCTGCAGAGGAGAAATCCTAGTATGTTTTTCCTGAACACAATAAAGATCCCTAGCCAACTGCCTGTACACCTTCAATTAGCCCAAATTTCCAAGCACTCCTTTGACCTACCTAATTTTGATTTATGAAGACTGAAGAATTTTCCTGCAGTCCAAAACCTGGCACTAACCTGAGCAGCGGTAACAAATACCACAGACCCATCTAGTTGAAGCTAAGCTCTTTACATATGAAAATATACTGGATTCCTTTGAAAGTTGCTTTGTGTGTATTATAAATATTTAATGCTGGCAAGTATGAGTTATACGAAAATGTACGACTGCCAATACGGTAAAAAAAAGTCAGGAACCAAAATTAATTTTCATTACAGGAAGAACCACTTTGAATGGAATATAAAAGGGCTCCATAGAATTATATTACCTCAGTAATATACTAAATCAAAATGAAAATCTACTGAAGGCAAGCACAAATCAAGAAATAGAAATTGGCATATATTCAAGGCCTACCTATTGTTTTATATATCATAAAAAAACTTAACATTCTCGGATATTTAATCAATCAACTTGAGACTTGAAGAATTTCTCTTAATTTTTAATCTTTTATTTATGGGCACCTTGTTTTCCTATGTAAATTGTTGTAATTCAGATGTCACTATACTTTTGGGACATAATATCTAGAGTTTCTTGGGAAAAGACATGTTTGTGATAATCACTTAAATTATAAACATAATAATGTAATAATTAATGTAACTAATAATGCAATAATTATTTAATATTAATATAATAATGTAATTAATAATGCAAGCTGTATTTAAAATCTAAGCAAGGTGATGACTCAGAAGTTCTCCAGGACTGCAATTTTTCCTGGATTTTCCTTCAAATCATAAGAAAAAAAGTCTCTAAATGAAAATAAGCGAGGTAATTAGAATTCTAATCTCTACCTTCCAAGCATGTAATTGTCACCTATAATAAATTTCTGATGATCTTCATCTGTACTTCCTAATGATTTCTTTATTTTCAACCAAAAGATAATACATTTAGTTTACTGAGAGAAGCATTCTGATATACAATATTTAAGTGTATATTGAAATTACAGTTATGTCTAGTGGAACCAGTCTTTTTTATTTTTATTTTTTTATTAGCCAAAGCCAATCTTAAAGGAGAAAATATGAATTAGGTGATTGAGTTGTTAAGACACAAACTTTTGAACATCAACCCACTGACCACCGGTTTTCAGGAGTACAGAAATTTTACTGAAATGAGAAAACCATCATTTCTACATCTTGCTTAATCTTCTATCCTTGCTCCCTGCTGTGCTGCTGTCTTTGGCCGATTGACAGATTGCAAACACAGCACATCCAAACACATCCATTTAGCTAAAGAGAAATGGGGCACAGAAAAAATTAATTTGGTGCTCAATTTGGCAACACCATGCGGAATCATTCTCACATTTTCTGTTTTATCCTCCCAGATCTTTTTTGAGGTTTGCTCCAATCATCATCTGGGGCAGCATATTGGACGGAAAGTTTTCTGGCACCCAAATTTTTAGTTAAGTTTATTTATCATAATGTTACTAAGAGCACAAGACACTATCTTGGTCAGGAATAATGAATATTATTTTTCCTCTGTTCTCTTTGAGAACAATCAATTCCACATCAGTTTTTTTTCTAATACACAATTACATACATTATGGTTATTAGCCATTATTACAGACAACATTCTACAATGCATATCTTCAATGTTCATTCTCTTTCTAACCCAAGCATTGTTAACAACATTAAGCTATAATTTATGTACTATAAAATTCACCAATTTTTAATTGGAAATTCACATCGTTTAATAAATTTATGAAGTTGTGCAACCATCACGAAAACCAAGCCTTAGTGAATCCCTATTCCAATTTCAGGCCATGCAAACACTGCTTTCTTTCTCTATAAATTGATCTTTTCTGGACATTTCATGCAAGTGGAGTACCAAAATATGCAGTCTTTTGAATCTTCCTTTCTTTCACTTAATATATATATATATATATATATATAGGTAGATGTATACACACACACACACACACACATACACATATATATGTATATATATCTGTACATATATATGTGTGTATATATGCATATTTAGATTTATCCATTTTATAGCATAGATAAATAGTCCATTCCTTTTTATTGCTAAATAATTTACAATGGTGTGGATGCAGAAAATGTTTTTATTAATTCACCAAGTGATGGACATCTGGATTGTGTCTAGTTTTTGAGTATTATAATAATACTACTAAGACAATTCACTTAAAAGCTGTTTTGAGATATACGATTTATTTCCTTGGGTAGAGTCCTACAAATAGAATTGCTGTGACAAATGGTGCTCTTAGGTTTTTAAGAAATTGCAAAACTGCTTTCCAACGTGCTTGTACATTTTACCTTCTAACTAGCAATGCATGAACCTCCCAATTTCTCCACATCCTTGATAAAACTTTGTTTCCTGTCTTTTTTCACTATAGACTTTGTAAGGAGCATGAACTGATATTTACATTTTCCTTATGGTTAACAATGTTAAGCAATTTTTCATATATTTATTAGCCATTCATATGTCTTTGGTGAAATATTTACTGTAATTCTTTGCCTGCTTTTTTGGTTGGCTTGTTCAACTCGTGAGTTGTCAGAGTTATTTATATGTTTTGGAAACATGTTTTTTATCTGATATGTATGATTTGTCAATATTTTCTCCCAGTCTTATTTGTCTTGTCATAAACGTAATAGTATCTTTGGAAGTGCCAAAGTTTTTATGTTTATGAAGCTCAATATACAAATGTTAATATTTTTAGTTCGTACATTCAATGTTGTATTAAGAATCCTTGCCAAAACCAAGGTCATGAGGATGTATTGCTTGACTCTCAATTCTTTTCCATTGATAATTAAGTTTATCTTAAGATGAGACCATACATCTTGTTACCTGTAGCGTTATAGTGAGTTTTGAAATTAGGTATGGTGCATCTTGAAACGATTTTCTTTTTCAAAATTGTGTTGCTATCTAGGTTCTTTGAATATTTAAGTAAGTTTTAGGTTTACTTTACCAATTTCTATTGGCAAATCTTCAGGGCTTCGGATAAGGATTATGTTGAATCTGTGGATAAATTTAGAGAATGGATATCTCAAGCAATAATGAAAATATCTTTCCATGGCTGTGGAATCTCTATGCATTTTTTACTTTGTATTATGTTTGTAGTTTTCACTACACAAATTTCTATTAGGTTTCTTTATTTTATTCTGAAGTATTTCATAAGTTTATTTGCTATTTTGAATGGAATTGTTTTCCTAACTTCATTTTCTAATGCCCCTTGCTATGATGTAGAAACACAGTTCATATTTATAGCCATATATATATATATATATATATATATTTTTGCATGGGCAGGCACCGGGAATCGAACCTGGGTCTCCGGTATGGCAGGCAAGAACTCTTCCACTGAGCCACCATCGCCCACCCTATAGACATCTTGTAACCAGTGACCTTAATAAATCCATCTATTAGTTCCAACATTTTTATTGTGGATTCCATAGGCTCCTGTCATTTGTGAATAAAAGGAGTTTCGTTTCTCCCTTTCCAATCTGAAGGCCCTAAATCTTTTGGGGCTTTTGTCCTTTATTGCACTGGCTAGAACCTCACCTTCAATACTGAATAAAAGTGGAAAAAATAGGTATATTCTTCCACCACTAAGTGTGAGGTTAATCTAGGATTTCCTGAGATGTGCTTCATCAGTTGGCAAAATTCCTTTCTGTTCCTAGTGTGTTGTGTTTTTATCCTGAATCAGTGTTGGATTTTAGATGATTATGTGTTTTACCCTTTATTCTATTACTTTTATGTTATTTGATACATTACTTGAATTTTGCCTGGTGAACCTTACATCTCTTGGATAAATTTTGTGTAATCCACTTTATATGTTGCAGAATTTGTTTGCTAACATTTTGTTAATGATTCTCAAGTAGAACTTCTAGAAAATGCTGCTTTATGAAGTCCTTTTTGGCACTTTCTTTGTCTGCCCTCAGCGTCAGTGTGTACTGGTTCTTAGGAGAAGCCAGGAAGTGTGCACCATTGTCTTGTGAAAAATTTTGTGAAGGCTTGGTATTATTCATTCTTTAAATGTTCAGTACAATTCAGAGTGAAGCCACCTGTGCCTTGGTTGTTTGTTGTGGGAAGATTTTTTTTTGCATGGGCAGGCACCAAGAATTGAACCTGGGTCTCTGGCATGATTTTTAATTATTAATTCTATTGTTTTGCATGTTGTAAGGCTGTTTCGAATTTGTAATCTTTATCTTGTCTGTGTTCATCATTTGTTCTTTCTAGGGATTTTTATACTTTATCTAAGTTGTCTAATTTATTAGCATAAAGTTGTCCATGTTATTTCTAAAAAGACTTTTATTTTCTGTATAAAAAGTCAGCAGTAATGCTCCCCCTTTCTTTCCTGATTTTGGTGATGCATCCTCTCCCTTATTTTCTAGCTAAGATTTTTACCATTTTATTTTTATCATTTAAAGTCACCACTGGATTAACCGAGATTCTTTACTGGCTTTCTGTTTTCTTTGTTTTTGAATTCCACTCGGCACTTTTATTATTTCCTTCTTTCTACTTGATTTGATTTAGCTGATTTTTTTCTACTCTCGGGCACATCATTAAAATATAAATTTCCATATGAGCACAGTTTTATCTGTACCCCATAAATTTCATATGCTGTTTTTTTTCATTTCGTTCTGAAAAAAAGGAGCAATTGTGAAAATGTTTGCAGATAGAGAGCATGCTTTAGATTAGTCATCTTTTTTATATTTATTGAACTATTTTAGTGATGATCTATTTTGAAAATGTCCCATGCACACTTTTAAAGAATATGTATCATTGGGTGGAGTCTTCTAAAACGTCTGTTAGGTAAAGCTCATGAATAGTGTTTTCAAGTCTTCTAGATATTTTCTGACTTTCTTCCGTTTTGTGGTTCTTTTAATTTTTCAGAGTATTACTGAAATTTGCAACTATCATTATTAAATTGTCCATTTTTCATTTTGATTTTGCCATTTTTATTAATAGATTTTGGTTTTCTTATTAAGTGTATATTCTTTTGTCATTTTTGTATCTCTGTGATACAATGACACTTTATCACTATAAATTGTCCACCTTTTTCCTAGTAATTTTTCTTATCTTAAAGTCCATTTCATCTAACATAACCACTCTTACTCTCTGATGGTTACTGTTTGCATGTATAATCTCTAGACATCCTTGTATTTTCAACCTATTTATGTTTTGGAATCTAAGATTTTCTTCTAGTCAACAGCGTACAGTTGGGTCTTGCTTTTTTATCCAGATTTACTATCTTTGCCCTTTTAGTGGAAGTTAAATCTGACATTTGCTATTTGCTTTTTATTCATTTCATGTCTCCTCTGTTCCTACTAGTTCATTTACTGCCTCCTTTTATGCTAATTAAATATTTTTTAGTGTACCGTTATAATTTGTCTGTTGATATTCTTAATATATTTTTTAATGATTTTCTTAGCATTGCCCTAGGATCAAGATTAGACAACGTTTTCTATAAAGGACCATCCGATAATCATCTTAGACTTCTTGGGCCGTACTTTATCACAACAACCCCACCGTTTTAGTGCTAACCATAGATGATATGTAAATGAACAAGCATGTATGTTTTAAATACAATTTTAGTTGCAAAACAGGTGGCAGGCCAGATTTCATCTGTGAGTCATAGTATGCCTACTCCAGTTTTAGGGATTGTGTTGCACATATTAACTTTCTACAATCTACTTCTGTATCATAATAACTTAATATTGATAAAATAAACACATTTTCCTCCCCTTGTTTGGTGTTATTATGACCATACATATTTACATGCTCTAAACCCCAAAATATAGTGTCATAAATGTTTTTATGCCGTCTTAAATTGTTTGAAGAAGTTAAGAGAAGGAATGAGACAAATATATTTTGTTACAAGTATACACCTTTTCTGATGCTTGGTTTTTTTCTGATCATTTAAATTAGTGCTTGGTCCTTTTCTTTCAGCCTAATGGATTTCCTTTAGTAGTTCTTGTAAGTTAGCTCTGTTAGTAACCTATTTCCTCACTCTGAGGTTCTTTTGTTTGTTTGTTTTTTTCTCCCTAAGACCCTCAGAACTTCGGTTTCTTTGTTTTCGAAGGATAGATATGCTGGTTTTAGAATTCTGGTTGAAATTTCATTTCCGTCATCAGTCTGAATCTAATATAAATTAATTTTTGGCCTGTTATTTTTTGAGAAGTCAACCGTTAACCAAATTGTATGTGATCATTCATTGTTCCTTGCTGTTATGGAACTTTTCTTTTTGACTTTGTCTTTCAACAATGTGGAGTTATAGCTCTATTGTGTTGGTTCTATTTAGCATGTGATAGCTTCTTAAATCTGTAGATTAGACATTTCCATAATATGTGGAAATGTTTCAAGTATTATCTTTCAAATAGTTTTTTTATCTGGGTTTTATTACCATGCTTGACATTGTATCACAGGTGTCTAAAGCTAAGTTATTTTTCTCCCACTATTTTTTCTCTTCGCTCTTCAGATAAGGTAATTACTACTCCTTTATTTTATTTATTTATTTTGCATGGGCAGGCACTGAGAAACAAAACCACTCCTTTATTTTTATCTTCACTGATTCTTTCTTCTGCCATCTCAAGTAGTTTGTTAAACTTCTTTAGACGGTTAGTTTAGCCATTGCACTTTTTAACTCCAGAAGTTCCATTTGATTCTTTTATATTAATTCTGTTTATTGAGATCATCTACTGCTAATTTTTCCTTGTACTTTCTTTAAACATGATTTCCTTTAGTTTTTTGAACATATTTATATGTGCTGCCTTGAAGTCTTTGCTAAATTGCTCATGTGTATTTACTCAGAGTAAATATCTGTTGACTGCTTTTATTTTTTCCTGCGTTTAAATCATCTTGTTTCTTTTCATCCTTTGCAATGTTCATTTGTTTCCCCCACATAATAGCAAACATTTTAGATGATGCATTGTAGCAACTCTGGATTCTGATTTTTCTCCTGCAGTGTTGTTATTTTGTATGTTTGTTTATTTAAAATGTGTGAAGTCTGTCTCCCTTACAGTGTATGCTCAGTTATTTCTCTGCTCAGTAAGTTTTCTTGTTTTTACCTTTCTTACCTGACAAATCAGCTCTGTGTCTGAGTAGTTCAGTCACTGCTGATTCTAAGATTGGTAAGAGGATAAGCATAAAGATTCAGAGTCAGTAAAACTTCTACCCCATGTCGATGGAACTATGTGAGCTAGAGAGTGTTTTGTCAGATGTTGGGTCATTTCAAAGCTTCCTTGGATTTTCCCATCCCCTCTGCAACATACACACAGCTTCTTCCACCAGGAATGTTTGAGTATCTAAGTCCTCTCCGTCTCCGCTGTGCATGCACAAACTCTAGTCAGTCTGAGTCGTGAAGAAAGCTTCTCAAGTCTGTCCTACTTTCCATGGTGGCATAGACTTGTATATTTCCCAGGTAAATTCCAGGCTATCCCTCTTGGTCATTACTTTCCCCAGGAGGCCTGAGACCTCAGGCTAATACCTGATAGACCTTCCTTTTTGGCTGCCACAGAGATGATCAATTTCACTGAGAATGTTCCTAATCAAGTGAGCCCTCTCCAGCTTCGGTTGTGCAGCTGCTGGCTTGCAGAGTTCGTCCCACTGTCATTCAATCTCAGTGCCAAAAGAGTTAGGGGAGTATGGGACAACCCTGGGCAAACAGCCACAGATTTATTGGGTAAGATTTTGTGCCTATCATACCTGAAGTTCATAAAGTCCATGAAGTCTTGATGAATAAATACTTTTCAGTTTTGTTTGTCTTTGTTTGAGTTCCATAGCACCAAAATGGCTGATTTCACCATTTGTCCAATTTCATATTGTCAATTTCCTTCCAGCATGATAGACGTCAGAACAGCATTTTTATATAAATAATCTCATAAAAAGCTAAAAGCACTTAGATACTTTATCTTTTCAAGTCTATTTTTCAATAATTGAAATCAATTCTAGATCTACAAATTATCCTGTGATGACCACATTTAACCAAAGAGCAGATATAATCAAAGCTTCCACTGAAGACAAGGGCTCAAAAGCATGGAGGGATGAGGGATTGGAAACCTGTGCCAGCATCATTATTGCTGTACTTTTCATCTCTTAAGTTTGTGACTTTTCTATTAAGCGATAAATTTGTTCACTAACAGAATTTTTTCCATCAGAAATATTGCAAGATGCAAACAAGCCATAAGAGAATGTAAGCAACAATACAACACATCCTTTTGAATGATTTGCTAATACTTAGTTGTTTTCCTGACACAAATATATATATATATATATATATATATATATATATATGCTAGGTCATGATGTACTTCCAATTCTTTGGAAAATATTAACTGCCAAGAATTCAACAGGGAAAGGGTTTAAAGCCAGAGACAGGGCTCATTGCACAGTATAATCAGCACCCTGATCATACCATGAAATCCTGAGGTTCCTTCCATTCCTCTGTTCTCATATGCTGAGTGTTTAATGGTTTCCTCATTGTCAAATTATATAGACATTCTGTGATGCAGTCTCCCATCTCTGTTCCTTCCTCATATGCAGCAGGAGACAAAGCATTACCTGCCCCCTGATCCTGAAATATAAATTATTCTCTTTCATCTGATTAGGACATTCTGCCATGTTCCAGGATCTGAGAATCCTGGAACAACAAAATTACCAGAGCAGTTTCGCATGCTCATCAGCTTAGACCAATTGTTTTCATTCATGGCTGCATGTCAACATTTTTGGAGAAACTTATAAAATAGACTGATAATGAAACCCCACGGTGAGCCAATAAAATCAGGATTCCTGAGACCAGGGCCTGGGTGTTGGCATTTATTAAAGGCTCTGTGTGTAGTCTGCTTGATGATGCCTGGCTTAGCGAAATTAGGGTTTAACTTTTGTCTGGTGATCGGTGGATTCTGCAGTTAATTTGGGATTCCCTGAAGAAAGAATGCTTGATTTGGTGTTAGCAGCCAACAATGCCCAAGATTGAGGGTTATGACGAAGGTAGGTTCTCCGTGATGTGGAACGAAAATGCAAGAGGGCAGAGCCAGCTTGCCCAGGAGCTCACAGAAAACTGCACTTGAACATCGGTGTTTGGGCTGAGTCTTAACAAATTAACAGGAACGAGCTAGCTAAGTGTTCAACGTGGACAAATGTGCAGCGTAAATATCAGTGTGGACTAGACACAGCACTGGGTCCAGAGGAAAAAACTGGAGGAAGGGAGACCATGAGAAACCATGCTCATAAGCCCCTTGGGAAGAAATTATGCCCTGAATTAAGTCAGTGGCAAAGAATTTGAGGACAGGGCCAAAAACCAAGGGACAAGTAGGAAAAGACTCACCAAGACGTTGTGATCAATGACCGTTGGTGTGCATCTTGAGGAACAGAGTATTTTTAGTATGATAGCATTTTTCTGCTTGAATGGCCAGATGAATGCGTGTGTCATTTAGAGAGGCAGGCAGTCCTGGAAGAAGGCCAGGCAAAGTGAGGGGTTGCTTCTGAAGTGCATGACTCATTCCAGGCAGCCACTGCCAGGACACATGTGGATAGCAAAGCTGGGTGCCAACCGAGAGTGCTCATGACTAATAGAAGAGGCTTCAGGAATTCTTTACAAGAGGTGGTTGAAGGTATGGGCTGGTGAACTCCATTAAAGAGATAGAAAATATATATATATTTGAAGAACTAGGATTCAGGGTTTAAAAAAAGTAGTAATAGCAACTTTTCAAGTAAGTTTGGTTGTAGAATAAAAGATTTGGAAGACTGGAAATGGGCTGTGCTTTAGAGCATCCTTTTTGAAGACCAGTCTGTTCTGTGGCTTTCCACATTACTAGGCATCATTGTTCTTTTATTTGTTCCGTACAGTAAGCCATCCCAGGTCTTGCCGGGATTGAAAGTATCTTTAGCTTGTGAAATTATGCCATCAAGTTCCAGGCAGTTTTTGTCAAATAAGTGAGCGATTTTCATGTCTATCTTTTTATTTTTAAACCTGCCCTCCGTTATTGAACTTTGGTGAGCAGGACATATTTTAGGAAGACTATAGAATGCTTGGCTCACTTCCATGTTCTTTGTTTGTTGATAAAATAATTCTTTTGGGTGTTGTGATCTCCTGGGCTTTCTGGTCCCTCACAAAGGGGTGACTCTGCTCTTGTTCTCTGATCCCAAGCTTTGCTTTCCCAAATTGAGTGTTTTCTCCCTTCTAGAGGTTCTGAAATTCTTGGCCATGTAGCTTATATATTTAATAAGTCATGTACTCATATTTCAGTAATGTCAGTCTTAAAAAACTTGGTTTCTTTCACATTTCTTTTCCTTCGTTTCCCTTTTGTTTGTAAAATATTTTAGCTATTTTCACATGAAAGAATACCTTACATAACCAAGCCAAATAGTAGTCTAGTTCATTAACTTCAAACAAGGCATCATTTATAATGACAAATTATAAAATAAAAATTTTCTGATAAGAATATACAAAATATGCTTTCAGATGATGTTTAACATGTAATTTTGAGTATTATTTCAGTATATAAAACCCATAATATGAAAATAGAGGGGTACAGGTTAGGACTTTCTAAGGAAATTTTCAAGGTACCTCTACCTCGGGAGTATATGTCCTATATAATTTATTTATAAGTGATTGTATTCCACTTAGTTCTATCATTTTTAACCAAAATGTAATATTCTTAATCTTCCCTATTACAAAAATATATACAGATAATAATCATCCTTAAACTTTAAATTCAAATTACCTAACAGAGAACCATGAGGAAAGTATTATAAAAGGTAATATAGAAATATAAAAGAAAAAATATTAAACTTTAAAATAAAACTTCTGTAAGGTATTCTTGGTAAGAGAAATAGCATAGTATTAGTCCTATGGCCATGAAAGTTTCTTCTTCAGCTAAGAACAAATAAATACAATATTTCTACATAAAATTTAAGCTAATTATATAAAGTGTAACTCCCCATTCCTCTGTTTCTTCTGCATGACCAGCAAATGATAACTGATATCATGTTTGCAATCAGCAAACTCATTGAGGAAATATGTTTAAATCATAACTCAGGACTTTAGTTTCTTCCAATCTGAGAAATAAAGGAGTTGGAACAGAGTGTCATTTTTTGTTCTAAGTTTAGCACAATATCTTCCCACTACCTAGAATGCCCTTATTCAGTTTTATGCCTGAAGAAATTCTTACTCATAATTTAAAACCAGCACAAACACCACTTCCCTTGGGAAGCACTCCCAGTTCCCTCAGAATAAGTCCATTGCTTGCTTCTCTGAGCTGCTCAGCAGACACTAAAAATGGACCCCTAACACTACGGTGTCTCTATCATGCTTTATCCGTAATGTGAATATGCTGTTTCTCCTTAAATATTGAAAGATTTTTCAGCCAGATTTTTAACTGCAATAATTTGTGTACATCACTCAGGCTGCTGAAGATAAAAATCCAATCCAAGATTGGCTTAAGATAAAAGGAATATTGGATTGTGTAACTGAAGACATAAGGAGAGAGCTGGATCTAGACTCATCTTAAATTGAGCACTCAAAAGCTATCACTAGGACACTGTTTTCTCTGAATAACTCACCATATCTTCCTCTGGGTTGGTTCCCATGTGAGACAGGTCTCCCTTCATAGCAATAAGATGGCTTCAGCCCTACATTCTCACAAATCTAACAGCAGCAGTTTTGAAAGGCTCTTTTCCAGCAGGTTCTCTTGAAACTCCAATAAGGTACCAACTTGCGCCCAAGGTCCACCTCTTTAACCCATTCACATGGAAGATGAAGATAATGGCTCACTGGGCCTGTGTACTATCTCTGGAATTCTGAGGGCCCCCTTTCCAATTGCTCTGAATAAGAATCACATAGGGATTTAAGCTCCTAAAAAATTCAAGCGTGTTTACAACAGAAGGTGATACAGGTACTGGGGGAGTGTTCTAGTTTGCCAGCTGCCAGAATGCAATACACCAGAAATGGAATGGTTTTTTAAAAGGGGAATTTAATACATTTCTAGTTTACGGTTCTAAGACCAAGAAAATCTCCCAGTAAAAACAAGTCTGTAGTGATGTCCAGTCTAAGCCATCCAGGGAAATATACCTTGATTCAAGAAGGCCGATGAAGTTCAGGATTTCTCTCTCAAGTGGAAAGGCACATGGTGACACAGTCAGGGTTTCTCTCTCAGCTGGAAGGGCACGTGGTAAACATGGAGTCATCTGCTAACTTCCTCTCCAGCTCCCAGGAGGCATTTTCCTTCTCTGTCACAAAAAGTCATTGGCTGGTGGACTCTGCTTCATGGTTCTGTGGCATTCTCTGCTGTGGCTTTCTCATGACTCTGTGTTCTTCTCTCCTCTCTCCAAACCTCCCCCTTTCATTCTTGTTGTTCTCTTTTATGGGATTCCAGCAAACTAATCAAGAACCACCTGGTCTGCATCCAATGTCTCCACCCAATCCAGTATAATACCCATTCTTGAGTGAATCACATCTCCCTGGAGATAACCTAATTAAAGTTACCAACATACAGTACTGAAAAGGGATTGGAAGAAATGGCTGCCTTTACAAAATGGGGTTAGGATTAAAACTTGGCTTTTCTAGGATACATACATCCTTTCAAACTGGCACAGAGAGCAAACAATTACTTAGACGATTGTCCATATCAGAGCTCACTGGCACATAGAAACTACTCAAAGGATTGAGTGAATGAAGACTTTTACTGAATTCAGGAAAAGATGATGATAAAAAGATTGTAACGTAGTGCTTCTTGCAGGTAATGCCAAACATGGGAACCTCTCTAAATTCATTTTCCTAGGGCTTTAGTGAGAAAAGATTTATTAAAAACTAGTGGGCTAAAAAAGGAAAAGAAAGAAAAAGGCTAGTGGAGATGGCATGTGATCATGTGAATATTGATGGATGAAATTTTCAAAGTGAATTTTAAGTTTCCTACAATGTGAATGAAAACAGTGGCATAGATAATTAAAAGCATTAATGATAACTATATTCTGAGCTAGAGAAAAAGTAGATCATGCATTTTTCTTCTTAAGTATGCATACTTAAGGTGATATTTTTCTCTAGCATGAATGTACTATGGTTAATAGCATCCCTCAAAAATGGTTGATGGGAAGTCAAGCTGTGGGTAATCCAATCACACAGTAACAAACAGATAAGCCATTCTCAAAGGAAAGGGATATTGTGGTGGATTGGACTGTGTGCCCCAGTTTGGACATATCCTTGGTCTTGGTCTGCATTTGGGTGTAATTAACCCTTGTAATTAAGATCTCTTCAAGATCTTAAGGGATCTTTGAGGGATGCTATTATTAACCAGCTACATTCATGCTAGAGAAAAATATCACCTTAAGTATACATACTTAAAAAGAAAAATATATGATCTACTTTTTCTTTAGTTAAGGTGTGTCCCACCTGAAGGAGGTTTACTGAGTCCTTTATTAGAGTGAAAGAAAGATAGAAAAAGAAAGTCATGGGAAACAGCCAGAAGGTGGAAGTCAAGGGATTTTAGAAGAGAAAGAAGCACCACCCTGTGAATTGCAATACGATGGAAAAGCCAAGGAACCACAAAGATTTTCAGCCAGCTGGGAAGAAGCAAGCCTTCAAATTTCTGAAATTATGAGCTAATAAATTGTATGATATTTGTTTTAGCTGCTAGGAAACAAATCCAGATGTTATTGGTGGAAAGACACTAATGGGTACAAGTGAAAAGTGAAAGAATCTTGGCTAGCAAAGAAAATGAAAGCTTATCTCTACAGTGAAAACCTTACAAAGCATAGACTCTATTGGGAAGCAAACTTCTCCAATTATTAGGGTCTTATGAGGGTAGGCAATTCCTAACGATTCCCCTTGAGCAAGAGGGTTGAGATTCCCATACTATCTGTAACTATACTACTCAAATGGTAATGCATACTCAAAAAATCCTAAGGTCTTGTTAAGCTAATCCTAAGGTCTGGGATGCAGCCTGTGATCACACTTTTTTTTGCATAACAGCCTTACAGAGATTTAATTTACATACCATAAAATTCACCCTTTAAAGTGTGAAATTCAGTGTTTTTTAGCATAGTACAGAGTTGTGCAACCATCGTCACCATCTAATTTTACAACATAGTCCTCACCAGGCCAATTTTGACGAGCAAAATCCTAGTAGTCTGACCAGCACCCCAGACCTGATATCAAGCAACACTAGCTCCTTATTGAGTGGCTTCTATGAAGTCAAGTCATGTGAATACCATTGCGGGACTAGGCTCAGCTCATTTTCTTTTATGGGATTCCAGCAAACTAATCCTTATTAGGCTGGTTAGGAGCTTCAGCTGGAGCTTCAAATTTCCCAGAATACAGGAAAAGAGAAAGGTTTTTGTCAGTTTTCAGTTTTCATTTATTGATTTGTTTTTGAAGGGTTGGGTTTAGAGCAATATATGGCTTGAAGATGTTGATTTATGAGTGTTGTGCACATGTTAGCTGACACTGAGAGTGAGTTTAAGGGTGCCCTGGGGGCGTTAAAGGAAAGAGATAAAAAGCTCTGTGGCAATGTCAACATATTTAGATTCAGCAGAGATAGAAACGTATACAAAGGAAAGGAAGTAGGAAATATTACTAACCTGGGATCATGGGACACAGCTGTCAACCCAGCTAATGAAAGAAAGAGTTAAAAAAGCAAGGGATTATGTAACAGTATCCAATGTTGCATAGAAATTTACTTCTGTGAGGAATGAAACTTTTTTGCTGGAGATGGAATTTAAGAAGTCATTATGGACAACAGTGAGGTCAGCTTTGATAGTACTTTGGGTGAAATTGTGTTTTTGTCCAATGACAGTGCAATGAATTCTGTGTACACATAACATTTCTATATGAAAAAAACAGAAGACAATAGATGTTGGTGAACCAGTTACTCTCGTTGTACAATTAAAGTTCCTTTATAAGCAGAAAAGAAGATAGAAAAATATACCAGCATAAAACATGTTTTTTTATGTCATCTGTCACATGGTTTTAAATAATGCCAAAAGTAAGTGGAAAATGCTCTGAATATGATTTTTTTTTAATCTCTCCTTTGTGGGTCATTTTCCCCCAGGGGCTCTGTTTTCTCATTTGATGAAATGAGCAGGAGTCTACCTTAGGCATTTGTGGTGGAGCTCAAGAGCTGATGTCTGCCAGTTATTCTGAAGTCTGGCAAGTAATATAGCATTGAAGATCATTATCTTACTTGTCATCACCTAAGTCTAAGAAATATTTCCAAGAATAGCATGGCTTTTAAAAGGACCAAAGAGCCTCAGCCAAATAAGTGATAAAAATTAGAAATTGCACTGTCATTCATTTTACATTTTAATCTTCTGAGGTTCAATTTACTTATGTCACCTCTCTGAGGTTAGGCAACGTTTGACAAAGCCCAGAACTAGGATTCAAATTTCTACCCATGCCAATATCCATGTCATTCAACTATGCTTCTTGACGATGTTGAATTTGATGGTGAGATTAAATGGGATAGAGAAACAGTTACATAATTTAACTTGTGGAGGATTCCAGGAGAGTTTTTGAAGCACAACAGCTCAGGTTTGTTCCACTGAATTTTTGAATTTTTTCTCCAAGGTATAATTTTGAAAATCTTTGTGCTTCTGTAAAACATGAAGAAGCTTGTAGGATACATGGGTATTAATCAAAGTAGATTAGAAGATCTAAAGACTCTGGTCTTTCCTGAGTTTACAACCAACACAGTGTCTTACTGAAAATTGGATTTTAGAGAGTTTTCGGGTGGACTTAACAGTGCTTGTCTGTAATTTAATATTGTCCACTGCTAGGGAAAATCATGAAGTATGCCTAAGAATGTGGCAAGATTTTACAACACTTTTATGTGACTTTTTTATGAACTAAAATAACAGGTACATACTGAACAAAAATAGGCCCTTTTCCGGGGCGGGCCGCGGTGGCTCAGCGGGCAAGAGTGCTTGCCTGCCGTGCCGGAGGACCCCGGTTCGATTCCCGGCCCCAGCCCATGTGAAAAACAAACGGACAAACAAAATATAATAAAGCAAGAAAATGTTTAAAAATGTTTCCCTTTCTTCCTCCCTTCCTTCCTTCTCTGTCTTTCCTTCCTTTCCTCCCTCTCTCTTTAAAAAAAAAAAAATAGGCCCTTTTCCTGAATTTTAGGCTTCCTCTTTATATCAGCATGCAGAGAGGAAGGTTTGGTGTGACAATCCACAACAGGTATGAGTACACCTGTAGGTGTATTCAAAGACATTCAGAAGTTAAATGAATGAACAAATTTCCACAAGTATTTAGCTATTAAGATGAAAGAAATAATAGTATTGCTCCAAACAGGAGCATAATCATCACCGAAGAAAACCTAGAACATTGACTTCTTACTATAACTTGTTTTGCATTGCTTATGTAATAGTCAGATAAAAACTACCAATAGATGCAATGAACAATATGGCATATGCCATGTTGAAAAAATTATTTTCTCCTACTGCCTAACAGTTTCAAGTTGGATTAATCTCTGTTTCATAATTCTATCTTTGGTGCAATATAAACTATACTCACAATCAGGAAATTTTCTTCTCTAGGGGAAATATTGATACTTCATTTAGTCCCAAATATAAATTGAGTTGATGAAGAGAAATGTTCTTTGTTTCTCAGCCAATTTTTAAATCAAAGAGAGCTACAAACCAGAGTATAAAGGAAAACGGTTTTGTGGTAATTCTGATTCAGGGAGAAAAACTTAAGGGAATTTCTACGCATCATGAATTTTGGCAATTACCAGGGTCAAAAGAAACTTACTTAAGAATGTTTATGTACATCATTAAATATTTACCCCTTTCAGGAGCAATGTAAATGTATTGTTGTGTAAAGAACAATTAGAATTCTTTCTGCTTCCTACATCTCCCATCCTATTACTGTCATTATTATATTTCTAATGGAAGTAGGAATTTCAACTTAATTAAAATATGGCCTTAACCCCAGGCAAAAGTAGAATTTAGACAGGCTATTCCTTACTTCCTATTTTCTGTTAATAGTCTTTCTCAGTTTCAACAACTTTCTAGAGATTTTACAGTGCCCCTACTGCTTTGGTTTTCTGGTCAACTGGAGGTCATCTGACAAAGTCATTCACTCTAGAGGAATGATTAATATGATATTCTTCCCATATGTATTGTATTTAATTAAAAGGAGATTAAGAGAATGTTTTTAATGTATTGAGAATACGTGGGTTTTTGGTTTATGCAAACCAAGTTCTTAATCAGAAGTCCATAATATGTGATGATGAACAAATTAGTTCTTTGAGTCTCAGTTCTTATTTATAAAACCTCACATGATTTTTAATAGTTTTATTGAGATATAATTCACATACCATGCAATTCACTCCTTTAAAATATAAAATTAAGTATATATATATTTTTTTTGGTCTTCTTTTTTTTTATTATTAATTAATAGAAAAAAAGAAATTAACCCAACATTTAGAAATCATACCATTCTACATATGCAATCAGTAGTTCTTAACATCATCACATAGATGCATGATCATCGTTTCTTAGTACATTTGCATCGGTTTAGAAGAACTAGCAACACAACAGAAAAAGATATAGAATGTTAATATAGAGAAAAGAAATAAAAGTAATAATAATAGTAAAAAAACAAAC
Source organism: Tamandua tetradactyla (assembly GCF_023851605.1). Lineage (NCBI taxonomy): Eukaryota > Metazoa > Chordata > Mammalia > Pilosa > Myrmecophagidae > Tamandua > Tamandua tetradactyla. Next base: position 93,129,101 of record NC_135332.1, read on the forward strand.
AAACAAAGAAACAAAAAAAAACCTATAGCTCAGATGCAGCTTCATTCAGTGTTTTAACATGATTACTTTACAATTAGGTATTATTGTGCTGTCCATTTTTGAGTTTTTGTATCTAGTCCTGTTGCACAGTCTGTATCCCTTCAGCTCCAATTACCCATTATCTTACCCTGTTTCTAACTCCTGCTGGACTCTGTTACCAATGACATATTCCAAGTTTATTCTCGAATGTCCGTTCACATCAGTGGGACCATACAGTATTTGTCATAGAGTGCTCAGATATAGACCCTCTCATTTATGGACATTTGATCTTTGATAAGGCAGTGAAGTCAACTCACCTGGTACAGAACAGTCTCTTCAATAAATGGTGCCTAGAGAACTGGATATCCATATGCAAAAGAATGAAAGAAGACCCATATCTCACACCTTATACAAAAGTTAACTCAAAATGGATCAAAGATCTAAACATTAGGTCTAAGACCATAAAACAGTTAGAGGAAAATGTAGGGAGATATCTTATGAAACTTACAATTGAAGGCGGTTTTATGGACCTTAAACCTAAAGCAAGAGCATTGAAGAAGGAAATAAATAAATGGGAGCTCCTCAAAATTTTTTGTGCATCAGAGAACTTCATCAAGAAAGTAGAAAGACAGCCTACACAATGGGAGATAATATTTGGAAATGACATATCAGATAAAGGTCTAGTAACCAGAATTTATAAAGAGATTGTTCAACTCAACAACAAAAAGACAGCCAACCCAATTACAAAATGGGAAAAAGACTTGAACAGACACCTACCAGAAGAGGAAATACAAATGGCCAAAAAGCACATGAAGAGATGCTAAGTATATTTTTAATATAGTCACAGAATTGTGCAATCATCCTAACCGTCAATTTTAGAACATTTCACTACCTCAGAAAGAAATCCCATACTATTTAGCAATCATCTTCCTATTCCCTGCCCCCAGACCTAAGCAATCGCTAATCTACTTCCTCTATTTATCTATTTTCATATTATGGGCTGTCTTACGAATGAAATCATATAATACGTGGTTCCTTCACAATTTGGGTATAAGACATCTAGTGTAAAGTTTTCAAATCCATCTATGTATTAGTACTTCATTTCTTTCTGACTGAATAATATTTTTAAGTGAGGATATCTCAAATTGTTGACACATTCATCTGTTGATGGACGTTTTGGTTGTTACTGTCTTTGATTATTATAAATAATGCTGCTATAGCATTCATGTACAAGTTTCTGCATGGACTCATGTTTTTATTTCTGGATGATGTGGAAATTCTATGTTTAACCTTTTGAGGAACTTTCAAACCATTTTCCAAAGGTGATGTTCCATTTTACATTCCAACTAGCAAAGTATAAGTGTTACAATTTGTCCACCTTATTACCAGCACTGATTTCTTTCCTTTGTTATTGCCCTTTTGGTTGTAGTTCAGATTTGCATTTCTTAATGTCCAATGATGTTGACTATCTTTTCATACTATTGATGGCCAGTTGTATATCTCTCTTGGAGAAATGCCTATTCAAGTCCCTTGCCCATTTTTAAACTATTTGCTGTTTTGTGGTTGAGTAATGAGTTTTAATATCCCAGACATGCAACCCTTATGAGATAAATGATTTGCAGATATTTTTCCCCATTGTTTAGATTGTCCTTTCCCTTTCTTGGTCATGCCCTTTGATTCATAAAAGTTTTTAATTTCACTGAAGTCCAATTTATTTATTTTTTCTTTTGTTGTCTGTGTTTTGTTATTGAATCTCAGAATCTATTGTTAAATCAGAGGTCATAAAGGTTTAACTCCAATATTTAACTCTAATAATTTATTTTACTCTAATAGTTTTATAAGTTTAACTCCTACATCCAGGTCATGGAGTAACTGTGGATTAAGTTTTGTATACGGAATGGGGCAGGAGTCCAACTTCATTATTTTGCCCATGGAAATCCAAGTCTCCCAGAACAATTTCTTGAAAAGATGATTCTTTCCCCATTGAATGGTCTTGACACCTTTGTTGAATATCAGTTGGCCATGGAAGTGGAGTTTTATTTCTGAATTTTTAATTCTGTTCCTTTTATCTATACATCTATCATAATGCCAATTTCACACCATTTTGACTGTCATGGCCTTGGAGTAAACTTTGAAGTTGGGCAGTGTGAGTTTTCAAATTTATTTTTCTCTTTCAATATTGTTTAGGCTCTTTGGGCATCCTCTCAATTCCAAATGAAGCTGAGGATTGATTTTTCCATTTCAGCAATAAAAACTGCCAGAATTTTAATAAATATTTCTTGAGGATAACTTTGAGTCATATTGGCATCTGACAAAATTAAGTCTCCCCAGTTAATTACATAATGCCTTATTTTTTTTCAGCAATGTTTTATAGTTTCCAGTATGCAAGTATTTCATTTCCATCATTAAATTTATTCCTAAACATTTTATTCTTTCGTGATCTATTTTAAATGGAATTTTTAAATCTCATTTTCTAGTTCATTGCGGGTGCATTAGAAGCAAAACTTTTGCATGTTGATCTTACATCTTACAACTTTAATTCATTTGTTAGCTTTAACAGGTTTCTTGTGGATTCTTTTGAGATATATATATATAACGTCATCTACAAGTAGAGATATTTTACTTCTTTCTTCCCAATTTGGATGTCTTCTATTTTTTATTCTTATGTATTTGCTCTGGCTAGGATTTTCAGAGTAATGGTGACAGCACTGATGAAAGTGAGCATCTTTGTTTCTAGGGAGAAAGCTTGTGTTAGTGTAATGTTAGCTTTGAGTTGCTGATAAACCGCCTTTATCATGTTAAAGTTCCCTTCTATCCCTAGCTTACTCATACAAAAATAATGATTCAACCAGAAGAGGTAGGTCTCAAATGGTCGAATTTCAGACTGTGTGATGCCTACATGAGAGGGAGATTTAGAAGCAGGTAAATTTCCATCCACATTTCATTGCTAACAATATATTTCAGCCTAGGTAGATTTGCTGCTGGTGGGTTTTTGTTGTTGTTGTTTTTGAGAATTTAGCAAGTTTGTTTCTTTTCTGATCTAAATCCATGATTTTTTTACATTTTAAATATTGTCTGTCACTATAACACACACAACTCTCTCTCACTCTCTTACACAAAAGCACTGTAACACAGGAAGCAGCATTGCTAGTTAATTGAAAATGTTGGTGCAAGAAATCTTTTAAAATGTCAATTCCTCCAAATATATTAACACCACATTATAATTGTATAGATACTTGGCAATCCTTTAAGATAAGTTCAAGCACTTTCTTTGAATATGGTTACTGAAAAATCTTATATTTTCCTTCTTACATGAAGTAAATGAAGTATGCATTTCATATATTGCAGTTCTATTTTCAGTTTTTTTAAATGAAGAGAAATAAGCCTTCGTTTTTGAAAAGGGATCTGAATGCAAAATCATTTTTGTATTTTCATGAGTTTTCTCATACTTTTCATTTATTTTACTCACTTCAATATTGATGATATTTTTGCTTGGTCACTCACTTTTATTGCATCTATGCAAATGTTAATAGATTTCATAGATCCAACTCTAACTTTTGCCATAGATATTTCAACTACTTATCCAGTTTTATATTATGTAAATTCAATAGCAAGTTACAATGCATAAACAGCTTTGGAGACATGGATGAATAATTTTTGTGACCTAAATAAAAAGTGTGTTATTGGCAGGAGCAGAAGTGCACAGGTGTCATGCAGCCTGCTGAACAAAACCCACGTACAGCATGAAGCTATCCATGGTAAATTAAGACCCATTCCAGCATAAAACAAAGTAATTTCAGAATTTTAACTTAAACTTTATATATATATTCAATATTCTTAAAGTACATTTAAATAGTGATCCTTAACTTGTCTTTAACATTTTCAACTTCTGAATTTCAACTTTATGAAATTCTCTCAAGACTTCATTAGCCATAATTTCCTTTAAAAAAAGTGTAACTTGATCAAACTGAAGAGCGGAGACCCAGATCCTTCCCCTCCATCCTTCATTAGGATCCTAGACAAGATATCAATAACAGAGATAGAAAGGTAGATGATAGATATATAGATAAATAGATAGATAGTTAGATAGACAGATAGATGATGATAAGTAGATACATGATAGATAAATAGTTATAGATACATGCGTGTTGCAATTTGTTTTAAATACTTATTTTTATTAGTTATATTATCTTTATTTACCACTACAATTAATGCCATGGGTCATTTTAGGCTGAGAGTAAAGATATGTCAAAGATTATTTTAATGTAAATTGCATTAAGAATTACAGTTTTAACAAAAATATATCACTAGAGACTTGTATGGATCAAAAGAATATTAGCCTTTGATAAACAGTTTCCATTGCTAAATGTTAATTTCATTGCCTTTGGAGGTTTTTCAAAGTCATATTGTTTAAACAGTGATTCAGTGTTCAGGATCACACAAAAACTGCACAAGATAGTGCATTAAACCTTGCAAGAAATTAGATTCATATTATGACAAGGTAGCCTGTAACATGGGTCATTAAAGTGGCATAATCAATTGCTGTATAATAGCTTGTAGTATGTTTTTTTTGTCTTCAAATATTTGGGCCAGCATCATTTTACCAACTCAATGTAGAGCTCTATTCAAGAGGCACAGAAACAAAACAGGGGTTCTTTTCTTTGAAAAAATAAGAAGTAGATAGCACACTGCTATTTATTTTACTTGATATGGTGAGTAAAGTCAAGTTGCCTTCAAGAGAATGAAGGAATATTAAAATACAGGGCAGCTGGTATTCTGAGATTTCAGAGGAAAGGGCAAAGGCTGATGTAGTAGGAATTGATGCACTTTTGCCATCCTGAGCTATGATTTCGTATAGATTTTGGATTGAACTTAATGCTGTCTAAAGAACAATAGTGCAGGCAAGGAAGGTAGTAAAAGGATTTTCAATGCTATAAAAATGATACTTTACAATAAGCAAGATTTATTTTCTAACCACAAGTTGATGGAAGGGAAGAACATAGAAGCCTAAGATATATACCTAAATAAAACAACTAAAAATATATGATTTGGTAGTACTTTTGTGACTTTCTTAAATTTAAAAGTATTGTACATATTATTGTTCATTTGTCAAATACCTGTTGGAAACCTACTATGTGCCAGACTCTTTCCTAGGTTATTTATGTGGGAATTCTCATCATAGAGTGGTCTGAACACCTTTTCTTTGTCTTTGTATTATCTAATACTCTGCTCAGGGAAACTCTCCACTTATATAATGGGGATCTACTTCTGCAGTTTGAAGATCTTCGCGGGTGTGAGATCACACTGTCTGCAGCAGTCAAACCATTGTTTTTGTGCAGGTGTATGATACGGGGAGGGGAGTATTATAGTCTTAGCACAGGGAAAGGGGAGCCCCTCTGATTGCCAGTGCAGCTCTGTGAGAGAGCAACAGCTTGCTTTAATGTCAGAGACTGCTTGCTCCTGAACTTGGAGATTTGCTCTGATGCTTCTCTCCTGGAAATTCAGGGGAAACCAGTCCATGGCTTACTGTAGTACATCAAGAGAAAAATCTGCCCCCTTGAGCTCCAACACCTTTTCTTTTCAAAAGACCTCCCAATTTGACCTGCATGTTCACAGACACAAATATGCAAAGACTTAACTGTGCAAACAGGCCATTAATATCTAATGCAATTAAAATTGTTAAGGAGATACAATTAATATGCACATAATTTTATGATTATAGGGACGATGGTTTCTGATGTCTCATAGAAAATCATATTAGCATAAACTGCCAGGAACTGTAAAAAAATTAAAAAGCAAAATAGGAGGGGGGGAGTGAGAAACAAAAGCTTTAATGGGGAGAAACCTTCACTAATTTTCCATTGATACTAGGAGTTCTCAAATTATGTTCTTCAGTGTTTAAAGAAAGTTCATACGTATATCAGTAAGGACTGAAGTAAATCTTAGTGAAAAGAAAATCCTACCATAATTTCATAAATAAATAAGGAATTCAGTTGTCTCATCCAATAGGAAACTGCAGCTTCAGACAAGATTGTTCTCAGTGACCGGTTTCCACCTGTCTTCCCATTCCACCATTTTGTTGCAGATAATGTCTTGGTGTGTCACACTTCTGATTGCAGACATTTCTGGGTAAGCCAGACAAACTGTCCTTTCATTTCCTGCTTCTCCAACACTGAGCCCTATTCAGGACAATCAGAACTCCTGGGGACATGCCTCAACCAATTGGAGGTTCAGTCTCTCTTCCTTTAGACTGGACGATCAACAAACTTTTTTCTGAACAGGGCCAGATAATAAACATTTTCCACTTTGCTGGGGTTATGGACCGAATCATGTCACCCACAAGTACATGCTCAAGTCCTAACCCCTGGTCCTGTGGATGTGAAATCACTTATATACAATATCTTGAAGATGTTATCAGTTAACATAAGGCTCAAGTGGGCTTTAAGTGAATATGACTGGAGTCTTTAGAAGCAGAGAAAGTCTGGACACAGGAAGAGGTGGATTCAGAAGGAAGACAGATGGTCATGTGAAAGTGGAGTAGGTTTACTTATAGACTGCCAGAAAAACACCACCATAGTGCTTCAGAGGCAGCATAGGCCTTGATTTAAGACTTCTAATCACTAAAACTGTGAGATAATAAATTCCTGGTGTTTAAGCTAACCAGTTCCAGACTGGTACTCTGTTAGAGCAGCCTGGTAATTAAGACAGCTGTCATAAGCTTTTTGCTGTTACTACTCCACAATTCCATTGTAGCACAAAAGAAACCATAGATCACACAGCAATAAATGGGTGTGGCTGTATGCCAATAATTTTTTTTTTTTTTACAAAAATCAGGCAGGTGAGTAGCTAAATTTGGCCAAATTAGCCAGATTCAGCAAATAAAAACAAAGGCCCCTAATATAAATGCGTTTCATATACATAAATAAATATAAATATCTCTTAAATAATGTTTGTTTATATGAAGTTCAAATTTAATTGATGTACCGTGTATTATCTGGCAGCTCTGCTAGCGTATTTTATTTTCCTGAGCACTGCTGCACACAGATTTTTTTCTGGAAGAAATTATGAATATTTGTCAGGACATCTGAAAAAAAGCACGTCCTTGTTAGTAACAGCATCCATCAGTAAATATCCCTCAGTCTCTATATTTTCTCTTTTACAGTCTTAGTCTCCTATCTCTCTTACATTTGCTTCCTGGAACAGTCTCTCAGGTAAGTACTATAAATCTCCCTTCTCCATTTCAATTTTTAGTGAAGAGAGAAAATAATCACAAGTGAAACTGCATTATATTTGTCACTGTCCAGTTTGGCACATATGCCACAGTTCCAAAAATCCCAGGAAATGGTGATCAGAGTAAGAAATGAAACATGGAATATAGTTCCATGATCAAATAACAGGAGTCGAAGAGGAAAGTGGGTTTTTTTAAAGAATAATTAGGAGGGATATGAGGATTAAAAATGGAGATGTCCAGTATTTAAAATGAAAGGAATCGCATAAGGAGATACAACAAAAACAATCTTTGACACCCAAACAATATAGTTACAACATAAATTACTCTTGAATTAAATTTTAAGAGGAGAGAAAATAGGTTATTTTAAATACAACATAATTTATCAATTTTATTGCAAAAGAGGGAAAAATATTAACAATGGGCCAAGTATGAAATGATTTTTCAGATGAGTCTTAAACAACATTCAGAGGATGGATAATTAGTTTCATTCAAGGAATTTTAGATCATGGCTGTCATATATTTCATACCAGAAAGTTAATAATATATGAATAAAATAAGTTATAACTATATTTAACTTAAGAACATAAATATATTCATTCTAACTAAGTGCTAGTAAATTGAATATAAAATTGTACCAACAGAATAATATAGCAAACCAAATAGTTATATAGGGATGACACAACCCTAAACAAGTTGAACTAGGTGAAAAATTAGTAAATTTAACAAAACCTCAAACCAAGAAATTTAATAAGAGCACAAAATAAAGCATTATACTGAGTGGAGCTAAGAATGCAAGTGTAAAAATCTTAATTAAAAATTAGTCAAAATCAGCAGGTGCATCAAAAGAAATAAACTGCATCCCTAGTATTTAGATGTAAGTCTGCAATGGTGGTTCTACTTCACATGAATTAAAAATAGAGAAAAAAAAATCCTTAATGGATTCTCAAAATAACATTTGATAATGTTAAATGATCACTTCTTTTAAAGATACTGATAAATTAGGAATAGATTGATACTACTTAAATATTATAAAGATTGTCTACTTAAAACTAATAGGAAACATAGCCAATGGTTAAATACTGATACAGCTGTTATTAAAATCAGAAGTAATATATTGTTTTGGAGATGACAGCTAACAACAGTTCCCCCAAAATTATATCAACAACATTATATTGGGTAACATGCAAAATTATTCCTAATTTTGTCTATAAGTGTATCTGAATATTCATATATACTATTGCACACTGAGATCATCGGACTTAACTAAAAGGCACTGAAATTATTCTAGACAATTTGATACAATATCTACCAACAAAATAAATGTTCAAAACCCATAGATTTTCTTTATATTAGCAATATGTGGTAAAAGAGTAGCTCTCATTCCTAATAATGACAAACATGATAACATACTTAAAAAATAATTTTACCTAGAAATATATGGAACTTATAATTAAAGCACAGGTTTGAGATTATGAATTTAAAGTGAAACCAGTTATTTTAGTTTTCTGATAGATAATTCATGCAAATTCCAGGAGATTTTATAATAAGATCAGAGGAAATATTTTTTGATTTCCCTAAGCATATCGTTTTGCAATATGGGGATTAAGACGTTCAAGGTCTTTGTGGGGAAGTCATCATCATCATCCACAGTTAGGAAGAGAAGTGATGGTAGACTGAAAGATAAAAGAAACATGTATTTGGCTGTGTGTGAGTTTGGAGAGAGACAGAGAGAGAGAGACAAAGAATCAGAGAGACAGAGGAATTACACCCAACCACCCTGTGTGTGCCTTGTCCTTTCTTCCCCTTTACAGAGCAAAAGGTTTTGATTTTGATGAGCTCCAATTTATCATTTTTTTCTTTTAGAGAAGATCTATTTTTATATTTATTTGATTTTTTGTGTTGTACCATATTGGATTTCCTTTCTCTTTTTATCTGGATATATATTTTTTCTGTTTGGGTATCATACATTAAAATATAACACCCTCAGTATGTAACAATCATATTTGGTTTGATACCGACTTAACTTCATTAGCATATGTATATGACCTTCTGAGCTGCGCACTTGTATACCATATATATTTCTGTACATTGCATGTCCCAAACTATACTTTCTATACAGTTGCTTTTTTAGCACCTAAGGAAATAAGAAGTAGAGTTACATACACCAAATAATACACTACAATAATACTGACATATGTAATTGCCCAAATGGTAACTTTTCTTTATGCCACTTTAAAACTCTGTCTAGTGTTGTCTATGTTCATTGTAATTAACTCTTTTTTAGCATTGCTCACAGAGCAGAGCTAGTGGTGATGAACTCCCTCAGCTTTTGTTTATCTTGTAATGTCTTAATCTCTTCCTTATTTTTTAGAGAAAGTCTACAGAATATAAAATCCTTAGTTGGCATTTATTTTCTTTCAGCCTTTTAAGCATTTCAACACTGCCTGTTGCCTCCTTGGTTATTGTGCTGGTTTGAAACTGTTATATACCCAAGAAAAGGCCATGTTCTCTTAATAGATTCCTATGGGTGCAGACCTATTGTGGGTGGGACGTTTTGATTAGGTTGTTTCAATTGAGATGTGACCTACTCAGATCAAGGGGAGTCTTAATCCTTTACTAGAGACTATTATGAGAGGGTGAAGGCAGAAAAAGCTGAGAGAGCTTAGATAAATAAAAGCCCTGGAGATACTAAAAGAAAACTCAGAGAGGCCCATAGAGGAAGTCACTGGAACCAGAGCTGAAGGCAATGAAACCTGTGAGTGAAGGACGAGCAGATGCTGGTGATATGCCTTTCCATGAAACAGAGGTGTCCTGGATTCCAGCAGCCTTTGTTCAGAGAGGGCATCATTCTATTGAGCCTTAATTTGGACATTTTCATAGTTCTAGGAATGTAAATTTATAAATTCAAAATTCCCCATTGTAAAAGCCAACCCATTTCTGTTATATTGCATTCTGGTAGCTTTAACAAGCCAAAACAGATTTTGGTACTGTGAAGTGGGGTGCTATAATTTTCAAACATGAAAAATTCTGGAACAAATTTTTGAATGGATAAGGAAAAGATTCTGGAAGAATTGTGAGATGTTTGATAGAAAAGGCTTAGATTGCTTTGAAGAGATTGTTGGTAGAAATATAGACACTAAAGGTACTTCTGATGAGACTACAGAGATAATGAATGTGCCATTGGAAACTGGAAGAAAGGCAATCCTGGTTTAAAGGTGGTAGAGAACTTGGCACAATTGAGTCTTGATGTTGGATGGAAGGCAGAATTTGAAGGTGATGAGGTTGGATATTTGGCTGAAGAGATTTCCAAATTGAATGTGCAGTTTAGCCTGGTATCTCCTTGAATTTTATAATAAAATGAGAGAGGAAAGGGATTAGCTGAGAACTGAACCCTTGGGTACAAAGAAACCAGAAGGTTATTGTTTGAGAAATTCTGTGCTTTCAGGAAATGAGCCTCCAGAGAATAGCACCCCTTGTAAGGTTTTAACCAAATATGGAGCCAGTCAGGCATTTCAGTCAAAGCTAGAATTGAAAATGCAGTTATCCAGAAAGGATGTGTAGAAAGTCCTATTGCCTGATGGTTATGCTGGGACCCCAGTGTGCTGCATGTGAAACCAACAAGTTTGTTGTGAGATCTCTATGAAGGGAACCACTGCCAGTCTGGAATAAAAGGGACATGTTAAAGGAAAAATTACCTCTGTGGCAGAACCATGGAAGCCAAGGTCTAGAACTAAGACACCTTGGGCCAGGAGAGCAGACCCACCCATGCATGTGGAAAAGGTGAATTTATCTTGGAATTTTGCAAAGGGTAGACATTCCTCCCAATTATTCAGGGACAATGCTTCCACCCCAGCCTTTAGAGAGAGTGGAGTATATTCTTCAGGAATTGCAGAAAGTCTGGCTGCTGTGCCACAGTTATAAGTGGATGGGGTCTGTGCCCAGAGATGGTAGAGTCCATCTGCCACCCATGTGCTTGAGGAGGGTGAGACTGAGAAAATGGCCATCTCCCCAATGTTTGGTGATGTTGGAAACCTCATGTCAGTGTTAGAAGAGAGCAGAACTGCACATTGCAAAATGATATGCTTAGGGAAATCAAAAAATATTTCCTCTGATCTTATTATAAAATCTCTTTAGAAAGTTTGGAATTCCACTCTCTCAGGCTCCAAAGATAAAACATTCTATAGATGACTTTCAGACCTGGAAATCTAATGGAATGTGACCTGCAAGTTTTCAGAAATGTTTAGGTCTGGTGACCTCTGTTTGCCTCCCAACTTCTCCCAATGAAAATCAGAAGTTTTTATGAACCTAAGTTTCATAGATTCAAGTCAGAGAACAATTTTGCCTTAGGACAGATCATGACTGTAACCTATTTTGATGAAACTTTTAATCTTAATATTGTTAATGAAGTGATTTAAGGCTCTTGTGATATTGCGATGGAATAAATGCATTTTACATATGGAAAGAACATGTCTTTTGGGTATCCAGATGGTGGAGTGTGCTCATTTGAAGTTGTTAAGTAACCCAGAAAAGACCATGTTCTTTAAGTTCATTCCTGTGGGTGTAGACCGATTGTGGGTGAGACATTTTGATTAGGTTGTTTCAATTGAGATGTGACCCACCCAATTTAAGGTTAGTTTTATACCTTTACTGGAGTCTTTTATGAGAATATACATAGCTGAAAAATCCAAAAAAACTTAAAGAGAGTAAAGTCCCAGACGAGCTAAGAGAGGACCCACAGAGAAAGCCACTCAAACCAGAATAGAAGTCAGCAAAACCTGGGGGTGAAGGAGCAGATGCCAGTCATGTGTCTTATTATTGGCAGAGTTGTCCCAGATGCTAGCAACTTTTCTTCAGAGTCCAGGTATCATCCTGTTGATGCCTTAATTTGGACATTTTCATGGCCTAAGAATTTAAAATTGTAAGTTAATATACCACCATTGTAAAAGCCAAGTGATTTCTGGTATATTGCATTCTGGCAGCTTTAGCAAACCAAAAGAGTTACTGGTGAGAAACTGTCACTTGATCTAATTGCAATTCCCTTTTATATAATACATGGTGTATTAGTTAGGTTTCTCTAGAGAAACAGAATTAACAGGGAACACTTGCAAATATAAAATTTATGAAAGTGTCTCACGTGACCGTAGAAATGCAGAGTCCAAAATCCACAGGGCAGGCTGCGAAGCCAATGACTCTGATGGATGGCCTGGATGAATTCCACAGGATAGGCTCACCAGCCAAAGCAGGAATGGAACCTGTCTCCTCTGAGTCCTCCTTAAAAGGCTTCCCATGATTGCATTTAGCATCACTAATTGCAGAAGACACTCCCCTTTGGCCGATTACAAATGGAATCAGCTGTGGATGTAGCTGACGTGATCATGACCTAATCCCATGAAATGTCCTCATTGCAACTGACAGGCCAGCACCTGCCCAATTAAATGAACAGGTACCACAACTTGGCCAAGTTGACACCTGTCCCTAACCATGACAGTCCACCCCTTGTCAACTTGGCACCTATATATATACATACATATATATATCACCTTAGACCACACTTAATTTTCAAATGAAAGCAAATAAGCACACATTTTTTTCTTTTACCTGACAATACTCAACTGTCCTGCATATAACTGGAAACACATTAAATCTCTCCAGAATAGGGTGCAAATCCTTGGGCAAAATTCATTCTTAAACTTGATATCTTATGACTTAAATAGTATAACACAAACAAAACAGCATTACAGTCCTTGTTTCTGTAACTGATCATGTGGTTGAAGTTCATATTTATCACTACCTTCGTCCACTACCCATTTTATGTGCTCTTTACCCTCAGCAAGCTCTTCAGCTGGACGTGGCTCTTTGCCTGGTGGGGTGACCCAAACCTTCATTCCTGAAGTCTCAGAACCATTAGTGGTCCTGCCTGGATTGTGTTGTTGCAGTTTTCCATTGATTTTAATCACAGGGCATAGTAGTACTAATAGAAGCCCCAGGGGATCTCCTATATTCCAAGAAAACTCTTCTTTACCTCCATTATGTAGTTGCAGTCCTACTTCCTTCTGATAGTCAGGGTCAATTACCCCAGACAATAATGTAATTCCCTTCTTGGCGTGTTGATCCAGAGGCATAAATAGCCCAAAATGGCCAGGTGGCAATCTTAACTTCCAGTTCAGTGGTATCACTGTTGTTTCTCCTGGAGAAAGCACACCCCATTTTGGAAATAAAACATGTAGACCAGCAGAACTCAAGCTAGCAGGGACAGGAAGCAAAAATTTTCCTAGTGGATCACTAGGAGTAATAGTGAGTGGCACCACACCCATTTCCACCCCTTGGTTCCTGGACCCATGGATCCTGTCTATGGGAGAAACAGCACCATACAGTGGACACTGATTCAGAGCAAACACAGCTTCCTGGAGAACATTACCCCAGCCTTTCAAGTTTTTGCCACCTAGTTGGCACCGTAATTGAGTTTTCAAAAGGCCATTCCACCGTTCTATCAATCCAGCTGCTTCTGGATGATGGGAAACATGGTAAGACCAGAGGATTCCATGAGCATGTGCCCATTCCCGCACTTCATTTGCTGTGAAGTGTGTTCCTTGATCCGAAGCAATGCTATGTGGAATACCATGATGATGAATAAGGTATTCTGTAAGCCCACGGATAGTAGTTTTGGCAGAAGCATTGCATGCAGGGAAAGCAAACCCATATCCAGAGTATGTGTCTATTCCAGTTAGAACAAATCACTGCCCCTTCCATGAAGGGAGTGGTCCAATGTAATCAACCTGCCACCATGTAGCTGGCTGGTCACCTCGGGGAATGGTGCCATATCAGGGGCTGAGTGTGGGTCTCTGCTGCTGGCAGATTGGGCACTCAGCAGTGGCTGTAGCCAGGTCAGCCATGGTGAGTGGAAGTCCATGTTGCTGAGCCCATGCATAACCTCCATCCCTACCACCATGACCACTTTGTTCATGAGCCCATTGGGCAATAACAGGAGTTGCTGGGGAAAGAGGCTGACTGGTATCCATAGAACGGGTCATCTTATCCACTTGATTATTAAAATCTTCCTCTGCTGAAGTCACCCTCTGGTGTGCATTCACATGGGACACAAATATCTTCATGTTTTCAGCCCACTCAGAAAGGTCTATCCACATACTTCTTCCCCAGACCTCTTTGTCACCAATTTTCCAATTATGGTCTTTCCAAGTCCCTGACCATCCAGCCAAACCATTAGCAACAGCCCATGAGTCAGTATACAAACGCACCTCTGGCCAGTTTTCCTTCCAAGCAAAATGAACAACCAGGTGCACTGCTCGAAGTTCTGCCCACTGGGAGGATTTCCCCTCACCACTGTCCTTCAAGGACACCCAAGAAAGGGGTTGTAATGCTGCAACTGTCCACTTTCGGGTGGTACCTGCATATCGTGCTGAACCATCTGTAAACCAGGCCCGAGTTTTCTCTTCCTCAGTCAATTCATTGTAAGGAACTCCCCAAGAGGCCATAGCTCTGGTCTGGGAAAGAGAAGGTAATGTGGCAGCAGGAGTGGAAACCATGGACATTTGTGCCACTTCTTCATGTAACTTACTTGTGCCTTCAGGACCTGCTCTGGCTCTATCTCATATATACCATTTCCACTTTACAATAGAGTGCTGCTGTGCATGCCCAACTTTATGGCTTGGTGGGTCAGACAACACCCAACTCATGATAGGCAACTCAGGTCTCATGGTAACTTGGTGGCCCATGGTTAAGTGTTCAGTCTCTACTAAGGCCCAGTAGCAGGCCAAAAGCTGTTTCTCAAAAGGAGAGTAGTTATCTGCAGCAGATGGTAAGGCTTTGCTCCAAAATCCTAAGGGTCTGCGTTGTGATTCTCCTATAGGGGCCTGCCAAAGGCTCCAGACAGCATCTCTATTTGCCACTGACACTTCCAGCACCATTGGATCTGCTGGATCATATGGCCCAAGTGGCAGAGCAGCTTGCACAGCAGCCTGGACCTGTTGCAGAGCCTCCTCTTGTTCAGGTCCCCACTCAAAATTAGCAGCTTTTCTGGTCACTCGATAAATGGGCCGGAGTAGCACACCCAAATGAGGAATATGTTGTCACCAAAATCCAAAAAGACCCACTAGGCGTTGTGCCTCTTTTTTGGTTGTGGGAGGGGCCAGATGCAGCAATTTATCCTTCACCTTAGAAGGGATATCTCGACATACCCCACACCACTGGACACCTAGAAATTTTACTGAGGTGGAAGACCCCTGTATTTTTGTTGGATTTATCTCCCATCCTCTGACACGCAAATGCCTTACCAGTAAATCTAGAGTAATTGCTACTTCTTGCTCACTAGGTCCAATCAACATGATATCATCAATATAATGGACCAGTGTGATGTCTTGTGGGAGGGAGAAACGATCAAGGTCTCTGCGAACATGATTATGACATAGGGCTGGAGAGTTGATATACCCCTGAGGTAGGACAGTGAAAGTATATTGCTGACCTTGCCAGCTGAAAGCAAACTGTTTCTGGTGGTCCTTACTAATAGCTATTGAGAAAAAAGCATTTGCCAGATCAATAGCTGCATACCAGGTACCAGGGGATGTATTGAGTTGCTCAAGCAATGATACTACATCTGGAACAGCAGCTGCAATTGGAGTTACCACCTGGTTGAGCTTACGATAATCCACTGTCATTCTCCAAGACCCATCTGTTTTCTGCACAGGCCAAATAGGAGAGTTGAACGGGGATGTGGTGGGAATCACCACCCCTGCATCTTTCAAGTCCTTAAGAGTGGCAGTAATCTATGCAATCCCTCCAGGAATATGGTATGGCTTTTGATTTACTATTTTGCTTGGTAGGGGCAGTTCTAGTGGCTTCCACTTGGCCTTTCCCACCATAATAGCCCTCACTGCACGAGTTAGAGAACCAACGTGGGGATTCTGCCAGTTGCTCAGTGTGTCTATGCCAATTATACATTCCGGAACTGGGGAAATAACTACAGGATGGGTCCGGGGGCCCACTGGACCCACTGTGAGACGGACCTGAGCTAAAACTCCATTGATCACCTGGCCTCCATAAGCCCCCACTCTGACTGGTGGTCCAGAGTGACGTTTTGGGTCCCCTGGAATTAATGTCACTTCTGAACCAGTGTCTAATAATCCCTGAAATATCTGATCATTTCCTTTTCCCCAATGCACAGTTACCCTGGTAAAAGGCCGTCGGTTTCCTTGGGGAAGACTTAGAGGAAGGTTAACAGTATAAATTTGTGGCAGTGTAACAGGTTTCTCCCCCATAGGGACCTGGCCTCCCCTTCATTCAAGGGGTTCAGGGTCTGTAAACTGTTTCAAGTCTGGAAATTGGTTAAGGGGCCATGACTCTGTGTTTTTGTAATTCAGGTTAGATTTATGTTCCCTTGACCTAGAACTCTTTTGTTTATACAGCTCCAACAAGAATTTAGTAGACTGCCCTTCTATTGTATTTCTAGGCACCCCATGATTTACTAGCCAATGCCACAAATCTCTGCGTGTCATATAATTTTGATTTTGTTGTCTATTATAATACCCACGTCTACCCTGTCTTTGGTGATTAAGTGCTGCCACCTGGCTTCTGCCAATTCGGGATCCTGTCATCCCCATTGTGTTAAAGGATTCCAGCTCAGTGACAGCAGTTCCTACAGTAATATCTGACCTACAGAGGAGTGCAACCACAGAGCTCTTGAGGGATGATGGTGCTAGTCTCACAAACTTATTTCTCACTGTTCTGGTAAAAGGTGCATCCTCTGGACATTCCTGGGGTGTAAGAGCAGGCTTTGCATGATAAATCCACTCTAACATCCCAATCTCTCTAAGCCTCTGGATCCCCTCATCTACATTATACCAGGGCAGTTCTGGCATTTCAACCTCAGGTAATGTTCGCCACCTTTTGATCCATGTTTCAACCAACCACCCAAACAAGCTGTTAACACCTTTTCTAACTGCTCGAGCTATAACATTGAATGCAGAATCTCTGCTTAGTGGGCCCATATCAATAAATTCATCCTGATCCAGCCTTATATTCCTCCCACCATTATCCCACACTCTTAAAATCCATTGCCACACATATTCCCCTGATTTCTGTCTATATAAATTGGAAAACTCACACAGTTCTTTTGGAGTATAACGTACCTCCTCATGTGTGATACTTTGTACCTCACCTTTAGGGGCCTGTTGGGACTTTAGTCTAGTTATAGGTCTAGAAGAAATGAGGGGTGGTGGGGGTGGGTCATGAAAAGGATTAGAAATATCTTCCAAGCCATTTGCTTCAGGGCTTTCATTTGCAGTTTCATCTGGTGAAACAGGATTAATAACTCTAGGGCTAATCCCTTCAGGAGGAGGTTGGGTGGCCAATTCTTCAAGGCAGGCTGGAGGTGAGGCGGCTATGTCCTCAGGGCAGACTATTATAGGTTTATCTAAAGAAGGCTCAGCATGGTCTAGGGTTTCAACCTCACCCCCAACATCATTATCAATCCGTATGTCACCATCTCATTTTTCAGGGTCCCACTCCTTTCCAACCAATGCCCTCACTTTAACGGCAGATACCATGCAAGACTGAGATTTCAGTTTACGTTGTAAAGTTGTTACTCTAACAATAACATTCTGAGTCTGATTTTCAGAAATCTCAAGTCTACAGCTACAGGAAATAAAATTTTCCTTCAGGATACTCATAAAAACCTCTACATCTTTCAGACGGCACTTAAGCTTCTCGTTTGAAGCCTTAAGCCCATCCCTTTCACCCTTTAATGTAGACAGTGTATCTAACAGCAACCAACCAACATCTCTATAACTCTTATTTCTACAAAACTCTGTAAAGGTGTCATAAACATTATCCCCCAGAGTCTGGCTTCATACAAGTGAAGCATTAGGAGAATCAAATGATGATATTTTGACTATCTGCTTTGCCAACTCAGTCCATGGATTGGGAGTGTCATTCTGATTATGGGAATCAGAGTCCTTAGTGTCTCTGAGCCCAGTCAGAGTAGAAAACCATTCATAAAACCCATTTTTAAGATTCTGTTCCTTAAGAACCACTCCCAGTACCAAGATGTATTAGTTAGGGTTCTCTAGAGAAACAGAATCAACAGGGAACACTTGCAAATATAAAATTTATGAAAGTGTCTCACATGACCATAGGAATGCAGAGTCCAAAATCCACAGGGCAGGCTGTGAAGCCAATGACTCTGATGGATGGCCTGGATGAACTCCACAGGAGAGGCTCACCAGCCAAAGCAGGAATGGAACCTGTCTCCTCTGAGTCCTCCTTAAAAGGCTTCCCATGATTGCATTTAGCATCACTAATTGCAGAAGACACTCCCCTTTGGCCGATTACAAATGGAATCAGCTGTGGATGCAGCTGACGTGATCATGACCTAATCCTATGAAATGTCCTCATTGCAACAGACAGGCCAGCGCCTGCCCAATTAGATGAACAGGTACCACAACTTGGCCAAGTTGACACCTGTCCCTAACCATGACACATGGTTTTTCTTCTATAGTTTTCAAATTACTCAACTTTTGCTTTGCATTTGATAGTGTGATCAGTATGTAATGGAGTATATTTTTCTTCACATTTAGTTTGCTTGGTGTTCTCTGGGTTTCTTGGATGTGAATATTCATGCCATTTGCTAAGATTAGGTAGTTCTCTGTCATTATTTCTTTAAATATTGCTTTGTCCATTTTTCTCTTTCTTCTTCTGGGACACCTATAATGTTTACATTGATCTGATTGATGGTGTCCCAGAGGAGTCTTAGAATATTTTCACTTTATAATGTTTTCTTTCTGCTCCTCAGACTGACTCATATCAATTGTATTTCCTCAAGTTCACTAATTCTTTCTCCTGCCACCTCTGATCTGCTCATGTTTCCCTCTTAGGAATTTTCCATTATACCAGGCAAGTAATAAGCAAAAAAGAACTGGGAAAACTATACTAATATCAGGCAAAATGGACTTAAGTGAAAGTTACAGGGCACAAAGATGAGGTCATTATGTATTATTAAGCAACAACTCAACAAGAATATGTAACCATTATATGTATATATGTATGTAGCAGCAGAACACCAAAATATATGCTTCAAATACTGACAGATGTGAAGAGAGAAATTGATGGCTCAATATTAATGTAGGATACTTTATTATACCACTTTTAATAATAAGTGTAACATCTAGACAGCATATGAATTAGGAAATATGCAACTTGAATCATGCTAGAAAACAGCTAGACCTAACAGACATATATTTATAACACTTCAATCAACAAAAATAGAACATACCTTCTCACATGTACATGGATTTAGAACATACATTCTCACATGTACGTGGATTATTCTTCAGAAGAGACCATTCATTAGACCAGAAAACAAGTTTCAATCACCATGGTTATTTTTTTATAGGAAATATGTTATAGATCAATTTAGAGAGACTTAACATCTTTACTGTTTTGATTTTTTCAATACACAAATACATGTATTTAAGCCTTCTTTTATTTCTTTCATAAGATTTTGTAATTTCCAGCATACACATCCTGATCATGTTTTCTTAAGTTGATGTTTAAGTATACAATTGTATTTGAAGCCATTGTAAATGGTATTGCAATTTTATTCCAGTTTGCCACTTGTTTGCTGTCCATGTATAGGAATTTCATTTATTTTTTGGGTTAATGATTTATGTTATGACCATTTTGAACTCTCTTATTAGTTTTAGGAAATGTTTTGGAAACTCCTTGTGATTTTCTACACAGACAATGATGACATTTGCAAATAGGAACAGCTTTATTTAGTTTTTCCTAATCTGTATGATACACAGTGTACAACTCTTGCCTTATGTCAGTGACAAGACCCTCCACGACCCTGTTTCTTCAGAGTGCTAAGAGTGGAAACCCTTGCCTTACTTTTGATTCTTAGAGAAATACATCGTTTTCACTTTAAATATGATGTTAGTTCTGTGCTTCTTTTGCAGATGCCCTTTAACAAGTTGAGATATTTCTCCTCTATTCCGAACTTGCTGAGAGTTTTTATAATGAATGGGTGTGGGGCTTCTACAAAATGCTTTTCTGCTTCAAAAGCCATGATCTCATGATTTCTTTTTCATTAGGTTAATGATATGCTGCATCATGTCTGACTGATTTTCAAATATTGAACCATCACATGCTTGGTATAAATCTCACCTGATCACAATGTTTTATACTTTTTATGCATTGTTGAATTCGGTCTACTGCTTAATTTTGACTATTTTAATTTCAGAAGTCATATTGATTTGTAATTTTCTCTCTTGTTGCCTTTTCATTTATTTTTACTGTATTACTGACCTCATAAAATGAGTTGGAAAGTGTTTTATCGTCTTCTACTTTCTATTAGAAATTATGTAAAATTGAAGTTAATTATCCTTGAATGTTTGGTAAAATTTTCCAACGATACTACCTGGACCTGGTAATTTCTAATTCAGGAGATCATTAACTACAAATTCACTTTCTTTCATTGTTATAGGGATTATCTAGTTATCTCTTTCATCTTGCTGAGTTTTGAAGGTTATGTTTTTCAAAGAATTGGTCCATTTCTTTTGAGGTGATGGGATGGATTTGAGCAAAAATAGGTTGATCGTATTATTTTATTATCCCTTTAATGGCTGCTGGATCTGTTGTTGGTATAGTTGATTAGCCTCTTCTCTTTTGGTCCTTGTCACTCTGGCTGGAGAGTTATCAAATTTATGGACTTTTCTCCCAGAACCAACTTTGGTTTCATTAATTTTATCTATTTTTTTGTGCTTTTAGTTTTGTTTATTTATGCTCTTGTCTTTATTATCTCCTTTCATGTATTTGTTTTGGATATATTTATGCTCTTACCTTTAGTATCTTTTTTCATATGCTTGTTTTGGATGTATTTTACTTTGTTTTTCTAATTTTTAGAGGTAGGAAATTAGATTATTGATGTTAGAACTTTTTACTTTTGTAGTGTAACCCTTTAGTGGTATAAATTTTCTTTTCAGTGCTGTTTTGCTTGTCTCTAGCCAGTTTTGTTACGTTGCTTTTATTTTTATTCAGTTCTATGCCTTTTTATATCCTTTGAAATATCATCTTTGGCACATATATTATGGCATGTGCTGTTTAATTTCCAAATATTTAGAGATTTTCTTGCTGTTTCTCTACTATTAATATCTTTAATTACATTATGGCCAGAGACCATACTTTCTATGGATTTTAATTCTTTTAAATTTGCAAATGTTTTATTAAAACACATCTAAATGACCTACAATATTGTTCTTAGTGAATGATACATGCCCTACTTGAGAAGAATGTTCTGATGTTGTGACACCCCTGCTGATGTAGGTGGTGTATCTTTGATGATTTTTCTGTAGTTCTGTCAATTTTTGAGACTGGGTTGATGAAATCCAAAAACAATTGTGGATTTGTCCTTTTCTCTTTTCAAATACATCAGTTTTGTCTCATTAATTGTATAGCTTGGCTTGGTATACTCACATTTAGGCTTCCTGTGTCTTATTGAAGGATTGATTCTTTTATCATTCTATAGCACCCGTCTTTAAATCTAATATGTTATTTGATTTGAGGTCTACTTTGCCTTATAACTTCCTTTTATTTTTTAAATTAGCATTTGAAAGGTGTTTATTTTCCATTGTTTTACTTTCAGTCAACCTATGCTATTTCTGAAGTGCTTCTTATAGACTGTTGTGTTGGAGTTTTTAAAATCCACTTTGCCATACTCTTTACTTTAGTTGATGTTTTAGAAAATTTGTATTTACAGTTATTATTGACACTTTAGCGTTTAACTCTACTAGGGTTTAACTCTACTATGTTATTATTTGTTTACAGTTTCTCCTTCTGCATCCAGCTCTTCTAGACTTTCTTTTCCAGAATTTCTCTGGTTATGGGAGAATTTGTGGGGAGGCTCAGCTTGATTTCTTTATAAAGTTTAGAGTGTATCACTTGACAGTTTTCTTAGTGGTCTCTATGAGTATACCAATATACAATACATAATTTATCACAGACTACCATGCTCAACATTTTGCCACTTAGATATAGGGTAGGCCTTTTACTTATTTCCACTCAGCTGTCTGTATCTTCCCTCCATGCTAAATATGATATTAAGTTTTTCCTCTTCACAGATCAAATATCATGTTAGATGCCTTTATAAATTTTTCTTCAAGCTTAAAATGTGATTAAAGATACTGATTTGATGAGGGATGATCTATCATTCTGTTTCCTTTTATTTTTGTGCATTCTCTATTGTTCTTTCCTTTCTGAAATTCTTGGTCATTTTTCCACTCTTCCTCCTCCTTCTCCTCCTCCTCCTCCCACCTTCTTATGGATTTCCTTTAGCCATTCTTCTAGGGCAGGTTTACTGGCAACAAATACTTCTAATTTTCCATTACCTGAGAATGTCTTTATTTCACCTTCATTCCTGAAAGAAACTTTCCCTACATATAGGTCTTTTGGGAGGAGGAGCACAATCAACAGCCCCTTTTTTATAGCACTTGAAAAATGTTATGTCACTCTCATTTGACCCCTGTAGACTCATATGAGAAACCTATTTTCATTCAAATGTATGTTCTTTGTTGATTATGCATCACTGTTCTCTGGCAATAATTAAGAATTTTTCTTTATTGTTAGATATCAGCAATTTAATTATGATACATTTTAGGGTGGATGTCTTTGGGTTGAACCTATTTGTGATGGGCTAAACTTCTTCAATTTTTAGGCTCTATTTGTTGGCCTAATTTGGGAAGTTTTCAGTCATTATTTTTTGGAGTTCCTTTTTTAGTATCTGTCTTTTCCCCTTTGCACTCTGGTTATATGAATATTAGTTTTTTTGCAGAAGGTCCCTGAGATTCTGTTTGGCTTATTTTCTCTCAGCCATTTAAATTGGAAAATTCTATTAATCTACCTCCAAATTCACTGATTCTATCCTCTTTCAAATCCAATTATTCCTGGGGTACATCCAGTGAGGTTTTGATTTTGGTTGCTGCATTTTTCAGTTATATAATCTAATTAGTTCTATTTATAACTGCTTCTTGCTGGTGCTTTCTATATTTATCATTCACTTTAGAGAATTTGTAATTGACTGTTGAAGCATTTCTGTGACAAGTACTTTCAAATTTTTGTCAGCTCATTCTGATTTCTGATTTTCCTTGATATTTGCATCACCTAATCATCTTTTCTATTGAAGTTGGGCTTTCCTTTTCCTTGCCTCAACAAGTTTTGAATTGCACCCCAGAAATTGTGGTTATTATGTGTGGAGACTTTTGATCATTTTAAAGGTTATGGTTTAGCAGGCAGCTACCTGGTTTAAGTTTAGCATATAAGTTCCTGCCTTCTTTGCTCTGCTGTAATTCAAATTTCTTTTTAGATTTCTGAGCCCTTGCAATGCTCTTCTGGTCGGCTTAATTCTCATGGTTTTTCTGGCTCAGCCCTTGCCAGTGCCTCTCTGAGAGGGAAGAAGGCACTTCCCTGGGTTTCAAGCTGATGCTGGGAAGACTTCTTATGGGAAAAGAGGATGGGGTTGATGGTCTGGATTTTTTATGCTACTGGGTCGAGTCTGCTGTTGCTGCTAATGACAGAACAGGCTACCTGCTGGTCTCATTATTACCATATTGGGCCATCCTGCCAGGTCTCTGCTGGGTATCCAGTCTGCAGCTCTCTGTCCTGAGAGGGCAAGCTTTTATTTTGTCTTTTTTGGTTCCCTGGTTGCAGATCTTTCCAGTGCCCAGAACAGTGTAGGTGCATATTCAAAACAAAAAACATAAAACTCACCAAGTTGTTTCTCCTCAAGTCCTGACGCCCCTAGACAGCCCACTTTATTTTTTCCACATTTCACTTCCTTTATCCTTGTACACTGAATAATTTGTATTAAAATTATTTATTTATCCTACAATAAATAGTGTAGAATATTTAGTGGTGATTAGAGAGTGGGAGCAAGGAAGAATGTGTCTACATTATCTCGTTCTGGAGTTAGAGTGAGTATGAATCTGTAAATGGCTTTGCTCCCCCAAAAATGACATACATGTAACACTTTCTAGTTTTCACATGTATAAAATAACCTAAAAAATCTAATGTTTGAATCATCAAAGGTTATGTTATAAGTAGAAAATCTGAGGCAGTAGTAAAAATCTTGCCAAATGCCGTGCTTTGCCCTAGTACTGTAGCAATACTCCAGGCCACAGTTGTCTAGCGGGAATTATGTATAAGTTTAAACAGAGGCTGCCCATGGCTTTGTGCTTAACTGATGATTAAATAAATAAACATTTAACTTTGTTTTCAATGAGCCTATGCAATAATCAATAAGGGAAATATTTAAGAGACCTAATTGACATTAGAAGTTGTGGTCTCTAGGTCTGACCCATAGAAACAAGAGTTGTGATTCAGGGCATATGATTGATCCTGTCTTCAACTCTTTATTGAAACAGTTGATCTAAAACAGAATCACATAAGCCAAATATGTTCATTGGACAAAATTTCAGTTTGGAGAGAAATATGAGTCAATCATCCTAGCCTACTGAGGTCATGAAAAATGTGCCCTTGTCCAGCATAATAAAAACAATAGATAACATTAATTATTTACTATGTACAAGACACTGTTTTAAGTGCTTTCAATATGGTATTATTTAATTCTTCATGAAATATGCACCATATTAAAAGAAAATACAATATGGGAAGCCATAAGTGACATTCCATAGTTAAATTGCTAATAAATGATCAAATTTAGGATGTCTCATTCCAGAGCCTGTGCTCTGAACCACTACACCTAATCCTGTCTAACATTTCACACTTTACAAGTGACTTTTTCATTAATGTAATATCCGCCATGACTCTGAGAAGTACAATTTATTGTGACAAGCCTTGCTTCTGGTTCCTTATCTTCAGAATGTGATTATTGGTTTAGGTGTTACTTCCAAAATCAGTTTCAGCATAAATCCATCATTCCTCCTGACTTCTCATATGCTTCCACTTTTTCCCTGACTCCATTTTTAGCTTTTATATTTCTGGAATTCTTTCATCCCTTTTGTTTACTTTCCTTGTGATTTTTAAGAATAATTGATTTTGTGCTGAAAAGACTATACTAACATGGGATAAAACTCTCCCCAACTTTTCCATCATAGGTTATTGCCCACCTTACTCTGAGGTTGAAAATTCATAATAATTTTTAATATATCCTCATATATTCTCCCATAGCATGTCCCTTGCATGCCCCCCTCTAGGACATTTGATGTTTTAAAAATGTGCCTGTCTTGTTGGTTATGTTAGCTTGCTGAAATGCCAAAACTGTTATATTTTTTAAATGCTTGATGTTTTTTATTAGGCTCCAATTAATTGCTGGACCCAGAATCTTCAGGTCTTACCCATACCCATGATTATAACATAGAATTAATTAAGTATAGTGGATAGTTTGAAGAGTCCCCATTCCAGGGTGGTGGGGTGTCTGATGAGATAGCTGCTTAGTGGAATGTTCTACAGCCAGTCAAGTGAGAAAGGGCACTTTCCCCAGAATTCTTACATGACCACACCGCTTTCTACCTTTCCCTGTTTTAAGTATTTATAACACTTACTGTGCTGGTTTGAAAGGAAGTATGCCCCCTAGAAAAGCCATGTTTTGATCAAAATTCAATTTCATAGAGGTGGGGTAGTTCCTACTCAATACTGTATGTTTGAAACTGTAATCAGATCATCTCCTTTGATGATGTGATTTAATCAAGAGTGGTTGTTAAACTGGATTAGCTGACGACATGTCTCCACCCACTTGAGAGGGTCTTGATTGGTTTACTGGGGTCCTATAAAAGAGGTAACATTTGGGAGAATGGGAGATTCAGAAAGAGCAGAGCAGAATGGCATAGCCATGAGAAGCAGAGTCCACCAGCCAGTGACCTTTTGAGATGAAGAAGGAATATGCCTCCTGGGGAGCTTCATGAAACAGGAAGCCAGGAGGAAAAGCTAGCACATGATGCCGTGCTTTGCATGTGCCCTTCCAGATGAGAGAGAAACCTTGAACTTCACTGGCCTTCTTGAACCAAGGTATCTTTCCCTGGATGCCTTAGATTGGACATTTCTATAGACTCGTTTCAACTGGGACATTTTCTCGGCCTTAGAACTATAAACTAGCAACTCATTAAATTCTCCCTTTTGAAAGCCATTCCGTTTCTGGTATATTGCATGCTAGCAAACTAGAACACTTACCATCTTCTAAAATACTATTTTGCTTATTCTTTGTGTTATTTATTGTTTGCGTCCTTTTTCTAGAATGTCAGCTCCATGAAGACAGGAATTTAAAGTTCTTCTATTCCTCAGCACCTGGAGTGATCGCTAATATACTATTAGTGTTAAATAAATATATAATGAATGAAAGCATGGATAAGCAAGGCGTGATGAACCTCATAATGCAACCTGAGAAAATATTCATAAAATACAATCTCAAGTGAAGAAAGTAGAGTTCTAAGCACATATCTAGCAAATAAATATGGAATATACCAGATTTCCTGTGTATTCTATACACTGGTGTAGAAAGCAAAATAAGATTGACTTTTTAATTTTAAAGCATGATGTCCTACAGAGTAGAAAAGACTGTGAAAATATGTTTACATACAAAGAGGTAAGGGCCAACAGAGAGACTTATGATTTACCATAGAAGTCAGGAAGCTGGGACGCTAATAACAACAGCGCTTAATTATGGAGGTTTACTGTGAGCCAAGAACCATGCAACTCTTTATGTACATAATCTCACATAATCATCACAACATCTCCTGAGCCAATTGTTATCCATATTCCATTTTAGAGATGAAGAAGCCAAGGCAAAGAGAAGTTGAAGAATTGATGTGTTGAGGACCACTTAACAAATTATGGCAGAAATTGAAAAATAACCCAGGCAGGCGGGAACCCAGAATATGTGTCCCTAAGCATTCTACCACTGCAGAGAGAGCTGAAACTCAAGCACAGAATGAACAAAAGTTTGATGTGTCAGAGAAGAAAAGAAAACCCTGGAAGGAAATTTATTAAACATCTAACAGAGAGGTCTTGGGAGGATGGGAGGAGCATTGAGGTTCTGCATATACTTTTCTGTACTTTTCAAATTCATGCAATCGTTATGTATTTATTTTATCATCATGTATTTATTAGAAAACAACTTGACTAATATTTTCTGGAAAGTCAAGGTTTTCATTAAATTTTTGGTTAAAAGAAAAAATAGTGAATTTATACCAGATTTCCTGTTCCATCACGATAAAAACTTCATCTTATGATGCGTTCAGCTCATTGAAGTGTTGCTAGGTTCAGAAATGTCATACCCTCATCTCTTCTGACTTTGCATTGTTTTTTATTTTCTGTGCCTCAAGAGGTTCAAAGTTCTTACTAAAAATCAAAGGTTTTGCAACCTTTTTTTCAATGTAAGCCTCAAAAGAATTCCCATCCCTTCAGTTTCCTTATCAGCAAAGTTAAAAATGCCAATTTAGCTTCATAGAACCTCTTTCTGGAAAACATTTAAAATAATAGTGGGAACACAATTTAGACACTTCTTTTTTAATTTCATGTGTCATTTCTTTTGTCTGACCTCTTCTCCCATTTTATCAAACTCAGTTACATTTAGCTCAAATGTCACCTCTTCTGTGATTTTGGAAGTCAGTCAGGGATAGAAATTCGACTCAAAGAGCTAAAGTTTTTTTTTTTTTTTTTTTTTTTTTTTAATGTATGAAATGGGGGAGGGAGGCAGTAATTGGGTCATATAACTGAAAAGCCTTGATGATCAATCTTGTTTCAAGCCTGGCTGAGCCCTGGAACTGAAGTGATGTCATCCTTACTCTGTCAGTTTCACTTTTACGCACTGGTAAAAAGGATGGTCCTGGCAGTGCCTGATCCACATTCTCCAAGCTTAGCATCTGCAATGGGGACACTAAAGAAGGATTTCTTTTTCCAAGTGTCAATATATAAATTAAAGGCAAGTTTTTCGTGGGCCCAGATTGGGTCGTGGTACCCACAACTGTGACGTAGGTGGGAAGAAGTCCCATGATTGAAAAACCCGACCAGGATCAGATGAAGTGAGGGAAGGTCAACTCCCCAAAGAAAGTTGGGATGCTGGAAGTACAAAATATGCAACGGAATTTGGGGGGAAAATATGTAGTCAATTGTCCACTTCTCTATATATCTATACTTGTTTATGAGGTCACTTTGCATTCTTCTTATTGTGAGGTGGAGTCTGTTTCCCCATTTCCTGTATCTGGGTTGGTCTTTGCAACTTGCTTTGTTTGGTAGGAAGCAGCAGGAGAGTAGTGTGCCAGTTCCAAGCCTCAGCCTTAAGAGGTCTTGAGGACATCATTGCTTTCTCACTCTCCCTTCTCTGCCTTATCATGTGCACATGACTGGGCTAACCTGCTGGAAGTAGAGCCACGTCTGCTGCATTAGATGAGCTGAAACCCCAAACAAATGAAAGAGCTAGCCAAGATCAACAAAGCCAATCAGCCAACCCATAAACACATGTTTTACAAGCATTTATCTACAAGACTTATGGTGATGGTTGCTCTTATATTTCTATGCTGAAGCAGTTAATCCTATTTTAATAACTTTCTGAGTTCTTCCATATTATACTCATTCTGATAATCTATGTATATAACAGCATTTTATGTTAAATGAGAATACTTACATTTAACTTACAGAAGACAAGAGCTTCAGATCATGTAAGAACTTTTTTAGTATGGGACTGGTTTTCTCATTGGAGAATGAAGTATAAAATAGAAGGAAGAATATTATATATGATAACTTTATAATTTACAGTATGAACCTTGATAAAGTTGCAAGATAACTTTTATAATGTTGGAACTACATATTCCACTCTTTCTGTTTGACGAAGTTCTAATCTTTCAGCTGATTGAGAGCTGTTGCATGTCTTTATTTCATATAGGTATAAAAATACTCAAAACACAATTTCCAGAGGGATTAGATAGTATCTCTCTGAGTATACAGAATTTGCAATTCTTAGAGTATTATGAATAATAGGTAACCTAAAATCAGCTTAAATTTTATTGTAATTTTATAGCCCATCATTATATTACAACATATCATAAAAGAGGCAGGCCAAGCTCTTTTGATGTATGATGAAAATATATGTGATTCTTCAGAATATTCTAGGAAAAAAAAACAGGTGAAATTAATCCCTATCCAAAATCATACATAATATCATTATCATATATAAAATATGTATGATATGTTTTCTCTACTTTTACTCAAAAGGAGCATAAAATGTAAAGGGTTTAAATCACACATCTTCTACTGTATGATGAAAATATAGGGTTTATTTCATCATACTGTATGATGAAATAAAGGGTTTAACTCATACATCTTCTACTGTATGATGAAAATATATGTGATTCTTCAGAATATTCTAGGGAAAAAAAAAAACAGGTGAAATTAATCCCTACATTCATACATAATATCATTGTCATATATAAAATATATATGATATGTTTTCCCTACTTTTACTCAAAACGAGCATAAAATGTTAACGGTTTAACTCACACATAGGGAAACAATGATATTTCAGATTTAAATGTGAATAGCTATGAAAGAGGGCAAACCAGGTCCTCGTGCTTCTCAACAAAATCCTGTTTACTGGATTTCTCTACAAATTCTGGAATTTGTCATTAAATATTTTTTCCAAACACTTCACACCTGTATCATCAATATAATGCACATTGAATTTCCAGTGAGTAGTGAAGCTGCTCTTTGCAGGTCATTTTCAAGTTCTTCTCTTTGTTGTCACTAGATTATAATAGCAAGAAATTCCCAATTGGCTTAAACAAATAAAGAACAAAGAAGAAGGTGTATTAGTCAAGTTTCCCCAAATCATGACAGAACCAAAGGAAACTATAAATATTATGTAATTTTATATGTAAATGTAAATATTATGAGATTTATTATAGAAATTGACTCATGTGACTCTGAGGATGGGTAAGTCTGGAATCTGAATTCTATTGGGCAGGCAGGAAGATGGGAACTCTGATGAAAGTTTTGTTTTGTTTGTGTGTGTGTATGTGTGTGTGCTTGTGTTTTTTTTTAATTTTTTTATTGTGAAATGCAGCGTATATACAAAGAAAAGTAAAAGCAATAATTTTCAAAGTACCCTTCAACAAGTAGTTACATAAAAAATTTCATAGTTTGTTATGAGTTATCATTCCACTATTTCAGATTTTTACCCACTAGCTGCTCCAAAACACTGTGGCTAAAAGAAATATCAATATAGTGATTCAGAAGTCATACTTATTTGGTAAATATTGCTTTCTCTGCCATAATTCCTCCCTCTCTTTTGGTCCTTCTCCAAATCTATAGAGATCTGTAGCAATGCACATTCCAATATCTTGGAAAAGAGGCATCAATACCAAGAGATAAGAGGATGTAATTACATGATAATGTTGGAAAGACTGGTCCCTCTGGGTCTCAGAAACTATCTGACCTAGGATAGGAACGCTACTGAAATTACAGGTTCTAGGAAGGGAAATTTAGTTCATGAAATTTCTCTAGAGTCTCAGTTTGAGTACCAGGTGTTTTTAAGAGTTAACAGGAGTGATGTCGGTTGGGATTTAGCATACCGTTGCAATGAGCAATATCTAACTGAAGCTTGCACAAGAGCAGTCCCAAGAACAGCCTCCTGAATCTACTTGAATTCTCTAAACCACTGATGCTTTATTTTATTCCAGTTAGTTTCCCTCTTTGGGCCAGGAAAGGATTGTAGATCCCATAGTGCCAGGGCCAGACTTACCCCTGGAAGCCATGTTCCATGCTGTCAGGGAGACTCTCATCCCTGAATGTCATGTCCCATGTAGGGAGGAGGGCAATGATTTTCCTTGCAAACTTGGGCTTAGAGAGATAGAGGCCACATCTGAGCAACAAAAGAATTTTCCCAGAATCAATTCCCAGGCCTCATTATAGGCAGTATCAGTCTCTCCACTACAGAAATAAATTTTACAAGGGCAAGCCCCACAATCAAGGACCTGGCCTACTTTCTTGGGAGGTCCCTAGTAGTTGAGAGGGTACCTGGGGTTATCCAGATGGGAAAGTTTAACAGTTCCATATATATATTTAATTTCAGACTCTCAAGGGACTCTAACAACACCCCCCAAATTATCAGCCCACCATAGTATGAGATGTATCTGGGTATCACATCAAGCTACAGATAATTGCAAGCCCTCATTCTCTTTCTAGACTCCATGAGTTTGAGTTGTTTTAATCAACTATCCAGACAGGTTGATTTAGACTATGTACTACAGAAAATTCAGGTCTAGACACAGCAGAATTCTCTGTTTTGGTCTCCCACATTAGGTGAAGGTCCAGAGTACACGCACCATCATCTTTGATGCTTTATTCTGATTTACCTTTAGCCCCAGCAGATCAGCTTCATTTTTATCTCCACTTGAAGCCCATTACAGTTTTGTGTTCTTTAACCACTACTTGATGTAGCCATGCTAACTTTTAGGGCTGTAACACTCCATTTCTGGGTCCTAGGTGTCACAGAGATCCTCAAAGCTCCAAAGAATCACCAGCTGATACACATATATAGCGCACAGTCTCGAAATCTAGAAATACACTTACAAGTTCAGACTAAGTGTGACTGTTCTGCTGCTCTAAGGGCTTCCAATCTAGGCTCCAATTTCCTTCTAAGGAGTTTCTGCAAGAGACCTCAACATATTTGTTATTTTGTTTCTGGCTTCTTTTGCACAACACATTGTCCCCAAGGTTTAATCCATTCATTGGATGCCTCTCAACATCCTCCCTTTTTGTAGCCACACCATATTCCATTATATAAATGCATCCCATGTTGCCATTCTGTTCCTCAGTCATTGTACTCTTAGGCTCCCTCCATCTGCTGGTTATCACGGACAGAGTCCAAATTAAACCATTGCCTTACAGTGTCCTCACTTGATTTTACAATCAGCAGCACTCTAAATTTTAGACAATTTTTATTTGTCCTTAGAGACAAAGGACTGACAAACACCCTCCCCAAATATCAAAGTTATACCTTATCACTTTCAATTTTGTAATTGCAATTTCCAGTTAGTTGCCCCTGGTAATGCCGTGGTACTGCTGATGTATTCCTGTTAATTTTGGCCATAGCATGCCATTTCAATTTTCCCCCATACTTCTCTACTATTGACTCTTTGTCCAATATCAAACCTTTGAAATAGTTCATGTGAGAACTTACTTATAATTATAGATTTAATCAGTGGGACACATGGCATTATATATTCCCTTTCAATCATATTCACCTTCGATATGGCAATGTTATTTATAAACCCAATAATTAGTTACCATCACTTCTCACCATTCCCTTACATTTAAATTCCACCTCATTGGGTAGCCTTTCCCCCTTCTCTAGCTACTGTGTACCTCAAGGTTCTGCTATATTCTACACAACAATGTCTGAAATTAAATTTACCAGAGTCATAATAGTGAACTTTTGTGTCTGGCTTTATTCACTCAGCTTTATGTCCTCAAATTTCACCCACATTCTCATATGTTTTGGGATCTCATTTCATCTTACTGCTTCATAATATTCCAACATATATATATATATATAATATTCTAATATATATATGTATATGTATATATACCACAATTTGTTCATCCACTTGTCTGTCGATAGGATTTGAATTGTTTCCATCTTTTGGCAATTGTGAATAGTGTGACAAGGAGCATTGATGTGGAAATGTCTGTTCGTGTCATTGCTTTCAGCTCTTCTGAGCAGACACCGAGTATTCATATTACTGGATCACAGGGCAATTCAATATTTAGTTTTCTGAGGAATTGCCAAACTGTGTTCCATGGTGGCTGTACAATCACACATTCCAAACAAAAGTAAGTGTTCCAGCTTCTCCACATCCTTCGAAACATTTGTTGCTTTGTTTAATACCAGCCATTCTTATAGCTGTGAAATGATATCTCAATATCATTTTTTTTTGTTTCTTAATTTTTAAACTTTTTTTGTGCTTCTCAATATCGTTTTGATTTGCATTTCCCTTATAGCTAATGAAAATAAGCATCCCTTCATAAGCTTTTTTTGTGTGTGTATTGTATGGTGGGGTCACATTTCATTATTTTTCCACGTGAGTATCCCATTATTGCAGCACCATTTGTTCTTCATATGCTTTTAAGCCATCCATATTTGCTCTTCACAAAAGAGTGTATGCATATCCTCTGTCCATTTATAATTGGGCTGTTGGTTCTTTTGTTGCTGAGCTCTATGATTTCTTTGTGTATTCACGATATCAAGTCTTTTTTCTATATGTGGTTTCCAAATATTTTTTCCCACTGATTTGGCTGCCTCTTCAGCTTTTTGAAAGAGTCCTTTGAGTCACAGAAGCTTTTGATTTTAAGCCATTTCCATTTATTTATTTTTTTCTTTTGCTGCTTGTACTTTAGGTGTAAAGCTTAGGAAGCTATCTCCTTTTACTAGATCTTCAAGATGTTTCACTTTGTTTTCTTCTAAAAGTTTTGTGGTATTGGATCTTATATTTAGGTCTTTAATCTCTTTTGAATTAATTTTTATGAAGTGTAATGAAGGGGTCCTTTTTCATTCTTTTGGCTATTGATATCCAATTCTCCCATGCCGATTTACTGAAAAGACTGTTCTGTCCTAGTTCAGTGGATTTGGGGCCCTTATTGAAGATCAAGATCAATTGTCCATAGATTTGGTGGGTCATCTCTGCACATTCTATTTGATTCCATTGGTTGATAATTTTATCTTTGTGGCAGTACCATGCTCTTCTCACCTCTGTGGATTTATAGTAAGCTTTAAGGTCAGGGAGACTTAGTCCTTCCTTTTTACTTTCTTTTTAGGATATCTTTAGTTATTTGGGCTCTCTTTCCCTTACAAATTAATTTAATAACTAGCTTTCCTGGGTCTTCGGAGTAGATTGTTGGGATTTTTATTGGTATTGCGTTAAATATGTAGGTCAATTTGGGTATAATTAACATCTTAATATTCAACTTTCTTATCCATGAGCAGGAAATGCCTCTTCATCTAGTTAGGTCACTTTTTACTTCTTTTAGCAATGTTTTGTAGTTTTCTGTGTTCAAGTCCTTGACATCCCTAGTTAGGTTTATTTTTAGAT
This sequence comes from Tamandua tetradactyla, assembly GCF_023851605.1. NCBI lineage: Eukaryota > Metazoa > Chordata > Mammalia > Pilosa > Myrmecophagidae > Tamandua > Tamandua tetradactyla. The sequence goes on from NC_135332.1 coordinate 93,163,454, forward strand.
ACCTAAGATTCTTTTAGTAGCGATTTTGAACGGAACTTTTTCCTTAATTGTCTCCTCAGATAGATCATTACTTATGTACAGATAATTACTCATATTTGTACATTAATCTTGTATGAAGCCATGTACTGAATTTGTTTAGTAGCTCAAGTAGCTTTGTCATGGATTTCTCAGGGTTTCCCAAGTATAGGATCATGCCATCTGCAAACAATGAAAGTTTTACTTCTTCATTTCCTATTTGGATGCTTTATCATTTCTTTCTCTTGTCTAATTGCTCCATCTAGGGCTTCTAGTAGAATGTTGAATAACAGTGATAACAATGGGCATCCTTGTCTCCTTCCTGATATTACAAGGAAGGCTTTCAATCTCTTAATGTTAAGTATGATGTTGGCTATGGGTTTTTCATATATGCCCTTTATGAAATTGAGGACATTTCCTTTCATTTCTGTCTTTTGAAATGCTTTTATCAAGAAGGGATGCTGAAAATTTTCAAATGTTTTTTCAGTATCAGTTAGTATCATCATGTGATTTTCCCTTTCCATTTATTAATGTGCTCTATTATATTGATTAATTTTCTTGTTTGGAACCACCCCTGCATTCCTGGCATAAACCCCACTTGATCGTGATGTATAATTCTTTCAATGTGTCATTGGATTCAATTTGCTAGTATTTCGTTGAGAATTTTTGCGTTTATTTTCTGTAGGGATATTGGTCTATAGTTTTCCTTTCTTGTACTGTCTTTATCTGTTTTGGTATTAAAGTGATGATAGCTTCAGAAAATGAGATAGGTTTTTGTGTATTCTGAACTCAGTCTTATGTATTTTCCCTTGTATGTAGTAGATCACTTTTTTCATGCTGCTTTCAGGACCTTCTGCTTCTTTTCAACATTTGACAGCTTGATTAGTATGTGTCTTGTAGTTGACCTATTTGGATTTGTTCTATTTGAGGTTCATTGTCCATCTTTGATTTTTATAATTATTTCTTTTTTAGGGATTGGGAAGTTTTCTCTGATTATATGTTCAACTAACCTTCCCAGGCCTTCGCTGTTCTTTACTTCTTCTGGGACACCAATATTTCTTATATGTGTGTGCTTTTTGTTGTCCATCATTTCCCTAAGATTCAATTCCATTTTTTCCATCTTTCTTGCCATTTGTTCTTTTGTGCACTCTAGTTCAATTGTCCTGTCTTCTCACCCACTTATCCTTCTTTCTGCTTCTTTGAATCTGTTATCATTTATCTCTAGTATATTTCTAATTTGGTTTACTGTATCTTTCATTTCTGTGAGATCTGCCTTTTTTTCTATGTAATCTTTTGAATTCTTTTTTTATGCTCTTCTAGTGTCTTCCTGATAAACTTTATTTCTTTACAAATATCCTTAAGTATTTGTTCGGTATTCTGTGTCCCCTCTGGTGTTTTGATTTGGTCATTTTTGTGGGCCATTTCTGCTAGGATCTCCATATGTTTTGTGATTTTCTGTTTTAGTCAGGGCATTTGATTATCTCAATTAGGTCATTTTGCAAGTTGGTTTCTTTCACTCATCTAAAGTTTTGGATTTACTTGGTTTTGCATTGAAAGTTCCCTTTTGCATTTGGTTTGTCAGTAATTTCCTGCCAAACCAAAGCCCAGATCTTATGTAAGGAATATAATTCTACATGAGGCTATATTATAAGGTAGGTATGGCTGTGTAACACTCGCCAACCACGTGGGAGACCAGGCCTTGACTCCTGACCCATGAACCCCCAAAAATGTAAATAAATTAAATTAAATTAAATTAAAAATATAAAACAACAAGATATACATCAGTAGTAGTAGGCCTCCAAATCAGAAGGATACACCCCTAGATACACTGGAAATTAAGACAGACTGGTGCCCACAAAAGAGAAAGAAAATTTTAAAAATAAATAAAAACATAAACATAAATATATAACAATATATAAATAAAAATAATAATATTAATTTTAAAATATAGAAAAATATATTGAATAAAAAAGAAATCTAGACCAATAGTGTGTTTGCCAAACCGCACTTACCACTTCTTCCCAACAGGTGGTAAACCTGAGGCAGTTTCTGCCCTCAGGCCCTCCTTCACTTACTGCAGTGGCTTGCTGGAAAAGTAGCACGTGAGGCAGGGAGGCTGCTCCCAGCACATGATGGCAGGATAGTTTGTTCTGGTCATGGGATGGGATAACCAACCTCAGTGCCTGGCACCCAGTGGATCCACTGTCCATGGTGCTGAATGGGTCAGCTATTTGCAGTGACAGGCTAATCTATGGATCCCACTGACCCCAAGGGCATACATTTCATATTGAGTGACTGGGAATGTCTCTGGGCCCCCCAAGGGTGCTATCAGCTGTGAATCCACATGGGGACATTTCTATACCAGCAACTGGGGCACGCTGGTATAGAGGGATGGAGAGTTCCCTCAGACATGCAATTCCCTGTATGCCATCACCCACCCCTCTTGGGGGTCATGGGAAATCATGCCCACCTGCCCACCCTGCTCTCTCTCTCTCTCTCTCTCTATATATATATATATATACACACACGCACACACACACACACACACACACACACACACACACACACACACAAACATAACAAAACAAGAAATATATATTAATAAGCATTATAGTTCTCATTTCTGTAACTGGTCATATGGCTGTAGCTCATTTTTATAACTACCTTGCTCCAAATATCCATTGTATATTCCCTTTTGTCTCAACAAGCACCTCAGCTGGCTGTGGTTCTTTATTTGGTGAGATGACCTAAACCTTCATTACTGAAGTTTCTAGGAGATCAGTAGTCTTGCCCGGATTGTATGGTTCCAATTTTCCATTGACTTAAATCACTGGGCATTGTAGTTACTGAAAGATGTCCTGAAGGATCTCCTGTATTCCAGGAAAACTCTTCTTTTTTGTGGTGGCAGCCCTATTTTCCCTTAATAGTTGGAATCAGTTACTTCAGCAGTATGGTAATTCCCTTTACCTGTTGATTCAGAGGCATGGGGAGCCCAAAGAGGCCAGGTGACAGTCTTAACTTCCAGTTCAATGGAATCATCATTGTGTCTCTTAGTGGAAGCACCCCTTTTTTTCTTTTGGAACCAAGATCTGTAGACTAGCAAAGTTATAGGTTGTAGGGCCAGAGAGCAAAGTTTTATCTATTGGATCAATAGGGATAATATTGAGTGGTACCCTTCTCATTTCCACTCTGCTGGGCATGTGAATCCTAGCTATGGGAGCAAAAACATAACTGAGTGGACACTGATTTAGAGCATATACAGCTTCCTGGAGAATATTATCCCTGCAAGGTATTGCCACCACATTGGCACCATAATTGATTCTTCAAAAGGCCATTCCACCATTCTATCAATCCAGTTGCTTCAGTATTATGGGGAACATGGAACAGTAAATTCCATGAGCATGTACCCATCCCCATACTTCATTTGCTCTGAAGTGGGTTCCTTGATCAGAAGCAATGCTATGTGAAATCCCATGATGGTGGATCAGGCATCCTGTAAGTTCATGAATCATAGTTTTGGAAGAAGCATTGCATACCAGGAATGCAAACCTGTATCAGGGGTATGGCTGTTCCACTTAGAGAAAACATTTTCTTTCCCACAGTGGAAGTGAACAAATGGAATCAACCTGTGCCAGGTTACAGGTTGATCACTTCGGGAAATGGTGCCATAATGGAAACTGAGTGTGGTTCTCTGGTGCTAGCAAATTGGAAATTCATCAGTCACTATAACAAGGTCAGTATCAGTGAGTGGAAGTCCATGATGCTAAGCCCATGCATAAATTCCATCCCTACCACCATGGGAGCTTTGTTCATAAGCCCGTTGGTCAATGAAAGGATTGGCAAAAGAGACCAAACTGTATCCACAGAATGGGTTACCTTGTCCACTTGGTTACTGAAATCTTCCCTTGCTGAATTCACCCTCTGGTGGGCATTCTCATTGGAAACAAATATATTCATGTTTTTGCCCACTGAGAAAAGTCTATCTACATACTTCTTCCCCAGTCCTCTTTGTCACCAATTTTCCAATCATATGCCTTTGAAGTCCCTGAAGATTTATAGGCCAGGGCCCATGAATCACTATATAAAGTCACATCCAGTGATTTATCCTCCCAAGAAAAATGAACCACAAGATGCACTTATGAATATTTTTCCCATTAGGGGGCTTTCCTTTAACACTGTTTTATTTAAGAATATCCTAACAAGGGTCTATAGTGATACCGCTATCCACTTCCAGTTGGTACATTAATATCATGCAGAACAATTCATAAACTAGGTCCCAGTTTTGCCTTCCTGAGTCAACTGATCATAGGGAATTACCCAAGAGGCTGTAGCTCTGAGCTAGGAAAGAGAGGGTAATGTGGCAAGAGTTTGCAGGCATGGACATTTGGGCCACTTCCTCATATTACTTGTGCCTTCAGGACCCAATTAAGCTCTATCTCTTATTTACCACTTCCATGCTGCTGTGCATGCCCACACTTTATGGCTTGGTGGGTGTTTTAATTTGCTAATACTTCCGGAATGCAATATACTAGAAATGGAATACTTTTGAAAAGGGAATTTATTAAGTTACAAGTTTACAGTTCAAAGGCCATAAAAATGTTCAAACCAAGGCATCCAGTAAAAGATGCCTTAACTCAAGAAAGGCCAATGTCTGTCACGTGGGAAGGCACATAACTGGCATCTGCTGGTCCTTATTCCAGGTTACTTCCAGCTTCTGATGCCAGTGGTTTCCTCTCTGAGCATCTGTGGGCCTTGATGTAGCTCCTCTGGGACACACGTCTGGTTTCTGGCTTGCTTAGCATCTCATGGGAAGGGACATTGTGACATCTGTTGGACTCTGCATCTCCAAACATCTATCTAGATTTGCTCCCTCTATTGACACACCAAGCACGTCCAAGTGTCTGTGTCTCTTTTGGCTCTTAAACAACTGTCTTTCCTCCAAAATGTCTCCCCTGTTAAAGGATTCCAGTAAACTAATCAAGACCTACCTTGAATGGGTGGAGTCACATCTCCATCTAATCAAAAGGCCACACTCACAATCATATGAGTCAATCTCTGTGGAAACAATCTAATCAAAGATTTTTACCCTATAGTATTAAATCAGGATTAAATTACATGGCTTTTCTGGAGTACACAACAGTTTCAAATAAGCATAGTGGGTCATAAAACACCCAGTTCATGATGGGCAATTCAGGTCCCATGGTCACTTAGTGGCCATGGTTAAGCATTTAGTCTCTACTAATATCCAGTAGCAGGAGAAAAGCTGTTCCTCAAAAGGAGAATGTTTATCTGCAGAGGATGGCAGGCTTTGATCCAAAATCTATTGATGCAAAGCCTTAAGGGAATGCACTGGGATTGATTCTCCTACAGAGGTTTACCAAAGGCCCCAGACAGCATCTCTTATTTCTGACTGACACTTCTAGCACCAATAGCTATGCTGGATCATATGACCCAAGTGGCAGAGCATTTTATACAATAACTTGGGTCTATTGCAGAGTCTCCTATTGTTCTGATCCTTATTCAAAACTAACAGCTTTTAGAATCACTTGGTAAATGGGCCAGACATGTTGTCTCCAAAATCCAAAGATGCCAAGTAGGGATTTTTTCTCTTTTTGGTTGGAAAAGGGACCAGAGGCAGCAGCTTATCCTTTACCTCAGCAGGGATATCTCAACATGTCTCATATATCTGGACACCTGGAAATTTTACTAAGGTAAAAGAATCTTGTATTTTAGTTGGATTTATCTCCTGCCCTCTGAAGTGCAAATGCTTTACCAATAAGTACATAGTAGTTGCTACTTCTTTTTCTCTAGGTCCAATTAACATGTCATCAATATAATGGACCAGTGTGACGTCTTGTGGGACAGAGAAACCATCAAGTTCCCTATGGGCAAGATTGTGATATAGGGCTGGAGAGTTGATATGCCCCTGAGGCAGGACAGTGAAAGTATACTGCTGGCCTTTCCAGCTGGAAGCAAACTGTTCCTGGTGATCTTACTAATAGCTATTGAGAAAAAAAAATTGCCAGATCATTAGCTGCACATCAGGTTATAGAGGATCTATTGATTTGCTGAAGCAATGAAACCACATCTGGAACAGCAGCTGCTATTGGAGTCACCACCTGGTTAAGTTTACATATTCTACTGTCATCCTCCAACATTCATCTGCTCTCTGCACATGCCAAATAGGATAAATGAATGGGGATACGAGGAGAATCACCACTCCTGCATCCTTCAAGTCCTTGAGAGTGATGCTACATCTGCAACCCTTTCAGGAATGTGGTATTATTTCTGATTTACAATTTTGATAGGTAAGGGATGTTCTAGTGGCTTCTGCTTGGACTTTCCATCCATAATACCCCTCAGTCCACAAGTCAAGGAAACAATTTTATGTTTCTACTAGTTGCTGAGTATGGTATTCCAATTTTGCATTCTAGAACTGGGGAAATAACCATAGAATGGGTGTGTGGACCCACTGGACCCACGATGAGAAAGACCTGAGTTAACACTCCATGGGTTACTTGAGGTTCATGGGCCCCTACTCTGAATGATGGACCTCAATGATATTTTGTGTCTCTTGGAATTAATGTCACATCTGAGCCAATGTCTAATAATCCCCAAAATGACTGATTATTTCCTTTTCTCTAAGGCCCAGTTGCCCTGTAAAAAGCTGTAGGTACCTCTATGGAAGGCTAAGATGAAGAATATCAGTATAAATTTATGGCAGTCTAACCAGGTCCATCCCCAGAGAGACCCAGCTTTCCCCTCATTCAAAGGGTTCTGGGTTTGTAAAAGTCTCAAGTCCGGGAATTGAGTAAGGGGCTGTGACTTTCTGTTTGTGATTCAAGTAAGACTTTGTTCACTTGATCTAGTAACTCTTCTGCATCAACATATCAAGTAAGAACTTAGTAGACTGCCCATTTATTTCACTCCCAGGTACCCCATGATCTATTAGTCAATGCCAATGCTCTCTGAAAATCAGACTATTCAGATTACTGCTTTACCTCTGCTGTCCACAGGGTAGCTATACACACCTTGTCTTTTGCAATTAACTGCTACCACTTCTCTCCTGCTTACTTGTTTTTCAAGCATCACCATGGTGTTTAAGGATTCAAGCTCAGTGACAGCGGTTCCCACATATCTGACCTACAGTAAAAAGTCACCATAAAGCTCTTTAGGGATGATGAAGCTGCTGTCACAAAAGTATTTCCAATAGTCTTCCTGGGGTAGATGAGCAAGTCTTACAGTATAAATCCATTCTAACATTCCAATTTCTCTAAGCCTTTGGATCTCTTCTTCTACATTATACCAGGGCAGTTCTGGAATTTTTACTTAAGGCAGTGAAGGCCAAGTTTTGGTCTATGCTTCAGCAACCACCTGGACAAACTGTTAGATCCTTTTATAACTCCTTGAGCTACAATATTGAATCCAAACCCAGCTTAATGCTCCTGAATCAATAAATTCAGCTTGATCCGAGTTTATATTCCTTCTACCATTATCCCATACTGTTAATATCGATTCCTGCACATATTCCCCTTGATTTCTGTCCATGTAAATTTGAACAATAATGCAATTCTTTTGGAGTCACACTTTGAACCTCACCTATAAGGGTCTGTTGGACCCTGAGTTTAGTTAGGGGCCTGGAAGGGAAGAAAAAGGTTTGGAGGGTGGGATGTGAGAGGATTTAGCAGTGCTTGCAAACCAACTATTTCAGGGTATTCCATTGAAGTTTCATTAGGTGAAACAGGATTAATTTCTCCAGATAGAGTTGTGAGGAGTGTTTCCTGAGGGGAGGAAGTTACATGTTTATCAGGTACGGAAGGGTTAATCTCCTCTGGTGAATGGTGTGAAGCTGATTCTTCAGGGATGCCTGTAGGTCAGGTGCAGATTCCTCAGGGCAGACCATTATAAATCTACCTAACAAAGACTCACCTGAATCTAGGATATCATTGTCTCCACTACCATCATTATCAATCCTTGTTTCCTCATTCCAATTTTCAGGATTCCAGTTTTTCTATTCAGTGTCCTCATTTTAACATCAGACACACTGCAAGGTTGGGAATTCAGATCACATTGAAATTTAGGCACTTGCACAATGAGATGCTGATTCTGGAGTTCAGAAATCTCAATCTGTGGCTACACAAAATTAGAGTTTCTTTCAGGACACACACGGAAACTTTCATATCCTTCATGTGGCACTTAAACTGAGACTTTGAGCTCATTCCTTTCTTTAACAGCTGTGTCTGGCACATTTAGGCACAACCATCTGACATAATTATAGTTCTAACTCCACCAATCTATGTTAAGGTTCCAAATACAGTCATTCCTGAGCCTTGCCTCTTTAGAGAATTTGAATAGCAGTATCCAGTGGTGATGTTTTGTGTATCTCTATTGTCAATTCACTCCATAAACTACCAGTCTCATCTTGAACATTGGAAATAGAGTCATTACTGCCTTTGAATCTAATTAGGTTGGAGAACCATTACCCAAATCCCCAGAACCAACTCAGAAATCTCATCCTTAAGACTCTGTTTCTCAAGAGCCATTTCTGGTGTCAAATCTGTATTAGTCAAGTTCTCCAGAGAAAGAGAACTAACAGAATATATATAATGTAAATATTATGAAATTTATTGTAGGAATTGGCTCACACAACGGTGGGGATAATTGAGCCAAATTCCTCAGGGCAGGCCACAAACTGGGACCTCTGAGCAAGGTTTTCAATGAATTCTCTTGGAGAAGTTGGCTGAAGTAGAGATGGAAATTCTTACCTTTGACTTCTGAAGTCCCCCATCAATTCTCCTTTTAATGGGATTAGACTTCTCTCATTGCTGAAGACAGTCTCCTTAGTGGATTATAGATATAATCAACCATATATGTCATCACATAGGCCAGTGCTTGCTTGACCAAACTGGACACCATAACTTGGTCAAGTAGCACATAACTTTAACCATCACGGAAGTTAATATTATGCTTATTCATTTTTTTCTCTTTTCAATATCAGATCTGAAATCAGGTCATGTTTTGCTTTTGCCTCACAAGGTAATAAGTATGTGTTAGATTTCTTATTAGCAAATCTGAGCATGCTAAGTACACCATGACTGGGTAAGAGCTAGGTGAATGACAGTATTAGAGAAAGAAAAAAGATGCTGACTCTCAGGAGAAAATCTTGTACACTGATTTCTTTAGGTTGCATTTTACCTAAAACAATTTCTTGCTTCATTATTTTAAAATTTTCAGGATAAAAGTAAATCTATTTGATAGCTAAAAGGTCAGGTTGCATACCTGCAACTTCAAAGCAGACTTTACATGTGAGCTCTGCATTCTCTCATTGTTCTGGCAAGTTACCTCTCGGGGTCTGAGCTGCTAGAACTCCAATATTAATGAATTCCAACTTGAAACATAAAAAAACATGGCTCTGTTCTGGAGGAAATAACAGCCCCTAGAAATGACAGTTTACTTCCTCAGCTTTGATTTCACTCACCATCATTTCCAAAGTTTTATTTCAAATAACTGTTTATGAATTGAGATTTAACAATGATCAAGCCTTGTTTTCAGTGCTTTTCATTTTCTGAATATATGCCAGCATACCTCACTGATATTGGGGGTTTGGACAAAACCACCACAGTAAAGCGAATCATGCATTTTTTTATTTCTTATACATATAAAATTTATACTGATACTATACTTCAGTCTGCAATATGTGTAATAGCATTATATCTAAAAACACAATACTAAAAATGCTAACCATCTTCTGAGACTTCAGAGTTCTCATCTTTTTGGTGTTGGAAGGACTTGTCTTGATATGGATGTCTGCTGACTGATGAAGGTGGTGATTGCTGAAACTTAGCATGCCTATGGAAATTTCTTAAAATAAGACGACAAAATTTGCTGCATCAATGCCTTCCATGAACCGTTTCTTTATAGCCTGCAATGCTGTCTGACATCATTTTACCCACAATAAAACTTCTTATAACACTTGAGAAACTCCTCTAATTCTCTGCTACTGCTTTATCAACTAAAGTTACGAAATATTCTAAATCTTAGTTGTGATTTCCACAATGTTCACAGATCTTCACCAAAAGTGGATCCTATCTCAGGAAACTACTTTCTTTACTCATCCATAACAATCAGCTACAATCACAAATCAAAGGTCACTGATCACAGATCACCATAACAAATAAAGTAATCGTGAAAAATTTGAAAACTTTTGAGAATTTCAAAAATGTGACAAACAGACACAAAGTGAAGACACGCTATTGGAAAAACGGTGCCGATAGACTCGCTTGAGACAGGGCTGCCGCAACTCTTCAATTTGTAATAAACACAATGTCTGTGAATTGCAGTGAAGTGAAGTGTAATAATTCAAGGTACGCCTGCATGCTGATGTAATCCCTAAAGTGAAGAAATAACCTAGAGACTATTAGACCTCTGCATAATGCATGAGAAAATAGAATCAAAGAGGATTTCAGTAATTCACTCATGGCTCCCTAACTAATAAATTACTGAGCTGGAATAACCGAGGAATCTGACTTAAATCCCCATACTTCCCCTGTACCATGTGACCTCCAGAGAGTCCTAGGATGATTGATTGAAAAAAACAGAGAGCCTATTATTTGAGAAAATATAGACCTTATTGAGTATTTGAAATGTTATTTTCTTTATATTCTCTTGATAGTTCTTTCAATAGAAATCCATTCTTAAATTCACAACTGCTGCATTTTTTGAAATGATAATGTATTAGTGTTTTGGTATCATTCTAAAGAGTCAACCTAAACAGATATCAAAAATTTAATTTAGAAAACAAATAAAAATTAATCTCTTTACATTATAAAGGTCAGGAATTGAGTAGAGTAACTTAGGTCTCTGTTCTGAGATTGAGACCCATGTCCACAGTTTTCTCATAGAGTGACAGAATTGACCCTCTAACTAGCTCAGGGAAGTGCTGGGTTTATATTGGCTCATGAAAGCTAATGAAGAGTTAAATCACCAAACTGCTGAAAGTGGAGGGACACATCTGGGCCTCAGATACAACTAGAGTCAAAACAATGATTCTAAAATTTTCTTAGTCCTGGTTTTCTCTCTATTAGCCTTTCTCTCTCTTGCTGGCTTTTCTCACTTGGTAGAAAAATAAGGCCAGTGATGGTGCCACATTTTCTGGTTTTCCACAGCCATGGCTCAGATTCTTTTTTTCAGTTGTAATATAAAAATTTCAGGAAAGCACTCAGATAGAGCTTGGTGGGGCCACTGTCACCTTGGACTCCTAGAGTAGGGTCAGACTCAAAGCTGTGCTTAGAGGGGTCATTGGGATGAATCATTTCATTTGCTCTGGGTGAATGAATGAGGGTAGGAGTCAAATAATACCATGGATGTCATTGATAAAGCACTTACTAGACTCCAGGAATAGAACGCTGCACTCTGACAGGAAACAGTGGAATGTGGAGGCAAGAACATGGGGTTTAAGAGTTAAAGAGATATTGATGCAAATCCTGCTTCAACTAACTGCTACATGGGTGAGTTTGTCAGGTTACTTAATCTCTATTCATCAATAAAAATGTACTAGTAACTGAATGAGGTAACCTGTAAAAAAGATGCTGTTTGGCCATCATATTTTTAGCTAAACCCTTGTATATTGACTCAGTCCTCATAAGAAATTTACAATGTAAGTTAAATTAACATCCTCTTTCCAGGTGAGGAAATTGAGACATGGGGAAGTTAAAGAAGTTGTTCAAAGCTCATAGCTGCTAAATTTTGGAGCCAGAAAATGTAGATATTCAATAAATATTAATCATTTTATAATATTTGCCCAAACTTCATTAATCTTAAATGCTTTCCTTATCTTCCAGGGAATTGCAATGCTCAAGAACTGTGCTGGTTTGAAAGGATGTATGTCTTTTAGAAAAGCCATGTTTTAATATAAATCCCATTTTGTAAAGGCAGAGTAGTCCCTATTCAATACCGTATGTTTGAATCTGTAATTAGATCATCTCCCTGGAGATGTAACCCAGTCAAGAGTGGTTGCTAAGCTGGATTGGGGAAAATGTGTCTCCACTCATTTGGATGGGTCTTGATTAGCTTCTGGAGTCCTATAAAAGAGAGAACATTTTGGAGAATGAAAGAGATTCAGAGAGAGCAGAGAATGCTGTAGCACTATGAAGCAGAGTCCACCAGCCAGCAACCTTCGGAAATGAAGAAAGAAAATGCCTCCCAGGGAGCTTCATGAAACAGGAAGCCAGGAGAAGAAGCTAGCAGATGACACCATGCTCACATGTGCCTTTCCAGATAAGAGAGAAGCTCTGACTGTGCTTGCCATGTGCCCTTCCACTTGAGAGAGAAACCCTGAACTTCATTGGCCTTCTTGAACCAAGGTACCTTTTCCTGGATGCCTTAGATTGGACATTTCTATAGACGTATTTTAACTGGGACATTTTCTTGGCCTTAGAACTATAAACTAGCAACTTATTAAATTCCCATTTTTAAAAGCCATTCTATTTCAGGTGTTCTCTCTGCTTTGCCTCCTTTTCTTTTCCACCATAATAGTAAGTACTTTTCAATATTGTGAAAGGAAAAGTGAATGAGTCAGTACTTGTAAGGGCTCTGGACAAGTCGCATTTCTTAGTAAAAATGCAACTATTGTTTAGCTGGTTTACTATTACTAGGAATTACCACCAAAATTATCACTGAATCTACTGCTATGACTTTTTTTTGTCTGAACCCAGTTTTTATTACTCACGCTTTAATTTGATCCTATTTTTATTTTTTCCCTATACATTTGACTTAGTAAAAAATATGGATCAAGTTCTCAGCTTGATTTTTATGTAATGAGCTGAAAGTTTGTGGTGGAAGAGGGAATTTGAGGGTCTGAGGTTAAGAAAGCTAACAAAACAAAGCAAAACAAGCAAACAAAAACAGACATCATGTCAGGTAGAAAGGAGAGGGAAGAGCAGGAAAGAATTTAATAGGCACTTGCCAGAAAACATTTTTTGTTATTTTTAAGGTAATAGAGGATATTAAGCAGGTATGAGTAGAATTATGATTCAACCAAAGGGATATTTGCATAACACTATTTTAGTTACATTACAATGAATATTTTAGAAAAGTTGATGGTCTAGAAATCAGCAAAATAGGTAATATAAATTGTCCAGAATTTGAATCAGGATATTGCAGCTGTATGGAAAATAATAGAGTTTTAGATCATGCAAATAATGTTGTGTTTGAGTTTGAAACTAACCAGGAAAGGAAAACAAACACAAAAAGCAAGAATATTTTTATTAAATCAAAACCTTGAGTTTAAGGTTTCTGGATAGGAATACTCATAGTTATGATCTGTTTGGAGGTAAAATTCTTGGGTTGGGGATTATCTTAAGTGAAGTTAGTCATAGGCAGATGTGTCCATTCAGGACTATCCCTTCCATGCTTAACAACATGCCCAATTCTGAGTGACCACTAACTTTCTTACAGCTCTCCAAGTCTTCCCTCCCACACAGATGCACACACCTTGCAGGCTGTACCCCATATTCTGTGCAGAACAAGACTTTCCGTCTTCTTTAACCAATACTTCCTTGGGTAAATATTTTTTAATCAGGACTGATGCCCATACTTGTTATTGTGTACCCCATTTTCCCTTGATTTCTACCCACTTGAAACCAAATGGCAAAATGGGTAAATACTTCCTGGTTTAATCCAGGCAGAAATATCTTATATGTTCCCACATCTTCAGAGGTCATGAGGGGCAGGGGTGGGAGTGGTGGAGAGAGAGAAGACCAAGATACCTTCAGGAAGTAAAGTAGGTGTCCATTGCCAGTGTGTACAAAAAAACAAGGACAAGGGCCCAAGCGGCAGGCAGACTGGTAAAATTTTGGTACTCAAGGCCAATGGTTTGAAGACATATGGAGTGGAAAACAATGTTCCCATTTGTATTTAGAAAGATCATTACAATTGGATAAGGTAAGACAGATGTGAGCAGATCAGTGAAGAGAGTGTTGCCATCTTCCTTTGAGGGTTGACAGTAGCCTTCACTGGAGGAGACAATGAGAATGGACATCAGGAGAAGGACTAGAAAGTATTGGGGATCGGTTGAAGGAGATGAGGAGTGATAAGGGGGTATTTAAGTAATCCCACAGACATACTGGTGAAATACTGTGCCAGCAGTTCCCTGCAAAGAAGACTGCATTGTGAGTCCCTGTAGAAGCAGCACACCGATGAATAGAAAGGAGGATCCCAACCTCTTTGCTTATAAAATGAAGATGGCAGTATATTCACTTAACAAATATTTATTGACTACCTATTACATGCTAAAGTTGCGCATCCTGGGATTGGAGGTGGTAATAACTACCAGAATTCTGTGAAAGAATATAGAACTGAAGGAAGGTAAAGTCATCGAGAGTGAAATAGAAAATAAGACCACTGGAAGGTAAAATCTCAGATGCATAAATTATGGTTGTGACATGCCTTGGAGAGTCATTCAATTCATCTGAAACCCAAATTGCCTGTTTTTATCTAGATGCTGGAGAGGCTTACATAAATAAAGACTGTCAGCCGATGTTAATAATTGTGCTGATCAATGTGACCCGACACTGTTCCATTGGTGTATGCAAGTGTGGGTATTTAAATTGTCAGACAGGTAATTTTAAAAAATGAATATGCTTGCTGTTTCAGTGTTCCTGAAAGGAGAAACAAGGATGCTGAATAGATGTGTGAATTCCTAATGATGGGCAGAAACTGGGATTACAGCACCCCCAGCCAAAATCCTATATTTTCATTCATTACTTCTAAGCGATATTAAATGATCAGATCATTCAGAACTTTTTCTATGAAAGAGTAAAAATGTTTTCCTATATACTATAAACCATGAACTTTCAGATTGCCAAGAGATTCCCATTCATTATCATTTTTTTCAATTGAAAACTTTCAGAATAAAATTTACCTTTTAGGTATGCCCAAAGCACTGTTTTCTTGTTGTTTTCCTACTGGGGGATGGCTCTCAGGGACGTCACCGAGAAAACAAATAGACGATGCTCTTCATAATCATAAAAATGCAAGTTAACATCTGGTAGACCTTGTCACACCACTGTAATAGAAACAGGAAAGGACAGCATATATTTCTCATCCAAAATAGAGATGCCTTGTATCAGAGCTTCTCACTCTTTTCTACTCAGCATGACCACGACATCTGCTGAATGCAGATTTCTAGACCATTTCAGACCCATTAATCAGAACCTTTCTGGAAGGCACCTGGGAAAACATATGTTTGACAAGCTCTGCAAGCACTTCACATCAGGATATTTCTGAAACAGGCTATTATGGTGCAATAATTTATGAGGTTGTATGAATTGCCATCTAACATCTAATAACAGTTAAAAATGCTAAAAGCTCACCACATACCTGTTTCCTTAAGTAACTGTTCTAAAGTCACATAGGTAGTAAGGAATAGACCTTGGATTCAAACGCAAACATCTCATTACAAAAATTGATTTTATTTTCCAAACCACTAAATATGAAAAAGTATAATACAGGGATTTTAGATTGTTTTTCTAGGATAAAAACATCTTACTATATAAACATCATTTCTGTTAAATAATTCTTAATAAAGTATTGTTTAAAATGTTTTCTAGGGTGTGTGAAATAGTATTTGTCAAATGCTTGTTAAACACCCCAAAATATTTTTTAGTGAATCTAAAATTGCATATTAGTAAAATTGACATTTAAATATAAGGTTTTAAAAATCAATGTGACCCTGAATACATGAATGGACAGACGTTAAGATTTTATTTTTACTCATCTGCTTATAAATTCTTGCAATAGCTTCAAATTATTGGTAAATAAGGCAGAAAATTACTGCATTCACATGCCAAATTACCTCCAAGGGGCTTTCCTTCCATTCATTTGTGCTAGGCAGTGATAGAGAAAATTGTTGCCAAATTCCTGTGGAATTTGCTCTTATTGCTAAAAATGGAAAGCAAAGCAGAAGAAAATTTGAGAGTGGTATTTGTATTTAAAGTTAAGATGGAGTATTTCATAGACTTTTTCTAATTATCTTCTTTGTCAAATGGTTGGTAGTTGGAATAAAATTCTTCTTATTGATAAGTGGTTGTTTACACTGGACATATGTTATCTTATTTCCATATCATCTCATAAATAATCATATAAAATAATTACTTATCTGAAGTTCTAGACATATCTGAAAAACTCTAATATGGCTGTCTTTACCAAACAGGCATTGAAGTGTTTATATTTGAAAGTCAGATTTTGTTTTTAGCTTAGAGTACTTTAAAAAGAGATAATGTGAGTAAGAACAAATTGCAGTAGGCTCATTTGAATAGTAGATGGACTGTTGAGCTAGCAAACATGTTCATACTCTCAAATACTCAGTAATCAATTCCTTCCTCTAAATGCAATATTAAAATAAAGCTTTGAATCTAAACTCCCACTTGAAGCAATTACATTGAAGTTCTAAATATAGTTGTGAACATCATTTGTTTATCCAACCTTTAAAAGAGTCTAAAGATTCATGAATAATTATTCTAAAAGCACATTAGCTAGATGAAGGAAGAAGTTATTTCAGACCAATATCATTCATTTTTCTTTATATTTGTTTACATAGGCATAAGAATGCTTTCTATATGCATAAGGATGCTTTTCTAAAAATCTACCAGTATGTATCACATTACAATAACTCATTTATTTAAATCAGTGTCTACTGAATTTTAAAATGTAGTACTATAGCTTGTATCTTTCAGTGCAAAAGCAAATAAAATACAGATTTTTTTTTTTACCCATTAAGGCAAGTATTGAGTTGATTCTGTTTTAAGTATTATGAAAGGTTCTCTAGATAGGAAGATTAATAAGATGCAAACAAATTTCCAAGGGCTCATCTGGACAACTTGGAAAGTAATATCATGAGATGTACTGTATGCTAAGTGCCCATAATAAAACTTGCTAAGGGTGCATTGCACAGCATGCTAAGTGCCCATCGTATAGTGAGCGAATTACACATTATGCAAGGTACCAAGTACCTAGGTGCTAAGTACCTATCATACAGGGTACTGTGTACCCACTGCAAAGCACGGAAATGCCCACTTTACAGCAAAGTCCCCACTGTACAGCATGTTAATTTGCCATTATATGGTGTAGTGTATGTCCACCATACAGTGTGCTAAGTGCCCATCATACAGGATTATAGCAGCCCTTTGACAATCTGGTAAATTCTCATAGTATAGGTTACGTATCCACTCTACAGTGTACTATGCCCAGAGTATAGCATGGTAAATGCCAACTGTACTGTGTGCTAAGTTCTCATCATGCAGTGTGTTGGGTCCCTACTGTACATCATGATAAATGCCCACTGTACCATGTGCTAAGTTGCATGATACATGCCCATGGTATAGTGTGCTGATTAATTTTATATGGGGTACTAAACATAGGGTCATAGCAGGAAGAGATTTATTTCGCTTTGTAGAGATTTATGGAATAGGTTATTGAGGGAATAACAATTGAGCTGCCTCTTAACAGCTGAATGAAAGACAAAGCTTTTCTTCTCAGATACCCCTAAATTGAGTCTCAGCCCCTCAATAGTTGTGCTATTTAACATTTCTGAACTGTCATTTCCTGATATGTAAAGTGCAGCTAATAGCTTTCAAATTTCTGTAGTTGTTGATATAATGAAATAACATACCACATATAAAAACTTTGTAAGTGTGGGTCCAACTCTAAGCCAGGATTTGAATTGAGTCCTTGCCATCTTTTACTTGTCTCACCTTGGCAGATGTTGTAAACTCTCAGTGCAAGTGAGTTTCTTTATTCATAAAAGAAAAATAGAACTTTATACTAAGGGTTTAAATTAAATTACAGCATTCATATAAATGTGCTTTACAACATTTTCAACACATTAGAACACTCACTAAATGTTAGTAAATACTTGCTGCTCCTGATTTATAGTAAATATTCATGACTCTGTTATTAGACGTTATCACCCCTTAGATATTTATCTAGAAATATTTGGAAAAGAGTTAGGGCAGCCAGGAAGAGTAATAAAATATAATGGGTCATGGAAATACATGAAATGTTTTGTTTCCACTTTTCATGCTCATTTTTAGGTTATTATAGAAGGCATGGCATAAGATTAGAAAGTACATTTAGGTGACAGCCATCATCTTAATAATACTCAACAACTATTGATTTTTATTAATCCCCTTTTCAAATTACATTATGTCATTAGAAGACCGTGGGGTATATATACTGAAGCCACATTTTAGCAGAATATTTAAATTCCCTACCTCCACATTACCCCTCACTTTAAGTCAGACACACTCCTTTACCAATGGAAATCCTGTTTTGTTCAGAAGACAATATTCCTAAGGCCAGTGAATTGATAATTTTTTCTATATGCATAGTCATATAATTTCTTATACTAATGATGGATCTGGAAAAGAGCATGTGGCACAATTCTGGCTTACAAGGGGTAAAACAAATAATAGAGGATCCTAAGAGGAAGCTGTGCCTGGCTGCCCTGATCACCGCTTGCTGCCAAACTTCAACTCATTCGTGTGGGATTTTCAGAACTGGTGCTGTGGCTCCTGCTGAACCCCCAAACCTAAGGGCAAAAGGCTACTCACTGAGGGAAGAGGGTCCATGAGCAGTGAGAATTGGGAGGGAGATTCAAGGTTGTCTAGTGTCTAATTTACCTAGTAATGAAGACTGTGATTTTAAATTTTGAAAGGGTTACGAGATTAACTCTTTAAGGATCTCAGGCTAAAGAAATGAGAATGGTCAAGTTAAATTGGTTCTATCAGGTTACACTGTTTTGTGAACTGACTTATAACAATACCACAAAGGAGAAGAAGTAATTTCCATGGCAAGAAAATGAGTTTTGTTTTGAGTGTGGACTTTTAATTAAAACAAGTTAATAAGAAAGAGTGAAGAATTTTGAAAACATAGATGAAATAAGATTAGTATATTCTTTCAATAAAATTTAATATGGATGGAAATGAAAATTGAGACACTAGAGGTTTAAGAGAATGTTTTTTTTTCTTATATAATACAAACCCTGATGTTAGTGATTGTCAAGATGGTACAGCTAGAATCAAGAAGAAGGATGAGTGTGAATCAACATTATCAGTGAAGAAACAGCTGAAAATGGTTTCCAAGCTAGACAAAAAGTCAAATGAAAACAAAAGAAAGTGGATGGGCTACAGGGATCAAATAAGGCCAATGTTCATAGTGAGGATGAAACAAGGTTCTACGAAAGTGAAGAAGCAAATGTTCCATCCTTACGAGTATGGAATCATAATAATATCCAACTTACTTCTGGAATCAGTCAAATAAGAGCCAAAAAAGTTAAAGTGGTATAAGAACCATATGATCAAGGACAAAAAATTCACATGTTGTGTTAGGGTTCTCGGGAGAAACAGAACTAATAGTGATTTATTATAGAAACTGTAATGTTGATTTATCATACAACACAGGGATTGACAAGTCAAAATTCTGTAGGTCAGGCAGCAAGTTGAAAATCCATTGAACATGAAAACGAATTCCCTAGGAGAAGCTGTCTGGTTGAGATAGAGACAGAAATTTTGACTTCTAAAATCCTCAGTTATGGCTTTAAGACTTCAACAATTGTATGAGGAGACCCCACTCATTGCTATGGGCTATCTCACTTGTTGTGTAAATGCAATCAATGGTAAAGTAGATGCAACTTATTAATTGACAATACAAATCCATCTATGAAATACCTTTATAGTAACAATCAAGCCAAGAGTGTGCTTGCTTGGTAAATCAACTGGATACCATAGCCCATCCAAATTGTTGAGTGAATTTAACCATAGTTAATTGAATGGTAAATAAGGAAACAGTGATAAGTGGAGAGGAATTTGTGAACTACTATTAGAATGAATGAGAGTGCCTTGATCCAGTGTGTCATTAATACTTAAGAAAAGAAAGGGGAGGGTTCCTAGAGGTACCGTGGTGGCTTTCTAGAATTGAAGAAGTGAATGTAATGCTCACTCTTCAAATTGTTAAGTTGTGTGGTCAACATGAGGGAGATACTTTGAAACTGATTTGTGCTTTCACTTAAGAGTAATAAAGTAGTGCTGATACTGTGTTAAAATGTTTTTGGAGGATATTAGAAGGTCCATGAAATCATAATTAATTTATAGGACTAATAAGCAATCCTAAAAATATTAGTGGATCAGATTTGTTCATTTTGATATGACTTCGGTGAGGTTTTATGTACATCAGATGGCTGCTGCAGGTTCTTTTCATTGTTCAAAAGGGCAATTCCCATCTCCCAAAACAATAGTAAGAGGGACAGTACCAGCCAGTTACAAGGTTTCTCAGAGTATTCTAGCTTGTTAGCAGCTGAAATGCAAATAACCAGAAATAGAGTGGCTTTTTAAAAGGGGAATTTAATAAATTTCTAGTTTACAGTTGTAAGGCTGAGAAAATGTCCCCATTAAAACAAATGTACAGAAATGTCCAATCAAAGGCTTCCAGCAATAGATACCTTGATTCAAGAAGGCTGGTGAAGTTCAGGGTTTCTCTCTCAAGTGAGAAGGCACATGGTGAACACAATCAGGGTTTCTCACTCAACTGAAAGGGCACATGGCAAACACGGTGTCATCTTCTAGCTTTCTCTCCTGGCTTCCTGCTTCATGAATCCCCATGGTAAGTGTTATCCTTCTTCATCTCCAAAGGCCATTGGCTGGTGGACTCTCTGCTTCGTATGGCTATGTGGTTCTTCTCTGCTCTCTCTGAATCTTGCAGAATCTCACGGCTTTTTCTCTTGTTGCTCTCTCTGAATCTCTTGCATTGTCTAAAATGTTTTCTCTTTTATAGGATTCCAATAAACTAATCAAGACCCACATAGAATGGGTGGAGACATGTCTCTGCTTAATCCAGTTTAACAACTCTTGATTCAGTCACATCTCCAGGGAGATGATCTACTTAAAGTTTCCAACATACAGTACTGAATAGAAATTAGAAGAAATGACTGCCCTTACAAAATGGGATTAGGATTAAACCATGGCTTTTCTAGGGTATATGCATCCTTTCAAACTGGCACATTCCACCCTCTGGACCCTAAAAAAGACATGTTTTTCACATATACAAAATACATTAATTCAAACACAATGTCGGAAATACTTAAACCATTTTAGTAACAATTCAAATAAAACACAAAGTGAGAAACAGTACAAACTCCTATAAGAGTTAGTTGCAGGCATAATCTGTTCTAAGGAAAAATTATCCTCTGGCTCTGGATCTGTGAAACTCAGGACAAGTTATTTGCTGCCAACATACAAAGGAGGAACAGTCATAGGATACAAAACCCATTTCCATTGGGAGGAAGGAACGCAGGGGTCACCAGACCCGTGCAGTTTCGAAAACCTTCAGGACAAACTCCACTAGATTTCAAAGTCTGAGTCATTTATCTTTGGAGCTTTAGAAAGCAGCAGTTCCACCCATTCCAAGGGCTTATGCAGAGGCCCTGCTCTTTCCGAACTCAACCTTGGCTGGGGACTCAACACACTGAGGAGGCCACCTTTTACTTGTCTTCACCCTCTCCAAGGATCAAGGCAGCACCCAGGTTTCTGCCATGTCAGGGCACATGCTCAGTTCCTCCATGTGGTGGCAGCCAGGCTCCCCCCCAAACCTCAAGGAATGTGCTTCACCTTCTCCAAAGCCTGAGGTAGCATGACTCTTCCACTACAACGAGGTGAAAAGCCTATGTTCTACCTTTGGGGCAAACTCATCCTCTCCACGTGCTTGGGTGGGTCCAGTCTCCCAGCTTGAGGTTTCCTGACTCCAGATTTCAATCTCCATGGTATTGCCTCTGAAGTTATTTTTCCTCCAATGTGTCCCTTTTCTGAATCCCACAATCCCAACTGGCAACAGGTTCTGTTTATACAAGTCCCACAGCACTTTTATTGACTGTCTATGCTTTAGCCTTGGATCATGCCAATCAGACATAAGGAGTTTCCACAAATTCTTCCTAGATAAGTCCATGTCCAATCCTGGCTTTTTCTGAAATGTCTGACTGGTTCCTCATCTGGCCAAATCCTCACCAATCTCTGGGATATCTCCGCCTGGAAGCCCAGAATTTTCCAGAACATCAATTTCTGGTTTCTTTGTACTTAAGAGTTCAGCTCTCATCTTAACTCTTTCATGTCACATTTCACTATAAGCTGTGAGGAGAAACCAGGCTGCAATTTTCAAATTTAATTTGGGAATCTCTTCTGCTAAATATCCAAGTTCACGGTTTTTAAAATCTGCTTTCCAGCCAAAGCCATTAGTCAATTTTGCCAGCTTATCTGCCATTTTAAAATAAGAATCACTTTCCTTCCAGTTTGCAATAACATGTGCCTCATTTCTAAGGCCTTGTCAACAGTATCTTTAGAGTCTACATTTCTACCAACAGTCTCTTCTAGACCTTCTCTATGAAGCTGCTCACAACTTCTCCAAAATCTTCCTCTTATCCATTTAAAAAGCCATTCCAACGTGTTTGGTATTTGCAAACCACAAGAGCACCCCACTCCTGGTACCAAAATCTGTTTTCGTTTGCCTGCTGCCAGAATGCAATATACCAGAAATGGAATGGTTTTTAAAAGAGGGAATTCAATGAGTTGCTACCTTACAGATCTAAGGCTGAGAAAATGGCCCAATTAAAACAAGTCATAGAAATGTACAATCAAAGGCATCCAGCAATAGATACCTTGTTTCAAGAAGGCCAATGAAGTTCAGGGTTTGTCTTTCAAGTGGAAAGGCACATGGTGAACACAGTCAGGGTTTCTCCCTCAGCCGGAAGGGCACATGGCAAACATGCCATCATCTGCTAGATTCCTCTCTAGCTCCCCAGGAGGCATCTTCCTTCTTAATCTTCAAAAGTTGTTGATTGTTGGACTCTCTGCTTCATGGTGCTATCGCATTATCTGCTCTTTCAGATTCTCAAGATTTCTCCAAAATGTTTCCTTTTTTGTATTATTCCAGTAAGGTAATCAAGACCCAACTAGAATGGGTGGAGACACATCACCACCTAATCCAGTTTAATAACAACTCTTGATTGAGTCACATCTCCAGGGAGATGATCTAATTAGAGTTTCAAACATACAGTCCTGAATAGCGATTAGAAGAAATGGCTATCATTAAAAAACGGGATTAGGATTAAAACATGGCTTTTCTAGGGTACATACATCCTTTCAAACTGGTGCATGGGGATTCTGAATTCTACAGCCTCTTTGTCCTGTAACATGGTGAAAGGTCTTCTGCACCAGATCCAGGTTTGAAGAGATTGAAATATTGAAGATGTATTGTGTGCTTTCTAACAATTGTGTTACTGTTTTGATTAGTTATTTAATAACACCTCATATGATTGTACCCCAAATATAATATCTTTATATTTCTAGTGTTACCTCAATCTATTGACCCTTTACTCTAAAAGTATACAATTAGAATATATCCTCCTCAGTATAGAAAATATTTTCCTCTTTTATTTTTACTGGATTATCTTTTTTATAACACATGAAAGGTTTGTAAGTCCAATTATTTTGATGTTCCCAATGTGATTGCATTTGTACTGTCACACACCACTGCATTTAAACAAACCTTCTAGTATCACTTCAGTATTCAATAGGTGGTTTCTAAATTTAAGTGCATCATTATCATGCTAAACTGGTCATTAGGGTGGGGGAGAGAGACAAAGAATTTATTTTTATTGCAAACAAATGGAAGGGATCAAATCTTGAATCATTTAAACTGGATAGTGCTGCATATTCAGTTTCTAATGGAGAGCTCTAATTGCCCTTTAATGAGCAATGGAAACAAAACCCAACCAATATATTGGGGGAAAAGATTTTGCAAGGAGAAACTATGTGCTTTTCTCAGGTTCAGCTCTGAGTTTTAAATTTTGTATCCCTTCTTTATTAATAAAAAATGGTAATCAATGTGGAGGTACACACTGAGCACAGAGTAAGTGAAGTGAATTTTAGGATTAAGGGATAAACAAGCAATGGCTTTTCTGGTTTTTATTTTATTGTTCAGAACAAGATCTTCAGTCTTTAGACATAAGCCTGTAGAAACAGGGTGTAAAATTTAACTCAATATTAGTTTATAAAAAAGCATTCTTGAAGTGCTTATCTGTAGCAAAAGTGCTAAATTTCACCGGTTCTAAAAACAAAAACAATAAATATGTATATTATTTTTAAATGACTATTCAAATGCAAATTCCCATTTAAATTGATCCAATACATATTGTTCCCAATAGGTAAGTCTACATTCAATTTCCAGTACTGTGGCTTAGTAATGGTTTGAGCTGGGGAAAATTGAGTTTCTTATATCTCCCCTTCATAAGTATAGAAAATAAATGAACCTGTCTCATGGGGTGTGTTGATTAAAATGAGATGATGTACTAAGTTCTTACTACAAACTCAGCTCATAGTTAGCCTTCAATAAATGTTAGTATTAATTATTGTTATGATACTTTAAAATGAAATTTTCACCAGTTTTCTATAGGTACATCCCATACCTTAAAGAACTCACAATTTAATATATATATATTTAGCATTATATATGCATAACTTATAAATGCACACCGAATTAATGTTTCATCTCTTTAACTATCATGCTTGGCTATGTCAGTCAGAAAGATAATCAGAGTAATCAAATCCACTGTGACTAAGGGTTGACATGACCAACACTGAGAGTAAAAACATCATTTAGTGAAGATAAAACTGATAACAGTTTTATTCTCCTAAATCTCGTTTACCGTAATTACACAACTAAGCTTATTTCTTTACTCTTGCACCAAAAATTTCTCTGTGAGTAGTATGGACCGAGCATGTATTCGTTATTGGCAACACATAAATGAACAAACCAAATCAAAAATCTCATCCTATCACATATTTTTATAGGGTTAATTCAATGTATAGGGAGGTATGTGTACAGAGCACCAAGCTCTTTGATGGCCATAGAAGAATAGCAAAGAAAGTTCTTTTTCAAGGGATATTGCATGGCAGAAGGAAGCCTTGTGTTTTGTTGTCCAACTAGGAGGCAGAAGACAAGGGCTTGAATAAATTTGAAATGAAACTTCAGTTTAAAGCCCAAAGGCCCAGAAAAAAATATATGTTTTTCCACAAACCTTTGGAACAGGTGTCTCTGGTGGTATTGGCTTAGGTTCTGAGAAAAACACACAATAGTACTTGTACCAGTTTACCTATAGATTTTCTTTTGTAAGTCACTGAGGTTTAAAATTAAATTTTCCCAAATGGAGAAACAACTCAGGCTTGAAAATTGCCCCAACTGTGTTATGGAGAGAGCACCTACAACTCAGATCTCACAGGTCTCTAACAGAGTACAAACAAGCAAAAATGACTTCACAGCTCGTAATCCACAATTGTAAATAACAGAATAAATCTCTATTATTGAAAGCCAGAAAAAACCCAAACACAAGTATTATATGCCAAGAATTTCAGATGTTTGAGTGATTATACATACACCATGAAATAAAATAGTCATATTTAAAGAAGTGCAATTGGAATGCAACATTTCACTAATACCTAAAATACTGCAAACAAAAATTGTTCACACAAATTTGGAAAGAAAAAGAAATTGAATGCCTAGCTATAAAAATATTAAAGTTGAAAGACTTCCGGAGAAGATGGCGGCTTAGTAAGACGCGCGGGTCTTAGTTCCTCCTCCAGAAAAGCAACTAAAGAAACAGAAACAATACGAAACAGCTCCCGGAGTCACGACAGAGACCAAAAAGACAGCGTACCCCATTCTGGAACAGCTGAACGGGCAGGGAGAATCTGCTGCGGTGAGCTACCCGAGGGGCGCGCGTTTTCCCGGCCGGGGCGGCTGGCGACTGGGGTCCCCTCCACGCACGTGGCTCACCGGCCTGACTGGGAACGTTGGATAGCGGGGGCCCTCCCATCAGGCTTGGCGTTTCGGGCCAGCTGGGCAATTAGGACCGGCACTCTCCCAAGCCGCGGCGGCCAGCGACCCCCACCTCCACGCGCGGTTTCCCGGGCCAACTGCGGTGCAGACAGACGAGCGCCACGAGCGCCACCTACTGGGCAGGAAAAGAAAAACAGAGCCCAGAGATTTCACAGAAAAAGCTTTCAACCAGCTGCGTAACACACCCAGGGAAATCTGATCAAATGCCCAGACACCAGCAGAAAATAATGGATGACGCTCGGAAAATTGAAGATATGGCCCAGTCAAAGGAACAAACCAATAGTTCAAATGAGATACAGGAGCTGAGACAACTAATGCTGAATATACGAACAGAAATGGAAAAATTCTTCAAAAACCAAATCAATAAATTGAGGGAGGACTTGAAGAAGACATGGGCTGAACAAAAAGAAGAAATAGAAAATCTGAAAAAACAAATCACAGAACTTATGGGAGTGAAGGACAAAGAAGAAAAAATGGAAAAAACAATGGATACCTACAATGGTAGATCTAAAGAGGCAGAAGCTACAATTAGTGAACTGGAGGATGGAACATCTGAATTCCAAAAAGAAACAGAAACTATAGGGAAAAGAATGGAAAAACTTGAGCAGGGGATCAGGGAACTGAATGACAATATGAAGCGCACAAATATACGTGTTGTGGGTGTCCCAGAAGGAGAAGAGAAGGGAAAAGGAGGAGAAAAACTAATGGAAGAAATTATCACTGAAAATTTCCCAACTCTTATGAAAGACCTAAATTTACAGATCCAAGAAGTGCAGCGCACCCCAAAGAGAATAGACCCAAATAGGCGTTCTCCAAGACACTTACTAGTTAGAATGTCAGAGGTCAAAGAGAAAGAGAGGATCTTGAAAGCAGCAAGAGAAAAACAATCTGTCACATACAAGGGAAACCCAATAAGACTATGTGTAGATTTCTCAGCAGAAACCATGGAAGCTAGAAGACAGTGGGATGATATATTTAAATTACTAAAAGAGAAAAACTGCCAACCAAGACTCCTATATCCAGCAAAATTGTCCTTCAAAAATGAAGGAGAAATTAAAACATTTATAGACAAAAAGTCACTGAGAGAATTTGTGACCAAGAGACCAGCTCTGCAAGAAATACTAAAGGGAGCACTAGAGTCAGATACGAAAAGACAGAAGAGAGAGGTATGGAGTAAAGTGTAGAAAGAAGGAAAATCAGATATGATATATATAATACAAAAGCCAAAATGGTAGAGGAAAATATTATCCAAACAGTAATAATACTAAAAGTTAATGAACTGAATTTCCCAATCAAAAGACATAGAATGGCAGAATGGATTACGACCCAGCAATACCACTGCTAAGTATCTACTCAAGGGACTTAAGGGCAAAGACACAGACGGACATTTGCACACCAGTGTTTATAGCAGCATTATCTACAATTGCAAAGAGATGGAAACAGCCAAAATGTTCATCAACAGACGAGTGGCTAAACAAACTGTGGCGTATACCTACGATGGAATATTATGCAGCTTTAAGACAGACTAAACTTATGAAGCATGTAATAACATGGATGGACCTAGAGAACATTATGCTGAGTGAGTCTAGCCCAAAACTAAAGGACAAATACTGTAAGGTCCCACTGATGTGAACCGACATTTGAGAATCAGCTTGGAATATATCATTGGTAACAGAGACCAGCAGGAGTTAGAAACAGGGTAAGATAATGGGTAATTGGAGCTGAAGGGATACAGACTGTGCAACAGGACTAGATACAAAAACTAAAAAATGGACAGCACAATAATACCTAAGTGTAATGTAACTATGTTGGAACACTGAATGAAGCTGCACCTGAAATATGGTTTTTTGTTTGTTTGTTTGTGTGTTTGTATCTTTTGTTTTTGTTTTTTTCTTTTTCCTTTATATATATATATATATTATTAGTATTATTATTTTAATTCTCTTCTCTATATTAACATTCTATATTTTTTTCTGCTGTGTTGCTAGTTCTTTTCCTAAATCGATGCAAATGTACTAAGAAATGATGATCATACATCTATGTGATGATACTAAGAATTACTGAGTGCATTTGTAGAATGGAATGATTTCTAAATGTTGTGTTAATTTCTTTTCTTTTTTTTGATTAATAAAAAAATTAAAAAAAAAATATTAAAGTTATGCATTGATAAGACTTTGAAGGTGTGCTGGTTTGAAAGGATGTATGTCCTCTAGAAAAGCCATGTTTTAATCAAGATCCCATTTTGTAAAGGCAGAATAATCCCTATTCAATACTGGATGCAATTAGATCATCTCCCTGAAGATGTAACCCAATCAAGAGTAGTTATTAAGCTGGATTAGCTGGAGGTGTGTCTCCAGCCATTTGGGTAGGTGTTGATTAGTTTCTGAAATCCTATAAAGGAGGAAACATTTTGGAGAAAAAGTGATTCAAAGACAGCAGAGAAAAACAACATGGCCACGAGAAACAGAGTGCCCAAAAGCCAGTGTGACCTTTGGAGATGAAGAAGGAAAATGCCTCCTGGAGAGTTTCATGAAATAGGAAACCAGGAGAAGAAGCTAGCAGATGATGCTGTGTTCACTATATGCCTTTCCATATGAGAGAGGAACCCTGACCGTGTTCACCATGCGCCTTTCCAGATGAGAGAGAAACTCTGACTGTGTTCACCATGTGCCCTTCCACTTGAGAGAGAAACTCTGAACTTTATTGGCCTTCTTGAACTAAAGTATCTTTCCCTGGGTGCCTTTTATTGGACATTTCTATAGACTTGTTTTAGTTGGGACATTTTTTTGGCCTTTGAACTATAAATGAGCAACTTATTAAATTCCCCTTTTTAAAAGCCATTCTGTTTCTGGTATATTGCGTTCTGGCAGCTAGCAAACTAGAACAGAAGGTAATTCAGAGATTATCACAGCCAAAGAAGGAATTAATAACCTATGCAATATAAGAAGATTAATTATCCTGAATAAAGCATTGAAAAGACAGAAATTGAAGTCAAGAATGGTTAAGAGACAAAGAAGCAAAACTTAGATGTCTTCAAATGGAGTTAATTGGAGTTTCAGAAAGAGAGAAGAGTAAGAATGAGAGAGAAACAATATTTGGAGATATAATAGAATATATTTTAGAACTGAGGGAAGACTGTGCTGGTTTGAAACTGTTGTGTGAAACAGAAAAGCCAAGTTCTTTAATCCTTGTCCAATATTGTTGGGTGGGATCTTTTTGATTATGCTATTTCCATGGAGATACAACTCACCCAATTATGGGTGAGACATTTTGATTAGATTGTTTCCATGGAGGTGTTTGTCCACCCATTCACGGTGGGGCCTCTCACTGGAGCCCTTTAAGAGGAAACCATTTTGGCAAAAGCTTCAATGCCAACAGTGCCAACATTGCACTGAATGAAATGCCCCTGGAGAAGTTATTTGAAACCAGAAGCCAAAGATGCCATCAGATGACAGTCACATGCCTTCCCAGCTGACAGAAGTGATCTGGACCCATGAGCCTTATCTTTCCATGAATGCTTTAGTTCAGACATCTTTATAGCCTTAGAAGTGTAAAGTTGTAATGTAATAAATTCCAGTCTTTAAAGTTCTTAAAAAGTGTTCCATTTCTGTTATTTTTTTCATTCCAGAGGCTTTAACAATCAAGAAAGACACCGATGTTTTTATTCAAGGGCCAAAAATTTGAAAAAAGTTAAATAAAAACAAATGTATGAAGAGACTATTTACTTTAGATTCTGGAATGCTAAAGGAAATAAAAAAAAATTACAAGTAGCCATAAAGAAAAGACAGATACTCTTTTATAATTATGGAAATGAAAGCTGAAAGCAGAAATTAAAATGCTGATATACTACCAGTTATTGGCACAGAAGTAAAGAGTTTGAAAGTTGTCTCTCCCATACTCACAAAAGAGCTGAAAAAACTAACAATCTGCACTTTTCTTCTACCCACTAGAAAACTGATGTCACAGGTCAAAACACTTCCTTGAAACCAGATTCAAGTAATGACTGAAAGTCAGCAACAGAAAACAGAACTGAAGCCAGCACTGGTTAGGAATACTAAATATATAATTTAACAATTGTTTCAGGGAATGTGTGAGCTAGCTTAAGTCCTTTAGGGGGGAACCTCCCAACTCTGTTAGTGAGCTTTTACTCCAGGAACGTCACCTGATTCTCACTGTGAAAACTGGAGAAAATCTCCTCATGGTTCTCTTAGGAGAAGGACAAAAATAACCAATTTTGAAATACACCCAGAACTTTCTATTCTTCTTAACAAATGCTTGTACTCAATTTTTTTTAGTAGAATCTAAAAATGTGGATTTTATCAGAGTCTAACTGGTTTGTAGAAAGGGAAATATCAACTCCATGCCCCTCTAACATTCTTATTTCAGCTAAGTAGGAGAAGACACTGCAAGCACTTTTGTAAGTCACAGCCCAGAGACACAGTTTCACTAAAAGGCTGAGACAGAATCATAGAAAAATTTAGGAAAACAGAAGGTTTCTCCATCCCCACATTTTACCATCCATGAGTAGGATTTCAGTATCATAAGAGAATTATAGTAGAAAAGAACAGCAACACTCAAATGCTATTTAAGAAGGAGTCTTTAGGGAAACTCAAAGACAGAGAGACAACAATAAATTTTAGCCAATGACAACTACACTTAGAGCAAATAAAATTAATGACAGACTCCAAAACAATGATCTAGTTACTTTGGAGAACACCAAGCAGGGAGAAAACTTAAACTCTACCCCCAGACATAACATCCAAATTGCAGAAAATAGGAAGCTTGGGAAAAAATCTTGAAAAAAGCCAGAATGATGGGGGGTAGGGGGGCACTTTGCCTATTGTGGAACAAAGATAATAGTTACATTGTTAGTTTACACTTCTTTCCAGAAACCGTATAAGTTAGAAGAGAGTTGAATGAAATATTTAGAGTTGGAAAAAACAAACAAAACAAGACAAAACCAAAAATAAAATAAAATAAAATAAAATAAGCAGACAAATCACTAACAAGATCTATGTACAGAGAAACTGCCCTTCGTTAAGTGAAGGAGAAGGTGAATTTTATCTAACCTTCAGATAAGTATTAACATCAACCTTGCAGAAAGTACAGAATTCACATATACACCTCCTTCATATGCAATTCCTTATTATTAATATTTTTTTCATTAGTGTGATAACTGTTACAATTGATGAAGCAATAGTACTAAAATTATGCTACTAACCTTTGTCCATAGTTTACATTAGGGTGTTTTAGAATTTTTTGGTGTTTTAGAATTTTTTGTTTTTTTTTTTAATTTTTATTCTGGTAATGTATATAACAGTTCGTTTCTTTATTTTTTTCATTAAAAAATGTATCAATATATGTGCATGTATTTTTTAGGGATATATAATTGATGGTTTAAAGATAACAGAGAGGGAATAATTGAATAAATGATGAAATGTGATCTTTGGAAAAACTGGGGTTCAGCATATAGATATACATTTAGGGCAGGAGACGTCATATAATTATAAGCTTACTCTAAAAATTGAATCCATCTTTGAAAATATTCTCTCCATGGTAGCAAAAACAATTTTTTCAGTCCTCTTTCACGTTCTTTACAATGACAAACAGATCAAATACAGAGAAAGTGGAACCACACCATAGATGTGATCTTAAGTTAATGGTTTTCTGTGGTGACTTCATTGAGAAGTTACTCCATGGGTAAAACCAGCCTGGAAATGAGCCTTTCTGGGAGACTCAGTTTTGATCTCTTGCCTGGCTGCAGAGCAAACACAGCTAAGCTCTTTCAATTCCCTGCCCCAGTCCTCAAGAAACAGTTTTGCATGTGACCTGATATAATGCATGCTCATTCTGTCCCTATAATTCACTGATCTCAAAGCTTTCTGAAGGAAGTCTGCTTTTATCTATGTGTGTTCATATTTGAATATAATAATCAAAATTATAGTCTCGTGCTCCATCATGGGGCAATAAATTGAAAAATCAATAATAAAATATCACATAAGAGAATGAAACTGAAGAATGGCTCTCTTTCATATTTATTTTCATTTTGTAGGTATTTGCCACTACTTAAGTTGTCATATTAATGCCATTTATGCACTTATTGTTGGAGAAAGTTATTCATAGCTTCCATTAATATGTGGCAGGTATGTGAATGAGAAATAAAAAGCAAGAACTATTTCATTGTTGTTCGTATGTTTGCTCGTTGGTATATGATACTTTCTAATCAATTAAACTTTACATGGACTGTCAGGATTTTATCTGGCTTTCTTTACTGCATTCCTCTCTAAAAGAAAAATATAAAAGGAAACATTTGGACACTTGGAAAAGGGATTGTCCACATTCTATTAAAATGAATGCAAAACTAAAGAATTCCTACTGACTGAGTCTGTACAAAGTTTAAAAATGGAATACATTTTGGATAGATACTGACAGGAAGGGGAAAGTTGGATTTCAGAGGCGCTAATAACTCTCAGTTTTGTAATCTGGGTCTGTTACTCTTTATTCTTTGTGAACTCTTACCAAGATGTACCTTTATGTGTATTTATCAGTATGCTACATTTCATTAAAATGATAAAAAAATTTTTTTTTAATTGCTGTAGAGCTAATTAACTGTAGCCTTTGCTATGATATCTATGTTGGATTGCAATTTACTCAAGCTACTCAATTTTTTACAAGGTTTCACTTGACTAAATGCACATAATTGCCTGCTAAAAATCAGTGATTAGGGATTTCCATTTCTTAAAACATGGTTTTTAAAATTAAAGTATAAATAAGGAAAAAGAAGAAATTTACACACCTGTAACCTTAATTGAATGCATTTAAATCTAACCATTCAAGTATTTTCTGCCATATATAATGTCTAAACAATTCTCAAAGAATATATTACGGGAATTGTATTTAATATTTTAAAGGCTAACTCAGTATTAGGTAATTGAATCATGAATGAGTTTTGTTTTAAGATTTAACACACAGTTTCATATCAGAAGGTCATTTGTTACAGAGAATGTGCATCCAAGACATTTTAACTGAGATGGGATTATCTTAACAGATACATTTTTCTTCTTTTCTTTTATTATTAAGTAATATAATAATCTATCACAACCCAGAATTGCATAGCCCACATAGCTGTCTATCAAAACTTTTAGGTGAGCAAGCTACCTCACCTAAGTAAAATTAAACAAAGCAGAAAGAGCTTTGAAAATAATTTAAGTCATTATGATCCACTTAGATGATCTAGATTTTTAAAAGAATCTTTCATCATTGTGTCTACTGTTTGTGATTTTTATCATTGTAAGCCACCAGACAAATTATTGCATATGGACAACACACTCTGCAATTTAATCATACTTGCCAAGTTTCTTAACACCTTCAGCTTTCCCTTTGGACATCATCTTATGTATCATCCAAGTTCTTGCATTCAAAGTACATTACCAACACAAACGAGGTCCAATAGCTATTGCTATTTTTGAAATGGCTTTATGCATATCTAATACACATTTAAATCATTCTCCTGGAAGTGCTAAGAGTATTCCCATTTTATATGACTAGATTTATCATTTTTTCCTACTAAAATATTTATTGTATTTTTCTATCATGCTTTGAGTTGCATGTATAGATAACTGCTGTTAAAATAGGTGAAAAGTAAACGTCTCCAATTTAAACTTAAAATAAGTGATGAATTACATACTGTAGTAGTTTGAAACTTTATATATATTCCAGAAAATCATGCTCTTAAAGCTCTCTGTGTGAACCTATATAAGTAGGATTTTTTTTTTTTTGCATGGGCAGGCACCAGGAATCAAACCCAGGTCTCCAGCATGGCAGGTGAGAACTCTACCTGCTGAGTCACCATGGCTCACCCTTAGTAGGACATTTTGAGGCAGTTACTTCAGTTAAGGCGTGGCCCAGGGTAAGTCTTAATCCTCTTACTGGAGTCCTTTATAAGATAGAGATATCCAAACAGAGAGAGAGAGAGAAAGCCAGGGAAGCAATAAACTAAAAAACATGGAACCCAGAAGAGAAGGGAGATATGCCTTGCCATTTGATAGAAGAGTCCCAGATTGCCAGCAGCTGGTCTTTAGGAAGAAAGCATTGCCTTGAAATTGCCTTGATTTGGACACTTTTATAGCCACAAACTGTAAGTGAGCAAACTCCCATTGTTTAAACCTAACCCATTTCATAGTATCTGCTTTAAGCAGCCTAGGGAACTAAATAAATACCACGTATCAAAATGTACATGAAAAAATGCCTGCACTTATCAGTCTGAGAATGGTATTTTCTTATCATTTTTATACTGTCAATAATGTTTCCTTTTGGGGCAGTACTATTTATTACAAATAAAAGTGTTGTTTTAGTGTCTAGTTTATAAAGTCTCTAGAACTGTCTCAAAATCGCCAATCATCACTTAACTGTTAAATGCAATAGTTAATTTCTAGATGTTTCAGTTATGAGAATAGATTTTCTCTTTGAAGCTTTTGATTAAAAAATAATATCTCCAGGGCATGAGGGTGGTTCAGCGATAGAGTGCCCACCTTTCATGCGGGAGACTCGGGTTCATTTCCTGGAACATGCACCAAAATAAATAAATAAAATAATATATCCAATCATAGATTCCACAACCCTTCCGCCAATCTTGATTTCTTTCATGACATTCTGACATAACTTTATTTTTTGATACTTTTTTCTTTACACATTCTATCTTCACTGTTCTGAGTTATTTTAACATTCTTTTCTTTTTTGCATCTACAGCTTCTATGAGGACTGCTCCATAAACTTCATAAAATTTCCACTAAACTTCCTCTCTACTCTCACATTTCCCTTTTCTTTTCTCCCTCACTCTCTCTCCTCATTTTCCCTCTCATATTCCTCTCTGCCCTCATCCCTTGTCATTAAGCTCTGCAATGTTGTTTCTATTTATTTACCTGAGCATTCATTTGGTGTTTGCAGAATGATACATTAGGTCTGATCGATGAGGGACACAGAGATAACTACAACTTATTCCTGCTCTAAGGAACTCATAAAACAAACATGAACCAGTAAAACCATGGCAACCTATAAGGACACTGAAACAAGAGCATATAAGGATCTCAGCATAGAGGGATTTGTTGTTGGTGCTACTACACAAGAACACACGGTGGAGATCAGGAGAGGCTTTAGAACCAATGCCTCCAACCTCTCTGCTGAACAAGAAAACGGGATTTCTCCAAGCAGGAAAGGAAGCAAAACCTCCAGGGTCCTGCAGTGCTCATTTGAGAGGGACACGTGCGCAGCAACAAAAAACACCATCACATGTTCAGGGGAAAATTAGTCATTCAGAGTGGCTTCCGCCGGTGGGCCCGCACGCTGGCGACCTTGGAGGACTGTCTATGGTGCTCTAAGAAGATGAGACATGGTCTTACAATAGTTTACTGGTTTTAGAATTCTTCCAGTCAGTGCAGAGGATGGAGCAAATGAGGATGAGTGGAACTCAAAGATAGGCTGGAAGGCTTTGAGTTTGTGCAGGGGAGAGAATAAAAGGGGAACTAACATCAAGCAGTCTCTGTTCCCTCAGCTTCCTTTTACTGCAAATGATGGAGTCTGAGCCCCCATGCCTCATAGAACCAATGTCATGGCATTATAAAACCTCTCGGTTCATTCAGCAATTACTCACCCTGTATTTACTACGCTCCACACGCTCGTGTAGGTGTGAGAACGCAGCAGTAAACAAAACATTGACTCAGCACTTATTCTCCAGGAGGGGAAGACAGTCAGTAATTAGCATGTAAGGCAAACATGTCAGTATGCAGTATACCAAATTGTGGTGAGTATTACTGAGAGAATAAGGCATGCTGAGAGAGGTGGAGAGTGACACTGGTTGTTTTGTAGAGGGTGGTTCAGGAAGGTCTCGATGGGGATGGCATCCCCGCTAAAGTCTTCATGGAACTGATGTGAGTGAAGCAGGGTGGTCTCTGGGGAGGAGACAGAAGAGGCGTGAGGTAGGGGTCTGCTTCCTGTGCTGGGGCATTTGTGGTCATGGCATTCAACAGGTGAGATCTGAAGAGGCCACATGGGAAGTGAATGCACAGAGAAGAGAGTTCTGAGACCGGGCCTTGTTATGTTCCCAAATGTATAGGTTGGAATGATGTGTCAGAACCAAAGGAAGAACCAAAAATTGCCAGCCACTGAGGGAACAGATGGCCAAGAGAAGAGAGTGTTCTGGAATTTCCGTGAAGAATGGGTTTACGAAACAGAGAAAGAATGTTCAGCTATGTTGCATTCATTTTTAATGGTGCCTAATGCTTTAACACAAATATAGTGACATAAAATAACACACATTTGTTTTCTCAAAGTTTCCATGAGTCAGGAGTCCAAGCAAAATCTAGGTGGACTCTTTGCTTCATGGACTTAAAGGGCTGCAATTGGGATTCCAGCCAGGCTACACACTCATCTGTGTGCTTGACTGGAGAAGAATCCACTTCTTAGCTTATTCAGATGAGAATTCATTTCCTTGCAGTCTTATGATGGTGGTAAGGAAGTGGCAGGTTTTGATTGCAGGCCTCCCACAGTTCCTAATCACATGGATTTCTCCAAAGTGACTGCGTATGTGCTCAAGTCTGCAAATAGGGTTTTGGGCTTCAGCGTGCTGAGACAGTCTTGCCTAAGGTAACAGTCAAAGATGTGACAACCGATCATTTTACACATGTGCCACTAATTACCAACAAGTCACAGGTCCTGCTCTCATCCAGGGGAAGGAGCTGAACGAAGACGTGAGCACCAGGAGGTGGGGTCTGCTTTGGACCTGCCCCTCATGGAGGTGAAATGCTGCTGATAGCCGCATAGAGAAGGACTGAGAACTGATTACTGAACTTACCAATAGGAGAGGCATGATTGACCTTAACAAGAGCTATTTCGTGAGCAGCAATTATTGTTCAAGACAGAATGAGGTGTAAAAGACACAAACCTGATCACTTTAAATCTCTGCTGTAAAACCTTTAACATCTACCCATTTCCTGGAGAATAAATCATAACAATCTATCCTCGCATTCAATGAATATTTTCACAGACCCTACTTTCCAATGGATCCCAACTATTTTTCTCATTATTATTGGCTTATAATGATTAGTTGTACAATATAAATTAAAATGTGTTAAGAGATTTGTGAATTAAGAACATTTCCTGTGGTCACAGTTTATCTTTATATTACCTTAGCAATGTTTTTCAAAGATCAGGTATTTTTAATTTTGAGGAAGAACAATTTATTATTTTCTTTCTTTTATAGTTTGAGATTCTTGTGTCCTACCTACGAAATCTTTGCCTCATCCAATGTAACAAAAATATTTCTACTACAATTCCCTCTAGAAGTTTTGTAGTTTTTGAGTTTGCGTTTGAATATTATAGATTTCCAGTTAGTGTTTGATGCAAGAGAAGGGTGGAGTTTCTTTACTCTTTTCTTGAATATAAACGTCCAGTTTTTCCTGAATGATTTTTTTTGACAATATAGTCTTACTTTTAAAAATTATGTTGACATTCTTGTTGAGAATCAATTGATTATATATGTGTTTCTATTTCTGTATTTCTTATTCTGTTCCATTGAAATGTTTATTTTTTGTTATGCCAGTATCATACTGCATTTATTATTGCACTACTTGAACTTTAGAGGGTAGTTTTCAAATCAGGTTACAAGAAATACAAATTTCTTCTTTTTAAAAAAACATCTTGGCAAGTTCTACGTCCTTTGCTTTTCAATACTCATTTTAGAACAACATGAAAATTTTTACAAGGAAGCCTGCTAGGATTTTAATTTGGATTGGGTTGATTCTATAGATCAGTTTCAGGGGAATTAACATCTGAACATTACTGAGATTTTAGATACATGAACATGATATATGTCTCTATTCGTTTTAGTCTTCTTTAATTAGTGACTGCAAAGTTTTGTAGGAATCTTGCACATATTTTGTTAGATTTATCCCTATTATTTCATTTTTTAATTATAAATGACACTTTTACTTCCATTTTCTAATTTTGAATTATTATTTAGAAATACATTTTGTTGTTTATTTAACAACAAACATTGCTTAATATATATATTAGTATCAGTAGATTCATTGATGTATTCTTTGGGATGTACATAGATGATCATTTTGTGTTCAAATAAACATTTATTATGTCTTCTTTTACAATTTGTGGTCCTTTTTGTCTTCTTCCCCTACCTTATTGCTCTTTCTTGAACTTCTAAGACAATAACAAATACAAGTCGGCAGGGAAGACATTTTTGCTATGCTCTAAATATTTTTGAAGGATATTTTTGCTGGGCATGGGATTCTTGGTTATTTGTCTTCTGTACTTCAAAATTCCCTACCCATTATAAATTATACGCAATCAAGATGTTGCTTTTTGTCAATGAAATATGAGTATAGCTAAAGGTTTTAAAGCCAATGAGCATCCACAGTTTCCTTTTTCCTTTCTCTATTTTCTTTTAGAAGTGTACTATAATATTAAACTTGGTTTCTCTGTGTATATTGTGACCCACCCAGGTCTCTTATCTAATGTGTTGTTATTATTTTATCAGGCTTGGAGTTCCCTGGATGTGGTTTGTTTTGTTTCATGATTTTGAAAAACTTACCCATTGTGCCTTCAAATATTTGTTTTGCACTGCTCTTTTTTCTCCTTGTTGAACTTCAATTACACATATGTTAGACTATTGATTTTTGTCCTATAACTCTTTGACTCATTGTTATAGTGCTTATTAAACAATTTTACTATTTATGCTATCAGCTGGATAATTTTTATTCAACTATCTTCAACTTCAATGATTCTTTTCTCAGCAATGTAGAGCCTACTGATGAGTCCAATAAAGTAAATCTTCATCTTTGATATGCTTTTTTTTCCTTTATGGTATTTCTATTAGATTTATTAATTGTTTTCATCTCTCTCTGGTGAAATTTTTTAACTGGTTTTTCTTCTTTCCCACTTTACACACATGGTATATGTTTTAAGGAAATTCACTTGAAAACACATTCGTATAATCTTTGTTTTTATAAAGATATTGTTTGTTTTTGTGCTTGGGGTAATTAATTTCTCTGCATAAACAGAGTTGACAATTATTTTTCCTCAGTACTCCAGTGTTGAATTCCCTTTATTGTAAGTTCCATCATTTCTATTGGGAAGAAGCTGTCTTCAAATTGTTATTTTCATTGGTCTGGTAGCTTATTACTTCTCTACGACCAGTTGTAATTTTTTTTACGTTATGTAAAAACATATGAAATATTATGAAGTTTCACTGCATTTATGTATTGATATCTTTAAAATTATTCTATTTGAGTTTAATTTCCTGAATCTGGGGATTGATGATTTCAACAATTCTGAAAAATTCCTAGCCATTACCTCTGCAAAAAATACTTCTTGAAATACAACGATCTTCTTAAATCTGTGGTAAAATCTTCTTCATCTGTTTTAGGAAAAGTCCAGTTATTATCCTATCATACAATGCTCCTGTTCAATTTTTTCTATTCTTATCCTTCAGAACCGAGGTTAGATATATATTAGTCCTTAACCTCTCACAATTTACACAAATTTTTCTTTTTACTCTACCTTGCATATATTTACTACAGCTCTACTTATTCACTGATTCTACTCTCTAAATTTTAATTATAGTTAGATTATTATATATTTTACCTTTTATGTTATTGTTTTTTTCCAAATCTATCTGATAAATTTTGATTTTTTAACTCTTACATTATTTTTTAAATGTCACCTTTCATTTCTCTAGACATAGTATACTTACTTATTTTGCATTTGATATTTGTTGATTTACAATTTCGCTGGTACTGACAGTTTGGATTCTGTAAAAATTCCAATGTGGTAAATAACTGCATACTGCTGGTGCTTATATTGCCACTTCTGCATCTATGGTTTCTTTTACCACTAGTTTAATTATTCTTTATTGGTAGATTTTTATCTACCAATTTTATCTACCATTTATCACTAGAATTCTTGGAGTCTCCTTTGGTGGTCACTAGGGTCGTTCAGTATTTTCTGTGCATTTTACTTTCCCCACCCACTAAAAGTTAGGCACCTTTAAGTGGTTGCTTTATTTTTTGTTTCCCCTGACAGAATACTCTGTCAGCTGAGTGACCATGGCCCACCCAGTGGCTGCTTTTTGTAAATGAAATATGAAGATATGAGAAGACTTTACAGCCAATATGGACTCACCATGTCTTCTTTTGTCTCTATCATCAAAACCATCCAGACAGCTGATGGTCAATAGCTTGAGTTTCAGTGTGAAGACAGTACAGCAAGATCCCAGCTTAGCTATGATGAATCTGTGTCATGAACAACAACAAAAACACTGTTGTTTTAAGTCACTGAGATTTGGTGGAGGGAAATGTTTTTATCCTGGAGTTGCTTAACCTCTCCTTTCTGGTATCTTTTAAGTTAATATGATTTCTGTAGAGATATATGAGTACCTCTGCTGGGTACCGATGGACTCTTTCCATTGAAATATTAGCTTATGGTTTTCAGGCAAAAAAAAAAAGTGAGTGTGAATTGCACTACCAAATCCAAGTTAGTGTAAAATTATACTTAGAAATTATCAGCATGAACTTTTTTTGGTTTATATACAAGCTCATCATCTTTTATAATATGGATGGGTTTTATAAATTTCAACCACTGTGAGTATTTCTCTGTAAGCACTCAAGCAGTATTGTGAGGTCTTTATCCAATCTATCTGCTTTTTTCTGGGCTCCAGACCTTTTTGATATTCCTGAAGATATTCTACACTAAAACCCTGGCTCCAGTTCACTGGGATTGGCACATACTATAAGGAAAACATCAGTTTAAGATCTCATATACCTTTTAACTTGTCCTTTGTGAAATTTATGTCTCATGGCATCTCCTTATTTTTCAACCAATTCAGATTTTGTGTTTTGTTCAGAATTTTAATAATGATGTGCAGGGAAGAGTTTTTCTGAGTAATTTTATCCATATGTTGCAAGAAAACTTTCAATAGTGATTCCCACGGATTCGTCATTTTATGCTGCATTTCCCTTAAGTCATCAGCTCCATGATGGAGATGATGACATATGTAATAAATTGGCCAAGTTTATCTAAAATATAAACAAACATAGCCACAGTGCCCTCAGGTATATGCCTTATAGAAGAAAAGTAATTTTGATTTTTTAATTTATTTTTTGAAAGAATAGTTTCTTTTTAATTATTTTTTGAATAATACTTTTTCCTGATATATTTTTGATTGGATTAATATTTTATTTATTTATTTAATATTTTACCTTTCTTTGAATCTATGGGTTGAATATGTTACATCATTGTCTTAATAATAGAAAAGCATTTTATTTATTAAGAAAAATATCAGAAAGAATAAATGCCAATATCATTATTTTCAGGTTTTGTTAATGAAATTGACAATAAATGAATAAAATGAGGTGTTGCCTTGTAATTTTATTCTGTAGATGTGTCTTAAATTTGAAAGCACAGGTTAATGGGTATCAGTAATTATGTCAAAACTTGTCACTGAATTGTTTTCAAAAAAAACACAGTTTAAAAATAATGTCCTCAACCATAGCATATCCTATTATCCAGGACAATGCCATTAAATTGCTAAGTTGTCTCAGTCTGCTAGAACAGCTCATCTGCTAGGAAATGCATTTTTTATGCACTTTGGAATTTCAATACTCTCAAAAAAATGTCACTTTCTGGATGATGGAAAATTTTCCTCTTAGTTTTTACGTTTTGCCTTGCTAGTTTTCATATTACTTATTTATTGAGGGCAAAACAGTGATTGTTCCTTTTTTTCTACCTTGACATTGAAATACTGACTAAAGGAAGAGTAGCAGCACATTTTAGCAGGGGATAGAAAATCAAACCTATTTAGGATGACAAGCGGTCACTGGTGTAACATCAATTGATTCTGTGCATTAAAGACTTACACTAGAGACAGGGCTTTAAAACTGTCTTCATGGGCTCTGTTTTCCATCAAATTCCATCAGATGTGCTCTTACTTTTAACACACATGTAGATGGCATGTATTTAGAGACAGTTTTTGATAAGAATTTTGGCTATT
This sequence comes from Tamandua tetradactyla, assembly GCF_023851605.1. Classification (NCBI taxonomy): domain Eukaryota; kingdom Metazoa; phylum Chordata; class Mammalia; order Pilosa; family Myrmecophagidae; genus Tamandua; species Tamandua tetradactyla. The sequence continues at coordinate 93,205,464 of NC_135332.1, forward strand.
ATAAGCTATTATATGGTCTACAAATCTATTGGTCGGTTTTTATTTGGGGGCTATATTTTATTGCAGTTAGAAAAATGAACATGTATCATATTCCTGAGTAAAATCTCCATCAGAAAGCTATTTTATCTTTTAGATAATAGAGAATAAAATTTACGACTGATTGTCTAGATAAGGATGTGGATTTCAGTTATGTTCTGCTGCGAATTAACTGTTGCACCATATGCCTTAACCAGTATTAAAAATTGGAATTCTCATTAACGACATCATAAAGTAACTGGGACACCTAACAAGGAGTTGTCAACAGAGGGTGGCCTTCTCACTTCCAGGTGGGTTTCAGCCAAGCTGCACCCTCGAGAGCAAGACCAAAGTTCTCTGTAGTTTATAAAACCAGCTTTGTTTAAAAGCAGTGAAAGAGGCCTACAGCCACAAATGCTTATTTTCAGTATTATGGTGAGAAATTTTAAAATTTTGTTCGCTTGAACCAAATGCTTACTTCAGCCATAAGTATGAAAATAGCTACTTCCAGCATTGCTATATATATATGTGTGTGTGTGTATACTTATTTATATCTATTATATAATTTATATATGTATAAATACCTATTATGTCATTTATATATAGATATAAATATGTATATACACACACACATATATATACCTATGCATATATAAATATATATATATATATATATTAACTTGAAATGCGCACAAAAGTCACAATGGAATCACCTCATTTATTTAACAAAGAGGTTTGGAATGCATTCTATGCACTGGTTATAGAAGCAGGGTAGCTGGAGAAAACAATTAACTTGCAAACATACATACGAAAAGGACAATTCCAGGTAGTATTAATTTTATGAAGAAAATGAGATGGGGGGTGATGTGAAAGTGGAGAGTAGGAGGACAGGCAAAACCAAGGTTAAGTAGTGAGAGCCAAGTTGCTCATGGTCAAGGGAAGAACATTATAAAATGGCAAGGAAAAGTGTTTGAGGAATTACACTGACTCTCACGGGACTGCACTATCTGCTGAGAAGTCCTAGAAACAGTGATATCCCAAAAGTAATGAACATACGCAATGTCTGTATCATGGTTTCTAAACTACATTCTCTAGTGAAATTAAACAGAGTTCCTTGAAGAAATGGCTGATGTTAGAGCTGGGGCCAGGAAAATACAAGATGAGCCTAGTGCATCCTTTACTGTTAGAAAGCAAGATAACACGTAATTTAAAAAGAGAGAGAGAGAGAGATGGGGGTTATGTCACAGGTACACAGAAATCAGTCTTGAAGAACTCCCAATGCCAAAGTTGGAAATATTTGAGTTAAGGCAATAAATCAGTATAAACTTGGAATATAACTCAAAGTATAAAATAAACACTTTAATATAAATAATAAGTAATACATAAATATATTATTAAAAATAAATGAGACAATAAATGGGATGAAAAGAAAAATCTTCCTTGCAAAAGAATCCAAAGAAGATGGGTAGATAACCCTCTTCCAGGAAGTACAGCTTAATCCAGCTCCTCTTGTGTGTAGGCTGGACTTAGAGACTCACGGCCAGTGAATAGAGGCATGATTGATGAACCTGGCAGCCACCACCTTAACCACGTGATCAAGGCTAACATCACCCATGATAAATTGTGTTAACAATCAGCCATCCCCTGAAATAATGCAATAATGCAAATCCATAATCCCATTCTAATCATGAGAACACACCAGACAAATCCAAATGACCATATACCTGACCAGTACTGATCAAAGCTCTCAAGGTCATGGGAAGCAAGGGAAGGGTAAAAACTGCCATGGATCAGAGAATGAGGAGACCTGATCATTAAATACAATGTGGTGTCCTGGACTGAAATCTTGAAAGTCAAAAGGCATTAATGACAAAAGGGTGACATCTCAATAAAGTTAGTGTTCAATTAGAAATAATGTACCAGTGTGAATTTCTTACATGATTATCTAATGTTAATTTTAGCGGGAATCAGGTGCAGATTATAGGGAGATCCTCTGGACTGTCTTGAAACTTTGTGTAAAGCTAAAGTTATTCCAAAATAAAAAGCATTAATTAAAACAATGAAAAAATATTTTGCAAAGGAGTTAGATTTTCCTTTAGAGAAGATGAAATAACAGGGACAAGATTTACCATTCTGCTTGAGACAACTAAAGTAGAGGAAGGAAATGTCTTCAGGACATTGAGCATGAAATAGAGCCAGGTTGGTGATCCCAGGGAGGAAAGAGAATAAGCTAAGCCTCCAGTGTGTTGCTTGGCGAGTTCCCAGGCCTTAGCACCCACACAGACAAGCCTGCAGTCCTCATCAGTTGAGGAGACCTTACTGTGGGTCTGGGGAGGACGAGAATGCTAGAGTTCACATAACACAGCAGAGAACTACACAGAGAGAGCTCTAAACTATGCTGTGTTTGCCATTAGTCTTACAGACAAAGTGTTCATCATTACATGCATGTGAAAGAATACCTCAAGGTCAGGGAAAGAAAGACTCAAATGACAAGAGAGAACACTGGTCTGATTCACACAGCATGGACACAGTAGGTGTTCCCATCAGTAAGAAGACAATAACCTGATAATTCATGGGCATGGAAGAGAACATTCAGAAAGTTATGGCCTCAGTAATGGGACAAACTTAGCCTTATATCGATGCCAATCTCACCTAAATAAGCATCAAACAAATGAACAATAACAAAAATGTAAATTTAAAAAAAGACCAATGTCAAAAATGTAAAATTGTTTGCAAGGAATTTCACTGCCCCCCCCCATGGAGAAACATAAGATAATTTCTGGAAATACAAAAAGAAGTGCAAATCTTAATGAGATAAAATTTTCTGTGACTGATATTTTTCAGTGATTTCCAAGGAGTAAAGAAACAGGAAAATGATACCCAAGAAATGAAAAATAAAATTATCCAGGCAAAACTAACCTCACAATGATACAGATAATGGAATCAGTAGTAAAAGTATATTAGAAAGTATTACACTACATAAGAAACAAAAATAGATAAGCAAAAAGTAAAAACAAAAATTAAAATAAAATAAATAAAAATTAAAAATAAAATATAAAATATAGGAGGCTGCAATGGTAGCTCAGTGGAAGAATTCTTGCCTGCCATGCCAGAGACCTGGGTTTGATTACTGGTACCTGCCCATGTGAAATAAATAAGTAAATAAATAAATAAAATTAAAAAATATCTGGTTATACCAACAGATGCAAAAAAGCATTTGACAAAATCACCATCCATTTATGATTTAACAAAAAAAAAGAGAAAAGAAAAGAAACGTTTCACACTCTAGCATACCAGAAATAGAGGTGAACTTCCTCAAAATGTAGAGGGCAGCTACAAAATCCCTACAGCCAACACCACACTTAATGGGGAAATTCAACTGCCTCCCCTAAGATTTGGAGCACGGCAAGGATGTTTTCTCTCATCACTGCTATTCAACATTGTACTGAAAGATTTATCTTGTATAATAAGAAAACAGAAATAAATGCCACTCAATTGAAAAGAAAAAATTGAAGCTCTTTTTATTCCAGACATGAGTGTTTATTTTGAAAAACCTGCATAATATACAGAAGAAGTTTCTAGAACAAATAAATGCATTCATCAAATTTACAGGATGCAAAGTCAAAATGCAGTGATAATTTGAATTTTTATATACTAGTGTTTTAGTTTGTTAAGCTGCAGAATGCAATATACCAGAAATGGAATGGCTTTTAAAAAGGGAATTTTATTTAATTGAGGCACCAACAAGAGGTCACCTTCACTCTAGAAAGGCAGATGCCATCCGGAACAACTGTGTCAGCTGAGAAGGCATGTGTCTGGAGTCAGTTGTGTTCCTGCTCCGGGTTCCATTGATTCCAGCTTCTGATGCCAGTGGTTTCCTCTCTAGTTGTCTGCAGACATTCGCTTTGCTCCTCCAGGACACAACTCTGGGTTCTGGCCAGCTTAATATCTCATGGGAAGGCACATGGTGACATCTGCTGGACCCTGCGTTTCCAAATGTCTGGGTCTTGAGTTGGCTCTGTCGGCTCTGAAGCAACTCTTCTCCAAGCATTTGCACCGGCTTTTCCAACTATCTGTGTCTGCATCTACATCTGCTCTGAGCTTTCTACAAAATGTTTCAAGGCATCACCAATTGCCTTGACCTAATGGAGAGTCATATGGCCCTACGATAAATAATCGCAGAATAGGCAGCCTTTTCAAGTGTGCATGGGGCATTAGCTGTAGCTGATTAAATGGACAGGTATAACTTGCAGTAAATATCAAAGGACTGAATTTTGTAGATTATGTTCTCTGAACACAACATAATTAAATAAGAAATAATACCCTGATATTAGAAATTTTCCAAATATTCAGAAATTAAACACATTTTTAAATGAATCATGGGTCAAAGAGGAACACACAAGGGAAATTATAAATTAAGATAACAGTAAGATATTGAAGATATTGAAATTTGTGAGATGCAGCTTAAACTGTGTTTGAGGGAAATGTATAGACTTTAAAATTTTGTATTAGCAAAGAAAGATTTTGATCAAGAATCTCAGCTTTCACTTTAAATAGATATACAAAATAAGATCTAATTAGATTCAGTGCAAGTTGAAGAAATTAAATAATAGATATAAGAACTGAAATTCATGATGAATAATATAGAATAAAAGAGGATCAATAAAGGCAAGATCGGGTTCTTTGATAAGATGAATAAAACAATGGCTTTATAATTATTGTTATTATATTTTATTGTTGCTATTAATCTGTAGCTAGAGTAGTAAAGGGAAAAAAGAAAAAATTGCAAATTACCAATTTCAAGAATGACATATGGCATATCACTATTTATACAAGAGCTATGAAAATCTAATAAGAGAATAATATAAATGACATTATGGCAAAAATTTGACATAAATTTAAATTAATAAATAATTGCCCCTGTGAAACTTATCCCCCCCAAAAAATAAGTGAAATGAAAATCTTTATTGACCAATACAACTTCTAAAACTAATAAAAGATGAAACAGAAAAACTAGCACTGTATTTCTTAAAAATATGGAAATTGTGATTAAAAATACCTTTTTTGCACCTGTACACAACAAAATCCCTAGTCCATTATGCTTCAGTGGCCAAGTCTGTTAAATACATAATGAAGTAGTTATAAAGATCTTACCCATACTTTTTCAGTAAAGGGAGTTGGAGAAATGGAAAATAATCCCATGTTGTTTTATGAAGCTAGCATAGCCTTGAATCTCACACCTATCAAGGACAATACCAGAATGGAAAATTACTAACCATTAGCACTTATGAGCATGAATGCTGAAATTGTCATTAAAATATTGGCAGATGTAACCCAACAATACAAAAAAAATAGCACACTATGACCAAATGGATTTTTTCTAAAAAATATGAGGTTGCTTTCATATTAAGGAATCAAACAATATAATTCATTTCATAAGCTATCATCCAGAAAATGAAAAGGTAAAACCATGTCAGTGAAAAATGTACATGTACATGTCTGTGTGTGCGTATCTGTGAGAGTGTGCATGGGTGTTTTACCAAGTTTAAGACAAATTGTTTAGGTTTGGAGAGTTGAGTAGGGTAAAAGGGGGAGGAGAGTTTTTGAAACAAGATAGATTTTACTGGTTACTCACAGTAACGAGAGAAGTACAGGGCCTGGCACATGGGGCCTGTGGGAGCAAAGTCCCATTCAGGGCAACCACAAATAGATAGAGAGAAAACAGGAGGAAACTCTGGGCTGCAGCCTTATTTGGCGTCTCGGATGGGGCATTGTCCATTGGGCACTCAAGCATGAGATGCTGGTCAATAGGAGTTGGTACCTGGAAAACCACTCAGAGTATTGTACCTCATGGAAGCAGCCAGTCTCTGAGCCACAATTTTCGGGCTGATGTAACGGTAAAATATCAAAATGGTATTTTTTAATTTGACAATAGTAATAGAATGTATGTGTGCATTTGGGCATCAATGTGTAAAGGGAATGTATCCAGAATAATAGAAATCATTAACTAAAAGACATATAACGCAATTAAAATTTTGCAAAGGTCTAACCAGGAGCTTCAAACATATCACTGAAGATGTACAAAACCTAAATAAATTTGGGAAAAGATGGTCAAATTCATTATAACACAGATAAATGTAAATTGAACATCCTATGCTACCATGTCACATAATAGAATAAGTAAAATGAAAGAGATTGAATTTACTAAGTGTTGTCAAGTATGTGGAGCAACTAAGCTCTAAAACATTGCTGCCTGGAGGGTACAATGGTCTAACCATTCTTAAGAGAAATGGAAGCAAATGTTCCAAAAAAGACTGTTCTGGTTTGCTAGCTGTGGGAATACAATATAACAGAAATGGAATGTCTTTTTAAAACGGGTAATTTAGTAAGTTACAAGGTAACAGTTCTAAGGCCAAGAAAATGTCCCAATTAAAACAAGTCTATAGAAATGTCCAATCTAAGGCATGTAAGGAAAGATAACTTTGTTCAAGCAGGCCAATGATACTCAGCGTTGCTCTCTCAGCTGGAAGGGTACATGGTGAACATGGTGGCATCTGCTGGTTTTCTCTCCAGGCCTCTTGTTTCATGAAGGTCCCTAGGAGACGTTTTCCTTTTTCATCTCTGAAGGTCACTGGCTGGTGGACTCCGTGGCTCTCTCGTCCTTCTGTCATGTTTCCATGGCTCTCTCTTGGTTCTCAAAAGCTCGTTGACTGGTGGACACTCTGCTTCGTGGTTCTGTTGCATTCTCTCCAAAAAATGTCTTCTCTTTTACAAGATCCCAGTAAACTAATCAAGACCCACCTGGAATGGGTGGAGCAAATTTAATATCCACAATTGATTGAGTCGTATCTCCATGGAGATAATCTAAAATTTCCAACATACGGTACTAATAAGGATTAGAAGAAACAGCTGCCTTTACCAAATGGGATTAGGATTAAAACATAGCTTTTCTAGGGTACATACATCTTTTTCAAACCAGCACAGACTCGTACCATGTTCATAGCAACTTTGTATATAACAGTCAAAACTGAAAATCATCAAAATTACCCATTAACAGGTGGCTGGGTAATCAAATTGTGTGATATTCAAACAGTGGGTTACCACACAGCAATATTAACAATGAATGACTGATCCACAGAAAAACATAGTTGAGTCTCAAAACCACCTATCTGATCTCAAAATACCATGCAGAAAAGTGCACAGACTGCATGATTTCTTTTATTTTCTGTTCTAGAAAAAAGTAAACTATGATGATAAAAATCAGAATAGCGTTTTGCAGGGTTGCTGAGAGAAGTAATTGGAAGAGACATGGCAGAGTTTTCTAGAGTTATGGAAAAGGTATATGTCTTGCTGAGTGGAGTAGTTACATGTCCATATATACATTTGTTAGAACCCACTGAACTTTGCCCTTCAAATCTGAGCATTTTACTTTATGTAAATTAAAGACTCAATAAATAAACTTTTATTCAACATTTATTTGATGCTTTAGCAAGCGTTTGTTTGTTGTGTATTTTTTAATTAAAAATTAATAAAAACAAACAAAATAAAAAACACAGTGAGACCAGAATAAGAATGAGGGCCTTTAATCCTGTATAGCTTAATGTAATGCCCAGACACATCCTAGAGTATATTAAGCAGGTTATCAAAAAGTACTGGCAAAGTCCCTTAAGGGATGGGAGAAAAAATATGGAACTATTAAACTTTAACACCAGGGAAACCCCTGATACTGTGTCAAATATTAGGGACACCCAAATCAATAGGCCAAGCCCTTGATCTTGAGGCTTACTCCTGTGAAGCTTATGTAGGTAGCAGAGAAGCTTAGCCTATTTATAAGTATGCCTAAGAATTACTTCTGGAGGACTTCTTCCGTTACTCAGAAGTGGCCTCACTCTCTCTAAGCCCAACTCTGCAAATGAAATCATTGACCTTCTTGCTACCTGGGACATGACATCCAAGGGTGAAAGTCTGTGGCGACATGGGAGATGACTCCCAGGGATGGGTGTGGCCCTTGCACTGTGGGATCAACAATTCCATCTTGACCAAAAGGGGAAAAAGAAGTATAACTAATAAAGTATCAATGGCAGAGAGAGTTCAAATAGAGTCAAGAGGCTACTCAGGAGATCACTCTTATGCAAGCTTCAGTTAGACATTGCTACCTATCATAAACTGCCGAACCCCAACCAAAACCATCCCAGCCAATTCTAAAGAACACCTAGGGTAATATGTAAGATTCCACAAGGGTTCCATGCACTAGAGTAACTTTCCAGAAACCTACACCCTCCAGATAGGTCCCCGGACCAGATAAGTCCTGAGACCTAGAGGGCCCAGCCTCTCCAGAACATCAGCAAGTTCCATCTCCTTGACCCATATTATTGACAGCTCCTTCCAACATGAAAAAGTTAGAATGGCCCTAACCCATATACCTTTAAAGAGTGGGAGAGAAAGATCAAAGGTGATGGTGGAATTATACAGAGTAGGTAGGGTTTAACAAGCAAGTATGATTGCTGAATCATTAAATTGATTTTTTTCTTTTTGGTCTCCAGTATATTAGGGCAACTAGAAGTAAAAATCTAAACCTTTGAAATTGTAATCCACGTCAAGCTCTGAAATATATTCTATAACTAATTGTTGGCTGTGCTTTGAAATGTATTGTGTTTTTGTATATATATTAATTGACACAAAAAGGAAAAAAACAGTCAATTGTGATGACACACATCACAATCCTAGCCTGTTATATTCTGGAGCAGCTAGAAGGAAAAATCTGAGAGGATGGTAATGTAGCCCCTGACAAACTCTGGGCTCTACCCTGTAACTACTTGTTGAAGAATGCCTTGAAAATTATTGCTTTTTTCTTTCTTTGCCTTGTATTTATGTCATACTATACAATACAAAAGTAAAAAAAACAAAACCCACTGAACTTTGCCCTTCAAATATGAGCATTTTACTTTATGTAAATTAAAGACTCAATATAAACTTTTATTAAAAGTTTATTTATTTTCAAGGTTTATTTGATGCTTTAGCAAGATTAATCTGATTTTATAAGTGCATATATGTAGCAAAGTATATATTACTCACTATACAATATAACAGAGAATGTTAATTTCAATATCATCATTATTTCTTGTCAAAGAAGGGAAAGTATAAATTTTAGAGTGTGATTAAAGCATTGAAGGAGACTTTGAACTGTAAAATTGTTCAGAACTTGCCAATAGGATGTTAGTCTAATACCGAAAAAATGATATTTAAGATTTGTTACTAAAAGTCATAAGAAAGAAGCTGAAATTCAACAATTTAGCAAAGGAAACAACAGGATTCACATCTTCTCAAGATTCCAAGTGACTGCTTTCTTTGGAGCACCGGTACATTTCCTGTCTTGCACATTTCATAGAAGTGAAAATAAACAATTCCACAGAATTGAGACTGTCATAAATGTAGTTCATCCAAGGTGGTAAAAAAACAGTTTGCTTCAAACATTTCTAGAAGAATGTTCCTTGACAGCTGAAATTAAAAATTGATTGCAGATTTAGGATCAAACATATGCCCTTTTTCCCCAGGACAATCTTGGTTGATGCCTATAGTCCTGACACATGAATAGCAGCTCCTCCCCTTCACCTCACAGGATGATCAATCACAGGCTGCCTGCTCCACAGTGGACCTTAAGATGACATATCTGGGTGATTCCTTCTGTTGGTCAGTAAATGATTCTCCTGCCCTTGGAAGGACTGCAGAGAGGCAAGCAGGCATACAAGGCTGGCTGATGTTTTAATGATACAAAGTTGGAGTTCTATAATCTAAGAATTTGCATGAAATCTATTCATTTCCTACACATGTAGTCTCATGGTTCATATATCACAAAGAGAATTAAAAAACTTAATTATGAAGTTGGGGTGCCTCACTTAATTGTGAATTTCCTTGCTCAGAATAACGAGCCCATATACCAATATTGAATACATCACACATAGATTTCAAGATATAAATCCCAAATATTAATTCAAAGCACAACCATTTTTTCATGAATGTGCGATTTCAATTGTTTTGACCATACATCTAAAGATAAATTTGAGTCTTAAAATAATTAAGGGGACAGGGAGGAGAAAATAAACTGGAATTTGGTTCCATAGAATGACTGGCCTGAATTGACCCTCTCAGAAAGTAAGCAGATACAATGCCTGGAGAAAAATGCCTTAGAGGTAGCCAGGGTATGCATTTTCTTACATCAGTTACACTGATAATCTTGCTTTTTAGCTCACTCATCGTGCACTTTCTTATTTCCACACATTGACTTCTCTAGTTTCTCTGATTAGTGTCAGTCTTTGCTTCTCTGCATTTCCAAAATCTACTTATCACTTAGTGAAAACATTAACTTCTCTGAGTGGCTTTCCTGGCATTCTACAGGAAGGAAAATTCACATGTCCCTGAATTCCTACAGCGATTTGACTTTATTGCTTCAATGTTGTTTATTATTCTCCGCCTTGCTGCTCACATAGGAGTTTTCTCCTCTTCTGGATTACAAGCTCATTTGTGTCTGAGTGCCTTTCAAAGTGGTGTTTGTCAAAGTGGTGCCCACAGAGCTTGAGGTCCTAAGAAACTTCTTATAAGAATATTAAGTCTTATTTCTCTGTTCTCTGTTGACGTTTGCACTGATGGTGTGTTAAACTTCTGGTACCTTCTCATGACTCAAAGCAGTGGCACAAAAGTGTTTCAGTAGTTATTGTGTTCTTCTTTGTCACACTTTACAGCCATAATAAGAATTTTAGTTTAACTAAGGATGTCCTTACTGAAGCAAAAAATTAACTGTGTTACATCTCTACCCCTGAGTACATATCTGTTTAATATTCCATGTGATGAAATGGAGAGCATGTGACACTTCTCCAGCATACTAAGGGAAGCCCTTGAAAGATATTGTTGTGGACTGAACATTTTTTTATGGAACTCCATTATTACATGAAAGGACAACTGAAAAAGCAAAGAATATTGATCCAGGATTGGGGACTTGGCAGGCATTTTCTCAAAAATGAATGAAGTCAACTAGTAGCCTCAGTAAATACAAATGGCTGTGTTCATTGTCAGGATAAAATAATCAGTTTTCAAATGAACTTAGATATGGGGAAATGCATGTCTATTTCATCTACTTTACCCGAAGAAATAAATCACAACAGATAGAATGCAGAACCAAATAGGAGAACTCTCTTCTACTAAGCCAGACATTAAAGAGCTTTGCCAAAAATATATCATAGTGACACTCTTTTCATTTGTATGAACATAGTTATTCTTATAAGAATATATTTGTGCTAATATATGGCTTGAGAATGGGTTAACTGCTATATTAAAATGAATTAATAAATATCACTTAAATATCTCATTTTAATTTATAATACAGTAAATATCAAAAGATATAAACCATGGACTCAGAGGATCTTAGAGCTCTCAGTAATTGGTATGGGTGCAAAGTAGCCCTGAGATGGGTAGAATTGTGCCTGATGATGGACTTTGCTCCATAGCTGCTGTCCCTGTGATGAGGGGTGTAGGGAATTGAATTATGTACCCCATTTACACATGTTCATGGTCTTGGTCTGCATTCCTGTGGGTATGAATCCATTGCAAATTGGACCTCTTAAGGCATTATTTTAGTTAAAGTGTGGCCCATCTGAATGAAAGGGGCCTTAATCCAGATTTCTGAGGTCCTGTATGAGCAGAGTAAATTTACACATAGTTAGAGAAGGCGACTGGGAGAGGCTGAAAGTAAGCAGGAAGCCAGAAGAGAGGGAAGGACACTGCCATGTGATGGGGAAGCCAAGGAGGCAAGTCTTCTAGCGCCTGAAACTGTGAACCAACAAATTCCGGTTCTGAAGCCAGTCCATTGGGTGGTATTTCTTTTGACAGCCTGGGAAACTAAGACAATGGGGAAATGAAGTCTACTTCTGTTTTAGCAAAGTTGATAGAATTCAAAATAAACCGTGTCAGACTGAAAGTCAAAGATGCAATTATTTTTCCTACCATGCAATTATTGAGTGTCTACATAACTTTCCTGGACTTTGTGCTGCTTCTTGTAGCTGCAGTTCACTCTTTTTTATGTTGTGAACTTCATTGAACAGCAATCGCATGCTTAATGGTTCTTCCATGCACATATCTTTTTTCCTCTTCAGATTTTTTTATATAAAAATGCTTTGATGAGCAAACCTTCTGATATGACTTTTTGGTGCACATGTGCGAGAGTATGTTTTAATGTGTGTATAACTAGCATTATAATTGCTGGAACTTTGGATACAGCCATCTTCATCTTGAATAAATGATGCCAGACTATTTTTCATAGTGACTTTTTACTTAATGTTTCTGCTGGCACGTTAAAGTGAACTATTCTCTGGTTTTTCTAATAAGAAGACAAATCCATGGAACTGCACTACACAAATGTGAACCCTAAGTTAAACCATAAACTATAGTTAATAGTACAATTATAAAAATGGGCTTTCGTCAATTATAAAATTTGTTCCACATCAATGCAAGTTGTTAGTAATAGGGTGGTATATGGGAATCCTGTATATTGTGCATGATTGTTCTGTGAACTCATAACTTCCCCAATAAAGAAAAAAAAAAACCTCCTAGGCATTAAAATTAATTCCAAAGGTGGCAGTTACCAATTTGTTCCAAATCTTTTGAAAAATTTTTTTATTCATAGGGTCTAATGAATTGTTTCTAAATCTTCCTCATGTGGTGTCTTATGGTATTGAGTTTAATTTCTGACCCATAGGCTTTGTTGAACAAATTGCTTTTCAATAATTTTTAGATGTTTGTGTAAAGGAAAATGATATCAATTTGTTAATGGTAGCTGTTAAACTGCTGTTGGCTTTTGAGATGAGGCTCAGATGACAAATGTTATTTCTTTGAGACAATTATGTCCTTCCAAGAAAGCCTTTCAGATTTCTTAAGAGTCAAAGACAGATTACTTAGAGGACCTGATATACTTTTCTTTTGTTCTTTGATTTTAAATTGCTGTTTAGGAAGATGTTTAATTTACACATTTCATGGTAAATGACATGTAAATAAGATAGCATAAAGTGTTATTAAATCTCCATGAATAGCAATACGCATATACATTTCTCTGTATGATGAGCTGCATAACCTGTAATTACTTTGTAATATATATTATACATTTTGAAAGTTTTCCCTCCCTTGTGCATTTATTACCTTATTCGAAACTTGTTGGGCTCTTGTAGGAGTATGGGCTAGCTGCAGTACTTTCTTGGGAGAGCAGTGTTTTGGCATGAAACATAAACTAGAGCGAGTGCTTTCAGCAGGAGTTTTGAAGAATAAATGAAAAATATGTGACAGATGGATAAGAGGACGATGGGGCAGAGAGAGAGGAGTCCAGGAAGATGCAACAGCTAATGAAAAGTACCACAGGTATGAAGGGAGGTCTTTATTTTTATAAAATGATCATGATTTCAGATAGCAAAATTGAGGAGAAGAGATTGCAAAGGCAAGGCATTGATAGATCACTATAGACAATGAATTTCATTCTAAGTGATTCTGATTTTATCCTGAAGTTGATCGAGATCCATGAAAAGGCTTGAAGCTGAAGAGTAACACAATTGTATAGGTTATTTTTTTTATTTTTATTTTTTACCAAAAAGAACATGTATGTTGAGCAAATCTAAAGAGGTGAACAGCTGATATTTGAACCCAGGAACTCTGCTTTACCATATTCGTCCTTAAGCACTAGTAATATTTTCTTTAATTCCAAGGAAGAAAAATTTTAAATCCTGTCAAGGCTATACCATTGATAATACAAGCATCAAAAAATCAAGACTTAACTTCCTAAGTTCCTGAAAAAAATCTCAGACTCAAACTGCAGCTCCAAATAATCAATTAATGCATGTGGAAATAAATATTACACAAAGATATTCTATCTCAAAACACATCTCATTTGATTATTATTCTTCAGGTAATTTCAAATTACTTGAGTAGATAAACCGTGTACTAGAATATCAAGTTCTCTCTCTCCCTCTCTCTCCCTCTCAACACACTCTGTCTCTTAATTAGGTCTGTTATGAAGAAATTGAATACAAGACTATTTTCTTCCAAAGTACCCCCCAAATCCCCTGAAACAAGCCCTGTCCAATACTACTTGATAGTAGGATCTTGGAAATTTAATCTACCTTTTTATTGTTTTTCATCTAAAATGATTATCATCTTTGCCATATGTGTATGTATGTGTGCAGGTGTGTGTGTTTGACATTATTTTTAATATAGAAGAATGTGGGTAAATATACAAATTTCTATGTCAATTAAATAAGGCTAATGTTTCATACAAATAGGGAATGGGAAAATACGATCATGAAAATAGGCAGCCAAACTCTGTATGAAAGAATAGTGCAATGATGAGAAACTATCCTTAACATTTATCCAAACATAATTTAAAAGGTCAAACAATGGGAGTAAAACGGCTTCACATGTGATTCTACCAAACATTCCAGAAAGATTTAGTACCAACCCTGCTCAAACTCTTCAAAAAAATTGAAGTGGAGGGAAAACTACCTAATTCATTCTATGAAGCCAACATCACCCTCATACCAAAACCAGGCAAAGATATTACAAAAAAAGAAAACTACAGACCAATCTCTCTAATGAATATAGATGCAAAAATCCTCAACAAAATTCTAGCAAATCGAATCCAGCAACACATTAAAAGAATTATGTATAGGTTATTTTTAAAAGATTATATGTTTTCAGTATCAAAATATATTTTTATAAAGGTAACTTTAAAGCAGGAGATAAGGGATAAAAGTCAATGATTATATATGGGGCACTGTCTTAGTTTGCCAGGGCTGCTATAACAGGTATGATACACTGGTTGGCTGATACAACAGGCATATATTGACACAGTCTTGGAGGATAACTCAATCAAGGTGACAGCAGCATCACACATTTTCTCAAGTCTGTCTTGTGCTGGTGGTGTCTTGCCAGCAATCCTTCTGTCACATGGCTGTTTGTCTTATTTTGTCACTTTCTCCTGTGTCCAAATGTCCTCTGCTTCTATGGACTCCAAAGATATTGAAGAAACACCCAAGTTGATTCAAGATGGCCCCACCTTAACTAAAATGGCACCATCAACATCCTATTCACAAATGGGTTCACATCCACAGGACTGAGTTTAGGACTTGAACTCGTCTCTGTGGGGGACACTATTCCAGTTGACCTGTAGACACCAGGGAAACAGTAGGCCCACAGCTAGGAAATTCTAAGGCAAGCATTACAACAATAAACCAAAACAGCAGTTAAAGGAGGTGGGAAGAATTAGGGAGTATAGGCAGTTGAGAGGTAATTAGAGGAGACTGTAACAAAAGTTCATGGCCCATCAAATGCGGAGAGTTGAACTGATGGCAGGAATCAAACATGAAATTCAGTTTTTTAGCTCCAAAGATGATAGCTTTGGTTGAGATGGAGTATGTGGAAAGAGGGATACGTTTTAGGCGGGCAAAAACCAAGTCTGAGTTCAATTTCCAGGCTTATCCAAAATAATAAATCTGATAGGGTACGTTTATCTGGAGTTCAGGAAAAACTCTGTCCTGGTGATAAAATTTAATAATCAATAATTGATCCTTGGGTGGAGGTGGTGAGACAGCCTGTGGACATGAAACCATTTGTTTAGTGGGGAAAGAGTTCCCAGAAGAAAGGTATAGAAGGAGTAGGAAAAGATAAAAAAAAAAAAAAAAAAAAAAGAAGGAAAACAAAACAAAACAAAACACCAAGAAGCAACAATACTCAAAGGGCAGCAGAAAAGACAACACGTTACACAAAAAGGGAAACTTTTTTGCAAAAAGCCAGTTCATTCCTCACCCTGTACAGTAATAAGTCACAGAATCTTTGCCAGACATTGAAAATCCTCTATCCTCTGGCTGGATCTTCTTTTTCAAGAATGAAGGGAAGTAGGAAAAATAGGAAAGCCAGGGGAGAGGGAAGGAGGGAGGATAAGGAGGAAGGTGTTTGAATTAAGTGGTGAGTGCTGTGAGGACAGGAGGGGCGAGGCAATGTCACCACTGGCTTGGGAAAGACCCTGAAGTCCCGGGGGTCTTAGGAACAGCCGAATGGCTCTTAGGACTCCAGCCTCCAGCACGCCGCCCCTCCTCACCCCTAAGGATCCATCCTAACCCAGGGGGGCGGATTGAAAGGGTAGTTGTGTCACAACGCAAAGCCAGCTCATCCACTGCTGCCCACAGCAGCGGGCGCTCTTCCACAAAGGCGAAATCAGCTCCTGCAGTCCGCCACCACGGGTGCCGCGGGGAGGGGTAGCCCAGGCCTGCCTGCCTCGGGGAGGGTCACCCCTATACCTAGCTCCTGGAAGTCCGCACGCAGAAACTGCTCCCCACGCCCCACTGCTTGGCACAGATGGTATCACCTTGAAGCATTTAGGTTTACAGATGGCCCCGGGCTAATAGAGGGAAAACACACGCCGCGCAGTGAGGCAGCTTTCGGGGTTCACATGGGGGACGTGGCCGCACCGTTCCAGGCTCTGCGGGACAGACCTCTCTCTGCCTGTCCCGGGTCTCTCTTCAGGAGACCGCCCGCACCACCTCCCTCGGTGCCCTTCAGCATTCCAAAATTCCCCCAGATCATGCCAGCAAGGAAGAAAGCCTCTTTGCTCAACTCATTGTTATTCCACTCTTCTTTCCTGATGTGGACCCATTCTATCTGCAAATATTAGATCCCATATCTTCTAGTTTTAAATGTAGACATGTACTGCCAAATCATAACATAAATCCATCAATTTAAGGATGAATTATGTGCATCCATTTTATTGATGCTTTTGAGTATTCGTGCTTTTTTTTGCCAAAATTTCATTTTTTTGACAAGTTACATTAGAAATTAGTTTTAAGAAAATTAAATATTTCCTTTAAAACATTCTATAGGGTGGACAATGGTGGCTCAGTGGCAGAATTCTTGCCTGCCATGCTGGAGACCAGGGTTTGGTTTCCATACCTGCCCATGTAAAACAAAAACAAAAAAACATTGCTATATATAAACTTTTATGAGGCAGATTAAGTTAAAAAATCAAAAGGGCAAAATGTCTTATTTGAGAATTCCAAAATATCACTGGTATTGGACCCTACCTTTTCAAGAAGATTATTATCTTTAGAGGTGCAGCTTTTAGCCCAACAAATTATTGAACTGAAAAATTTTAATTTGCTGGTTACGTCCCTCACGTCAGGTGTTTTCATTTTTCCTCTTTTTAATTCCTTTCTTTTTCAAGTACAAACCAATAGCAGAGATGTGATAGAAAGATACAGATTTTCGTTGTGCTATATATGACCTGGGTTTTCTGACTATGCTTAAAAAATTATCCTAAGATAAACATATAGTCGCTTTTTCACATACAAGCTTGAAACCGTAAGGGAGGATTTTATTCTGCTGATGTTCAGTTGCTTTATTATGGCTGACATGATGAACAATTACAAAGCTTTGCACGTGAATTTTTTCCTGTATTACACTTTTGGAAAGGATCAGAGAATACGTCATTTTAAATAGACAAGAATGAGCAGTAGATGCTGTGGGAAAACCAATTTACTGGGACTTCTCAGATTAAAGCCATAACTATCAGATACTCTTAATGATATGATAGTTTAGTTCTGCAACATGAAGAGATCTTCAAAAGGAAGCCGATTTTGAAGGAAACCATAAATGGAACCATTTAAATCACTAGAGGACACTTGGTTGCAATTCTCTTTGGTTCATAACATATCACGTTATGAAGTATATTTAATTTCTTTATTTGTCCATTGTCTGCTTTCTTTCTCTGCTGTATATGCAAACCTAGAACAGTTTTGGGCTTCTGGTAAGCACTCAGATAGTTCATTAATATGTAAGTGGAAATAGCTCTTTCAAATATACAACCCATATTCTGACTGTTTGGAATATTGTTCTGAATATTTCTCCAATATTCCAGTCACAAGATGAGTCATCCCTTATTTACAGGTTTTAAAATTTGCCTTTCGTTTATCTCATATGTGGCATGAATGTAAAAAGTGGCAACTCCATTAGCCAGTGAAACTAAGCTGTTTTTTTTTAACGGGAAAAATCTTTTCCATAAATTAACTCAATGTTTTCCTTATCTGTTTTTTTTTTATTATTATAGAACTTTGTGCCAGGTCTTCTTAATATTCAGGATAAAGCAGTGTTACATTCTGCTCTGATGAGCTACATAGATATACTTTGGTTTACTGAAAGCAGTACAATTGACTTAATATGCCCAATTTAATTAAGAGAAGCCAATAAAATGCGTAGATTATCTTCCTTCTCTCTCAGGGCCTCTCATTCAACCTGATCTAACACATTGCTTCAAAATCGTTTCCATTGTTTGCAGACCGTTTTTTCACTTCTTTTACTCCTTTCCCAGTGATTTATTGTTACAATTTTCAGATTGCAACAGAAACTCAAGATTAGAAAATCTCAATGTTTCTCAAAAATATCAACATGTATGGCTGTACGTATTTGTTGTATGATTCATGGGTATTATTAAGTGTATCTGAAACCAAAATTGCAATTTAAAAATAATTCCAATTATTTTAAATGAAAATACCAATAAATTGAGTAAGTAAAAGTGTCTGATCCCCGACTAATTTTTCTGTCATTCAGATAATCAGTCTTAAGTATATAAAACTTTTCATAACACATTCTTTCACATGGCATGGGTATCTTTGGACAGTGAACATATTTAACAGTCCTGCTTCACATAAAATATCAAACTTGTTTCATTCATGTGTTCTTTTAATTTAATGGATTTACTATAGCTGTTAATTAATCCAAATATTAATTATAATTTTACTTAACAAATTTGAAATTACTTTAGGTAAGTTTCATGATATATGTGAGAACTTAATGAATGATTCTAAATTTAAAGTTATAATTTCGTATTGCATGACAGCTTCTCATACTTTACTTCTCCCACTTTTTAGAATGTATAAATATAATTTAATAAAGTTTTTCCTTAAGTCACTTCATAATTTTAGGCAAGCCAAGCATTCATTAAACCATTTCTTAGAATTTTTAATATTTCCCACTTTGCTAAAAAGTACTACATATGGATAGGAAGGGCTAAGTCTGTGAAAAAAATACAATCCCCAACTATTAATTCAACTGCTAAATATTGCATGCAAACCAAAACTGCTTTGGGTTATTAAGATAAGGCCAACTGTATATGGAATAGCCTAGAAAATTGAAGATATGCTATTAAGACCAGACCATTCCTTTCCTTATGCAGCAGCCTTTTACAGGAAAACTATACCTCCTATTTGAGCAAATGCACACATAATTGCATACATACAATATAAAGTATTGCACTTACTTTTTAATGACCCATCTATTAGCATAAATACATTCTTATAAAAATAACTATGTTCACAATAAGATAGTAAGAAGAGTGTCACTATGGTACATTTTTGGCAAATCTCTTTAATGTTTGGCTTAGTAGAAGGCAGTTCTCCTATTTGATCCTGTATTCTACCTGTTGTGATATGTTTTTTTTTGGTAAAGTAGATGAAGTAGACATGCATTTCCCTATATCTAAATTCATTTGAAAGCTAACTATTTTATCCTGATAATGGACGCAGTCATTTGTTTTTGCTGAGGTCATTGATTGACTTCATTCATTTTTGAGAAATGCCATATGGCTTCATTTATATAACATTCATGAAGCAACATATTCTTAGAGTTGGAGAACCAGGATTGAAGATAGGGTGGAAGCAGAGATGTGGCTCTAAAGGGGCAGCAAGGAGAAGTTTTGTGGGTCTTCAATCCTGCTTCTCCTTCTCCATGAATATGAAGCCACAGGGCATCTGTACTTTAGAAAATGACATTGTTTCATTTGGAACAAATCCTCTGAGGTACGTCTAAATTTTCATGTTTTCAACAGTTTGTGCTTTCTGCTGAGAAATCTTCTACAGTATGGATGCATCCATTTTATTTAATCTTTTACCCATTGCAATGCAATTGTCAAGTTTCCAAATAAGGCTATGACAAATAAAGCTGCTACATTCATGTACAAGTTTTCACACCTGTGGGATAAAGGATCATAATTGTTAGTGATGGGTCAGATTGTAACTCCACTTTTAGCTTTAAAAGAAATTGTCAAATGATTTTCCAGAGCAGCGCCACGATTTTACATCGACAAAAATGTAGGAGTGGATTTCCTTTACAATTATTTTATTCCTTTTCCTTTCCTTATGGTGCTGACTAGAACTTAAAGTACTATGTTAAAACACATATCCTTTTCTTCTGCATCTTAGAAATATTGTCTTTCATCAAGTATAATGTTAGCAGTAGGCACGCTGTAGATGTTCCTTATGAGTTAAAGTTCGCCTCTATTCCTAGCTTGTTGACATCTTTTATTGTGAATTAGTGTTGAATTTTGCCAAACTCATTTCTAGATCAGTTGATACAATCATGTGATTTTTCTTCTGTAGTTACCATATTGATGATGGATTGCACTGATTGATCTGCAAACATTGAACCAGTCTTTCATCATTTCTGTGAATACTACTCAATGATGGTGTATAATTCATTGTTTCTGTTGTTAATTTTGGTATTCTAGTTTTTTGAGGATTTATACCTGTTTATGTATGAAAGATGTCAGTTTTTAGTGTTTATGTGTGTGTGCACTGTATTTATCTGCTTTTGGATATGAGAGTAATTCTGAACCCCTTTTGATAGTTCCTTGCTTGTGTATATAGACACACTGGTGTCTTTTGCATGTTGACCTTGAACTAACTATCCCACTGTGCTGAATTCATGTATTATCTGGAGGAGTTTTGTTGTGGATTTTCAGGGTTTTTGCACATAGGATCATATCTTCTGTAAATTGGAATTTTTTTTACATCTTGCTTTCCAATTTGGATGCCTTTAATTTCTTTTTCTTGCCTACTTGCTCTGGCAAGAACTTCCAGTATGTTTAAAAGCAGTAATGACAGTGGGCATCTCTGTCTTTTTCCTTGTCTTAGAGGGAATGCTTTCTGTCTTTCACCATTAAATAGAATGTTTGATATAGATATTTAATATATGTCCTTTATCATGCTGAGGAAGTTTCTTTCTATTTCTTGTGTTTTAAGTGTTTTTATAAAGAAAGGGTTCTGCATTTTTTCAAATGCCTTTATTGCATCAATTGAATTTTCTTTCATTCTGCTAATGTGATATAGTACATTAATTGATTTTCTTATGTTGAGCCAGCCTTACATACCAGGGATAAATCTCACTTGATCATGGTGTAGGATTATTATTTATCTTTTTTTTTTTTTACACAGGCAGGCACCGGGAATCAAACCCGGGTCGTCTGGCATGGCAGCCAAGCATTCTTGCCTGTTGAGCCACCGTGGTCTGCCCTGGTGTAGGATTATTTTAATATGCCTTTTGTTTCAGTTTGCAAGTATTTTGTTCAAAATGTCTGCATCATAAGAGATATAGGTCTGGGGTTTTCTTTTCTAGTGGTATCTTTATCCAGTTTTGGTATGAGAGTAATGTTGGCCTTGTGGAACGAATTAGGAAATTTCCCTCCTCTACGGTTTTTTGGAAGAGTTTTAGCTGAATTGGAGTTAAGCCTTCTTGGTGTGTTTGGTAAAATTCTCCTGGGATCCACCTGATTCTGGGCAATTCTTAGTGGGAGGGTTTTGATTACTTCTTCAATTTCTTCTTGAGTTAATGTAGGTAGCTTATTTCCAAGAATTTGTTCATTTCATCTAGGTTGTCTAATTTATTGACATAAAGTCTTTCATAGGATTCTCTCTCATTTTTGCTTCTTCACCCTAGCTAAAGTTTGACAATTTCTTTGATACTTTCAAAGAATCAGCTTTTGTTTTTGTGGATTCTCCCACCTCTTTTTGTTTGTTTTCTATTTCATTTATCTCCACTCTAATCTTTATTTCCTTCCTTCTACCAGCTTTAGTTTCTTTTTGCTCCTCATATTTCTAGTTCTTCCAGTTTTAAGGTTAGGTGTCTGATTTGAAGTCTTTCTTCTTTTTTAATCTAAGCATTTAGAATTAGAAACCTCTCAATACCACCTTCACTACATCATATATGTTTTTGGTATGTCATATTTTCTTTTTCATTCACCTCAAGATATTTCCTAATTTTGCTTCTGTTTTACTCCTTAACCATTTGGTTGTTTAAGAGATTTTTGTTTAATTTTTACATTTTTGGATTTTCCATTTTTCCCTCTGTTATTGATTTCTAGCTTCATTTCCTTGTGGTGAGACAATATACATTGTATAATTTCAGTATGTTTTAGTTTATTGAGATTCATTTGTGACCAAACATATGGTCCATCCTGGAGAATGGTCCGTGTGTCCTCGAGAAGAATGTGGGTTCTCTTTTAATTGGGTGCATTGCTTTGTAAATGTCTGTTAGGTCTAGTTGGTTTGTGTGTTATTCAAGTCCTGTACTTTCTTATTGATCTTCTGATTAAATGTTCTAAACATTATTGTGAGTAGTGTATTAATGTTTCCTACAATTAATGCAGAGCCATCAATTTCTGCCTTCAAATCTGTCAGTATTTGCTTTATATATTTTGAGACTCTGTTGTTAGATGCATTTATACTTATAATTGTTATATCTTCCCTTATCGCCTTTGTCAGTTTATAATGACCATTTTGTCTCTCATATATGTTTATAACTTAAAATCTATTTTATCTAAAATTACCATAGCCTCCCATCTCTCTTTTGGTTCTCCTTTTCTTTAGCCAGTTTTTGTAACTTTCTGTATACAAAAAGGATTGTATACAGGATTATTTTCCATCTTTTCAACCTCAATTTACTTGTACCTTTGAAAGTAAGGTGAGTCTCTTGCAGCTTGCATATAGTTAGGTCATGTTTTTTAATCCTTCTGCTAATCTCTGCTATATGACTGGAGAGTTTAATTTACAGATTTAAAGTGATCTATTTACCTTTAAAGTCAATATGCATAACATGGAGTTTTTATCTGCCATCTTTCTCTTTAGCCTTTGAACATCATGTACACTTTTTTTTTGTCCCTCACTTCCATTAATGCCTATTTCTAAATTTATTTATTGAGTACTTTCTGTTACATCTGGATATATTTTTAATCTGTTTCCCTTGGGGTTACCATAAGATTAAAATTTAACATCCTAAATATATAACAATCATATTTGGTTTGATATCAGCTTCATTTCAACAACATTTATATATGCTTTTCCTAAATACATTTCCTATATCCCTCTGGTCCCCCACAATTTTTTACTTGTTACCATTATCTTTTTACATTGCATATCGAAAAATATAGATTTATCACTACTTTCTATGCGTTTTCATTTTAGCACCTGTAGGAAATAGGAAGTAACATGTTACTTTCTTTTGCAGCCTTTGGTGCTCTCTCCTTGACCTTTGCATTTGATAATGCAATAAACATATGATATGGTGTATATTTCTATTTTATCCCAATCTGTTCTTGGAACCCTCCAGCATTTTCATTTCAGTTATAGTGGTATCCAATTCCAGTAGTTCTGTTAGGCTCCTTTTCAAAGTGTTTATTTCTTCATTTAGACTCTCATATTTTTCATTCATTGTTTTCCTTATATCCTTTAGTTCTTTCTCTGCATTTTCCTTTGGTTTCCAGACCATTTTTAAGATAATGTTGTTATTCCAATTGTATTGAGATATATTTATATATCGTCCAAAGTATACAGTCAATGGTTCACAGTATCATCATATAGCTGCGCAGTCATCACTGCAATCAGTTTTTGAACATCTTCATTACTCAAAAGAGTAAAAATAAAAATAAGAGTAAATAGAGTACCTAACCATCTATATCCCTCATCCCCCCTATTACTCATTTACTTTTGCCTTTATTTTCTTACTCACCTGCCCATGAGCTGGATAATGGGAGTGTCAGTCAAAAGGCTTTCACAATTACAAGCTCACACCGTTAATGCTTTATAGCTATAAAACCACCTTCAAGAATCAAGGCTACTGAATTATAGTCCAATAGTTTCAGGTATGTTCCTCTAGCTATTCAAATATACTAAAAACTAAAACAGTATATCTATGTAATGCATAAGAATAAACTTCAGAATGACCTCTAAACTCTATTTGAAATCTCTCAGCCACCGAAACTTTATTTTGCTTCATTTCTCTTCCCCCTTTTGGTCAAGAAGGCTTTCTCAATTCCATGAGGCCAGGGCCAGGCTCACCCTAGGGGTCCTGTCCCATGTTACTAGGGAGAGCCACACTCCTGGGAGTCATGCCCCACATAGGGAGGAGGACAGTGAGTTTACTTGCAAAGTTGGCTTAAAGAGAGAGGCCACAAATTTTTAAGATAATATTTGCTCGGTATGTCCATATTCTTGTCTTCTTAATTGGTGCTTTCTGGATTTTTATCCTCTTCCTTTGGCTGGCTCATCATCTCCTGTTTCTTTGCTTGTCTTGAACTTTTTTGTTGTACATTGCACTTCCAATATTTTAAAATGTTACCTCTGGTATCTACTTCTTGAGGTGTCTGTTTCTTGGTTTTGTAACCAGCTTAAGAGCTTTTCTTAAGCTTCAGCCCTCCCATCCGGGATGTCTGCCCAAGACAAAGGCAGTGAACAGGATATTCCAGGTCTTTCTAGACCTTTGTCTAGTCCTGGGCTTTTTGTTTCTGAGTTATTTTAGAGTCCCCTGTTTGCAGGAGTTTGGCTGCCCTGTTTCCCAGGGCACAAACTTCCCTCACCTGGGAAGCCAGCAAGCCTTTGTCCCAGATTGTCTGCTTTTATAGCTGCTTATATTCCTTTCGCTGTCTGCTTTTGCCTAGAGAGCAAATTTGGGGATGAGGGATGCCCCAGATAACTTTTCTCAGTTAGTCCTTCACAGTCATATATGACCAGGGGTGTACACCAGCTCCAAAGTTCCCTGTGCGGGGAATCAAGAAGGGTCCTAAAAGCTTCTTTGATGACTCCCCAAAGCTAAGCTTTCCCAATCTGCCCAGCAAATGCAGCTTTCCAGGTAACTGTCCCCCACAGCCCTGAGGAAGCTCTGTGTCTCTCAATCTCCACCACCTCCACCCCTGGCCAAAGACGGTTGAACCAATGGCTGCTGCTGCCTGCGTACTGGGCAGGTTGTAATAATAGTTGCCTTCCAGCCGGGCCCTGCAGCCATCTGAATTCACTCATTAAAAGTCCTAACCAGTGATCAGCTGTGCCCACCCCAGGTTCAGGAAAGAGGATTTTTATGTCCCTTACTGTCATCAGCAAACTAGGCAGAGGTTGGACTCTTGTTGGCCTGCCATGAGAATGGGGGATGGATGCCAGTGGAGAGAGCAATGTACAGTTCTTTAAGGTAATTTATCATCCTCTTCCTCCTGCTTTCTCCTGTATGCTATACAGTGTTTTCCTGGCCTCTGGGGTGTTAAGATAGTTGTTTCAGACAGTTTCTGCCAGTTTAAAAGTTGTTCTGATAGAAGGACTCTGTCCTGGAGCTCCCTATTCCACCATCTGTTCACTTACATTTTTTTTTTTTTTTTTGCATGGTCAGTTACCAGGAATCGAACCCAGGTCTCTGGCATGGCAGGTGAGAACTTTGCCTACTGAGCCACCATGACCTGCCGTGTTCCCTTACTTTTTGAAGGTTATGCATATCTGAACAATATAGTATTTATTTTTCTTTTGTTTTAACTTTATCAAAATGAGATTAAAACATACATCTTAAGGGATTAATTTTTCTTCATTTAACTTTTTATTTCTAAAACGAATGCACACATCTTTGTACAACTCTGTTCACACATTAGAACAATAGACACCTCTTATTTTGAGGAACTACCACACTGTTTTCTAAATGGCTCCATCTGTTTCAGGGCATAAGAGATCAGTTTAAGTGGATATAGTGAAGGATATTTATGATGACTTTTGATTTTTTGCAGTATTCATATACACGTTTATATTGTTATGGAAATAACAGAAGTAGAAACAGAAGACAGACCAATGGTTCTGCACCTCTTTGTGAGTTTACAGAGGACATTCTCACAATAAAATAAGAGGATGTGTATCTAAAATTATTGTTCAACAATTTAAATGTAAATGCTATAGAGAAATACCATTCATGAAGTTGTCCCCTAAATACAGAACAGCGATGCTCCCCCAGTTCTGTCACTTATTGGCATCACTCAGTAGCTGATACATAACTACCCCCAAATTCAGCTGCTTGGAAGAGTAAGTCTTTTGGCCCTTGGATCTGAGGATAAGTCCAGACGCTCCCGTCTAGACCCTCGCTTGCTTCTGTAGTTAGTTATGAGTCACATAGAGGCTTTGCCTATCTGAATGGAGCTCACTCAGATAACTGGGGCTTCAAGTAAGACAAGGGGCTGCGGTCGGGCGGCCTCACCTCCAGACGCGGTGCTCAAGTCACTGGATGGTGTGTGAGAGCGGACGGAAGCGCGAAGCTTCCGGGGCTCCGGGCTTTTGGCACCGCTGCCACTGAGTATTGGAGAAGTCCAGCATGGGGGAGCGGACTGGGGGTCAGGCGGTTAGGAGATGCTGCGGGGGCGGTGGGGGGGGGTCGTAGATAGAGCAGGGAATGGTGAAGGTTTTAAGAGGTGTGATCTCCCCTCGCCAACATTTCATCATGCTGAGATTAACTGGCAAAGGAGATCATCCTCTGCACAATAATCTAAAGACACACACTCCTAAGTGTAAGAAAACACATACCTCATGGAGTGGTTGTCATGGCTCTAATAATATTATGAAAATACAAAAATTCTTAAATTTTAAAAATGGAAGAAAAACTCTTGAGCGAAAACAAATCGTATCCCTGTCCTCTTCTGCAGCGTGGATACTACCAGAGAAAAAACATCCACAGGGCCGGCCCTGCACGCATACCCTGACCCTGTTGCTTACAGCACACTGCAGTATGCATATTTCTAGTTGCTAATGGGAAGTTTAGTTTGAGGTCGGAACTGTATTGTAAAACATTG
Organism: Tamandua tetradactyla; assembly: GCF_023851605.1. Classification (NCBI taxonomy): domain Eukaryota; kingdom Metazoa; phylum Chordata; class Mammalia; order Pilosa; family Myrmecophagidae; genus Tamandua; species Tamandua tetradactyla. Next base: position 93,232,420 of record NC_135332.1, read on the forward strand.
TAGTTTGTAACAAAGAACACTGTTATTTAGTGGACACAAAATGTCTTATTTGAGCTATAACAGGGTTCCCGAGTGAGCTTGGGCAAGAAGAAAGCTTACTGCAGTTTTCCTGACATCAAGTGTCAAATCTGCTGCTTCTTTTTGAGTTGCCAGCCCTTAAAGCATTTTTCAAATAGTGATAAACATCCATGTAAAAACTGCTCTGACCTGTGAAACTCTTACTATTTTTAAAAATGCAATAATAAGAGCAATACAAGACTTGTGTTTTGAAAACACATGAAAATTTATTCTCTGAAAGAATCATGTTGATTTTTGTCCGGGAAAGTCTATGATGTAACCCTGTGTGGAAATTGAAGCAGCACTTTTAATAATGGCTTGCCTCAATAAATACAATATGATGCAGAGTGGTTATTTTAACTTTTAAATGAAAGAAGTAATGCTCCAAAATACTTTTATTATAGTAATTTGTTTCATAATACACTTAAGGAATTTTAAAAGTATGAATAATAATGTACAAAGGTACAATGCAGTAATAGGATAAAAAGCTCATGTGGTGAGAAGAATATTTACTTCTTTCTGTCCTGTCGGTATGTTTCTGTTCTCACTGGGAAACCTTATGTTAACTCAAGATCAGCTGTCTAAATCTAGGGTGATTTATGAATAGGAAATCCAGACCCTGAGTATGTTTACCTTCCTACCGACTCTTTTATCCCACAGTCCTAAGAAGGGTCAGTTTCAGAACTTGGTCCTTTTTGTGCCTCTCCCTCATCTCAAAGAGGACTCCTTTCTAAATTTTTCCAAGTAATTCAGAAATTAGTTCACACCTTTATCATGACCAAAATATTTTAAATTTCACTTATTTCTTTTTCTTTGTTTTAAGTTTTCCGTATTTGTCATCTGCAATTGAATCTGTTTTCCTTAGTGATAGTTATGTTTTAGGAGTTTTCCAGGAATACTAGCTATTTTATGAAAAGTCATTTTAGGGCATTTATCTGTATTAAAAGAGACATCCTGAATAACTGAAGTCAAAAGCATAATTGTTAAAACTACAAGTATACTCTTTTCAAATTTCAAATTTTCACATCAAATTCCTAAATCGATAAGTGGAGACCAGCTTTGGTTCTGAACAAATTGAAAGAGAAGGGTTTCTGCTGACTCATTCCGTTTAGATACAACGCTAGGCCGTAGGCATTCGGCATGAAAAAACAAACAAAACTACGAAGTTTTAGAAAGTTGGAGGGAAGAAGGCAGACCAATGGAAGGATGCAAGCTGAGACCCTGGGGTTTTCTTTTGTGCTTCATAGACCCAGGTTGACAGAATTTCAAGTCCTTCCTTTCTCTTATTTCCTTAAGAAAAACAATTAATTAACCTACTTTCTTATTGTTTTTTCACTTCCTTTACATCTTCTTTTGGTTTTCTAATTGTTTAGCTTTTAATTTTATCATGCTTCTTTGTTTCACTCAAAGTCTCCCAAAAGTCTTGGGAGAGCCCCAAACAATTGTTAAAAAGGAAATAACAATGCGGATTGTGGATTTGATTTGGGAACAAAGACATAGGGTGTCTTAGCCTCTAGTGGAGTGTCCTTTCCTTTTTCATCTTTTGTCCTTGGTGCTGTTTTGTGACCAGAAGCTGTGAGAATGGTGGTTTAGGAAATGTTATATAGTTTTAATGCTCGCTTCCTTCTTTCCCCATAGCGAGTGGATGTGGACCACCTCCGTGAAGATATCATATTGTTCTTTAAGGGATGTTCCTATTTTCAGTCTTCTCCCTGGGTCCAGGGACATGGCCATATTTTTTATTGGAGGTGTTTGATGTGCATTTACTACAGCGGAAATAAAACCTCAGATCACATGCCTATAGAACAAAGAAATGGAGAAAGTGGGAGTAAGCTAAAATAATTATTTTACATGAAACAACTAAGTTTCATACAAAACAACTAAGGAAGCACCCTGCAAAATCCTTAAATTTGGTATCCTGGATACCTGATAATGATAATTGCAATCCAATAATATTATTCTGACCATGATATATAATTCTGGATTCCTTAATTTATCCATTAGAAAACTGCCATGTGCCATGGATAAGTGTGCCTCAGGTATTGGTTTCCTACTGCTGCATATACAACATTGCAACAAGCTTAGTGGTGTAAAATGTCTCCTATTGATTACTCCACAGTGTTTTCATCTGCTGAAGCTTACAAAAAGCAAAATACCAGAAATGGCTTGGCTTTTACAGTGATTTTGAAGCTTACAAGCATACAGGTCTTAAGTTATGAAAAGATTCAAGCCAAGGCATCAACAGGACAATACCTCCTTTCCAAAGACTGGCTACCAGTGAACTTTAACTTCTTTGTCACATGGCCAGGCAAAGGGCAACATCAGTTAGTCTCTCCCTTCTCTCCTGGGTTTCATTACTTTCAACTTCTGCATTCAGAGGCTTCCTCTCTGAGCTGCATGTTCTTGTCTCTCAGTTTCTCTGGCTTTTCTCTCTTTTAGCTCTCTTGTGTGCTTCTGTGAATTTCATCTTTTACCTTCTCTGGGGCTTTTTAATGTTTCTTCTCATGTTCTTTTATCCTCGTATAAAGGACTTCTGTAAAAGTCACATCTCAACTTAAGATCTTACTCACTAAGAGATCTTACGATGGGTTCAGACCACAGGAATGGATTAGCTTTAAGAACATGCTTTTCTAGGGTACATTCAACTTCAAACCTCCATACACAGTTCCTTCGGTCCATACATCTTGGAATAGGGTAACCAGATTCTCTGCTCAGGGTCTCACAAGGCTATTCTAACATAGAGCAGAAGGTCTTTTTTCCAAACCCATTCATGTTGTTGGCAAATTCAGTTATTTGCATTTGTAGGACTGAGGTTTCCACTTTCTTGTTGAGTGAACAATCAGTCAGTGATTGTTCTCAGTTCCTAGCAGCTCCTTCTAAAGACTTGATGCTCTAACATGGCTGCTGTCTTCTTCAAAACCAATGGGAGAATTTTTCAGCTTGAATCTCTGAGCTTTGAATCTTTAGGAGCTCTCACATGATCAGATCTGGTCACATTGTGTAAATCTCCCTTCTGTTAACTCTAAATCAAGTGATTTGGGAAAGTGCATCTGCAAAAACCCTTCAGCTTTGTCATCTAATGGAATGTAATGAAGAGAGTGAAAGCCATCCTATGGTTGTGCCCACCATCAAGCGATGGGCATGGGTCCAATAGCCCTTGGAGCTTCTCTTGGTAATACTTGTTTATTGAATACAGATGTCTTGCCTGGTTATGATTCTTTAAAGTATTTGAGCATTTTCAAAATTACAGTTGAGTTTATGAGAGGACAAATAACAAACAATACCATTACAAATTAATTTAATCTCTAGAATTAGTAATCTGTTGCTCAAATCTTGAAGGTCTCTTAGGAGATCAGTCCCTCCTTCTTGATATAAAATAAGGTTAATAGCTATGCCTCATAAAAGTGGAATCAGTTCTTGGCATCAAATCAACAGGCTATTCCTCACAATGGATGCTTTTGAATACTATCACTAGTTTAAACTTGGAGTCACATTTTAAGAATACTGTATGGGCATACAATGTTTAGGTCTAAAATGCCAACTACTAGCAGGTAAAATATGAGGCACATTGCCAAGTATCTTTTTGCACGACCTTTTTTTTAACCTTTTACATGACTTTTAAAGCCCTTTTCCCCAGTGTCTTCTACAGGAACTTAATCTTGTGACAGCCATTTGTAAACCATTATGATCTTTACGCCCACTTAGTGATGCACCATGGATCTTGATATTTTCAAGACTTTCAGAAGTTCTACTCGTAGAAGGTGATATGGCAAAATGGCAAAATTACGTATAAGTATAAATGAAATGGATGCTGTACCTTCTTTACAGAAAAAAAGAATGAATTTTAATATATAGATTTTATTGTTTCTAGTTTGAGAATTCATCCGACTTTTTTTGTTTGTTTCACTTTCTGGGTCTAGACTGTTCTCCAGAATGCTGAGATTGCCAGAGAAGTGATTGCTGTAAGAAGAAAGCATTGCTCTATCCAAATTCAAGTAAGGCCACTGCTTTTCAATAAAATCACTGTGAGTGAATAAATGAAAAAAAATTTCCTTATGTTTCTATCAGGCAATTATTTTCCTTGATGTTAAGCTTACTGAAACCTCTTTATATTCTCTGAAACCAGGGCAATTTCAGAAATCGCCTGGGTATGGAGAATAACAACACTTAGAACATATGTCAGTGTTTCATGGTTGATAGGCTGCATTTGGAAATATCTTTCTGCACTGCTCATTTAAACAACTATTGGGATTATGGCTGTTCCTTCAAGGGGCTTCATTTAGAAGAATGAGAAATATAAAGTTTTCATAAGACTGTTTTGTCAGGTAAGCTTAGTGATTCTTCCTTATCCTCAAGATATGAAGTCTTGAAACTGTAAAGTCTTGCAGGGCAGTAGACATGCAACCATCAAAACACAGCCTTGGCTAAGACGGGTCCTAATTTGTTTCACATTACTAGAGATTGAGGACCTGTCACTTTCCCTTTTATTTATTCAGAACAAAGGGTGAAAAAGTGATAAATCAGCAAAATAAATTGAATATACTTTCAGAAGTGTGAAACAGTTGAGTGAAGAGATCAGTGTCGTTCCGGACTTGGTATTAGAAAAGGAGGATTTTGGAAGAAATCGTTTACCTGATCTGTTAGAAAGAAGTAAACTTGGGGCAAAAGAGTAGGGTTGAAGTCACTAAACCTACTTTTCTACTTAAATGTTGGACTGCTTTTGGTGCCTGGCAAGGCAAGGACCGGGCTTTAGTTGCAATCATAGATGTTATTATCATCAGGGGCTAACACTTCAAGCATACTGTGGACAAATTATTGGATAAAATCCTACTTAAATATAACAAATGCATGGATTGTTGAGTATATATCTGTGAATTATGAAAGTGATAGAATATTAGAACTGGAGACAGGGAAGAAATCCCTTATTATAGGAGTTCACAAGCTGCATCCTGAGGAATGTGGTAAAATTTAGAGCATATAAGACTACAAACAATTACTAAATATTCTGCTAGACATGAAATGGCATATTGTGCTATAATTCTAATAGTTCTGGTGATAATATGAATTATATGGATGTTTAACTTATGCAGATATAATAGACAGACATGAATTACTAAAAGAACTATTCTCCCCTACCCACTCGATTTGGATCCTTAACTACGTAAACTCAGGTAGCTTTCTCATTCTCCATCAATTAAATACTGTATTCTTATCTTTCAAAAATTCAGAGAAATTCAGAAACAGAAATATTTTCTAGTCCCTTCTGATACATGTCATATATCAGACATGCTGGATTATGTTTGTAGTTTTTGAGTGAGTGATTTTTCATCAGTAGACGTTTCATCATGGTTAGATATTTCTTCAAGTAAAGTCTCTAACAGAAGCTCCATAGATAAAAGAGAGGGAAAAAGAACATTTTGTTTGAAACCATGAGATAGGACTTAGTTTTTGAGCCCCTGCCTTTCCTTGTCTCTGCATTCAGCAACAACCCCAGACTAGACAGAAATTTTATTTCTCCCAGCCGTGAGAGTACTTGGTTTCTCAGTCTTTCATTTTGAAGTCCATGTGGAAAAACTAACTGAAGGACATGGATGGCAAAGGATAGAGGTGGAACTGCCAAAAATATGCTGTGCTAGTCATACATGGCAAGTGTTTTGCTCTGGAAGAAGGACCATTTGTCACCTCTTTAGAATTTTCTAGTGTCAGGGTTTGCCCCTGTGTTCTTTCATTTTACCATTTTGAGGCCCACCGTATATTGGTTTCCATGAAACTTTGACTAATGACCAGTAAAAGTTAAATATGGGAGATGGAGAAAAGCAATTGTAAAGGGATATGCAAATTCATCGAAAGCTGGCTTATCCCATACCCTAAGCACCTTCTTGGCACCCACATGAAATAGTTAGTGGCTTTTTATTTTTAAAAAACTTCTCTGCATGCATTTTAACTATTCCTATTTTTTCTTAAGCATGAATATTTGCCTCCCATGTTTTATTCATACTCATATCCATCCAGATCTGGAGCTAGAATTTCTTCATAGTGAAAGAAGAATAGCCTCAATTACAAGAGCAAATGGGGATGGACATATCAGCAGCTGTCAAAGCCTTACTTCTTGCCCCTGCTTCATGCACAGCTGTCCTCCCTGATTGGCCAGAGGTGATCTCAGAAACGTGGGGCATTTTCTTATTTCCAAGATAAGCTTACTGTAACATAACACTCAATCCTTTTCATGGATAAATCTTATGCTCTTGCTGTTTTTCTGTGCTCTGGGGAATTTCTGATGCATCTGAACTTGTGATCCTTCCCTGGTCTGCCACCCCATTGTGTTATACTGGTCACCTTCTACTACCATATAACTTATCTTGGCCCCTTTGCCACCAGAATTGTTATTTGAATCCCTGGTCTTTCATGGATATTTGTCATTTACAGTTGTTTCCTTTTCTGCTTTAACTTCCCTCTACTTTGGTTGAATATGATGTCTGTTATGGCTATAATGACATGGTAATCAAATGCATACAACCACAGCCTTAAGCCTACTACTGACTTCAGGTCCTGGCCAACTTTTTAGTACTTTCTTGTGTCCAAGTGTCCATCAACCCTGCTTACTAGACATGATTGGATAAGTTGATTGTAGGGAAGGAAGGTGTAGCTGCTGGCCAAGGAGTGAAGACAGCTGCTGTTCTCCTCAAAACAGAGATGTATATGTGATTTTTGTTTGTTTGCTTGCTTATTTTCTGGTTTCATGACAGTTTAAGAGCAGAAACTCTAGTTTATCTTTGATACTTCAGAATGAACCATCATGCCTACACAAACTGTAAGATCCCAATAAATTTATCCAGATAGCTGACAAATTGTTTGGAACATTTCTAGGCATACCAATGTTTATTTTTTGGCATGGGCAGGTTCCAAGAATCAAACCCGGGTCTCTGTCACAGCAGGCGAGAATTCTGCCCTTGAGCCACTGTTGTACTGCTCTCATACCAATGATTTTCTGTTATAGTTGAGGAAAGTCTTGCCACACTCTAAACAAATTTCTTTGTTGTCAGTCTTCTCTGTCCCACAGTCCATGTGAGAGGATTTATGGAAGTGCTTGATATTGTCTTCCTTCATGGAAAGATTATCTCAGCTGCTTGATCTTGGGAATCCAATCTCTCCCTATTCAATAAAATTCAGTCCAGAAGAGATTGGAGAATTCTCTCCAGGTGAAGGCCATCTCCAGGCTTTCAGGACTAAAAGCATGTTCATATATCTCTCCACCTGTGAAGAAAATGTTATCAAATTCACATAAAAATCTTTAGGTTGCCCTCGGACACCTTTTATGATAAAAGAAGCAACAAGAAAATCATTCCAAAATGCATTCCCCCAAATACTGTCACTTCCAAGGTTATTCACTGCATCACAGCTGCAGGACAAATTACCCAAAACCCTGGAGAATGGCAACTAAAACGAGGGATAGTTTGAAGTGCTTCTGAGTGAAGATGTGGACTCGTTTGTATGACTTTCCAGATCACTGGAGAAATTGCCTTAATACAAGTTTTCCCTAATTTTTATATCCTTAGAAATGCACTCCTTCCCTTATAATGACTTGGCACATAGCCAAAGGATCTCTTTTCTAAAGAAACCACCCTCTATTCATGAATAATGATTAAGGAAACAGGACAAGTCAAAAAGATATCTCAAGTCACAAATGCATGGAGATAGTATGGACAGTGTAAATAGAGACATTTGGCCTTATTTGGAACATTACAACAAATGAGACTTTTCTTAGAAACATGAAAAATGCCCAGAAAAGGAAACAAAAGGACTTATGAATATGTTGCCTTAACAGCAAGTGCTATAAATATAGGTATTCTCTAATCCTCTATGAGATTGTTTTGCAAAATGCATTTCCTATGTATATTTAAAATTGTGAAGATACAGCTATTCAGAAGGTACAGATACTTATTCAATATAATAAGTAATATCTTTGTTAAAAGATGGCATTGAAAAGGTATTGTTAGGTGAAAAGAATCCTAGTTTTAAGAATTTTATTAAGAAATAATTATGGCGACAAATTCTTCAAAATAAAAAAAAAGATGGGAGAGAGCATTAGTACCTGATGGGAGGACTGAGGTATTTCAGAAGGAGCGAGCAAAAAAAAAAGAAGGAAATATGGGGTGCAAGAGTATAACTCAGTGGTAGAATTCTCGCCTGCCATGCGGGAGACCCGAGTTTGAGTTCCGCTCTATACACTTCCAAAAAAACGAACAAGCAAAACAATCAAAAAACAAGCAAACAAAAATTCAACAAATGATGCCCCAATATCAGGATACTCACATGAAAAAATTGATGAAATGTAACTCAGTCATACAGCATACAAAAAAACAAAAAACAAAAAACAAGAGAAGGAAATAAAAAACGAAAAATATGCTCAAAGTGAAGTTGGGGAAGAGGGGAGTATGAAAAGAAAGCTTATGACCCAAGAGAATACGTTACTGCTTAAACCACCAATTTTTAAATGTAAATTTGGGATATTAACACAACTGGAAAGTTATTGAAGCATAATATTGCCAATTTAGTAAAGATCCTCTTCTTACAGATTTAAGCACATGAACTTCCAGAGGTAAAGGAAGCTGTCCTGTAATATTGCCACTGCCCACTGCCATAAAGGCCTGTTAGGTGGCCTGGCAATAGTGTATTTATGAGAAGAGAAAAGAGCCAAAGGCAAGCATTTTTTGAAAAACTATTTGGGGATTAAAAATACTAAATTAAATATTTTTGTTTATTAAATAAAAAAAAATATTCCCTCAAATAGTGTCACTTCCAGGGCTATTCACTGCATCACAGCTGCAGGATAAATTATCAGAAACCCTGGAGAATGGCAACTAAAATGAGGGATAGTTTTAAGTGCTTCTGAGTGAGGGTGTGGACTCATTCGTATGACTTTCCAGATCTCTTGAGAAATTGCCTTAATCCATTAAAGCCTTAGTAACTATTTTTAATAGGCTTATCTTAAAACAAAGTTTTAGATTAATGGAAAATTGTGATGGAAATACAATGAGTATCCATAAACCACACATCCAATTTCCCCTATTATTATTATTATTATTTCGGGGTATATCGTCTGGAAATTGAACCTGGGTCTCCTGCATGGGAGATGATCATTCTACCACTGAACCATCTGTGCACACTTATTCCCTTATTATTAACATCTTAGGTTAATATTGTATATGTATTGCAATTAATGAACCGATGTTGATGCATTATTATTCACTAAAATACATACTTGCCATAGATTTTTACCTAATGTCCTTTTTCTGTCCCATGATTCCTCCAGAATAGAACATTACATTTACTCTTCCTATTATATTAAGCGCCTCTTGGTCATGATAATGTCTTATACTTTCATTCTTTTGGATGACCGTGATGGATTTGGGTAGTGCTTGTTGGGTATTTTGAAGAATGTCCCTCAATTGAGATCTGTTTGATATTCGTCTCATGATTACACCGGGGTTAAATGTTTTGAAGAGGAAGGCCTCAAAGGAAAAGTGCCATTTTTATCACATCATATCAAGGGCATATATTATCAACATGGCTTGTCATTGTTGGTGGTGACCTGATCACTTGACTATGGTAGTGTTTGCCCTGTTTATACAGTGCAAAGTTAGTCTAATTTTCCCACTGTTTATGCTTCAGTCTTTGGAAAGAAGTCATTTGTGCAACACACACGCAAGTAGTAGAGTTGTGCTCCTTCTCCTTGAGGACCAAGTATCTACATAAATTATTTGAAATTATCTCCACAGAAGATTGTTTAATTCTCCCCATCTATTTATTTATTCAATAATTACTTTGTTTCAATATACACTCATAGATATTTATTTGAAACTTTGGGTTACTGTGGTAGTTAGAGTCAGTTGTCAACTTGGCCAGGTGAAGATGCCTAGTTCTGTTGCTGTGAACATGAGCCAATGGTACGTGAACCTCATCTGTTGCTCATTACATCTGCAGTCAGCTAGGAGGCGTGCCTGCTGCAATGAATGATGTTTGACTTAATTGGCTGGTGCATGAGAGAGTTCAATGTAGCACAGCCCAAGAAGCTCAGCATGCTCATCTCAGCACTCGCAGCTCAGCTCAGGCCTTTGGAGATGCAGAAGGAAATCACCCCGGGAAAAGTTGTTGGAACCCAGAGAGGCCTGGAGAGAAGGCCAGCAGAGATCACCCTGTGCCTTCCCACATAAGAAAGAACCTGAGATGAAAGTTAGCTGCCTTTCCTCTGAAGAACTAACAGAATAAATCCCCTTTTATTAAAACCCAATACATCTCTGGTGTGTTGCATTCCAGCAGCTAGCAAACTAGAAGAGTCGCATTCCTCTAATACCTTATTTTGTCTCTCAAATGGTTTGAGCTTTGGCCATTGGAGCAGTTTCACTTTGGCTACTATCCTTTGACATTCTCCATCAGTGTACACTTTTGTTTTTGTTGTTGTTAGCACTTTATTATTTTCTGGCACTACAAGATCCTCTAGGCTCATCTTGCATAATTCCTTCCCAGGTTCTAAAATCAGCCATTTCTCCCTGGAGATCTGACCCCTTAGAGAATAGTGCTAGAATCCAAGATCCTGGAATTAGATATGCTAGGATAACAATATTGTTAAACCCTCTTAATTGACAAGACAAGAAAATATACATGTTCTTACTAATCCATGTATATACACATATCTATAACCATGTCTACATGTAACTATCTGTTCCTTATCACACTAAATACAAGTGGTACTCAGGTATCCACTTCAAATCCATTACTACATGGAACATTCTTACCTCTGTGTCTTGTTTACACGTAACCTTTCATTCCACCAGTGATAAAACGACTTTTACTATTTTCCATCCATTTACTTAATTATTTAACTCCAGTATACAAGCATACTGGTATCAGAATAGTTATCCCATATCCTTATTGGGAAAAAAAAGTTATCAACTGAAGTACAGTGTTTATTACTTTTGGGTTTATTGTTATGGAGTCCACTAGCTTCTAAAGTTACGTAAGTGAGCACTTTTTTGCCACATCACCCTGAATAAGATGTTGTATTTGTAATTTTTTTTCTATTGCTATGTCACATTCTGCATTCCATCCTGGATGTCCCAATTGCGTAAATGATTACTTTTAATGTGTGTGCATTAAGGTTCACTTTTTGTGATGTAAGGTTTTATGGGTTTTATAAAAAAATGCAGAAAACATAGTGACATGTGTCTACCATTTGGTATCATAGGGAATAGATTCAATTCCCTAAAATATCTCCTGTGCTTCGCCTATGTATCCCTCTCTTCTTCCTTTGAGTTCCTGGAAATAACTGATCTATTTTACTTTCTCTATAGTTTTGCCTTTTCAAAAAAATCATATAATTTAAATCATAAGTATGCAACCTTTTAAGACTAGCGTCTTTCACTTAACAATGTGCATTTATGATTCATCCATGACTTTTGTAACTTGATAACGCACATATTTTTAAATCATTGAATAATATTCTACTGTATGAATGCATCACAGTTTGTTTATCCTTTCACCAACTGAAATTCTCCAGGTTAATACTGTGGGTGATGACTGTGCTGGAAACTTATACCTATTTCTTTTAATCCGACTCCATTATCTCTCTACAAGTTTATCAATTTCCAGACTCATTGTTGGGTACCTTGCAGCCCTCTAAAATTTCTTATGGCTCCTTGAAATTGATTTTGCATTTTATTTTCCTGATGAACTTTTACATAAAATTTGGTCCTTTGTTCATTCAAAAACCATGATATAATTACAGCCTCTTTGCCTTTCCAGAGCAAGTCTCCAAGCAAAAGCTGTTTGGCTAGCATTTTAATCATTCCTTCTTCCATGAATAGGGTTAGGAGTCAAGGGGTCAGAGAGTTGATAGGGTCCTTTTTGTAAATTATATTTCTCAGTACTTTTAATTTATTTATTTGAATTGGTATTTGCGATATTTATGTCTTCAGCAATTTACCATATTGAGTGTTTAAGGAAAAAAATAGCATCAGTGCAATGAACAATGATGAAAGATTCTTTCTGCTTTTAAAACTAGTGTGTATGAAAATGGTTTAAGATGATGAAATAATGTATAATTTCATCTTTTAGGTCCTTTGTTGAGGGATCATACTATATAAAAATGGGCATACTTTTGAAATGTAAAATTGTCTTTTAGCCTTTAAAAAAACCAATATGGTATTCTCTGCATGTTACTTCTTGTGCATTAATTTGAGTTTACGAACATTTCCTTGAATAACACTGGAAAATAATTAATAGTTTGAGAATGTGCCAAATAAAGAAAATAAGTCTATTTGTAAATAATGTCGTGATACAATACCAAGGATGATTATGCTATTTAAAATTAATAAATTTTCTATATTATTCTACACCTGTGAGCAGCAGTATATAATGTCTGAACTCAATGGAGCATGTGATGACTTATGAATAAAGAAAGACAAAATGTTATTTTTTAACGTGAGATCAAAAGTCTAAAATCTTCTATTTTAGAAGAGAGTGGTATTTGCAAAGTAAGAATCCAAGTCTAAATGCTTAGGAGTTGGAGACAGAAAGAAATGAACATATATCAATACCTTCCATTTGAATATTTATCATTAAAAATTAATGTAACATCTGACTTTTGATATATTCGTGCAGTTTTTATTTTTCCAGCAGCATATTTTCTCCAAAGTTACACACTTGAGGTAGTAGTAGATCAATAAATGCTTCTTCAAGTTTTTGCCAACCAATTCAATATACTTCCACTACATAACACTAAACCATTTTAATATCACAAGGTATAACAACTCTAAGTAATGAGTCTTTAGCTAAGTAACATAGTGAATGAACATAGAATGGGATAGAGAATTATGTAAAAGGTTTGTGTTTACAGATTGTGGTAGATTGAATCACATATCCGAAAGGAAGACACACTCTTAATCTTAATCCATGTCCCCATAGGACTGAATTTAATTGTAAAGAGAACCCTTAGAAGATGCATTATCAGTTAAGATGTATACTCCTGTATGTTAGCTGTAGTCAAACTAAATAAGGGTGGGTCTACATTTGTAATACTGACAGCCTTATAAAAAGAAATGTGAAGCTAGAGAAAAACCACAGGAAGAGAGATCAGGTGATGGAGGCAGAGGTGCAAGGCAAGGAACCCCCATTATTGTAGAAAGGGTACTCCTAGAACCCTAGACACTTCTATGAAAAAGTGTGGCCTGTTGATACCTTGAGGTTGGACTTCTGGCCTTCAAAACTATGACAAAATGAATGCTTTTTGTTTGAGGCAATCCATTGTGCCATGTTGGCCATAGTAGCTCTGGTAAACTAAGACACCAATGGCCCAATATATTAGTAAAATAGTTAGCCACATTTGTCAAAGGAAACCATTTTCAAAACTAAATATTATATTTTAGGGTTTCATTATTTGTCCCACCTTTAGACACTAGTGCATTAGCCAAGTCTTTTTGGACTTTGACCAACTTTGTGCAAGCACAAATCAATAGCTCCTTATTGTATGCCTGTTACCCATATCAATCATCTCATCTCTTGCCCAGAAAACTCCTCTTGAGGTTGAGCCATCACAAGAAGAAGTGCTAGGGAAGTATTCTGAAAGGCGAATCATTGACCACTGGGCAATTAGAGCCAGGAGATATATTCCTCTTCCTTTTTCCTTGGAGGCACTATTCTGAGAAACTGTGCAGTCATGCTTCGTATCCAGTGGTGACCAACTGAGAATTGAATTCTTGCATGATGTGCTCCATATGGCTCTCACCCCAATCTGGTCCTGTTTCTTATGCTTCCTTGTTCTCTGCAACATTACAATTGTGCCTTCTGTTACTTGCCATCAGGAACATCTTCTTTATCCATTCAAGTTCTCCAACAAATGTTTCCTTCACCTTCTTGCCCTAATTTGAACTTGGAAATCCCTTATGAACCATACTTCCTCCTCAGCCTTTTCAAATGCTGGCTGCCTCTTCTCCAAGGAAACACTAAGCCTGGAAATGGGTTTGTGCTCTCATTGCTCCCCTTTGCTAATTGAGAGCTTTTCTTTCTTTTCTTATAAACTACAGCTCCTTTACTGTGCATTCCATTAAGGTTTTTGCTCACTATGCACAATAATGACATGTCAACTCTCTGCTCATTACTCAAGATTTCAGCATCTGATTAACTATATTCCTATAGACCCTCTGTTATTATGTCCCACACTCATGTAGGAGAATGATTTAGCATGCTGAGCTTTTCCCTTTCACTGTTTACTCTTCTGAAGTTATCCTGTCCCATGATCCTTCCCTAAATTATAGCATTGCCTATTACTGTACTACCTCCAAAAACTCTCAGTTCTTTAACTCTATATCTCCTTTCCCTCACTCACCTACTTTAGTTATTCTACTCCAAAATCTGTGTAAATCTTTAAATCCATCAACCTTTCTACTTTCAGGTGTCCTTTATTCCCTTATGCCCCACTTTTATCATTTGCATCCCATGATGCTTTATTATAGTCACTATTTTGCATGCACTTTCTATTTTTTTGTCTTTCTATCCTTTTCTCTAATTCTTATAATAATTGGATACCCCAATCCAATTAATTATTAATAGCTCTCTATTCTTTTGCTTTTCTGTTGCTTTATCATATTCTACTCCAACAGTAAGAACAATAAGAAGGGAATTACTTCATTTACTCATCAATAAATATACCAAACTGTATGTATCTTTACCCATAGTGTTGAAGCACAGAATTCAGAAGCTCCTTTCTTAGCCAAAAATTTCACCCGCAAATTGGAGTCCATTTTTCTTTACCAGCCTAAGTAAGGCCTTTGCTGCTGAAATTATATCTTATTTATCTTATATTACTAGTTTGTGCTTCTCTCCTAGAATATTTCCATTAGAACACAGCATGGTTACGTCAGCTTTTAAATTCCTCTTTAATTCCACTGATCCCTCTAGTTTCTGCTCAAAATTTCCATCCCCTTAACAGCAAAACTCTTCAATGTAGTTGCAAGTATTCCATGATTCCAAATCTTCGTGTTTCATTCACTCCATAACCAGCTACAACCAGGTTTCTATCTAACAACTGCAAACATACTTACAAAGTTGACCTATGACTACCTAATATGTGCTCCAGCCCTATCCATCCACTGTAAAATATCCTCCTCTATGCCCATGCATTCAATGTCATTCATATTGTTTTAAAAATATTTTAACAATATACTCTGGAACCCCAAGTAAAAATATTATGGTTGTTGTATGTTTTGATAAAAAAAAAGAATGATGTTCCTAGTTTAGAGTGAAATATATATGCATATATTTGTGGAATTTAGGAACTATTGGCTTTTTTCATCATTTGGTCTCACAAAACATCTTAATATTTTTCTTATATTTTAGAAGTATTATGATTGTTAATTTTTTTCTATATAAAAAACAATTTGAGGTTTCTCTGTTTGAAGAGGATAATTGGTAAACATTGATTTCTTCAAAGATGACTAAATGGCTTTCCTAAAGTTGGCAAAGCTCTTTAGTAAGTTTAGAAAATATATGTGGGCTATGGAAGAAGGCACAATTCTTGAGTTAGTAAATACTGAGGTCCAAACTTGGCTCTATTTTTCACTAACTGTGACAACTTGACAGGTTCTGAAATTCTTTGAGTTTTAGTTCCCACATAGATCATAATGTTTGGAAGCAATAAATGATAATGCATGTAAAGTGCTTAATATAATTCCTATTATATAATAAACAAATAAAATTACTAAGTAAATTCATTTAAAAAACACATATTTTTACTTCACTTTATTATAGTTTCCAAAGAATTTGGGGAATATGTTGTATTTTAAAAATTGTATTTAATTTTATAGTAGTCTTTCAAAGGAGATGATACCCATGATAAAATAGAAATTGTCCAGAGCCGTAAGTATAGAACAGGATGCAGCTGTTTCTGTGAGTTCCATGAGTCTGCTTCAACTGCCACAGTTCATTTGCCATGAAATGAATTCCAGGATCAGAAACAATGCTGTGTATAAAACCATGGTGCTGAAAAAGGCATTGCATAGGTCCTTGGAATGGATATTTTGACAATTCAACACTACAGGACCCCAGAAATTTTTAGAGAAACATAAACAAGAAAATAGATATACCACAAATTTAAGGCTGTAACTTGGTAAGTCTGCAGTAGAGCCTGAGAACTGCCATTTCTAATGAGGTTCCAAGTGATACTGATGCTTCTGGAGCAGGGACCAGGCTGCCAAGCCCTCTAGAGAGAGAAAGAGATGGAAGCTTCATATCAGAAAACAAGTGCTAAATTGACCCCACAGTGATTGACCATTGGTAAATATTCATTTTTCTTTATAAATTTGTTCTGTGGCTAAAATTGCTCCATGGCTACAGCCCTGTGTAGAAGGGGAATTAACAACATTTAAACCCCAAGGTATGAAGTATGCTCCTACTCAGTTCTGTTACAGCTAAGAACCATGTGGAATTTACATAGCAGGACAAAACATTTCACAAATTCAGAAGAGAGGAAGTTTATTTAAGTATGTATATTGAATATATTATGCATAAAATATAGTAGTATCTTTGTAAGAAAGTATAAAACTAAAAAAATGAAATAATTTTAAATTGATTTCAACAATAGATCTAAGAATTGACATTCTTTGATTCTAATTCTAGACTCTAACCTAAATTAAATTCTAGTATACTTCTCCTCTAAAATACTTTGAGTAAAAGTCATCATTTTGTGAACAATGCATCTGCTTATATAATAGATATTCCCTATTTTCTGTTGAAAATTGCAACAGATAATTGCAATTTTAATAATAACAATAACAATCCTTTGGTAGCATTCATTCATTCAGCGAATATATATCAGCCCTCTACTATATGCTGGATTCTGTATTAGCCTTCAGAATCACAGATGAACAGGGCAGAAGCCAGAACCATTAATGATCTCACAGTTTAGTAATCTGTAACCGAATCTTCACAGAAAAAGGCAAAACCTCTGCTTCTGATTCTTCTAAGAACAATTTTTTATATTTCATTGAATAAGATGTATATAGTGCAAAAGTCTTCTGGTAACTATGTTTTATAGTCATCACTTCCTTTCTTGACTGAGAAGACCAGTCAGACAAGAAGGTGGCAAAACTCATTTCTCATGTTTTCTGCTGTTAAAATAACAGATAAGATTTATTTTTATTCAGCATGTCAAATTAAAAAATAAAATGGAGTATTTTGGATCACATCCAGAAGCAGTATTTCTAAGTCACGCATGCCGAACGTAGCATCCTACCTGCTTGAATAAATTAAAAGGCAATAGCTTTGTATATTTAAAAGAGATCATTGATTTAGTGCTGGTACTGATAAAATTAATACTATTGATAAGGGTATAACACTTTCCAATCAGTTGAAAATTCATAGCTCTAACTGATTTAAATTCTTTCTCTTTAAGATAAAAAAAATGAATTGGTTACAACTGATTAGCACGTCATAAATCAAGAAAATCTTTTCCATTAGTAAACCTAAGAAAAGGCACAGTAACAAGTACTCTTTTTTTCTTTAAGCATCCATCAGAGCTTTTGTTAGTACATTATGTCAATAAAGCTTCTTGCAGTTTCTTGCAGAAGCTCTACAAGCCACTTTACCACTTCCTGTTGACAAATACAGCAAGATCCTGACTACTTCACTGAAATGACATGGTTGGTCATTTAGGGACAAGAGTTATTGGCAAATTAGTTTTAACTGGCTCCAATTGAGGAGGCAGCCACCTGTTCACTCAGTACATGAAGCAAGTCAGCAAGGAACGGGAAGGAAAAAGGTAGAACGACAACACAATAAGAGTAAATTGGGCTCAGAGAGAATGGTGCAATTACACTATAAACAGCTTGTCTTTCATTGCCAGTAAACGAAGCTACATTATA
Organism: Tamandua tetradactyla; assembly: GCF_023851605.1. NCBI lineage: Eukaryota > Metazoa > Chordata > Mammalia > Pilosa > Myrmecophagidae > Tamandua > Tamandua tetradactyla. The sequence continues at coordinate 93,250,392 of NC_135332.1, forward strand.
GTATTTTTCTGGATAAGCAATTTATTATTTATCTAACTGTTCTTGATTTTAAAATATAGCTTTTAAGTTCTTTTGTGTTTATACCTTTCTTGTCAGACATAATAAATACACATTCTTTTTCAAGTTCATAGATTTATGAAATTTTTTTGTCAAATACATACACTGTGGTTTTGTTTTGTTTTGTTTTTATAGTAGGCTGTTTTTCCTCAAGAGACAAAGGTATCTCTTGACTTCAAACTGTGTGCATTACATGTAGCTACTTGATGATGGTAACAAAACTCATGTTTTATTTTAAAAATTATTTTAGTCTCAATTTGTTTCATCAGAATCAACATTGTAGGACAAAAGGACAATGAGGTTTGGCAAATTATCGTTAAATATTGAAACATCAAGATATTGGAATGGGGTGCTCTAATACACCAAGATGAACCAGCATTATTCAGTGAATTCACATGAGCATAGTCTGAAATAATTTGGCAAATCACTTACCTTTCACTTTTTGGTTAATTTGCTATAAATTATCCTGGAAGCTCATACCTTTAAGACAGAGTGATGGGAGGAAGCTATTGAGATGAAACCAGTGATACAAATTATTACTGAATGTTTGTCCTCTTAGAAAATTAACACATTATGACAAGATAATAAAAGGCAAGCTTTGCAAATTTTGATATAGTATTTGCACCTTTCAGTATTATCTCAGTTGCATGATGTGATTGAATGCACAGAGAAGACTAAACCCAGCTTTGCCTCCGAAAGCTGGCCAGCCCGGGGCCTGAACACAGCATGCCTAAAAGAAAGCTCCTGCTTGTCTGGCGGGCACACTGGACACAGAAGAAGACAGCTCAGAGTGTTTGGTTTGTTAGAAATTTCTATTTATTTTGTAAAGATCAGACCCATAGGCAACTTGCGTTTATCACATTCTTCTGGCGTGGTTGTTGAGTCCCTGGCTCAATAACTCCTCAGTTTTATGAGTTTGAGAAATGTGTTGCCCCCTTGGAGTCTTGCTATTTCATCTGTAAAATGAGAGTGGCAGCCCCCTTCCATTTTACTTTCTAATTATACTTTGGCCAAGAATTAAGGCTGTTTTAGTTTCCCCTAGGCTTTTTAAAGTATATACCATGAAAGGGTTCCTCTTCAACAATGTGAGTTTATTGGCTCACAGTTTTTAAAGAGAGAAAATGTCCAAACCAAGGTATCACCAAGGCAATGCTTTCTTCACAAAGATTGGCTGTTGGCAATCCATGGCTCCTCTACCATGTGACAAGGCACATGGCACTGCTGGTGGTCTCTCTCTTCTCTCACAGGTTTCCTTGTCTTCAAGTTTGTGCTTCCATGGCTTTCTCTCTCTCTCTCTCTAAATTTCATTCTCTTCAAAAGGACTCCAGTAATAAGATTAAGACCCATCCCAATTGGGTCTTAATCCCAATTAAGACCCAATCCCAATTGAAGTAGCTGAAGTTACTTCATTAAAAGGTCCTACTACTAATGGGTCATGCCACAGTAATGGATTAGACAATACAATGTTTTTCTGAGTGCATACAGGGTCAAACCACCACAAATATATTCTTCCTCACAGGCATAGGCGTGGCTCAAACGTGATGGAATATATATATATATATATATATATAATTTAGATTGTGTGTTTCTTTCAATACTGTGTTCATTTGTTATACTTATTTATCACATTAGCTAATGGGCAATCTTGTGCTATGACTCAATTACCTATAATCTTGTAATGATCAATAAATTCAACATTTATGCATTTAACATTTCTTAAAAATACTAAATCATTTGTACTTAGGAAATATTCTCTAGGATTTGGAATCTAATTTTCTCTGCTATATATATATATATATATATATATATATATTTTGTCGGCTGTATGGCCAGGGTCACATTTCGTTCATTTTTCGTGTGAAAAAATATCCCACTATCATAGCACCATTTGTTCAATTTTCTTTTTTAGGGGGGAGGGAAGTGCATGGGCATGAAATCAAACCCAGATCTAGTGTATGGCCTGTTAGAATTCTACCACTGATCAACCCTTGCACCCCTCCACCTGCTTTGCTATTTTGAAACAATTTCTTCCCCATATCCAGCTAGAATAAATAGTTTATCTTAAGTGCTTCCTTAGGACTCTGTCTTCCACTTTAAACGTAAATGTAAAAATTTTCTTGTCCAAACATATATCATTATAGTTGATTACATAGACAGTGACTCCCACCTCACTGCTGTTGGTGCTTAGAAAAGTACGGATGTCCCCTTTCTAAGCTATCACTGAATTCTAAGTTTCTATGATTTGAGTCAATAAGATAAGAATTCAATGTTGTCTTTGTAATAAAATATAATAGTCGTTATAATTTAATGAGTGTCTTTTAAGAATATGTAGTATGAGTTGTGTTACATAGGATTTATCACTTAATGGATTAAAGGCATCAAGGTGGCACTAATGAAATTCTATTCTAAGAAGAGAGTGTGTGACATTATTGACAAAAATTCCACAATCTTGTCAGAAAGCAAGATTTATTCACAAATGAAATAAAAAATATATTTTATTGATAAAACAACATATAAACATTCTTAATATACAAACATTCCATACATGGTACCCAATCAATGGCTCACAATATGTTCTAGTTTGCTAGCTGCTGGAATGCAATATACCAGAAATGGAATGATTTTTAAAAGGGGGAATTTAATAAATTGCTAGTTTATAGTTCTAAGGCTATGAAAATGTCACAATTAAGGCATGTCTATAGAAATGCCCATCCTAAGGCATCCACAGAAAGATACCTTGATTCAAGAAGGCTGATGAAGTTCAAGGTTTCTCTCTCAAATGGAAAGGTATGTGGCAAACACCATCAAGGTTTCTGTCTCATCTGGAAAGGCACATGGTGAACATGGCATCAACTGCCAGCTTCCTCTCCGGCTCCCCGGGAGGTGTTTTCCTTCTTCATCTCAAGCTCCCTGTCAGGTGGACCCTCTACTTCGGTCTGCAGCATTCTGCTCTCTGGGAATCTCATGGCTTTCTCTCTTGTCGTTCTCTAGCTTTTTCCAAAGTGCTTCTTCTTTTAAAGGATTCCAGTAAAGCCAATCAAGGCCCACCTGGAATGGGTGGAGACACATCTCCACCTAATCAGATTTATTACTCACACTGATTGAGTCCCATCTCCATGGAGATAGCTAATTAAAGTTTCAACATACACTGCTAAATAGGGTTTAAGAGAAACAGTTACTCCCACATAATTGGATTAAGATTAAGTATGACTTTTCTAGGGTACGTAAATCCTTTTAAACCAGCACAAAATATTATCACATAGTTGTGCATTCATCACCATGATCATTGTTTCAAACTGTTGTATCACTTCAGAAAAATAAATTTAAATAAAAGAAAAATTCATACATACCATACCCCTTATCTCTCTCTCTCACTGACCACTAGTATTTCCATCTACCCAATTTACTTTAACCTTTGTTCCCCCTGTTATTTGTTTTTGTTTTCATTTCATTTTTCACAATTACACAGTGACATTGTAAAAGCTATATCATAATAAAATAATCTTCAAGAAACATGGCTACTGGAACACACCTCTATAGTTTCAGGTACTTCCCTCCAGACACTCTAACACACCATAAACTAAAAAGGGGATAGCTATATAATGCATAAGAATAACCTCCAGGGTAACCTCTTGACTCTGTTTGAAATCTCTTAGCCACTGACACTTTATTTTCTCATTCCTCTGTTCACTCTTTTGGTCCAGAGGGTTTTCTCAATCCCTTAATGTCATGTCCCAGCTCATTCCAGTATTTCTGTCCCACATTGCCAGGGAGGTTTTCACCCCTGTAAGTCATGAAATGATAAATGCTGGGACGATAAGTGCTGGAGAGGATGTGGAAAAAGAGGCACACTTATCCACTGGTGGTGGGAATGTAAAATGGTACAAAGGCTGTGGAAGGCAGTGTGGCAGGTTCCTCAGGAAGTTAAGTATAGAATTGTCCTTTGATCCAGCAATCGCATTCAGCGGACGTGAGGACAAGGACACAAACAGATATTTGCACACCTATGTTTATAGCAGCATTGTTTACAATTGCCAAGAGATGGAAACAGCCCAATATCCATCAACGGATGAGTAACTAAATCCACTATAGTATATACATATGATGAATATATATTACACAGCTGTAAGACAGAATTAAGTCATGAAGCATGTAACATGCTTTCTTGAAGAAATCATGTTGAGTGAAATTAATCAGAAACAAACGGACAGTGTGGTCTCACTGATGTGAACTAACCTTAATGAGTGAACTTGGAGAATTTCAGTTAAGAACACAAGTTGTCAGGAGATAGAAATAGGTTAGAGACTGGAGAATTGGTGCTGAAGGGATACGATTGTGGGATAAGACTGATTGTACAAATGAAATTTTACATGTTTTACATTGCATTTAATTTAGAAACCAGACTTCAAAAATGGCTTAGGAGAAATCACTTCTGAAACATGACAAATGATGTTATTTTGAAACCACTGAAAACTTTACTTCCTATCATTGCCTCAACTATATATGTATGGTCATAAAAGTCCACCATGTATGTGAATGATTAGGAAAAATGGAAGCATATGTTTTACATCATAAGCCAAAATTCTTTTCTCTCAACAAACAAAAGTTACAAGTATCCAATTTGTTGGTTTAAATTTTCATACTATGTTCAATTAAAACGTCTTTTGGGGAATTGCCTGATAATAACCTACTTTCTCTCATGCCCTTAAAATGTTACTTTTAAATTTGCTATTTAAAAGTAACATTTTTACTATTTTTTCTATCGCTTTTAAATTTTTACTATTAAATTTGCTGCATGCATTTAGATGATGAAAGAAAAGCCTTTCTGTTTAATATTCTTTATGTAAATAAAAATAGAATATTAATTTTCTAATGTGGAAAGCAAATCTTGATGCTGTCAACTTTAAAAGATTACCTAGTTCTAAAATGTGGGTCTGCTTCCAGTAGATAAATTCTTCAAAGAAATAACCATGAAAGATGGAATATCCATGCAGTCAAATTTTGCTTAGAAATAAAAAAAAAATATTTTGGATTTAACATTCCAAGACAAAGAAATTTCTGAACCTTTTATTATTATCTTATACACCCCCTGTTATCAACAATAAATTTCTATTGCCTGTCATGGCAGCAAAATTTTGTCTGTGATTTCATTTTAGGACTTTGTCATGGTTCTCCAAGAACACAGGTTTGTGTGTTTATATTATATATATGTAATTAGATTTGTCAGCAGAATGGGCTCACTTTTCTGGCTATAAATATTTTAAATTAGTTGATTCCTTCTTAAGTTCATTTTATATGCCTAAAGAGTGAGGGACATAGAAGCAAATGAGGGTAGAAAAGTTCTGTGGGCTTCAGATAAGAGTCCTCTCTCCTTGGCAGCTCTGGGCAGAACCTGTGAGCAACCCTGGAGAGGGTCCTGCCGACCATGCCCAGTTTCCTGATGTGCAGGCACAGAGAGAGAATGAATACAAGGCTTCTTTAAGCCATTAATTTTGTGGTGATTTGCTATAAAATGTTATGATTAATTTCATATGTTAAATTAGCTTGGTTTTGGTGTAGGTTTGATTGGTCAGGCAAGTAGTGGCAGCCTGCCATTGCTACTGTTTAAGAAAAGCAACTCAATCCAAAGATGTAAGAGAGAACGCCACGTTGTTTATTGCAGCATAATTTGTTGGATGACATAACTCTCAAAGTGCTTGTGGCACTAATAATTTTGGAGTTTCAACTGACAGATTTTAGCCTAGTCAGAGGAAAACTTCATTTTCGTGTATCTCAGAAAAACCCATGCTCTGAGGATACCTCTTGCCCTTGATATTGACTACCCTTCCACTCAACCAAAAACTCCTAGAAGGCTGGCAGGAGAAGCTCTTCTGGACTATTGACAGCCACTATTTTTAAATGTCTTTCTCTTTGATGTAATTTAGAAGTTCTCAAACAAGCTTGAAAGTTGAAGATCTGTTTCTCCAAGAAACCAGACTACTGACTTTATTCAGCTCTAAAAGAAGTCTCGCCCAGTAGGAAAAACATGAAATCTACACATGTCTGTGTGTGTGTGTGTGCTTGGGGGTGGGGCGGGGGTAGGGTTATCCCACACTGGTCACCTCAAAATTGTTTATGTGGATGGTAGGACAAGTAATGGATATGTGTGGCATGAACACAGTGGTTAAAATTAAGACACTTCTCAACACTCAAGGGAAGGCAACCACTTGTTTTAAGCATTTGATTTTTTTGTTTGATCATGATTTTCTTTGGCGTACAATGACTATTGAACTTTAAGCATATCAAGCAGAATAGACCTGAGAAAATATTCTACATTACTTCGGTGGGTCACTGAAAGAATTTTAAGATTGGGTAGAAGAGGGAGAAGAAAGAAAAAATAAATATATAGATCTAGATATTTTATGCTTTAAGATAAAAATCTAACTGAATGGTTTCTAAAAGGTCAAACAACAATTTTCTCCAATATTATCCTAGTGTCTTTTGTAGTTCAGGAGGCAGAAAGTTATAAATAAGGTGAGGGAGAAATATATTGAAACCAAAAGAAGGTAAAATAAATTATACAGTCACACACATTGCACATATGTATGAGCTACTCTAGGATAACCCAATGTTACACATCAGAATTTAAAATTATGCTAGAATTTAAGTATTTCTATTGCCAAAGAATTTGCTGTAGTTCTCCTGTAAGTGTTAAATCTCCTTAAGGCACTGCAGCTTGGTCTTTTATAGATCACACTATCTGGAGGGAGAGGAAAAAAAAAAGATGAAATATCAAGTGCCAAATGCAATTAATACAAATATATTATTACTGGTATTACACAAATACTATTAAGGATCACAAGAATGCTATCACTGTCAGAAAATACCATGTTTGAAGACCAAATGATAGAACAAATATTTAAATCTGGAAAAAATGTCACTCTGAGGATAGCTCTATGTTCTAGAGAGATTAATTCTGCGTGTGAAAAGAACGTACCTAACCTCAGTGTCCAAATCGGCTTTGTTTCAAGATACCATTAGCGAAGGTCTCAGGAATTATAGAAATGAGAAACAGCCAGGAATTCTGGATCCATATTTGCATTTGAATAGGCACAGCTCTCCTAATTGAGAACAGGTTGTTACATATTCTGTGTGGTGTTGTTTCTTAAAGCAAAGCGTTAGTCAGCTGTTTTGTGAGCTACTCTGTAGTCTGAGAAAGCTGTTAGAGTCCAGTGTAGTGCATTATTTCTCCACGTTTTTCCCCCAAGAAAGCACCGAGGAAGGAGCTCTCTCTCAGCTTGGATACTTTATTCTGCAGACTATCAATCCAGGGGCACCAAATTGGTATGCTCTGATGCGTTTCCAACTTAATTTTCTAGACTCAATTTTTATGCTGCTTATATCCTGGTTTTCCGAAAGGGTTATTCAACTGTAGTTGAAAATGCCTTAAACTATATCTAAATATTTATAGTTGACTAACTTCCAATTTCTCTTCTCATCCCTCTCTTACCACATCATGATGAAAGTCTTGTGGAATGAAGCAAGTTGTGATACGAGTGGCCTTTCATGAAAAATTGTGGTACAAAGTGGGATTATAGGAAGAGTGGACAGATCATTAGCATTATGTGAAGACTGTGATGTGAAATGGGCTCACATGAAAAGGTAGCAGCGATCTCCCTGGTGATGGAATATGAATGATTACAGTAGGCATCTGGCCCTAGACTCCAAGCCAGCACTGCGAAGCTATGTGCTTGAAAAATAGAGTGAGGCCAGACCAGAAAGTGTCGTCACGCTTTATTTTTGCTTCCCTCTTTTAATTTTTTTTGTATGTTTGTGTGGAAAAGTCTGTCTGCCTACCTATTTAAGGGTCCATTTTTGAAACAGAGAAGTTCGAATAAGAGAGCTGGGATAAACTCAGGGGTTCTAGTGTTTTCTCTGCCACTAACTACTTCCCTTTGTCACTTTGAACTATTTTCTTCAAGTCTCTGTGGCTCAGGTTCTATATAAACAAAATGCAATGAGGAGACTGAAACTCTCAGACTTTGAGGTTTTTGTTTTTCGTTTTTTTTTTTTACTTAGTCTATGATTTATTTTACAAGTCCTATACATTTATCTTACTGAAAGTAAATATCTAAGTTTTTCTAAATGATGAAAATCTACTGACTCTCAGTTCGAAATAAAATAATATCTGCCCTCTCCATTTTCCCATGATATTTTTTCCCATGATTTTTTAAAACTGAAAAATATTTTAGTAAAATGATTTACATTCCTCAAAAGAAAATTTGCTGCACGTCAAATTGGAGTCTGAAAATAAAAACACCTTAGAACTCACATTTGTCTCTCATAAATGTCTCTCGTAATTCCACTGGGTGAGCACTTAATAAATTTGCTTCTCAGAGATTTTAAATTAGCAAATTACTAAATTTCAAAAAGGCGTAAGAGTGAATAATAAAAAAATATGAATCAGAAAATAAATCTAATTATAAACAAAAGCTCATGTAGAAGAATTTGTGAGTCATTTATTCCTAAATGTCTAGAATTTACCAGCAGACATATTTTATTAGAACATTAATTTTTTTTTTTTTTTTGCATGGGCAGGCACCAGGAATTGAACCCATATCACCAGGATGACAGGGATGACAGGCGAGAGCTCTGCCACTGAGCCACCATGGCCTCCTCATTAGCTATGAAGAAACATGTGGTTCACTTCCATCTTGAGAGGAGGTTTAATGTCAAACGTTTACTAGTAGATCTTTATCCACCCAAATATCTGAAGGTGGTTTAACTGGATTCTTAGACTAAATACAAAAATTCTTGCCCTTTAATAATATCCTTGGTATTTTGGACTGTCAGTTTTTAGAATTATCCTAAGGAATCATGGTTCCGTAACATTTTAGAACATCTTACCAGAATTAACCAATATCCAATAGAGTATTTTTTAATCTAGTGTTAAGCCTACGTAGAAGATACTGATTTGCTATTTTATTGCTCTTCTTTCTGGGATTATCTATAAAACAATCTTGGAATTAGTGAGAATATGGAGTTATTATGAAAGTTTAATTATATGATTTACAAATAAACTGAAATGCACATGAGAAAAAAATGAAATAATCCTGATAATTAAGAGTAAATCTGGAGCATTTTTAGAAGCTGCCTTCTAACTATAGTTTCCCTCTTGTTGGACCTACCTCTACGCTCCTTAGAACCTCAGTCTTAATTCGTTAAAGAATCTATCCCTAATATATTTTGCATAATTTGGGTCAACATATTTTATGATTTTTAAAAAATTTCATTGTATGTAGAAGAGAGTAAAATGATGAGAAAAAAACTGTTTGTGTCCATAGCTGGCAAGCAGAGGTGAAAAAGCCTGATAATGTGTTCAAGTAACATGTAGTTAAATACAGAAAAAGAGAGAAAGAGGGAGGGAGTGTTTCTCAACCCAAAGATGCTACTACGTGGTTTATTTTCTGGAAAACTGGATGTTAGCAGAAAACTGCTTTGACACAAAGGATTGCTTATTTCTGTATTTGTTTTCCTTATTGACCTCAGTTACAAAAGTTTAATTACTCATACACTTCAGTTCATGCACAGAATTACCACTGGCCTGTGCAAAGCCCATTTGATTGTGTATTTCTCCAAATACATGAATACACAATGTACACACACACATGCCTTCACATGCATTGGTGTAAATGTATTTATCTTTTGATGATTGCAGACCAGGCAAGCAGATCAACAAGAGTTGATTTTAGAAAGCAAGATAAACAAATAAAAGCTCTGAACAACTCCTGAAGTCAGATAAAGTACCTGTCAGTGTAAACCCAGGGGCTTCCAGACTTTAATATATCAGAAATCACTTGACTGTCTTAACCTTTATGGTTCAAGGAGATGTTGAATAAAAGATACTTTACAATTTATTTGCAACTAATTGCAGCAGTAATTTGGTGTCTTGGTCTTTCAGTTGAGCTCTTTGGCTTTATCAAATACATAATAAGTGGAATATGAATATACTATTACCCACCTTAATTGGAGATAATGTAGGGTCTTTGGGTCCTTACCAGGTGCAGAAAAGTGAATCCCCACAGTTTGGTCACAAAAAGGAAAGCACTTTAACAGCTGGCAGAGACAGGGACTTCATGGTCTAACACCTGCCTCCTCAAAGAACTTCAAGAATTAGGTTTATATACATTATTTGGATCATTACATTCTCATTATATGCATTATAAGGAATAAAGAAAAATCAGGAAGGTGTCATCTATGCATTCTTTGGAAAATGAGAAAAATTAGGAAATGCGATGAAAAGTTTCCTATTTGTAACTGAGATGCATAGAGGTAAACATTTGGTCAGGGAACCGATGATCAAGGCCTGGAAGTCTCTTCACTGTTCAAGTTCCCTTTATCAGAAAGGCCAGCACTCAGGAGAGAGGTTAAAGATAACAGTTTAGTGTTATTACCTACCCTGGGAACTAAGAAACTTAATGACAGGGGGCTTTTACAAAGATAAACAAGTGTTCCTGCTAACAAAGCTGGGAACTGAGAGATCTAGTTGTAGAGGCTCTTTCAGTAAGGAGGAAAGATATTTTTATATCAACTGGCAATTTTTATTCCTTGGATCATGCATTCTGGCTTAGCGAAATGCATTGCTGTTGAAATGTTTGTGGAATGAATTTACAAATTGCATAGAAATTTTTACAGGGGGATTTTTTTTGATGTGGTTATGATCATTTCACCTGGAGCATGGGAACTGAGGGAATCTTAATCATGAGTGGGTTTGGGATTTTTTTTTTGGGGGGGGTGAAGGAATTAGGCGACACTTTATTCTATTAGGTAGAATTTTCTTATTTTCTTTTGAATGGTCTATTGATTATATAAAGCTCTCAGCATATAATGAGTTAGGATCCGCTTCTGATGTGCTCATACTAAAGCAAATCAACAGAGTAAAGTGAAGCTGCAATTTTGATGGAGCATCCTTGGAATATATGGGGCCGGGATGACTGGACCCCACTGGTAACTATAGAAGGAGTTGAGAAAAACTGGGAAAGTGCTGCCTGCTGATCACTAGTTGTTCCTGCTGCAGTGCACAGACTTGTTATTTATGAGATGCTCTAGGATGCTCTCTAGTGGAAATGGAGAATGTACACCCAAAACCCATTCCAGTCTTCTACCAGTGTGCCTTTTTATATGGCAGAGAAATGCCTCATACAGTTCCCAGACTTCTTGTGTGATTTGAATTTCATTGTCCTCACATATTTGAGAGGAATGTTGATCCTTAACTGAATTACATAGATAAAGACAAGATTAGTGGAAACTGTTTCATAGTTAATAAGAGAGCTTTGGAGAGTTATAGCATGGCAGGCAATTACTACAACTACCTCTCCATGGTTTACCATTTTCCCAATAAAATTGTTTTTCTTTTGAATGTCTGCATGTTATGCATATTTAACATACCCCCATGGTTGCATTAGGGAGAGGTGTGGGGCATAACAACAGCAAATCTTTTTATGGCCCCTACTGTGTGCCAAGCCCTTCTGTAAGTGCTTCAGATACACTGACTTATTGGATCTTCACAAAACTCTGTAACGTAGGTCCCATTAGTGTCCCCAGATTATCTTGAAGAAATTAAGTCACCAAAAGTAAAATAATTTGTCCAGGGTGACATTCAACAAGGGTAATGTGTTAGTTAGATTCAGTTGTCAACTTGGCCAGGTGAGCATACCTAGTCTTGTTGCTGCGGACATAAGCCAACAGTACATGAACCTCATCTGTTGCCAATTACATCTGCAGTCGGCTAGGAGGTATGTCTGCTGCAATGAGTGACGTTTGGCTTAATTGGTTGGTGCTTAAATGAGAGAGCGCAACATAGCGCAGCAAAAAGCAGCTCAGCATTCCTCATCTTAGCACTAGCAGCTCAGCCCAGGCCTTTGGAGATGCAGAAAGAAGTCACCCCGGGGAAAGTTGTTGGAACCCAGGGGCTGGAGAAAAGACCAGTAGAGACCATCCTGTGCCTTCCACGTAAGAAAGAACCTCAGTGGAAAGTTAGCTGCCTTTCCTCTGAAGAACCAACAGAATAAATTCCCTTTTATTAAAAGCCAATCCACCTCTGGTGTATTGCATTCCGGCAGCTTGCAAACTAGAACAGGTAGGAAATGGGACTTTAAGTAGGGTAGTTGAATGTCAAAGTCTCTATTCTTAACCAATATACTGTTTATATGCCTCTAAAATATTTGAAATTCCTTGTGACAGTGATACCAGAAAAGTGAGGATTACAATAACGTGGGCTGCACAAAAAGTAAATGGCCATAGCAGAACCCTTTTATTCCTCAAATTGGAGCATTAATGCATGAGACTCAGTCCCCAGACTTGGGCTAAAACTTGGGAACGTGGCAAATAGAAACCTGTGTGGTAAGATGAGCAGCTGTGATTTCTGTGCTACCTCTTGAAAAGTAACCTGCTCTCTCCAGGCATTTTTCATCAATGTGCCCATGAAAGAGATCAAATGAGCCTCTAAGAAGGAGGAAGAACTCATGTAATATTCAAAATAGACTGTTGCTGAAGACACTTAAGGCAGATTAGGGCTAGGGAAAATAACACACAAACCCTACGAGCAACATCACGGATGTAAATAAATATGTCTAGTTCACTGTGAATGCTATATTTACAAACATTATTATTATTTTTTTCTCTGAGAAGAAGAGTCCTTATTCATAGCGGTCTCCTCATTTTTCATTTTAAGCCTTAGAGTCTTCTCTAACACCTTGGGCCACATTGCTGTGTAGCAATTAGAATGTTTAAAAGAGAAACATATATGGAATCAATATATCATTACCTGTCTTTCAAGAGGGAAACTAGAAGCATGTGATAGCTAGGGCAGAGCACAAGTTCATAGAATAAATAATGTAGTTTAAAGATTTCCTTCTGTATTGTTCCCAGAAATTTCCATGCAATTTTTATTACAATAAGTCATTGGGATTTCTCTTTTCCTCAAGGAATATGAAAATAAGTAAATAGAGGTTATGAGTAAAAGACAGGATTATTGATCAAACTTTACCCTTATGAATTGGGGGGAATTATGATTTGAGGTTTTGTTTTTTATTTGTGCATATTTTAATACCAGGTTTGTAGGTCATTGGAAGGAATGTTTATTCCATCACTGGCAGAATCTAAGGAATGAATATTAACTCAGTAATACACATAAATGAAATTGCCACAGAGAAGTGGGGCCTCAGGGGAAAAACGTATGTGAGGTTCACTTCACCACATTTTACTGTGAGTATGTGTGTGTTTAATAGATTTATTTTTTATGACAGATTTATATTTACAGAAGAAATGGAGAAGATGGTAGAGATAATTCCCACATACCTCACATTGGTTTCCTCTACTATACACATCTTACATTATTATGGTATATTTGTTATAATTAATGAAGTAATATTGATACCTTAGTATTAACTAAAGTAAATAATTCATTCATATTCTCTTAGTTTTTTATCTATTGCTCTTTTTCTGTCCGATGATCCCATCTGGGATATCATATTACCTTTTGTCATCAAATCTCCTTAGCCTTCTCTTGGCTTGGACAGTTTCTCAGACTGTCCTTGATTTCGATGAACTTGAAAATTTAAAGTTATATTGGCCATGTATTTTCATGGAATGTCTCTCTATCGGGGTTTATTTGATTTTTATTTCATGATAATTACAGTTGTTGTGGGGTTTTGGCACAGAGATAAAATGCAATGATCATCACTTTTTAAAATGGGTATGTGCTATTAAAATTTGCAACTGCTTATGTCGGCCTTGACTGTCTGGCCGAGGTGGTATTTGTAAGGGTTCTCCACTGCAAATTTATTCTTTTTATTCACTTTCTTATATTGTACTACTCGGAATATTTATGCATGATCTGCACTTAAGAGATAGGGAGTTATGCTGCTCCACATTTAGGATAGAGCATCTACGAAAATCATTTGGAATTCCCATGCACAAGGGATTCAGTATGGACTTATGGACATTTATTTTATATATTTCATATTTTGATTTATAATTCATTACTATATGATTGACTTTTTTGCTAAAAATGTCCCAATTTTGGACATTGGGAACTCTTTCAATTATCTCCTATGTTTCTCTGACATATTCTGATGAATATGGGTTTTATTTTTTTTGAGCACTTCAGAAAATTATATTATTGTCGTACACTTAAGTACTCATTTTGTACTTCATTCTCCTGACTTAGAATCAGCCATTTCTCAAAGCAATGCTTATTTTATTAGATAATGGTATTAGAGGACAAGACATGGGTCTCAGGTGTGCTCATTGTCACTGGAGTGTAATTTCCTTCAAGCTCTTTTGTCTGTCAGATCAAAGGAATACACGTGTGACTACTAGCCAGTATGCATACATGTTCTTGCATGAAACCATCTGTGTCTATAGTAAGCTCAAGATGAATGCTTACTGATGCCATCAACTTAAATCCATTACCACTTGGGACATTCTTGCATTTGCCAACGCTTTTTTGTAATCTCCTATTTCAAGGGTGGAAAAAATGACACCCACTATTCACCATCCACATTTTAATTGTTCAATTCTTATATACCTGTTTATCAGTATTAGAATTGTTAACTCATACCTCATGGTGAACAACTTTACCAACTAGAATGCAGTGCCTATGTGCAGATCCTTTTGCCTTTACTTCTTGTGACTCCACTTATTTCTAAGTTACTTAGGTCAGCAAATTTTCCCACAACCCACTTACATAAAGTTGTTTTATATGTTTGTAAAACAGTTAGATTCTCTTGTTACAGCCTGCATTCCTTTCTGGGATCCCTCCATTTCCTACTAGACATATGTTTAAATTCACATACATAAAAGCTCATTCTTTGTACTGTAAATTTCAATGTGGTTGATAAATATCATATGTCCACCATTTCAGTATCAATAGTTTTACTGGCTTAAAAATCCCCTGTTCACTTATTCGATCCTCCTTCCCTTTTCCTTTCCCCTGTCAACCACTGGACTTTTTATGATGTCAGCATTTTGCTTTTCCAAGAATGCCATGGTAATTGAAATCATACAATTTGTAGCCTTTTCAAATTGACTTCTTTCACTTATACAAATGTGCATTTAAGGTTCTTTCATGCCTTATTATGTACTGATAATTCAATTCCTTTTATGGCTGGATAGTATTCCATTTTATGGATGTATTAGAGTTTGTTTATCAATTCACCTATTGAAGTAAATCTTGACTGCTTCCAGGTTTGGGCGCGATTATAAATAAAGCTGCTATAAATGCTTGTGCATTTTTTTTTTTTTTCGTCTAATCATCAGTTTTCAAATCAGTTGGTTATATAGCTGTGAGACAATGCTAAAATAGTATGGTAAGAGTATGTTTAGCTTTGTGCCAACCTTTTTTCCACAGGTTCTATCTTATTTTGCATTTCCATCAGCAACAAAGGGGAGTTTCTGTTGCTTTGCATTCTCACCAGCAATTGCTATTGTTAGTTTTGTTTTCATCTTTTTTTTTTTTTTCCTTTCTGGCTTTTAGCCATTCTAAGAGATTCGTAGTTGTATCTCGTTTGAATTTTCAATTCCCTAATGACAAATAATATTATGGTTATGTTTATATACATATTTACCATCTGCATATCTTCTTTGGTGAGGTGAATATTTGCATCTTTGGCACATTTTTTATTGGATTGTTTGTTATGCTTTTGCTGAGTTTTACCTTTATTACTTTGGATAATAGTCCTGGATCAGATATGTGCTATACAAATAACTTTGCCCAGTTTGTGGCTTGTCTTTCATTTGCTTGACAATATTGTTCTCAGAGGATAAATTTCTGAATTTAATAAAGTCTAAATTATCAGTTTTTCTTTCATGGATTGAGCTCTTGGTGCTGGATCTTAAAACAAAGCCTGAGGTCATATCGCCTTGCATCTGTGGTTCTTTCTAAAAGTTTTATAGCTTTGAATTTTACATTTAGGGTTATGTTCTATTTTGTGCTAATGTTTATGAAAGATGTAAAGTGTTTTCTAGGTTCATTGCTTTTTCCATCGTTACATATGGACATCTAATTATCGCAAAAACCATTTATTTTAAAAGTACCCTTTCTCCATTTAATTGCCTACAATCTTATTTTAAAAATCAGCTGACTTTATTTGGGTCTATTTCTGTGCTCTCTTTTTCCACTGAGCTATATTTCTATACTTTGCCACTACCATGTTGTCTTGGTTGTAACTTTAAACAAGTCTTGACATTTTTCCAACTTTGTTCTTCTTCAGTATTGTGGTCTCTGTTCCGGGTATTTTTCATTTTCATACCAATTATTGAGATCTACTAAATAGTTTACAGATATTTTGATGACGATTAGGCTAATCCCATAAATAAATTTGGAAGACCTGTCACCTTAACAATATTGAGTCTTCCAGTCCATGACCACAGAACATCATTCCATTCATGTGGATTTTATTTGATTTCTTTCATCAGCTTTGTAATTTTTTACATATAGATCCTGTACAAATTTTTTTTATTTATACTAAGCATTTAGCTTTTTTGGGTACTATCATAAACAGTATTTTTTATTTCCAATTCCAATTCTTCAGTGCTGATGAAAGAAAGGAATTGGATTCTGTACATTAAGTTTTACCTTGTGAACTTGCTATACTCCCTTACTATTTTTAGGAGTGTATTTTATAGCTTCTTTGGAATTTGCTACAGATGCAAACATGTCATCTGTGATTAAAGACAGTCTTAGTTTTTCTTTCTAATCTGTACTTTTTATTTCCCTTTCTCCTTCATTAGCTAGGACTTTTGGTATAATGGTGACTAGTAGTGGGGGGAGAGCACATTCTTGCATTGTTTCCAGTCTTAGGAGGAAAACATTTGGTTTCTCAACTTTAACGATCATGTTAATTGTAGTTTTGTTATGTAGATTTATCAAGTTGAAGAAGTTCTCTCTATTCCTCATATGAGGAGAGTTTTTACTGTGCATCAGAGTTGAATTTTATCAAATGATTTTTTTTCTTATCAATTGAAATGATCATATGCTGTGTCATCATTAGCCTGTTGATGTGTTGGGATGCATTTATTGATTTACCTATGTTAATTAGCCTGTATAATAGGAATAAATCCCTGTTGGTTAAATGTATACTTATTTCTATACATTGTTGGCCTCAATTTGCTAATGTTCACCCATATCTTCCAATCTGGGGGTTACGTTTTTCCCCAAGACTGCAATTCTCTGATGAATCCAAGAAAAGTCATTGATTTTTGGTTTGTTTAGCTTTTCCCTTGTTGTTATTATGGGCAGATGACTTTCAAGCTCTTTACTTGTATGTGGAACCAGAGCTGTGTTTTAAAAATAGCAGTATTTAGCTTATTTATTTCATAGCTTCACTTGGTGTACGGAAAAGCATGCGCTAAAACTGTGGAATGTATACCATTTAGATAAGCCTGGAAATGAATGCCCCGTACAGGGTTAATGCAGAAGTCCATTCTTTTTAATATTGTTTTATGGATTTAAAAAAAGAAAAAAACACTTTTGTTTGTGAAAAAAGTCTGAAAGTATTTGTGGTAAAGAATCATGCAATTATTTTTAGATTTAAAAATAAGAAATTGTGAAAGAAATTGTATAGATAGGTAAAGCCAGGGAATGCCAATGCAAATTTTGTAGCAATATCTGATTTTCAGCCTAATAATTTTAGTAAGTTATTGATAAGCTCTGTAAAGGGCAGCCCTGCTTTGGTGACCTTTCAGTTTTATAAGGTTATGAAAAATACACAATGATATTCCCTGAAAAAAAATTAAGTAGATCTATTTTGGGTATGGACATAGACCTTTACTTAAATCCAACAACCTACAGTGTATTAAAACAGAAAACAGACGTGTTTTATATTCTCAAGTTTGGGAGGTTTATAGCCACCTATACTGCTAAATTCAAAGAATATATATGCAAGTGAGATTTAGAATACTCATATAAAGAAATTTTAATTATTCCTTTCCATTTCATATGATCTTACTTATAAATAGCTCAGTACTGAATATTTTAGGTTGCCCAATGAATGTTGTACTACAACAAATTAAGTCAACACTGGGTCATCTGGGGGTGAATTATGCCCACAGAGCATCATTCTGACAGTCTTTTTAGATATAGTTTGGCTTTCCCTTGCTAAGCAAATTGTTCTGAATTAGATACTTTTCAAATAAACCACAAGTACATTTTTTAAAAATATGAATTTAAGAATAACAAAATTATAAAGCTAAACTTCCTTTTCATAATTACTAATTAACTTTGCTCTTATTTGTCATGTCTTATTCTAGAACTTATCTGCAGTGTAAGAGGCTTGTTTAATAAGTACATTTTATGCATCAATAACTTACGATTGCTTTTTTAGAATCTAACATTTTAGAATCAATGTTGACAATACCAGGGTGGTGGCTGGATGTTACAAAATCAGACCAGAAATATGTACGATAATATCTTTAGGAAAAAATAGGTAGGCTCTAGAAGCTATACACAGTGGATTTCTTTTTCATTATGGCATGGTAAAGTTCAGATAAAATTTTAAAACTTTGTGCAAAGAAATCTGGAGATGTGTTGTTCAGCCCCTGGAAAAGCAAAGCAGGTGCTTGGAGACAGAAAATTCCCAGGAGATGATGCTAAGATGAGAGACGAAATCCAGAGTTTGCCCCAGAGAAGCTAAGAGAGTACCCACAGATATTTAGAGAGGGAAAATGCCCGCAGGAGAGGCCAAAAGGACCCACAGGAGCTGAGGGAGCCATTTTGGAAACCAACCCAGGAGAACAGAGCCAGCAGAAAGTCCCATGTGCCTTCCCATGTGACAGAGAAACCTTAGACGTGATCAGCTTTTCTTGGGTGAAATTATCCTCTCGTTGATGCCTTTAATTTGGACATTTTCGTGGCCTGAGAACTGCAAATTTGTAACCTAGTAAATCTCCTTTATAAAAGCTAATCCATTTCCAGTATATTGCATTCTGGCAGCTTTACTAAACCAAAACAGGAATGTATAAGAAATCGTTTCTTAATAGGGAAATGTTTAGAGAATGCATTTTTACTCTGTACTTTTTATAGGCTCCCTATAAAAACAAAAGGCATTAATCTGGCATTTGAGCATTTTTATTAAACATTTTGGTATTATCAAAAAAAAAGCATTCTGTTTTCCCTTCCCACATGATTATATGCAGTTAGTAGTAATAGCCAACATCATATGCTGACTTTTGTGCCAGACATTGTGCTAATTCTCCAATGCAATGCCTTTAAACCTGATAGCAACACTGCTAATCAATGGCATCTTTCTTCTCTATCAATATGATAGCACAGCCATTAGGGTCAGAGCTGAGATTTTAAGCCAAGTGACTTGATCCAGAACCGCAATGTGTTCCATGAAAAATGAAACATACATTAATGAAATAAGTTTAAGTTCCCAACTCCCATTCATTTTTTGTAACTTTTTTATTGTATAGTATAATATATATATATATATATATATATATATATATGTACACAAAGCATAGTTTTCAAAGTGCTCTTCAACAAGTAGTTATGGGACAGATCCCAGAGTTTGTCATGGGCTACCATATGATCCTCTCAGATTTTCCCTTCTAGCTGCTCCAGAATACAGGAGGCTAGAGGGCGTACATACTTTTTTATCCTCACAATTGACTTTTTTTCCTTCTTTTTTTGTGAAAAATAACATATATACAAAAAAGCAATACATTTCAAAGCACGGCACCACAGTGAGCTGTAGAACATATTTCAGAGTTTGACATGGGTTACAATTTCACAAGTTTAAGTTTTAACTTTTAGCTGCTCTAAGATGCTGGAGATTAAAAGAGATTTAATGATTCAGCAATCATATTCATTTGTTAGATCCTATCTTCTCTGTATAACTCCACCATCATCTTTGATCTTTCCATTCCTCTCTCTAGGGGTATTTGGGCTATGGCAATTCTACATTTTTCATAGTGGAAGGATCTGTCACTAATATGGGGTAGGGAGATGGAACTATTTGATATTCTGGAGAGGCTGGGCTAGGTTTCAGGACTTATCTAGACTAGAGACCCATCTGGAGGTTGTAGGTTTCTGGAAAGTTATTCCAGTACATGGAACCCTTGTGGAATCTTATATATTGCCCTAGGTATTCTTTAGGATTGGCTGGAATGGTCCTGGTTGGGGGTTGGCAGTTTATGATAGGTAGCAAGGTCTGTCTGAAGCTTGTATAAGAGCAACCTCCAGAGTAGCCTCTCAAATCTATTTGAACTCTCTCTGCCACTAATGCTTTATTAATTATACTCCCCACCACATTCATTTTTTTTTTCTTCTTTACCTGGGTAGACACCAGTAATTGAATCTGGGTCTCCGGCTTGGCAGATGAGAACTCTGCCTGCTAAGCCAACACGGCCCGCCCCCCCCCCCCCACCCCGCCCTCACCATTCATTTTTAAAGAAGGGTAGTAAATACTTATAAAAGTGGTTTTTATTTTCCTTGATGTTGTAATTGCAAAAATAAAATATTTCTTCAATTAATTAAAAGAACTTACACCTCAGGAGGGGTTAAGTACCCAATAATAGAGTTTATTTTTCCTCTTACATTATGTCTGCTGAACTCATAGAGTGAGAGGATACAGGTCCCAGCAAGACTGACAAGGCTGCTGCTCTCTAGGCATTTATAATCTCAAAGGAAGAAACAGAAAGTAAAGAAGTAAAAATAATAATAATAATAAATGACAGATTGGGATATGTGCTCTGCAGTAAACTCTTGAATTCCTGCAAAAATTTCAATGTAATTTAATAAATATAAATGTGTTATTATGCAATACAAACCTTTTGAGAAATTTTCCACAATTTTCCCCCTTTCACTCACAAGTACTTTTTCTCTTCTTCTTTTCATCAGCACACTTATTCATACATATTTGGCAATTTCTTGAATATTATCTCTTTTAACTTGCATTGTGTGATAAAGAAATCAGCCAAACAAAGCAGCTCTGTTGCCTGGGCAACGCTATTCTGTATTCATTCTTTCTCAGATAGGGATCCATTTAACCCAGCAGTGGAGACATGCAGATTATATCTCCTAATGAATGGCAGGGATTATATCCAATTTGGGTAATGAAAATTCACTTGCAGGAGAAATGCACTCTATAACACAGGACAGACTTTCATCTTCTTTCTTGAGATGTGTAGAATTCTTGTATTCTCTGAGTGCAAAGATAATGTGTGACCTAAAAGTAGCCCTTCTACTCCAGGATTTCATGGCCTCGTTAGAGAGAGAGCCATATAAGGAAAAATACATCTGATAGTTCTTCATCGTAAGAAAAATTATAAGTATTGTTTTCCTATCACAGTGTACCATAGTGGTTTGAAATAATTAATTCACCTCTCTAGTGTGCAGCTTATTTGTGGGGCTGTTTCTATACACATGGTGGCAGAAGAATTCCCATTCTAAACGTGCTGTTGGATGGAACAGATCAGACGTGATTAGAGCATGAGCAGGGCACTTGGCATGGATTCAAGAGGACCATTCACTTCCACTGAGCAGCTGTGTCGTAACGTTGGACTGACCAGTTTGAATAGAAGTTTCAATTGTTCTCAAACTGTTCTGCCAGAGAATGTGTAGCTGAGGCTAAGGAGCAATTTAGGCGTGGTTATGTGATACTGCCAGCATTTCAAGAGTGCCTCTCTGGTGATCTCTATTTGGAAGCAACTTCCTTGTTTTCTCTAAAATCCTTAGAAGTTAAGGTCAGTACTATTACATGCTCCCTGTGCTGTGCTCTCTTGCCTGTGTTGTTTGTGTGTGTGTTGTCTTCCCTATCAAGTGTAAAGTACCATATATATTTACATATTTACTTGTGCACAGAAGGCACTCAACAGATATTTCTAGAAGGATGTAAGCCATCGTGTGTTTGTGAAACACAACAACTTAATATCTGAACTGGAATTTCACCATGAAGAATTCTGTAGAGGCATTTATTTCAAATGGATTTTTATTTACCAAATTACACTGTTGCTATTAAAACTTGAGTGGTAGAAAGCAAATCCAGGAAGAATAAAATTAGTATTGATGAAATTATTTAATATTATATAGGTTGTGGCTTGCCATAATACTTTTTTAGGGGAATCTTAGGTATATTTTTGGCATAAGTACAGTTATTTCTGAGTTGATCTGAAAATATATTGTCACTAAACATTTTGAAGAATGAAATATACATTTTATTTTCAATTTGAAAAATACAAGTACTTTAATCCTTTTATTCTCTTATGGACAGCTAAGAAAAGTGAGATGATGACTTTGGGTTCGATAGGAAAATCTAGCTTCTTTGGAATGAAAGGATCCATGTTTTTGTTTTTTGTTTTTGTAGTTTCTAGGCATTGGGAAAATTGGGTTCAATGGAATCTCTTCTTGGCAATCTTCTACTCCTTCTTTTGTTCTACTACTGAACATTTGCTCAGTGCTATTTGTGCAATAAAATTGTAATGACCTGAAATAATACTAAGGATCTATCTCATTATCACTCTGATTTGTGACCAGTCAAAACTTTTGGTTTGTTCATTCACCTCATCAACACTTAGAATTAAAAAAAAAAAAAAAGAGAGAGTGGCCTGCAGATAAACAATCGCAAGTATAGGCATTTAACAAAACTAGAAAACAATTGTCCATCAGTGAAAACAAACTGACAATGACATGACTTAGAACCTCTGCCCTGTCTCTGACAAAGCTTCAGAAAATAATAGAAGACTGATATGGAAAGAAGGGAAAACCATTCCCTCCACACAGACATCTCCAATGCTTTAGGGAGACCTGGTTTGATTTTACCAGTGGCACTTTCAGCAACTTTTCAAGCCAAAGAAAATGTTATGCCAGGTAATGGAGATCAGAATTCCATTTTATGAATTTGCTCTGTTCCTGGATATTGACAAAAGATGGCTCTACCTGTTTCTGAAAACGGCCTGACCATGATGTCACCAATTGGGTCCACTCATAGAAGGGGCCTCTGTCCCCAGGTATCCACTCTTTGTAAGGGTCAGAGCAACCAGGCTTCTGTTAAGTTCAAACAGAGCCAGTGATCTGTCAAAAGACAGAAAAAGAAAATCAGATAACACCTTTGGAGGATGGGTATTCTTCAAGAGATTTGTGAGTACTTCCTTCTTCATAAAAAAAAAAGCAAAACATTTAATTTGCTTTTTTCCTTAAAAAGAATTAAAAGCAATAGTAGATCGAATAATTTATATAATCCTCTTTGCTCTGCATTAACTATATTCTGTAAATTGAAATAAATTTACATATCTCTCAAACATTGTATGTTTCAAATTTAATATATTTTGTAAATTGATATATATTTATATATCTCTCAAACATTATTATATGTTTCAAATTTAAAAACATTTCTATATTTTATTATATTATTAATGTATTTATATATTAGGTTATATATTATATAATTACTATATTATTCTATTATATTATTATAATGTCAGGGCCATATTATATAGAACCTAAATAATTTCATTAAAGGACAAATCAATACTTGTTCATGTCACTTTTACACATTTCTGACAATGTAAGAAAAGTAGTTTGAAGAAAGATACACAAAGCATTTCATACTGGAATCCACAGGCCAAAGGATGAGCCAGGGGAGTCAACAGCGACACATTTTTTATCTTCCTCCATATGCTTTGACTTGCCCTACAAATAAAGCAAAACCCTAACAAAATAAGCCAAATACTATATGACACATCACATTTTGAAACATTTTCATTCTTTGTCTTTTTTTAGTTAGATTGCTATTCTAGAAAAATGCAATTAAAGGTTAATGATTGCTCTGATCAATAATCAGAACGAAAAATTTTGCATCCCAAAATGTCAATTCATCATCATATTATGCTATTTAGCTATGCTTATAGTTGTAATGATTGCAGTCCGGCTTGACTGCGTAATCCTATATAATTAGGCATAGATTAAGAGTTGAGGACTTCCTGCAATTCAAAGAAAAAGAAATTTTCTTATGAGTAAAATCTAGTTTAATTGCAATATTGAATTATTGAATCCATTTCCATTAGACTGGACATTTATTTTAAAATAAAACTGTGGTATATAGAAAAACACAACTTATGCAAATTAGGATCTATAGTTAACAGTAGCATTGCATTATTCTTTCATTAAATGTAACAAAGGCAATATGCCAAAACTATATGTCAATAAGAGGGGGACATAAGGGAGGGGTATGACATTCTTGTTGCTATTTCTCCTTTTTTTCCCTCTTTTTTTCTTTCTTTGAGGAAAATGGAAATGTCCTCATATAGATTGTGGAGTGAATGGTAAACTATGTGCTTATACCAGGAGCCGCTGATTGTACACTAAGGATGGGTTATATGGTTGTGGATAAAACTTTAACAAATAAACAGAAAGATATAAGTGCAAAGAGAAGTTGTGGAGAGAGAGAGATATCTATTCACTGTTGGTGAACAAGCAGAATGGTTCAATTCCTTTCAGGGGAGGTGTGGTAGCTCTATAGGGGGCTCAGAATAGGATTGCCGTATGATCCTGCAATCCTGTTATTAGGCATGTATTTGGAAGAACTGAAAGCAGGGAGTCCAATAGATATTTGCACACTGGTGATTGTGGCAGCATTATTCATGGTTTTCAATTGAAGGAGATGGTCTAAGGTAATACTGACTAATGAATGGAAGGATGAACTGCGATACAATGGAATATTAAGCAGTTGCGGAAAGGACTGAAGTCACGAGATATGCAACTAAAGTGAATGAACCTTGAGGAGATTATCTTGAGTGAAATAAGCCAGAAGTGAAGGGACAAAGATGGTATGGCCTCACTAATATAAACTAACCATAATGAAAAAACCCTTGGAATTGTGTTTGAGAGCTGAGGTTATCAGGTGACAGAAGGTGGGAAGAGATTGGGCAATTGATGATTAAGGGGTACAGAATGTTCACACAAGGCTCAATGTAAAGTTTTCTAGATTTAAGCTCGTATCTCTTTCTGAGTTTGAACTGTCATATATAAATTCTGAGATGCTGAGCTCTTTGTGCATAACCTAATATTTCCTGGAATTTGGGGTATCTGTATGACACCTGAGACTCAGAGTTATAGTTCTGCCACCCTGAAAATCAGCATAACTCCATATAGCAACTG
Source organism: Tamandua tetradactyla (assembly GCF_023851605.1). Taxonomy (NCBI): domain Eukaryota; kingdom Metazoa; phylum Chordata; class Mammalia; order Pilosa; family Myrmecophagidae; genus Tamandua; species Tamandua tetradactyla. The sequence continues at coordinate 93,275,590 of NC_135332.1, forward strand.
TTAAAGACTAACGTCTTTAGTCCATCAATGAATCCCAGGGATGAGCCTAGCTCTGGCATCATAGGATTTGAGAATGCCATTCTTGGCAAAAAGGGTGAAAATAAATGAAACAAAATAAAGTTTTGTTTGGCCTAAGAGATCTCAGACAGTGTTAAGGTCATTTGGAAGGCTACTCTTACAGAAGCTTCAGCCAGATATTGCAAATTGCCACAGTATGCCAAGCCCCAACCAGCAGTATTCCTGAAAACCCTAAAGAATACCTTGGGTTCTGTCTAAGACTCTACATACAGAAGTCTTATACTTCTGTCTAAAACTAAGTATAAATGTCTTACTTAGTAAGTTTATTTTTTCAGGAACTTAAGATTTTGTTTCTCCAGACTGTCCCTATGCCAGATAAGCCCTGAAGCCCAGAGGTACCAGCCTCTCTAAGAACATCAACCAGTTTCATCCCTCTACCCTATAAGGGCAATACCCCTTTCCGGTACAAAGAAGTTAAAATACTCGTTGCTTAAAATCCCTGAAGATTGAGAGAAAGATCAAATGAGAGAGGAGGTGTAAGTGAGGAATGAGGGCTTAACAAATGATTATGGCCGTTGATTCACTAGGTAGACATTTTTTTTAATTACTAGTGTATTAGAATAGCCAGAAGGAAATACCTGAAATTGTGTACTGAAATCCAGTAGTCTTTATCTTTGGTAATGATTGTATAACTATAGAGCTTTTATTGTGTGACCATGTGATGGTAAAAACCTTGGGATAGACACTCTCTTTATCCAGTGTATGGGAGGGTGAATAATATATAAATACGTGCATGAAAAGAAAAGAAATGTTGGGAATAGGAGAAAAACTACCCCTATGCAAACTATGGACAATGGTAACATACTACTTTAGTTACATTTCATCAATTGTAACAAATGTGAGTAGTGTTAAGAAATAGTAGAATTACAAAAAAAAAAAAAAAGTGCCATCATCAATTGTAACAAATTTTCCAAACCAACGCAAGCGTTGGTGGTGGGGTATTGTACGGGAATCCTGTATTTTATGGATGTTCTGTAAACACACAACTTCTCTAATAAAACTCCAATTAAAAAAAAATAAAACCAACAAATCCATTGACTAATATTTATTGTATAAAATAGAAATTTTCTTTTCATAGAAAGAGTGTTTCTCTCTCAATCCTAGGCAAGGCTCAAGTGTGATTTTCCTTCTGACAAATGCCTGACTGGCACTGACAGCCAGGAGATGTCATTCCATTGATTGCTTCAGATGTGTCAGCTGATTTGACAGATGGGACTGATGTTCCTTTTTCTTGTCTATACATGTAAGTGCCTTCTCAAGCTGTGAAAGGAAATGACAGTACTCAAGAACAATTTTAAATCACAGCACTGAATCATATTGATCCCTTTCAACATGCTTTAGGACTTGGTTTCATATATCTTTTTTTTTTTTTCAACTTCTTTTCAAATGTAGAAATCATATCCCTCTATCACTGAATGAAAAATATGCACCACCCATTTTCTCAGGAATTACATATTAGGATTCTATATGTTTCTGGTGAAAGAAAAATAAAGAATTCATAAATCCAACCTTTAAGACCTGTGCTGTTACCAGAAAGGGGAGAATTGGGAAGTATGAGAATGAGGGAAAAGCTACAGATCGGAGTCATTCTGAACCATTCGAAAAAAATGTGCATTCGCTCAGTTCTGGAACTTTCCATCCTTTTGCTAATTTTGGTATCATCGTCTGCTCTGTGAATAAATACAACTATATTAAAATGCCAAAACACCTCAGATTAAGATAGGAGAGTTATAAGGTACTGAAATAATATTTCCGCATGAGCTATGTCTCTGCTACAATATTTGTATATATGTTTTTTCTTTTTTTAATATTTTCCAATAATATTTAACATTTTGACTCCTAATATAAATATTTGTTTACAAATGGTAATGATATTTCTTGTTCAATGATTCAACAATGCACTTACTAGTAATCCCTCTGGGAGATAAGGAAGCTAGAGAAGAAAGTAGTGTATTATAGGAATAAAAGCCTGAAAGAAATATTTAGCAATGTGCATTTTGATTTGCTCTAACCACCGTTCAACCATTCCAGGTATTAAAGGAAGGAAAAATATAAAATATTCTGTAAAATTACACAGAAAAAAAACATCCACATTCCATGGCATTTGATTCCAGCGTATAAGAATATTCATTGTGATGTTGTTCCATATTTAAATTTATGTAATGCCTTAAAGTATTTTTAGAGGGAAATAAGAGATCTATTCATCTTCAGAGGTATAAGAACTTATAAACCACTTGACAAACAAACTGCATTCCTTTTCCGCCATAAAGGATTACAGAGAAGACTTCTGTTAAAGTTGCTATTATGTGTGTAAACACGGTTTCCATAATAAGAATAATATGTTTTTATTATGGAGATTTAAAAGTGCAGGAGCACAAAGAATAAAATGAAGAGTAATCAAATACAGAATTCTCATTCCAACAATATGGCTGGCATATTCCTGATGAGCTTTTATAATACATCACTTGTACACATTTGTAGTAAAAATATCCTCATTATATGCAGAGTTGAGTTGTCAGGAAAGTGAAAAAGATCTTCAGAGATCCCAAACAACAAATCAGAAGCTCAGAATACACTAAAGCTGATGGTTTCTACGAGGCATTTTCCATCCTCTATGCCCTGCATCTTTCCATTTTAATGGGTTGCTTGGGGGCTAACGGAAAACAGATTAGGTCCTGCACAAAGTGGGGAATCATTACGAGAAAATCTCAGCAAAACAGAATCAAAAAGGTGATTTTTCTAAAGGAAAGAACCAATTATGAAAAGAAGAAGGAACCCAAAAGAACCCAAAAGCAGGAGGAATATTCATGCTTTGGCTCTTAGTGTAAGAAGGAAGACAACTCTAACAAGGCATTGCCAATGATAAACTGGTTATAACATACCTTGTGGGCAGAATCCACTCTACTCTCATAGCTCCCAAAGACCTAAGCTTGGAATGTAAGAGGTTCCCATATGGTGACACTTTCCAGGTACCTGCAGGGAAGATATAAAGGAATCGATGCTAAATCAAAGTCTCAAAAATTCTCATAGATAAAGGTTTTTGATCATAATCTCGCAGTCCCCCACGTCACATCATACACGAAGACACCAAGTGTCATGAGCAAAGTACAAACAGAAGCAACAAACATCAGAAACAAAAAGACAAAGTTTCTAGGTGAATTAATCAGACTAAGAAAGAAAAATGATGCAAAAGAAAAGTAGTATAACTTTATTCATATAAAACAAAAAAAGAACTTAAAACAAAAGTCCTTCTAGAGTTCAAATGCAAAACTTCAACTCAAGAGTCATTCTAATTTGCTAGCTGCCAGAATGCAAAACACGAGAGATGGATTGGTTTTAAATTAAAGGGGATTTATTTAGCTAAAAACATGTTCTTCAGAGGAAAGACAGCTTTCAACTGAGGTTCCTTTTTACATGGGAAGGCACAGGGTAATATCTGCTGGCCTTCTCTCCAGGCCTCTGGGTTCCAACAACTTTCCCCGAGGTGATTCTTTCTGTATCTCCAAAGGCCTGGGCTGAGCTGCGAGTGCTGAGATGAGGTATGCTGAGCTGCTTTGGCTGAGCTGCTTTGGCTGTGCTACGTTGAGCTCTCTCATTTAAGCTTCCAGCCAAATAAATCAAACATCGTTCATTGCAGCAGGCAGCCTCCTAGCCTACTGCAGATATAATCAGCGACAGATGAGTTTCACGTGCCATCGGCTCATGTCCACAGTAATAGAACTAGGCACCGTCACCTGAGCAAGTGGGCACCTAACCCTAACTACCTCATGAGTAAACAAAAAAATAACTCTAAACTTACATGAACCTACTAACGCAACTTTAACACATATAAAGCCCATAGTGAAAGAACTACCGGGAGAAATTGACATGTCTACAAATGTAGGAGGGAGATTTTAAGACTCCTGAATTTACCTGGTAGTGAATGTATGAAAGATATGAACTGCATCAATTATAGGGTGGAAGTGAAGGACATGTAGATATTCTGCTGTAGAATGTTATATGCTTCCTGAAAAAAAAAAAAAAGGAAAACCTGGGTTTTTAAAAAATTGTAGGGCTTATGAGAAAATGAGTTGGGTTGGATCATACAAAACCAAGTAGCTTTGTGACAAGAGGTCTAAATAAAAGAGTACTTGAAACCCAAGAGAAAATTTTGACGTGCCCTTAGATATATTAATGTAAGAAGACGCTGCCACAGAAGTTAGTAAAAATGTACGCAACATAAAGTGGATTTCATATGAACATTATTTGTATCAGGCCTGGAGCATGAGAAGACAAGGCAGGTGGAAGAGAGCAGGAGTGAATTGGTTCCTTTTGATGGGATGGAGAGGTAAATACGAACCATGCCCATCATAAAAGGGGTATGTCTATGGGAAGGAAGCTCTGAGTGCAGGTGTTCATTCCTTATTGTCTTAAAATAGATGCTGAAGTATTTTTGCTTCATGTAAGAGCAAAGTTGAAGACTTTTCCATCTCCAATTAGAAATTATCTTTCTGTCACCTCTTGCTTATGATATATGTGTATGAACCAATGTGATTTTTACTCTATACTAGAGTAATTTCCCTCTTAGGGAGTCATCTATGAATGAATCTGATTTACACATGTTCTGGCAGAATGTACTGTTTATTGTACTGCTCAATTAGAGAAGACATACTCCTTTCATAGTAAGTCTGTAAAAAAAAATTGGTATCACACAGACAATGTCTTCTGACTACCACAAAATTAAGTTAAAAATTGGTAATAAAGAAAATTATTAAAACACCCATGTATCTGGAAATTTCAAAAATTCTTCTGTATAAGTTGCAGTTCAAAGATGAAATCATGATGGCAATATCTACAAAGTTATACAATGTTGAAGAAACATATTAAATATGAAAATATGCAGGATGCAGAAAAATCTATGACTTCAATGCATTCGTTTGGGAAAGACATAAATTTGAAAATTAATTTGAACATTAAGGAATGTGCAATAGGAGGTATGAAATAAAGAAAGTGAAAATTAATGAAATGGGAAGCAAAGATGTAAGAGAGATGATAAAAATATAAATAGAGATTTATATAAAGGATCAGAAAACCAAACCTTAGTTCATTTCTAGGTGTCTGTCTATAAAAAAAAAAAGAAAAGAAAAATCTTAATACAAAAATATAAACAATACTTAATTCCAGGACTTCCACTTCTGAAAATGATAATGCCCTCCCCTCCCCACTCGTATGTGCACACACACATGCACACAGAGGCTGAAAAGTATAAAGTACAGATGCTGAAAGCATGGGAATGCGGAGAATACAGGAAGAATCAGTAAAGGAGGACAGTAGAGGAAAGTAGGCCGTGTGCTTGGCTCCATTTTCCACTGAATTTTCCATTTTTGGTGGAAGTTGACAGCTTTGCAACCAGACTGGAAATTAGTTGGTACTCTGCAGAGCTGACTGCTAAGAGCAAGAATAAACTTTCAGTACGTAGGCCTTCCCCTGGAGTGCAGCTTGGCCTCAGGTTATCTCCAAGGCCAAAATCAGTTTAAAATGATCCCAGGGTGCCATTGGAAGGTGGAGACAGAAGCAAAGGCCAATCCTCTATGGAGATTGATATGATCATCATAGACTTCAAATTATTTCTTATTTAAAACACACTTTTAAAATACAATGGCATATCACAACAAACTTAACCACACAAAAGAATAGGCAAGAGAACGTGAATGAAAATCAACAAAAATAAATAAATATTCAATAGAAATGTATCAATGGCAGTCAGATGTAGTTATTAGAAACAAACTTAAAATAACTTGATAGTAATGAATTTGAACATTTCTATGAGTTTTTTTTTAATTTCTAAGAACTCAAGTCAAAATAGCCTAACTATTTAATAATAAAAGAGATTTAAAAGGAAGAAGAAATGGTGAATGACAACTAATGGATATGAGCTTCTTTTGGGGATGGTGAACATGTTCTGGAATTAACATGGTGATAGTTGCGCAACCTTTTGACTATACTAAAAGTCACTATATTTTCCAATTAAAAAAAAGAAGTAGTTATCTCCACACAGGCCAAGATAGTTTAATGTGTAATGTCTACTAATTATTTAAGAAACACATCATTTCAACCTGCACAAAATGTTCCAGGTAATAAAGAAGGAATCTCTCTAATTCATTCTGTGTGGTTAGTATAACTTCACTAGAAGAGGAGAGTACAAGAAAGAAAACAATCATAACTGTTTTACTGAAATACATAGGTGTAAAGGAATCCAATAAAAAATAGCAAAGAGAATCCAATATATACAAAAAAAGGTGATATATCATGACATCATTGGATATATTAAAGAGAAAGAAGGGTAATTCATCATTAGGAATTCTATTAATAAAATTCACCTCTTTAAGAAATTAAGGGATAAATACATATAACATCTCATTAAAATTTAAAACAATCATTTTATGAAATGCAACTACTTTCCATGATTTCAAAAAGGAGAAAGAACAAAAGAAAAGAGAAAAAGAATGTTAAAGTTAAGTCTAGAATTTATAGCAAACTTCTACAATCAAATAATTCATGTTTTCAAAAAAACCTATAGCAAATAACATAGTCAATAGAAGAGCAAGTTTTTAAAAAATCCCTTTTCTGAAGAAAATCCAATGTCTATCCAATGGGAAGGGATGTGGCTGGAGTCTGCTGGTATTTGTTTCCAGTTCCATTGTTTCTAACTTCTGATTCCAGCAGCTTTCTCTTTAGGTATCTGTGGGTCCTGACTTGGCTGCTCCAGGGCAAAACTCTGGGTTTCATCTCCTAGCTTAGGATCTCATGGAAAGGCAGATGGCAACATCTGCTGGGCTTTTGGTCCTGCCTAGCTTCTATTGGCTGTCTCAACTCCTGGTCTCTTCTAGGGATTCTGCATTTCCAAACATTTCTGTTAGTGTCAGCTTGTTGTTGGCCACACCAAGCATCTCAAGACATCTGCATCGATGTTGGCTCTGAGCTTTCTCCAAAATGTTTCCCCTTTTAAAGGACTCCAGTAAACTAATCAAGACACCGTTAAATGGATAAAGCCACATCTTTTTCCAGTCAAAATGTCACAGCCACAATTGAATGGATTACATTTCCATGGAAGCAATCTAATCAAAGGCCATACCCACAACTGGGCATGTCACGTCCCCATAGAAATAATCCAATCAAAGTTTCCGACCTAAATGGGTCTGCCCCTCACAGATTGGATTAGGAGAAAGAACATGACTTCTAGGGACATACCAGTTTCAAAGTAGCACATATGGCTTGATATTTGCTTAGCTTCCCAGATGTAATTTAATATGCCCCTTCCATTCTAGGGCAGGCAGCACACATTGAGGGGTGTGCATGGTAATGGGTTGCCCCAGTGTTAACTTTTCAGTTTCTTGCAGTAAATCACATGCAGCAGCAACTGCCTGGAGGCCTACTAGCCATCTTGCATTTCCATGTCTAGCTATTTAAGGAAATAAACAACCAGCCTTCAGGTACTGCCCAGGTTTTGCTTTGGAATCCTCAACCTTACTGCTTGCTGTGAATGTACAAACAGGTCAAAAGGTTGTTTGGATGTCTAGGAGGCTTGGGGCTAAAGCCATTATGAGTATTTCTTTTATGACATAGAATGTTTGTTGGCATTCAGCAGTCCAATCTAGAGGTTCATTGTCTCCTACTTTTAGAGCCTTGCACAGAAGTTTGGTTATGAGTCCAAATCTTGGACTCCAAATGTGTCACAATTTCTGCTATTCCAAGTAACCCTCGGAGCTGTCTCTAGGTATTTGGGTCAGCTACTCTGACTAAAGCATTTCTCCTGTCAAGTAACAAGTCCTCTGTCCTTTTAAGAACTAAAATCCTAGATATTTAGGAGCAAGCTCTGAAAACTGTACCTTTTACTCAGATATGTAATATCCCCACGCTGGCAGAAAGTTTAAACGGAACAGTATTCAGATCTGAAGCTTCACTGTATGTGCTGGCAATTTAGGTGTCATCAACAAATTGCAGTAAAGTCCCATCTTGCCACCAAACCTTCTTCAGATCTTTTGCAAAGTTTTCCCCAAACATGTTGGGGCATGTCGTCCCTTGTAGGAGGATAGTCCAACAGTATCGTTGTATTATACTGGGGTAAGCATCTTCCCATTCAAAGGCAAAGAGTACCTGAAATTCTGGGCTCAGTGTCAACACATAAAAAAGCATCTTTCAGGTTGAGCACAGTGAAATAGAAGAGGTCCCCAAATAAGTTGGTATGTTAGGTGTATGGGTTGGGTACTATGGGAGGGATATCTTCTACTCTATGATTAATTGCCCTCAAGTCTTGTACAGATTGGTATTCACTAGTGCCAAGCCTTTGAACCAGTAAAATGATGAGTGTTGTGCAAGGACTGGTCAAATTAGTCGCTGCTGAAAAAAGAATTTATTAATGGCTCTGTATTTGCCTGGTCTCTCTCCTTAAACGGTATTGTTTCTTATGAGGAATTTCCACAATAGGCTTAATTTTTGCCTACATTGGTATGTCTGTTTTTGCTTTCCCAGGCAAATTATCACTCCATATTTCAGGACTTACCTTTTGGAGGATGTCTTCTGGACTTTGCAACCGAGTTTCCTTCTCTGAAATTAACAAGGCAGCCTGGAGTACACATTTGACCAGGAGGAACATCAATATTTACATTTTCTGAGGAAAAGGCTGTCTGGGCATTCATTTTAGATAGCCAGTTCCACCTAGCAATGGTATGGAACACTGACATATAAAAAACTGTTTCAGATGGTTGTACCCTATCAGCATTTGAGGGCTTGTGAGTTAGGGCTCCAGAAACCCCAATAATAGTCACAGGTTTAGGGGGCAAAGAGCCTGAATGAGTTACCCCAGTGTCAGGTACAAAGTGCGTAAGTGTCTTTTCCACCAACTCACACACCTGCGACTCCTCATGGGAAATGGTGATGTGTAAAGTTTGGCTAGAAGGTGCCTCATGCCCCCCTCTGCTAGTTCTGATCACTCCTGCTCTCCACGACTTGGGGTATTTGGTAGACAGACTTGCCAGTTACTTTGGGATCCCCCATTTTGTGCAATCCTGGCAGTCCTTCTTCCAGTGACCCTCCTCTTTACAATAGGCACACTGCTGCAGCTCTACAAGGTGGGGGTTCTTTTGACTGGTCAGAGGGAGCTCCAGGTGTCATACCCCTTGATGTTCACCTGCACTCATGAGTTCTTCTCAGTCAAGACAGGCCATGGCTGATGGCCACCCCCCAATAGGGCAGCTTGGTGCATCATTTGTTCCTCCTGGATCTGGTCGCAGTTGTTGTAGACAACCAAAGACAAACTCAACCAGCTAAGACAGAGGCATTCCTAGCCTCCTTTCAGTGTTTTACAATTCTTTCTTCCGTCTGGAGCATTATGACTGATAGAGGTCATATGAACTAGCTTTACATTGTCTGGATATTCCGGATGTAAGTCAATGTATTTTCTCTATACCTCAACTGCTCTTTCAAGGACAATGAATGAGTTTTCTTGTGGCCCATGCTGTATCTCTTGCCTGTTCTTTAAATCTGGAGGCTTCGGAACCCCCTTCTGCATTCCTACTATAATATACCCTTTCTTGTGATCTTACCTGGCTCATTCTCTTGACTCCTTCAGATCCTGCTGTGGCTCTTCCATAGTTATGGCTAGGGTAGCTGCTGTGAAAATGAGGTTATTAAGCCACAACTCATGCAGTCTCTTAGCTTCCTATTAGGCTTTTTTGAAGACCATCCTACATTCTCCAGGGCTTATAAGGGGGGAGAAAGGGGCCAGTATGAAGTTGCATTACTTTTCCAGTTATACAAATCATATGTGGAGAAAGGAGGATGAACCTAAATGGATCCTCTTGGAATGCCCTGATGATCTAGTCCTACTGGGACTTGTCTGAGTTGAAATTGCTCTGCTTTGGATTGGGTATCCCCTGGTTGAGTTGAGTACCCTTAAGTGTATGCAATGAGGAGGCCATCCCTTCCTGACTAGAAGGTAAAGAAAGATTTATGACCAAGTCATCTTGGAGTAAGGACATCACCTTCCCTGTTTTCCCGTATAAGTCAGTGGAGGAGTAGAGAAAGATGTTAGATGCAATAGCAATGGTCATCCTTGAGACTGGAATCTTGCAATACAGATTTCCAGGACTTTAGTTGTTTTGATTCTCTGGCTTTACCCTGATTTGGCTAAGCTTCCTCCATTTGTATGGTGATTTTACATCTCTTTTGTAACAAAAGAGATTCTTACTCTGATATACATAAGTAAAAAAGAGATTCAAGTTTTTATTTTGATATAAAGGAATTAAAGATTGCACATATAGAATTTTATTCCATTTTATTCCCTTTGAATAATACACATCTAATTGTTATATGGTATTATAATTAAGAGACCCATTTTCTGGCCATAATTCTCCAGATTATAATTCATATTGTGGTATTATTTTCTCCTTTTTCATTGATTCATAACTAAACATAAACCAGTTATCCAAAATTCATGTTAAAGGACTGCAGTCAGATGTACTATCAACATTTCCTATGGTTATAATTATCTGGTGGTGACAAAAGAGCTTCCTGGATTAGAGCAGACTAATTTCTAATCCTTGTAAATTTACCCAGAGCCAGAAACAAAAATTGTGAGCACTTTCTGCATCCAGATTCTTATATTTCCTGGGGCTTGTTCCCAATTCTAGATGGGGCATTAATCCCATTAAAGCAGAGTAGACCAGGCACTAGATTTGTACTTGAACCTACAATCCTAGCAATCAGCTTTGAGTAGAGAATAGACCCTCATTTGAAGTTACTCACCCAGATTTCTGTTCCTGGAGCTGTTTGTTCTCTAGAAATGGAACTTTATTAAAGGATTGGCAATGACCTTAACTATCTCTCTCCTCCTATAAAGTGAAAGAACAAATTCTTCGTGAAAGTTGGAAATAAAAAGATACCCTTTAGGGCTTAGTTTTGGGAAGACAAAGTAACAAAAGTTGTCAGTTTTGAACATGTTAAACAGGAGAATGGAGTACTTGAAAAAATATTTGTTTTTTTATTTAACCAAAGTGACAATAAAATGATAAATAGGAGTTAATAGTGCTTGTGAGAAAAATACTTAGTTTTTTCAAAAATGAGAACTACTCTTTAAAACAATAAAGGATGACAAGGTCAATATAAACATCAGTGAGGATATTATTGTTATGACATAGAATCTTTGTCTTCCAGGCAGAATATTCAGATGGTTAAGAAAAACTCTTTATAACTTCTGACTAATAACAGAGCAATAATCCAAGATAACTAAATTCGAGTTTTACATGAATATACTGTTTGATATGAAAACTTAAAAAAATATTATTAATAAGCTTATCAAATTTTAGATAGTATTGACCTTGAAAAATAAAATGTATTTCCACAAACCTATAACTCTCTACATCCATTTAAGTTTTGTTGTACATATTCTTGCTTTTCATTCTGGGAAAAGCTGTCATTTTATTTTAGAGCAAAATTACACTCCTTTTTCTTTAACAAAGCATATACTGCATACTTTTTATACATGCAGAACTTAAATTACCAAAAGGATCTTTAAAATGTCTTCAAACATCCTACTCGATACGACTATTCTTAAAGTTTAAAAAAATTAACTCAATTTTCTAAGCACAAGTTTACATTTTTCATCATCTAAAATATTAATAGAAATAATGCTACTATATTTTCTCTATAAATCTGTATAAGTTTAGGGAGAATATATGCAAGAAGAGTAAAACTATATGTCTGTATTGCATTTAACATGATATCTCAGAGGTCTTAGCTATTTGAGGGTATGGCTTTCAGAAATATTGCTTTCTTCAGCTTATTTTTCATCAGCATTCTAGTAGTGTATATTAGGAATAATTTCCCAAACAGTTTTCTGGAGGTAAATAGGGAGGACTGGTTTCCTATTAGGGTTAAGCTGTGATTTAATGAAAGTTTATAAAAGCAGCTAGTATTTCCCTAAATTTTTTGCTTTTCCTTATTGGTGGTTAACACCTTCTTTGTTTTCATAACATCCTAAAATTATGAATGATCTTAAAACATATTGACAATCAGACTATGGAAAATATACTATTATTGTTTAAGTTCTCTTATGTATAGTTCAGGAAAATGATTTCATAATTCTCAAGAAGATTTTCCTTTTACTTATTGGATTTTTTGGTAATTTGGCAATTGGCTTTTATTTAATTACCCTCATCTCATGGCTATAAATATATTTTAATACTGATTTGTCTACTGCAGCTAATGTAGCAAAGGTATTATTAGAAAAATAATTTTATATTGGGGAATTCCCTCAGAACTCCACAGAAAATGAGGAACCCATCTTATAGGACAAACCCTGTAAAACATGGCTTATTCCACAGCATGTTGAAACCACTCACTAGTTTGAAAATTTACATTCTTTCACTCTCACTGAGCCATTTCCCTAACTCATGTGTCACATGATCAGAAAATGGCATCCTTAGCATAATGAGTGGGTGGAATTTTGGGGGATTGTACATTATTAGTTACTTTGGTTAAGAGGTCAGGGACTTCAGGTCAGGAACTTTCAATTTAGGGCCAGATATGGCAGGTTTTCTTAAGCAAGTTAGGAAGTACACAGCTTATGATCTATATGTGAATTAAAATAATGCTTGTAAAAGTATAAAGGTGAGGCAGGAACAGGTACCTTGACTACAGAACCCTCTTGGGTATCTTCAAATGGACTTTATATAGCTATATTCTTCAATAGGATATAAATGTGTCCTTGTTTTTTGCGTACCTATTTCCCAGATGGATAGAGGGTTTTCCTTGTCATAGACTACTGCCCTCATAGTAGTTTAAGACTATTAAACTTCCCACCTGGGGAATTCCTGCTATTCTCTCAAATGTTAGAGGCTCCCAATTTACTGAAACTATAATCAAGGAACTTTGCAACATCTAAATCTAAAACCACCCCTTTTGGAAACATAAATTATCCTCATTTAAACATAGCAGGGAAAACTATGAAAATCAACTCTGAGATACATGAGCCTTGACTTGCTTCATCTTCTAGTTTGAAGCTATTTGGAGCCCAAAAAAACCCTATGTTCTTTTAATACAGTCCTGTGAGGGGAGACCTACTGTTGGGTGGGGCCTTTTGATTAGCTTGTTTCCATGGAGATGTGACCCCACCCATTCAAGGTGGGTTTTAATCCACTTGCTGGAGTCCTTTAAATTAGAGATATTTTGGAAAGAGCTCAGAGCTGAGAGAAGTTAAGAGAGAAAGAAAATGTCTAAAGAGACATTTTGGAAAGAAGGTCCAGCAGATGTTGCTATGTTTTCTCATGTGACAGAGGAGCCCTGGATACCAGCAGCTTCTCCTATGAGACGTTGTCCTCTTTTTGGTGCCTTAATTTGTACACTTTCACAGCTTTAGAATTATAACTCATAACTTTAAAATCCCCTTTATAAAAGCCAATCTACTTCTAGTATATTGCATTCCAGCAGGTTTAGCAAACCAAAACACCTCAAAAGGAAAATATGCTAATAAATTAGGCCCTTGATCTTAAAATATGCACTTATGAAACTTATTTCTGTAATGACAAAACTAAGTCTACTTACAATTAATGCCTAAGTGTAGCCCCCTGAAATCCTCCTTGTTGCTCAGATGTGTCTTCTTGCTAAGTTAGAGCCTGCTAAATGAACTTACTGCCTTCCTCCTCTACGTGGTACATGATTCCCAATGATGAGCCTCCCTCATGCTGAGGGATTAATACCAAATGTTTATCAGTGATGCTTTCAGGGAAAGAGCTTGACCAAAAGGAGGAATGTTAATGGGAATAAAGCAAAATAGTATTTCCATGTCAAAGAAATTTCAAATGGATTCTGGAAGTCTTTCCAGAGGTTACTCCTAATCACCTTTCAGCCAAATACCACTGCCGCAATAGGCAAAGCCTCAAGAAAGAGTATTCCTAGAAACCTTAGGGACATCTAGACACCATAAACAAGCCACATATTTACAAACAATCAATACCCTCTTAATGGGCTCTCTCTAGGACTGTATGAAAAGATGTTTCCCCAATATAACATGGTTATATTCGCTTATAAATCCTTTAATCAGAATCCTTCTATTTTTTTCTTAGTTAAACAGATAATTTCAATGTACTTGTTAACTGTGTTCCTATGCCAATTAATCCCTGAAACCCAGGGATTCCAGTTTCTTTTACAATGACATCAGGAACTCATGAGTACCTTCAGTCCCAAGTCAAGCTTTTCCATTCTTTATGTCCTACTATATACCCTTAATTGACATAAATCAACAAGAGCTGTCATTGTCTGGAAGCCCTCAAGATTGAGGAATGTTAAAAAACTCAAGGGGGAACTGAAACCATGGACACACCCTCATTTCTCGACCCTTTTCAAAAACTGTTTTTTTTGTTTTTGTTTTTTTTTATACATGGGCAGGCACCGGGAATCGAACCCGGGTCCTCTGGCAGGGCAGGCAAGCATTCTTGCCTGCTGAGCCACCGTGGCCCGCCCAAAAACCGTTTTAACTCACTCTTTTCTCTGCCTTTATCACAAGTTGCATTAAATTCCCATTCCCAATAAATTACCACAATGCCTTAACCATAAACTGCCTGATGTAGGCAGGAGCCAAGAGTCTACGGGAATTTCAAACCAAAGACACGTGCACTTACTGTCAATTATAACCTTAAGTAAACTGTCCTCCAAAAATCTTCCCTGTGAAGAATGCTAAGGATAGCATCTAGCATGTAGTACTTCTGACATACATGCTCACCCACCTACACATGTGTAATCTGTCATCTTGAGCCCCTAAAAGCATCCCAAAACCCCATTTAAACTTAATCTGGGGAAACGGATTTGAGTCTCACCTCCTATCTCCTTGCCAATCAAGCTTGCAATAAAGGTCTTTCTGTTCTCAAAATCCCAATTTCATAGTATTGGCATCTGTGTTTGTCAGGCAGTGAGCCCTTGCTCAGTAACAAAATTATCCTTCACAAGTAAAAGAGAGGATTATGGGGAGATGGGCAAGTAGGAAGTTTCAGGAATCAACTCCCATTACAGGCCATAAAACAGAAAAACATCTAATCCTTTTGCAGAGGAACTAATTCTTTGTGTAACAGAACTTGGATAATTCAAAGCCTAAGGTACTGTCAAGAACAGTTAAGGCTATGGTAAAATGCAACTTAGAAAAGATTTATGAATCTAATGAAGATCTAGCCTAGACTACAGGCTGGCTATTTTGATGGCAATATCAGGGAAATAATAAAGTTTGTTTTCCTGAAGTCAGAACAAATATCAAACACTGACCTCTGAACTATTCTTCTCAAGGAGCCTAAAAACTAAGTGTTGATTAGTTTGCAGAGACATGATAGAGCAATGGGGTTACAATGAGCAGAGTTTAGCAGTTGAAGGTGGTCAGGAAAAGAGCGGAAGAGGGAGCCACCACTTCCACTCTCCTTCCAGGATGACTGAGGGCAAACCAAAGCCATTTCATTAAGGAGCAGCCTGTAGGGACTAAACTTCACTAAATAACCTACCCACTCACTAAACAAATAAGCAAACAATGTCATGCCCTATATTTGCTTCAAGATATTATCTGAAATGTATATTTTCCTACAAAAATGATGAGATTTGCAAGGAAATAGAAAAGTATGACACATATACCATATTTAAAGCAGGCAGCATAAATTGTGACCATGTCTAGACATTGGATTTAGAGAAATATTTAGACGTAGGCATCATAAATATATTCACAGAACTAAAGACATGCATAGATAAAGAAGTAAAGGAACATGTCAGTTTTCCAAGGCTTCTATAACAAAGCATCTCAGTGTAGTTGACTTCAACATGAGAAATGTATTATCTTGCAGTGCTGAAACCTAGACATATGGAAACATACTTCTTCATAAAGAGTGGAATCTGTTCTGTGCCTCTCCCCTGGGTTCTGTTAGATTGCTGGCAATTCATAGGATTCCTTGACTAGAGATTGCATAACTTAATCTTTGCCTCCATCACATGGCTACCTCTGTGTTTTCTCTCTGCTCAGATATTCTCTCCTTATGACACCAGTCATATTGGATTAGTCCACCCCTTGATAGAGTTTGGCCTCATCTCAACTAATCACATCCTCAAAGATCCTATTTACCAATAAGTTTACATTCACTGAACATTTTTTCAAGGGCACAGTTCAACCCATAAAGATGGTAGGATGTCACATCAGATGGGAAAATATCAATAAAGAGAAATTATGCATAGAACCAAATGGAAATTTTGGAGTTATAAAGTACAACAAATGGACTAGGGGGACTCAACAGTAAATTTGAACTGGAGAAGAAAGAATAAGTGAACCTGATAATGGATAGAAATTATGCAAACTGGAGAATCAAGACAAAAGTGAAGAAAAACTAAAGAGAACACAGAGAAATACTGGATACCACTAATCACACCCCTATGTGGCTAATGGGAGTACCAGAAGAGGGAGAGAAAGGAGAGGAAAATGTACTTGAAAAAATAATAGGTGAAAAATTCCAAAATTTAATGAAAAATTATAAACTACAAGTCATGGGGAGATGAATGAATTCCAAGCAGAATAAAGGCTAAGAGACCAATAAACACATTAAATGTATTAAAATACTGAAAGCCCAATACAAGGAGAAAATATTGAAAGCAGCAAGAGAAAAATAATGTATAGCATACATAACAGCTGATTTCTCAGCAGAAAAACGAAGTATGATAGAAAACACAAGGATAATGTATTCAGAGTTCTCAAAGAAAACAAATCTAGCAACTAAGTATCCCATGTCCAACAAAGCTATCTTTAAAAAAAATCAAGGAAAATAAATGCATTTCTAGATAGACTAAAACTGAGAGAATTTGTTGCTTCTACTCTTAAAAGAAATTAAAGGAAACTATGCAAACTGAAAGCAAGTGACCCCAGAAAGTAACTTGAATCCATGTGAAAAAAAGGCAAACAGGTTAATAAGGATAACAAATACTATAAATGCACATTTTTCTTCTTTCTTCCCTTAACTAATTTAAGAAGCAATCTTAGAAAATATTAATATAATCTACTGTTTGGCTTATCAGATGTAAAAACATAGTGCTTGTTTAATGTATTACCAATAACAGCAATGAGGAGTTGATTGGGATCAATGCTGTAATGAGTTAAGGAAAGAGATTAGGTAGTAAAGTAAGTATATCAATATGCTGTTAGTTTGCAACATTAATAGAAGTAATATACATAACAAAAATACTACAAAAGGTAGTAAAAGGGAATATTGCTGTACAGGAGTAACATTTTCATATAGCAATGGAATTAAGCAAATATAAATCTGAAGCTGTTTCTGATCAATTAAGATGCACATAGTAAGTCCTAGATCCATCACTAAAAATAGCTCAAAAATAAAGTAAAAATAATAAGCAATTTTAAGTGTCACATTAAAAATACAGCAAAGGCAAAAGAAAACAGTAAAGGAAGGATGCAGGAATAAAAAATATAAGACATAAAGATAAACAAACGTGAAACGACAGACATATATTGAACTCTATCAATAATAACACTTAAAGTGAACGGATTAAGCAATTCCCCCAATCACAAGCAGATATGGTCATAAAAAAATTTTTTAAAATATATACTGCAATATATAGTTGCATATACTTGTGTATAAGAGACACAGTTTATAGGCAAAGACACAAGTTGATTGAAATTAAAAGGAGGGCAAAAGATATGCAAATAATAACCACAAGAAAATTTAGGTGGCTATCTAATATCAGACAAAATAGACTTTTAAAACTTAAAAAAATAAATATCATTGGTGATAAAGAGGGACATTTTATAATCATAAAAGGGGCATTCATTCAGGAAGATAG
This sequence comes from Tamandua tetradactyla, assembly GCF_023851605.1. Taxonomy (NCBI): domain Eukaryota; kingdom Metazoa; phylum Chordata; class Mammalia; order Pilosa; family Myrmecophagidae; genus Tamandua; species Tamandua tetradactyla. Next base: position 93,293,521 of record NC_135332.1, read on the forward strand.
AACAGTTATAAATGAATATACACCCAAAAGCAGGGCTACAAAATACTTGAAGCAAAACCAACAGACATGAAGGGAGAAATGGACAAGTCAACAATTACAGTTCGGGACTTTAATAAACAACTTTCAATAATAGAAAAACTAGAGAGAAGATCATCAAGCAAAAAGAAAGCTTACACAATCTTATCAACCCACTAGATCTTTAGTAGTTTGGATCTGTACAACTCAGAAAAATAAGTTCTTAAACTTAATCTGATCTTGTGGGTGTGTACTCCTTGCAAATAGTACTTCTTGATGAGGTTACTTTGGTTAAGGTGAAGCCAAATGCAATATGGATGCGTCTGATTTTTATTTCTGGAGTCCTTTATAAGCAGAATGAAATTCAGAAAGAGAGACAGCATGGGAAGCAAGAAGCAGAGGGTCAGTGGAAAATGGAAGAGAAGGGAGAGTCCAGGAGAGGCTGCCATGTGCATTGCTATAGGACAAAGGAGCCAAGGATCAAGGATTACCAGCAGCCAGCCCCAGAATGCCCATCTTTGGGAAGAAAGCATTGCGTTGATTGTACACTGATTTGTAAATCAAAAGAGGGTGCTAGTAGATTCGCATTTCTTAAGCCAACACATTGCATGGTATTTGCATTAGCAGTCAAGGAAACTAAAAAAATCCAACAGACATCTATAGGACACTCCACCCAACATAATACTAATCAAGAAGAACTTCAATATATGCATAGATAAAAAAGCAAAAAACTGCAGTTTATCTGTACAATGAAATGTTATTCAATGACTAAAAGAAATGAACTACCAAGACACTGAAAGACTTGAATGAATCTTCAATGGGCACTGCTTAGAAAAAGAAGCCTGTTTGAAAAGGCTGCATAATACATAATACTCATATGATGGTTTGGGAAAGGTGAAACTATAGAAACAATGAAAAGACCACAGGTTGCTAAGTACTGTGGGGAAGGAACAGAGGATTGAATAGGTGAACAGAGGGGATTATTTAAGAGGATACAACTTTTTTGTCTGATATTGTAATGGTGGATACATCACCTTATATATTTGCTAAACCAATTATAATTTATGGAATAAAAAATGATCCTTAATGGACATAGTTTATATTTGTAAAATATTATATACAGAGTCCTTAGAATCCCAGGATCAAAGGCAGAATGCATGACAGCGAAGGGATTGTATAGCAAATATGTGGAACAACCTCCCTGAAGGGGATGGAGGGAAAGATGCTGACTAGGTAAGTTTATGAATGAGTGGAGTCTGTAAAATTAAAGGCCAAAGAAACTTTTCATAAATGCTTTAATCTGGTAAGGTCATGAGAAACAGGAAAAGTCTAAGAAATTGTCACAGCCAAGAGGAGCCTAAGGAGACAATGTGAGTAAATGTAAGGTGGTGTCCTGGGTTGGGTCTTAGAATGGAAAAGGATTTCAGGCAAAAACTAAAGAAATCTGAATAAGGTATGGAATTTAGTTAATAATAATGTGTCTATGCATCAATATTAGTTCATAATTCATAATAGATATTAAAAGTTTGATAATGTAAAATTGTAATAATAGTGGAAACTGGGTAGCTATGCATATGAAAACTGGCAATGTTTTTTGGCAATGCCCTAGGGCATAAATTGTTCCATAGTCCAATCCAGTTGAATTTGGGTAGGGTGGTTTTCTAACATCCCTCGGATGCTAGACATTTGTTCTGACCCTGGAAGGTGCCTTCTTAGCTGTCTCTTCATAGCTTTTCCTCTAGTTCTAACAAACATCTAGCCTAAGGCTTAGTTTGTTGCTTTCTTATTTTCTCTCCCCACTTAACTGCTTACCACGAAAGAATGCATTGTTTTATAGAGTTACCTCAATCTTGAACTTCCACTCTGTCTAATACAAGATCAGTTCCCTTGGAGAGAGGTTCAGATCTTCATTTTTATGGACGTCTCTCCTCCTGGGCCAATTCTCTGAATCTTTGGACCGGTCAATGAGCTGGGGCAACATATTCTCTGGTCTTCTCAGCTTTTCTCTCTGGGCATGGAATCTCTAGCCTAATCAAAAGCTGAAGTAAGGACAATTTGTCTCAAGTATTTTGGACTGCCTTCTCTGAAGCAGAGAATCGATGAGTGGGTCCTGGGTGGAGGCAGGGAGCCCTCCACCTCATGGCTGCACTATCCAAGAATTTGGTCTTTGACAATGGGAGTTGGAGGGGATAAGAACTCTTGGCTGCCTGTCCCTTCCAATTAAATATGGTATCCAGTGCTTTCAGTCTGAGAAGAGAAGCAGCCCTATCTTCTTGGCCTCACTCAAGATGGAGCTTCTGTCAAACTGAACTGGAAGGGTGGAGGGAGGGAGCAGGTCATACGTTAAGACCCACAGGCTCAGTGTTCTTATGGAGTATTAGTAGATTTTCTTGAGTCAACATTTCTTCATTTGCTATATGCTCTGCATATTATTTCCCAAAAATATAAATATTCAATTATCCCCCAACCCCACCGCTAATTATCCTTCTTTCACCAGGAAACAGGTTGCAGAGTACTTTAAGTTGCCATTTTGAAAGTGGTATTCCATTAACCTGCTTTTTAACATTTAAATATTTAGACCTCCAGAATTTGATCTTTCATTTATACCTTTGCCCTGTCATCAACTAATATCTGGAAGAAGTTGGGTTTCAAAATATTGGTAATATAGTATTTTTTTTAGCAGATGTGGGTAATTTCACAGGTGTTTATTTTATTCTTATATTCTAAATTATACATATTTATTTTAAGCACACTGCTATATGAGTTTGGTTACTTATATGAAGTATTTTTGTTAAGAAATATGAAAACCAATTTGTTTTATTTTGTATATGATATGAAATTGTTGTGGATAGCATTTATCCTTTCTTCTTTTACATTTATGCTCTTAAATTCTTCTCAAACAGGTTTGGCTTTAGGGATTTTTTAAAAAAAGTTTTTATGTTGCTAATTCAGGATTCTTTTTAACATGGGATTGTATTTTCTTATTCTGGAAATATATCCTCATCATTAATTTTTTTCTCTTCCTTAAGGAATCATATATTAAAATATAAACACTTCTACTTCTATTAGTCAGGAATTTTAATTTTTCTTCCTTTCTAGTTCTTTCTCTGGTCTTGTAAATTGTGTAAAATTTCCTTGACCACATCTTTTGCCTCATTAATTTGTCTTTTATACATTCTGTTAATCAATTCAGTCATTGAGAATTTTAAAACATTTTTTTGAAATTTTTATTTTATTCTGTATGTCCAGTCATCACCATTTCAGAACTGTTGGTTCTTACTTTTGCTTCCAATAACCTCTACCTATTTCAAGATATTATTTTTTTTCTTAGCCTTATTTTTAAACGCTTTTTGCTTCCTTTGGGAAATTCTTTTTCTTGATTTTTGTTTTTAGTGCTTCTGCTCCCCAATAATGTCAATATATTTCTGTAAAATCATTAGTTGTCCTGGAAATACTACCTCATTTACAAGTAATAGCTAGCTAGGAAGAGAGACAAAAACCCAGACCTTAGCTTGTGCTGCTCCAGTTGAGTTTCCTCATGGCAGAAAACACGCAGAGTTACAGGCTGTGCTCCAAGAATTAGCATTTATTCTTGCAGCCCAGACATCTCTGTGTCTCAAGAACCTCACAATGCTCTAATTCCTGTACTCCTCTTTCCCCAACACAGCCTTCTTTGTTATCCTGCTCGAGGAACTGCCGTAGTTTCCACCCACCGCCTCTGCCAATTGCTGGACTGGTGAAACTTTTCAACTTCCCTCTTCTAGCACCAGGAAAATGTGGAATAGCAAGGTTGCCATACTTCTGCTCTGCATTTTCTCTACCTACAAGCACCCCTCCTGCTTTCCCATTCAAACCTGAACCCAAACTCTTCTGCCTCACCAAGGGTTATGGTGTTTGGGTGTAACTTCTTTTCTTTTTTTTTCTTTTGCATGGGCAGCAAGCAACTCTTCCACTGCGTGGGTGTAACTTTTAGCACGCTCAATAGTGTGTAATTCTGGGGGGAGATTTGCAGAAGAACATAAACAACCCCAACTAGTTACCATCACTTTCAGAGACTGTTCCTTGCACAAGATGTATTTTTTATCATTTTTACAAGCAAAAACATCTGTATAGATTTTATTAGTTTTATATAATAGTTACTGATATTGTAATGTTAATTTCCTCAATCTAGCAACAGTCATCATTTCATGTTCTCCAATAGTACCTTGTAGATTACTTTTTTATATAGCTTCCTCACTACTTTTTATTCCTAAATATTTTATATGTTTTTACTATTTATAATTATAATATTCTATATTATGTGAAAATATTTTAATTAGCTTTGAGACTGACTATTTCTAGTATATGGGGGCATTACTGTGATTTATAATTTATTTTATAGATATCCTTATTTATTACCAAATTTGTCCTAAAATTTCTTCAGCTCAATCACATCATACACCAGGAATGGAAATTTAAACTACTCTCTTTGAATATTTATATGTAACATTTTCTTGGATTTATAATATTATACAGATTTTCTATAACAAAATTAATAATAGGAATCCAATTAGCCTATTTGTATTGATCATAAATTTAATTGGAATGCTTGTGGGTCAGCCAAGATGACATTGTTATTTAAGATACCCAGGAACTGGAACTGGAATTAGAACTCCTTCAGGAACTGCAACAGCTTCTCTGAGTAATTACATCCTTGCTTCTCTGTCTCTTCCATTTAGACTTTCCTCTTAGACAGCAAGCGTCTCCACAGTCCAGCTGCCTCATGATCTTTCATCTTGGTCCCACGGCTATTTGACCTGTTCATCACTTTTCTATATTCAACTTTCCTAAGTATAAAACAGACTGTACCCATTCATCTCTTCCAGCCATGCTGCAGGCAGATGTCAAAGTTGATGGTTCATAGATCTGGCATCTGTCCAACAGTTGTACTTTAGCAGGGAATGGGGGGGTGTGATGGAGGGGGTGTTGGTGGTGGCTGGTATGTGGCTAATTTGAAAGACTTGTGCAGCAGGCAGGACATATTCCCTTGCAGATGAATGATAGAATTATGAAAGTTGTGACTGACATATCCTATAAACTAGTTTTTAAAAATCTCTGTGTACATAATGAGGATTTATTTATAGTTACTTTTTCGGTTGGTTGTCATGTTTTAGTAGCACACCGAACACTGGCTTTATAGATTAAGAATTATTGATTTAATGATATTCTGTGCTGTGGATCACTGTACTATACCAGAAAAGTTTCCTTGCAAATAAAGAAAAAAAAATCATTAGACCTTTTAGACCCATGACATTTTTAGGGGAGTAGTTTTTTTTAAACAACATTGTAAGTTTGTCTATTGCTGATTGGTATGTACAGATTTTATTCTGCTTCATGAGTGAATTTTAGAATTTTACTTTTCACTTGATTAAAATTTCTCATGCTGATTTGTGATGACATTGTGTTTTTCAATGTCAAAATAAAGCATAATCTTCAATGCTCCAGTTTCACAGGAACTGATTTTAATTCTTCTGATACAGAATCTTTCCAATTTTGAAAATGTGGAGAATTTCATTTTTCTCACTCGTGAAATGTATTGTGTTTCCTGAAGCACCAAAGCTAAGCAATCATAATTACCAGCTGAGGTCCTTGACAGAGTAACCAGAATCAATATATTAAGAGTCTAACCCCTTCCCCTAATGTATGAGATGAGGGAGCTGATACTCTAATGGGTAAACAGCATGCCTAAGACTGCATGGGCATTAGAATATAAGAACTGGAATTGGAACTGGAGTTGTCTTCATCCATCACTGTAACCTGTGCTCTGCATTACAGTGTGTTATTCTTTCCGCACTGTCAATGCTTTCTGTTTCCCAATTTAAATTTCTGGGCATAGAATAAGATCATTGAACACTACATAAAATTATAGTCGGACATATTTTTGGACTGAATGTAATGCACATTCTATTTTATCTTACAGGAATGATTACATGTGTTATTTGTGATTAGTGTTGGAAAAGAAACTACAAAATGAGGGATCTGTGGTCTAGGGCATCAGCAATTAGACCTTTGGAGGAAAGCTACTCAGAGCTGTTGCTTTGGGCTAGAATATAAGCCTCTGCCCCCACATTCACTGACATATAATCACGTTCAAGGAAATGGATATGGAATGATGCAATTTCACATTGAACAGCAGCTTTAAGAGGCAAAGAGTAATTGGAGGCAGACTGGAAGCAAAACAATGGCATCATCTGTGAAATGACATTGGAAAAAAGAAGTACATTACGGAGTTGAATATTTCCAAATAGCCTTCAAGAAAGAAGCCGATGAACCATTAGCAGGAACCCTTGTGCACACCAAAGCATTACTCGGAAGAGCAGAAAAGTGTAGATATTCTCCTAGCAATGCTTCCACCTCTTGAATTGCTCTTTGTACTTGAACATGGGCAAATGGCAGCAAAGAGTCACACTGGAAAACGATATGCGCGTGCATGCACCTGTTTTCCATGCTAGTTCTATTAAGTATTTGTGCTTCCAAAATAGCAAATCTATTTTCTAGGTCCATACGGATATATAGGTTCATTCTTTGATTCTCACAGCTCATATATGAACCCACTTCTGATGTTATTACAGCCCCTTTCATATTTCTATAGTTCATACTAGCATCAAAATTTAAATTTCGTACTCATTCAAGAAATGACATTGCTGTGCACAAGATACCAGCATAAAAGCACTGACTAAAGCCAATGCCCCAAATGGTCTCTGTACCAACTGAGGAAGAAAGACATATAATGGCGCATGATAAATGTCCCTACATGGCTGTTTACTGAATGCCGTGTGATGTATTAAAAAAATGCCATTTCACCAACACTGTGGGAGAAGTTGGGATGGTGGACCTTTTCTCAGTGCAATTGATATTTGAGCTTTTTTTTTTTCGAATGAACAAGAACTAGCTTGGAAGAAGGGGTACTGAGAAGGGAAACATTTTCTTGCTAGAGGAAGCAGTATAGTATAAGTAAACTAAATTTGCAGCCTACTTGCAAGTAATTTATTTAACTGGACGATAAACTGTTCATTTGGGGAGGAGGCAGAAATAATAGTAAGAGTTAGAGAACGCGAGAATGGAGAAGTAGGCAAGGTCTAGCCTGTGAGAGCTGAGTCGCAGCAACAAGCAAGAATGGAAAGTGCTGCCCCAGTGAATCAACATCTTGGGGCTCTCAGGCCCCTCTAGCAGTTGCATTCTAGTGATACCCCTTGAATAAGCATCTGCCCTTGGGCAGCTACTACCTGGCAACCTCCCTTGTCAGAATCCTAACCTTGCAGGAAAAAAAAGCAGTATTTTAACTTTTAACCTCACCCATGGAAAGCTGCCAAGTCCAAAAACTCACCTATGAGAAGCCCACCTAAATCTACCTTCAATCCCCCTTTAAAACCCCCTGCTTGGATCCAAGGAAGTGAGAGCTGATTTCTTGAGTCAACTCTCCCTGCTGCTCCTCTGTTAATAAACCTCTTTCCCCACTGCCTGTGCTGTGTCTCGAGCTCTATTTCTCATCTCTGAGCTCCACCCAAATCCAGGACCTTCACAGCCAACTAAGTGACTTGTGTGCACCATTGGGAGTGTATAGTGTTGAGATCCTAAATTTGATTCCTGGTCTGCATGATTGTCCACGTGGGTGTGACCTTGGCCAAGTCACTTAATTTATTGTACTTCCATTTCTGCGTCCGTTGAATGCCATAATTATATTGCATTCCTAAAAGGGTTCCTGTGAGAATAAAATGAAAAACTACACATTTAGGATACGATCAGCACATTACAGTTACTCAACAAAGTTTGGCTGTAATTATTATCATTAAAATAAAAGCAAAACTAAATTTCAACTATGAAAAACAAATGGTCAGTCATCTCAATTATTATTTTAAATGCAAAATGAATGATAGATAAGGTTAAAGTTAAGGAGACTATCATATTTTTTTGTATCACTTTGCAAAATCAAGGTCTTGACATGATAATGTTGGTTTCCTTTAGATTCATCATGACAAGACAAATGAAAGACTACTACAGCTAGCGATTTTTTTTCCTTCCATTTTGCCTCTGGGTGAAATAGCCAAATATTTTCAATAACTTCTGCCCTCAGAGAATTTCTAGACTGGTATCTTAATAGAGAAATGTCCTTGTATGAACAGAAATGTGTTAGAGAAGAAAGAACATGGATTTTGAATCAAGGCGGAATATCTGCTTTTAGGAATGTAACCTAAATTCCTCCAGCATCAATTTTCTTACCTAGGAAATAAAGAAAATTTGTAGAAAATAGGGATATTTTTATTATTTAATAAAAAGACTTGTTCTTAGGCTACTAATAGCATACCCATTTCCCCTTTATATATAAACAGACTTTCTTTTCATCAACTTGGATATTTTTTAACAATGGTCACATACGTATTGCTTTAAAACCACCTGTAATAGTTTAAAAATTAATTATGTAGAGAAGAAACTGTAGACATTATTCACTAAATTATATTCTAAATAAAAAATATATTTGCCGTTGATTATTCATTTAGAATTTGTTCCTGATAATTAATATTGCATAAGATATTACCATTTCCTTTTCATACCATATTTCATATTGACTGACCAATAAAGTGTGAAATAAGATTTGATTTTTTCTCTCAAGTCAGTTTCGCAGAAACAAATAGTGACATAAATCCATACAGTTATTTAAGCTAATAGAAAAACAAAGCCACTGTACTTTCTAAGTATTTCCAACACCTTTTTAATGGAGTTTGACTATAAGATATGGAAGAAAGCTGGTTTCCATTTCAATTATATTTTCTTTTCTCTTACCTTCTAAAAATGAGGATCTGAAAAGCATAGCAAATAAAAAGAAGCTTGAGAGAAGGACCTCAGTGTGCAGCAGTGAACAGCTACATTCTACGTTCACAATGAGAGTGTTTATGCATTGATTGTTGTAAATTTCAAGGTCTCCCTGGTTTCCTTGCTTGCCTGTATTTGTATATACTTGTTTTAAATAAGCTACCTCCTTTCCTTTGATTTCTTGAGAGAGATGTCAGAGGAGAACTGGAGACATGACTTTCAGTGCTGCCCAGTGGTCAAGAAGTAACGTCCCTGCCATGTCAGTGGTGTCCCCAGGATGGGAGTTGGTGGTAAATGGGCAATATGTCAGCCAGGGTGTTATCAGAAATGACTCACTGGGCATGAAAGCCCCACCTCTGCCCTGCAGTAACTAGGACCACCCCACATGAATGTCAACAGAAGTTGGAGAGGGAAATCTGGACTTGCACTCCCACCTGACAGTGAGGAGGCAAGAACCCCCTAGTTCTCCTGCTGAGCCCTGTCAGAGAAGACCAGTTAAAATATAATAGTTAGGGCGGGCCACGGTGGCTCAGCAGGCAAGAACGCTTGCCTGCCATGCCAGAGGACCTGGGTTCGATTCCCGGTGCCTGCCCATGAAAAAAAAAAAGATTAAAATGACAAACTCTTAAAAAAATAATAATATTTAAATAAGACCTAAAATCTAATGCCTTAAAACCCAAAATATCCAGGAATCAATGTAAAAAAATCACTCCTGCAAGAACAAGGAAGGTCTCAAATGAACGACAAAAGACAGTTCATAGAAGCCAACACTGAGATAAAAGAGGTGTTAGAATCATTGAAAAGGATGTTAAAGAAGCCACCAAAAAAAAAAAGAAAAAAAAAAGTCTCAGTTACCAATTCTGAACATGCCTGAAAGAAAGACATAATAGAAAGTCTTAGCAAGTCTCTAAAAATATAGAAGACATACAGGAGAATCAAATATAAATTTTAGGAATAAAAAATGTAAGAACCAAAATAAAAAATGCAATGGATAGACTTAATAGCATAAAGGAGAAAACAGAAAGCATTAGTGAATCAGTGAACTCTAAGATAGAACAATAGAAAATACCCAATCTAAACAAAAACGAAAACAGACTCAAGTCAAAACAAAGCAAATTGAGATGCAAAAAATGAACAGACTCTCCAGGATGTGTAGATGAAAAAGAGGATCTACTATTCATGTCATCAAAGTCCCAAAAGGAAAGGAGAAAGAGGGTGTGGCTATGAAAGTATCTGAAGAAATAATGTTTTCAAACTTTAAGCCTATCTTGCAAGCAAAAGGTAAACCTATAGAATTAAGAAGCGGAATGAGTTCCAAACAGGATAAAGAGAAAGAAATGATACATTTTAACAAAATTTTGAAAACTAGGACAAATTTTAAAAATTGAGAGCAGTAAGAGAGAAATGACAACTCACATATAGATGAAAAACAATTTGAATAAGAACAGAATTCTGGTGAGTAATCATGGAAGACAGAAGGAAACTGCAGAACATTTTTATTGTTGTTCTCATGAGCACATATCGTTTAATAAATAAGCTTTATTTTTTTTGTTTTAGATTTATAGAAAAAAACGAGAAAATAGTACAAGAGTTTCTATATACCCCACACCCAGTTTCCCCAATTATTATTATCTTACATTAACATAATACATTTGTTACTGATAATGAATGAATATTCATGCATTATATCTAAGCTTTATACTTTTATTTGGATGTTCTTTACATCATTGCATTTAGTCATCATGTCTCTTAAGTTTTCCTTTGGCAGGGCAGAGGGGAGGTTCAGACTATCCATATTTTATATGACCTTACAAAATTACAAAACTTATGGACAGTTTCTATTATTTTTAATTTTACAGACTGCACTCATTTCTGAAGTTTCTTAGGTTAGCACCTTTCCCCAAACTCCTCTCCATGAGATTGTTTCACATGTTTGTAATACAGGTCCATTAATCAACATTCCACCTTGGAATTCCACAAACCTATTTGACTTTGCAATGTTGCATACATTCAGATTCCCTCTTTATGCTGTAAAGTTCTATGGCTTTCCAAAAACGGATGAAGTCACGTATTCATCATTACAATATCATACAGAATAGTTTCACCTTTAAGCATTCAACTTTCCAACCTTTTCCCCAAACCCTATCAAACACTGTAGCTTTTACTGTCTTTGTAGTTTTGCTTTTCCTGAAACATCGTGTAATTGGAAACAGAAAGTACGTGGCATTTTCAGACAGCCTTCTTGTGCTTAGCTGCATGTATTTAAGATTTGTTCATGTCTTCTGGTAACTTGGCAACTCCATTCTTTCTGTGACTTAACAATGAATATTCCATTGTAAGGATGAACTACAGTTTTTAATCCATTCACCTGTTGCTTTCAATTTTGATGATTACAAATCAAGATACGGTAAACATGCACATGCAAAATTTTCCATTAACGTACATTTTCAGATCAGTTGGGCAAATACCTAGAAGTGGAATTGCTGGATTTGTTATGGCTATTTTGAGCATGTAAGAAAATATGGAACTGTCTTCCAAAGTGACTTTACCATTTGCATTCCCACCAACAATGAATGCAAGTTGCTATGAATCCTTATTACCAAATGGTGGTAGCAGATTTTGGATGTGAGCCATTCTGAAGGTGTTAGAGTTATCTCACTTTTTGTTTTAATTTTGTAATTCCTCAAAGACGAGGGATGTTATGCATCTTTTTATATGTGTATTTGATTATAGAAAAGGAGGGGGTGGGAAGTGAGGGCTGGAAAATGTCCCCTAGCTTTCAGTAATCTCCACAATAGGGAGCCAACAGAAGCCTTGGAGGGGAATGGACACCTCCCTGACCATGAAAAAAGGGGTGACCCCTCTTCCCCATATTAGGTGAGGTGTCTATTCAGATCTTTGTCCATTTTTTAATTAGGTCATTTGATTTCTTATTGTTAAGTTTTAATAATTCTTTGGATATTTTTATACAAATTCTTTATCAGATATATGTTTTGTAAACATTTTCTCCAAAGTTGTAGCATGTCTTTTCAAACTCTTAACACTGTCTTTCACAGCATATACCATTTAAAAAAATGAGAAGTTTTTACTTTTCATTAAAGTCCAACTAATCATTTCCCACCCTTTCAAAGATTATGCTTATGCTAATGTATTTAAAAAGTCATCACCAAGCCTAAGTTCACCTAGATTTTCTACTATGGCTTCATCAACAAGTTTTATGGCTTTTCATTTTTAATCTAGATAATTGTCCCACTTTGAGTTATTTTTGTGAAAAGTGTAAGGAATGTGTCTAGGTTGATAGTTGTACATAAAGATATCCATTTGTACCAGCGTCATTTGTTGAGAACACTATCCCTTCTCCACTGACTTGTCTTTACAACTTTGTCACGGATCAGTTGACCATTTTTTTGTGTGTATGGGATCCATTTCTGGACTGTTTTCCATTGATGTACTTGTCTATTCTTTGCCAATATCATGTGATCTTGATTACTGACTCTATATGGTAATTCTTGAAGTCTAATATTGTGTTTTTTCTTTTACAATATTGTGTTGGCTTTTCTAGATGTGTTGCCTTAACAAATAAATTATAGAAACAGTTTGGGTGTTCACAAAAAGCTTTTGGGGATTTTGATAGGGACCACACTGATTCTATGGATAAAGTGGGAAGAACTGACATTTTAACGATTATGAGTCTTCAAATCCATTATTAAGGAACATAGCTCCACTTATTTAGATAACCTTTGATATCTCGCATAAGTTTTGTTCTTTTACTCTTTTAGGCACTGTGCCTATTTAGTTAGATTATACTTAAGCATTTAACTATGTTATAGGTATTGATTCATTTCTTATGCTCTTTGTTTTCTTATTCTTTTATTTGGCTTTTCTTCATTAAGGTGTTTATTTCATTTATTTATTTCCAATTTTCAAATCAATACCTTCTGTCGTAAGTTCCTTTCTAATGAAGGCTTTATCTGTATTCCACATAGGCTGACACATTGTGCTTTCATTATCTTTTTTAAGAAATACTGTGATTTCATTAAGTATTTTTATTTATTCTGGAATTACCAAATAAGACTTTTTTTCCATTTATGCAGTTTCATCTAGTTTATTGTATTAAGTTCAAATAATACTGTTTGTGTTATATGTATTCTTTGAATATTGGTGAGATATTTTTTGTCCCTTGAGATGTAGGAAATAGTTCTAAGTACTTCAAAGAAAGGAATATTCTATATCATCTGCATTCACCCATGCACTGGAGATTGCAAAGCCCTTCTCTGTTTCTGCTCTCTGACTGACCATTATGCTTTCCACCTACTGGGGGAGGACGCTAACTGTAAGGTGAGAACTTGTGGCAACTCAATTTCTGGGGTCTCCAGCTCTCAGGGCTGTCAAACAACTCTGTCCTGTGCTCCCCATACCCTTGCACATCAAACTTTGGTTTTCAGAGGGTAATTTTCCAGTATACAGAAGTTGCTGGTTTTGTTCCTTTGTTTGCTTTGACCTACTTGATCTTTGGGATGGTTTTATTTTAGGAGTGGAGAGAAATTGGAGATTTAGGAGAAAGTAAATCCTTCACTGCTATTTTACCCTGATTTCAGTCTCTTAATTTGATAATTTTTTGAGTAGCTAGAACAGAATCAAGCCAAAAGTCCCAGTTTTCTCTTTTGAGATAGGAGCAATCTTTGCTTCCTTGACGTCTTGGAATTCTGTAAGTAGCCTTCTGATAATGGGTGGAATGTTGTAGGAATCATAGTACGAATGTTCAAGGGTACTGATCAGAGATAATGGAAAAGCAAACTGATAACTTTCTTGAGCTTAGCAGAGAGCAATTGTAAATGGGCCAGTTAGATTTTGCAGTATCAAACCCAGATATTTCCTTTGTGAGAGAGGTAAATGAGGAAAAAAAAAACAATGACAAATTCATGTTTTTGATGTATGAACAAAGCTTTGCAAAGTGTTCATGTTTCACAATGGTCAGAAGGTCTTTTATTTCATCAAGCTCGTTGTGTATGTTTTATTATAATGCAGAGGATTACAGCAGGTTGGACTGCTTTTGCAATACCAGAGGTCATACTTCTTTTATTCATAATGTTGGTGGAATAAATGGGATTTATTCAGTTAAAAAACTAAAATTTCTGTGAGTTCCCTTTATTTATATCTAAAATAAAATTTTATGAAATGAAATTATTGTTTACTCCACTTTTCCTTATGACTTATTATAATTAAACTAAATCGATTACAGTTTATATATATATATATATTATATATATATATATATATATATATATATATATATATATATATATATATATATCAATAAGAAAACAATTTCCCACCAAGAAAGCTCTTCTTTGTTGTGAGCAGAGAAAGCCAGAAACAAATAGGAAAGAGGCTCCTCCACAATGGAGGAAAGTCAAGTTCAAATCTTTCCAGTGTCTGAGGTTTGCAAAATGCTGTGTTACTCTCTGTTCCTGGAATGGTGTTATGGACAGGAATGAGGGGCATTTCCAAAGTAGAACAGCTAATATTTTAAAAATCCATCAAGAAGGGGCTACAAAGGTCCCTAAAGGTGTCTCCAACATTGTTAGCTCAGCCTCCTATTTCTAATTTTAGGCTATCCTTTTCGGTTTCTCAGAACAGATGGATGTGGCTTTCCAGAGATTAGCAAAACCCATAAAAAGTCCTTCTAAAGAAATCAAACTAATCCTATGACTCATAGATTTTTTCAGATTAAATTTTGTTATGCTGAACAGGAATAAATGATTAGTAATATTAAACTTGCAGATTATATTTGATCTAATTAGATTTCATGTATATCGGCTTATCTTGATAACTTTAAAAAGTGTCTTTAAATGCATCAGATGTTCAAAATATATATTATAATCAATTTTAACTTTTTATAAGTTTTAGATTTAGCAATAGAGTCTCTGTATGTAGATGTCTGAAATATTCCCTTATGCATAAATAATAGCAACTTATAATATAATGCTCACAAAACAATTTTAGACAATTTTGATTTTCCAAATGTAAACAAATATCATCCATACCTAAGAAATATTCTTATTCTGATTTTAATTTCTTCAATTTCAAGGATAGGATTTGTATTTTTCTGTTTTCACTCTTCTAACAAAGTGTCAGAAATAGAAAGAAGGTAGCTTTAATGGAATTAAGTCTTAGTAAACTCAAAAAGTGTTCCCTCTAAATAGCTATCCAGAAATTCACGCTAGCATAGGATAATTTTCTCTTTTATTATAAAGTTAGGGTAATTAAAAAAAAAACATCTCATTTAGGTCTGGATAGAGACCAGTGGTAAAGTAAAATTCTATTGATATGTTTACTTTTTTATTATATAATAACCTTTCATTTTGGAGGCCCTTTAGATTTACAGAAAACTTACACAGAAAGTACAAAGTTCCCACATATCTGCCATGCATATACTCATAGTTTCCCCTGTTATTAACAATCTGTATTGGTACAGTACATTTGTTACAACTAATGTGGCAACATTGGTGCATTTGTAGTAACAAAGTTCATAATTTACATTAAAATTCACTCTTTGCTGTTGCACAGTTCTAGAGGTATTAACAAATGTGTAATATTATGTGTCTACCAACATGGCAATAGAGAGCAGTTTCACTGCTGTAAAAATGTCCAGTACCTCTTCATCCCTTCAATCCACCCCACCCACGTTAAACCATAGCAGCCACTGAACTTTTGGCTGTTTCTATGATTTTGCCTTTTATATAGTGGCTTATGTTGGAATCATACAGTATTTAGACTTATCAGAATGGATTTATTTACTTAGCAATATACACTTAAGTTTCCTCCATGTTTTTTTTCACAGTTTGATAGTTCATTTCTTTTATTGCTGAATAATATTCCATTGTACAGATATAGCACGGTTGTTTATCCATACAATTAAATGTTACTAATTGTTGATTCAATTTCTTTAATAGATAGATGCCTGATCAGGTTATCTATTTCTCCTTGTGTAAATTTTAGTAGATTGTGTCTTTCAGGATATGTCCATTTATCCATTTAATCTAAGTTATTGTATATGTGAGCATGCAGTTTTCACAGAATTCCTTTTTTAGCCCTGTAATATCCATGACTGTGATGGTCCCTCTTTCATTTCTGATGGTAGAAATTTTGTCTGCTCTCTACTTTTCTGTTTAGCTTGGCTAGAGGTTTAATAATTTTATAAACTTTTTCAAAGAACCAGCTTCTGGTCCCATAGATATTTTTCTATTGAATATTTTATTTTTTGGTAAGACAGAAAGGGCTCAATTGAATGGACAAAAAACATTTTTGGTGTATAAATGTCTTCTGCTGAATTTCAGTCTCTAGCCTGCAGTAGTGTTCAACATGAAGCCCTGTGATACTCTTATCAGCATGGTAGGACCTGCAGTAACAGCTCAGGGAGTGTAGATGTGTGTGGGCGTGGGGCGGGTGGGCTCAAAAGTCCCAGTGGACAAGCATCCAGCATCTCAGAAGGTATTTAGGACTTGCACTTAGGAGGACAGACTTCAGTTCATGAGAAGAGAAGAGAAAGGTGATGCCATAATCCCAGGAGGAAATTGCAGTAATAGTTGTCATAAAGGATACTGAGAAACATATATAAAATGAGGGTAAAATATTTGGACTGGATAAGATTCTAATAGACTTCTCAGTTATGTAAAAAAAAAAAAAAAAAAAAAAAGCCCCTGTTATCTGAATGGGAATATCACAGGATATAAAGCTGGAACTTCAGAAACAATAAACAATAGTGATCCACTGAACAACACTAACGCACCAGTTCCAGGTCATGTGAGCAAAGGTTGTTGATGGGTTATATATATATATATATATATATATATATATACACACACACATATAAAAGAGAATGAAAGAGTGAAGAAGAATGAGAGAGAGGCAGAGAGAGAAAGAGAGGAGATGAGGGTGAGACAGAGAGAGATAGCAAGGGTGAAGTCTGGTAGTGAATGATTTGCTCTCAAGATAATGAGGCCATAGGAAAGACACATTCCATACTTAAAACTCTATTTTAAAATAAAATAAATGATTTATAGGTAATTGGCTTACAAATAAAATAAATGATTTCTAGGTAGTTGGCTTACAAATCCCTAGCTCTGAAGCCTCAAAAAAAATATCACATGACTAAGTTGTCTTAGGTTGCTTACATTTCCAAGGGAATTTGGAGCCAGGTGCTCTAGAAGCCATTATGTTCACTATGCAGACCCACACATCAATTTTCTAACCTAAATTCTTCTTTCTTAAAAGGATTATTACAGTTAAATGAAGGATAATGTGGATCTCATTTGGATCTTTACTGTTTATATCTGAGTTTCTTTAACAAAACTGACACTGACAAAGAAATCTCATTTGATTGAGAATTCGTTAGAACTTGAAATAGGAGAGCTTTTAGGAAGAGGAGTTATAAGCCAGGTTTTTGTTTTGTTTTGTTTTGTTTTATAAAAAGTAACTTTAAAGTCATAAGAAATTGAATTAGTCGATCATGAGTTATATAGGGGTATATACTGAAGCCCTTTCAGCAGATAAACATTATTTTGAAATCTGGAAATGTATTTTCAATTTAATTTTTAAAAAATATTCTACTTTATTATATAGATATATTTGGTTTATCATAGAGAAAATTTATTCTCTAGATCTATGGGGAAAGTTGATACTCTAGATGTACCTGGTTTATTTGGCAGCTATTTAGACCATCTACTATGCGACCACCAAAGTATTTGCACATTCCAGTTTGCAAGGAATGGAATTAGTTAGTTATAACTATATCTTTTCACCAAGTGTTTTCTATATCCATCTCTCTCTCTCTCTCTCTCATAGATATATAGATATAGATATAGATGTATAGATATATATATCACATGGATATATATTCTATTATTTAGGGATTTATAACAAAAAAATAGATAATGGATGTCTATTTCTGGAAATGTATTGCATAGAAATCACGCAGTTTACTTTAGTTCATGTGAGAAACATTTGTCAACCTTTATCCCATTTTCTGAATGCCTTTTTAAAATTGTTGTGATGTTGTCTATTCTGAGACTGGTTCCTTAGTAGCCCCGTATATTTTACAGCTATTGTTCTTCCCTCATCTTTTCCAACTTCCAGTTTGAAAATAACATTAAAAGAAAGCTATTGCATTAAATGAGATGATTGGAAGGAATATAGCATAATCGAATCTGCCTTCACCTTTTTCTAGCAGGGTGATTAATGTTGGGTTTTTAACCTCTCTGTGATGTAATATTTTGTTGGTTAAAAAAGGGATAACAATTCTTCCTATCTCATAAGTTATCGTGGTGGTGAAGTGAGCTGCTAGAAACAAAAGTGTGGAAACATGTTTGACACTCAGTAACAGAATTGCATTAGCAAGGTCAGCCCAACAAGGGAAATCACTACAGGAATTATAGGGGCTGATAATACACTCATTTAATTATAAGACTATTATGCCAGTTTGAAAGGGTTACTCCAGAAAAGCTGTACTTGAATTCTGATCCGTTTTGTGGAGGCAGTCATTTCTCTTAATCCCTATTCAGCATTGTAGTTTGGAAATTTGATTAGATTATCTCCTCAGAAATGTGACACACCCAATTGTGGGTATTAACCTTTGATTAGAGGGAGCTGTGACCCCACCCATTCCAGGTGGGTCTTGATTAGTTTGCTGAAATCCTTTAAAAGAGGAAACATTTTGGGAAAGCTTAAGAGCCACAAGAGTCCACGCAGCTAGAGATTTGGAGATAAAGAAGGAAAATGCCCCCATGGGAGCTTCCTGAAGCCCAGAGAGAAAGTTAACAGACATTGCCATATTCCCCTTGTGCTCTGAGATAAACCCCGAACTTCATCAGCCTATCTTGGGTGAAGGCAAACTCTTCTTGGTGACTTAATTTGGACATTTTCATAACCTTGCCTTAATTTGGACATTTTCATGGTGTGGGAACTGTAAACTTGCAACTCAATAAATTCCCCTTTTGAAAAGCTGTTCTGTTTCTAGTACATCACATTCTGGCAGCTTGCAAACTAGAACAACTACCTAGCATTTTCTTGTTTAATTACGTAACCTACCAGACAAACTCACTGAACTCAAATAATAGTATTGCATTTTGTATTGTTCAAATATAAGTAAAAATATATAATCTCTGAAGAAGTTAATCTAATATGGATAATAAGTGCCAAAACTTCTAATAAAAATCATGTCCTTAAGTTCAACAAATGCTGATTATTATATCAATGTCATCATATTGATAATAATATTGATTATTGTATTCATTGTTGATTATTGCATAATAAAGGAATCTTAATGATTTACTTTTATTGTCCTCGACTTCGATGATGGAAAAATGCACGATTTTGGTTTTCTTCCATTCTTTTCTATTCTTTGTATTGCCTACACCACAAGTATTCACTGCTGGCAACTTCTTTCTTAGGAGAACATAAGGTAGAAGGTCAAGGGGTAGTAATGTGGGCTGGAAGTCAATGGAACATGTAGATCTGCACTTCTGTCCATTTCTTATGGCATCCAAGAGACATCTGATTCAAAGCCAATAGTCTCTCTCTGCTATGCAGGAAGACAAATGTCTTACGACCTGGAGAGCTCTACCAACAGTTTCCTATGTTAATGAATAATTCCTTCCAGGATATTAATGTGAGAAACGCAAATGTATAAGTAGCAGCCAAGAAAATGAGGAGGAAGCAAGAAGTCAAGAATTTGATATATGAAGAGGAGAAAAGAGTGGAAGTTGAGTTACGAGATGAATCTTAAGAATATCTAGTTAAATGTCTAAAACAGTGAAATGTGCCACTGACACAAGTTACAGGGGCTTCTGTTTTTCATAGTAAACTCAAATGAACTATTTTTGATAGTAAATATCATTCAATTATGTACTTTCCATTTGAGTCTTACTGTAAAATTAATGCGGAGAAGAAAATCTTTAATGTAATCATGATTTCACCTCATATATTGTACATTCCAAAAACTTTAAACTTTTTAAAGAATATAGGTACACTACCAAACACATCACCTTAAAATTTATAAGGTTGAAATTCATACAAACGAAAAAGTATAATCTTATAAAAAAATACTTCAGCTCTGTAGCA
The DNA here is from genome assembly GCF_023851605.1 of Tamandua tetradactyla. NCBI lineage: Eukaryota > Metazoa > Chordata > Mammalia > Pilosa > Myrmecophagidae > Tamandua > Tamandua tetradactyla. The sequence continues at coordinate 93,313,507 of NC_135332.1, forward strand.
AAAGTATCTTTAAAATCCAAGGAAAATAAAAGTTGTATCATTCTTTTTTGAAAAAAAAAAGGAATCACTCAATGACATTGTTCCCTTTAATATATGCCCTAATTTTAAGAGATATATAAAGATCTTTAATGTTAGCTTCAATAAATGGGAGAATTTTTGGTGGAGCAAGACTTACTGAGTTTCACTGTTGATATGAATGAACTTATCTGCTGTTTCTACTGAAGTATTCAACCAATAATTTGAATTTAAAAAGTAAAATTTATATCTAAGTTAAATATTAGCAGATCTATATAAGCATTATTATTACCTATTGAGCAAAACAAAATGTATCTATAAAATACAACAGTAAATGATATATTCAACAGAATCAGCAGTCATGAACTGTGCCGCCTTAATATATTTTTCTAAAACCTGTGAGAAAATTATTCATAGCACTAGTGCTGCAACAGCCTGTTAAAAGCTTTGCAATAATATTATCTGACATTTCAAATTCCCTAAGCAATTTTAACTATTTATGCTTATTTAAGATTTCACACAATTCAGTTTTTATGAGGTTATAGATGTTTTTGAGTGCTTTATAACCCTTTTTCCTCTATAAAGTAGAAGCTATCAAGTTCAATTTGATTTTCATTTTAATTATCTCACATCAGTGTCTTTACTTCCACCTCTACTTGTAGCTATCTTAGGAAAAAAAAACTCTTAGGCTTTGAGAGAATTTTAAAAGTCATCTAATGCAGAAGTCCATCTGATGTTTCAAACAGTTCTACCTTATTCTATATTGACTAACAACTGTTCAACAATCACCTGTCTTAACTCAAAATTGTTCTTTAATGGGAAAAATAATGCATTTTAAGGCATTTACTTTTGGACCAGTAAGTTTAAGATGCCTACCTCTTTTAATCATTCTCTGGTAAGACATCAGCATATGTCCAGATCAAAATGGTTAGATCATTTAATTTAAGACTGAAATTCAGGTAGATTGCCTCTTTTCATTTTATCAAAAACTGCAAATGCACAATGCAAGAATGCATGTGATGTTGAAGATGCATTGCATGCATTACTGATGCTTCCTTTTTCCTTCTCGAGATGAAGTTTTAGGAGCCACTGAAGAGTGAGGCATGAGCCTTTGTATCAGTGAGCTGGTGTTTGCTAGGAGAGTGAGTGTTGAAGATTGAATCATGGACCCCACAAACGATATAGTCAAGTCTTAATCCTCATTCCTGCATCAATGCTTTCATAAATAGTATCTTTCAAAACATTATGGTGAATCCTGGCATGACTTATTTGTGAATAAGATTTTCCGAGATCCTATTGAAGTGTGGCCAACTGAATCAAAGTATATCTTAATCCATATTTTGGGAGACCTTATAAAGAGAGGAAATTTGGACACAGACAGGAAAGGCAGAAGACATAGAAGCCAAAAATCAGAGAAAGCTCCAGGAGGAGACTGAGGACAGAGATGGCCATGTGACTAATGATTGCTGTCACCAGAATGCTACCGACTGCAGGAGAAAGCACGGACCTGTGATATCTTAATTTAGGACTTTAACCTTTAAAATCACAATAGAATAAATTCTTGTGGTTATCAGTAAACCGCTTGTTATTGTTTGTCATGGTCACAGAGGCATTGGGCAATGCAAAAGAGCTCATTGACCGGCATTCCTGTTTCTGAGGAAGTTACTCATTTCACTGTGTTGTTAGACTACTTAAAATATCAAGGCAGGTTTAGGAAAATCCTCCCATAGATTTCCTTGTTATACTCAATATTATTTCATGGTATTCTCCTTTGGAGATGGAACAGTCATGGAATTCAAACCCAGGTTCACTTGATTCCAAAGGTATGTGAATGTCAGCACCACAAATACTGCTTTTTTTTTTTTGGCAAGAGCATGGTGAAATCTCCTATGTTTCCTTTCAGAATACTACAAGAATTTTATATTTCAATAAGAAGTTCAGCACCTCACAAGAAGCAGAGTTTTCTCATCCAGCAGACATTCTCAAAGGTTTTCTTTCTATATATCTAATATAGCCACCACAGTGTGGATATTTACCAACCCCTTGCCTATTCAGTATTACATAGTTAGTTCAATATTCATTTAAAGTGTATATGGTTAAGACAAGCACATAAACTCAAATGTGCTTGGCGATTGCACTATGAGTTAGGCCATTATTTCCAGAATATTTTTACCTACAAGCATAAAGTGGAGAGAATAGGATAGAGGACAACATTATATAAATTTAGTGTTTATTATTTTCCTTTGGGAAAAAAATTGATGTATAGTTTAAAAATATTGTGGTTGTGATAAAAATGAACAAAGGGAATTTTCCATATGGTCCTTGCAACAAAGTTTTTATGTCTTCTTGGCTGGATCAGATCACTAATAACTCTCAGGTGACTAGAAATACACTGACTGCATATGGAGATATACAAATGATCCATTCCCTGAGTTAACCGGGTTGTTTTTCTTCCTCCCAAAAGGCCTAAGAAGTTCCAAGGCCCTTTGCATCACACCAAATTAGTACAAGATCAGAATGCTGTATAGAGCCTCTCTTGCTCCTGAGAGAATGCTCCTCTGAGGTTTACAAGCTCTCAAAATTGCCTGCCTTTGGCAGAAAAACAGACCATGGAGCTTTTGGTCCCTGCTGCTTCCGAAAGCTTGGCAACTAAATAAACAGAGGTAGCATGGTGTGGAGGGAGGAGAGCTCTATTTAATGTCCTCTCCGTCTGGTGGCCTGGGGCTCTTCAGTGATTTCTCTGAGTCCAAGTTTTCTCCTCTGTCAGAAGAGTAAATCTTGTAGGGATAAAAATGCCCTTTTCTTTTGGCTGTCATGGTACAGACAGAATGGAAGGGGAATGAATTTTACGAACTGTGAAAACTCTGCCAACTATTAAGTATTGCATCACCAGTCTATATCTCTTGTCCTCAAATAGAGGGGAATCGTTCACTGATTGTAATCTCAAAAGCCAGGGATAATGTATCACAAAAGCCCCTGGAGACCAGAACCTTTGAGTAATCAAGAGAGACAATGGAACTGATTAATATTCCTTATTAAATATATTAAAATTGTTAATTCATAAAAATGAAAGAGGCATTAAATCTTATAATATTAAGATTATATAAGAATTCTTTGATTGTTCAAAACCGAAGCAGAAATACAGCATCCTTATTCTTCATATTCTGAATTTAAGAAACTGGTCCCAAATCAAAGCTTCTTATTCATCTAGCTACCACACTCCTGATTTATTGTCACATAAAATCAATGTCCTTCCACAATGCTTCTCTTGAAATTGACTTTCAAATCCCCTTCAGCCATACCATTGTAAAGCCAATTCACCACAAAGCAAGTATTCTCATATACATGACTACTGTTACACATGCTGATTTCCTTTTTCCCCGAAAGGTTTCCCTCTGCTTGACACTTTCATTTATCCCTACTCATCTTACTGGACTCACACACAGTATCAATTCCACTGTGGATACTTATGTTAACTCGTCAACAGCCTTGGCAACAAAAACTTCTTCAGAGACTTCCAGTTTGTATGCTTCTTGTAATGAGATTTGGGCTCCTTGATTGAATAACTATCTTATATTTATCTACACATCTTGATGTTGTCAGAGCCTAGCACAGTACTAAAGTGCATAAACCACAGCAGTCATTCAATTTTAGGAAACAAAACAAATAAAACAGGAAATGACTGGAATATGAAGATGGTAGTGATACCATACCAATATAAGGTTATATTAGTAATACCTTACTTATTGGGTGTTTTTTCCATGCCAAATATGTACTAATTACTTTACAAATTTTATTCTCATTTTACAAATAAAAATAGGAGGTGCAATGTAGTTAAATGATCTCCTCAGTTTACACATAGAGTCAATAAATGGGGATCCAGGACTAGATACCTGACGTTATATCTCAATGTCTGTGCATTCAATCACTCCAGTAGATTGTCCAGCAATCCTAGAAACTGTAAGAGATTTTTGCGTTAGGTGGCACACTTTGTTTTGAGGAATGAACCTTCATACTGGCAACCTTCTTCGGAAACTCACAGATTACTACAAGTCACTCTGAAACATCCTCTAGGTTTGCTGGGTAGCCTTGGGTTATAATTAGCATGAGGAAGAGATGTAAACTTGTAGGTAATCTCTTATTATTTCTTCTTCTACCTGAGTCTTACTTTTCTTCTCAGTGATATAATGACTAAAAAGAACCACGTGAGAAAAGAAACAAAGAACAGACTGAGTACTTCTATTCTGTATGACCTCTGCTGCTTTGAGGTCGATGATGCCTTTCATTCTTACAATTTTTGATTGAAACATTTTTGCTACATTCTAGTGATTTTCATTAAATTCACTTCAGTCTGAATTGCAGCCTTCCTGACATTGGTGTTGAAGGCTGTGTGACTTTCTTTGCTATAGCTTATTCAATATTTATTCGGTACCTTTTAATTGACCTTCTGTAAAAAGCAGTTTTAGAGAGATATAGTTACTACCAAAAAAACATCCAAAGTATGCAATCAATGGTTTTTAGCGTAATCAAAGTGTTGTGCATTCATCATTGCAATCAATTTTAGAGCATTTTCATTACTCTAAAAAAAGAAAACTCATACTCCTTGCCGTCACCTCTCAATCCATCTATCCTTCCCCAGCCTCGCATGACCACTAATCTAATTCTGTCCCTATAGACTTATTTATATTTATGTTTTGTATAAATAATATTATACTATATGTGGTACTTTGTGTCTGGTTTCTTTCACTTAGTATATATATATACTTTTTGTTAATTAAAGAAACTGTAGGTTATATAAAAGTCACATAAAAAATACAGTGTTTTCTATACCCCCCCCATTGTTGAAAAATAGGCAAACTTAAAAACGGGCACAAGACTTGAAATAGACATTTTTCCAAACAGGAAATACAAATATCGAAAAGCACATGAAAAAATGTTTACTGTCACTAGCTATTAGGGAAATGCAAATCAAAACCACAGTGAGATATTAATTCATACCTACTAGAATGAGCACTATTTAAAAAATAAAAATGACACAAAACTCCAAATGTTTTAGAGGATGTGGAAAATAGAAAAGCTCATTCACTATTGGTAAGAATGTAGTGTGGTACAGCCACTTTGGAAGACAATGTGGCAGGTCCTCAGAAATTTAAGTATAAAATTGCCATTTGAACTGGTATCCTACCACTGAGTATATACCCAGAAGAATTGAAAGCAGGGACTCAAACAGACATTCACACACCAATGTTCATAGTGGCATTATTCACAATTTTCAAAAGATAGAAGCAATCCAAGTGCCCATCAACTGATGAATGGATAAAGAAAATATAATGTATACATACAATACAATATTATTCAGTTGTAAGAAGGAATGAAATCCTGATGCATGTGACCACGTGGATCTTGAATGATATAAGTAAGACACAAAAGGACAAACATTGTGTGATCTCACTGATATAAATTATCTGTAATAAGCAAATTCATATAATTATGATCTAAAATATAAATTACCAGGTGATAGGATGGAGTTAGAGAAGAGGGAGCTGATGCTTAGTTTGTGCAGAATTTCTAATTAGATTGATTGTAAATGTTTGGAAATGGAAAGAAGCGATGTTAGCTCATTATTGTGAGTGTAATTAGCAGTGCTGAATTATGTTTGCAAATGGGATTGAAAGGAGAATTTTTGCATCATGTATATTACTAGAAGGAACATGAGAAGATAAAACATGAGACTGTATAATGCATTGAAACCTGTTATGAATGATGAATATGGCTATATAAGAATGTTCCTTCATGAATTATAATGTGCACATCACTATTACCAGGTGTTAATGATTGACCATTTTTTATAACTGAGCTCATCATAGAGTAGATCTATCTCTGCATTCACAATCAGCCTTTAGAAACCCCTAGTTTTCTTCTCCATCAGAGTCATTTATATTCATAATATTAGACTTTTCTTTTAAAGTGAGTATAGGCATGTATCATCCTTAGCTATGGTTACTATTCTTATTGTCGAGCTGGTTTCTATACCACTATTAAGTTTTTCTCTAATTCATTTTATAAATATGTCTTGCTTCTAACCATTAAAACTCAATTCTAAAAGTTATTATTTTATTTTCCGACTGCTTTAGTTTGCTAATGCTGCTGGAGTGTAAAATACCAGAAGTGGTTGGCTATTAAAAAAGGGGATTTATTAAGTTTTAAGTTTACAGTTCTAAGGCCATAAAAATGTACAAGCTGAAACATTCAGAGAAACATACCTTGACTGAAGAAAGGCCAATGGCAGTCAGAACACCTCTGTCAGCTGGGAAGGCTGTGGTTAGCCTCTGCTGGTCCTTTAGCTTCTGGCTTCAGGCAGCTTCTCCAGGGGTGTTTTCTTTTTGCATCTCCAAATGTCTCTGTCTGTGTTGGCTGAGCTTTTTCTAAAATGGTTCCCTCTTAAAGGACTCCAGTAAGTGGAATAAGACTCATCTTGAATGGGAAGAGACACATGTCCACGGAAACCACCTAATCAAAAAGATCCCACCCATAATTGGGTGGGTCACATCTCCAAGGAAACAACCTAATCAAAAGGTCCCACCTTATTCGTCAGGTTTGCTCAAAGACTGGATTTGGAAAAACAGCATGACTTTTCTGGGGTACGCGACAACTTCAAATCAACACACCAACATTAACTATCATCATGTCATTGAGAGCGCTAAACCACTGCCCTTCTATTACCCTGGAGGATAAGGTAAACCTTACACTTCCTTTCATTGAATTCTTCTCCAAATTAACCGTTCTTCTAAAATACTAGACTGCTCCTTGACTACCAAGCATGCTATCTGCCTTCTGCTGCTTTCATATCTCTCATTCACTTTTCCTACTGATGATTTATTTTAATAGGATCCCCTACTTCCTTGAATTTTTATAAAGTCTACTGCTTCACAGCATTGATTAGTATTTAAATATGCAGCTATAGGTTAATAATGATCCTTTCATTTACACATTCCCTTCTATCCTAGATTGTAAGTACCCAGAAGACAAGCACCCAGACTTTAAATGGTTTGTAGAATGGTACAGGAGATTTTGAAACATGAAGAAAAAGCAGAATTGTGAGAAAATCAATTAAAATAACAGTGTTTAAGATTCAATATTGTTTTAGATTCTTATTTACTGTGTTGAATAAAGATTTTGGAAGAAAATGAAATAAGAGGAAAATATTATGCTGTACCTTTAAAAATGATGTGAAGGGAACTTCCAAAATATCATGTGAGTAGCTCCATGGAACCTTTCCTGAAATAACTGCATGACTGATGAAAATCATAACATTTTATACATGCACACACACACACACACACACAGAGTTTTTGGAAATTGTCCTAATGGCAAACAATATAAATCTTAAATATTAATGAGACTAGCAGGAATCTGTGGAATTTGAGCTCCCATCTGCTGCTGCTCCGTATCATATGATGGAAGACTTTCATTGAGTGAGTGTGTCAAAGAAGATAAGATTCTCTGCATTCTCCTTCATTCTCAACCCCCAGCTTCCAAGGGGTTTTAATCCTTTTAAATAAATCCTTTTATTATTTTCTTCTTTCTTCTTCCTTTTTAAAAAAGTATTCTAAGTAGCTCATTAGAGAAAATGCCAGGCATGTTCAATTATCAGTGTTGATCTTGGTAACAGTGGGAGTTAAAATAGGTCTGGGAAACAAAGTAACAAGTCAAGTGAAGGAGATAATTCCCTAAAAGGCTTATCTTCCCTCAAGAAAAAGGGGCAGGGTCGAGCTCAAGTGGTGGCCCCCATTCAGAGAATTCAGACCCCAGGGGCTAGGAACCAGGAACAGTTTGAGTTTGCACTCCACCTCAGCCTCTGTCTCAACCACACCCATGGCAGGCTGAGAATTAAAAGCTCCACAGTACTTTACACTTGTGGAGAGTTGCAGACTAACAAGCACTGCCTGCTAAGCAGGACAGAAAAAACACAGTATCTTCAGGCTCCACAGGAAAGTCAGACAAACTGCTGGATGTCATCCTCAGGGAAAGTCGATATTGATTATACACTTCTCCTGAGACCTGGGCCTACCTTGCCAGGGAAAATCTGATTGGGGTAAAAAACATCTGGGGGTTCCATATATGTAGAACACGAACTAGAAGAAGTGCTGAAAAATTCTGACCAGTTAAGCAAAAATTATGCTAAAAGTCTAGCATAAGTTGACCTGAATGCCAAACAACAGACACAGAACAAAGACAACCAACAAGAAACCTAGGTAAAAGAGTGAAAGTGACCTCCAGAATTCAGAAATCAGATAACTAGATACCTGTAAAAAAATTACTACAAAAATCAAATATATGGCTCAGTCAAAGTAACAAATTAATATGTTAAAGGAGGTGCAGAAATTGAAACAACTAATTAAATGTTCAAACAAATATGCACAATCAATTCAAAAATCAAATCAGTGAGTTGAAGGAAGATATGGCAAAAGATATGAAAGATATAAACAAGACGTTGTGCAAACATAAAGAGGAACTTGAAAACTTGGAAAAAACAAATGGCAGAACTTATGGGAATTAAAGTCACAATAGAAGAGATGGAAAGCACAGTGGAGACCTACAATAGCAAATTTGAAGAGGCAGAAGAAAAGATTAGAGAACTAGAGATCAGGATATCTGAAATTCTACACATAAAGAAAAGGTAGGGAAAAGAATGGAAAAACATGAGCAGGGTTTCAGGGAAGTGAATGACAACATGAGGTGCACAAAAATATGTATTGTGGGTGTCCTGGAAGCAGAGGAGAAGGGAAAGGTGGCAGAAAGTCTAATGGAGGAAGAAATCACTGAAAATTCCCCAACTGTTATGAAAGATGTAAAATTACTAATCCAAAAAGCACAGTGTATCTAAATAGTATAGCTCTGAATAAACCTACTCCAAAACACTTACTAACCAGATTGTTTAATGCCAAAGACAGAGACAGAATTCTGAAAGCAGTAAGATAAAAAATCCATCACATACAAAGAAGGCTCAGTAAGACTGTGGGCAGATTTCTCAGCAGAAACAATGGAGATGAGGAAACAGTAGTATGATATATTTAAGACACTGAGAGAAAAACTGCCAACAAAGAATTTTATATCCAGCAAAATTGTCCTTCAAAAATGAGAAGGAGGGTTTGTCACAGTGACTCAGCAGGTAGAGTTCTTGCCTGCAATGCTGGAGACCCAAGTTTGATTCCTGGTGGCTGCCCATGCAAAAAAAAAAAAAATTGAGTGGGAGTCTAAAATATTTTCAGAAAGACACTGAGAGAGTTTGTGAACAGGAGGCCTGTTTTATAAGAAACACTAAAGGTTCCAAAAACAATAGATATTTTCCATTTTTAACTTGACCATTTTACAATATATTTCACTATTAAACTGCATCACTACTTACTTCTATAACATTTCTTTTTTACTATATTTTTGTTATCACAGATTCACTTTGCTATTCTGCTCTATTTCTCCCTACTTATTTTATGTTTATTCTGAGATCCTCTTTCTCTCCATTCTATAATGATTTTTTTTCTTTTCCTTATATTCATATCACTTGTCTGCACATCCACTATCTCATATCAAATCAAACTTATAGTAAGATTTAAACGATCACTAGCTCCGGTCTATGATTTCCCATGTTAATTGCCTTTTATAGATTTTTACTGATTTCTTCAAAAGTAGCACTCAGTCTTGGGTAACAGGTGAGATAAAATCAAGAGACACTGACTTATACAGTATGCTTGTAGATCATCCAGAATTAAAGAGACTATATGTGCATTTATGCAACATGACCATAATGTCCTATTTTCTTCTCTTTTCAACTTCTTATACCCTTTATACCTGGTTTCTGGAATAGATTTCTGGCTTCTGTTTAGCATGACGACTTGAAGGAACTATGAATGATATACCTGTGTGATTCTCAGAGACTACTGAGAACACAGAACCAGCTGCTTTTGGGGAATCGGTCCAGAGAAGATCCTCAAAATGGAGTGAGGGCATATAGTGAGGTTTAATCATTTCTGCATGTATTAGGGGGCCTCTAGGCTTGTCTAATGATGACGAGAAATTCCACCAAAGTTAGGTAACTTTGTCACATAACACATACTAGCAGACACGCATGAACTGTGCAACAATGTCCCCAGCATATTTGGGGTGGACACATTTTTGAACCCTAAATTTGCCACAATTAAATGCTAGTGTGGCTGCTGCTAGGTTCTACAGAAAACGAATAGGACATTCTTCTACCTTGGGTCAATAAAAATTTAATATATTGATAAATTTTAGGAGGCATTTCCCAAAGGGATTGCTACACAGCTTTTGTACAAAAAGTTTGTTCAGCACAAAATCCAAATCCAATGGCTCAGGCTTTTACAACATCTTATAGTTTATGTATGTTCAGTTCTTCTCTTGCTTCTTCTCACTGATCTACTCTTTGACTGACATTGGGTCTAAGTAAATGACTAAATCCTGTCCCATACAATGAACTGTGCATTTATCCATCTTCTGTATCCTCTTTCCTTATAGCTTATTAGTAAGGAAATGTTGAGGGGATGAGCCAGGTAAAAATGATAAATCTGTATATCACTCATGTGTATGGATTCTTGAGTTTTGCCAAACTCAGCAACATCTAGGTCATAGTTCAGTGGATCAAGTCAGTTGTCAATTTTATCAGTACCCACATCAAAAAAGTATCTGCGGGCCATGCAACAGTGGTTTAGTGGCAGAATTCTTGCTTACCATGCCAGAGACCTGGGTTTGATTCCCAGTGATGGCCTATGTTAAAAAAAAAAAGTATCTGCTTTGCAAATTTCTAAAATGTGACAAGTCCCAACAAAAGATATTCTTATTTATATTTCTGGAGTAATGCAGATGTTCTAAGATTGATCATGGGGATAAATGTACAACCATGTGATGATATTATGAACCATTGATGGTATGCTTTGGATGGACTATATGGTATATAAATATATCTCAATAAAATTACCTTTGAAAGAAAAGAGAAATACTAAAGGGAGCACCTCAGGCAAATAGAAAAAGACAGGAGAGTCCTAGAGAAGAATGAAGAAATGAAGACAATCAAGAAGGGTAAAAAAAGAGAAAAAATAATACATCAGAATAAAGTCATGATGCATGCAACAGTATGGATGAATCTTGAGGAAATTATGTTGAGTGAAATCAGCCAGAAGCAAAGGACAAATACTGTATGGTCTCATTAATATAAACTAATATTAATGACTTAACTTTCAGAGTCAAAGGTGAGAACACAGATTGTCAGGATATAGAAAGAGGAGAGAGATTGGGCTTTAGATGATGAAGGATTGCAGAATGCTCAACAGTACTGATTGTAAAGATCCAGAAATGGGTAGCACAACACTATCTGATAATAGAACAATGTTGGAAATATTCTGAACAATGCTGACTGTGAGTATAGTTGAAAGAGGAAAGCGAGGGGCACGTGTGGCACCAGAAGGAAAGATAGAAGATACATCCAGTGAATGTATAACTTAACAAAACTTAGAGTGGTCAATGATGGTGATTAAATGTACAAATATAAAAAAGTTTTTACATGAGGAATAACGAATGAATGTCAATATTGCAAAGTGTTAAAATGGCATGGAATATGTAAAATACAATCAATGCAAACTAGGCTTGCATTAACTATAGTTAATGATAATATTGTAATATGCTTCCATTAAATGTAACAAAGGCAATATACAAAAACTAAAAGTCAGTAAGGGAAGCTATAAGGAGGGGTATGGGATTGTTGGTATTGCTGTTGTTTCTCCTTTTTATTTTATTATTTTTTTATTTTCATTTTTTATTCTCTTCTTTCTTTGTGGAAGAAATAGAAATGTCTTCAAGTAGACTGCAGTGATGAAGGCATCTAGTTTGCTAGCTGCTGGAATGCAACATACTAAAAGTGGAATGGCTTTTAAAAAGGAGAATTTATTAAGTTGCAAATTTACAGTTCTAAGGCCATGAAAATGTCCCAACTAAAGCAAATTTATAGAAATGGCCATGCTAAGGTACCCAGGGAAAGACACCTTGGTTCAAGAAGGTCAATGCTATTCAAGGTTTCTCTCTCAACTGGGAAGGACATGGCAAACATGGCAGTATGTGCTAGCTTTCCCTCCTGTCTTCTTGTTTCATAAAGCTCCCCCAGGGATATTTTCCAATGGTCTCTAGCTGCATGGGCTCTCATGGCTCTAAAAAAGGAACTGTCTCCAAAATGCTTCCTCTTCTAAAGGATTCCAGTAAACTAATCAAGACCTACCTGGAATTGGTGGAGTCACAACTCCATGGTAGTCATCTAATCAAAAGCTACCACTCACAATTCGGTGGGTCACATTTTGATGGGAACAATAAAAAAGCTCCAAGCCAGCCATATTGAATGAGGATTGAAGAACATGACTTTTCAGGGATCCACCACAGATTCAAACCCAGCACAACGTACAATGCCATATTGAGGTTATGAATATGGAATGAAGTAAGAAGGAATGAAGTTATGTGTCATACAATTAGGTTAATGAACCTTGAGGACAGTAGGTTGAGTGCAATAAGACAGAAAGGAAAAGGCAGATATTAGTGTGCAAACACTGAGGTTTGAATTCAAGAGCATAGGTTCAGGTGTCAGCTTGACCAGGTGATGGTGCCCAGTTGTTCTGTGCTGTGGATTTAAATCATCAGCATATGCAATTCATCTATGGCTGACTAAATCTGCCTTAAGCTAAGGGGAGTACCTTTCACAATGTATGATGTTTAATTTAATTAGCTGAAGACTTAAAAGAAAGCTCTCAGCAGAGTTCAGAAGCCCAGTACATGCCAGTCAGTGCTCAGAGAGAGCTGAGACACAGACATTTGGAGATGCAGAAAGAAAATGCCTCAGAGAAAGCCATTTGAACTCAGAAGCCAGGAAGGAAGGCTAGTAGTTTTGCCATGTGCCTTCCCATGTGACAGAGAAAGCCAGGGGAAAGCCAGTTGTCTTTTCTCCAAAGAATTGTAAATTTATAACTAAATAAATTACTTTTATAAAAGCTATCCATTTCTTGGGTATTGCATTCTGGCAGCATTAACAAACTAAAACACAGTGGGAGGCTTATTTTAAAGGTTCCTAAATTCTAAGTTCTATCAGCAGTCACATCTATTTCTGATTTGTAGCGATTATTTCCAAATTCTGAAATGTTGAAGTGAAATATTATTGGTTTGTACAGGTTAGTGTAATGCTCAGATATATCCCTGAGTAATCTGGGCAGAAGATAAAAATGTATTTGCAAAGTCCCCTTGAAGGGCTGGGGAAAAATGTGTAAATATTAAATATCACCACCTTGGAAAGATCAGATATTCTTGCAAGCATTGGATGCTACCAATGTATTAGGCCAAGACCTTGGGCTTGCACTTATGAAACTTATTTCTACAAAGGAGAAGCTAAGACTACTTATAATTATGCTTAGGAGTGACACTCAGAGAACCTCTTTTGTTGCTCAGATGTGGCCTCTCTTTCTAAGCCAACTCTGCAGGTGAGCTCATTGCCCTTCCCCTTATGTGGGACATGACTCCCAGGGTGTGTAAATCTCTGTGGCAATGTGGGACATGACTTCTAGGGGTGAGCCTGGCCTTGGCATCATGATACTGAGAAAGACTTCTTGACCAAATGGGGGGAGACAAATGGAGCAAAATAAAGTTTCAGTGACCGAAAGAATTCAAATAGAGTTGAGAGGTCATTCTGGAGGTCACTCTTATGAATTACATCAATATTTACTTTGTGATTCTAGTATATTGGATTAGTCAGAGGAAATGCACAAAACCATTGAACTATAATCCAGTAGCCTTGAGGCTTGAAGATCATTGTATAACAATATAACTTTTATGGTGTGACTGTGTGATTCTGAAAACCTTGTGACTGACACTCCCTTTATCTAAAGTATGGACAGATGAGCAAGAAAATTACAACACCTCAGATGCAGACACTTGGAAAACAGTTGCTTCAGAGCTGACAGAGACATGGATGTTTGGAGATGCTTGTAGTGCCAACAGAGAGAGCAGATGCCTAGACATGGGCAGAGCCCAGCAGACATTGCCATGTGCCTTTGCATGAGATACTAAGCAAACCAGACCCACGGTCATGTTACAGAGGACCTAAGTGAAGGCCCACAGATGCTTAGAGAGGAAACCAGTGGTGTCAGAAGCTGGAAGCAATGGGACTGGGGAAATAGACCAGCAGGTTCCAGTCACATGCCTTCCAGGTGACAGACATCAACATTTCTTGAGTCAAGGTATCTTCTCTTGGATGACTTAGTTTGGACATTTTTCTGGCCTTAGAACTATAAACTTGTAATGTAATAAATTTCTTTATACCAAGCAAAAAAAAAAAAAGAAAATAAATAAATAATTGTGGAATAGAGGGCATAGGATGCTTTGGGTGTTCTTTTCTGTTTTTATTTTTATTCTTATTTTTGTTGTTTTTATAGTAATGAAAATGTTCAAAAATTGATTGTAATGATGAATGCACAACTATATGATGACACTGTGAACCATTTATTGTTTATTTTGGATGATTATGTGGTATGTGAATATAACTCAATAAAATTGCAAAAAAAATCATTAAAGTTACTCCTTCATGCTGAAAGCAAATGATCACAGATGGTAATTATAATCCACATGAAAAAGCAAAGAGCATTAATATAGTTATTTATTTGTGTAATTATGAAAGACAGTCTAATTCCATGATCCTTCATTTTCTCCGCTTAAATAGTTTAAAAGCATAATGTGTATATAATTGTATTATCTGAGCTTATAAAATATGGAAATATACATATATATTTTACTATATCAAACCAAAAGACGTGAATGGGAACAAAATTATATCTGAGGAAGTGAATGACTTGAGATGATTCCTCAGATTCACAATGCTAAACAACAAGTTTAATATGACCAGTTCTAAGTATATGTACTTTCTTTTCTTTTTGCCATATCTTAAAAGATAAAGAATTATACAAAGTAATAATTAAAGCATCATTGAGGTTTTAATATATATGGATATACTATGTATGACAATCATTGCAATATAAAGGGAAGGAAGTAATAGAGTTATATAATTTTATATAATTTTATATAACTGGAATTAGGCTAATGAAATATAGAGTAGATTTTGAGAAGTTATGCTATACATTGCCCAAGATATACAAAATCATGAAAAGAATTAAAGTATTATACTAGAAAATAAAAGCATTTAGTGAAAAGAAAGCAGTAAAATAGGAACAAAGGGAAAAATGATGTAACAAAAAAAATGGCAGATATAAATCCTACTATATCAATAATAACATTAAATGTTAATAGAGTAAGCAATATAATCAAAAGGCAGAGATTATCAGACTGGATTTTATCAAAAGATCTAATTATATGTAGTCTATAGGAGAGACAATTTAGATTTAAAGATAAAAGTTGATTGACAATAAAAGGACAGAAAAAGATATATTATCAGAACAATGTGAAGAGAGCTTGAAAGATTACACTAATAGCAGATAAGTAGACTTTAAGGTAACATTGTTAATATAGATAAAGAAGGATATTTTATAATAAATTTATAATTCGTTAGGAAGAAATAACAGATTATAAAAGTATATGCACCTAACAAGAAAACTTCAAAAAATACAAAGCAAAATGGATAGATTGAATGCAGTAAAAGACAATTCATCAGTGTTCCTGGAGATTTCAACACACAACTTTAAATAATAAGCAAAAGAAGACAGAAGATCTAGAAGGATATAGAAAACATAAGCAATACTATAAACCGATGAACTTACAGGCATTTAGAAAACACCTACAAGCGAAAGCAGAATGCACATTTACAAGTACACACGGAACTCTCCATAATAGACCATATACTAAGCTATAAACCCATTTCAATACATTTAAAAGGATTGAAATTAATTAAATTATGCTTTCCGCACATAATGTAATGAAATTAAAAATCAACAACAGAATAAATTTAGGGAATTTGAAAATACGTGATAATTAAACATTCCCAAATAAAAAAGTATAAAAGAATAAATCACAAGAGAAGTTAGGAAATATTTTGAAATGAATAAAGAGAAAACATATAATAAAAATTTAAGGGATGCAACTAAAATATTGCTTAGAGGAAAGCTTTACCTGTAAGTACCTATGTTAAAAAGAAGAAAGAACTTAAGCCATTAATCTCAATTCTGCTTTAAGAAACTGGAAAAAGAGGAGCAAACTAAGCTCAAAGCACATGAAAGGAGGAAATAACTAAGCTTACAATGGAAATAAATACAATTAATATAGAAAGTCAATAAACGCAATCAATGAAACAAAATTGTATTCCTTAAAAATATCTACAAAATTGTTAAGCCTTTGACTAAACTGACAAAGAAATTAATTGAGAAGACTCAAATTATTAAAAGGAGATATGAAAGAGAAGGCACATTACTAATCATACAGAAATAAAAAAAGATTATAAGGGAATACTCTGAACAACTCTATGCCAACAAATTAGCTAAACTGTAAGAAATGGAAAAATTCCTGGAATGAAACACATTTCACATAACCCAATAAGAAGTAAAATCTGCAGATACCTATAAAAATTGAAGAAATTAAATTATTCAAACACTTCCTTCAAAGTAGAGCCCAGTCTCAGATAGCATGATGGTTTAATTCTGCCAAATATTCAATGAAGAATTAATACCACAGTTTCACAAATTATGCTAGAAAAAATGGAAGAGTGACACTTCCTAACTTATTCAGAGATGGAGTACTACCCTGATATCAAATCTATGGAAAATATCAAAAGAAAAGTGCATGCCAATGATTTTTATAAATATACATGCAACAATCAAACAAATCCAGCAATATACAAAAACACTGTAGACCATGAAGTAAATTTTCATGAAGTTTGGTTAGGGAATGGTTTCTAACAACACAAAAACAAAAGCATACGTCACAAATCAAATTTTCAAGTTGTGAAAACAATCTAAATATCTTTTCATACATGAATGGATAAGTAAAATGGGTATACTCCAGAAATGAACTATTATTCAGACAGAAAAATTAATGACATGGCTGTTCCTGGAAAACATTAGACAAGTCATAAAAGACAATGTATTGTATGATTCCAGTTAGTGAAATACCCAATTCAGAAATAATTGTAGAGATAGAAAATGGTTGAGTGATTGACTCAGTCTGAGCGTAGAGTGGGGGTAAATAGGGAATGACACTGGTTTACTTATGAGATGAGGAAGATATTTAAAAATTTAAATTGTGGTAATGGATGAACAACTCTGTGATTATCCTAAAATTCTTTGAATTATGCTCTTTAAATGGACGAATTATAAGGTAAATGACACTTAGCAATAAAACTGCAAAAAGAGTATCCAAATATAGACTTTAAAAAATCAGTCAAGGGAGTGTGAGGGTAGTTCAGTGGTAGAATTCTCACCTGCCACGCAGAAGACCCGAGTTCAATTCCCGGTCCATGCACTTCCCAAATGACAAATAAATAAAACAAACAAAGATTCAACAAATGATGCTGCAATAACAGGAGACTCACATGAAAAATAATGAAATGTGACCCTGACATACAGCATGCAAAAAAAAAATAATCAATTAAGTGCAAAGTAAAATTAAGTCAGAAGAGAGACATTAAAATTAGAAAACAGATGTACTACAGAAAAAGGAAAGTCACCACCCTGTCACGTGAGTTAGGAGACAAAGACTACTCAGTTATTTCCAGTCTTTGGGAATAGCTGGAACACAAAGATCTACTCGGAAGTGCTCTTTCTGTCTCTGATATTTCCACCCAGAAATACTCATGAAAGTCGGGGAAATAAATGTACCTGATTATTTTTTCTGAGGCTAAACAGGATGTACTATGTACCACCTTCAAATCAACAAGCACTATAGCTTTTCATTTTGACGTATCATATTTCTTTTATTTAATGCAGAACTGAGAACGTTTTTACATTTATATTCACATTCATGCAGTTTCTTTTTCATTTCTAGTTTCAAATCGTAATGGATATTTCCCTTTGGCATCTGCAGAAAGTCTGACGGCTTATGTTATGAGACTTTCAGGTAGTGAGTAGATTTAAGCAGCTACTCTTAATCAACTCTACATGTTTAAGCTGTTTTTGTTGCTGATTATATTTACAGGTTTTATTTCATACCTACATAGATTACTTAGAAGCAATTTGCTTTCAAAGGATTAAATTACCAGTTTAAAAATAAAAGATATAATTCAGTTTTCTTTATTTGGGAGGGTTCAGCTGAGCATAAAACGGGGAGATAGTCAACATATTTATAGGATGGTTTAACTCCTAAGCATTTTAACCCTGGACTTCTTGTAAGTGAGATACTTTGGAGCAGCCTCTTCTGCTTAAATTAGAATATGTAATATGGATATTCAGTTATAATATCCACTTGATAATTAATTGCTAACTGATTATTGTGGCTTAGTCAAATGTCAACTTGGCTAGGTTGAACATTGCCCAGAATTCTCCTTTCTGTGTGCCTTGGGCTGGGTGGGTCACAGGTATATTCTTGGGGAAGATTTGGAGGGCAGACTAGAAGCTGCAGCCATTGCATAGCTGGCACAGTGGCAGCTTCTCTGCCAGTTGACCTCTTACAGCAGATGGGCCTGCAACTGCCCATCTCTCCCTAGAGTCCCATCCAACAACTTCATTCATGACTCAGGTCTTCTTCATTCACTCCAAGAAGACCAGACCAGCTTCTGCAGGGCCCCCATACCATCAAGACCAAGTGCAAAAAGAATGGATGCTGGTTGCAGTCCTTCCCCACAGTTGCCACTCAGGCCTGTAAGTTCTAGTTTCTCTTGCTCTCACTTCTTTACACCCCCTTTCCCCTCTCTCTTCCTACTTGTGGACTTCAAACTTCAGCATCAGATGAAAAAAAACGACTGCCTTGAGTCCTGTCTGTCACAGGCGTCCTATATACTGTGTATCATGTACACTATCAATATAATTTTTAATTCTGCAGATTTTTCACTTTTCACATTTAAGTTTTTCATAAGGAAAACTAAGATATTATCTCCAGTACTTCTTGGAGGGGAGTAAAATTTGCATCAACATAGAAGATAGTTAGCATGCTCAAGTTTAGAATAGCTTTGGAATATTTTAAACAAAAAAATTCTTAAGTGGTCATATTGTGTTTAAATTTCTTGTGGGAAATAAAAGCAGTGTCCAGACTATAATTTTACGATTTCATACGAAATGCCTCATAGAGATACGTAATCCAGCATAGTTACAATGGCTTCTGGAGAACAAAGTTCTGATAGATGGAAACTCTTCACAAAATAAAATAGAGCCAAACATGGAGGCACCTTCATTCCTCACCCCTCACCTCCTCCTGGAACCTGCTGCGTAACAGAAGCTGAGCTCGAGGCTGAGATATATGTGAATAAAAGAGATGATTAATTGAACCTCTTGAGCTCAAGTGAAGACAGAAAACAAATAAAAATAATAAATAAGATAGTATATGGTGCATTAAGTAGTAATAAGCATCACAGGGGAATTGAATATTGCTGAGAATGAA
Organism: Tamandua tetradactyla; assembly: GCF_023851605.1. NCBI lineage: Eukaryota > Metazoa > Chordata > Mammalia > Pilosa > Myrmecophagidae > Tamandua > Tamandua tetradactyla. Next base: position 93,333,097 of record NC_135332.1, read on the forward strand.
GTGGATGGGAGATCTGATGGGGGCAGAGGCAAACAGCAGTTTCAAGTAGGAAAGTCCACAGAGGCCTCATGGAGCTGACGTTTAAGCAAAATCTTGAAGAAATTGGGAGAGTTCACTGCACAGTTGAAAAAAAAAATGTCCTGGGGGCAGCTAGGGAAAAAAAACTACTGTGAATCTGGTATGTTTACGCCACAGAAAGGACGTCAATACGGGTGGAGTGAAGTGAGCAAGGGAGAGGAGAGGTGAGGGCAGCCAGGGACTTAAACAGGGAGTTAGAAGGAGGGATATTCTGTAAGGACTTGTGGATCCCCACCAGAAGTTGGGCTTGTTTGTAGTCGAGAGGCTTGAGAGCCAACAGCAGATTTGATGGTGTCTGACACATCTGACCTCAACATTTTTGAAGGCTCATTTGGCTGTTCGAAGAGGCATTGACTTTTTTTTTTTTATTAATTAAAGAAAAAAAAGAAATTAACACAACATTTAGAAATCATTCCATTCTACATATGCAATCAGTAATTCTTAACATCATCACATAGATGTATGATCATCATTTCTTAGTACATTTGCATCGATTTAGGCAAAGAACTAGCAAAACAACAGAAAAAGATATAGAATGTTAATATAGAGAAGAGGCATCGACTTTTGGTGGCAGAGTTTAGTTGTGAAGAGTCCAGACTTATATGATGGCTGGACCAGGAAAAAGTAGAAGCAGTAAGAGAAGGACCAGTTAGTTTATGGACGTATTTTAGTAGTAGAGCCACCAGAGGGATTAAATGTGGAGAGTAACTGAAAGAGAGGTATTCTGGAAAACTCCAATGCTGTAGCCCTGATAAATTAGAAGGATGGAATTGCTAACCTGAGATGAGGAAGGCTGTGGAAAGAACCAATTTTTCCAGCAGCATCAGGAGTCTTTTTGATAGATAGAATTAGAAATACATTTAGATGCCTGAGGTGAGGTTTCCCAGAAGAGTGGAAACTAATTTTTCGAAGGGTATTAATGCATTAAAAAAAAAAAAAAAGGATTGCATGTATACTCACTTCTTTGAGATTCAGAGTATGTTAAAGGCTCTGGTAACTCTTTGATATAAAATTTTGAAAATTCTATTTAAGCAATGGAAAACTATTTTACTAGAGTCTAATCAACCTGGATTTTATCAAAGCTTAGCCAATAAGGAGGCAGGGAGAAAACCAACTTTAGCCATCTTATTCTTTCCTGTGTCTGCTCAGGGAGTAGGGGAAGCTGAGAAGAATTTGTGAAGTCACAGCCCAGTGGCACAAGCTCTCTAAAGGACTGAAATTAATCATAGGATTGTAGAATGCTTCCCTTCCCCCGCCCTCCCACCTTACCACCAAATCAACAGGGGCCCTGTAAAATAACAAAGTGTTACCATAGAAATCACTGCAAGGTTCAGATAAATTTAAGAAGGAATCTCTAGAGATCCCAAAGACAAAGGAGAAAAGGACAATTGAGAACATCTTAGCTCTGACACCTATAGTTAGAGCAAAACAGTAAAGGCCACCTACCAGTCAGATCACCTTGAAATTTCATGCAAATGATCAAGCACCTCAGTTTCTTTTACTCAAAACATCATGTCTGACTTACAACAAAAAATTAGAAGCCACCATCATAGGCAAAAATAAATAAAATTTGTTGAGGCAAATCAAGCATCCAAAATGATATGGTAGAGATTTTGGAATTAGCCTACCAGGAAATTAACATAGCTATTACTAACATGCTGAAAGGGAACATTATGCAAGATGTAAGCAAAGATATTGTAATTCTAAGAAAGAATCAAAAGGAAATGCTGGAAATAAAAACCAACACATAAATGAAGAATGCCTTTGATTGGGGCAATAATAGATTTGACACAGCTGAGGATACAATCAATGAGCTAGAAATTATGTCAATAGAAACTTCTCAAAGAAAGCAAATATAAGAAAGAATTAAAGAGAATATCATATCCATGAACTGTGGGCGAGTTAGATTAAGTGTTACATACACGTCATTGAAATACCACATGGAGAAGAAAGAGAAGGGACAGAAGAAATATTAAAAGTAATAATGGCTGAGAACTTTCCAAAATTAATGTCAGATACCAAACCACAGACTCAGCAAGCTCAGAGAGCACCAAGTAGTATAAATACCAAAAAATCCGTATCTGGGCTTATTTTATGCAAACTGCAGAAATTCAAAGACAAAGAAAATCTTGAAAGAAGTCAGACAGAGCAATTTCATTAAATAATTGCTCCAATGAATAATTTGGGAAATGCTGATAACTAAGAGTCATCATGAACCAAACAGAGGGGGGAAATCCAATTTTGAAAAATTAATGACAAGTGGGCGGTCCACAGTGGTTCAGTGGCAGAGTTCTCACCTGCCATGCCGGAGACCTGAATTCGATTCCTGATGCTTTCCATACAAAAAAAAAAAGAAGAAGAAAAGAAAAGAAAAAGTAATGGCAAATGATTATGCTTTGATAGTATGATTTAAAGAATTCAGAAGCCCTAATGCCCCAGGTTTTTGTTTGCTATTAAACATAATTTTTCAAGACCTATTATGGAAATGCTTTCTTAGCAGAACCACACTTAGTGGGATCAGAATCTCACAGTCACTCCCCCTCTCCTTTCTCCCTGAACCCAACAGATTAATACAGAGAAAAGCGAATTTATTCTTTAAAATAGTACTGATTAGATACACATCATGTGCCAGGCCTAAGGCTGGGGTTGGTTGTTGCAAAAATGAACAGGGTAAACTGTGGGCTTTGGAGCGCACAGTCCAGTGAGAAGAAACTGACAACAAATCCATAAGCAAGTAGTAAAATATTTCAGACAGTGGTACTGCTGTAAAATAAAAGAAAATGAACAATGAGATAGATAGTAATTCAAAACAGCATGTGCTACTTGATGTAATGAAGAACAGACTATGCCTTGGTTCTAAGAAGACAAGAAAGACTTGTTGCATAAGGGTGGCACGTAGCTCTTTCAGGGGTTAAATAGACGTAGCTATATGGGGTAGCAAGATAGTAAAAGGAGTTAATTGTTCATTTAGCCAGACTTTAGTTTTCCTTCTCACACCATCCCACTGAAAAATTTTGTTGTGGCAGCATGTTTATTTGGTAACCAATGCCCATTTTATTATTTTACTTATTTTATTTTTGGTATTTACTAAATCCCTAGCAACATTTTTTTGTAGCAATAGCTGCAAGGACCTCTCAGAGCAGAATCCAGTGAAAGTGTGAGCCTGAAAGATACAGCTATGATTTGTCTCACTGTAGGCATGTCTCTGCTCTCCTATTATTAATATTTAATTGGAAAACTCATTGTGTCAACTGCTTCTCTGGAAACTCTTGGCACTCACTACCTCAAAGAAACTAAGAAGTTTTATTGAAAGTATATTGTGGCTTATTTTGAATTCATCAGCTGTTAAACTTTTTGCTTGGGTTTTAGCCTAAGTCATGTGATATTTTATGCTAACAAATAAAATGAAGACACTGATTTCAACTTTTCAGAAAGGATACTAGCATTTTTTTCTGTCTCTCGTTTCTCATACATTAAAAGCACCAAGACTATTTGGACACTATGATGATTTAAACTCTAACACTTAGTCCTATGCATTGTTTTTGTGTGGTAGAATGTATAGCATGTTATTCATTGTACATTTAGCCGCCTCTCCACCTGAACTAGTTACTCAAATCCATAATAAAATATTTGTACAGAAAAATCCATAAGGCAAAAGTTATTAAAAGTTGAAAATGTTCATCTTTCACAGATAGATCTTTCCTAGACCTTATAAACCTGAAATTGATAATCTGTATATGATGAATAAATTCAGTTAAGGTCTGACACTGTTTTAAGCTCAATAAATTGCTTTAACTCCATTAGATCATGCAAACTTTCTCTGACAGAGGAATTATATGTATCAATTTTTTGAAATTTTACATAAACCATTTGGTAAAATACTTCTTTTACAAAAGTGAGGCAGATTCACCTGATTTCCAATCTGCTTTAAATGAAGTTGAAATGAGACTAACTTAAAGCTATAAAAGGGAGTTAAAAACACCATTGCACAATCATGTGCTATGATTCTATATTGGTATAAATAGCTGTTTATCTTATGTCTGGTGGGAAGGATAAGCTACAAATTTTTCCCAAGTCTCATTTCAGGATTACATATTAATGCATCAAGAAATTCCTAAATGTATCTGTAATAATACCCTGTTTTAATTATATCAATGGGTTTGGAAGACAGCTGATCAAATTCTGTATCATAAATAAAATTCATGTATTATTTTTCCGCATAATTTAAAAGAAAAGTATGATATTCCCTCATTACTGAGTATAATAATTTCTTAAGGTCAAGAGTCCTTGAAACTGCTTGGAGATATTTTTCTTCTGATTTTGTGTTTTCTCTTCACGTTGGTTTTCTCCTTGTAATGTACTTTCAGCCACTAAAATTGTGATAATGAGGCCTACCTAATTGAAATGGAAATCTCTTCAGAATTCTGCCTGATTGAATTTATTGTGAATCATAAACAAGTACTCTTGAAGACATAAACAACTTTGCATATTGATTCATATTTAAATGAAGTACTAGGACTGCTAAGAGTTGCTTATTTGTCAAATAAACTAAACTCTTTCAGGATTCTTTCAATTAAATAAAAGTTCTAGGGAAGAATCAAGATCAAACATGAAGTGAAAGGACAAGAAAAAAGTAATAAAGAAAAAAATGAATGGGGGGGGAAATGTAGAGCATTTTGAACCTATACATTGAATCAAAATAAAGTTACATATTTGAAAACACCCAAATCAGGCACCTCTTCATTAGTTGGGGTAAATACTTATACTTAGACCTTGATTTTATTTTAATTTTTACCCTCTGGGAGATTAATGTTACCAGGCTGCCATTTTCTGCTAGAGAAATTTTAGAAATGTTTGTAACATTTTTGAAATCCTCTTTTGGGATCTTTATTTCATTGTTACGAAGATGTAGGTATGCAAACTAACAGAGTCCATGTCATAATCCAATGTGTATAAATCCAGGGCATGCAAGCATGCTTTTAAATGCTTTCCCAGATATGCTTTTTATGCAACCATTCATATTTACTATGAGCTTACTGATTGCTTTAAAATAAAAAGATACAGCGACTCACGGTTCCTCACCTAAAATAATTTGCAGTCTAATTGAGAAGATAACTAGATTTTACTTATGGAACATGAAGGCTACTTAAAAATAGTAAAAGTATAGAAAAAATGAAATAATGAGCTCCAAGGTAATCAATGAAACCTGAGGAAGATGACATTAAGACCACTCTCTAAAGATGCTTATGATATCAATATATTATTCCTGCTTAGTGGTATTAAATGAAAATATATATCTGAGAAAAACAGTGCAAAATCTTGAGTTAATGTTTATGAAGATCAATGTAATGAACTTCCCATAACATTTCTCTACTTATTCACAGTATAACAAAATGAATGAGTAGAACAAAGTTTTCCCGAGTACAGTTAACTTGCCATTTTAACGCTCTTATGCTTGTCATATGTATGTTTGTATTTATTTCAAAAGTATAGCATAAAGGAGGTGATCTCTATGTTTTAAATATTCCACTTTTATGTAAATACACATGATACTCAGTTACCATCATTTCCAAAATCTTTTGGTATTAATTCTTGATTTTTATGGATGAAGCACTTATAATATTATATTTTAACATCCTCTTAAGATAGTTTTTCATTTTTGAGGAAGTCATTTGGTGAAACTATTAAATGAATCATTGCCAAGATTTCTTTAAAAAGACAGAAGGTTATTCTATTTCCCAAGATCTCCGTGGTTGAGAATGCTTGCAGTTTCCTTGATGTTTTGGTAGGCATGATAATCTGAGGCCACATTCTTTTTTAAAAAATAATATCTATTTTCAAAGCAGTTTTAGAATCACAGAAGAGCTTAAAAGATAGTACAGAGTTCCCACATAGACCAGTTCACAATCTTCTATCTTTAAGATCTTGCATTGGTGTGGTACATTTGCTGCAATTAGTGAACCAAGATTGACATATCAGTATTAATTATATTCCATGGTTTATCGAGATTATCTTAATTTTCACCTAGTGTGTTTTTTTGCTTGTTTTTGCTTGCTTTTCCATGGTCTGCTTTAGGTTATCACATTACATCCAGTTGCCATTCTCCTTAGGCTCATCTTTTCATGACAGTTTCTCAGAATTTCCTCAGGGGTGCACAATTTCAAAAACTTTGAAGATTATGAAGTGATCAGTTTTGTGTGCAGAGTTATAAAATGTGTTGTTTGAGGTCATTTGGAGAACAAAGGGTGTGGTAGACAGAATGATTTCTATTTATACACGTAAATGACATTGAAATGTAAGGCTATTTTTGTCATTCCAAAAGTTAATGAACTTAATCTAGTCTTACTCCAAAGAGGATAATTTGTCTTTTAATTACCACTGAAGCCTTGTATGTTATAAGTTGCTGACATCAATTTACAGCGTCTCTCATTTAAACACAGAGATTTTATCCCTTTCTTGTTGAAAGAGCAGTGTGCTGCCCTAAGGGTCAATTTAATTAGTAGGAAAATGCACCCTATGATTTCAAAGTTTGACCAACGTGACCTTGGCAAATTTGATTTGGGTGCTGTTTTAAATTTTGCTTGGGAAGGATTTTTTGACAGCAGTAGATGATAAAATTCACCACTTAGACTTCAGGTAATTAGAGTATAATAAACTCTAGGTAGATGATTACTGTAGAAACACTGAAGCTTTTTGTTGTATGTGAGGTGTAAAATAAGGTGAAGTAACACCCAGCCCGTACACTATGCTTCTTGAGCCCTGAGTAAAACTCTTTTCACTAGGTAATCCATCAAGTTTACTGAATTTTTAAGTTATCGTTGTATAGGATGCCCAGAGCTGGCACACAATTCCCACTCCAGCACGCTTTGGTGCCCACATTTCTTGCATAGAATGATGAAAAATAAAGCCTCGCAAGGTACAAGTGTAATTCAGTGGTTGGATTTTATTTCCGTGGAATTTTAAGCGAGCTAAGGTATCTGTGTGTAATATGTGTGGCCTGTTGCTTGCACCTTAATTCTAGTGAAATGTTGCTGTGTGCAATTAAATAGTTACCATGCCTCATTACATCAATGACACCACTGAAATTCTTGCATATTTAATTCTTTAGCTTTAAAATGAATTCATGGAATTCTGAGCTGTTTGCCCATAGGTAGAAGCCAGAATACAAAGTACACTGGGAAGGAAACTTCTATTTTGTTCACTGTTGTATCCCCAAAACCTAAAACAAGGACTGATACGTAGTGGCTGCTCAACAAGTAGTTGTTGAAAGAACATCGAAGGAAAGAAGCTACACGTGCTTAAATGTGGTTGCAATATAATATTTAGGTTAAAGTCAGGCTGGTAGCAGAGAAACCAGCAGAATTGGTTGAAGTTCCTCCGTCTCCCTTAGGGATACCTGTGTCTCATTCCTCTTGTAGCAAGGGAGTAAGTGATATTCATATCTAATGAGTTTTGGGTTTCTTAAAAGCTACTAACAGCATTTGGATTAATGGCTGTATGTCTAGAAATCCATCAAAACATTCCCATAGATCGTGTGTATGTTGGGGATGGGGGGATAGGGGTCATGAGTAAGTTAACATCCATTTGTTCTTCCAATGCCAGCAAAAGGGTTGCTTACTTCTTCCAGTTTTCTCACCCACAGGATTGGGAAGTTAATTATACTACTTTTCTCTGCAGCATTTTCTATGTAGCATGTATCTAGTGCAGCATAGCATCTTTATTTGGAATACTGGTTGTTTCAGGAGTGTTATTGCCTGACAGTATATTCTGGAGCAAACATGTAAATATTTTATGGTTGCCATTTCCAAAGATGTATACATTTCTTTTAACTTCTAAATCCTGTTTGCCTAAGCATATCCATTATTATAGCACATATAATTCTTCATTGTCCTTGTTTGTTTGTATGTCTGCCTATTTCTATCCATTCTCCTGAGGACAATAGAATAAAGTCTTTCTCCTCAGGTGACTTACACACTAGAGAGAGGCACACACAAATGTGTAATAAAATGCCAGGTGGTGAGAAGGACAATGAAGAAAAAAATCAATGGGATGGAGGGATAGAGTGTGGGCTAGTGTTAATTTTTTAAAAGGTCGTCAGGGAAGCCCCCTCACAGGAGTGTTGTTGGGCAGACACTTGAATCAGGTAAGGGAGAAAGCCAATATTTGGGGAGATTTTCCGGGTAGAGAGAAAAACATGTCCACATGCCATGAGGTGGCAGCATGCTCACTGTGGTCAAGGAGAAACAACACGAGGAGTGAGAGAAATGACTGGAGAATCTACAGGTCCAGATGGCAGAAATGACCTGAGATTTCATTGCTTGTGTGTTAGAGAACCAGTGAGGATTTAAACAGGAGTAACATGATCAAAATGCTGTTTTAAAACATCATCTGGTTGCTGAGTGGAGAATAGTCCATCAGAGGTAAGAAAGGAAACAGAGAGAACAATCAGAAGAGTAACAGAATAACCCAAGTGAGGGTTGCTCTTTCTTGGACCAGCATTTCAGTAATAGATATTTGGAGTAGTAGATGTCATTAGGATATGTGATGAAGATAGAGCAGGTAGGATTGGTTGATGGATTGAATGTGAAAAAAAGGGAAGCATGTTTTTTTATTTGTCTCAGCAGAGTAGGGGAGTTTATTTAAATGAACAGCTTAGAATAGGGAACAGAATGGAGGAAGGGCAAGAAATAAATACTTTTTTTAACCTAATAAGACAGCAAGTTATTGTAGCTTGTTGAAATCTGGAGTCCATTAGAGAAGTTGGTCTGGAGTCATAAACATAGGACCCATGAGTACATGGAGAGCATTTAAAACTGTGAGATAGAAGGATCACTGCTGTAATGATGACAGAAGGGGAAGGCAGTGTTAGGGAAGGAACTAGAATGAATGGTTAATCAGCAAGGATCACACAACTTTGCTATTTCCAGAAAACAAATTCCTTACAGATCTTATTATGGGAGAAAACACCTTGTTAGGGAAAAGCTGTGACCTAAGCAATAGTGACAAATAACTTAAGGCCTGTTTCTAGGAAATATGGGAGACATAATCAAGTTGTGAAAAGGTATGCATGTCTACCATCCCTTCTAAATTCTTTGATAATGAAAGGCAAAGAATGAAATAAATCCATAGCATAAAAATCCAAGAAAAGTTTGAGTACTTCATAGAATTGAAAAAGCTGAAATCTGACAGACTGATAACAGATTAAATGAGATGAAAGCCTTCCTGTAATATACCACCCATGATTTTTGCAGAGGCTCTGGAGATGTGAATCTAGATTCAATTGAAACAAGACTCAGATAGGGGTTTAGGAGACATCAGCCTTTAGTGGAGCGGTATTTAGCAGAAAGTAGGACATTGAGCAGCCTACTTTTCCTCTACCTCTGCTCAGCAGGACACAGCAATCCAGGGAACCAGAGCCTGCAGAGAACCTGCAGAGAACCTCCAAATCTAGACATGAGCTCAGAAACACTTCCGGTGACCCATCATGCCCTCTGCCTCCCAACAACGTAGGCTGACGTGAGCAGTGCTGCCAGACAAAGAGAGAACTTTTTCATACCAATCATTTGTACATATCGCATGGCCATGGATGCAGTACATGCTGAGAAAGAAACTATATGAGAGCGCCCATACCTCCAAGCCAATTACGAATTCAGAGAAAAAAGTCTAGGCAATTAAAATCTCACCTAGGCAGCTTTTTCTGTGACTGCACAGTGCATTCTGTCTTTAGGCAGAGACCATGACAGTTTGGTGGTTAAAGAAGAGAAGCCCTGGAGTGCAAGCTGCAGCCTCTGTCCATGGTGGCAAGGAACTTTGCTTTTTTGATGCTTTAGTGGATGAAGGGGTATGCTATATCTTTTCTTACCTGCAGCATGTTCATTCTATAACATTCTGCCCCAATCACATACATTAGGTTAAACAATAAAAAAATTGTTTCCCATTAAAAAAAAAAACATTTAGGGAAAGTTTGTTTTTCTAAGGTTCCAATTAGGTATGAAATACTTATATGATTTTTTACAATAGTGATCGTCCAGCCCACTGTAAACAGGAAGTACCAGGGAGGCCAATATTGATAAGCATTTAAGCTGAGGGTATAATTTGAGTTGCCAGCTTCCATTTCGAACATCCATAAGATTCCTATGCTCCCACTTGTTCTAGAAAAAAAAAAAAACAAAATATAAATATTTGGTAGTTTTTGTAGTTTACCTTAAGGAGAATTTTTTTCTCTTTTAATAAAATAGGTGAAATGAAAGTTCTGATCTATATCCAAAGATGTGTCATTGAATACCACTGACAATATTGACCAGAGGAGTTAAAATGTGGTTATTCTCATTTTCAGTCTAGATCAATTATAATATAATACTTGGAGTTGCTTTACTCAAAGAAGTGGTTTCCTGTTGCCATCACAGATATATTGGTCAGAATCACTTGCATTATCAAATTATAGTTTCTTCTTCTTTTTATTTATAGGTTACAGGGATGAAAGCATCACTGCTGAGTAGGAAATATTCAGACAGACATTCTTCCAGAAGGCCAATTATTCTCCTCGTTGCAGATGTCTTTTAACTGCACAGCATTTACTTGGCTATTCAAATGACAACTTGAGGAAAATTTAGAAATGGCAAAAGTCTCCATATGCTACACATAGAAAATAAGTCACTAAAGATGTATGTATATTAGGGCAAAATGTTCCTTTACTGAGTCTAACCCCATTCAAGAAACAAAACTCTTAATTGTTAATACTGAAGCTCTTAATTTAGATGCTGTATCTAATACAGTTTAGATTGTATGATGATATTTGTGCATGTATATTACTCATTAATATGACCCTAGAGAGCAAAAAAAAAACATTAAAGTGTTTAAGAAGATTTTAAGATTTGAAATTATTTAAGATTTAGTTTGCTGCCCATCAGATCATTGGTTTTTCCAAAGCTCCTTGTTCTGTCTCAAGGCAGAGAACACTAGTTTTTTTCTTTATTTCATGGGCTTTACATCATGTTTGGGGAAATGAGCAATCATGCTGTTTAAACAATGAATACAAGAGGCACTGCCTAAATTTTTCCCCAACATATCCCACAAATCCATCCAAGGATTTTTTGCTCATCAGCATGTCTCCAGAATCATAAGTAAAAAGCCTATTTCTTATTCATCCCTAATCATAATTATAAACGCTTGGCACAGCTCAGATCACAAGGTGGCACAATGGTATATATTAATTTTCTTCCACCACATGGATGAAAATATTTTCATAAATTGACCACAGAGTTTCTGAACATGAAACGCTTGACCAAAAATCATTACTGAATAGGGAATTAGTTTGCAGCCAGAGAGTTAACTTGAGGGAGGGAAATTGGTTGCCATACTTGGCATTTTTTGACAACATACGATTATTCAATGAATTAAGAGTCTGTTAGGTGAAGGCATTCTGCTAGACAGTGGGAAAACAAGAGTAAGTAAAACCTCGCCCTTGTAAAAAACAGGGTAAGGGGGCAGGGTAGAATATGGGAAAGCAGAAAAGAATTCACATTTTCTAAAGCCCATCATATCACCATGCTGTTCAAGAGCTAAAGAATCCATAGCAAGGAATATAGCTGCTCATACATCTCTCTCCCTTGCTGTGCAATACTCCTGACACGACAATTGTGTTGTCCATTTTTTTAAATTTCATCGCACAAGGTGTTTCATCAGTCTCAAATATTCTCAACATGAACCCAGAGCCACCTCAATAGGATGCAACTTCTAGCTTTGCTCCCATGGTTGGTTTCTTTCTTTTTAGGTCCAACTGAACATATATTTCCCCTGGAAATTCGTCTCAGATGATCCTTGTGGAGTTAGCTCTCTCCTCAATCCCACCACCACTTGCCCTTCTTGTTTTCCCCCAGAGTAATATCACTGTATCAAATATTTAAGTAAATCAGGACTATGTAAGTATTAAATTATAAGCTCTAAGAACAAGCAGGAGACTATATACAGAAGGTACAAAGCAAAGACATTTTCCTCTGATTAGATGGTCAGGCAAGTTGCTCCAAAGGACATAAAGTTTGACCTAAGTTCTGAATAGCAAATAGGTTTTGCTTGATAAGACAGTAGGCAATTAAAAGTTTAGGGATGTTTTTGGGTCATGAAAATGTTCTGTATCATGGATGTAGTGGTGGTTGCACAGATATATTCATGTGTTAAAATTCATAGAACTATATACCAAAAAGTCAATTTTCTTATATGATAGTTTAAAAATAAAACAGTGTAGTGATAAAATAAAAAAGTTTCATCTTCAGATTGAGACTGCTTAGGTGTGTCCCTTTACTATGCAACATTTGCAGGCAATATTTCTAAGCTTATTTCTTTTTCTGTAAAATGGAGATAATAAATATATTTCCTGCATGAATTTCTATGGATCATACTGAATTGCTATGAATGCAATTATTAGATCCCTGGCATAATATAAAAGCTTAACAATGGAAAGGGGGGGTTCTTCAGTGAATAGAATAAACCTGTGCAAAATCACGACAGCAGGCAGCAGTGATTTAGAAGTTGCATGACTTTGGACTAGCTCTGAATGTAGTGATTCTAGGGAAAAAGAAACATGGAACCAGTAGGGAAATCTTGGCAGAAGCTGGAATCTTCTGGCTTTTCCTTTGGGTTTTTCTGCTTTGTTTTGCATGCAATCATCTTCAACAAAAGTTTTAGGGTAATGTGTAATTGATGATGATTAGGTTGTACAAAAATATTAAAGTCACATAAATATGGATTTATGTGACTGACAAAGTTAAAGCAATGTTTGGCTGTCAGGACATGCTGAGAAGACATGGATAGAAGCCTGTTGGGTTTTAAATATTCATCTTTATTAAATGTATCCTGAATGTACATATGAGGGTGATCAGAAGCAGAGGTCTTATTGCTTCAGAGTAAACAATACTTATGTTTCGCTCTCAAATTTCCCTTTATTCCTTTCCCACAGAATGAATGCTGAAAGGATTTTTCCCTACATGAGTAGCTGCACACTCCATAGGTGAGGGGCAAGAGGAAATGATTTCTCTCTGCTTATGAAGGAAAAGGAGGCAGCTGTCCTTCTCCTTTCCTAAGAGTCTCTTGGGAAAAGTAATGGCACTTGGTTCCAATGACAACCCATTGGCACGTAACTAGGATCTCTCAAGGAGCTATATAGCTCTGTGCATCTGCTTATCTGGACTTTTATAACTGAGAAATGTTTCCAAGTTCCCAGGCTTCATTTGTCCTTGACATTCACAGACCTGCGAAAATACACCTTTCAGTCTCCCTGACACCCTGTGCCTTAACTTAGGGCCCAGTTCTGGGCTGTGCCCAATTGGCCATCTCAGGGGATAAGGGAAATTGCATCATCTTTTTGGATCAGAGAAATTAACTAGAAAAATTGCTACAGATCTAATCCTCATGGTATGTGATGAGAAAAATATTTTTAGGGAAAGTGAAGGCAAAGCTTTCCTATTTTTAAGTTATATACATTCCATGTCTCAGAAGGCTAGGGGTTCTTGCAGGAGATCTGACAAATCCAGGGAAGTTTTATTTCCCCATAAAGCCTTTGTTTTTTGGTTAACATTTTCATATTCTTTAAAACATGATCTCATAGCAGCAGTCTACTTTAAGAGCTCATAGGAAAACTGTATTACTTAGATTGTTTTCATTTACGCATTTGTTTGAAAGTGAAATAACATATCAATGTTTCTCATTAAAAGTTCAATGAGTAAAATAACATAATTCTAACTGAACAATTGAAATGCTAAATTTCAAGCATTTCAATTTTAAAATAATTACTGATATTTTAAATTCCGCCCAAATTTAGTTGTCTCCTCTCCGGATCAGTTCGCATTTTGGTGGTTTTATCCCCTAGGTAAGGGATTTAAAGACACTAAGAGAAGTTTCAAAGCTCTCTTATTTGCCAAAATAAAGTCTAAGCACTAAATGGCTATTAACTTCATTGTTTTCAGTTGAGATTAATGTTTCCTAGCATTTCACCCAGATCTTAGAGCTATCTGGCATCATTCTTCTGTGTTTGGGGCATGTGATTGAGACAGCAGAATCTGCTTAATAAAAGGAAAGTTCCATTTATCCATGTGCAAGATTTTCCCTTTTACTTGAGCAGCTGATAGTGTTTCCATGTTCCTTCTTCTCTTCCTCCTTCTTATCTTGGAGAAGAAGAAGCTAAAGAAGAGGGAACATATCACTTTTGAACACGGCTCATACGATAGACATTTAAACAAACACTTTGGAATCATATAAACATATCAAATAGTCTCTTAGTGAAGAGACATCATGGTTTAGTGCAGCAATAGGTTCATGTCCAATTAAAATACATGAGCCACACGTGCAATTTACATTTTCTAGCAGTTGCATCTAAAAGGTAAAAGAAATAGATGAAATTAATGTAACCCAATAAATCTAAAATATTATAGTCAAAATAATTTAAAAGAGAAATTTTACAGTATTTTCTTATTCTGTGTCTTACTGGTAGTGTATTTTACATCTGTAGTAGTCTACATTAGAACTAGCCACATTTCAAGCTCTCAGTAGCTCTCAAACTCTCAAACAAATGTCATAAGATCTATTGTAGTGGCCTGACCCACGCATATGTGTGTGTTTTTTCAGGAATTTTTTCAGTTGCTTCTGAAACACATCAACATATACATACATCGCGCATGTTTACATATATATGTGTCTATACCTAAATCGTGCTCATGTATGGGTACACATGCACATTTTATTTGTATTAGACTGTCCCAGGGTCCTGGAACAGAGTTTTCAGGAAAACATAATTTAACATACTTTAATCTGTGTCCAGCCATTACAGTTTATTCTTCACTTCACATTACAGAGTCACCAGGTAAAATCACAAAACAGAAGCAACTCATAGTACTTATTTCAGTGTGTTAAAATCTCAAATAGAAAACACTTGCATCGAATACCTGAAAGGAAGACTAATAAAATAAACACTTAAATAGACGTTTATTGCCCAGGGCATTGTACTATTCAACTTTTCACCCTTTAGTTTAGATGCTGATGCATGATATTTGAACAGATTTTTAATGTCCTACACTTAAGAGTTCTATGAAGTATAAATTTCTTTCAGGGTAAATACAGATACATTTCTCAATCATGGCATTTGTTCTAGTTTGCTAGCTGCCAGAATGCAATATACCAGAAACAGAATGGCTTTTGAAAGGGGAATTTAATGTTGCTAGTTTATAGTTCTAAGGCTGAGAAAATGTCCCAATTATACCAAGTCTGTAGAAATGTCCAATCAAAGGCATCCAGGGAAATATACCTTGGTTCAAGAAGTCCAGTGAAGTTCAGGGTTTTTCTCTGAAGTGGAAGGGCAAATAGGGAACACGGTCAGGGTTCCTCTCTCATCTGGAAAGGCACATGCTGAACATGGCATCATCTGCTAGCTTTTCCTGGCTTTCTGCTTCATGAAGCTCCCTGGGAGGTATTTTCCTTCTTCATCTCCAAAGGTCACTGGCTGGTGGAATCTGCTTCTCATGGCTATGTCGTTCTGCTCCGCTCTCTCTGAATCTCTCATTCTCCAAAGTGTTCCCTCTTTTATAAGACTCCAGAAAGTAATGATCTAATTACAGATTCAAACATACAGTATTGAATAGGGTTTATTCTGCCTTTGCGAAATGGGATTTAGATTAAAACATGGCTTTTCAGGGCACATACATCCTTTCAAACCAGCACAACATTCATATAAGAGTTTATAAATCTAGTAATATACTCATTAAATAAGCATGATTTAAGGCTAAAATAGTAGTTTCCTATGTGGCCTTGAAGTTAAGTTACTTTGCCTAAACTATTTTTCCACTCAGAATGAAAAAGAGAGTACTGAAATTTGATGAAAATCATAAAATTCATTTGAATAGCCACCTTAAGCATCAATGTTTCTGAGGAAATAAAACTAATATGCACAATTAAATATTCTGCAAACCTCCTCTCAGTATCTAACAAGTATTCATCGAGATTATTTTTATTATAAAATACCATCTCTGTTACCTTAGGCAAGTTAATAATAACCTTTTTATGTCTTAGTTTTTCATTTATGAGATGGATAATAATTGACACTAAAGCTGAAACAAGTTAGTTATATGCAAACCTTGTAGAGTAGTGTCTGGTTCATGAAGTTCTGTAATAAAAATAAGCTAATTACTTATGGATTTCTGGTCACGGCTAATGGACTCTATTGAAATAATGACTCTTAGCCATTCACTTATTCCCTGAATAAAAGTTTACTGAGCGCCAATTATGAGCCATCCCCTATGCTAGATTTGAGGCTGCAATTATAAACAAGAGACTCAGCATGATAAAACTGGTGGCATTCCTTACCTCCCCACCTACAGACAATGCTTTGGGTCCTTGCAGATTTGTGTCTTCCATACAGTCTTAGAGTTCTTGCCCACAGAACATAAGAAAAATGTACTCAGAGAAATTAGAGTGTCCCAAGGAGAAATTAGGATGTCAGCCTATCTGACATAATAGGCTGGTAATTGAACATGAGCATGTTGTTAAAAGAATTCCTTAAGTAAATATTTCTCATAGAGTATTTTGTAAAATATATTCCAAATGGTATTGCTTCCTGTTATGTATCGCTATGTAAAAATATCACACAAAAAGTTAGTTGCTTGAAGTAATAAAGCATAAGATCGTTTGTCCCAGGATTTGTCCCAGTTTCTGTTGATCTGCAGTTCAGGACAAGCCCAGCTTGGCCGCTCTGGCTTGTCTCTCACAGGCTGTTAGAAGATGACCCCAGTCAAGGAGGAAAGGGTGGGGAGAAGAGACAGAAATGACTCTCTTTTTTCATGCAGTCTAAGGCCCTCCTCATGAGTGGTCTCCACATGGGCTCTTGAGGTTTCCTTCCAGCATGGTGGCCTCAGGCCAATGGGATATCTCACATGGGTGCTAGAGACGTCAAGGTTAGTATTTCAGAAAAAGCAGACACTGCATTGCCTTTTATGACCTCATGTTAGAATATAAGTTCCATAATACCTTTGGTCACAAAAACCTATCCAGTTACAAGGAGAGGGGTCCCAGACTGCTCCATTCAATGAGAGGTAAGTTAAAGTCACAATTATAAGAAGATATGGGATGGAAGATTTCATGACCATTTTTGAAAATACAACCTGCCACTATAATTTCAGAGACTCTAGAAAGCTCATCCTGTTCTAAAATATCTCCCTCTTTTCCTTGATAGGGTTCATAAATTTCTAGCAATAGTAATCAGTTTCCTTGAATTGTGAACCTTAGCAGGAGTCTCTCTTGAGAAGTATTCCTCTCCATTTTTATTAGTGTTTCTTTCATGAAAGTCCGAACAAATTGCCTGACACGACCAAGTTAATTAACAAAGAAAATCATTCCATTTTGGTCTCCTTTTTGGGGGAGGTAAGGGGGTTAGGAGCTTTTTGTAATTAGAGAAGTTGTGGGTTTACACAACAGTCATGCATCATTTACAGGATTCCCATTAGACCATCCTATTTTTATCATCTTATATTCATGTGGTACATTTGTTGCAATTGATGAAAGCACATTTTTATAATTGTACCATTGACCATAGTCTGTGGTTTAAATTAGGGTTCACTAACTGTAGCGTAGTATAATGAATTCTTAAAAATTGTTTATTGTTTTCATAGATACACTCTAACATTTCCCTTTTTTAATCATATTCAGATACATATTTCTGTGCTGCTGTGCCAACACCACCCCCATCCATCACCAAAATGTTTCCATCATTCCGAAGAGGAACCCTGTACATTTTAAGCCTTAACTTCCTGTTCCCTGTTCCCCGTGTGTTCCCTGATAACCAATATACCAGATTCTGAGTCTGGAGTTTGCTTACTGTAATTGTGTCACATCAGTGAGATCATATATTATTTATCCTTTTGTGTCTGACTTACTTCACTCAATATGATTTCTTTCTTTTTTCCACTTCCTCTGTGTCGAAGGTATGATTAATGGCTCATAATGTAAGAAGTATAATACTCAAAAATACAAAAAATATCCAATTCTGAAGATAATTTTTTGTGAATTAAATCATACTTTCCCAGTGAATTTTATTATGCAATTTTAAGTATACAGATTTCAAGGAGAACTTTTCACCAGTAGATATTTATGAACGCTTATTTCATCAAGTACACACATACACCACTATGTAAGACACATACTTACATACTTTCTCCTTCTTCTTTATTTCTGTTGATTTTTTTGCATGGGCAGGCACTGGGAACTGAAGCATTCTTCTTCTTAAAAGTGCATCTTCTCACTTGAAATTTATTCAAGCAAAAATTGATATTCTTTTAATAAATTTCAATAGTTGGAAATTTCCTCTTCTGGTAATACATTAGATATAGACTGCTATTCCCATAAAAGAAAATTAGGAGGAACAAAAGCTGATTGAAGACAATGGAGAGCTAATGGAATAAGGAAAAATTACCAGGACATGATCTGAGAGACAGTAAATACTTTCTTTTGTATATTCATAAGTAGTATCCTTTATCAGTGCAGGACACTGTCTGATGTCTTTCCCTTTCAGTCCGGAGGGATTCTTGTAGGATTTCTGGGCGAATGCTTACAACAAATTCTGTCTATCTATCTTTATATTGGAATGTATTTTGTGTTTATGTTTGAAGAATGGTTTTGCTGGATACAGAATTTTTGGTCGACTTCTGTTTTTTATCAACAATTTGAACATGCTGTTCTACTGTCTCTAGCTATTGTTTCTAATGAATAGTGTACTATCCTATTGTGTTTCCCATGTTTGTGATGAGCCATTTTCCCCTGCAACTTACAGAATTCTCTCCCATTTTCTTTGCCTTTCGGTAATTTGGCTAGGGTACATTTAGACACTGATATTTTTGTGCTTATCTCATGGGGAGTTTGTAGAGATACTTGTATGGGTTGATTAATATTTTTCATCAAATGTGGAAGTTTCAGCCATTATTTCTGCACGTAATTTTCCTGTCCTTTCTTTTCTTTCCTCAACTTCTAGGGTTCCCATTACACATATATCATCATGATTAATGGTCTTTTATGTGGCCATGAGAGCCTCTTAATCTTTTAAATTATTTTTCCTGCTTTTTCTTTCAATGGGATTATCTCTCTGGATCCATGTACAGGTTCACTGATTCTTCATTCTGTCAACTCAAAACTCAACTCAAAGCTCTTTAGTGAAATTTTCATTTTAATGATTTTATTTTCAACTCCAAAATTTCCAACTTGTTCTTTTATTTTTAAAATTCCATCTTTATATTAACATTCTATATTTGTAAGTCACTGTCATCACCTTTCATTTAACTCTTTAATCTTTGTTTTTGTGAGTTATTTGAACATATTTTTAATAGTTGATTTTATGTCTTTGTCAACTAAATCCAACATCTATAAGTTCTCACGGACAGATTCTATTGACTTGTTCTGTTTTGTTTTTCCTTTCTTTGGTTTAAAATTTTCTGTTTCGATATATGTCTTATTTGTTTCTTGGAAATTATATTTTGTATATGATTCTGTATATAATATTTTACTAATTATGATTTTCATGTCCCCCAGGGATTTTTTTCTTTGCATGCTGTATGGCAGGGGTCACATTTCACTTTTTTTCCATGTGAGTATCCTCTTTTTGCAGCACCCCTTGTTGAATTTTTGTTTTGTGTGGTTTTTCATCTGTTTGCTTGTTTGTTTTGGTTTTGGGAAGTGTATGGCTGGGAATCAAACCTGGGTCTTCTACATAGCAGGTGAGAATTCTACCACTGAACTACCCTCACACCCCCAGGGATGGTGGTTTTGATATTTTTATATATGTGTGTTTGTTTAGGCATTTATTTGTTTATTTATTTATTTATTCATTTATTTATTTTTGCATGGTCAGGCATCAGGAATTCAACCTGGGTCTCCAGCAAGGCAGGCAGAAATTCTGCCACTGTAGACATTTATTTTTAAATACTTACCAGAACTAATTCTATCAAGTTTGTCTCCTCTGCAGCCTGCATCTACTGAAGACTATTGTTTTAAATGTTAGCCCTTATTTTTAGCCTGGCTTTATGGGCTTACCTATGGGTCATTATTGCTTCAATCAATAATTGGTCAATTAAACATACTGAGTGATTCTTTACTGAAGGATCAGTGTATGTTTGGGGAACCCATTCAAAGTTGAGGCATTTTATACGCTTGCCTCAGCTTTAGTCACTGGCAGTCAAAGACACTTTGTATGTTGAGGTCCTTTTCTGTCTCTTCTGAGCATATAAAACTTCCCAGAGATATTGGTAGCTTGTCAAAGCCCATTGTATTTGTCTTATTTCCTAAATCTCCCTGGTAGCTTTGTAATTTGTCTGTTGCTTGCCCCAGTTAATCCCCTGACCCCAGACAGACTATGATACTGGATTTTCTTTACGGTCTGCCTCAAGGAACACTATGGTGTTGGACAATGCCTCTGAGTCCTAAGTTTTTCTACACTTCATTGCGAATTAAAACAGACCCCATGGCAGCAGGCTGTGGGTTCCCTGCATGTACTGGGCTAAGTTGAGAACACCAAAGATGCCACAAGATCTTGCTGAAGTTCAGTAAATTTCCTGCAATAAATGCATCTTACTCTAATAAATATCTCTGATAAATTTCAAACGTCTTGAAATATTTGCTGTTGACAATTTTGGCCAGCTTTATTATTGCCTTTTCATAGGAGATTTGCTTCGATCTTCAATCAGCTATTCCAGAATAAAGAATAAATATTTGATGAATAAAATAATCAATGAATATCTATAACCCATCTTGTTTCAAAATCTCTTGAAATGGCTCATTTTTTAAACTTTTAATTTTTATTTTTTTAATGTTGAATGCTTAAACTCAGATTTATTTTACCACTTTGAAGATTTGTAAATATTTTATAATATCTCTATAATCTCCCAGATGAGGACATCATTTTCATCACAGAGGTTTCCTAGATGCTTCGCATAGTTTGCTATTTACTCCCTTATTACAAATTGTCTTTAAGTTTATAAAAGTTGCTGTTTTACCAAGCACTCATTTTTACAAACAAAATTAAAGTATTTGCTGAGGGTTGGGGGTCGTTTTTTTTTTTTTTTTTTTTTTTTTTAAAGGAAAGACAGAGAGAAGGAAGGAAGGATAGAAGGAAGGAAGGAAGGAAGAAAGGGAAACATTTCCTTGCTTTATTGTATTTTGTTTTTCCGTTTTTGTTACATGGGCTGGGGCCGGGAATCGAACCGAGGTCCTCCGGCATAGCAGGCAAGCACTTTGCCCGCTGAGCCACCGCGGCCCACCCCTGGGGGTCGTTTTTAATGAAAATTTTAGCTCTTCCTCAGTACCTATAGAAAAATTAGCCTTTTATCATTTCTCTACTTAATAGAATTAGTTTTGATGTTGTATAGCAAATCAGTATAAATAATATTTATAATGTTTTATGACATACTCATGAATGTTTAATACATATTCAATGGTATATGCTTAAAATCAAGTAAAGTATCCCTATATAAAAATTAAGGTTAAGCCCAATTTTTTTGTAATAAGATAATTTTAAATATAAGAATTCTTAAGTCATAAGAAATGTTTCAATCCAAAAAACATCTTAAATATTCCTAGAATATGGCAAAAAATATTTTACTAGAAATGAAAAATGCATGTTTGTAGCATTTTCAAATAATGAATATAATTTTAATGCCTGTGCTTTAGACTTCCATAACAGGTCTTTTAGTTTGTTTGTTTATTTTTACTTTTGAATGTACAAGAACAATTCTAATATTTCATTGTTTTACATTGTGTGAATTTATTTTGTGTCTTATTACAGGTTACAAAACATGCTCTCCATTAATTGGATGTAGCAAATGGGAGTATTTTTAGTATCAAGTGTTATAGTTTCAAAAGTTAAAGGAAATTGATTATTATTTATCTAATTTTTTTATTTAAAAAGATAACCGAGGCGGTGGAGGGGTGGCTCGATGTTAGAATTATCACTTGTCGTGCCGGAGAGCCGAGTTTGATTCCTGGAGACTGCACATGTCAGGAAAACAAAAAAGAAAAGAAAGAAAAAAAAATAACCTAATGTGTGCTCTAGAGGCTTTCCTCTAATTTAAGTGCTGTAGACTATTATGTGCCACTAAGATTTATAGCAAAAGAGCATTTTCACTTTTCTTCAACTATGAGACGACAGCTTCTTTTGAATAAATAATTATTTATTTAAACTGTAATTCTGTACATTTTAGCCTCTGCTTAGCCCTGCATGGAAATGAAATAGCCTAAACACTCCCTTGTCACATTTTTCAGAACCTGGATCAACACACTGAAATGGCCAAGGGACTACTGAGCAGTTGTCATGATGAGACTAAATCAATGTGGAAAATATCATTTCAATCAATAATACATTTAAAAAGATGATTTAGTAATTATTGCAATATATTTCCCTCTTGCTCCTGCCCAGGGCTTTACAAGTCTCCCAGAGAGTACATTCTCTCATTCCACCATGGGCATCTTTTCTTGATTTTAGTTTTTATTTTACTTTTTCACTTTGAAATAATTTCAAATTTATGAAAAATTTGCCAGAAAAAGTACAAAGAATTTTTGTATAGCTTCAAACCAGCTTATCTAAAAGTTAACAAGTCATCATAATTTACTTTATTTCTCTCTTTTCCATTCTCCTTCTCTTTCTCTTCATCTTGTTCTACCCCCCCCCCCCCATATACATCTGTGTCTTTCATTGTGAATTATAGCTTTTAGCAGGAGAAAAATCTTCTTTAATTTTTTTAAAATTCTGTTTGGCTCTGAAATACATCTTGTCAGATATCAAGATTGTGATCCTAATTTTTATGCTTGCCTGGTGTATCTGGGCCTATATTTTTAATTTTTAAGATCTGATTTGTAGTGGATGTCTTTTCCTCCCTCAATTTCTGTTACACAATTATCAAGTTAATTCAATTTTTCAAGTACTTTCTTTACTATCCCAACACCCCTGTTTTTGATCCTTGATATATATCTATGTTATCTGATAATATAGCTATTTCACACCTAACTCTAACTCTTTTAGCCGTTGCTTAATTGTGAATCTTCTAGTTCTCTTGAAGGCTGGGTTCCTTAAAAATATTGTCCTATTCCATTACTTTGATTCTCTTCTATGTGGAATCTTACTATATGTGTGTTGGATTATTTTTATTTATCTTCAAACTTTGTCCATTTATAACTTTTTGCTCCTTCTGTTATTTAATTTTTTTAAGATTTTATTATTATTATTACTATTTGTTTGCTGTATGCCCGGGGTCACATTTCATTCTTTTTCCATGTGAGTATTCCGTTATTGCAGCAACTTTTGTTGAATTTTGTGTTTGTTTGTTTTGTTTCTTTATTTGCTTGTTTTGGAAAGTGCATGGGCTGGGAATCAAACCCACGTCTTCTGCATGGCAGGCAGGAATTCTACCACTGAATACCCTTGCACCTCCCTTCATTTCTTTAATTTTTTTAAAAAAAGAGTCTTGAAGTGTAACATATATACATAAAATCATATGTAATCATTTATATGGTTCAATGATTAAATGCACTAATGTAAATAGTATATTGATTAAGATATAGAAAATAGTTAGATATTCCCAGTAGCACCCCCACATATCTTCACCAAATATCACCAAAGCTTACCACCATCCTTATTTTTACATTTCATATAACGGATATTTTATAGCATATACTCTTTTGTTTTAGCTTCATATGCTCAATCCTATGTTTGTGAGACCAACCATGTGTACTTGTTGTTCATTAATTCTCATTTAGATATAGTGTTCTATTGAATGGATACATCACAACTTAACTATTTATTATATTCTCAGTTTAAATTTGAGCATTTTAAGCTCTTGTCTGCTATGAGTAATTCTGTTATGAGTATTTGAGTGCCTGTCTTTTGGTGGCCATAAATTCCTAAGAATGGGATTGTTGGGTCTTTAGAGAATAAACATGCACAATTTCAAGAGATGCTGCCAAACAGTTTTTCTAAGTGTTCATATCCACTAGTGTTTTTGGAGACATTGAATCACTCTTCATTTAAACAAACTATTGGCCTTACACATCTTTTTAATTTTCAGTTCCATAGTATGTGTAGGTGTTTTACATTATGGTTTAATTTGTATTTTCTCCATTTCTTTTTTATTTGGAAATGCTTCCTTCTTTCCAAGTTCCATTTCTCTTAACGCATTATCAGTTGAATTTATTTACTTTTCAATTTCTTCTTTAGTCTTTAATCCTGCAAAAAAAATTCACTTATAATTATTTCTTGAGTTTTATAATTTAGCTCCTCAGTTTTACTAATTCCAATTTACATCTTTATCTTTCATTACATTCTTAATACATTGAAACAGTGGGACAGTTTTTATCTATTTGTGGGCATATCTCTCTTTTTTGCTTTCATTCTCTGTAGGGACATTATGCTGTTCCTCATTATTTTTTCCTTGTAATAGCTTTACATTTGATTCATTTATAAGTCCTTCTGATTCTCATAATTACATGACATGTATATTTTTTTAAGCAGGAGAATAGAGGAGGGTTACTGCTCTAGGTTCATGACTTTAAAACTCCTTTTTTTGTTGTCTGGTATATTGTTGAAAAATGTAGTCTCAAGCTCACAGAGTCTGGTTCTGTTCTCTTGCCCCACTTTAGTTGAGACTTTTATTTCTTTGCCCCTATTTTCCTTATTCTTTCCATGAATAATATATCCTGGAAGTTACACTCAGCACTTTGTCCTGGAAGAAAGCTTTACGTAGTGGTTTGCAATGTTGACAATGTTCAGCCTCTCCTGGTCCTCAGACCTTATCATAGACCACTTCCACTCACCCAGTGTCAGCTGTTATTCTGAAATAGCCCAGTGTACTTTCTAGAAAGTTCCTGTTAGCTATTTCTTTCTTGGTTCTCAAGTTCCGCAGAAGTTTCTGTTTCTCTTTGTATTCCCTCTCACAGCCACGTGTACAATGTCAGACTTGGAAATATTAACACTTTTCCCACCAAATGCATTTGGGGTGTGTGGAGGCCATCAGTTCTCCTTTTGTATCGTCATTGCTGTAGAGATTATCTATTTAAAAAAGGATACATATAAGTCAGTCGGTTTCACAAGGAGGTTTGAGAAGATATAGGATCTAAATTGCCAACTCCACTTCCCTCTGTTTTAAGTTTCACATTAGGCCAATTTTGTATCCTCAGCTGGCTAGAGTAATTTACTGCTAATATAATTTCATTTTTAATTTTGCATATGTTATATCTATTCACTTATACAGAGTAAATACTCAAGAAGACAAAGTTTAAAGTAAGTTGCTCTCATTCATAAATATCCATAGATATTGGTGTATTCTCACAGATGGTTATTAAAGTTAAAATTGCTGTTTAGATATTTTTTGTTCTTCTTAACTTTCTTCTCTCATTTTTAAGGAAAATGTTTGCCAGAGCTAGAGAATTAAGCAACTAACGGTTTGCTTTCTAAATTTTGCTTCTAGTCATAAACCGTTTTTATTGTTTTCCTATTGCAAGCCTGACACAATAGTTTTGATCTACATATCAAAGTTGAGTGTGAAAGGCTTTCACAAGAGAAAGAAATGTGCCTCTATGGATTTTTGGTATTTATAGTCATCTGGAAAATACTAGTACTTGGAAGCAGTAAGAAAGAGTTGTTTAAAGCTGCCTTATCACATAAATGGTCCTTTACTGAGTCTAACAAAGCCCAAAAGTACATGAGACAAAGAAAGCTACGTGGTTTTTATAATTAGTGTATGTTTGTAAAGGCACCCAGGTTTAAATATCTTTTGAAACCATTTTCGTTTTCCAAACCAAAAAAGGTAACATTTGCTCATTAGTAGGGAGCAGAATATTAATTCGTTTCTCTCCTTTTTAAACTTCTAAATATTAAGTAGGTTGTGATTCTTTCTCTTTTCAGGAAAAAATCATGTTCTGTAGAAAATATATTTATTCTTCCAAGAAAAGCAAGTCGGATGATTTTTACTTTTTCCCCCACATAGTTTGATGCAAAGCTAATGCTGGATAAAAAAAAAAATTACACTCGGCAGCAGAAATTCCTGACCCCAGTGGCTCACAATTCCAGGGGATGCATGGGGAGATTTAACATGCAATCAACATTCATTTATTTAGTATAGATTGATTGTATCTTAGTTGGTAAAAAGATGTAAAAAAAAAGCTACAAAACTGACAGGTAACATTTATTACTAGAATAATTATATCACATCTTAGTTGTAGCTATTTCATAGAAGGCTGCCATTGGCAACACTAAGAGGATTTGGGACTTAAGGCAAATAGATACTTAATTTAGCTGTAAACACTATCCTACCAAGTAGTTTTAAATGTGTAGAGGAAAGGCATTTTAATGCTACAAATTATAGTAAAATTTCTTTTAATTTGTATCTTTTTATGTAAAAATTCAGTGGCCAGTAACTAAGAAATATTGAAGTGAAAAATTAACTGGAAAACATAAATTTTTATGACTTCTGCCATGTTGATGTTAAAAGTGAAAGCTGAGTATCTACGTGTGTGAAAATAGTCAAAACAATTGCCCACTTTATTTAATATGAACTAAACCTCCATCCATATTTGTGCATGTCCACTGGCAAGCATATTTGTCCACAAGATAAACACAAATTTTGAATTTGTAATTCCAAATGGAAGCCCTCTTTCATGTTGGTCTTCTTGGGAAGGACTCTACTTTTTTCAGAGATGCTACTATTTCACTGAATGTAGGTATTGTTTTGTTTCAGTTTCACCCTTGCTCCTCAATTTGTTCTCTAGTTGTGTTTACTAAAATGGTTTATGGATTCCTTGGAGCATTGTGAAACTTCAAATACAAACGCTAAAGACTTTACTTTGCTAAAGAACTGCAGAAATTATTTCTAGTGTCAAAATTGTTTTAAACAATGGCTATTTTATTTAATAAGTACTCTCTGAAGGTGAACCTTTGAAGCTGAGATTTACACATTTAGATGTGTAAGAATTACAATGTTGGGCAAATAATTGTAATTATTAAAGATAAGATATATAGGCAATGATAAAACATGTCTTCTCATATGTAAAAAAAGCTTGTGTATACTATATATATATATATATATATATAGTATGTATTATACATTATATAATCAAATCATACAATGTCAGAGTGAAATGGAGTTTTACAGGTAATCTATTTCAACTTTTAATTGCCAATTCCTACCATTGAATGAGAAAGGATGTTAACTTCCAGAAAGGTTTATTTCAAGGTCACACAGCTACTTAAATGGTCAGAACCAACATAATATCCTGACTTCGAAATCATTGTTTATTGGATTAAGGTAATTTTTTTTTTTTTTTTTTTGGAAAATCTGATGAACCTTCATATGAACTCAAAATAAATACTTTCTAAGGTTTCTTTTGAAAATGCATTTCTCTGATGTTTTAATTGGTCCTCTGGGTCTTGTGTTTTATATTTGTCTGTTCCCTACCACCCCATTCACCTCTCATTGTTAAGGGGTCTGCAGCTTTGGCCAGCTGACTAATTGGCTACTTCTGTCAGCATTTGTTCTCAGGGATTGCAGGAACCCAGAAGGGAGCCACTTTAGCAAAGGTTATCCTTCCTCAGAGTCAGCGAAATGTGTGCTTATTAACCTCCAGCTTCACATTTTAAATGCAGAGCCAAAGTGCTTTTATAATCATGTTTTGATGGGGTGTGTGTTTATATGTAGCATTTGACTGAAAGCAGAATTAACCTTCCATTAGCAGGGTCCTTGAAGTGATGACTTGAAGTAGGTTATGCCTGGATTACAAATAACCTTTTATGCACAAATGCATTATTCTTAAAATATACAATTTTGAAATACACAATGTAACTGGAAATACAAGTGATTTCAACCCAGGAAATTTTTGTACCTTAAAATTCTAGAAATACCTATCAAAATTTTGTACTCTTTTCATTTACAAACGGGTCAGTTTTTTCACATGTGTATTTCTAATGGACCCTACAAAGAAAATGTTTCTAGGAATGGATACCAATTAGAAAACTATGCAGCTGAAGATTTTCAAAAAAAAAAAACAATCTGCAGAAAATCCATGAAATACGTGTTGCATAGTTTTTGACACATGCAAGAATAATATGAAGCATTCAATTAAATACGTTGCCAGGGTACCAAGTACTTGTCTTTGCACTTGAATTCTCTAGTCCAATTACTTGGTATTTGTGCATTATCTAATCCTTTGGGATCACTGGAATTGATTATCCCCACTAATGGAGAGGAAGAACAGAAAAAAATATATTCCATACTAACAGAAAATGAAACCAATGCATAGTTGGTTTTGGAATGCATCTATAATTACATATGAAGAAACTATTTTTCTGCTTTTGAAACTGGCAAGAATGTAGCCATATGACATTGAACAAATTATCCATGATAATCCAGGCTCCAGATTCCTATCTTGAAAGTATGAAGGTGTAAGTAATAAATCCAAAGTTATTAACATCAATATAATTTGCAATTAAAGCAATAATTTAAAAAAATTAAATAAAAAAATACATTTCAGTTTTCCTACCCAGTTGTCCCAGACAGCTCTTCTTTTGAAAAAAGTGGACATTTAGTTATTGTCTTAAATTAGTGCAAGTCAGTGGTCTAATTTAGAGATAGATTATTTCTTCAATAATCCTTTCTTTCTACTTATAAACTTATGCCAAATTAAATAATCTCAAATAATATAAAATTTGATATAAAGTTGGTGAATATTATAAATTTTAACATCACTTTGAGTGAATAGTTGAATTCAAAAGAAGTAGAGTGAATGCCAGAACAAAACTGAAAATCAGAGCTAAACCTAGAAGCTGGATCTTTAGCTGACTCATGACTAGAAAAGGATGTGGAGAAAGGAAAATTATTCTACTTGGTAACCAAGAGGCTTGGGTGAAATATAACATCATTAGGGAAAATGCCAAGCTATGTATAATGAACCCTGTGCACCATCACTGAACTTCCAAAGCAAAATATGTTCCGTCCATACTTTTTCTGAATTCCTAATACCCATTCCTGGAATATTTGGAAACAAACACCAGATAACACATAATTTAAGCTGTAATTATTTCACTATGTATATGTACATCTAACAGATAAACTTAGTGATAGTACCCAGGAGAATACATCCTCAACTCAGACCACAAAGGATTCCTATAAGACAAACTGAGCATGAGTTTACAATCCAAATTCCAGAATACACAAGGAAGTGGACATTGGCATTTGTACGAAAGTTTTTTAGATAATAGAATTATCAGATGCAGATTCTAAAATCAAAGTATTTTGAATGATTAAATACAAGGAGGCATTAAAAAATATAACAGGATACTTTCAAACAAAACACCAGGCAGGTTTGAAAACAAACAAAGAGAAATTCTAGAAATGACAAGTGCAATATAATCCTTGAGGCTAAAACATCAATTTATACTCAGATACAATATAGCTGATAAAATATGAGGTAATTACAAAACTGGAAGGTAGAATGGAATAAATTATACTCTGAATTAAAGAGGTAGAAAATATGACAGAAGAGTTAACAGACAAACATGGGACAAGATGACTCAACATTCATCAAATAATTCCAAATGGAGAAAACACAGAGAGGAAAAAAAAAAGGAAGGACACTTATTTGAAGGGATTGTTGTGGGTTCTGATAGATACCCCATAAAGGGCAACCTTCTTTCTCTCTACTCTGCTCCTGAACAGTATTACAGACATATGGAAACAAAGTATCACATTCATTAATGGTAGACCCTCATTTGGATAATGTTATGTAGTTTGAGAGCTAAGTAAACTTGTGAATTAAACCCTAGCATTGGATAGCATTACCTAGCCATTGATAGGCAGTGTTTAATTGGTAAGATTGCCAGGTAAGACTTGTGGGGCATAGGAGCACAGAAAAACTCCCAAAGGAACAAAGTCAAGATTGATCAAGGGTGGCCAGTTAACTTCCCCCAATTTACCCAGGCAGTAAATTGTTCCACATCCTCTGAGGAGAAATGAGTTAAAGGGCAAGAGATGCTCAAAATTATATGGATTAGTGGATTTCATATTTAAAAAAAATTCACATGAGCAGAAGTAGGGTTTCCTACTGAAAGAAAAAGGCAAATAATTTTCCAAGAATTGGTGAAAGACAAATTCAACTCCCAAGCTGGATAATAGAAGCACATATTTGCCAAGACATAGTAGAGTGAAACTATAAAACTTCAAAAGCAAAAAGACAATCTAAAAAGCAGACAGAATAAATGCAAATTACCTGAACATGAAAAAAAATATTTAGAATAATAGCAGACAGCTCTATTCAGAATGGAATCCAAAATCAAGTGGAATAATAATCTCAAATAGTTCATAGAAAACAACCATGAAACTATTTTATACCTATCTAAAAGTGAACAATAAAAAAATATTCCAGACAATTTAATTGAGGACGTTTATTCTTACTAGTTTCATTACAGAATTTTCTAAAGTTTGTTCCTGATGTAGAAGAAAATAAAATATAGAAGGAAGGACAGATGTGCAAGGATGAATTATGAACAGTGAGTAAGTGTAAAATTGTCTGACAAAAATAGTAATAATAATAATTTAGATGATACCAAAATAAGATGTAACTAAAATAGAGTCCAGCGATTGAAGGCAATGTAGATCAGAATTCAAATAGGCACTTTATTTGGATAATTTACTGATTGTCTAATATGTACATTAAAGTGCTAACAGAAATCAAAAATTGACAAAAAGTGTGTATGTTCTAACTTCACAGACAGAACAAATTTTATTAAGAAGAATGGGAAAATAAAACTTGAACAAATAAGAAGGAAAGCAGGAGAGAAACAGAAAATCCAGGCTAAAGCAAACACTCAAAGTGTGATGTTAAGATATATAACAAAATATTGAGGCATATGAAATTGACTGTGAATGAGCTAAACATGAGAATTATAACATGTCCATCTTATAGAGAACAATATAGCAATTCAGCATTTTTCTTGTAAAAACCTTTTCACCTTCCTTGACTGGGGTAGGTAGAAATATTAAAATGGAATTCCATATGTTATTTAATTAAGTAGAAATAACACTGATGCAGATAAGACTGTCATATTTTTATAAATAAGTTCTTCCAAAGACATATTAGTTAGGGCTCTCTAGAAAAACAGAATCACAAATAAAAAATTTATAAAAGCATCTCACATAACCACAGGAACACAGAGTCCAAAATCTACAGGGCAGGCTGTGAAGCTGACAATTTCAATGGATGGTCTGGACGAACTCCACAAGAGAGGCTTGCCAACCAAAGCAGGAAGAGAGCCTGTCTCTTCTGAATCCTCCTTAAAAGGCTTCCTGTGATTAGATTAAGCATCATTCATTGCAGAAGACACTCCCCTTGGCTGATTACAAGTGGAATCATCCATGGATGCAGCTGACATGATCATGATTTAATTCTATGAAATGTCCTCATTGCAACAGACAGGCCAGCACTTGCCCAACCAGACAAACAGGTACCACCATCTGGCCAAGTTAACACCTGAACCTGACCATGACAGTCCACCCCTTGTCAACTTGACAGCTGTAGATATCACCTTAAACCATACCTAATTTCTAAATAAAAAACATTAAAGCACACATTTTTTTTCCTTCACCTAACAATACTCAACTGTGCTGCATATAACTGGAAACATATTAACTCTCTCCAGAATAGGCTGCAAGTCCTTGGGTAATATTCACTCTTAAACTTGATATCTTACAACTTAAATAGTATAACAGGAACAAAACAGCACTACAGTCCCAGTTTCTGTAACTGATCACATGGTTGTAGTTCATATTCATTACTACCTTCTCCCACTACCCATTAAGATCTGTTCTGGTTTGCTAGCTGCTGGAATGCAATATACCAGAGATGGACTGACTTCCAATAAAAGGTGATTTATTTAGTTGACATATAGTTCTTCAGAGGAAAGGCAGCTAGCTTTCAACTGAGGTTCTTTCTTACATGAGAAGGCACAGGGTGATCTCTGCTGGCCTTCTCTCCAGGCCTCTGGGTTCCAACAACTTTCCCCGGGGTGATTCCTTTCTGCATCTCCAAAGGCCTGGGCTGAACTGTGAGTGCTGAGATGAGGTATGACTGAACTGCTTGGGCTGTGCTACATTGAGCTCTCTCATTTAAGCACCAGCCAATTAAGTCAAATGTCATTCATTGCATCAGGCATTCCTCCTAGCTGACTGCAGATATAATGAGCAACAGATGAGGTTCACGTTCCATTGGTTCATGTCCACAGCAACAGAACTAGGTGCCTTTACCTGGCCAAGTTGACAACTGAATCTAACTATCACAAAATACTTAAAATTAACTTATGTTTTTCACATCAAAATATGCTTCTAGAGATTTTAAGGCATGACTTTGTATAAAATACTAGAATACATTTCATGGGAAAAATGTTGTAGGGCATGTGGAAAAAGAGAAAACATTTTAAACTCTTGTTTCTTTGTTGTGTTCATGTATTTCACTTTCGGTATATTCCATCTGTATTTGACACTATCTTAACATCTGTTGTTTGCTATTTAATCCAGTGACATTTAACCCTTTGTGACTGACTTGATTACATTGGAGTTGTATTGATATGATCACACACTACCTGTATATATTTTCAAATAAAATATTTCTAATGGAAGTATATTTTATCTCTTTAGTCTTCCCCCTGATTTTTTGTGAAACAACTGTGTTCTCCCTTCCTGCTGATTTGTCAGACTGTGTTTTACCTTTCTGTAGTATAATCTACAAACTTAGGTTATCACTCCTTTATGATTTTCCTTTTACTTAAAACAGTGTTTCTTCCCTTATTTTATTAAAAAGAAAAAAAAGATATTTGCTAAATGGAAGTTTATTACTTGGGGATTATTTTTTATTATTAATATATCATTTAGTTTCATTAATTGTACTACTTTGTTTCTTCATTCTATGAATCCTTGCAATTATGTATTATTTAAAAATGTTACTGAGTTTTTCTTATTGCCATTCCATTGTCAAAAATATCATTTGCATGCTTTTGTGAATATGTGTGCATGTGCACGTGTGCATGCATGTTTTAGCTGCCTCCTCTTGATCAGTGAGATTAAATTAAGCAAAATATCCAGGAATTTGTTGGAAATTGGCAATCCAACCAAATAAATCATAGATTAATAAAACTAAGAAAGACACTTGGGCACATGATGCTGTACACTTTATAAATTCAGATCTGCATAGATTCATCTTGCCACACTAGAGTTTGGCGACGCATCATCATTTTCCACTTCAGAGGTTTTAATGGGATAAAGCTTATAAATTTATTTTAGAATATACTGTAGGTTAAGCTGCATTAAAATGGCACAAATGATGCTCTCAAGTTTCAAAGTGGCTTTGAAAACTGACATAACACATGAAATTTATTTGACTTGTATCAGTGGTTTTCAACAACTGCTTTAGTGAGGCATTAGTGCCTATTCAGGTAGAAATTGATGTAAAGACCACTCCACAGAAGCTTTCTCTTCTGTACCAAACATGTCCCCACATTCAAAAATCATTCTCCTTTACCTGCAATTTTGTCTTAGGTCTTTCAGTTAAAATGTTTCTTAATTGATGCATTTTATATCAAATACTCTCAGTTGTATACTAGTTTTGATTCTGGGTCAGCACATATCTACAATTTTTTCTTAAATTATATAAGATAAAAGAACAGATAGATTGTATTAGATAAAGAGAAAGCACATGAAAATGTAAAACTGCCTTTTAGTTCCAACTACAATTTTATAATCTGTCATGGTTAGGGACAGGTGTCAACTTGGCCAAGTTGTGGCACCTGTTTGTGTGATTGGGCAAGCATTGGCCTGTCTGTTGCAATGAGGACGTTTCATAGGATTAGGTCATGATCACGTCAGCTACATCCACAGCTGATTCCATTTGTAATCAGCCAAAGGGGAGTGTCTTCTGCAATTAGTGATGCTAAATCTAATCATGGGAAGCCTTTTAAGGAGGACTCAGAGGAGACAGGTTTCATTCCTGCTTTGGTTGGTGAGCCTCTCCTGCGGAGTTCATCCAGGACATCGATCAGAGTAATCGGCTTCGCAGCCCGCCGTGTGGATTTTGGACTCTGTGTTCCTATGGTCACGTGAGACACTTTTATAAATTTTATATTTGCAAGTGTTCCCTGTTGATTCTGTTTATCTAGAGAACACTAACTATACATCTTGGTACCAGGAGTGGTTCTTAAGAAACAGAATCTTAAAAATGGGTTTTTATGAATGGTTTTCTACTCTGACTGGACTAAGAGACACTAAGGACTCTGATTCCCGTAATCAGAATGACACTCCCAATCCATGGAGTGAGTTGGCAAAGGAGACAGTAAAAATATCATCATTCGATTCTCCTAATGCTTCGCTTGTACAAAACCAGACTCTGGGGGATAATGTTTTTGACACCTTTACAGAGTTTTGTAGAAATAAGAGTTATAGAGATGTTGGTTGGTTGTTGTTAGATACACTGTCTACATTAAGGGGTGAAGGGATGGGCTTAAGGCTTCAAATGAGAAGCTTAAGCACCGTCTGAAAGATGTAGACATTTCTATGAGTATCCTGAAGGAAAATCTTATTTCCTGTAGCCGTAGACTTGAGATCTCTGAAAATCAGACTCAGAATCTTATTGTAAGAGTAGCAACTTTACAACGTAAACTGAAATCTCAGTCTTGCATGCTGTCTGCCATTAAAGTGAGGGCATTGATTGGAAAGGAGTGGGACCCTGAAAAATGGGATGGTGACATATGGATTGATAATGAGGTTGGGGGTGAGGTTGAAACACTAGGTCATGCTGAGCCTTCTTTAGATAACCCTGTAATAGTCTACCCTGAGGACATAGCCACCCTACCTCCAGCGTGCCTTGAGGAGTTGGCCACCCAACCTCCTCCTGAAAGGATTAGCCCTAGAGTTATTAATCCTGTTTTACCAGATGAAACTGCAAATGAAGGCCCTGAAGCAAATGGCTTGGAAGATATTTCTAATTCTTTTCATGACCCACCCCCAACACCCTTCATTTCTTCTATACCTATAACTAGACTTAAGTCCCAACAGGCTCCTGAAGGTGAGGTACAAAGTATCACACATGAGGAGGTACGTTATACTCCAAAAGAACTGTGTGCGTTTTCCAATTTATATAGACAGAAATCAGGGGAATATGTTTGGCAATGGATTTTAAGAGTGTGGGATAATGGTGGGAGGAATATAAGACTGGATCAGGATGAATTTACTGATATGGGCCCACTAAGCAGAGATTCTGCACTCAATGTTATAGCTCGAGTGGTTAAAATGTGTTAACAGCTTGTTTGGGTGGTTGGTTGAAACATGGATCAAAAGGTGGCCAACATTACCTGAGGTTGAAATGCCATAACTGCCCTGGTGTAATGTAGATGAGGGGATCCAGAGGCTTAGAGAGATTGGAATGTTAGAGTGGATTTATCATGCAAAGCCTGCTCTTACACCCCAGGAATGTCCAGAGGATGCACCTTTTACCAGAACAGTGAGAAATAAGTTTGTGAGACTAGCACCATCATCCCTCAAGAGCTCTGTGGTTGCACTTCTCTGTAGGTCAGATATTACTGTAGGAACTGCTGTCACTGAGCTGGAATCCTTTAACACAGTGGGGATGACAGGATCCCAAGTTGGCAGAAGCCAGGTGGCAACACTTAATCACCAGAGACAGGGGTAGACACGGCTATTATAATAGACAACAAACTCAAAGGAGGCATCAAAATTATATGACACACAGAGATTTGTGGCATTGACTAGTAAATCATGGGGTGACTAGAAATACAATAGAAGGGCAGTCTACTAAATTCTTGTTGGAGCTGTATAAACAAAAGAGTTCTAGGTCAAGGGAACAGAAGTCTAACCTGAATTACAAAAACACAGAGTTACGGCCCCTTAATCAATTTCCAGACTTGAAACAGTTTACAGACCCTGAGCCCCTTGAATGAAGGGGAGGCCAGGTCCCTATGGGGGAGAAACCTATTACACTGCCACAAATTCATACTGTTAATCTTCCTTTAAGTCTTCCCCAAGGTGATCGACGACCTTTTAACAGGGTAACTGTGCATTGGGGAAAAGGAAATGATCAGACATTTCGGGGATTATTAGACACTGGTTCAGAAGTGACATTAGTTCCAGGGGACCCAAAATGTAACTCTGGACCACCAGTCAGAGTGGAGGCTTCTGGAGGCCAGGTGATCAATGGAGTTTTAGCTCAGGTCCATCTCACAGTGGGTCCAGTGGGCCCCCGGACCCATCCTGTAGTTATTTCCCCAGTTCTGGAATGCATAATTGGCATAGACATAATGAGCAACTGGCAGAATCCCCACGTTGGTTCTCTAACTCGTGCAGTGAGGGCTATTATGGTGGGAAAGGCCAAGTGGAAGCCACTAGAACTGCCCCTACCAAGCAAAATAGTAAATCAGAAGCAATACCATATTCCTGGAGGGATTGCAGAGATTACTGCCACTCTTAAGGACTTGAAAGATGCAGGGGTGGTGATTCCCACCACATCCCCGTTCAACTCTCCTATTTGGCCTGTGCAGAAAACAGATGGGTCTTGGAGAATGACAGTGGATTATCGTAAGCTCAACCAGGTGGTAACTCCAATTGCAGCTGGTGTTCCAGATGTAGTATCATTGCTTGAGCAAATCAATACATCCCCTGGTACCTGGTATGCAACTATTGATCTGGCAAATGTTTTTTTCTCAATAGCTATTAGTAAGGACCACCAGAAACAATTTGCTTTCAGCTGGCAAGGTCAGCAATATACTTTCACTGTCCTACCTCAGGGGTATATCAACTCTCCAGCCCTATGTCATAATCTTGTTCACAGAGACCTTAATCGTTTCTGCCTCCCACAAGACATCACACTGGTCCATTATATTGATGATATCATGTTGATTGGACCTACTGAGCCAGAAGTAGCAATTACTCTAGATTTACTGGTAAGGCATTTGCGTGTCAGAGGATGGGAGATAAATCCAACAGAAATACAGGGGTCTTCCATCTCAGTAAAATTTCTAGGTGTCCAGTGGTGTGGGGCATGTTGAGATATCCCTTCTAAGGTGAAGGATAAATTCCTGCATCTGGCCCCTCCCACAACCAAAAAAGAGGCACAATGCCTAGTTGGTCTTTTTGGATTTTGGCAACAGCATATTCCTCCTTTGGGTGTGCTATTCCAGCCCATTTATCGAGTGACCAGAAAAGCTGCTAACTTTGAGTGGGGACCTGTACAAGAGGAGACTCTGTGACAGGTTCAGGCTGATGTACAAGCTGCTCTCCACTTGGGCCGTATGATTCAGCAGATCCAATGGTGCTGGAAGTGTCAGTGGCAAATAGGGATGCTGTCTGGAGCCTTTGGCAGGCCTCTATAGGAGAATCACAGTGCAGATCCTTAGGATTTTGGAGCAAAGCCTTACCATCTGCTGCAGATAACTACTTTCCTTTTGAGAAACAGCTTTTGGCCTGCTACTGGGCCTTAGTAGAGACTGAACGCTTAACCATGGGCCACCAAGTTACCATGAGACCTGAGTTGCCTATCATGAGTTGGGTGTTGTCTGACCCACCAAACCATAAAGTTGGGCGTGCACAGCAGCACTCTATTGTAAAATGGAAATGGTATATACGAGATAGAGCCAGAGCAGTTCCTGAAGACACAAGTAAATTACATGAAGAAGTGGCACAAATGCCCATGGTTTCCACTCCTATTGCCACATTACCTTCTCTTTCCCAGACCAGAGCTATGGCCTCTTGGGGAGTTCC
Source organism: Tamandua tetradactyla (assembly GCF_023851605.1). Lineage (NCBI taxonomy): Eukaryota > Metazoa > Chordata > Mammalia > Pilosa > Myrmecophagidae > Tamandua > Tamandua tetradactyla. The sequence continues at coordinate 93,370,998 of NC_135332.1, forward strand.
TTACAGTGAATTGACTGAAGAAGAGAAAACTCGGGCCTGGTTTACAGATGGTTCAGCACGATATGCAGGTACCACCCGAAAGTGGACAGCTGCAGCATTGCAGCCTCTTTCTGGGGTGTCCTTGAAGGACAGTGGTGAGGGGAAATCCTCCCAGTGGGCAGAACTTCGAGCAGTGCACCTGGTTGTTCATTTTGCTTGGAAGGAAAACTGGCCAGAGGTGCATTTGTATACTGACTCATGAACTGTTGCTAATGGTTTGGCTGGATGGTCAGGGACTTGAAAAGACCATAATTGGAAAATTGGTGACAAAGAGGTCTGGGGAAGAAGTATGTGGATAGACCTTTCTGAGTGGGCTAAAAATATGAAGATATTTGTGTCCCATGTGAATGCACACCAGAGGGTGACTTCAGCAGAGGAAGATTTTAATAATCAAGTGGATAAGATGACCCGTTCTATGGATACCAGTCAGCCTCTTTCCCCAGCAACTCTTGTCATTGCCCAATGGGCTCATGAACAAAGTGGTCATGGTGGTAGGGATGGAGGTTATGCATGGGCTCAGCAACATGGACTTCCACTCACCACAGCTGACCTGGCTACAGCCACTGCTGTGTACCCAATCTGCCAGCAGCAGAGACCCACACTCAGCCCCCAATATGGTACCATTCCCCCAGGTGACCAGCCAGCTACATGGTGGCAGGTTGATTACATTGGGCCACTCCCTTCATGGAAGGGGCAGCGATTTGTTCTAACTGGAATAGACACATACTTTGGATATGGGTTTGCTTTCCCTGCATGCAATGCTTCTGCCAAAACTACCATCCATGGGCTTATAGAATGCCTTATCCATCGTCATGGTATTCCACATAGGATTGCTTCGGATCAAGGAACACACTTCACAGCAAATGAAGTGCAGGAATGGGCACATGTTCATGGAATTCTCTGGTCTTACCATGTTCCCCATCATCCAGAAGCAGCTGGATTGATAGAACGGTGGAATGGCCTTTTGAAAACTCAATTATGGTGCCAACTAGGTGGCAAAAACTTGAAAAGCTGGGGTAATGTTCTGCAGGAAGCTGTGTATGCTCTGAATCAGCGTCTGCTGTATGGTGCTGTTTCTCCCATAGCCAGGATCCATGGGTCCAGGAACCAAGGGATGGAAATGGGTGTGGTGCCACTCACTATTACCCTTAGTGATCCACAAGGAAAATTTTTGCTTCCTGTCCCTGCTACCCTGAGTTCTGCTGGTCTACAGGTTTTAGTTCCAAAACGGCGTATGCTTCCTCCAGGAGAAACAACAGTGATACCACTGAACTGGAAGTTAAGATTGCCACCTGGTCACTTTGGGCTACTTTTCCCTCTGGATCAACACGCCAAGAAGGGGATTACATTTTTGTGTGGGGTAATTGACCCTGACTATCAAAAGGAAGTAGGACTGCAACTACATAATGGAGGTAAAGAAGAGTTTTCTTGGAATATAGGAGATCCCCTGGGGCGTCTATTAGTACTACCATGCCCTGTGATTAAAATCAATGGAAAACTGCAACAACACAATACAGGCAGGACTACTAATGACTCTGAAACTTCAGGAATGAAGGTTGGGTTCACCCCACCAGGCAAAGGACCACGTCCAGCTGAAGTGCTTGCTGAGGGGAAAGGGAACATGGAATGGGTAGTGGAAGAAGGTAGTGATAAATATGAACTTCGACCACGTGATCAGTTACAGAAACGAGGACTGTAATGCTGTTTTGTTCATGTTATACTATTTAAGTTGTAAGATATCAAGTTTAAGAATGAATGCTTCCCAAGGATTTGCACCCTATTCTGGAGAGATTTAATGTGTTTCCAGTTATATGCAGGACAGTTGAGTATTGTCAGTTAAAAGAAAAAAAATATGTGCTATTTGTTTTCATTTGAAAATTAAGTATGGTCTAAGATGATATATGTATAGGTGCCAAGTTGACAAGGGGTGGACTGTCATGGTTAGGGACAGGTGTCAACTTGGCCAAGTTGTGGTACCTGTTCATCTGATTGGGCAAGCGCTGGCCTGTTTGTTGCAATGAAGACGTTTCATAGGATTAGGTCATGATCACGTCAGCTACATCCACAGCTGATTCCATTTGTAATCAGCCAAAGGGGAGTGTCTTCTGCAATTAATGATGCTAAATTTAATCATGGGAAGCCTTTTAAGGAGGACTCAGAGGAGACAGGTTTCATTCCTGCTTTGGCTGGTGAGCCTCTCCTGCGGAGTTCATCCAGGCCATCCATCGGAGTCGTCTGCTTCGCAGCCTGCCCTGTGGATTTTGGACTCTGCATTCCTACGGTCACGTGAGACACTTTTATAAATTTTATATTTGCAAGTGTTCCCTGTTGATTCTGTTTATCTAGAGACCCCTAACTAATACATAATCTGAATCTGTTATTTTACTTCTATCTTATGTTAGCTGCATTAGAGAAAGTTTTCATTATCAGAAAATGTTTCATATTTTAGTCACAGTTATTTTCTAAAGTGGAGAAGCTAAGCTATATAGGAAGATGAAATAAAATCTGTTAAATTATTTTGACTTTGTTCATACGTGGAAGACCCTGACATTTGAAAAACATACTATTATTACATAGCTTCTGAAAATTCATTTTGTTATGGAACATTTTATGTAAACAGATATAAAGAATAGTATAATGCAACTGACAATAAAAAAATCTAATTTCATGTCTCCTCAACATTATTTATAAATCATTTTAAAAGTTTAAAAATAAATTTAGACTACCTCTCACTTCTCCCTTAAATACTTCAGTATGTGACTCTAAGAGAATCTTCTTCTACCTGACTAATTTATATTTTGTTAGAATTTAATGAGCAAACAATTTTCAAAAAGTATGATTTTTTCAAAAGATATCTTTTCAACCTTAGTTTCTTTAGTTTAGGAGCCAAACCACCTCTTACATTGCTTTTTGCATGGATAAACCTTATTCCTCAGCCTCTTCAGAAAACAAAGATATTTATTTTTAAAAAGGTGGTGATTCTAATTCAAACTTATGATTATATGTCTTTACTCAAGTTCTTTGAGATATTTTTGTCACTATTCCTTTACAGTGAAAATCTTAGTCTTTTTTCTTTTTCTCTCTGGCTTATTTAAAAATTTCCTCGTTATCGTTAATTTTCATCAACTTTATTGTAAGGTGTTTTGGTGCAGTTTTTCTCATGTTTCTTGTGCTTGGAGTTTGTTGAAAAACTTTTATCTGTGGGTTCAGATAAAATTTCAGACATTGAAATTTTCATATCTAGAAGTCTGATTTGGAACTTTTTCTGATCTTCCTTATCTCTGCTTATCACTTTGAACATATGAAATTCATTTATAGACACTAGTTTAATTCCGTCATGTTTATTCTAACATTGGTATCAATTTTGAGTCAGGTTTTTACTGATTTCTTTATTTCTTCATTACAGATTGTGTTTTCTTGCCTCTTGGAATGCGTCAATTTTTTTTACTGGATGTCAAACTTTGTAAAAGTTTTCCTTGTGCTGTGGCTATTTTTATGTATTCCTGTAAATGTATCTGAGCTTCATTCTGGACTGTAGTTGGGTTACTTAGGAAGATATTGCTGCATTTGCATCTTTCTTTAACAATTTTTAGTAAAGATTTCAAGCAGTGTAGAATCTAAGGCTCATTATGCCACACTACTGAGGCAGGACATTGCAAAGTAGCCTCCCCAAGGCTCCAGGAAGCAAGAGATTAGATTTTGGCTTGGAGGATAAGCATTAACTACTCTTGGGCATATGGAAAATGGGGAATTAATTCATCTAATATTTAGAGGCGGATCTTTCTATGGCCTAGATAATTTCCTCACTCTACATACAGATCGAAAGTCTGCTGAAATTTGGAAGTGAATGTCTGCAGATTTCCAGAGCTCTCTCTCTCTCTCTGCAGCTTTTTCCTCTTCAGTGCACTCTCCTTAAAACTATAGCCCCCATGTTTCCCGAAATTCTCAGCAGCACATCCCCGTCTTAGGAGTCTTCCAGGCTCCTCTGGGCTCCCTGTCCTATACTGTGGCCTGGGAAAGCTCAGTCAGAACAGTCATAAACAGCACCTCATTTTTTCCCCATCTCATGTGGATCACTGTTCCTAGTTGCATTATGCCCAGTTGAAGACCACTGTTTTGTATATTTTACCTGGTGTATTTATTTTTGTTATTTTATGCAGAAGAGTACACACTATCTCATCTAGTCCCTAGAGGAGTTGCAGTTAGTCTGAATGTTTAATTTTAATCCTGTATTAAAATGAACTCAATGGTATAGAAATGTATTGTAAATGACTATATTTATCTCTCAGTGGCTTAAATAGAGGCAGCAAAATTATTTTGCAACCGATGGAACCAATGTAAGGAAAATGGGACCATGTAACCTACGAAACTGGATCACTTGGTTTGGAAGGTGACCAAAAGGAGGAGTCATGGGTGACCCTGGTGGGGATGTTAAAGGGATTGCAGAATCGATTGAAGGGATGATTAACAGTGGAAGAGGCTAAAGTCATGTTTGGCATGTTTCACATCAGGTGACCGAGCAGCGCATGCATTTAGGAGGCAGAAAAGCATTCTGACATCTCATGAAAGAGTTTGTAATGTCTTCGTGGGTCCCCAAAATTCCTTATAATTTCTAAAATCATGGCTTCCCTTATGCTCTCTCATCAGTAGGGTACAATCTATTTCACCTATTCCCCTTCAAAATCTAAATAATGATTATGGGGCCATTTCAAATGTCACGTCTTATGATTTTGTAATTCCTTCAATTTACTATAATCACTTCCAACTCTGGATTTGGTGGTCACGTCTCTTGGGATCTTTGATGTTGCTTGTATTGTAGGTTTTAATGAACATTTCCTGTCTATTAGGTGGTCATTAGAATGGGAGCAAGTCTGTACATTTCATATATTTTACCGTTTAGGGTGGTGCCTCTCAACTATAGCATATTGTTACATTGGCAGCTTTGAGTTCATTGATTGGGCAGGTTTTAGTATGTAGCTCATTAAAAAATAGTTACTAAGGGTTGTGAATGTTACTTCTTAAAACTGAATTAAAGAAAATTCAAGCTTCACCTTATAATAATTTCTTTCATATATTCTTCATGCTTTGAAAATACAAGAGCAAAGCATGGGGCAGCGGTGACTATGGATGGGACAGCAATTAACTTTGTTCTGTTTTATCTATGATGCTGTCACTGTGTGATTTAGCTCAGCTTCATTTATCATGTGTGACTTACAGACAAAGAGTAGTTCCTCTGCTTTTCAGGAACTAATAACATAAATTGTTTCTTCATTAATACCTTAATATCATTCAAACCCTGTATGCATTTTATTGACATTCCCCACAAATTAGAAAGTACGTACTAAAGAAAAAATAACTGAATTGACTGTATTTTGCAATATTAAGCACATTGTTTAAAGGTAACTAAAAATAATGTGTAAGACATAATAAACTCATTCTGTGTTCACCTGTCAGCTGTGAATGTGCTGCACTAGAAAGTTATTGAATGGTAGGTGGAAAAGCAGAGAAGGTGATTTGCTTCAGAAAGCAAAGCCTAAAATAAGTACTGGTGGGATGGTTGAAATTGTAACTGTATCATTCAAATACATTTTTCTTTTCTCTTGAACGCACCCAGAGAACTAACATCCATTCAAAACCATAGAAAATTTTTAAAAGCACATTCATACCAAACTCCCTCTCATGAACACCCTCATGTAATTATGCTCGGTCATTCACAGGTGTGAGCCAAAAGGTGCAGATGGCATGGCAACTAACTAGAAATTCAGAAAAGTAGAAACTGAAGGATGAGGAGACAGCATCCAATGGAAGCCATGTTATGCAAACCTTTCCCTAATTCTTTGATTCACACCAAAATTTAGTTGGTTTTCAAGGAATCCAAATTTAAAATCATTTTCTTTCAGAGTTGGGTTGTCATGGTTGACCTTTGCTTACCTTATTATTGTCCTTTTATTAATAACTACCCTCCTAGTCTCAACTACAAACATTCAAGCAAAAATGTTAATTTTTAAAAAAATAAAGCAGAAGCTCTTTAACATGATTTTTGAATTAGTTAGGATTTTCCAGAGATGCATAAATGATTAGAGAGAAAGAGAGATTTATTTTAAGAACTGACTCACTCCATCATGGGGTCTGACAAATCTGAACCTTGTTGGGGCAGAACTTGAGCTAGAGACTGTGGTGAAGGTCACACTGAAGTGGGGCAACTCAACTCTGCAGGGGAAGCTGCCTGACTTAAGTTGAGGCGAAAACTCTTCTTTCTGATTTTTCAGTTCTGGTTATTAAGAACCCCCACTTGATTGGATGAGGAGACTCCTCACCTTGCTGAGGGCCCTCAACTTTGTTGATTATAGATGCAATCAGCCACAGATAGAATGAACTGAATACAGATGCAAAGGCTTCAACAAAATACCTCCAGAGTAACAAACAGGACCATGCTTGACCAAACAACTGGACACCACCACCTAGTCAAGTTGACGTGTGAAATTAACTGTCATAATTGATATTATGGTCTAAAAGAATAGTACTTACACCTATGTGCTGGCACCATAATTGCCACATAAAGTTTGTGACCTTAAGTAACTTATGAATACTCCCTTGCCTCATTAGATGATGTAGTTAAGCCAGGTGACCTTAAAAATTCTGTAGACTGCAGACTACAGCTTTGATGTATTTTCTATAAGATAAGCTATTTCTTTTGGGAATTTCCCCCTGTAACACCATGGCATATTAATAAATTTGCACAGATTCTCGTAGAAATTTGGTAAACATGTTAAATAAAGAATAATGCCAGAAAACTTTTATTAGGAATGGGAAATGCTGAGTCCTGGCTTTACAAGATTTATGCATTGTCCTTTCTCTTTAATGACTAGCCATATGACCAGGGACAAATATATTTCCCAGGGACATGTGTACTTTATTAATTTTGGACTTATTTTAATGTATTTAATTGCACTTGAAATTAAAGTGTGTCTCACAGAGGAGATTAGAGCCTTTATTTACTTTACTACTTAAAATATCACACACCATAATTAAGAGCAATCCAAGCAAGGTATTGGAATTTCCTTTTTTATACCACTTCTTACTTTGTCATTACTTTGTATTGCAAATACTTCCGCAGAATAGGATTTATAAAGAGACTTAAAAATATTTTTAGTTTCTTCAAATACCAGATTATTGACCGTCTATGACATATGGCAAAGAATATTTTCACTGATGCCAGTCAGTCTGTATGACATTAAGGATAAAGTCATATTAAGATATGATTCTAACTTTAAGAAATGTACAGTTAATTTTGGAGAAGGAAAGATTTGTGAATAGATGATTACAATAAGAACCATAAATAAGAGAGGACAAGCAATAAATTAATATCGATTACCTCCTTTGCTCCAAGTGCTGTGCTAAAATTTACAATTAACTGAAATTCTACTGCAAATGGATTGAATTTTAAACTACAAAATGTTAGGAAATAGTTTGTACAGGTAATATAAAAGATGCATTTTGAAAGATAAATACATGTGTTGATGAAGCTGAGATAAAAACACTGTGAAATTAGCAACTACTGTAAAGGTGTATGGCCAAATGCAGGTTTATAAATTAGAGAGGTGTTCAGTATCACTAGGGTACACAGTATGCAGAAATAAGAGAGATACATTATTGGAAAGAGCAACTAGATAAATATGTGGCAGATCCATAAGGTGACCGTGTGATAAAGTTAGCCCTATTTCTGGGGTTCATGTTTTACAGTTCCTCGTTTAGCTCTCCAAGTATCTTGGTCTGAAGTATAAGGTTACTTTTTGCATATAGGTGAGTTGGTGCAGAATTTTGGGCAGTAGCCTCTGAGCCGTGGAGAGACAGCCTGAGTTTTTAAATGGCAAAGTAATACATAATCTTTCCTTAAAGATAACGCTGGCAGTAATGTGGAGATTGGGCAGGAATGAGCTTGAAATGGTAGCACATCCACTTAGAAAACAGCAGGAGATAACAGAGGCTGTCAATTAAAAGAGTGAATGTGCACAGAAAGAAGTGTTTTACATGCTAATAATCAAGTCTTTCGCATGCTCCCTGAACAGAGGAGCTGGGACACATTCTTGCTTTCCTTACATATCTTTGTCCTTTGCCTACTTAGATGGAGCACATACTGTCTGAGTTGTAATTACCATCTGCATGTTTATCTTCCTTACTGGACTTGAGTATAGGAACTGTCAGTACTTGGAATTCTTCTCTGCATGTGCTGGGCAATCTAAAACCGTGTGCAAAAGAATGTTAAGGTAACTGCATAATGATGTAACTTGGCACCCATTGGTTAGCCTGCTCAACCCCTTAAAGACATCAGTGTTTGTTTAACTTGAGAACAAAAGCGGTACATTCTTTGTGGCTGAGATCTTGTTTACCTCCCTGGCGTTCCATCTGTTAAGGCTTTGTACTCATTTTCCCCAGGGAAAGTAGGTAATGGATGCTTCATTGCCCACCATCCCTTCCTAGCACAGAATTAAATCTCTCAAATACCCATAAGACAAACATTCTGTGACTCCCAGGGTGATCTGTTTTGTTTGTCTCAAAAGGATCCAATGGGGAACCAAGAGTTCTGTTTCCAACGTCACCAGGTAAATTTCCTTAAATACATGTAAGAAGTACTGCCCTTACCTATCAATACCTGAATTTTGTTACCCCTAATAATTTAGTCCCGTGGAACCATGCATACAAATCAGTTTTAAGATCCTGAAATATAGTCTTTTTGTGTATTCCAAAACAATGTATTTATATGAGAAATAACATGTACATGATCATCGAATTGTAAACCTCATATTTTAATAATCTTTTAAAAGAATGGTCCAAAGTGTTTTATATTTATTTTCTATTCTAATTCTAGCATTTGCTTTTCAGCTAAAACACTTAGATAAAAATAAACTTTAAAAAAATTTTTACCTAGTATTACAGCTGATACAGCAAAGGCAAGATAAATGCTTGATTTTTTCCATTTGTTTAGGTCTCCAAAAAATGATTTTATTTTCCCAATACAAATGCATGCTTAGGCCCATTCAAATCTCTACAAAAAATTTCACAGTAGCTCTATTCACAATAGCTGAGAACTGGAAACAAACCAAATATTCACCAATAAGAGAATGGTTAAAATGAATTGTGGTACATTCGAGCAGTAGAATATTATAAACTAATCCAAATGAACGCATTACTCCAATCACCAATAATATGGATAAATCTAACAGATACAATGTTGAGCTTAAGAAGTCAGACACAAAGGAAAAGTAAATACGGTATGACTCCAAAACAGATAAAACTTATATCTGCTATGTCAAGTTAGATGAGTGGTTAGCCTTGAGATGGGTTCTGCAGGGAGATGCTAAATGTCATCAAACTGTACACTGAATATTTCAGTATTATAAAGTGTGTAAATTATATGGAAATTGAAAGAGTAGTGTGGTTCTCTAACAGCATCTAGTGGTAGCTAAAAAGGTACACATACCTGTCCCAGCCATGTGCTAAGTTGGGGAGCCTGTTCAAGCTGATACTGGATGTTTTATTCGCTGCCCAAGTCCTTTTTTTTTTTGGTTTGGCTTTTATAGGAAGTTTTATGATAAAGGAATGATATTAATAATAATTAAGTTGTAAGTTTACATTTTTTTATAAAACTGAAATCAGTTTTAAATAATCCCCAACCTGGTCATGAATAAGCGCCTCTCAAACACAGATTGGGGTCTTAAAATATTACTTCCCATATGTGATATTTAGATAGGTGGCTGTCCTGTGGTTTGGGACAGAAAATCTTCAAGGTTTATTTAGAATGTCATACCAAACAGCAAGGAGACAATTAAAAAGTCCTTGGGCACATTCAAAGTGGGTCTTAATCCACCTACTGGAGTCCTTAAGAGGAAAGCATTTTGGAGAAAGCTTCAGAGTGAATATCCAGGGAAAGATACCTTGAATCAAAAAAAAGCCAGTGGGTTTCAAATGAAAAGGCACATGGCTGATGTCTGCTTGTCTTTGTTCCTGGTTCCATTGTTTCCACCTTCTAATGACAGTGGTTTCCTCTCTAAGCATCTTTGGACCCTCATATAGCTCCGCTGGGAAACAATTCTGGGTTCTTGCTCGCTTATAATCTCATGGAAAGGCACATAGAAATGTCTGTCGGGCTTTGTATCTCCAAACATCCATGAGTAGCATCTGCTCTCTCTGTTGGCACTCCAAGCATCTCCAAATGCCTGTATCTTTGCCAACCCTGAGGCAACTTTGTCTCCTGGGGCTTCTGCATTTCCAAACATCCGTATCTGCATCTGTATCTGAGGTTTCTTCAAAACATTTTCCCTTTTAAAGGACAACAATAAATTAGTCAAGACTCACCTAGAATGAACAGAGTCACATCTCCATCGAATCAAAAGGTCATACCCAGAATTGGGTGTGTCACCTCTCAATAGAAGCAATCTAATCAAAAGTTTACACCTGCAATTAAGTGGGTCAATCTGTGCAGAAAAACATCTAAACAAAGATATCCACCTACAATGTTGAATCAGGATTAAAAGAAACATGGCTCTGCACAAGAATGGATCAAGATTAAAACATTGCTTTTCTGAGTTACATAATAGCTTCAAACTGGCACATTCTACCTTCTGGACTCCCAAAAGACATGTTCTTTCCATATACAAAATGCATTCATTACATTACAATATCACAAAAGCCTTAAACCATTTCAGTAACAATACAAATGCCATACAAAGCCATAATTAGTACAAAATCTCATCAAAGACAATTACTGGGATGGTCTGTCTTAAGGTGAAAATTCTCCTCTGGCAGTTGATGCATGAAGCTCATAAGAAGTTATTTGCTTCAAATATACAAAAAATGGATAGTCATAAGATACATGATCCCATTGCCATGAGGAGAAATCAAAAGGAACACAGGGGTCACAGACCCATGTAGTTCCAAAAACCTGCAGGGCAAAACTTCATTAGATTTCAAATTCTGAGAGTCATTCATCCTGTGGGCTGTAGAAAGTGGCAGTTCCACCGTTTCCAAGGGCCTATGCAGTAGCTCTGCTCTATCAAAACACTGGGGGGGGGGGGGCAGGCCACGGTGGCTCAGCAGGCAAGGATGCTTGCCTGCCATGCCAGAGGACCCGGGTTCGATTCCCGGTGCCTGCCCATGTTAAAAAAAACAAACAAACAGTAGGGGGAGGGTTGTAGCATTTGGGCATATTGAAGGGACCATCTTTCTCTCAGTTCTACACTCTCTAAACATCAGGGAAGCACTTGGGCTTTTTGACCTCTCTGGGGAACATTCTCAACCCTTCCAGAACAGTAGGGCAATTGCCAGGCTTCCCCCAAACCCTGGTGTATCTGCTCCACCATCTCCGAGTCATGGGGCACCGAAACTTCTCCTGAACATTGAGGCAGAAGGCCTGCCCTCTGTTTCTGGGGCAAACTCACCCTTACCCATGAACGGGGGATGGGGTTTGCTCACCTGGCTTGAGATTTCTTGGCTTCAGACCTGAGCTTCCATGAATCTGCCTTTGAAGTCATCTTTTTCTTCAATCTATCTTTTTCCTACCTGTCTTAGTCAAGACTGACAGTGGTTCTGTTCGTATAGATCTCACAAGAAATTTGTTGGTTATCTATTCAATACACAAGGATCATAGCCATCAGACAGTAGGAATTTCCACAAATCTTTTTTGGATAAAATCCATCTCCAATCCTCACTTGTCCTGTCAGGGCTGACTGCTTCCACGTTTGGTTAAATCTTCACATGGGGCCCTGTTCACTGTGTTCTCACTTTCTGGAAGCCCAGAATTTTCTAGAGCATCAATTTCTGTTTCCTTTGTACACAAGAATTCAGTTTTCAAGTTATCTCTTTCCTGTTGCATTTTACCATAAACTGCAAGGAGCGGCCAAGTTGCATTTTCCACATTTAGTTTGGAAATTTCTTCAGCTAACTATCCCAGTTCATGGCTTTAGAATTCTGCCTCCCATCCAAAATCAATAGCCAATTTTGCCAAATTCTCTGCCACTTTCAAACAAGGGATGTCTTTCTTCCAGTTTACCATAATATACATATCATTTCTAAGACCTTATCAGAAGTATCTTTAGAGTCCACATCTCTGCCTACAGCCTCTTCAAAGCAATCTAGGCCTACTCCATCAAGCTCCTCACAAATCTGCCAGAATCTTCCCCTTATCCATTTAAAAAGATGTTCCAACATGTCTGGTATTTGCAAACTGCAGCAGCCTACTTCTCTAGTGCCAAAATCTGTTCCAGTTTGTCAAATGATGCCATTATGCAGTATACCATAAATGGAAAAACTTTTAAAAAGGGAATGCATTAAGTTATAAGTTTACAGTTCTAAGGCCATAAAAGGGTCCAGACTAAGGCATCCAGAGAAAGATACCTTGACTCAAGAAAGGTCAATTTCTGTCACATGGGATGGTACAGGGTTGGCTGCTGCTTTCCTTATTCCTCGCTCCACTTGCTTACAGCTTCTAATGGCAGTGGTTTCCTCTCAAAGCATTTGTGAGTCTTCATTCAGCATCTCCAGGACAAAAATCTGGGTTCTGGCTTGCTTAGCATCTCATGGGAAAGCACATGGTGATGTCTGCTGAGCTCTGCATCTCCAAATGTCTGTCTTTAAGTATTTACTCTTTCTGTCAGCACTCCAAGCAACTCCAAATGTATGTGTCTCTGCTGGGTCCTGGAACATCTGCATTTCCAAACGTCTGTGTATGCATGTGTATTTTTCCAAAATGTTTCCCCTTTTAAAGGACTCAAGAAAACTAACCAAGACCCAGCTGGAATGAGCAGAGTCATGTCACCAAAAATTGAGTGTGTCGTATCTCTATGGAAGCAATCTAATCAAAAGTTCACACCTATAATTGAGTGGGTCAATCTCCGTGGAAACAATCTAATCAAAGGTGTTCACCCTACAATATTAACTCAGTATTAAAAGTTCAAAAAACTTACTCCCCCTACAAAATTGGATCAGGATTAAATCATGGCTTTTCTGGGGTACATAATAGTTTCAAGCTGGCATATTGGCCAATATTAAGTGTCAGGTGCTGCTCCAGTGCTGAAGTTATGCTGACGAGCATGATATTCGCTGCTTCTGCCTTATTTCTGCTCACACATGAGAAAAACAGAAATGAAATAACTTCAGGTGTGGTCAGTGCTATGGAGGATGTGAGAAAGTGGATTATAGAGTAATATTTCAAAAATATTGAACAGGGATAGACAGCTTGATAATGAAAAGGCACTTTGAGTAAGTATAATTAATACTGAACCCAGAATCCTGAGGAATAGATGTTGCAATGTCTATGGGAATATAATTCTGTAAAAATTATATTTTTATATTTATACAGCCAAGACAAGCCATGTCTTCCTCAGCCTCTGGGAAATATAGTTCAGCTGTATTCTAAGGTGGGTCAAACTCCTGGTTATTCCTCTATGTTATTAGCCCTCTGTTTCATACTTTGCCAATTTTGCCCTATTTCACACTTTGCCCTTTTATACCATATCTAGAGATAATTTTTCAATCCATGTTTCCAATTTTCTAAATTGCTTTTCTATATTTGCCCTAAAGATCCCCTTTAATAGTTGCATTATTTCTATATTTTTTCATAGATACACTGTCCTACTGCATTTCCTGGCATATATTAGTTGCAGTTTTTTTCTCAAATCTTTTTTCACCATTAATTGTTTTAAATCTGATTTATAAAATTGTGGCTATTTTTCTCTACCTGTGAAACATGTACAGAAAATGTTTATGAAATGATAAGGAATAATTTCAAATACCCACGTAACCCACCACCATGCTTAAGATATGCCCCATAATCAATCTCTAAAATCACATTTTCCTTCTTGCATTATGAATATAGTATTTACCATTCCAAATAAATATTTCTGTACACTTGCTACTCTTGAGAAAATATTTTCGATTATGATATATCTCCCCAAACCAAATGTTTGGCACACAATCTGAAACATATGAAATCCATGAGGCTGGAAGCAGATTGTTCCTGTAGTGTCGGCCTGGGTGGGAATGGGGAATCTTTATTTTTATCCCAAAGCATATATGCAATAGCTTTGAAGGCTAGACTGCAAAAAAGTCAGTTCAGAAACATTTTTTTTCTCATCTGCAGAAAGCAAGCTAAACATACTGCTCAATTCCTTTTATTTAAATTGTTCTATTTTGTCCATGAAAAGAATAGTCAAGGCAGATACTTGTTAACACCAAACAAATCCTATGCTGTGTGATAAAATTAAACACAAAATTGTCAATATTGCCTATAATATGTAAATATATATATTATTGGATGAGTCACAGTGGCTCAGCAGGTAGGGTTCTCGCCTGCCATGCCAGAGACCCGGGTTTGATTCCTGGTGTCTGCCCATACGAAAAAAGAGTCATGTATTGTTGTTGTTTTCCTTCAGAGCTTTATTCACCAAGATTATGATAACAATTTCTGCCACTGTTTTTAGAATAATGATGTCCCATGTGTGCTAGTCAATTTCTGGTATCAGTCTACTGCACACATTTGTATATACAAACACTGTAGTCTCATTTTAGTTATTTTCACACTTTACATGCATAGTATCATATCTGCTCATTACTATTTCTTATTCAGCATTATGTTGCTGTTATTTCTCTATGTTGATAGATAGAAATCCAGTTTCATCATTTTAACTAATATCTAATCCAATAATCTTTTATTGGAATATACATTTTTCCTATAATTTATTTGTGAATTCTGTTTGATGGAGATTTGGGTTGTTTGCATGCCCCAAGCATTCTTAGGCATACCATTTTGACATGTGTGAGATTGTCTCTAAGCATGTGATTTAGGGAATTGGCATATATCAAACAGTTAATTGCTGGGTCATAGGATATGTATTTTTAAATTGCTTTCCAAAGTGGTTGTGACAATTTTTACTGCTAGAAGCAGCATATCAGAATCCCTTTCACATAATCATGTATCCAAGTAGAGACTTGGAATGTAAAGGAAATTAATTTTTAGCCACCTAATTGCCCAGTTTAAATGGAAATATAGGCAAAAAGACAGAAGGGTAGACACACATAGTGACACATGCTTTATTATACAAGCAATTCCAACATTGCTGTTTTTAGACTAAAATTGGGAAAATAATATCTGTAAGCAAAAAGCAAAATATTGCTGTAAATATGTTGTCATAAAGTTTTTATTTTCTCAACCTGGTAAATGTGTCCAAATGCTATAGATATTAAAATTCTCCCCCTTATCGCTTGGGCATTTAGTTCTAAAGCTATGGGGTAATCTTTTCCATTATCTTATAACTTGAAGTAAGACATTTATGAATCTTGACCGTGTTTCCCAAAAGTGTTCTCTTTGTAATATTGGTCTGCATTAGTATCTTCACATGTGTGCAACTTGATAACCTTTATAATATGTTACAGTTTCTCTTTTGAGATTTTATAGAAAATTTTATATAAACCTTGCAAAAATGGGAGGAACACAAATTTTGTTTACATAAATTACAATCATCTACACTTGATTACCAAAGACTTACCAAAGTATGATCTGGTAGACTCGTAATAAACCTATAAAAATAGCAACATGTGAATATTTACATCAGTGAATGCAATGCTCTTTTAAACACACATATTATGGTTACACAGACAAAAGAGGAAAGTCAATGAAAATGCCTGGTATGTAACATTTTTATATGAAATAAAAAATTATATATAATTTCATAAATAATTTCACAGGATTTAACATATGTATATATGCATATGTTTCTATATATAAATATACACATAATGATAATTATATACATTCCAAGAAATATAGGGATTAGGTTTAATAGTAAATTTTTAGTCTTTGCAAAATAAAAATCTTTATTTATTTTAATATTCCAAAACTGAATAATGAAAGATATAAGTTGGAAAATATTTTATCTGCTGTTTTCCCCTTTTACTATAAGTTTGACCTAACATCTTTTAAATTACTTGATCAATGTCCTACATTACTATTGATAAAAGTTAGAACTGTTACTTCTAGAAAAAGGTGTCATTGATAGGAGCAATTCATTGTCTTTAATATGCTCTTATAAATTAAAAAAAATGAATTCATCCTATTTCTTTGTGAACTGTTTAACACGAATACCATTATTTGTTTGTTTATTTTTAGTGTGCATCTGAGTTTTATTCCTGGTTAACATCCAGATATATTGACACTCGTTTGGCAATTTAACATTTCCATTTCCTCATTCCTAGCAAAGTACTGGCAAGAGTCACATTCCTGATTGTGGGAACCATCTGTAGAAGAGTAGAAGGTGACTAACCTATTGAAATAGTGGGGTATTTGTGGAGGCCGCTGTGGTGAATTAGTGAGGTGTGTGATAGCTCAGCAACAGACAGACAGTATAAGACAATCCTCTCCCATTGCGACCAAAGGTGGCGTCTTCCAAAGATTTTCAATTCATTGGTATTTTTTATTTATTAAGAGTAAAAAAGAATCCATAGGAGATTTTCTTACATAATGATGAAAATTTGTTTTAAATTATTGTGGATCATTAGCAAGCAACTGTTTCAGAGGGTTCCAAGAAAAGAGAAGTATTAAATCGTCATTTACTTCCTCATGTTCTCCCTGGTTTGTGACAAAAAACAGAGTCCTGTGCTGCAAGAGGAAATCTTGTTGAAAAACCAAGTGGAGGACGGAATCATAAATAACGAAATGAGAAGTCTTAGAGAGGCATCTAGAATTTTGAAAGGATCCTTGATGATTTGTCTTTGTTTCTTTGATTTCGTTTGTTTTTTTGTTTTTAAGAAAGGTGTCTGGTTTGTGGAGGTAAAGGCCATAGGAAAATGAGAAACAATTCTGAAGGCAAGTTTGCAACTACCCAGGGACTAAGAAGTTATATACATATATAAATATAATATATATATTCAAGTGTCTGGCTAAGGTGAAAAACTGTTGCAATGACTTCTATAATGATAAACTATCTATATGACTGTCAGACCTAAATTTTCCTTTAAAATCACATGCTATTGAAATTTAGCAATGCTATTTCTGTGGTTTTAAAGACAACATGTTTAAAAAAATAGACCAAATATTAAGGCGTATATTGTTTGACATATTCAATTTAATGAGAATATCTTAGTGAAAGATTAAATTAACAGGCATGTCTTTAAAAATAAGCTTCACATATATAGTATTATCACATTTTGAGAATCCATTTATATAATGAAAAGTTTTTCACAAATTTCATAAGAATCTATAAATGTATATATATTCATTTTAATATGCATATATTATTACATTATGTATTACCTATGCATTTATATTTGTTTTATCTATATCAGTATAAGCACATTTATATAGATATTGAATAATTTTTAAAACATAAAATGAAAAAATATTTGAACTCATCAAATTCACATAATATTTCTACATTCACATAATATATCAGATTAATGTAATATTTCAATATTTTCCCAGTATCTTTGGAATGGACTATATTTAGTGAGAAATCCTAAGTGAATATTTTATATGTAGTAGGTATTGTGTGCGCAGGATTTTTTAAGAGCTTATATACATTGTCTCATTTAATCCTTGAAGATATTCTGCAAGGCAGATATTTTTGCCACAATTGCAGAAGGAAAAAAACAATGCTTTGTTAACTGAAATTCCTTTCTCAAGATCATTCATTTAAATGTCATTTTTAAAAATAGCTGTTGTACCAGTCTAAGAGTTGTATCTATGACAGCAAACCTTGAGGAATTGCAGATCTTCCAAAGACAAAGTGAAAGGTGGTGGGGAGTTTGATTTTTTGACTAAAATCAAACTGATTTTGACTAAAATCTCTGATAAAGTCATGTTAATTTAACACAAAAAGGATACTTGGTTAGTGTTCTAGGCTGCAGAAATAGTCCTGAGTAAGGAAAGGGCTTGGCATTTTTAGAAATAGAAGGAAATTCCAGTAAGGCTTGAACAAGTGGACAAGGAAATGATGCTACAGTTAGAAACCAGAGCATACAGAGCCCATGGGAAGAGTCCTCATGCATTATTCCAGGTTTATAGGAAAGCCAGTGATGCTGTTTGTACATGAACATGATATGGATAGATTTGTGGTTTCAATCTGGGTGCTTTTGGAGAATGAATTGTAATATACCACCAGAGAGAATATATGCAGTGAAATAAGAGTTATTTGTCTTAGTTTCCCATGCTGCTAAGACAAATAAACACAGTGGGTTCTCTTAAAACAGGAATTTATTGGCTCACAGATACAGAGGCCAGAAGGCTTGCTTCCTCCTGAGTCAGGAGTACTCTGGTTGGTGACTCTTGGTTCCTTGGCTTCCCCAGCACATTGTGATGCCCTCTCTTTTGCCCTCTGGGTTCTTCTGGCTTTGAGCTCTTCCCCATGATTTTTATTTTTATAAGCCTTCCAGGTATAGGACTAAGAGCCATTTTGATTCAGAAGGCCACACCTTAACTAAAAATACCATCTTCCAAAGGTCTTATTTGCAATGGGTTCACATTTATTGGAATGGAATTAAGACTAAGAACTTTTTCTCTGGGTACGTGATTCAAACTGTCATGTCACCCAAGTAGGAGAAAATGCTGGCTTGAAATCATACGGTAAATGCTGATGGAGAAAAGTAGGTTATATTAAGATTTATTTCGGAGACCCATTAGGCAGGATTTGGTGATGAATTCTATGTAATGAGTGAATGACTGTTGTTGTTATCATTGTTTCAAACTTTTGAAGCTTATAGTAAAAGCAGCCAGGCAGGTGGATGTGCTGAAATGCCACGAAGAGAAGACAGCTCAAGAGTGTTCAATTTAACGACTTCAATGTTCATATTCTGTCAGATATTTAAATCTTAAGTCTGATGTTAAGAGGGGATATGAAGAAGGAAAGTTCAGAGAGAAAAACAGGATCCTCAGCAAACAGAATCATGGAGATGGGCTTGAGATTCCAAGGCCAGGCTAATAAACATTTCCAGCTTCCTGATTTGATGTGAGGTTTGTACAAATCCTATATGCATGTGCTTAACCACGGAGCTATCGAGCAGTCAAGCATAAACACAAATTTATGAAATCTGAAAAATCCCCGTAATCATTGCCTCCATTCTAATGAGCTATCATGTTATAAGCACCCTGTGAGATGTTTATTATATACCTGTCACATCTAATCATTCCAACAACCCTGCAGGTGGTTATTATTTTCATGTCACACAAGAGAAAACTGAGGTTTGGAGAATTTGCAACTTAATCCAGACCTATTTATAAAACCGTACTCTACACACTTTCGTCTAATTCTCTTATGACCCCAGCCAGGTTAGAAAGAAGAGAGGCCAGAGGAGAAAATGACTATTTAACTCTTAGTAAAGAATTCATTCCTTTTTCATTATTAAGTTAATGACAAAATAATTTGTCATTATTTGAGGAATAAAATGTAAAAATATATAGAATTATGTGTGCAATGTTTAACAACACCTGAATAATTATTAATTGTGTGATTCTCCTGATGGAATTGGATGTCAGGATCTCATGTCATCAAATATTAACATGTGTCGCGGGCATGCATGACTGGTTCACTAATGCAGCTGTCTGTCCTGAAACTTAAATGAACGCTTTGCCTTCAG
This sequence comes from Tamandua tetradactyla, assembly GCF_023851605.1. Classification (NCBI taxonomy): domain Eukaryota; kingdom Metazoa; phylum Chordata; class Mammalia; order Pilosa; family Myrmecophagidae; genus Tamandua; species Tamandua tetradactyla. Next base: position 93,390,660 of record NC_135332.1, read on the forward strand.
CATCATTTCCACCATCTTTAGGGTCGATTATAAGGGGTCTTCTAAGTGCACAGAAGGGTATAAAAGAGCCTCTCATGTCTGGCCACGGAGACGCTCCTGCTAACTGATTATCACATCACCAGTCAGGAGCCGAGCTACAGAATAGCAGGGTCAGAACAGCTGTTTTCCTCTGAAGCATAATTACTTTGTTCTCAGAACCAGTGTAATCACTGAGCAGGGACATTCCTTAGACGTCGAATTTGGTAAAATCTGTTACATTTGAAGTCACCTAAGAATAGCATGGTATGGCTTCAGATATAAGGATTTTCACCTAAAATAAATGAAAATATTTGCTAACAAACAGCACATGCTTACTAAAGTGAATAATGATAAGAGCAAAAAACCAAGGACATGGATAAAACAAAGAAAACCAGTTTTAAAAAAAGTAGTACTAATTTTGTGAAAACTTAATCTTTTATTGCTCCATAGAGTCTTCCAGCCTTTTCTCTAAAATATAATTTGCCGAATAGATGAATCATTTCCCTCCAAGAGTTAATGCTTAGTTTTCAGCATAGGTGATGTTGCTTCCACAGGACTGGAGTGCGAAGGATATTAAGGAATGACGAGAAAGAAAGAGACAGACAGGATCAGGGGGTCTGAAGATCAGCCATAACAGACAACAGACAACTTTATTCTTAACCAGATCCCACCTATATACTAGCAGGGTGACAAAAGGCATGCATGCATTTCTTGAGGAATCTGAGTGCTTAATTTTCAGTGCTCTCTTCCTTCATACTTAACATAACCATTTGGGGTAAACATTCTCTTCCTTCAAAAGACTGCTCTACATAACAATCTCCACAGTTTACCGCCACCACCACCCTGACACCAGCTGCTCCCAACAAATTCTGCAGGTCTTGTTTTAACCCTTGGATCCTACACATAGGTACCTAACTGTGATAAACTGGTCACAGTGGTTAATGCCATGTATATGTCTGTGTACATTTTAAGGCAGAGAACAGTGATTAAGGTTTAAGCTCTAGAGCTAGAAAGTTGGTTCCATTTCTGGCTGCCACCTCACAGTGGTGGGGCCATGGACACAATTACATAGCTTTCTGCACCATAGCTTTGTAATCTCTAAAATGGGAATAATAAAAGCACCTACACCACAGGCCTACTAGGGAGATTAAATGAATTACTATTTCTCAAGGTGTGTGCATAATGGTGCCTCATACACCTTCAACACTATTAAAGTTTTTGTTGTGCAAAATGTTTTCTCAATAAATGTATTTAATTTTTTTCCTAAAACTTTTAGTTTTCTGCTTAGCTTATTTCATAGTCATCATTTTATAGTCCCAATTTCTAGTTGAATGGTATCATCATATAATACTTGAGCTTATTCTTTCATTTCAAAGCCAGCAGTTACCATAGTTTATGATAAATAGATGTTACTATTTATTAATGTTACTAATGTGATGTTTCTTAACACTAGGGAAGAGGTTGGCAAGAAAATTTTTGTTACAATTGAAGCAGAGAGACATCTCTTACTTAAGTTCCTGTCACAAGAATGACACTCTTGGGCATATTTGGACCCTAAATTTCCATAAGACCAACAGTGTTTACCAATTGTTCTTAAATTTCCCTTGTTGGGTTAAGACCAAACAACTACGGAATCAAATCCCACAGGGACAAAAAAATCCGTTTTAAAAGGCAGGAATTTGAGACACCTGAAATCAAATTAAAAGAGGAATTAAGAAAGCAAAGGTAATTCTCATGGCAAATGTCTACCAATTAATAGAGCCCTAACCATGCCTGTTACAATGTCAAGTGAATGCTTAAAACCAAGTTTAGATAGTTTAGCTAATTTGGATCTTTTGTCATAAAAAATAATGTATTTAATATTTATTATTACTCAATGTCACAGTTTGTCTCTATAGAAGCTTCACCAATGTTTTGGAAACTATATCCTACCACATTGCAATGATCCTGGTCCTCCCTTTTGTGCCTTCAACTTCTCCCCGAAGGCCATTTCTCATCATGCTACAAATACTCTGTTGTAGGCAGAATTCTAAGACTGAGTTCAGTGACATTTGTGTAATCTCCTCCTCTCTGAATGTGGCTGAAATGTGGGAAAATAAAAAGCATTACTCCCATGATTATGAAACACTGTATGTGAAAAGGGAAATTATCCAAATGGGCCTGATTGAATCCCATGAGCTGAAAAGCAGGGAGGTTTCTCTTGTTGGCGGAAGAAGACGTCAGAAAAACAGGAAGTGTCCATGAGATCCCAAGGGAGGCAGATTTTTGCTGCTGGCCTTGCAGGACTCAGTTGCTGGCTTTGGGAGTTTGGCAGTTGCCCTGTTGTGAGTGGAATGTGGGTGGGTGGCCTCTCTGTGCAAATAAATGGGACACTCGGTCGTACAGCTGTGAACAACCTACTGTCAACAGCCAAGAAGACCCTAGAGGCAGATTCTTCCCTAGTCAAGACTGTAGAGGAAAGCAGAGCTGGCCAACTCCTTCATGATAAACAGAGGCATTGAGCAGTGAGCCCAACTATGCTGTGCTGGACTCCTGAGCCACACAACTGAGCTAACAAGTGGGTGCTGTTTAAAGCCACTAAATATGCTACGATGAGTTAAGCAGCAATTGAAAACTGCACAAACAATAACAGAAAACACTCTACTTTCAATTCTCCTCTCCAACAGGCTTCTTCCTTACCATCGGTCTTTCCTTCACCTTCTGCTCTTGAAATAAAAAGATACACTCGTCTTTTAGATCTCTGCTAACAATAAGAAATTAATGGCTCATGACTCAAGCAAATGGATGTTTTCATTTGTCATCTTGTGTCATTTCTGCAGTATTTGAAGTTCATCCTAATGTATTAGCTAGGGTTCTCTAGAAAAACAGAATCAGCAGGAGATATCTGTAAATATAAAATTTATAAAAGTGTCTCATGCAACCACGGGGATGTAAGAGACAAAGGTCTGTAGGGCAGGCCATGAGCTGGCAGCTCCAAGGAAGGTCCTCAATGAACTCTCAGGAGAGGCTGGTTGGCTGAAGCAGGAAATGTGATTATCTCTTCTGACTCCTCCTTAAAACACTTCCAGTGATTAGGTTAAGTGTCACTCATTGCAGAAGACACTCCCCTTAGCTGTGGATGCAGCCAACATGGTCATAATTTAAGTCCATGAAATGTCCTCACAGCAACAGATGGGCCAGTGCTTGCCTGACCAGAAAACCGGGCACCACCACCTGGCCAAGTTGACACATGAAACTGACCATCACACCTGGCGAAGCTACTAGCACAGAAGAAAACTGGTAAAAAAATTAAAAAAACCTGGTTATTATTTTACCTGTGCAAAATATTCAACCTCTTTTGATAAAAGGAAAAAAAAAGATTTTCATACAAGATTATTGTTGATTCAATGAGATATTAAATTGAAAAATAATATTTATATAATCTTAAAATATCACTTTCTCAACAATGTCCTTTCTGGTGTCTAAGCCTTCCATGCAGTGCTCTGTCAATGTACTGCCCCTTTTCCCTGCACTTACTCTAATTAGTGAGGATACATTTTTTTGTGAGAATGTGTGAATGCCTATTTCTTCCATGGGATTACAGTGTACGTGAAGGAAGCTATCTATTTAGTTCAGGGTAATATCCCCATGCATGATCAGGTACCTAAAAGATATTAAGTGGTAGATATACTTTTTTCAAGTGGTAGAAATTAAACCTATATCTATAGCTATAGCATAGCAAGTGTTTAAAAATGTTACTTTCCTTCAGTAAGACAATGTCTCCTCTATCATTTTCAAGATCCAGTGTTTTCTTCAATTTCTTCAAATTTTATTTGCTTGCTCTTTTTCTTAGTGAATTACAACTGGTGCCATTAAAAATTATTGCACATTTCATGAGTTGAAGCAACACCTTTATTGCCTCACAGTTCTGTGGGTCAGAAGTCTGAGCTCCCTGTGGCTCACCTGACCCCTCTGATTAGATTTTCACAGTGTAAACCCCAGGTGACCATGGGGCTGAGTGCCTTTCTGGATTCTTTGGGGAAGGACTCCAAGTTCATTCACGTCATTGGCAGAAACGTGTTTATTGTGTTTGTAAGGGTGAGACCCCCATTTCCATGCTGGCTGAGAGGGAGGGTGGCAGGGCTTGCTGTAAACGTCCCTCCACCACCACGCTATTTGACTCTACCTTGGAGCCAACAATGGCATGTCACATCCTCCTCTTGTTTGTGCTCTCTCTGACTTCCTTTCTATCACATCTTTTCTGACTATGACTTGAGAAAGCTCCTGTTTCCAAGACCTCTAGTGACTAGATTAGGTCTATCCAGATAATCAGTACAATCTATTGTAAGCTTTGTAACATCAATTACATCTGCAAAGTCACCTTTGCCATAACATATCATATTTATGAGTTTCAGGGATTAGAGTCAAGGTATCTTTGGAGGGCCAATCGGTTTACCACATTCTATACCCTAACTGCATAGCAAGGCATTGACCTTACAGACTCTAATGCCAGCTTCCGCACAGCCCACCACCAAACAAGTAGGCCTATTTCTCTTTTCTTTTCTACTTTGTTCTTGTTGAATCTATCACTTCTGGAAACCGATTTCTGCATTAATCTTGGTAAGTACTGTTGCATAGTTAAGTAACAATCCTAATGTCTCTGGCTAAAAAATTAAAAAGCTGTCTGGATCCAAGCCTCCCTCTCTTCTGATACCACCATCTTCAAAGTAGCCTTCTAGCTTTCTGCAGAATGGGAAGAGAAAATAGAGCACTGCACAGGCATTTTATGGGTCTGTCCTGAAAGTGGGGGACACCAGTTTTGCCCAAATTCAGTTGGCTGAAACTCAGGCCATATTCTCACCAACTGCAGAGGCAGCTGGGAAGTATAAGCTTCCTGAGTGCTCCAGAGAAAAAACAAAAAGGACTTGTCGAACATGCAGTGTGCCTCTACCATGCAGAACTTTCCCAATTTGAACAGAGCCTGCATTTCCATATTATCTCCATTTGCCTCTGGGATGAATTCAGAGATTTCCCCTCAACAGAACTGATCTTTCCATTCCCAGTGTGTTGCATGCTATTCCACTTCCTGAAATGCTCTATGCCCATTCATTTTATGAGACTGTTTCTATGAGTGATGTCATTCATTTATTAATGCTACCAATATTGTGGCATCTGGGGAGTCTTTGTGACATTTTCTTAGATGGTCAGAGACAGAGTAAGTCATTTTCTTTCTTGGCTTTGCACAGTAATCTTTAAACATGCTGTACACCAAATTAATCAAACTTATAGGGTTGGGGTCTTTCTCCTCAGGCTGTAGTACTTTTTTCAGGACAGAAGTTATGTCTCTGTACCTCCAGGCGCAGCAAGTTTTCATGCAAATGTCAAATCCAAATTTAGTCTATTTGTTTGAACAAAGGAATGGTTATGGTCTATAAATGGGTATCCGTGCTGATTTGAAAGGATGTACATCCCCTAGAAAAGCCATGTTTTAATCAAAATCCCATTTCATAAAGGCGGAGTAACCCCTATTCAATACTGTGTGCAATTAGATCATCTCCCTGGAGATTTGATTTAATCAAGAGTGGCTGTTAAGCTGGATTATGTGACGACAGGTCTCCACCCATTTGGGTGGGCCTTGATTTGTTTCTGAAGTCCTATAAAAGAGGAAACTTTTTGGAGAAAGAGAGATTCAGAAAGAGCACAGCAGAATGACACAGCCATGAGAAGCAGAGTCCACCAGCCAGCGACCTTTGGAGATGAAGAAGGAAAATGCATCCTGGGGAGCTTCATGAAACAGGAAGCCAGGAGAAGAAGCTAGCAGATGATGCTGTGTTCACCATGCGCTCTTCCAGATGAGAGAGAAACTTTGTGTTCGCCGTGTGCCCTTCCACTTGAGAGAGAAAGCCTGAACTTCATCAGCCTTCTTGAAACAAGGTATCTTTCCTTGGATGCCTTAGATTGGACATTTCTATAGACTTGTTTTAATTGGGACATTTTCTTGGCGTTAGAACTGTGAAGTAGCAACTTATTAAGTTCCCCTCTTTAAAAGCCATTCTGTTTCTGGTATATTGCATTCCAGCAGCTAGCAAACTAGAACAGTGTCCTAGTAACCAGCATATATATGTACTTAATCCATGTTACTGGTAATAACAGCCTATGCTTATGTGGACCTCTCCATGTGCTGGGGTAAATTCTATAAATGAGGAAACTGAGGCACTGGGAGTTTCAGTGAAGTATGAACCACTGCATTCTGGTTCATGAGCTTGTGCTCTTCCCTACTGTGTATCTCTTAATATTAATAGCATTAAAGAAATTAATTGGGGCTTTTATTGAATTTATTATGTGCCACATAATATATTTTTGGTTTGGAAATATTAACATTTTTTTAAATCTTTACAATGGCATTATGAAATAAATTTTTCTAGCCCCTTTTTTATTTCTCTATTCCATAAGATGAAACTTTGAGGATTCATAAATTACTTTATGCAACCAGCACATGGCAGGGACAGGATTCCAGAGCAAGTGTTTTGGACCCAGATGCTTTCACTTTTGCAAACTACATTTCCAGTAGAATGATATCAAGCTACATATTAAAAATGATGATTACTTGGTTGGCATTAGTCAGCATACAAGGAACGACTAACAAGATATTTATTAAAACTGTTATAAGAAAAAAAGAAAGCAGTGTTATTCTTAAAACAAAGCATCTGATGGATTAATAAAATATTTTAGCATCCCATCTCTTTTAATAGGGTGGTATGATGGTTTTGCCATCAGAGGCTGAGAAGACAACATAAGCCTTGCTGATGCTAAATGTATTTAAGCATGACAGCCTTAAAATGATTTTCTATGTTTGTCATAAACTTTTAGCCTTTGATGTACAGTCGTCACACTGCTATGTCTACTCTGTCTCCTTTAGCTGGGGACAGATTTCTTTGAGTTTTACCATCGGGTGGGTCGGTATTCTCACTGCTCCGATCATTACAAAGAGATTAAAATAACACACTATAAAGGTTGAGGACTTTGTTTTTGTTTCTATGGTAGATTTATAATTTCAAAATCTTCCTGGTACATAATAGTTGCACAATTTGTTGAATGACTGATTATAGGGGATGTGGATTTCAAATTAAGGCAGGAATTATTTGACTTATTCACAAAAAAGATTGAAATTGTATTTTTGAACTGAGATTTAATTCACCTAGTCCAAACTTTCAAATGGATGAAAGCAAAAGAGGTTGAGGTTATTTTGAGTTTTTGTTCTGCACCTGGTTTTTTTCATTTTTCCTTTTATTTCTCTGGCTAAATAACAACTTGACAAACTCTATGCAATGCAGCATTAGAGAGGTTTAGCTCTAATCTACCTGGGAGAGATTGTCCTTTTTCTTCAACAGAGAGACATTTAACTGAGTATTTCCTTTGCTACATTGAGAAGTGATCAATAGTATAACAATAGGCAAACAAGGTTTTGGAGTTCAAATGAAGGATATATAAGAGCTGGAAGAACAGTCTTTTGCATATTTTTTTCTGGTGATCATATTTTTTTCTTATGATCATAAGTGGGAGTTTTCTTTTCTATCTGTGTAACCAGACTTCAAATTTAATGAATATTTACTATATTTATTTCTATGAGTAATATTGGGCCAATATGGATATATCACTTATTCAACAAACGCTTGTATTAATTTATTTAACAGATATTTATATTAATTTATTCAACAAATATTTATTATTTTTTACCGTTTGCTGCTCCTTTGAATACCAAACACTAAGGAAATCAGATGAGGATTGCCTTGAAAAACAAGATACTCAACTGAGAATAAATTGTGTTGATTGGAGGAAAGAACTAAATTACCTAGTGGGAAAGAAATCATGATGATAAAGCAACTTAATCATTTAAAGCACTTTCTTGAGGGAATGGAATGCAGTGCATTACAGGGCAAGAAACGTCAACCATGTTGGGGCAAGTATTCTCTGTGCTGGCTTGAAAGTGGCAAGAGTCATCTCTGCCTAAATAGAGGTGATTGACAGTGGAGGGTTGACTAGTAGAAGTGATTGATATTGAGTGGCAATTGACTTCTCATAGGTACATGGCAAAGGTAATTGTCCTTGGAGAAAAATAATAGGTTAGATACAAATGATACTATTGATCATTTATTCTCAGCTATGCTAGAGGTAGCCTAATAACTGCGCATTTCCCCAAATCAACTTTTGTGTGACTGTCTATTTCCATCTTTTCAGACTAAGTATATTATTCCAAATGTGTTATTTCACTTCACTTCACCCCAGCCACTCTTATTGTCTATATGATCAGGCTCTGAAAATGGCATAATTATCATTTATTCAGTAGCAATTTTGTCATTTCTTGCAGAACTATTATATATATAGATATAAATATAGATAGTATATAGCAAGTATATAACTTGTTTTAGCACCAAAGAATAAACAAGCAGCTATAAAAGGAATTTTTTTCTTCTACTGATTTTCATTCTGCCTGAAGCAGTACGAAAGCTCCCCAAATAATACCATATGCCCTTTTAATATCACAGATTGGCACTTACTGGAAGGAATAAGAAACATCTCAAGTCAACCGTGAAAGCATGTGATATTTAGCTTGTTGAATACATACACTCACAGACACAAATTCAGCATAAGACATTGATATGCTTTATATGAGAAATAATTGACTTATTTAATTCTTTGTTATGAATTAAAGATAAGGAAATTTCATAGTTGACCAGAAACCATTTATGCTTTTTAATTGCATGAGATGGCAAAAATAGTTTTTTACATCAAGTTAATAGACTAAACTGTTTTGCTAACTAGGCAAGTCGGAAATACATTCAGAAAGGGATGTTTTGGCTCTAAATATTTAAAACACATCTATTATTTTAACCTGCCCCAAAACTCAATTATGTCATACTCTAGATTGTCTTAAATTTGTTGCCTACATTCCAGCAAAATTGAAATCACATAGGTTGGAATGAAAACCTAAGAAGCACCAGGATGTCTGTAGACAGAAACAGTTGTCAAAATGAATAAAAATAGCATAGAAAATAAAAAGATTATCCATAATAACGCTTATGCAAACATAAATCAAATTATCTTGTCTAGTTTTTGCCTCTATATATGTAAACCTGATAACCATTAGGACAATGATTCATATATTGATTGTTATTGATGCAAAAACAAATGTATGTTTGTCCATTCCCTCATTTCTAATATGTTTTTGGAAGATTAGAAATGAGGATAGATTTACCGATTGGTCCAGGGTCTTGTAGAAATTAGGAATTCCCAAACAAATTAAAAATAAAATGTATATTATGCATTTTTTTCCTCTCTGTCCTTACCTATTTCTATCTTAAAATGAAAGTGGCCAAATGGCAGGGTCTGCAGAAGCAAGAAAAAGACCATGTTTGAGTCCTAATAATGGCTGACAGTGGAGACACTGACTCCCCTGTTATCCATTCCATTGTCTTGAGGGATGGCTGAGAAAGTAGTTGATACAAGTCTAGGATTATACAGTGGTTGATTAACCCTCCACAGTGCTTCTCCTTACTGATGTGGACAGATGAGCCTTAAAATCACCTCTGTGGAGAATCATGGCATGTGATTATTTGGATCAGAGCCAATTTTATGTAAAAAAGAAAGTTTGCAAAGTAGTCACACAGTTTCTCTCTCGTATAAACTTAGAGTCCTAAAAATACCCGGGGTGCAAAATTCTTCAGGGTAGGCCAATTGTTTTTTAAGTAAAGCATGGATAAATTTATTTCTTAATTTACTACCCTTTCCCTACAAGAATATAAATTCCTTAAGGGCAGAGATTTATTCTTATTCACCTTTGATCCCATTAATGACCAGCTCAGAGTTCCGCACCTAGTAAATACTTAATAAATGTATATTGAGTAAAGGACCACATTCAGTCGTAAGGCTTTTTTGATGAGCATGTTCTTTTGGCTTCTCTTATCTCTACTCTTGCCAGCAATAAATGACTGAACAACAACAAAATATTCTTATTCTTGAAAAAGACTGGAAAAGCTAAGCCATCCTTACTTATTGTTTCTGGATTTTGACATTGTTTACAAAAATAGTCATATCACCTCTCTTCACCTGGAGACCATCTGAGAATGTTCAGGAGATCCTGGCAAAAGCAAGTTCAGAGAACTTATAGCTCATGGTTGGGCTTCTCCAGTCCCATGACTTTTCAATGCTCCTTTAACACAGCCAACTGGTCCACCTCAGGGCCTCTGCAATTGGGCTTTTGCATGAGATGCTGTGTTAGTTAGATTCTGTTGTCAACTTGGCCAGGTGAGCATGCCTAGTCTTGTTGCTGTGGACATAAGCCAATGGTACGTGAACCTCATCTGTTGCCAATTACATCTGCAGTCGGCTAGGAGGCGTGTCTGCTGCAATGAGTGACGTTTGACTTAATTGGCTGGTGCTTAAATGAGAGAACGCAACGTAGCACAGCCTAAGCAGCTCGGCATTCCTCATCTCAGCACTAGCAGCTCAGCCCAGGCCTTTGGAGATGCAGAAAGAAGTCACCCCGGGAAAAGTTGTTGGAACCCAGGGGCCTGGAGAGAAGACCAGCAGAGACCATCTTGTGCCTTCCACGTAAGAAAGAACCTCAGTGGAAAGTTAGCTGCCTTTCCTCTGAAGAACTAACAAAATAAATCCCTTTTTATTAAAAGCCAATCCATCTCTGGTGTGTTGCATTCTGGCAGCTAGCAAAGTAGAACAGATGCTTACCCTAGATTTCACAAAAAATAAATCATTAGCTTCATCTACTCCTGAGTCCCACAGTCTTTGCTTTTTATTGAATATATTTAGAAACAACAGCATTAACAATTTGTTTTGTATTTCTCCTTGAGGGATCATTCAAAATATTTAAGAAGTGCTAAGGAGAATTAAGATTAATAGAACTTTTTTTTTTGTTTTATCTTAAGTTATGCAAAAGTCTTCAGTATGGTCTTTTATTTAGAAATATGAAAGAATTTAAGTTTCTTCCTTGTTGCATGCAAGATTGGTCTGTATTTTTACCTAGTCCATATGATTGAATTAAATATATTGCTTTTGCAGGGTGCAAGGGTAGTTCAGAGGTAGAATTCTTGCTTGCCATGTAGGAGACCTGCGTTCAATTGCCAGCCCATGCACTTCCCAAACCAACAAAGAAACCAACAAAAAACAACAAACACAAAAAAGTTTAACAAATGGTGCTGCAATAATGGGATACTCACATGGAAAAAGAAAGAAATGTGACCCCACTATATAGCATACAAAAAATAAACTACTGCTTTTAAGCATTTAAGTATTTACAGTTGAGTGGTTTGTATTTTTTATGTGTACATGTGTGCATATGTGTATGCATATGTGTGTGTTTCAGCCAAAAGCTTCTGAAGAGTCATTTGTACCAGGAATGTTAAAAGATAAAAATTGCTTTTTTTTATGTTAAAAATGTTTGAATACCAGCAATTTTGTATGTTCAACCAAATACTTATAAGAAATACTCTTACTTGTCCTGTAGACATAAATTTATATTCTCAACTTCACTTTAAAAAATCTTCTTGTTATAATCATTGCATTGATACTTCCTTATTGGATTGTGAACAAATTCCATGCATTCATTAACTGCCATATCTTGTGGTCTCTTGTAGACCTGGTTTCTATTAGATTGTGACTCCATGATAATTCAGAATAACATAATAAACACCATTAATGGATGACAGGACACAGTTTTTATTCAAATGTGTTTTATTTATACATATTGTCAGATAACTAGCTATCTACAGGCAAAAGCAAAGGACCTAGGCAAAAGCAAAAGCATTTTCATATTTTTCTGTATATCCTTCAAAAAGAAAATAAATCTTCCTTTTATCTGGTATTCTAATCTTAAGTCTGTACTTTCTGTCTAGACTAAGTTTAAGTATATGCTACTTCAATGTCCAATATTTTATTTTTCCATATTTGCAGTTGAACTTTTTTCTATTACATCTCCTCTCCTCAAGAATTGTTAATACCTTAATGTCTCAGAAAAAATATCTTCCAATGTATCACATCATATGAAACCATTACTTACAAGAATAGGCAGAGTAGAATTTATTATCATAGCTGAAGTATAAAGATGAAGTCAAAGAGGTTTAGCGAAATGCCTAAAGCCAGTGGAAATGTCAAAACTAGGAATAGACCCTTATCCTTAAAATCTAAACCTGGCTCCTGGATTTTGTGAATCTGGGAATTTAGGAGCCATAGAATTTTGGAACTAGAAAGGAACTTAAATGTCATCTGGTCTAAGCCATTATTTTTGTCAGTGAAGAAAGCTAGTTCCAGAGAAGTGGAGTGAATTGCCTGTGGTCCTTCAACAAATCCCAGTGTAAGTCATCTGGATTATTATTTCAAAGTCCTTTTTTTTTTTTAAAGGACAAACTTCCTGGGCTTCTATTCCCAGGAAACAAAATTGAAGTCCAAGCCAGAAAACAAGCAAAGAATCACCGAAAGCAAATCTATTTTTTTTTTTTACCACTGAATCACTTACTGCTGTGATGTTTAATCAGCCGTGATTTCTAACAGGTTTATTTCACTCAGCAGGGATTGCACTTAGCCAAATTTGAGCAAGCTTAAACTCCCAGTGAGTGAAGATTTTTCACTTTTACAGTAGAAGGTAGAAAAGATAAAGGATGATCATCAGCATTTATTAAATACTCTATGTGGCATTAATCAGATTTTTTATGAATTAACTAGTAAATAGAAGACCTTTATATTGGTCCCCTTAGTGAGTTCAATCATTGGTCTGAGTGGGGCTTCATGAAACTACACTTTAAAATGAAAATAGCAGAGTTAAATATTTCTAGAGGAACAATCAAAGTGTAATGAATATCATGATGGTTGCAAGCAATTAACATTGAATTGATTTAATTATAGAAAGGGAAAGTTTAAAGGGTCATCAAGTATAAGCCAAAAGAATAAAGCACATCAAATTATTTTTAGCATGATAATTCAGACTCCATTCGAGTTTTTTAAAATACTTTTTTATTGAGAAATCTTCACACCATTACAGTCCATCCAAATTATACAATCAGTGGCTCACAATATCATCACAGTTGTGTATTCATTCACCATGACCATTTTTAGAACTTTTGTGTCACTCCAGAAAAAAGAAATAAAAAGAAAAAAGGAAAAAGCTGTACATAAAAAGAAAAAAGAAAAAAAAAGTTGTACATCCATACCCCTTATTCCTCCTCTCATTGACCACTAGTATTTCAATCTACCCAATTTTTGACACTTTATTCTCCCCTATTATTTATTTTTCATCCTTATTTTTTTTTTACTCATCTGCCCATTCTCTGGATAAAAGGAGCATCAAACACAAAGTTTTAACAATCACACAGTTACATTGTAAAATTTATGTAGTTATGCAGTCATCTTCAAGAATCAGGGCTACTGGAAAACAGTTCAACAGTTTCATTCTTCCCTCAAGCCACTCCAATATGTCATAACTAAAAACGGATATCTATATAATGCATAAGAATAACCTCCAGGATAACCTTTTGACTCTGTTTGAAATCTCTCAGGCACGGAAATTTTGTCTCATTTCTTTCTTCTCCCTTTCAGTCAAGAAGGCTTTCTCAATCCCATGATGCCAGGTCTTGGCTCAGCCTGATTTAAACTCCTGAGGGTCATGTCCCATGTACGGGAGATGGCAGTGAGTCCCCCGCTGAGTTGATTTAGAGAGAGAGGTCACATCTGAGGAACAAAAGAGCTTCTTCTTAGCCATAGTATAAGTAGGCTTACTTTTTCCTTCGCAGAAATAAGTTTCATAGGGGCATACTCCAAAACTGAAGGTTCAGCCTATTGATTTGGTTGTTCCCACTGTTTGCGAGAATATCAGGAATTCCCAACATGGGGAAGTTTAATATTTTCCACTGGAATTTTTAAACTAAAAAAATCTAAAGTATCTAATAGCAAACTAGATAAGACTGAGGGAACAGTTTGTTACACTCTATTTTATCTGTAATTGTACAAACAAATTGCTGTATTCATTGGTGAAATTATATTCATGTTCATATGATCACCATAGCAACTTAGACATAATGAAGTCATCAGAATGAAGACAACAAAGCAATAATTATATTGATATTTGAAATAAAAATACTATTAGCTCAGTATATACAAGGTCCATATTTTTATCAGGTTATGCTCTCACTTTCAGAGAGTTGAAAGCCTGAATCTTCACATTATCACAATATAGATGAACATACATCCTTCCCAGGGAAGCAAATTCAGAAAAAGAATGTAAATCAAGACAAAGACGAGATGAGGACAGCTGGTGTCAGCAATATGAGGAGATGACAATTCAGCCTGTGGCTGTTATATCTTCTTTGTTAAAATATAATATGGTTGTATTGAGGATTATTGCTTTATTATTAGTTTATTTGTATTAAATGCATGATTTTGATGAATTCTCCAAGTACCCCCAAAAGTCCCATCCACTATTGCAGCACACTCAGGCTCAAGGTCCAAGACCTCATCTTATAGATCAGTGAGGTTTGAAGATGGCTTCTCATCCTTGGGTCTGTTAAGTGCATTCCTTTCATATAAAGGACATGAGCCTAAGTGGTCATTTATATTTTCCTCCTCCACACCCAGCGCACAATCGTTGGGGAGGCAGAGAATAACCACCATAGACATTTCTGCAGAAGAAGCAGAAATGCTTAGGACACACAGTCCTCATTGGCCCATAGCAATTCTGAAAGCAAGTATGGCACATGCTCTCAGTTCGTTGACCAAGGCTCAGTCCGACGCCTGAGAATGATCCAGTTGACTCTTGTCTCTGCTGTCTGGGATCCTGGTCCTGCCTCCAGGAATCCTAGCTCTGCCTTCAGGGATCGTGACTCTGACCTTGGTGATCCTGGCCCCACACTCTAAATCATATTTCCCAGATGCATCACATCTGGGAAGTTAGAATATATATTATTGATTTAGAAAGACTTACATACTATATATATATATATATATATATATATATGTATAATATAAAAATCAATTAAGTTAACTATATTCACCTCTACTTTAAAATTGCTATTATTTTTTTGTATGCTGTATGGCAGGGGTCGCATTTCACTCTTTTTCCACTTGAGTATCCCATTGTTGCAGCATCTTTTGCTGAATTTCTTTTTTTAGTGGGAGAAGTGAAGGGTCAGGAATCAACTTTTTATTTTTTTAAATAATTTTTCTAATTTAAACAAAAGTCAAAATATATTGTGAATACTGAGTTTTGTCATTTTTTTCTTCATATAAGTTTTTTGCTTCTCAGATTCCAGGGATATATTGTTTGGCACTGATATGTACTTCCATATTTCATGCAGTTATTACTTAATTTTATCCTTAGAAATCTAACTTCTTGCTTTGTCTAAAATAATGCTTTTCCTTTAAATATACTTTTTTTGTTTAATGTCATCAATCTCTCTTTCATTCTGTTTTGCCTGATAACCATTTCATTACAGCTATTTGCAAATCCAGCTATTGCAAATTTTAGTACATTTCTATTTTAATATGGATTTTAATTAAAGTTATTGGTATTGTGTAGATATGTGGTCTTAATTCAATAGCATTATATTTAATTATTATTATATCATTTAACACGATGAAAGATATAATGGGGCAAAAGGATACATTCAACAATTGTTCAAATACTTATATATTGTGCAAGCATATTTGAGACATTAAAAACAGATGGAAAAGGTGAAAAACAAAACAAAAACAAAAACAATAACACAGATGGACATTTTCTCCTAGACAACTTTAATTAAATACAGTTGTGCTAGATTTGGATTTCCTCCAACTGCAATCTGGGATCCATTTATTGATTAATTTGCTCAGTAAATATTTAATTAATTCCTACTATGTATATGGCATGTAATATAGACAAAATTGAAAAAGAATACTAAAAAGTCCTAGAGGGTAAGAGCCAAACCTTCCTCATCTTTTCATCGGCTGAACTACTCCAGGGCTGGGCCCTAGTGGGCACTTGACAAGCATTAAAAAAATATATAAAGCCATGGACCCTATCTGAAGGAGCTTTCGCTTAAACTACTTGGGTAAGAGGTACGCACATTAATATTCATTTGTTTGAGCATGACTTTGAATAGGTGTGTGGGGAAATGAAACATTGCTGGATTTCCCAGTCTTCTTGGAAAATCTTGCCCTCTTGGAACATGAAAACATGCATGAGGTAAAGTTAGAGAATGTTTTACTTCACTTTTCTAAGAAATATTTTCACATTCCAAAAATCATATCTTCGTTTTACTAATGATGATGCTAATTGTTCAGATATGTGCTGGTTTGAAAGTATTATGTACCCCAGAAAAGCCATTTTAATCCTGATCCAATCTTGAGGGAGTAGCCATTTCTTTTAATCCTAATCTAACACTGTAAGGCAAAAACTTTTGATTAGAGTATGTCTGTGGAGATATGACATGTCCAATTATGGTTGTGGTCTTTTGATTAAATGAAGACGTGTCTACATCAATCAAAAGTGGGTCTTGATTAGTTTATGAAGTCCTTTAAAAAGGAGAAACATTTGGAAGAAATGACAGAGTTGACAGAGAGAGCAGATACAGCCACTTTTAAGAATAGTTGTTTCAGAGATCAAAGACATGGATGTTTGGAGATGCTTGGAGCCCAGCAGATGTCATCATATGATGGTAAGCAAGCCAGAACCTGGAGAGAGCCAAGGGAAGCCAAGAAAAGCAAAGTGAGGACTCCTCACAGGAACAGAAGATGAAAGCAATGGAGCCCAGGAGCAAGGGACAAGCAGACACTAGCCACATGACTTCCTAGCTGATAGAGGTGTCTCACACACATTGCCCCTCCTTGAATTAAGGTATCTTAACTGGATGCCATAGTTCAGATGTTTTTATAAGCTTAAAACTATAAACTTAAAACATTAAATTCCCCTTTTTAAAAGCCATTCCAGTTCTGGTATATTTCATGCCAGCAGCTTGCAAATTAATACAAATGTCAAGAACAGTAAAGCTATTCTTATCCTTCTGGAAAGCCAGATGACACATCCGGGAACAGGCATGGAGGTTAGCTCCCAAAGTGGCAGGAAATCAGAGCCTATCTTCCTTGGTATTCATATAGGAGTTCCAGGAACTTTGATATGTCTTTAGACCATATAAGACAGAGCTGATGGGGGATTATCTGGCAATTGAAAGGTGCATTTACATATCATAAGGTCAGGGGGATGGGAAACAAGACCTTTCCCATCTTGTCTCAAAGGAGCAGAAGGATTTTGTTATTGTTATTGTTTTCTTTTTCAAGCATTTTCCCAAAATCAAACAAACAAGCCAAACAAACAAGCAAAAATTCACAAATGGTGCTGCAATAACAGGATACTCACATGGAAAAATAATAAAATGTGACCCCATCATACAGCATACAAAAAATAAAAGACCAACATGGACAGAACCTGTAGTAAATGAATAAATGAATGAATGTTACAATGAAGTATACACAAACACCATGGATTTAAATGAGTACCTCTGTTTTTTATTACTTTTTTAAACTAACAGAGGAATGTACAGGCAAAGGCTATTATTCTGTCTTCATGCCTACCTTATGGCGCCTGAGCTAGATTCAATTTTGCCTTTTAACCACACTGCTATGTTAGGACTTTTCAGGCAGCCGTTTCAGTACACCTTCCTCCCTGTACATGCGTGTGGCTAAAACTGTGATTGTGGTGGATATGACCCTAATTCAGTTCCTTTTATGGGTATTCTTTAACTGCTGTGCATGTGACATCAAAAGAGAAACCAGTTTTAGAAAATTATGAAGACTTCTGACACTAAGAGGTTTACTGTCCATTGGGTCTAAAAGAGGCAGAGTATGTCAGAATAAGATGAATGGTGGTTGTTAAATTTCAAAGGCAAAACGTTCACTTTGTTGGAAGTATCAGAAAAAATAAACTGCTTTTTCAACATCTGGCAAATCTCTTCTGAGTACCAATTGTTACCTATGGGGTTCTACAAGCCCTGTTCAAGATGCTGTAGCCTAGTAGAAGTTTGCAAGAAAATTAATCTTTATGTCTTTGTGCCTTTATTACTGTTGTTTTGAAATTTATTTATTAAAGAAACAGACCTCTTTTACAGAGTCTCCTCAACTGGATGTTACTGGTTGCATCTCTGTTATGTTTATTTATCTATGCCCTGAAGGTGATAATTAGTCCTAGAGTCTCGATAAGTTTTAGGTTTAGTGTTTTGTTGCTGCCATCATCCTTTGCTTGTTTGATTTATTGATGTTTCCCTAGGGGGTGGTATGTGATTCTCCAGGAGCCATGAAAGGTTGGCTGTCACTCTTTCTATGCTGTTGGTAGACATTAGGGATCTTCCTTAGATCTGTTATCCATTAGGCCTGCAAATGATGATATTATTATCTTATTGGTGCTTTTCACATACTAGCTGGTATTTGGGTGGTCAGCATGCCTGTGTTGCCTAGACTGAGAGGACTCTCTCAAGATGCAGAGCTTTCAGTGCAAAATGGGAAAAAAAATCCCAGAAAAATGGGACAAGTCTGTCACCTTAAATGGAAAACTTCCACATGTAGACTTTCTTTTTTGTCCACCCACAGAGGTAGTTTATATAGCAGAGACATGAAAGGGCGCTCAAGTATTTTTGACTGAAAGTTTGAATGCTACATATGGAGCCTTCTAGAGAGTTAGTCTTTAAAAACAATACATGTAATATGCTTTACTTTTAAAAAAATTATTTCTTTGCATTATATCACATATATAATGACTGGGTTTAACAGAAAATTTTCAATGATCTGTCCTAGACATAAATAGGTCTATTATATGAAAATAGTGCAGTGAAACTGAGGCCTGAGTGACATGCTGAAGGGAAATGGGGGAAAAATGAAAAGAAAAAAAGTAAATAGTGTAAAACCAAGTTAGCATCTAATTGAAGAAGGTCTGAAGAATTGCACACAGCTGGGAGGTCCCTCATTCACTGCCAGGAGATACCTAACCATGAAATATGGAACATGAATTCTTGAGTGGTTGGCTGATTTAGGTAATTTCTTAGAAATTTCAGCTAACGTTATATCTACATTAATATTGGCAGACAGTTGCTTGATA
This sequence comes from Tamandua tetradactyla, assembly GCF_023851605.1. Lineage (NCBI taxonomy): Eukaryota > Metazoa > Chordata > Mammalia > Pilosa > Myrmecophagidae > Tamandua > Tamandua tetradactyla. The sequence goes on from NC_135332.1 coordinate 93,409,783, forward strand.
ATCTTTTGGCAGTGATCTGGGCGATGCCATGTAAGCCCTCCTGAATTGAAAATATATATAAGATTATACTAATTTAGAAAATAAAAATAATGAGTAACTCCAAATTGCAGGTGCTAGAGTCCTTGTGGGAGGTGAGGAAGAGAAGATTCACTCTACCATTAAGTAGATTTTCGTGGTTAAAAATTAAGAAGATTATCTTAGTTCGCTAGAGCTGCTACGACAAATACCACACACTGGTTGATTTAAACAGTGAGAATTTACTGTTACAGTTTTGGAGGTTAGAAGTCCAAAAACAAGGTCTTGACAGGCCATGCTTTCTCCTGGTATCTGTAGAGTTCTCATGTTGGCTTGCCACAATCCTTGAGGTTCCTTGGCTTCACTTCAGACTCTATTACATGGAAGTCTGTCTCCTTGGTCTTCTGTCCTTCTTCCTGATTCAGTATGGCCTCAACTAAATAGGATCTTGTAAGACCCTGTTTGCAAATGAGTCCACAACTTGACCCACCTTAACATATTTAGAGATATTACTTACAGATGGGTTCACATACCCAGGAACAGAAATTAAGACTTGGAAATGTCTTTTAAAGAGTACACAGTTCAATCCTCCACAAAAATGATACAAAGTATTTAAGAGTAAAATAAGATAATATGCAGTTAAGTGCTGAATGTTTGGTAAAATCTGTAAATCTGAAGGATTATTGTTATTATTTTTTTACATTGCAGTTAAGCCATGGGTTTACCCGTGACAGAAGTTATAACTTCAGCTAGAGCACCCAACCAGTAGACTTCTCTCCTACAGTGTTGCTTGTAATAATTTAAATCATTGAGTCCTGTTAGTCTCCCCAAAAGATCATAATTGGGTTTGCTCAAAATGTTGGAATTGCAACATTTTACATCATGGAGCTAAATTTAAAATGTTTGATTTTTCCTAAAGCCAATTTTTCTTATGATATTTTATACTTCCAATTTATGAAGGGTTTGTCTTTTTTTTTCTTTAGAATGAGACCATTAAGAAAAAAACATTTTTATCCCTGAGATATTATTTAAAGCTTCCTCTTATAGAGAATTGTATTAATCTGTACTATTTTCTGTCCCCCATTGTGTTATGTCTGCACTCAGTAAAGGAGACTCTGGGTGGAAATTTCTGTAAACTTTTCTGCGTTTAGTCAGTTTCATATTTGATTCTCTTCTGAAGAAGACATACAGAAAACTCAAATGGTAATATAATTGCCATTTTTCCTTATTGTTAGTTCCTTTCTATTTTCGCTGGTAAACTTATGCAAATTAATGGCTAAGGGCAGGTGAATTAGGTGATAATTAACACTGGAAGGTAGGAAAGTAATTTAAAAACTGGAGTTGGGGCAGGCCACAGTGGCTCAGCAGGCAAGAATGCTTGCCTGCCGTGCCAGAGGACCCAGGTTCGGTTGCCGGTGCCTGCCCATGTTTAAAAAAAAAACAAAAAAACTGGAGTTGGACTAATGCTCTCCCTGTTTCATTCGACTCTGAGCTTTGACTCTGCCTCACAAAGGAGAGGGAGGCGCTCCAACATTTTTCTTTTCACAAAAACTGAAATATCAGTGATTAGTTTTCTTCTTTCTATTCTGATGAATATCTTCTACACAAATTGAAGCAAATATCAAATTCAAAAGTGGCTGGGATTCTCTTGTCTAGCCTTGCGGTGCTTACCCCTCTCAGACCTACTTTTGAAGAGCACTTGACAAGTGATAGACTTATTGGAAGACAGCCCTGAACAGGGACAGGTCGTTGCAAGGCCTACTTCTCATTCCAAGCAGGCAGAGCTGACTAATATCCCAAGAAAGGAGATTGTTGCTTTGATAAATAAATCAGGTCAAGCACTTCCCTTATGAAGCATGGCAAGCTATTTTGGATTTTTATCTATTGTGTTCCGTAAGGCACCTGTATTCAATCAGTGATGCATGTTTGCATGTGTGTGTATATACATGTATGCGTTCTTTTTCATTGTTGACAAGTAATGCACTGAAGCCTTTTCCTTCATACAAGGAAAACTCCAGCCACCAAACCCCTGCTCAGTGCTTTACATAGAAACATGCATGTGTGAAGAATTAGTAATTGAACACCAAAAACCAGTGCAGCAGCTAAATGTCCAAGACTTATTCTTCAGCTGCAAATCGTGTTTCTAGGGATTCTTATTGTAACTGGCCCTTAAAGACACTCCTGCTGCTTTAGAAGGACTCATCAGTAGTGTCTATGTGATTTCGTAGAGTGAGGAAGATGCATAACCCACAGGAGGGAGTGTGCCTGTCTGCAAACTACCCACTCCTCCATTATCCTGATGCCAGACTTACAGTTTCGGAGAGCTCTGTGCCTTGTCATCACTTTCCAGAGATCGCATCCTGTGGCTCGCCCTGCATTCATGCTGGTCTAAGCACTTCTGTCTTTTATTAGCTAAAGGAAACTCTAAACCTTTCCTTGAAAAGGTTTAATTGTCACAGACAGTTTTTTATCTCTGGGAGCAGTTACAAATAACTTTTTGTTAAAAGGCACCATTGAATTTCTATAGACTAAAACATGCCCAAGTTTTCTTTAGACTGGATTCCACCAAAAAGCTTTGTGATATTTTTTTACCTTGTCTGGAACAAGCTTGTAATATTAATCATATATTTTCTTTCTTATTTCATTAATGAAATAAAGATTAATGAAATAGATTTAGGCTTTTATATATTGTACTACCACTGAACCTTGGACATAGTTGTAAAAAATGAGTGAGATATATAGTTTTTACTTTGTGTTGGTTCACTGTGGGCAAGTCATGCAGCTTGAGAGTTGACATTCCTGTCTCTTTTAACATTTTCTTTTGCTGTGTAAGAGATTTCTACAAGCTTAGTAGCTCAAACCAACACACCTGTGAGATCTCACAGTTTCCGTGGGTCATGGTTCTGGACAGGGTTGGTATGCTGTCCAGCGACTTGCATGTCTGCATTCAAAGTGCTGGCTCACTACTTTCCTTTATAGAAACTTTTTTATAGGTACTTCTTCCAGGTTAGGTGCTTCTTCCAGCCTAGGTGTTGTAATAGTTTGAAACTATTATGTATCCCCAGAAAAGCCATGTTTTAATCTTGATTCAGCCTTGTGGAGGCAGCCATTTCTTTTCATCAGAATTAAATATTATAAGCTAGACATTTTTCATTAGATTAGGTCCATGGAAATGTGACACAACCAATAGTGGGTGCATCCTTTTGGTTAGATGGAGATGTGACTCCACCCTTTCCAGGTGGGTCTTGATTATCTAATTGGAATCCTTTAGAAGAGGAAACATTTTGGAGAAACCTCAGAAATGACAGGGAGAAAGCCAATAGAAACAGGCAGAGAGCAGAGACGTGGATGTTTGGAGATGCTTGGAGCCCAGCAGATGTGGCCATGAGATTTTAAGCAAGCCAGAACCTGGAGGGAGCAAGGGCAAGTCAAGAGATGAAAGCCAGTCCTGGAGAAGCACACTGAGGAACTCACATAGGAACAGAAGCTAAGAGCAATGGAGCCCAAGAGCAAGGGACTAGCAGATGCCAGCTACATGAATACCCAACTGACAGAGGTGTTCCTGACCCTTTGGCCTTTCTCGGGTGAAGGTAGCCTCTTGTTGGAACCTTAATTTGGACACTTTCAATTCCCTAGAACTGTTAACATGGAACTCATTAACCCCCCCCCTTTTTTGTACACTGTATGGTGGAGTCACTAAATTCCCCTTTTTAAAAGCTATTTTACTTCTGGTATATCGCATTCCGGCAGCTTATTAACACAAGTGTCTTCTAAGAACATTTGGCAGAATTTGGTTCCTTGCCATCGTAGGTCTGAGGTCTTCATTTTCTTGGTGGTTTGAAGTAATAAAACTAAAGTTGAAATGCGTACACAAAAATGCATGACATGCACGTGTGTAAGACTGGAATACAGCTTGATGCTAAGCTTACCGAAGGCTACTGGACACAGGCAATGTACTTAGGTATCACAGCCTACGTCTGTAACCAGAGTAACCACCCTCATTCTTGAAAAAAAATCCCCATTTGCAGATGAGGAGTCTTGAGATCTGGAAGTTGTAGAAGAACCATATAAATGGAAGTGTATTTGTTTTCAACTCCTAAACTATTTTGCTTGAATCTTGCTGCCTTGCAGATGAATTTAGTTCAAAGACTTCATTTTACAAATGAAGAAATAGAGACATATTAAAGTAAAAACCTATTTAGTGAGAAATCGTGGAACTGAAAACCTGGATCTTCTCATAGTCACATAGTCATTTATTGGTTTTCTTATGAAATAGATTCCCAACTTATTTCAAGCAATATACCTGTATCTCTAATTCATGATTTATTACATTTAGATGTTGAGTGTTGAAATAAGAAAATTGAACTTATTTATATTACTTTCTCATGCTGCCCTACTACTCCTGCCCAAACCTGACAATTATATTAGTTCTTTTGGTTTATATAGTACATGTTTAACTTTAAATCATATGCTTTATATTCTCATTGTCTCACTTGCTTTACTATATTGTTGAAAGGACCCATGGAAGATAAAAATGTGTGAATCTTTTCAGGTCTGAAATTGTCTTTGTTTTCCCTTCACATTCATAGGATAGGTTCAAAAGAACTTTGAAGATGTTGCTCCAAAGTCTTTTAGCATCAATTGCTGTTGTTGAGAAATCTGCTGTCAAAATGTTTCATTTTGAAATGAATGAAATGCTTTTACTCTCAGAAACTTTGGAACCTTTATTTTGGTAATGCAAATGTTCACAAGGCTAAATCTCTATGCCTAGGAGTGAGCCCTTCAAAAATACGTTGTGTTGAGACTTCAGTAGGCTCCTTAAACAGATTTCTTCTGTTTTCATATCTGGGAACTTTCGTTCTCTGTATTCCTCGTCTTCATTTTCTCTATACTGTCTGGGACTCATTTGGTTGAATATTGAAACTTCTGAATTGTGCCTCTTGTCTTGTATCAGTGCTCTACTTTCTGTCCAAATTCTTTGCATCATATTCATGAAGAGGTCTATAATTTCATATAAGTCACTCTTGTGTTTTGGGATGTTAATCAAATTTTTATTTCATAATATCTCTATTTTTAAATTCCAGGATCATTTATTTCATAATACAAATTCTGCTTTTATGGCTATATTATCTTCTAAACTGAGTATATTAAGCTGTCTCCTTTTAAAAATTGCCCATTTTGTTTTTTGAATTACTTGTGTTTCTTCCAGTGTTAGATTATCTGTTTGTTTGGTCATCTTGGTTTTTTGTCTTTTATGCAGTAGGAGTCTTACATTCTCTGTGATCATTATCTGTGCATATTTAATAAACAAGTTCTGGATGCATAGTGTGTTTCCTTTTCTATTTCCTAAGTAAGTCTTTTAATGCTGCAGGCCTTCCTCAGTAGGAACTCTGCATGGGAGGTTGTGGGGGGCAACATGGGTATTATCTTGCAGATTTCACTTCAGGATGAATAAAAGTGGAGTCTAACCTCAGGCAATGGGATTCCTATGCTAAAAGAATAAAGGCAATTTTATTTTGGGAACAATTTATTTTTAGCTTCCATTATCCTAAGGGTTTAATTATACTATTCATAGAAAAAGATTCTGACTATTTGCATTGGGTTAATCATGGCTTTTAGACTTACTTTATTCTAGTCTTTGGCTATACCTAACATTTCTGCTTTCAGAGATCAGTTCAATACTGAAGAGAGAGTCCTTTCACAATACCATATTGCCATATCTTATTTGGGTTTTTCCTGGGCCAAATTTTTTTCCATTTTTGTGTGTCTTCCAGAATATTTTGAAATCAACCTCTTACTATGGTTTTGCCAACCATAGTAAGAAGAATGCTGTCTTCATTCACTCGATTTATTTCTTCTACACATTTATTTCCAAAAGGCTATCATAGGAAAGAAATTAAATGCATGCTTAGATCACCATTTTCACCAGAACTACTTAGAATTGTTTTAAGTCAAACTACTTGGTTCAACTTCATAGGAAAGGTAGGAATCTCCAGCACACCGAAGCACACCAAGTCTCTGCCCTTGGCATCTACATTTACAATTCCTAATAAAGGGGCAGGAGTCTGGTGGAATGCAGTGCATTTACAGACATAAGTAGAGTTTTAGAGTCTGAAAAGTGTCCAGTTTTACCAATAATTTTTCATCGCAGTGTTATATTACCCAAATACATTATACTCTTTGGGTCTGTTTCCTTAACTTCCTAATGTAGAAATTACTCATTTGATAATTCATTAAGACGGTATCATTGTTCCCCCTGAAAAAGATATGTTGATGTATTCAAGTTATGGTGCATTCATACAGGATTAGGGAGGGCCATAATCCAATATGATGGGGTTTCTATGAGAAGGAGAAGAAGAGAAAGCCAAGGTGAAGACAGAGCCAGAGATTGGAGTGATGCTTCGACAAGTCAAGAAATGCTAAAGAGTGCTGGAAAACACCAGAAGGTAAAGAGACAGAAAGGATTCTCCCCTATGGATTTTTGAGAGAGTGTGGCCCTGATGACACCTTGTTTTCAGTGTTCTGGCTTCCAGAACTGTGGGAACAGAAGTTTATTTTATTTTAAGCCACCTAGTTTGTGGTGGTTTGTTATGGCAGTTTTTATGGCAAAAACTAAGACAGACAGTGTTTGTACAGTGTTGAACACATTGCTGATCCTCAAAAGCCCAAAGACCTCAGAATATCAGAATAGCTTTCAAGCCCTGAGGAGTTGGTTCTCTCTCTGAACCGGCTTTCCTGAAGGGCCTACCTGAGAAGTTGCCATTCCTTCATGGTTTGGCTTCCCTCCTCATTGAGGCTTCAACGTGCCCATTCCCAATCGCAAGCCCTACTCTGCAGCTCTGCATGAGTGGCCCCATTATAACAACAGGGCCTGTTGCATTGGAGCTGGTGTTTCTCTCTTGGCTCTGCTGAGCCAGAATTGTCTGAAGTCAGGGAATTAGTTCTCTCCGTCTTGGTACTCTTGCATTTGGGTCCACTTTAGCCATAGGAGTCAATCAGCAAGGGTTGAGTTAAACTGATTGGAATGAAATTATTAGTGTACATATTATTTCCATGTTGTGTCAGCGTATCAGGCACATTTGCATTCTAAAGGAAGTTCAAATTACATTCCAAAATCCATACAAATGTTGCCAGCATTTGGAAATTACCAGCATCCCCCAACATTACCATAATGGGTATTCCCTATTTTATATTAACTTCACTTTTTTTTTAGTGCAATAAGACAAGATTTAAAAGGAGTTGATGTGTCTTAATACTGAAATGAGGTCATCTTTTGATGAGCCTCATCAGAATACTCACATACTTTCATCTATTCCCAGAATGATGTTATCTTGTCACCTACAATGTCTGTTAGTACATTGAAAATTTTGCTAGCATTTTTTAAGTAATTAATAAAATAATTTCAGTATGAAATAACCATATTTCATATTGGTTGCTTTCAAAAATGGGGAATAAGCTTAATAATCATATGATGAACTCCAAAGTCCTCTGTACAAAATTGCTGGATTATCTTGGCCACTATATCCCTTCAATAGCACAGATGATAATGTTCGATTATGTCAATAGTGAATATGTAGTTAGTTAAATGTCTGTTTTCTATTTCCATGTTAAATTTTAAGTGCTTCCTTATTACTCTGTAACTTTAAAATACAAATCTCAGTTTGCTATTTAAAGCCATTTCCACTCACCTTGACATAAGGTGAGATCTCTTTCAAACATGTATTGTGTGCCCATAATTTGGCACATACTGTGCTGGGTGCCTGATATGCCTGCTGTCCAGTTAGGACCACACCCTCTTCCAGGTGGTCTGTGGGTTATTTTTAAAGCACCTTGAGCTTTATGAGAGTGAAAGTCAAGGAAGCACTAATTAGTCTTTGTCATACAGGTTCTACTCCAGGACACTTTTAGTTTGATTGGAAGATTGCCCATACTCTTGTATTTGCTGAGTATTTATTAGAGGAAGGACTTAAAAAAAAAATCACCAAATAGTGGAAGAAAAAGCAAAGGTCAGGACCACTTAGCGCCTCATGCTTTAAGGAAACCCTAAAGGCAACCTAAGGGCCAGTTGCCTCTTTGCCCTCAGGGCGCTGAAAGTGAGAATTGAATAAAGGGGGCTGAAGTGTCTTGGAGACAACTAAACAGGGACTCCAATTTGCATTTCAAGCCTCATTATGAGGTTGGGAATGATCTAGAGACTAGAAAATATTGAGCCAATAGCTTGGGTCAACCTGTATAATGACTTCATTATTTTAAGAAGTTCTTCCATAATGTGTATTTGGATAATTTAAATAACTATAAATTACCAAATGGCTTGCCAAAGTGTAGAAAAGTTCATTTCTTTTTAGCAATATGTAGATGATTGCTATGTTAATCTTCACACATTCCATAGCCAGTCACTACATTAAGATCTTGCCGAGGAGAAGTACCGTCTTCTATAAAGATGAAGTCATGTATTTTAAACCTTGATCAATGATTCAAGTTCAAACCACAAGATTTTCATTTCTTATTTTTTATTTCTATTTATATTTTTGTTTCTTACTTTTTTATATGAATTTGCACAGCTTGAAAGTCTCTTGTCTCTTTTAAGAGCTCTACATTCTGCTATTCGGTGACATAAAAGCTGACTTCCCGGGCAGTGCGACTGTGGCTCAGTGGCAGAGTTCTCTGTCTGCCATGCTGGAGACCCAGGTTCATTTCCCAGTGCCTGCCTATGTGAAAAACAAAAAACAACAAAAAGACCTTCCCAACATCCGCTTGGGGGGTCATCTGCAAAACGCATTACCACCCTGGGCTGCAATGTCCAGGGAAAGTTACCATCTCTGCCTTCCCCTTGCAAGATGTCCTTCTGTTTCTCCTTTTGCCATTCCTGTTGTATCCAAAGCTGTCAGCCTGCTTTTTCTTTCGGTACATGAACATCAAAATTTCCCAGAATAGAATGCTTTTACTCTGCTCTGTGCTCCGTCTTCATGTGAGTTCACAGCCTTAATCCATGAGATCTCACCCTCTTGATGGCTTCTTCAGATTTCTGACATTAATTCTTTCCTTCTCCTCTGTCGGCATGGTCCTGCACCCAGCTGCGTCCCCTAACAGGGATTTGACATCTGGATTGGGTCTGGACTTTATATTGCTGTATCCAGCGTGCTTTCTGCGTCTGCACAGTATGCATCGCTGGCATTAAAATACTCCTGGATTTCTAGCTTAACCTTTATAACACAAAATAGCCCTTGACTGATCTCCAATTTTTACATCTCTGTTTTCCTGTTGTTCCAGATGTGATAACCCTTTCCTAGAAAGTTTGCTTTGAGCTAGTCTTGCATCAGTACTAATAATAACGCTTTTCAATTTAAGAAGTGATTTTGTGAAATCTGTCTAAAATACACCACTGTCTTGCAGGTGAAAATGAATGTACATTAAATTAGATGGATATGAAAAACTGAAATGTTCTCTCAACTCCTCCCAGCCTAAACTTTTTATAAATGTCTAAACATCGGTCAGAATAATAGGAGTAAATGCTAATGAGAAAGCTTTAAGATGAAAGTAAACAAACTGCAAAAGAAAACTAAGACCACTATTTCAAAGTATTTTCTGAATTCTTGCCCTTTCTATATACTTCTTTCAATCGCCATTCCACATTTAGATTTCTATTCTTCTGTTTTCTCATCTTCTTTGTAATTGTACATCTCCTACTTCTTTTTCACTGTGAAACCATTCTTACCTTTTCTACATGAAAACATTTTTTCTAATAACGTTAGACTCCAAATGATTCAGTAAAATCTGAATTAACAAAACAGACACTTTTCCTAGAAGTATTAAGGTTTTTATGGAAAATACTTAGGGTAAATTAATTGAAAATTCTAACTTTCAACAAATATGATAATCAAAAATGATTATTCACAAGGTTACTACTCAACCAGATATACTGTCCACACACCCACATTAGACAAGACAGATCATAATTACCACCAATCATTTGGAGTGCTTCCTCTCATCAAAGAATATTAGGCAACAGACTTGGCAGTGATTTATATGTACTTTGCATCCATCACCAATTCTTTCTCCAAAAGTTTTAAAAATATATATTCTATGCATCTATATATTGATATCTATAAAACAAGTATTATGTATTTATTTATTTAATAGATGTGTATGTAAGCACATATATGCTGTAACCCCAGCCAGTTGGATTACTCATCGACAACTGGATAATCTATTTTTTATCAACATTTAGCAGATTGTGGCTTTTTGGTCCTGGTGAAAGGTATTTATCAGTCTTCCCAATATGGTGCCGGGAAAGACTTTGTGGGTTATTATTTGCTTCTTCTTCTGATACATATTAAAAAAATTATCTTCTTGCTTTCCTATTTGTTTCCAAGTGCCCTGGCTGCCCTTTGATTCAGATATATTTTTCAAAGGACGTTGGCATAGCAAATAGACTTGGAAGAAAGAAATTGCACCTTCCTCCGGAGAACAGAGCAGGCCTGCTTTCTGTCCAATAAAGGAAGACTATCTCTTTCTACAGAGAAGAAGGCAGGGTACATACTACCTATTACAATATACCCAGATTTCCTAAACTCAGTGTTCCTCTTCTGCCATACATGCTACTGCATCTGCAGTCACCTGTCTGGGACCTGTGAGACTTGGGGGCAAAGAGAACTGATGCAAAAATGCTGATGCTCTTGCTGCTTGCTGTGCTGTAAGTAATCCATCTCTTGTTTCTGACCCAGGAGTCTTGTGTCTTCTGCTAGCATCCTTGAAATTGTAGCAGGCTAACTCATCAGCTTGCAAATAGGGTCAAGTCTCACACCCTCCAGTCCTTAACATTCAGGCAAGAGATTAATTATTATTATCTTATAATTATCTGAGTCATTTTTAATAATTAAGATCATGTTTTATTTATAAATTATTTAGATATCAAGTTACTCTTTAAGTTATTTACAGATTATGCAGCTTATTACTTATGTTTCAGGGCATACATAGTTATAGACATAAACTTTAAATTTTATTTGAGCATTTTAATATAATGTTTTGTTATAAGATAAAAACACCAATGGAATGCCACAAATTAAGAGATAAAAATAATTCCACACACCTTGCTCAAGGAAAGTGGTAAATTAGAATATTAGAGCCTTTTTTTTAAAAAAAATAATTATCCTATTTTTATTTATAAAACTTTCCAAATACACAAATATCTTTAATATTGTTAAATTTCTTTTACACCACTAAAGAAAGATAACTCCCCTTATAATGATCCCATTATATCCTCTATTTCCAACCATGATAAGTGTGAAGATAACACAAATATCGTCAATGAAGCCCCCTGCCTCTCCCCAGGCACTGTCATAGTGCTTTGCTAATGACAAAAAAAAAAAAAAAAGAGAGAGAGAGAAGGAAAAACCTTCTCTGACTTAAGTAGTGTGAAGCTGGAGTCTCTCCTCCTTTTGCCATTTTACAGTCATCTTGACTTCTCTAAAACAATGCACTACACTCTGTTATTGGTCTTGAGTAAAGTATGTTGGGACGACTTATGTAAAACTATATTTAATTCTATATTTATAATATGATATAAAACCTCATACTTTTTCACTAGCATCTTAATCATCTTCTACTTTTCAACTTTTAATATTCAGTTTGCCTAGAATTAACTCCGTACATTGAGATTCTTTGTTTCAAGTGGCAGTAAACAAAATGCACAAACTGTTTCACTGGTCTGGGGAATTTGGAGGTGAGATGAGCCTAGATTGAGCAGCTCAGTGATGTGGACAAGAGGCAGACTCTCTCAGTCTTTCTGTTCTGCGATACTCAGCATCCTTCCCTAGATGTCACGATGACAATGCCAGGTATTCAACTTTTGCTGGCAAATGGCTGCTTCAGCTTCTGTCCATCATTCAGTCTAGGCAAGTGATTCTCTCCTGAGTTTGTAGCTACTGGAGGGCTTTCTAAATCACACTTTGCTAGACCTCCCCTCCCAGGATTTCTAATTCAATAGGTCTATAGTAGTATATAATAATTTGCATTTGTAATAAATTCCCAAGTGATAATGGTGCTAATCCTGAGCTCATGTTTTGAAATCCACTGGTCTTGGTAAAGTCCTTCTCTACTTTATTGTATATGTGGATCATCTTGAAAGATTTATTTAAAAGTTCAGAATCAGATTCATTAAACCAGGGTAGGGATCTGGAAGTCTCCCCTTTTTTTTTTTTTTTTTTTGCCTGGGCAGACACCAGGAATCGAACCCGGGTCTCCGGCATAGCAGGCGAGCACGCTGCCTGCTGAGCCACAGTGGCCCACCCGAAGTCTCCCTTTCTAACAGTCTCTCAGATGTTACTGATATTTCTGCTCTAATGGGCCACATTTGAAAGCAGCAAGGATATCGTAGGCTGAAATTTTTAGATCTTTTCGGCTCATAAGAACTTTCTGGAAACCCAGGACGCTCCTATGAAGATTCTGGTTCAGGAGCTCTGCAATGGAGTCAGGGAATCAATTGACCTTGAGAATGTCTCAGGGTTGTCTCCTAGAAGAGAAAGAGAGAGAAATTATTTTTTCCAAAAACATCACAAAAATATGTCACATCTTGTCCATTATGGAACTCCTTTCCCACCTGCAGACGTATCACAGCTGCTAGGGGACTGGTTAATTACAGTCATCCTAAAGTTGAGAACAATCAGCTGCAAACGTCCACCTTCAAATTTTATTCCAAGAGAAGGGTGATGTTGGCAGTAAAGGAATATGTACACAAAATAAAACAATGGACAGATGCCCAATACACCAGTACTATCTCTTTGATTTTGGCACTGTAACTTTTCAGGAGTGAGTCTTCTAAAAAGGGAAAGCAGAGGTGTTTGATATTGCAAAACAGTCTTTTCATATCTAAAATTTTATTTTGTTTTATTCAGTTGCAACATATTGTAATATAAGAATGTTTTGTCTTAATTTTTACTGAGAAAAAAGTAAGACTTAGCACAACTTTATTTTTATTCAAATAAAAAACTAAGTCCTACCTCCATTACATTATCAAGTTTCCATAATATTAATTAGCTAGAATTTAATGTTCTCTTTTCAATGTTGTTTTTATTTTTATTTATTTATTTTTTCAATGTTGCTTTTACCATGGAGAGATTATTTATATTTATTAAGATTTTGGCACAAAGGTCTTATACATAGTAGGTAATAAATGCTGGTTTTCAACTATAATTTACTGATTTCCATAAGACACTATGCTTTGTTATATTCTCAGTTTTATGGACAGAATCCATGCAGCCTTGCTTTTAAATACCATAAAGCTTCTCTGAGATAAATGTGTATGTATATAAGACTGATATAACATTAAAATGTGAAATCAAAACATAAATAAACCATGTGATTATTATCATGAAGATCTACTAAACATTTAATCTTCTTTAATAATCAGAGATAACTGTATTGAGAACACAAGAATTGCCATAGAGGCAACAGAAAGTTTGTGAAGCTAATGACCTCTTCCCTTTGTTTGCCCTGCCACAACCTAGCAGAACTAGAAAAATATCCTATTTAATTTGTTTTGTTTTGTTACCTAGGCTAAATGCTGGTGCTTTTTCAATCCATGCTAAAGCCAGGCAGAACCTCTAAACAGAACTTGTTACTAAATCATTATTTTTATACATTTTTCACAGTAAAATATGTTTGATTTTTTATATATGCTTATAATCAACATTTCCCATTTTAGCCATTTTGAAGTGTAAAATTAAGTGGTATTAAGATTCCTGTATCATGCTACTATAATCAACTTTTAATTGAAAACTCTTTGTTCAATCTTTTATCCATTCACTCAATGCTTACTTATCAAGAATCTATGAAGTACCAGGCCCTCTGCTAGGGGCTGGGAATTAATAGGTGGAGGAGTCCTTGTCTTACCCAAATTTACCTTTCCTCTCTGTACCTGTTTTCTCCGTTAAGTTTTCAATGGTGTTCCATTGAAAATGGTTGGTGGCAATAAGAGGTACCATGAGGATTAGAAGTGGCTCACTTCTTTAGGTGGCAGCTTGCCACCACTCTCAAGGATTTTGCCTTTTAACCATAGACTTCATCACTGAAGCTTGTTCTTGGTGAAAGTAATTTAGATACGTGTGTGTGTGTGTGCAATAAACTGTACAATATTTCCCTAGATATTCATCTGGGATATGACTGGTGAGGAAATCAGAGATTCAGAGACATCATGGCAAATTACATTTGATTACTCAGAAAATATTAGGCAAGCTACATTTATTGTACATTACATTGAGCCATACAATGTTTTTCTTCCATAAAATGACTTAAAGTTGTATGGTATTATTTGCTTTATAAAAAGGTAGTCATTTTGAAAGAGGTTTTAGAATGTCCTAATGAGCTCAACCATTTCGAGAAGCAGTTCCTTAGAGAAGGGGGTCCTAGCTTGGGAGGTCTAGACAAAGTCTAGAAGTCTTAACAGTTCATTTACTGGTCTACCCAAGGACAGTCCTCTCTCTGCAATTCATTTCTTACAATATTGGTGATGTCACGCCATAATCCAAAACTGATAAAAAAGTGAACACAGCTTACCATACTTTTGATGGTATTTCCTTCCTTGAAAATCAACCATTGATGTTATTGTTTTAATGATGATGATGTGCATATATTTTGATAGTAACTAGAGAAATGGACAAGATCAACTTTAGGCTAGTAAGTGTTTTTCTGCACTCCATCTTATCTCTAGGATGCTCTATAAAGCATTTTTGTCAAAAACACATGCTAAATCATTGCTTTAATTATAGTGCCCCTAGTTACTATCTTGGCTGTGTAAAGACTCATAATGGGTAGTTTATTCATATTCAAGATCCACACCTTTTTATCGTGATCTTTGATGAAGATCTTTTTTTTTCTGATTCTCCTGAGTTCTTTTTTTTAATTTTTTCTTAATTTCAAAAAAATTACAAGAAAAAAAGACAAACATTCCCAATATATGCTCATTCCGTTCTACATATATAATCAGTAATTCACAATATCATCACACAGTTGCATATGATGAAGATCTTTTAATATACATATTATATAACTCCATTTTAGGTCCACCACCATCTCCCAGCTTTATTTTATTGTAATAAATAT
Organism: Tamandua tetradactyla; assembly: GCF_023851605.1. NCBI lineage: Eukaryota > Metazoa > Chordata > Mammalia > Pilosa > Myrmecophagidae > Tamandua > Tamandua tetradactyla. The sequence continues at coordinate 93,424,897 of NC_135332.1, forward strand.
TTAAAAAATATTTTTGTGGATTTCTGACAAATCACAAAAATGAAATAATAGTAATTGTATATTTTTTGGAAAAAATTGGAATTTTAAATAATGAATATTTTTTAAGATAGCAAAAATAATTTGAGGGTCATTACAAAATCTTATTTTTTTATTGCTACTACTATACTAGTGGCCCCATTGTCTATACTCATAATTTCTATTTATGAAGTATTTTCCTCATGCAAAGTCTTTTTCTGAGTGCTTTGCGCGTCCTCCTGACGAATTTCTAACTTCTTGTGAGGGTTAATCAATTATCATTTTTATAGCCATCCAAGTAGAAAAGCCAAAGATCTAAAGATCTCTAAAATAAATTTTATCTAATGATAAATTTTACCTCAGTGTCTTTACATTTTTCATAGAGAAATTATCTTTTACACTTAGGAACATGGTAAGATAATTATTTGGACAATCCTTTAAGGCAAAGCAAACCAGATATGGAGGGAAAAGAGGGATAGATAAATTTACTTTTTTTTATTTCTTGCACTTCAATAAAATAGATATTTTAGCTCTGTTTGTTATTTATATATATTTGACTTTTATCTTTGAGGCCTTTTAGCCAAAGAATAGGAAAAATTTTGCCATATCTGATCAACAGCAATTAAGAGATTACAAATTTAAAAATATTGCAGAAATAAATGAAGAAATGCTTTGTTTTGAGTGCCCATAGAATATGAGATGTGTAACATGGGTCCAACAAATTGAAATTGTTGTTTATGATCAGTTCTTTCAATAACTTAATTGATTCTTATTATTTATTTTAATAGTCTGATGACTTTATTGTGTCTTTTTAATGGTGACTGTTGATTAAAAGCTTTTACAACCACAAATTATGAGTGGTAAGGCACAATCATGCTTGCTTATTCGTTTTAAATAGCATAAAACATTTCAAAAGCTTATTAGTCTCTAATTGCTAACATAAATTCTTCTGAAACCTTTGCTTTGCCAAGTGTTGCAAAACTGTTAAAACTGTAGATTTGATTCTAGGCACCCAATATAAAAGCTATTTGCCAAACATTTCTTGGTTTCATAAAATAACTATCCAAAAGGCTGTAAATTGATTAATTTAATACATTTAAATAAATTAAATAAATTAATGTTAAATTAACCAATTTATTATGATGAAAATCAGGTATCAGTTAGCTTTTGAGGAACATGGAACTTTTATCATTCTGTATTAAAATTATCTCATGATGAAGAACCATGATAGTGGGAGATCACATAATAGATGCAAAAATCCCCAAATGCATTCCTGCTTTCATTGTGGCCATTCTATCTTTCAGTATAGTAGGACAACACACCACACTAAAACTGCAACTGCATACTCGTAGCATGTACTATGAGCATGTACTTGTAGTTTCTAACTCCAGAGAGGAACAGAGCTCAACTCCCACACTAATAGATGATCAAATCAACATCCAGAAATGCTACATGATTTTTCCTAAGACCACAGACTCAGGAGCAAGATGTGTCTTAACCCAATGGTCTGTCTGTGACACTGTGCAATCATGTTTAAATTGTTATTTTCAAAGTGTGGTCCTTGACCGCCTGAATCAGAATCCTTTTCACAGAATCATCTGTGAAAAATTCATAATCCTAAATTTTTCTCCAAATCCACTGAATCAGATTCGGGCCTAGGAGAGTGTTCTGGGGATCAGTGTTCTTAGCAAGCCCTCTGTAACTCTGTAAGTTATTCTTAGGAACACTGTTTTTTTTTTTTTTTAATAATACATGCCTAAAACACAGAAATTGAAGGGAGTTAAATATAGAATTAAGTAATCAAATGCTTTCTCTCTACCACTGGTATGATTAATGGCATCAGTATAACTTGGAGATATTCACAATAATATTGATATAGATGTCAAGAACTTATCCTAAAGATGATGATAATTGTTCTGGTGTAGGCACAAGCTATTCTAAGAGGCTGATGCATTTGGAAACTACTTTTCTATGTGATGTTCTATTTCTTTTTCCAAATGTATTTGCTAGGCGTTCGTTGTTCATAGAAAATGATAGTCAATTTTTAGAGCTTATTTTTAAAGCTACATGTTGTGTCTTTGATTTAGTACTTGACCACTTGAAGTCCACTGAAGTCTATGATGTTTCCTGGTTAGAAATATTAAAATTCATTCAATTTCACAAAAAATCAATGAGAAGCCACAGATTGATTTTAATTACTCATTTTAAAATGGTGAATTGTGGCCAGTAGTAAAAGATAAATTCTTGCAAAATTCCTTGATTCTTATTATTTTTATAGTAAAGAAATAAGCATATGTTTGTTTGCATGGCCTATCAGAGTACTACGACTTTTGATAATTACACAACTGAAAACACAGAGCTAAATATACACATTTTAACAAGTGCTTATGCTAATGTATCTTTTCCCAACTGTTATCTATCACTGTTTGTAAAAATCTTAAAGCATTCAATCACAAAACCAAATTGGGAGATAGTATCTAGTAACCACCTCACTGAAATGCAACCCACTTAATTAGAGGAAACACAAAATCTAGATCTGCTTTTTAACATATTATTATTTTTTTAGTTTGTTTATTTTTTTTAAACATAACAACACAAAAACACGAACATACTTATCATATGGTCATTCTATTCTTGGTATATAATCAATAACTCACAATATCATCCCATAGTTGTATATTCATCGTCATGATCATTTCTTAGAACATTTGCATCAATTCAGAAAAAGAAGCACATTACCTTTAGTGAAGTGCACTCTTTTGTGTCCAGTGAGACTAGAGGATAAAGCTCCACCACAATCATTTCAGTCATTGATTTTCTGCTACCAAATTTTATTATCTGTCCACCATGGAGGAAGTAGCATGTGAACAAAGGAATACATATGACCACTTTGTGTATTTCCATATCATTTTTCTCTTTATTCTCGTGTCAACCAACCCATCCCCGTTTTTGAAGGAGTTGGAGTATGAGGCTGTGGAAAGAGCATGGCTGCTTTTAAAGTATATTTATACTTTGCTCCAAAATTCTGAGCTTGGACATTTGAGGTCCCTTTTTCTCCCATGAAAATTGGACCTATAAGACCAATACCTTAGCTTTGTTGTATTAATTTCAATATTTATTGTGATGTCAGTATTTATCATGTATGTGATTCAGTAGGCTCTCAATAAATATTTATTGACTAGGAATTTATGCTTACTCCATAAATGAATTCATAATTGTAATAGTAATTTCCCCCTATTTTGGAGGGATACCAATATAAAGCAAAGAATAAAATAAGTCATTTAGACAACACTGTTGAAAAGTGTTCAGATATTTAGATGTTAGATATCCAAGTGGCACATTTCTGTATAAACATTAGTCACTCTTCATGCATATAGGTGCCATATTTATGACATTATAATGTAATTTAATAAGAAAATATTTGAGAACTAATCCATTATGTCTATGTCTATATTCTCTTTAAATAGACAAACCTTTTGAATTATTATTTTCTATTCCCAATAGGCAAGAGTTGGTCGTAAGTTAGCTTAACTTAACAGGTTTATTAAATGTTTACCATGTGATAAGTCCTTCACAATAAGGAAGATACAACCCTGACTTTATGTAATGAGATGGGATGAGGGATAAGAAAACAATCACTGTAATTTAGTGTGAGAGATTCGATAATGAAAGTGTACACAGAGTACAGATTTAGGAAAGAGACTTCTATGTGGAAGTCAGAGATTACATTCCAAAGAATTCCACATCTGAGCTGAATTTTGGAAAGTGGAGTGGTTTTGTATATATTTATTTGAATAAGAGTTCTCAATGGGCACTTTGTAAACACGACAACAGATTTAGAATTTAATAGATGTTATATTGAAAAGCATTTTCTGCATCATTCCCTCTGTCAGTATATTTAAAATAAAGCCCTTCTGCATGGATCATAAATGCATTTTACTTACTGAACAAAAAGGCGCTCAATATTTGCATGTTTTTCATTAAAATTAGTTTTACTCTTGTCTGTACATAACAGAGAGAGACAAAGCTTCCTAAAGGAAGTAAACAGTATTTATGTGCTTCCTGCAAAACCTGCTTTAAGGAGGGCTTGGTGAAGTATATCTTGTGAGGTCAAAGAAAGGCTTTCTTTGTTTAAAGAGAGTACATGAATTGTAGTCTTCTTTGAGTAGAGATTATCAAATTTCAGAATGTAATTATCTAACTAGTACAAACACATATGCACAAAATATAAAAGTTAATTTTACAAACTAAAATATGTTCAAATGGATGAGTACCTCTCACTTTCTGTAGTGATCCATTCTCATTCCTCAAAACTGACATCAAAACTCCATATATTAACACTTGGGAGTGGTGATGTGTAAGATTCTATGATTTCAGCAAGGGCATTTACTTCAAGTATGTCATCATTGGTGACAGATATGCTTAAAAATCATTAAAAATTACAAAGCATACTAAGAAACAGGAAAATGGAAGGTATAACCCAGTCAAAGAAACAAATTAAAACATTGGAGAAGACACAGAATTTGGAATATCTAATCAAAGATGCTCAAACAAATATCATAAATCAATTTAAAGAGATAAAGGAAAATATAGCTAAAGAGATAAAGGTTACTAAGAAAACACTGGGTGAACATAAAAGAAGAATTTGAGAAGATGGGAAGAAACATTACAGAACTTATGGTAATGAAAGGCATAATAGAAGAGATTAATATGTATGAGAGGCACAAATCAGCAGATTTGAACAGACGCAAGAATCAATGAACTAGAACATAGGACAATTAAAATCTTACAAACAGAAGAACAGATAGAGAAAAGAATAGATAAAATTGTTCACAATCTTTGGAAATTGAATGACACAAATTGAATGAAGTACACACACATATAGGTCATGCATGTACCTGAAAGAGAAGAGAAGGTAAAGGGGCAGAAAGAATATTTAAGGAAATTATAGACAAATATTTCCCAACTCTTGTGAAAGACATATATATACATGTCCAAGACACTCAATCTACTCCAAACTGAATAAATCCTAGTAGGTCTTCTCTGACATATGTGCTACTCAGAATGATAGATATGAAAAAATAAAACAGAATTCTGAAAGCAGTGAGAGAAAGGAGAAATATGCAAATATCTTGAAATAAGTGAAAAGGAAAGCACAACATATCCAAGTTTATGGGATGCAGTGAAGGCAGTGCTGAGAAGGAAATTTATAGCCCTAACTGACTATGTTAAAAAAAAAGGAAGTAAGAACTAAAATCATATACCTAACTGCAGAATGGAGAAACTAAAAAAGAACAGTAAATTAGTCCCATTTATAAGGAAAGAAATAAAAAAGATTAGAGGAGAAATAAATGAAATTAGGAATAAAAAATACAGCTAGTAAAACTGAAATTTGAATCTTTATGAAGATCAATAAAATTGAAAAACACTTAGCTAGACTGACAAAGTAAAAAGAGAGGATGCAAATGAATAAAATCAGAAATAACAGGTGGGACATTCCCATTTTCTCCACAGAAATTTTTAAATAGATCATAAGAAGATACTATAAACAATTCTATGCCAAAAAATTTGACAACCTAGATGCAATAGACAAATTCCTAGAAACACCTAAAGCCCATTACATGTAAAGAAGTTGAACAAATCATCAAAAAACTCCCAACAAAGAAAAGCCCAGGATCTGATGGCTTCACAGTTGAATTCTACTAGTGTTTCAAGAAAAAATAAGACCAACCATGCTCACAATCTTATAAAATTTGAAGAGAAGGGAATGCTACATAACTTATTCTATGAAGTCAATATTGCCATGATACCAAAGCCAGATAAATATAATACAGGAAGAGAAAATGACAGACCAGTATCTCTTCTAAATATAGATGCAAGAATAATCAACAAAATATATGTCAATAAAATCCAGCAGCACACTGAAAGAATTATGAAACATGATCAAGTGGGTCCTATCCCAGGTATGGAAGGGTGTTTAGACATAAAAATAAATATAATACTCCACATCAACAAATTGAATGGGAAAAAACACATGATCATCTCAATTGAACCAGAAAGGGCATCTGACAAAATCTATCATCTTTTCTTGATAAAAACACTTTAAAAAATAGGAATAGAAAGAAATGTCCTCAGCATGATAAAGGATATATATGGAAAAACCATAGCTAACATTGTACTAAACCGTGAAAGATTGAAAACTTTCCCCAGGAGATATGGAGTGAGACAAGGATGCCCAGTGTCATCACTGTTATTTAGCATTGTGTGAGAAGTTGTAGTTAGAGCAGTAAAGCAAAAAAAAAAAAAAAGTAAAAGACATCCAAATTGAACATTCACTATCTGCAGATGAGCAGATGGCACAATCTGATACACACAAGTCCTGGCAAATCTACAACAAAGCTACTAGAGCTAATAAATGAGTTCAGCAAAGTGGTGAGATATAAGATCAACATACAAAAATCACTAGGGTTTCTGTACACTACCACTGATCAGTCTGAGGAGAAATAAAGAAGAAAAATCCATTTATAATAGCAATAGCAACTAAATAATAAATTATCTGGGAATAAATGTAACTGGTAAAGGCCTTTAAGCAGAAAAACTACAAAACATTACTGAAAGAAATAAAAGAAAACCTAAATAAATGTGGGATATTTCACTTTTGTGGATTGGCAGACTAACTATTGTTAAGATGTCAATTCTACCCAAAATGATTTACAAATTCAGCACAATCCCAATCAAATTTCCAGCAGCCTACTTTGCAAAAATGGAAAATCCAATTACTAAATATATGTGGAAGGGTAACATGCCCCAAATAGTCAAAAACATCTTGAAAAAGAACAAAGTTGGAGGGCTCACATTTTCTGACTTTAAAGCATACCACAGAGGTACATGGTCAAAACAACATGGTGGGGGCATGCAGACAGATATATTGAGCAATAGAATGAAATTGAGAGTTCAGAAATATATCTTCACATCAATGGCCAAGGTATTTGACAAGGCTGTGAGTCTGCTCAATTTGGGCAGAATAGTCTCTTCAACAAATGTTGTTAGGTGTTCTAGTTTGCTAGCTGCTGGAATGCAACACACAAGAGATGGATTGGTTTTTAATAAAAGGGGATTTATTTTGTTGGTTCTTCAGAGGAAAGGCAGCTAACTTTCCACTGAGGTTCTTTCTTATATGGAAGGCACAGGATGGTCTCTCTGGTGTTTTCTCCAGGCCCCTGGGTTCAAACAACTTTCCCCGGGGTGACTTCTTACTGCATCTCCAAAGGCCTGGGCTGAGCTGCTAGTGCTGAGATGAGGAATGCCGAGCTGCTAGGTTGTGCTACATTGCATTCTCTCATTTAAGCACCAATTAAGTCAAACGTCACTCATTGCAGCAGACACGCCTCCTAGCCGACTGCAGATGTAAATAGCAACAGATGAGATTCACGTACCATTGGCTTGTGTCCACAGCAACAGAACTAGGTATGTTCACCTGGCCAAGTTGACAACTGAATCTAACTAACACACTAGGAGAAATGGATATACTTATGCAAAAGAATGAAGGAGGACCCCTGTTTTACACCTTATCAAAAAATGAACTCAAATTGTGTCAAAGACCTAAGTATAAGAGCCACAACAGTAAAAATTCCAGAAGAAAATGTAGGAAACACTCTTCAAAAATTTATGGTAGGCAATGGTTTCTTGGAGTTTGCACCCATAGCACAAGCAATGAAAGAAAAAATAGATAAATGGGATAGCCTAAAAATTAAAAACTTTTGTACTTCAAAGGACTTTGATGAGATTGTGAATGGACAGCCTTCGCAATGGGAGAAAATATTTGGAAAGCATATGTTTTGGTTTGTTAATGCTGTCAGAATGCAATATATCAGAAAAGGAACAGTTTTTAAAAAGGGAATTTATGAAGTTACAAGCTTACAGCTCTACGATCATAAAAATGTCCAAACTAAGGCATCTAGAGAAAGATATTTTGACTCAAGAAAAGCTGATTTCTGTCACACAGGAAAGCATGTGGCTGGCATTTGCTTATTCTTGTTCCTAGTTCTGTTACTTTCAGCTTCTGAGGCCAGTGGTTTCTTCTCTAAGCACCTGTGGGCCTCCACACAGCTCCTCCAGGACACAACTCTGGCTTCCGGTTTTCTTAGCACCTCACTGGAAGGCACATGGGAATGTCTGCTGGGCTCTGCTTCCCCAGATATCCATGTCTAGGCATCTGCCTTCTCTATTGGCATGCTGAGCATCTCTAAATGTCTGCATCTCTGTCAGTTCTCAAGCAGCTGTGTTTTCTCCAAGCTGTCCACCCTTTTAAAGGACTGCAGTAAACTAATCAAGACCCACCCTGAATGAGTAGAGTCTTATCTCCATCTAATGAAAAGGCCACACCCACAACTGGGTGTGTCACGTCTCCATGGCAACAGTCCAAAGTTTCCACCCCACAATAGTGAATCGGTATTAAAAGAAACATGGCTGCACCCATAAGACTGGATCAGGAAAGACCTGGTTTTTCTGACGTACATACAGCTTCAAACTGGCCCACTACATATTTGATAAGGGTTTAAGATCCAGAATATATAAAGAAGCCCTACAGCTCCACCATAAAGAGACAAACAACCCAACTTAAAAATGAGCAAACAAGTTGAATAGATGTTTCTCCAAAGAAGATATACGAATAACTAAAAAGCACATGAAAAGATGTTGAGTATCTCTAGCTATTAGGGAAATCCAGATCAAAACCACAGTAATATATCATTTCAGATTTACTAGAATGGCCACTATTAAAAAAAAAGCAAACAGAATACTACAAGTGTTGGAAGGATGTGGAAAAATAGGAACACTCATTCACTGCTTTTAGTAATTTAAAATGGTGCAGCCATTGTGGAAGAAAGTTTGGCGGTTCCTCAGGAAGCTATATACGGACTCGCCATATGATTTGGGAATCCTCCTGCTAAGTATATACCCAGAAGAAAGGAGAGCAGGAACTAGAAGAGACATTTGCACACTGATGTTCATAGCGGCATCATTCATAATTTCTAAAACATGGAAACAACCCAAACACTCATCAACTGATAAATGTAATAACAAAATGTGATATATACATACAATGGAATAGCATTCTTCTGTAAGGCAGAATGGAGTCCCAATGCATGTCACAGCATGGATGAACCCTGAAGACATTATGTTGAATGAAATAAGCCAGACACAAATGGGAAGATATTGTTTGATTTCACTTATATGAAGTAATTATAAAAAACAAACTCATAGAGTTAGAATCTAGAATATTGGTTACTGGAAGATAGAATGGGGGTAGAGACTGGGGAGCTGAGATGTACTTTGTGCAGAATTTCTAATTAGGTTGATTGTAAGTGTTTGGAAATAGATAGTGGTGATGGTAGCACATGATTCTGAGTGTAATTAACAGTGCTGAATGTTGTCTGTGAATGTGGCTGAAAGGGGGAAGTTTAGGGTCGTGAAGAAGGAAAGCTAGAGGATAAGACTCGGGGCTGTTTATCAGTGAACACCATTGTGGATGATGTGTACAAATACGAGATTGTACTTTTAGAATTGTAACAACATACACCACTGCTGCAAGTTGTGAATGATAGAGTGGTATATGGGAAAATACACCTGATTCAAACTGGACTATAGCTAACAGTAATAGTTTAATATTCTTTCATAACTGTAACAAAGGTCCCACTCATGCAAACTGTCCACAATCAGGATGTATTTGTGAACATTGCATTTTTACATGACTTTTTTGTAAACCTACAACTTTTCTCATTAAAAAAAATTAAAAATTAAAAAAATTTCACCAGCCTAATTGCGACATTCGTTGTTTATGTTGACTGATGCCTAGTCTATGGTTGAGAATTTAGCAGTTTGATTTACTTATTGTTACCATATTATTCCTTTGGCTTTTTTTACTGTAATCGGGCAATTGCATAACAGGTTTTTTCTGCTTACAATCTTTAACTTTGATACCCATTTAGATTATAAAATATCACACTTGTATTTGTGTCATAATGTGCTATTTAGAGATCATGTACAATAAATTTATTGTAAAATAGTGTATCAGTTAAGGTTCTCTAGAGAAACAGAATCAACAGGGAACATTTATAAATATAAAATTTATAAAGGTGTCTCACGTGACCGCGGGAATGCAGATCCAAAATCCTCAGGACAGGCTGTGAAGCCGAGGACTCCGATGGAGGGTCTGGATGAACTCCACAGGAGAAGCTCGACAGCTGAAGCAGGAATAGAGCCTGTCTCTTCTGAATCGTCCTTAAAAGGCTTCCTGTGATTAGATTTAGCATCACTCATTGCAGAAGACACTCCCCTTTGGCTGATCACAAATGGAATCAGCTGTGGATACAGCTGACGTGATCATGATCTAATTCTATGAAATGTCCTCATAGCAACAGACAGGTCAGCACTTGCCCAACCAGACAAACAGGTACCAGCACTTGGCCAAGTTGACACATGAACCTGATCATGACAAATAGTTATATTTTACATTTACACCCAAAGACCATCTTCCTTCCACCTAGCATCATGAAAACGTATCTTCTTCAAGCTTTCTGAGATGTTGCAGTTCCTATTTGAAATCTCTACTTACGAAAGAATTGGGAAGATTGTCAGATTAAAGTACATTAATACACCTGATATATCTATGTGACCTAACTTGAACATTTTTATTTGGGATTAGGTGAGGATCATGGAAATATCATTCTTTGTTTTAAACCTTCATTCATTAAATTTCTGCTCCTGTCAGAGACATTTGACTCTGGAACATTCCATTCTTCCTCTTATTATTGTTACTGCTACCTGGAAAGTGAGACAGCAGCCCTTTAGATAGGAAAGTTGTTGGTTGCAAATAGTAACATGTAACTAAGAAATGACCAACTCAAGAGGTTAAATGGGTTCAAGTTTGCTACCTGCCATAATTCAATATACCAAAAATGGAATGTTTTCTTTTTTTTTCTTTTTTTTGGCATGGTCAGGCGCCAGGAATCAAACCCGGGTCTCTGGCATGGCAGATGAGAATTTTGCCACTGAGCCACTGTTGCACCACCCCAAAAGGTTTTTTTTAATTTATTTTTTATACATATTTGGCATGAGCAGGCGCCAGAACAGAACCCAGAACCCAGATTCTATTCTTGTCAGATGAGAATTCTACGACAAAGCTACCTTTGTCCTGGAAATGGCTTTCAAAAAGAGGAATTTTAATAAATTACAAGTTTACACTTCTAGGGCCATGAAAATCTCCAAATTAAGGGAAATCTATAAATATATCCAAACCAAGTCACCGTGAAGAGGTTACCTTCACTCAAGACAGGCTAATGAGTTCAGCATTTCTCTCTCAACTGGGAAGGCGTGTGACGAGCATGGCAATGTCTGCTAGCCTTCTCTCCAGGCCTCTTGTTTCATGAAGCTCCCCGGCATTTTCCCTCTTCGTCTCCAAAGGTTGCTGGCTAGTGGACTCTGTGTGGTTCTCGTGGTCATTCTCGTGGATCTCCCATGGTTCTTGTGGCTCTCTCCAAAATGTCTCCTCTTTTACAGGATTCCAGTAAACTAATAAAGACCTATCTAGAAAGGGTGGCGCTATATCTCCATATACTCAAATTTAATACTCACAATTGATTGAATCACATCTCTGTGGAGATAAGCTAATCAAGTTTCCAACCTAGAGTACTAAATAGAAATTAGAAGAAACCGTTACCCCCACAGGATTGATTAGGGTGAAAACATGACTTTTCTAAGGTACATAAATCCTTTCAAACAGACACAAGTGGTATAGTGGGGGAAAATTAACATTTGGAATAAATAAAACTAATTTTGAGTTTCCATTCTGCTTCTTCTTAAGTTAACTTGAGGTGTATCAATTCAGCTGTGGTTTCTTCATCTTTAAAGTGGGATCATAATTCCCACTTTACTGATTTCATAGGCTTATTATTATGTTCAAGGAAGACTGTGTATGTGGAAGAAGCATATGTTCACCTTGCAAATTAGCAAAAACCATGCAGATGCTCTTTAATCAATGCCTTACTCTCTCATTCCACTGGTCACCCTCATCCTGAGCGATGACAGAAGTCATCTAACTACACTCCCAGGTTCTACGTTTTGGGCATTCTAATTAAGCTGACACAATGCAGCTTCACAAAGAGTTCTATAGCTTCAGCCTTTGTCCTCACTGCCTTTATAATATGGTCCACACTCGCCCTCATAAGGCCTTCCTGTCTCTGTGGACTTGCTAATTTAATGGCCCTTGCATTCTATCCTATTTTAACTCAAATCATTCCTTCCTCAGAGGCAGCTTTCACAGCTCTTTGACTACTGACTTCAGTTCTACCAAGTTAAAGCCATAGATATAGTGGATAAGAAAGTTAACTCTATGCTCTAAGCAGCTGGGTGCAAACCTGGCTTCATCTTGCTTAGCTTTATGAGAATGGACAAATTGCCTAACTTCTCCGTGCTTAAGTGTTCTTATGCATATAATGAGGATATCAGCAATACTCATTTTCAGAAAACTGATATCACCATTAAATGAAAGAATGCATGTTCATAGCAAGTGCCCAGCACAGAGTAAGCCTATTTAGTCAAGGTTGCTAAATAAGCTTACTAGTTGCTGTTCTCATTAGTAGTAATAATTCTATAGAACCCTTCTTACCAGGTCTCATATAATCTCACCCTAGTTTTACCCAAGTGAAAACTCCTTGAAGGCATGACCCCTGCCCTCTGTCTCAGCTAAAAACATATCTCTTGCTGCCAGCTGAAAGTGAGGGGATTGACACCGCACAGGGCAGCTACCCTGCCTCAGGACAGGGCTGTCAGGGGAAATATGCCCTCTCTCCCTGCACCTGGAATGTAAGCACCCTCAGGCCAGTTTAGGTTTCCTCAGAGCCCTCATATAACTATCTGCCAACCCTCCTCTCCAGCCCCCTTCTCCCTTTTTCCTCCCCAGTTTTGTTCCTCAAGGACACCTCCCCCAATAAACTATTTTTATGCATGCTTTGGCTCTGAGTCAGCTTTTGGGAATGAGAATAAAGGAAGGGATCAAAGTTAAGACTTCTTAACTATTTAAGGTCCAGATAACTTCATTTTATTCCATTTACCTTCTCAGGCCACTCAAGTCCAGTGTGATATATTTCTGTTTATGCTGTTTGGGAGTTAAGCATAAACAGAAGTATGAAAAATCTGATTTGTATTCATAACAATATAAAAACTGTGCCATTCTATTGCATATGATTTTCTACAATGAACTCAAATCAGTTCTTTAGAAGTGCTACTGTAAGTGGTACCCTGCTGACCATGGTGCCAGCTGATCCCTGTTCCAGGTTCAGGAGTTTCGAAACCAAAAGAATTAAGAGACAAGAGGGACAGTAGTTATAAGCAGTATAGTTTATTAAGAGAAAGCAAGGGTAAACATTAAAGAGGTTAATGTGAATATGTTCAAGGGAGAAACACGCACTGAGTGGGGGTGGTTTAGCTTGCTTTGTAGGAATATTTTTGCTAGGGGCAGGTTTTCATAGTAATCTTTGAACACTCCGGGCTTACAAGGTTTGCACTGACAGGTGTCTTCTTTGTCCCAGGGAGTGACAGTTATCCGAGTTTGTGGCCTGCCTTCATGTCTCTAAGTTTGTCTTTAGGCAGGTATTTAACAATTTTTATGACTCCATGTTTTCTGCTATTAGCTAAGAGTTTGGTTTGGGCCCATGATTTTACAAGTTTCTATGGTTTGGAAAGTTTCAATAGTTTGGGGAGGTTTCAAGCTTTAGGGGAATTTTTTTTTTGTCCCACAAAGTTTGCAGCTGAAGTTTGCTACTTGACATGAACTCTTTCAAAATTGAATAGAAGACTAGGAATCACAGTCTTGGTGTCCTATTCTGTCCTGCCAAACTACTAACTGAACTCCCTCCATTGCTCTGTGAGGCTGAAATTGTTATCCCGAGAGTATAGCGGAAGAAGAGAAGGCTGAGAGAGTTTAAATAATTTTACAGTTACTATATTGCTAATAAGTGTGGAACATGGATTCAAACCAGATCTTAACTCCAAAACTCTGATGTTTTCATTAATATTTTACTACTAAACGTATACTTTGTTTTCCCAACCAAAGACTAGTATGTGTCTTTTCACATTTCATATTATACCTAATAATATTTATTAAATTTGAAAATGCTGGCATATTTTTGTTAGACAGAGTTTTATTATTTAAAAATAATATTCCTTCAATAAATATCTGAACCCCCATGAGAGAAAAAGTGTACCTGGTTTTTAAATGTACTGCACTCCATTTTGAAGTTGGACATATAACTGTGATTCTGGAAAACTTATACTACTTTACTGGCCTTCCATTTTCTCAATAATATGATGAGGAAGTTAAAATAATAATGAAGGTGAAGGATCTGCTTAACTGTAATGCTATATCATCTGTTAATTTATTTATATATTTGATGAATCCATAAATTGAGATAGTTTTTAAGAGGTTTTACCACTAATAAATCTGTTTTTACAAATGATTTAGTTTAGTTATCACCATCATTTAATAAAAATCTTCTATATCTTTTATATTTCTGCCTGCTACCTTCTAATAGCATTTTTAATAATAATTAAAGTCTCCTTTTATGCAAGATGATTTGAGTCATTAAGCTGAATCCATGCTTCCCTTGCTGTTTACCTGAAATACATGCATTTGTGTTGAAATATATGATTTCTTAGGTAAAGACCTAGATTTTGATGAGGAAGATGCCAGGGAAAGAATAATGCTGTCATTCTGCCATGTTTTCTACCACATAGTAGGTATCTCAGTCCTCTCTGTTTGCTGAATTGGACCAATTTCCTTGGGGTGGTTTCATAATGAGTAGCTTAACTAATAACTCCACAGAACCCAAAACCGTGTCTTTCTTGGAAGCATGATATTCCATCAGGGACTGGCTAAATAAAACACTGTTTAAAAATAGGATCTTAAGGACAGTCCTCTCTTTGCATTTCTCTGAAATTCATTTCTGACAATATTGGTGATGTCACCCCATCATCCAAAACTGATTAAAAAGTGAATGCAATTTACTATACTTTTGACAGTATTTCCTTCCTTGAAAATCAATCATTGATGTAATGGTGATGATGTGCATCTATTTTCATGGTAACTAGAGAAATGGACAAGATCAGCTTTAGGCTACTAAGTGTTTTTCTTCATAGGAACAGGATCCCAAGTTGATCCCTTTGCATAGAGAAGTTTAAGGCACAGGTCTCTAAAGCATGGTTCAATTACTGACTTAGCCCATTTAAGGAATGAATATCTAATCATTTTTTATGTTTTGCTTTTTTTCTTTTAAATCATAACATATTTTTCCAATTTGTCTATCTTTAGATGTTCATTGAGAACCATTATATGGCATTTCCTTAAAGCATTTGCCTCTTTAAGAGCATATGAGATTTCTCTCAACAGCTGTAAAAAGAAAAGAAAATTAAGATATTATCATCATTGCTGAAACCCAAGGACTGTGTGACATCATCAACATTGCACTGTAAACATCCCTTGAAAGAGAATCTCAAAAATTTAGTGTATGAAAGGCCAAATTCCACAGCTTTTAACCTGGGATTATGGTAGAGACTTCAAACACCAAATAAAGAAATAAACAAACATAAAACAGCAGTTAGTAGTCCTTCTCAGACTGGTCAGTTCCCAGTTCCCTTCCACTTCACTCAGCCTTGCATGGTCTGGGAACCACACAAAGGCAGCATAACTCTGGTCTCTGTCACCACAGACAGAGATTTTAGACCAAAAACAGCAGTAAGATAGAACTTTATGAATATACAGACCCAGTGACCTAATCTGCAGAGACAGGGCAGAACATGAGCCACTAGGGGTGTTGCATGTAAAAAGCTCTTGTGTGTGGCTAGGACAGAGACCACCATATAAAGACTGGTAAAAACTGTTGTGAACAATCCAGTTCTAGTTGGCTGGATGAACTAAAGGTAAAATGAACCTTTCTGAAATGACACACTTTTCTGGATTGACCTCATCTGGCTCCCCAGGGCAGGATACACTAACAGGAAAAAATCTGGAGGCAGAAAACCTTCACAGAGAACAAGAGAAAAAGAGGGAAAGGGTTAACTGAACGGCTGTAAGATATGGTGGGTCCCAGAACTGAAAAGTGTAAGAAAAATGGGACACTGAGTGAAGGAGAGAATATAAACAAATAGGAGCTGAGGAGAAAAGTCTACTCAAAAATAAAGCTGAACAGATTAAGATTCTCAAAGAAGGAACAGAGAAAATGAAGCTCTATTCTGGAAGTGAAACAACTGCACAAAAAAGGCAATCTTAAAGGTTAGACACCATATGCTGGGTAAGAATCAGATGAAGAAGAGCTGAAAAAGTCTGAACAGTTAAACATAGGCTATTCTAAATGTCTAGAATAAGTTAGGCCAAGTCTCAAAGAAAAGCCTTAACACAAAGCAAATCAACAATGAAACCCTAGTAAAAAGGGAGAAATAGTCCTTTAGAATAACCAACCAAAAGAATCAGATACCTAAGTAAAATCACAAGCTATAATAAGAAACAGGAAGATATGGTCCAGTCAAAGGAACAAATTAAAACTTCAAGGAGACTAATCAATTGGAGCAACTAACCAACTATGTCTAAACAAATATACTAAGTCAATTCAAAGAGATGAAGAAAAAATTCATAAAGAAAGAAAAGATATTAAGCAGACAATGTGTGAGTATAAAGAAGAATTTGGAATTATGAAATGAAACACAACAGAAATTATGGGGCTAAAAGACAGTATAGTAGAAGTTGAAAAATACCAGAGGCATAAAACAGAAGATTTGAACAGGCAGAAGAAAGAATCAGTGAACTAGAAGACAAGGCAATTGAAATTGTAGAGTCAGAAGAACAGATAGAGAAAAGAATAGAAAAAATTGAGCAGAATATCAGGAATTGGAATGACAGCATAAAATACCCAGGCATACATTTCATAGGTGTCCACAGAGGAAAAGAGAAGGGAAAGCAGGTAGAAAGAACATTTCAGTAAATAATTGATGATGATTTCTGAACACAAATGAAAGACATAAATTTGTATGTCCCAGAAGTACAAAGTACTTCAAACAGAATAAATCCTAATAGACTACTCTAAGACACATACTTATCAGAATTTCAAATGCCAAAGATAAACAGAATTATGAATGCAACAACAGAAAATTGATTCAACAGATACAATGGATCCTCAGTAAAACTAAGTGCTTTGGAGGCAAGAAGACAGTGGTATGATATATTTAAGGTACTTAAAGAGAAAAGCTGTTAGACAAAATTCTTCATCCAGCAAGTGTCCTTCAAAAATGGGGATGAATTTTAACTATTCACAGACAAACAAAAACTGAGAGGCTTCATCAACAAAAGAAAAAAAATATTCCCTGCAAATAGTTTCCAAAAAACAGCTGAGGCAGCTATAATAATATTGAAAAAAAATAGTCTTTAAGTAAAAAACTGTTATAAGAGACAAATAAGGACAATATAAAAATTATGAAAGGTATAAATAATATAAAGATATAAAAGGTACAATCTACTAATAAGAAATATAATCATAAGTATTTATTCACCTAACTGCAGTGCCCCAAAATACATGAGACAAACACTGGCAAAATCGAAGGTAAATCGACACCATTACAGTAATAGCTGGAGTCTTTAACATACCAGTATAATAAATGATAAAACATCTAGAAAGGAGATCAATAAGGAAACAGAGAACTTCAATAATAAGGTA
Organism: Tamandua tetradactyla; assembly: GCF_023851605.1. Lineage (NCBI taxonomy): Eukaryota > Metazoa > Chordata > Mammalia > Pilosa > Myrmecophagidae > Tamandua > Tamandua tetradactyla. The sequence continues at coordinate 93,442,674 of NC_135332.1, forward strand.
ATGACCTAGACCTAACAGACGTATATAAAGCATTTATTTCCCCACAAAACAGTAGGATATACATTTTTATCAATGTGCATGGCTCATTCTCCAGTATAGACCACATGTTGTTGGGTGACAAAACTCTTAATGTATTTAGAGATATTGAAATCATACAAAACATCTTCTCTGACCATAAATTAAGGAAGCTGGAAATCAATAACAGTCAGAGAACTGGAAAATCCACCAAGGTATGGAAGTTAAATAACACTCTCTTAAACAGTTCTTCTCTGGGTCAGAGAAGAAATTTCAAGAAAGTCAATAAATATCTTGAGATGAATGCAAGCAAGAATCACAACATACCAAAACTTCTGCGATTCAATGAAAGTAGTGCTAGAAGGAACTTTATAGTCCTAAATGTTATATTACAAAAGAGGAAGAATTAAAAACAAGAATAAAAAAAAAAGAGCTAAAAATCAAAGATCTAACTGAATGCCTAAAGGAAATAGGAAAAGAACAGCAAATAAAACCCATAGCAAGCAGAAGGAAAGAAAGAACAAAGATTGGAGCATAAATAAATAAAAATAAGAATAAAAAAAAAACAGAGAAAATCAACAAAACCAAAAAATTTATTGTTGTCTGGTATGTAACTTTATCTCAATAAAGCTGCTTTTAAAAAATAATGCACCCAAACTGAATGATGGCTGAAGTCCTTATAAGAGAATGAAATTAGTAAAAGAGAGAGGAATCTACAGGAAGCAGTGAGACCAGGAAGTCAATGGAACCTAGATTAGAAAGAAGAAATTCTATCGATAATTCAGCTCGTCAGATTCTTCTGGAGAATTCGTTGAAAACTTCATTGGGGTTCCCAACTTGCAGCCTGTCTTACAGAATTTGGGCTTGCGCACTTGCATAGTTGCATGAGCCAAGTCCTGCAATAAATCTCTTGAGAATTACATATATATACACACACAGGGGTGGACAACTCTGTAACTTGTTTAAAAATGTTTGCAAAGTTTTGTATTTAATACAGTTGAGAACGTATTGTCATAAATGAAGTTGTTATGATGAAGTACAACCAGGTCAATTGACAAATGTGTTCAATGGTTATGAAGAGATCTACCAATGAATCAATATTAGTGAAAAAATTACTTAAAAGTCATTTGTGTATTAAAAAATCCAAAGACTGATCATGATGACCATGTGGGTGAATGCAACATTCTTTCTGTAGAAAAATTTGCTAATATCTTCATAGTAGTAAGGTTATCAATTTTTGTGCCCTGAATATCCACAAATTCAATTAGAGAAAATAGCAGGGTTTTTATTTTTGGAATCATGGTGAAAAAGATCACAATAAGAAACTAAATTCTGCTCACAAAATTATTCCAGCATTTTCACATTTAACAAATATTACCCCTGGACCACAGGACATTCTTAATGTTGTAAACAACTCAGTGGGTTATCTCTTGTGTAGACTAATGTACGGATGGTGGCACTGCTTGAAGGAAGGCAAGGGGTCTTGATTTTCTGCCTGATCTGTGCAAACCACAGGCTTTGAGAAGAGAATCTTTAATTCATGGTGGAAAATAAGTGAACCTGAGAATGTGAACCTCCTCTAACATGCAAATCATTGGGGACTGCTGAGCATTTATGCAATGCCATATTGGATTAGTATTTGGATGGAAAAAGCATATCCTCACTAAATAAATGAGAAATAAAATGGAATCCTCTAGAGGGGTTTTATCTTTCTCTTAGCTGATGGAAAACAGTCTTAGGTTGGAACCTATGCCCCACACCAATGAAGTATTTCCCTGGTGAACAACAAGGCCCACTAACGCCAATGCCTCAGGCACTAGGAGATAAAACAAACGAGCAACCATGGTGTAATGCAACCTGGATAGGTGGAATCTGAAATCCACTGGAGGGTGAATGTCCTTCCAGAGGTAAAATTTAATTCACAAACAAAATGTGTCTACAATCCAGAGTTGGCCTTCAGTTTATACTTGGTGTTGCTTGATGAAGAGGATACTTGAAAATGTAGGGTAAGATAAGGTATTTTGGAAGCAAAATTCTTTCTGCAATGTATGCATATTACAATAAAGTATCGTGTTTGTGCCGTAGACTTTCGTGGTCAAGGAGCCTGATTCTCAGCTCTGATGTCATGGGCTTCCCCTTCAGGAAGGGAGGCTGGACTGAGTGTGGAGCCAGGAGGTCCTAGGGCTGATCTGATCTAAGCGAAGATGTGGTACCCAGTGGGCCTGGGTGACATTCCCATGGATTTACAGAGTCAGGGGTTTGTGTCCAAAGCAAATGCAAATTGTAGAGGAGCCCCATGGAGGAGATGAGTGAATACTCAGAACTCAAGTAGACAGCCAAATAGAAAGCTGCTGGGTGAGGGGCTATGGAAGGAGCAACAATAATGATATAAGATGAAGCAAATAGAGGAGGAAAATATAGGCAGTTTGCAAGCAGCCAGGATACAATAGACCAGAAACAGAATGGCTTTTACAAAGGGGACTTTATGAAATTGCAAGTTTACAGTTCTAAGGCTATGGAAATATCCATATTTAAGTAAGGCTATAGAAATGTCCAATCTAAGGCATTCAGGGAGTGATACTTCGTTCAAGAAGATTGGTGACATCTCTCTCAACTAGAAAGGCGCATGGTGGACACGGCAGCATCTGCTTTCTCTCCAGGCTTCTTGTTTCATGAGGCTCCCCCAGGGGTGTTTTCCTTTTTCATTTGCAAAAGTCTCTGGCTGCATGGGCTCTGGTGGCTCTCAAGCTTTTTTCCAAAATGGTTCCCTCTTAAAGAGGCCCACGAAGCAACCCTACCTTGAAGAGTGGAAACACATCTCCATGAAAATCATCTAATCAAAAGTTACCACCCACAACTGGGTGGGTCACATCTCTATGGGAATAATCAAAAAGTCCCACCCAGCAATATGGAATGAGGATTAAAGGACATGGTTCTTCTGGGACCCATAAAAGATTCAAACTCACACAAGGATCATGGGAGATATTTGGGTTTATTCCTACCATGTACTTCTTTAGGGATTTTATTCCCATTTAAGAGAATCCAGGATAAGATCTTGCTCTTGAGGAATAATTGAAATTTTACATTACCCTCACTATGTAAATCATAAAAAATTACTTATACATTCTCCACTTCATATTTATAATAAAATTGTCAAATAGTAAATGTTGAGAACTATTCTTTCTATTAAGTGTTCATGTGTCCTAGAATGGAGGAAAATACATTTTCTCTACAATCCTCCTGACATGTCCTCACAGCTCTAATAAAATGTTTTACTTTCTTACTTGTAATAACTGAGAGTTTGTTTTTCAAATTACTAGTACATATTTTATCTTGTTTGCACTTCACATCATCCCAGTAGAGGGAATCAGTCACTTTCTTCATTGGCTGCAGAACAATGTTGAGGCAGAAAGAGTTTAATGAATAATTTTGCAAGTACATGATGCAGTCAGAGCAGAAAGGAATACTGACTCGTGGCCTGATGTTGTGCTGTGTCCGACTTCTTTCTGTTTCCATGTCAAGTTGGTTACTTGTATTGATCTGTCTTCATGCATCTCAGGGCTATGAATTTAAAGTATTGAATATGTGAGTGTGTGTGTATGTGTGTGTGTGTGTGTGTGTGTGTTTGCAATAGGTATTGTGTTCCCTGTGAGTTTGGAAAGGATATTTCCGTACCCTGTCCCTGCTCATCTTTGCCTTCCCTTGAAAGTCCATATGTTGATCAATTTTCCTATTCTCTTTACTTATATAGACCTTTAACTTAATCCCACAAAGACAAAACGCCACCCTGAACAGCTGAAGATACGAACAGAGATGGTTGTCCAGTGCAAGGCAAAGAGAGGCACATTGCTCAGACATGCTTAAAATAGCAACAAAACCATCAATTACAAAACAGATGGGTTATTTTGGCCTGAGTGGCTCACGCTCAGAGGCATTTTTCTTATATTCACATCTTGACCCTGTAAAGAATTCTGTCTTGACCCTTTCTACCCATGTTAAATGTGTTCCTACCATGAGCCAGCTCCTGCACCAAACAGTAGGATGGAATAGTCAAGGAAACAGAGCAGACACCACTAGCTCCCCAGGCCAGGGAGGGTGACCCCCAAACACAAGACATTTTCCTTCAAAATAAAGATGCATCATCATCTGTTTGCTTAGTCGGCCATTTGCACCAATTGAGCACATTCAAAAGATACAGCTGTTATGGAATTCAGGTGGTCTGTGTGTGGGGTGGGTTAGAGGAGAAACCAGTTGGGAATTTGGTCTAAGTGGGCTTGACTTAGGTTTTAGAATGGCAAAACCTGGGCACCCTGGAGGAGTCCAAGTAACTGTAACATCATTTTCAGTCCTATTCAATCCTTACCAATTTGTTTTGGACCAAGTAATTTGTTTCCAGTCATGACACAAAATGAGAATATGAAGGCATGTAGAGAGGGGACCTGCTGGGTTTGGGATACACAAAGACAATGAAGATGAAATATTCATATTTCACAACTTATCTAGGGTAAATTCTATAAATAGATAATATTTTTTCCCTTCAGAAAATTGAACTGTCATAGTAAAGAGTATTATGGGAACTTTTTTACTCTCACCAAATAAAGCATTGTGGACATTTTCTAACTAGTTTACATACAAAATTAAAATATTTTTGCACCCATGCTTTCTGCCATATTTTACATGACTACTCGCCCAATTCCCATGTGCATACAGTTGTAGAGGCACATTCCCTTTATTTTGTCAGCTTCCTGCCAAATGGAGCATTTTGAAGGGAAACAGAATTTTTGTAAGCAACATGCGTGAATTTGGTGGAGTGTGTTTAATTTTGCTTTTCCCATTTTGGGTATCAAGATGAAGTTTAATAAAGAATGACTGGGTGCTATTTTCAGCATAATCGATTAAATTCTGAGTATTAGATTTAATTGTAGAAGACATACCTTGGAATAGGGACCAGGTCTGATGATCACTGCCATAAAAATGGCCCACCCTATAGATACTCAGGAAATATTCAGCTTTATGTCCCCTTCTTGTGGGCAGGAGTCAAGCTGGCCCATTTTTTCTGAGGTCACTTATGCAGTAACAATAGAAACACAGGTTTCCTGAAGCTCATGCATTTCCATGCTGTGTGGCCATTGGAATTCAAAGTGGATCAAAGATGGTCATATTTATATATTGTGATTCTACAAGCACGAAAGCTAATTTTATCTGATCAGGTGCAGAAACTTTGTTATTTTTGTCTCAATGTTTTAAGAGATGAAGCTTTCTCAAAGTCATGTTTGAAGAAATTTCTTCCCAGAAAAACTTTATTTTTTCCCTAGTAAAACTTATTCAAGATAGTGCTAAATCAACAAACTATTCCTAAATATAGTCATGAAAGCACTTTGAAATTATGTATTTGCTGCTGTATTTAACATGCATCACATTTAAAATCTAACTATTTCAGATTCCAATAGGAGAAAAATAATCTGGAGAAGATGAACATTCCTCTAAGAAAGAAGTACTTTTTTGTGAGAAAAAACAGATTAATTTTGAAGATTTCAGTGGGGGTATTAGTTATGTTGTTAATGAACCAACTGTTAAATGGAGTGCTTTTTCATGGCTTTTACGATTTCACTTAAAAGAGCTACTTGTTGATTTTCTGGAATCTATCAAGCTATTGATGAGGCTGTTGCCGGTTAGCTTTGCCTAACGGGTTATCAGAAATCCCTAGAAACATGTTATTTGTCACTTATTGTTACAATAATGCTTCCTAATACAACCATAACACTTCAGTTGCAGATCTCAGTCTAGGGGTTGACTGTGGCAATTTTGCTCATCAGGGAAGTAAGATGAGGGGTGAGCGTCTCACTGCCCTGAGGGCCAGCTGGGGTGGGTTTGCTCCGGGAGTGTCATTCAGGTAAGAGACCACAAGGGCAGTAGCTTCCCAGGAGTGAGGATCTTGTTTCAAGGAAATGTCAAGGGTATAAGAGGACAAGTGTACAAGTGTACACAATGACAGGTGGGAGCGAGGACTTTACAGGAGCTATCCTGGGGTCACGTCTCACCTTTCACCATTGACTACAGAAAGTCATAGAGGCAAGTTCAAGGTCAAGGCATGGACATATGCACAGTCTCCACGCTGAGGCCATGGCAAGGGAGAGCACAATGGGAATGAGGGAAAATCTGGGCTGATCGTTCCATCTACCCCTCATAGGTGTTGTTCTGCAACCCTGGCACATTTCCTTCATTCAGTGGAGGAAAAATGTTATAAAAACTGGCATCTTTCACTGATTCAATGGAGGAAAATGTTATCAAAACAACCTTCACCTGAATGATGCAGTTACCTGCAATATTCCTTTACTGTGGTGTTTTACTTTGTAAAAGTATTTTTTATTTGTTACTAACTCAGACACATTCTTTTTTTAACTTAAAAAAATATAGCAACAAACAAACACAAACATTCTTAACTTATGATCATTCCATTCTACCTATATAATCAGTAATTCACAATATCATCACTTAGTTGCATATTCATCATCATGATAATTTCTTAGAACATTTGCATTAATTCAGAAAAAGAAATAAAAAGACAACAGAAAAAAATTCATGCATACCATATCCTTTAACTCTCCCTTTCATTGATCACTAACATTTCAATCTAAATTTATTTTAACATTTGTTCCCCCTATTATTTATTTTTATTCCATATGTTTTACTCATCTGTTGATAAGGTAGATAAAAGGAGCATCAGACACAAGGTTTTCACAATCACACAGTCACATTGTGAAAGCTGTATCATTATACAATCATCTTTAAGAAACATGGCTACTGGAACACAGCTCTACATTTTCAGGCAGTTCCCTCCAGTCTCTCCATTACATCTTGACTAACAAGGTGATATCTGTTTAATGTGTAAGAATAACCTCCAGGATAAACTCTCAACTCTTTTTGGAATCTCTCAGCCATTAACACTTTATTTTGTCTCATTTTGCTCTGCTCCCATTTGGTCAAGAAGGTTTTCTCAATCTCTTGATGTTGAGTCTCAGCTCATTCTAGGATTTCTGTCCCACGTTGCCAGGAAGGTCCACCCACCTGAGAGTCATGTCCCACGTAGCCAGTGGGAGGGCAGTGAGTTTGCTTGTTGTGTTGACTGGAGAGAGAGACCACATCTGAGCAATACAAGAAGTTCTCTTGGGGGTGACTCTTAGGCCTAATTTTAAGTAGGCTTGACCTATCCTTTGTGGGGTTAAGTTTCATATGAACAAACCCCAAGATTGGAGACTCAGTCTATTGCTTTGGTTGTCCTCACTGCTTGTGAGAATATAATGCATTCGACTTGGGGAAGTTGTATTTTCCCCCTTTCTCACCATTCCCCAAAGGGGACTTTGCAAATACTTTTTTATTCACTATTCAAATCACTCTGGGATTTATTGGGGCATCGCTCTGGACAAACTAACAAAATCTCATGCCCTACTCAAGGTTGCATGTACTTATGGTTTTCAATTAAGCTGGCTACATAAATTATATTTGGAAGTGCACTAGTCAAAATATAAATTTTGTACCAAATGAACATATTGTGCTCTAGTCTCACACAAGTTAAAAGTTTAAAATATCAATTACCATTTATTTTCAATACCCTGCAGTAATGACAATCCTTTGCAAAAACATTTTTAAATTTGTACATTTAATCACTATCATTATACACTCTAGGCATTCCTAGATTATACCATCTCAGTCTTTATCACCTATCTTTCTTTCTGATTTCATTTGTGCTCCCAGCCCTCCTTCCTCTATCATTCTCACATTCAGCTTCATTCAGTGTTTTAACATAATTGTATTACAGTTAGGTAGTATTGTGCTACCCATTTCTGAGTTTTTACAATCAGTCCTGTTGCACAATCTGTATCCCTTCAGCTCCAATTACTCAATATCTTACCCTGTTTTTATCTCCTGATGGCCTCTGTTACCAATGAAATTCTCCAAGTTTATTCTCTAATGTCAGTTCATATTAGTGAGACTACACAGCATTTGTCTTTTTGTTTCTGGCTAATCTCACTTAGCATAATGTCCTTAAGGTCCATCCATGTTGTTACATACTGCATAACTTTATTCTTTCTTACAGCTGCATAATTTTCCATCATATGTATATACCACAATTTGTTTAGCCACTCATTTGTTGTTGGACATTTTGGCTGTTTCCATCTCTTCGCAATTGTAAATGATGCTGCTATAAACATTGGTGTGAAAATGCCCATTTGTGTCCTTGCCAACATATCCTCTGAGTAGATATCTAACAATGGTATTGTCGGGTCATATGGCAATTCTATATTTAGCTTCCTGAGGAACCACCAAATTGCCTTCCACAGCGGTTGTACCATTTGACATTCTCACCAACAGTGGATAAGTGTGCCTCTTTCTCCTCATTCTCTCCAGAATTTGTCATTTTCTGTTTTATTGATAATGGCCATTCTGGTGGGTGTGAGATGATATCTCATTGTGGTTTTGATTTGTATTTCCATAATAGCCAGGGAAGTTGAGCATCCTTTCATGGGCCTTTTGACCATTTGTATTTCCTCTTCTAAGAAGTGTCTGCTCGGGTCTTTTGCCCATTTTGTAATTGGGTTGTCTGTCTTTTTTGTTGTTGAGTTGAACAATTTCTTTATATATTCTGGATACTAGACCTTTATTTGATATATCGCTTCCAAGTATTGTCTCCCATTGTTCGGCTGTCTTTTTACTTTCTTGATGAAGTTCTTTGATATGCAAAAGTGCTTAATTTTGAGGAGTTCCCATTTATTTATTTATTTCTTCAATGCTCGTGCTTTGGGTGTAAAGTCTAGGAAACCGCCTCCTAGTATAAGATTTATAAGATATTTTCCTATATTTTTTCCTAACAGTTTTATGGTCTCAGATCTAATGTTTAGGTCTTTGATCCATTTTGAGTTAGTTTTTGTATAGAGTGTGAGATATGGGTCCTCTTTCATTCTTTTGCATATGGATATCTAGTTCGATAGGCACCATTTATTGAAGAGACTGTTCTGGCCCAGGTTGGTTGGCTTGACTGCCTTATCAAAGATCAATATTTCATAGATGAGAGTGTCTATATCTGAACACTCTATTTTATTTCATTGGTCAGTATATCTATCTTTATGCCAGTACCATGCTGTTTTGACCACTGTAGCTTCATAATACACCTTAATGTCAGGTAGCGTGAGACCTCCAGCTTCATTTTTTTTTCCTCAGGGTGCTTTTAGCTATTCAGGACACTCTGTCCTTCCATGTAAATTTAGTTATTGGTTTTTCTATTTCTGAAAAGTAAGTTTTTGGGATTTTAAATTGGTATTGCATTGAATCTGTAATTCAGTTTAGGTAGAATTGACATCTTAACTATATTTAGTCTTCCAATCCATGAACACAGTATGCCCTTCCATTTATTTAGGTCTTCTGTGATTTCTTTTAACAACTTCTTGTAGTTTTCTTTGTATAGGTCTTTTGTCTCTTTAGTTAAATTTATTCCTAAATATTTTATTCTTTTGGTTGCAATTGTAAATTGAATTTTTTTCTTGATATCCCCTCAGATTGTTCATTACTTGTGGTTAGAAACACTACAGATTTTTGAGTGTTGATCTTTTAACCTGACAATTTTCTGTACTTGTTTATTAGCTCTAGTAGCTTTTGCTGTGGATTTCTTGGGGTATCATATAATATGCAAACAGTGAGAGTTTTACTTCTTCCTTTCCAATTTTGATGCCTTGTATTCCTTTTTCTTGTCTAATTGCTCTGGCTAGAATTTCCAACACAATATTGAATAACAGTGGTGATAGTGGACATACTTGTCTTATTCTTGATCTTAGGGGGAAAGTTTTCCGTTTTTTCCCATTGAAGATGATGTTAGCTGTGGGTTTTTCATAATTACCTTTATCATTTTGAGGAAGTTCCCTTCTATTCCTATCCTTTGAAGTGTTTTCAACAGGAAAGGATGTCGAATTTTGTCAAATGCTTTTTCTGCATCAATCAAAATGATCATGTGGTTTTTCTGCTTTGATTTGCTGATATGGTATATTACATTAATTGATTTTCTTACGTTGAACCATCCTGTTGCATACCTGGGATGAATCCTACTTGGTCACATTATATAATTATTTTAATGTGCTGCTGGATCCGATTTGCTAGAATTTTGTTGAGGATTTTTGCATCTATACTTATTAGAGAGATTGGTCAGTAGTTTTCTTTTTTTGTAATATCTGTGTCTGGCTTTGGTATGAGGGTGATGTTAATTTCATAGAATTAGTTAGGTAGCTTTCCCTCCTCTTCAATTTTTTTGAAGAGTTTGAGAGGGATTGGTACTAATTCTTTTAAGCATGCTAGGTAGAATTTACATGTGAAGCCATCTGGTCCTGGACTTTTCTTTTTTGGGGAGCTTCTTAATGACTGATTCAATTTCTTTACTTGCGATTGGCTTGTTGATGTCGTCTATTTCTTCTCAAATCAATGTTGGTTGTTCATGCCTTTCTAGGAAGTTGTCCATTTCATCTACATTGTCATAATTACTAGCATAAAGTTGTTCATAGTATCTTCTCATTATTTCCTTTATTTCTGTGGGGTCAGTGGCTATGTCTCCTCTTCCATTTCTGATTTTATTTATTTGCATCCTGTCTCTTCTTCTTTTTGTCAACCTCATTAAGGGTCCATCAATCTTATTGATTTTCTCGTAGAACCAACTTCTGGTTTTGTTGATTTTCTCAATTGTTTTCATGTTCTCAATTGCATTTGTTTTTGCTCTAAGCTTCATTATTTCTTTTCCTTTTGCTTGCTTTGGGGCTAGTTTCTCTAGTTCTTCCAAGTGGACAGTTTATTCCTTGATTTTTGCTCTTTCTTCTTTTTTGATATAAGCATTTAGGGCAATAAATTTCTCTCTTAGTACTGCCTTTGCTGCATCCCATAAAATTTGATATGTTGTGTTTTCATTTTCATTTGCCTAAAGATATTTACTGAGTCTCTTGCAATTTTGTCCATGACCCACTGGTTGTTTAAGAGTGTGTTGTTGAGCTTCCACATATTTGTGAATTTTCTGGCATTCTGCCTATTATTGATTTCCAACTTCATTCCTTTATGATCTGAGAAAGTGTTTTGAGTGATTTCAATCTTTTAAAATTTATTGAGACTTGCTTTGTGACCCAGCATATGATCTATCCTTGAGAATGATCCATGAGCCTTTGAGAAAAAGGTGCATCCTGCTGTTGTGGGGTGTAATGTTTTATATATGTCTTTTAAGTCTGGCTCATTTATTGTATTATTCAAATTCTCTGTTTCTTTATTGATCCTCTGTGTAGATGTTCTGTCCATTGTTGACTGTGGGGAATTGAAGTCTCCAACTATTATGACAGATGTATCTATTTCTCTTTTCAGTGTTTGCCTCATGTATTTTGGAGCATTCTGGCTCAGTGTGTAAATATTTATGATTGTTATGTTTTCTTGTGAATTGTTTCTTTTCATAATACATAGTGTCCTTTGTCTCTTTTAACTGTTTTACATTTGAAGTCTAATTTGTTGGATATTAGTATAGCTACTCCAGCTCTGTTCTGGTTGTTAGTTGCATGAAATATCTTTTCCCAACTGTGCTGGTCTGAATCCGTGGTGGACCCCAGAAAAGCCACACCCTTTGATCCTCATTCAGTATTGCTGGGTGGGACCATTTTGATTGTTTCCATGAAGATATGACCCACACAATTGTGGGTGGTAACTTTTGATTAGACTATTTCCATGGAGGTGTGTCTCCACCCACTGAAGGTGGAGTTGCTTGCTGGAATCCTTTAAAAGAGGAAACATTTTGGAGAGAGTCCCTTTTTTTGGTAGAGCCACAAGAAAGCCAGCAGATGCCACCATGTTCACCATGTGCTCTTCCAGCTGAGAGAGAAACATTGAATGTCTTCAGCCTTCTTGAACCAAGGTATCTTTCCCTAGATGCCTTAAATTGGGCATTTCTATAGACGTGTTTTGATTGGGACATTTTGTTGACCTTAGTACTGTAAGCTAGCAACTTATTAAATTCCACTTGTTAATATATGTTGCATTCCAGCAGCTAGCAAACTAGAACACCAAATTTTCACTTTCAACCTATATTTATCCCTGGGTCTAAGATGTGCTTCCTGTAGACAGCATATTGATGGGTCCTGTTTTTAAATCCATTCTGCCATTCTATATCTTTTGATTGGGGAGTTTAATCCATTAACATTTAGTGTTATTACTGTGTGGCTAGTACTTTCGTGTACCATTTTGCCTTTTGGATTTTATATTCATATCTAATTTTTATTCTTTTTGCCTTTACTGATAGTCTTCATTTTTACACTCTTCTCCACACCTCTCTCTCCTGTCTTTTCGTATCTGCCTCTAGTGCTCCCTTTAGTATTTCTTACAGAGCTGGTCTCTTGGTCACAAATTCTCTCAGTGATTTTTTTGTCTGAAAATGTTTTAATTTCTCCCTCATTTTTGTAGGGCAATTTTGCTGGATATAGAATTCTTGGCTGGCAGTTTTTCTCTTTTAGTAATTTAAATATATCATTGCACTCTCTTCTCAACTCCATGGTTTCTGCTGAGAAATGTATGCATAGTCTTATTAGACTTCCCTTGTATGTGATGGATTGCTTTTCTCTTGCTGCTTTCAAGATTCTCTCTTTCTTTTTGACTTCTGACATTCTGATTAGTATGTGTCTTGGAGTATGTCTATTTGGATCTATTCTGATTGGGGTACACTGCACTTCTTGGGTCTGTAATTTTTAGTCTTTCATAAGAGTTGTGAAATTTTCAGTGATAATTTCCTCCACTAGTTTTTCTCCCCCTTTTCCCTTCTCTTCTCCTTCTGGGACACCCACAACACGTATATTTGTGTGCTTCATATTATCATTCAATTCCCTGGGACCCTGCTCATATTTTTCCATTTTTTTTTCCCTATAGTCTCTGTTTCTTGTTGGATTTCAGATGTTCCGTCCTCCAGTACACTAATCTTATGTTTTGTCTCTCTAAATATACTATTGTAGGTTTCCACTGTTTTTTTCATCTCCTCTACCATGCCTTTCATTCCCATAAGTTCTGTGATTTGTTTTTTTCAGATTTTCCATTTCTTCTTTTTGTTCATTCCTTGCCTTCTTTATATCATTCCTCAGTTCATTGATTTGGTTTTTGATGAGGTTTTCCATATTTGTTCATATATTCTGAATTAATTGTTTCAACTCCTGCATCTCATTTGAATTGTTGGTTTGTTCCTTTGACTGGGTCATATCTTCAATTTTCCTACTGTGATTCACTATTTTTTGCTGGCGTCTAGACATTTAATTACCTTAATTAGTTTATTCTGGAGATTGTTTTCACTTCTTTTGCCTAGGATTTTCTTGCTGGATGACTTTGTTGTCTATCTGTTCTTTGTCATTGAGTTCAGCTTATTCTGGACCACCAGCTTAGGTTTTGTTTAACAGAGCAGAATTTTTCAGTTCTTGTTATCTTGTTTTTTTGCCCTGCCTGTATGGTGCCCCCCCACCCTTAGGAGGCTCTACTTAGGTATTATAGACCCCAGCCAGATTTTCCCTGATCAAACTGGCCTCCTGTGAGGAGCAATGATTCACCTGTGTCAGTTTTCCCTGAGGGTGAGACCCAGGAGGTTGAAAGGCTTTCCTGTGAAGTCTCTGGACTCTGTTCTTTTACTATCCTGCCCAGTATTTGGTGCTTATCTGCCTTTGGGTCCCACCAATAGAATGTGATGCAGTACCTTTAACTTTGCCAGACTCTCCCTGCTGGGGGTGTGGTGGAGACAGAGGAGAGGTTGTGGGCTGACTTTAATCACTTAAAATTTCTGAACCCTGGGTCTGAATTCCTTGAGGGAGGGAATCCACCTGAGCTGGGCTCCACCCCTCTCCTGGGGAAAGCACAGACTCCAGATAAGCTCTCAGAGAAGCTTGTTTCTGCCTATGCCTGGGGCAGTTGCAGTCTGAGAAGACCTGCCGCTGTATCCAAAAGCAGTCAGGCCTTTGTAGAAACACAGCCACAAAAAAGAAAGAAAAAAATCCTTCTCAGAGCAAGACCCCTGTTCCTCAAGTTTGTCAATCAAGAGCATAAGTTGGTATGTTCCTTTGTGTACCTTCAGATCCTATGTTCCCCCTCCTTTCCTTCAGGGTCCAGACCCTTTCAAATATTATGTGCTATTCAATCCAAAAAACCTCTGTTTCCTTTTTCTGTCAGTCCTGCCCCCTCAGTGCTGGGGCAAAAATCAGTGACCTCCACTTTGACCCGGTACAAGTGAGCTGAGGGCCTATTTTTAGTAGTCAGAATTTGTAAATTAATTCCACAATTGAAGCTCAGTTGCACTCAGCCCCTGCTGCTGGTAAAGTCTCTTTCCTTTCTCCTCTGGGAAGCAGCCCATGGGAGAGGGGCACCGGCCACCACGGCTTGGGGAACTCACGGTTCTGGGTGGGCTCGTAGCCAGTCCAGCCGTTCTAGACTGGGGTAGGCTGTCTGTCTGGTCACTGATGTGGCCCCAGCAGTTGTTCTGTACTATTCCTGGCTATTTAATAACTGTTCTGGAGGACGAACTAAATCCCACACCTCGTTAAGCCGCCATTTTGGCACTCTCTCAGACACATTCTTATATTGGGATTGAAAAAGGCTATTGTTGCATAGAGGTGGACAATTTCAATCTGGAAGCATTTGCTAGTTTTACATAAAATGGGAACAAATCAAAGGGAACAGATTGTATTGTATATCTGCTTTCAATAAAAGTAATAAGAGTAGTTAAAAATGGACTAAATGTGGATAAATGCACCGTGGAAAATCCATACAATGAAATATTATCCAGTAAAAAAATATTGGCCTACCAAGTTATGAAGAAATGTAGGAACCTTAAATGTGTATTGCTAAGTGAAAGAAGCCAGTCTGAAAAGGCTACTACTATTTGAATCCATGCATGACATTGTAGAGAAGGCAAAACTTCAAAGACAATGAAAGATCAGTGGTCCCAGGGGTGCATGGGGAAGGGAGCAGGGATGAATAGCTGGAGCACAGGTCTTTGTGTGCCTAAAAATTCTTTTAGGGCAGCAAAGCTGTTCTGTACAATACTGGAGCAGTCTGTACAATACTGGAGCAGAAGGATGGCATTATGCACATTATACATTTCCCAAATCCATACAAATTCACAGCACAGTGAATGAATCTTGGGGTATGCAAATTAAAAAAAAATCTTTTGGGATGTTGGGAGATACCAGTACGTAATGAAGAATATGCTAACACCATCCAACTATATTACAGACATGTGGTACAGCCTCATAGGAGGGTATGGGAAAAAGGGCTTCCCCTAGGCAACTTTGGAAGTGAGTGTATTCTGTAAGACAAAAGCAAAAGTAAGTGTATAAAAACAATGCACTCTAGTTGATAAAGTTGTCTCCGTTAGTGATATGTGTTAACAATTCTGAAACAGCTGTATGTTTATAAAGAAATTGAACAACTATATAAATAGATGACAGAGGGTGCAAGTTAGTTTTACTGCTGTTGGAAGGGAGGTTACAGATAAGGAAGGGAAGGAGACAAGAATGATTCCTGTGGTGATAGGTAAGAGTCTGGAACATCACCATGGCTGCATGTTTAGTTTTATAAAGACACAAGTGGTTACAACTTGAATTATTTACAGATATGATAAACACAGGGACTAGTATATATACATGTATTTTTTTGCTCTGTCAGCTGACATGGTCTAAAAAAAATGATACCCCAGTAACAACAAGCAAACCTAGCACCCAAATCTTGGTTTTCAATACCTTTCTACAATAAAAGGAATCAAGGATCATTGAAGAAATGGCTGATTCTGGGAGTGGGCTGGGAAATATATATGATGTGCCAGAAGGAAGTATCTGACCAACAAAATTAATAAAGCAGCATTGGATTAAACCTCAAAGTATAAAGTAAATACCCATGAGTACACGCCGACATAAATAAATGATTAAATAAAGTCTCACTCATATCTTGACTCTGAATTAAGTTATAGTATCAGGGAGTGAATCTTCTATTCCTCTTAATTTTATTAAGTTACTCATGTAATGAAAACAAAACTTTGTAAAAGCAATTAAAAATAACATCAGTTACATGTATTTTCACACATTTAGGTCTTTATCCATCACTTAGGAAATAAAGTGGCCTCTAAATGAGTCAGTATTCTAAACATCATACATTAATTCATCTTAATATTATTCACTCTGATAAATAGCTTGCTTCATTACATCACACTGTTTGTGAGCCAAATTTTTAGGATTAGAGAGAATTATTCATGCATGTAACTTTTTTAATTAAAAGGAAGAAGAAAAGATTAGTCAACCTTTTTAAAGAGATAACCACATGAAAGGCAGCTTTTAATTACTCTTTTTGAAGTTTCTTTCCCAGCTGAAAATTCAGTCTTCAACATGAATGTTGTAAATGAGCTACCTCTTGAGAAAAGAGGTTAATCATGTAGTAGGTACTGTCTGAAAGCCTAGTGCAGTGGGATGTGGATGGAATGGCATCGTTGTAATCACAGGGAACCATGGCACTTGCTTATACTTCCCAAAGGCAAGGGACTAAGATTTTCATTTCCTTTCTCTTCATTATACCCTTGAGTTCTTGTTCCTTATGGTTGGTACTGAAAACAGTTTGCCCATGTGCATCTACTTATTATATATATATATATATATATATATATATATATATATATATATATATATATTTGGCATCTAAGTGTGTTTTCTGCTTTCAGTTGGCTTGTACTTAATTGGTCCTATCTTTCTCTGTCTTTTCAGACTACACCTTGGAAGTGCCGTAGCACATGGATTTCAGGTCTGCCTGTGAAGAGGTAGGTTAGATGGCTTTCTACTTTTCAAGTAAGGAAAACCGAATAGAGGCAGGAAATACTTGTTCCCTCTCAATATAAGTGGAACTCTGATTTGGGCCAAAGGATGAGTGATATGCCTATTTCATTTCAGGACTATAACTTCTATCGGTGAGACCTGAAATCCAAAGACTGTCTGGGGAAGCATCAGATTTTAACTCATCCTTTTAGAAAAGCACATTTGATTTGATTGAATTGCACTTATTCTCCACAACCATGCACTCTATTATTTCACATACTGCAAGTGTTGGAACTAATTCTTTTCATCTAAATGGTTGTTAAATTAGAAGATATCAAAGATCCCTTTCAGCATTAAATTCCTGTAATTTTATGATGGCAATATTCTTTAGATATTTTAATGTAATTTATATATTAATACATAGGAATTCAGATTCTCAGTAGAGCTGTTCTCATACTTTGAGTCTAAGCACGGTTACCTTCTTTCAAGGTTGTTAAAGTCCATTCAAATGTGCTGTTCAATACTGCATGTGCCTGGACCCCCAGGGGATATGACCATTCTCTTTTAGGGGGAAAAACTATCTTTTTACTTGCAACAACCCAAGCCACTGTCTTTTCACTCTTTTGGCAAAATGAAAAAATTTATAGGTTAAAATATCTTGTATTTGCTTAAAAGTTTTGAATTATTTCTTCTTGTATATAAATAACCCAATGGGGGGGGCAACTGGATTATCTATGATAGAGTTAGAAGCAAACAAACAAAAACTTAAATTTTTAATGTTCCTGAAGATTATTCTTTAAGTGAAAGGTCATGTGTTTAAGCTTTTTCTGCATTAATTTGTGGAAAACAATTCATTATTTTCCTCTAAGGAAAATGCAAACATGACTTTTCCATATTTGCCACAGTTGTGCAAGGCTTAAAATAGAGGTAAAAATAATTTCAGAAAACCAATAAAGTACTTTAATACTTAAATCCTTGGTGGTTTTTATTCTTAAGCATTCCTATCAGATAAGGCTTTATAAATATCCCTAGAGGAGAGGAGCACTTTCTCATGTTACATGACAGTTACTTGTTTAAAAACCTCTCTCACCTCATAGACTGAATACCATAATGTCAGAGCATCTAATGGGGCTCATCTCTTTAACTCAGTACCTATCCATCCATCGGCGTTTTTAATTGAAGTGTTTTAGATGCTCTGCATGCTATTTTAAGCTTGCATTGTAATTCTGCATCATTTCCAGTTTTAATTATATAGCATTATACTCTTAATTTTGAATGTAGTGAGTCTTCTACTACCATCAAAGTGTTATGCCATCTTGTGTGTTTGGGTAGTCAAGCACTCTGACCCTGAACGGCTATTTGGATGAATGCAACAAATCTGTGATTTATGTAATAGATACGTGATTCTGGCCAAATACTATTTCAACAATGTTTTTTAATGGACATCAGCTGCTGGCATAAGACTGAATTCTCAGGACTTTTAACTTAGTTTTAGTAAAGTTGTTTTGAGCTATTGATTTGGGATATATATCAAATTCTAGTGGAGATTCAGTAGATTTATTTTTTAATGGCTATATGTTCTTGTGTCCTTGTTACCCCTTGCTTTTGGGTTTGCTCCCTTGCATTGAGCCCTTTGAGAATCCATGCCATTTTAGAGTCTATCCTGACTGCAGAATAGATATCTAAATTATTCAGGGACATTATCCCTGTGTCCTATGCTGGATTCCTGCTTACAGAACCGTAAGATGCTTTGAATATGATCAAACTGCTCTGAAAATGATCCACAGTCAGCAAGGTTGCCTGAAGTTTACAGCTTTTAAACATTTGGGTTGGCAGAAACCATAGAGATAATGTAGCCTAACTCTGTCACTTTGCCGGCGAGGGAATTGAGAGGTTTTATGAAATGTCAAATGACATTTAATTAATTAGATAAAAGCCCAAATACAAACCTTGAAATTCCTCACACTAAGTTTAGGCCTCTTTCTTGTATATTGCATTGCGGGAAATTAGGAAAAAGTCAAATATATATTAAATAAAAACCTGATTTCTCTTGACTTCCAATAATCCATTAAAGATGTTAATATTATATCCATGAATATCCAATAAATCCAACTGGATTACTAGTGTCAAAGCCAGGGAGCCTCCTAATTGTAAAAGAAATGCAAAAAGCACACCTAGATCATTTCCTTTTAAAAGCACATGGAAAGATTTCCGGGAAGATAGTGCAGTGGGGTGGATTGCACTCACTCCTGCTCTGTGGGGAAAGACAGGGGATAGGGAGAGAATGACCAGAACTGTGGTCCCAGGGGGGTGAGTAATTGAAAAGGGTCTCCAGGGTTTTTTGGAGGGGAGAATTGTGGTGGGGGGGGTCAGGACAGAGAGAGAGCGAGGTGAGTCAGATCAGACGTGATTCCCACTGTGGCTAGGCTGTGTGCACATGGAAGAGAGGATCTGAGGGAACTGACATCCTCTGCTCCAGCCTGTCCAGTTGCTGGCTTTGGAAACGTCCCCGAGGGAGCCCCGAGGCAGGGCAGGCTGTCCACCGGAAAAAGCCAGGCCCGTAGGCACTGGAAGCCATCTCCCGGCCCAGTGCTGTAAGTGGCTGTACCATCAGGCATTGTGTGTGGCGCATCCGCCTGATGCTGTGGGTCGCCTCTCACCTGGGCCCTATGGTTAACTGTCTCTCCTGCATGGCAGCATGAGCTGTCCTGCCCTCGCTGTCTTACCAGCCCAGGGCTGCAAGCTGGGAGGGGAGGAGGTGCTCCAGGAGCGCCATCTGCTGGTCAGAAGAGGTAGGTGCAGACAGGCAAACTCCTTATCTGCCTAGGTAGTTTTCATTTCTTTTTACTTTCTTCTTTTTTTCTTTTATCTTTTCACTGTTGATATATTCTCCTCTAAATGTTTTATTAGTATTATTTTTATTTTTACATACATTTATATTTGTATTTGCTTTTGGTTTTTATTTGTTCATTTTATTGTATTTTTATTTATTCATCTATTTATTGATTTGATTTGATTTTTCTCTCCCTCCTGTATTAGCTAGTCTGAGTTCATTCCCAATAAATTTTAGGGACTCTGCTTCTGGCTTTGGGACCTACCACTATTGATGTATTTTTTGTTTGTTTTATAATTTTTATTTGATTTTATTATTATCATTTGGGGGTGGTAAGGCATGGCCTAGGAATCAAGCCTGGGTCTCCTGCAAGGCAAGGGTGTATCCTGCCACTGAAGTACATGTGCATGCAGGCCTAGTTTTTAATAGATTATCAGGTAGAATTGCAATTCCTACATAACATCAGGGCTTCAATTTGGTGGGGAATTACTGACAAACCAGGTACAAAAGGAGCCCTTCAGGGTGCTGCGACGACGACTCAGTGGCAGAGTTCTCACCTACCGTGCTGGAGACCCAGGTTCTATTCTTGGTGCCTACCATGCAAAGAAAAAAAGAAAAAGAAAAAAAAAAGGAGTCCATCAATGCAAAACCAGGAAAAATAAGAAATTTTAGAAGAGTGAAGATAACCAATTTGCAAAATAACCTTATAAGTTATTCAAATTCCCTGGAAATAACAGAAAATCACAAAGCACATGAAGATCCAAGCAGATATGGCCCAGCCAAACAGCCAAATCAAAACACCAAAGGGGAGGCAGAATATAGTACAACTACTCAAGATTATTTATAAGGAGATAAAGGATATCAGGAAGACACTAGAAGAGTATAAAGAGGAATTCAAAAGATTAAATAGAAAATTGAAAGATCTCACAGAGATGAAGATATGGTAGAAGAAATTAGAAATATACTAGAGACACTATAGCAGATTAAAAGAAGCAGAAAGAAAAAAAAAGAAGCAGAAAGAAGAAGAAGTGAGCCACAAGACAGAACAATTGAACTAGTGCACACAAAAGAACAAATGGCAAGCAAGATGAAAAAAATGGAACTGGATCTTAGGGAAAGAATGGACAACAAGAGGCACACAAATTTAGGAATCACTGGTGTCCCAGAAGGAGAATAGAAGAATAAAAGATTGGGAAAATTAATTGAAGATATAATCAGAGAAAATTTCCCAACCCCCAAAAAAACCATAAATCAAAGAGGTCCAGTGAACCCCAATTAGAATAAATCTAAATATACCTACTCCAAGGTACATACTAATCAAATTGTCAAATGTTGAAGAAAAACAGGAAGTCCTGAACGTTGCACAAGAAAAGAGAACTACTACATGCAAGGGAAAACACATAAGACCGAGTTTGGACTACTCAACAAGCACCATGGAAGTAAAAAGGTAGGGGTATAGATGTATTTAGGGTCCTGAATGTGAAATGCTTCCAGCCTATAATTCTTTTAGCCAGCTAAGTTATCCTCCAAAATTGAGGAAGAGATAAATATTTTCAAAGACAAACAAAGACTGACAGAACTATTCAACAAGAGACCTGCCCTATAAGAAATACTAAAGGGAATCCTATCAACAGAAAATAAAGGAGAGGAGGGGGAGTTCTGGAGCAGGACACAGAATTGAAGAGCACTAGTAAGGGTAATTTAAAGGATAAAGTGAGAGAGAAGGAAAAGAATATATAGATCTGATACATAAAAACTAAATGATAAGAAGGTAGATTCATACAACAGCAGATTTGAAGAGGCAGAAGAAAGAAATAAAAAGGTAGATTCAAGAACTGCTTTTACAGTAATAACTTTGAACATTAATGAACTAAACTCACCAATTAAAAGATAAAGATTGGAGAATGGATTAAAAATATAATCCATCTATATGCTATTTACAAAAGATACATGTTAGACTCAAGGGCACAATTAGATTGAAAGTGAAATGATGGAAAAAAGATGTTCTATGAAAGCTGTAACCTAAAGAAACAGGGGTAGCTATAGTAATATCAGATAAAATAGACTTTAAAAGAGACAAGGATACTACATATTAATAAAATGGATAATTTCCTTATTGGCAACAAGGAAATAGAGAAGCTAAGCAATTTGATAAACAAATTAAACCAAGCATATATACTTCATTATACTCCAAAACACCAGGATATACATGCTTCTCTAGTGCACATCTACATCTCCAGTATAGATCATATGCTGGGACAAAAATGGAATCTTTATAGATTTAATAAGATTTAAATTATCCAAATTATTATTTAAATTGATACCACTTTCCTGACCACAGCAGAATAGAGCTGGAAATTAATAATCACCAAGGAACCAGAACTTTAACAAATATACGGGGATTAAACAACACTCTCTTAAGTAATCAGTGGGTTAAAGAAGAAATTACTAAATAAATCAGTAAATATCTGGAGATGACTGAGGATACAACATATCAGAACTTATGGGATGTGGTGAAGGCAGTGCTGGGAGGGAAATTTGTTGCCCTAAATTCAAACATTAGCAAACGAAAATGAGCAAAAATTGAGGACTCAGTTGCTCACCTTGAGAAATTAGAGAAAGAATGCTGAAAAAGCATTTGATGAAATTCAGAATCCTTCCTGAAAAATACACTACAAAAAGAAGGAATCAAAGGAAACTTTCTCAATGTCATAAGGAGCATGTATGAAAAACCCATAGCCAGCATCATGCATAACAGTGAGAGACTGAAAGCTGCACCCCCAAGATCAGGAATGAAACAAGGATGCCCATTATCACCACTATTATTCAACATTGTTCTAGGTGTCCCAGCTGGAGTGATTAGACAGGAGAAGGAAATAAAAAGCATCCAAACAGGAAAGGAAGAATTAAAACTTTCCTTATTTGCCCATTGCATGATCCTTTACTTAGAAAACTCTGAAAAATCTTGGACAAAGCTACTTGAGCTAATAAACAAATTCAGCAAAATGGAAGGATACAAGATTAATGAATAAAAATCAGTAATGTTTTTGTACACAAGCAACGACCTATCTGTGGAGAAAATTAAGGAAAAAATTCTATTCAAAATGCTGACCAATAGAATCAGACATCTATGAATGTATGAATAAGCCTAACGAAGGACATCAAGGACATGTGCATAGAAAACTACAAAATATTAATAAAAGAAATTTAAAAATGACCTAAATAAAAGGCATCCCCTGCTCATGGATAGGAAGGTTGAATGTCATTAAGATTTCAATTCTACCCCAATTGATGTAGAGATTCAATGGAATACTAATCAAAATCCCAACAATCTACTTCAAATACTTGGAAAAGCAAGCTATAAAATTTATTTGTAAGGGAAAGAGACCCTAAATAGCTAACAATATCCTAAAAAAGAAGAGCAAACTGGGAGGACAATAACTTCCTGACTTTAAGATCTACTATAAGGCCATAGAGGTCAAAACAGCGTGATATTGGCACAAAGATAAAAATATCAACTAATGGAATCAAATCTAGAATGTGGAGACAGACCACCAAATCCATGGGCAATTGACATTTTTTAAGGTACCCAAATCCACTAAACAGGGACAGAATAGTTTTTCAATAAATAGGCATGGAAGAATTGAATATCAACACCCAACAGAATAGAAGTGGACCCCTATCTTGAAACCTATACAAAAATTAATTCAAAATAAATTAAAGCCCTAAATGTAAGAGCCAGTTCCATTACACTTTTAGAAGTTAATGCAGGGAAACATCTTCAAGATCTAGTAATAGGAGTTAGCTTCTTAAACTTTATATAAAAAACACAAGCAGTGAGAAACAAAATAGACAAATGGGAGTTCCTTAAGACCAAGAGTGCCTCAAAGGACTTTGCCAAAAAGGTGAAGTTGCAGTCAATTCAATGACAGAAAATATTTGGAAACCACATATTTGACAAAGGCTCAATAGCTTGTGTACATAAAGAAATCCACAGCTCAACGACAAAAGAACAAACAACCCCACTCTAAAACGGACAGGGAATATGAATAAATGCTTCTCTGAAGAGCAAATATTTATGGCTAAAAAGCACATGAAGAAATGCTCATTTTCATTAGCAATAAGAGAAATGCAAATCAAGATGACAATGAGATATTACCTCACACCTATGAGAATGGTTGCTATTAAGCAAACAGAAAACGTCAAGTGTTGGAGTTATGTGGAGAAATTTGAACATTTATTCACTGGTAGTGGGAATGTACAATGCTGCGCTCATTGTGGAAAACATTTTGGCAATTCTTCAGAAAACTAAATATTAAGTTGCCCTATAACCAGCAATGCCAATACTCGGTATATACCCAGAAGAGCTGAAAGCAGTGACACGATCAAACATTTGCACACCAATGTTCATGAAAGAACTATTCACAGTTGCCAAGAGATGGAAACAGTGCAAGTGCCCATGAACAGAGGAGTGGATAAACAAAATATAGTATATACATACAATGGAGTATCATGCACTAGTAAGATGAAATGAGGTTCTAAAGCATATGAAAATGTGGATGAAACTTGAGGATATAATGCTGAGTGAACTAAGCTAGACACAAAAGGAGAGATATTGGCTGATTTAGGGCCAAGGTAAAGGTAATCTCTGAGGTTACATTACAGAATATAGCAGATATAGAATGTCATGGTTAGGGACAGGTGTCAACTTGGCCAAGTTGTGGTACCTGTTCATCTGATTGGGCAAGCGCTGGCCTTTCTGTTGCAATGAGGACATTTCATAGGAATAGGTCATGATCATGTCAGCTACATCCACAGCTGATTCCATTTATAATCAGCCAAAGGGGAGTGTCTTCTACAATTAGTGATGCTAAATGCAATCATGAGAAGCCTTTTAAGGAGGACTCAGAGGAGACAGGTTCCATTCCTGCTTTGGCTGGTGAGCCTCTCCTGTGGAGTTCATCCAGGCCATCCATTGGAGTCATTGGCTTCGCAGCCTGCCCTGTGGATTTTGTACTCTGCGTTCCTACGGTCACATGAGATACTTTCATAAATTTTATATTTGCAAGTGTTCCCTGTTGATTCTGTTTCTCTAGAGAACCCTAACTAATACATCTTGGTACCAGGAGTGGTTCTTAAGGAACAGAATCTTAAAAATGGGTTTTTATGAATGGTTTTCTACTCTGACTGGGCTCAGAGACACTAAGGACTCTGATTCCCGTAATCAGAATGACACTCCCAATCCATGGACTGAGTTGGCAAAGGAGATACTCAAAATATCATCATTCGATTCTCCTAATGCTTCGCTTGTACGAAGCCAGACTCTGGGGGATAATGTTTTTGACACCTTTACAAAGTTTTGTAGAATTAAGAGTTATAGAGATGTTGGTTGGTTGTTTTTAGATACACTGTCTACATTAAAGGGTGAAAGGGATGGGCTTAAGGCTTCAAACAAGAAGCTTAAGTGCCATCTGAAAGATGTAGAGGTTTCTATGAGTATCCTGAAGGAAAATTTTACTTCCTGTAGCCGTAGACTTGAGATCTCTGAAAATCAGACTCAGAATCTTATTGTTAGAGTAGCAACTTTACAACGTAAACTGAAATCTCAGTCTTGCATGATGTCTGCCATTAAAGTGAGGGCATTGGTTGGAAAGGAGTGGGACCCTGAAAAATGGGATGGTGACATATGAATTGATAATGATGTTGGGGGTGAGGTTGAAACCCTAGACCATGCTGAGCCTTCTTTAGATAACCCTGTAATAGTCTGCCCTGAGGACATAGCCGCCCCACCTGCAGCCTGCCTTGAGGAATTGGCCACCCAACCTCCTTCTGAAGGGATTAGCCCTAGAGTTATTAATCCTGTTTCACCAGATGAAACTGCAAATGAAAGCCCTGAAGCAAATGGCTTGGAAGATATTTCTAATTCTTTTCATGACCCACCCCCACCACCCCTCATTTCTTCTAGACCTATAACTAGACTAAAGTCCCAACAGGCCCCTAAAGGTGAGGTACAAAGTATCACACATGAGGAGGTACATTATACTCCAAAAGAACTGTGTGAGTTTTCCAATTTATATAGACAGAAATCAGGGGAATATGTGTGGCAATGGATTTTAAGAGTGTGGGATAATGGTGGGAGGAATATAAGGCTGGATCAGGCTGAATTTATTGATATGGGCCCACTAAGCAGAGATTCTGCATTCAATGTTATAGCTAGAGCAGTTAGAAAAGGTGTTAACAGCTTGTTTGGGTGGTTGGTTGAAACATGGATCAAAAGGTGGCCAACATTACCTGAGGTTGAAATGCCAGAACTGCCCTGGTATAATGTAGATGAGGGGATCCAGAGGCTTAGAGAGATTGGGATGTTAGAGTGGATTTATCATGGAAAGCCTGCTCTTACACCCCAGGAATGTCCAGAGGATGCACCTTTTACCAGAACAGTGAGAAATAAGTTTGTGAGACTAGCACCATCATCCCTCAAGAGCTCTGTGGTTGCACTTCTCTGTAGGTCAGATATTACTGTAGGAACTGCTGTCACTGAGCTGGAATCCTTAAACATAATGGGGATGACAGGATCCCGAGTTGGCAGAAGCCAGGTGGCAGCACTTAATCACCAAAGACAGGGTAGATGCTTGTCTATTATAATAGACAACAAACTCAAAGGAGGCATCAAAATTATATGACACGCAGAGATTTGGGGCATTGGCTAGTAAATCATGGGGTGCCTAGAAATACAATAGAAGGGCAGTCTACTAAATTGTTGTTGAAGCTGTATAAACAAAAGAGTTCTAGGTCAAGGGAGCAAAAGTCTAACCTGAATTACAAAAACACAGAGTCACGGCCCCTTAGCCAATTTCCAGACTTGAAACAGTTTACAGACCCTGAGCCCCTTGAACGAAGGGGAGGCCAGGTCCCTATGGGGGAGAAACCTGTTACACTGCCACAAATTTATACTGCTAACCTTCCTCTAAGTCTTCCCCAAGGAGACCGACGGCCTTTTACCAGGGTAACTGTGCATTGGGGAAAAGGAAATGATCAGATATTTCGGGGATTATTAGACACTGGTTCAGAAGTGACATTAATTCCAGGGGACCCAAAACATCACTCTGGACCACCAGTCAGAGTGGGGGCTTCTGGAGGCCAGGTGATCAATGGAGTTTTAGCTCAGGTCCATCTCACAGTGGGTCCAGTGGGCCCCCGGACCCATCCTGTAGTTATTTCCCCAGTTCCGGAATGTATAATTGGCATAGACATACTGAGCAACTGGCAGAATCCTCACATTGGTTCTCTAACTCGTGCAGTGAGGGCTATTATGGTGGGAAAGGCCAAGTGGAAGCCACTAGAACTGCCCCTACCAAGCAAAATAGTAAATCAAAAGCAATAGCGTATTCCTGGAGGGATTGCCGAGATTACTGCTACTCTTAAGGACTTGAAAAATGCAGCGGTGGTGATTCCCACCACATCCCCGTTCAACTCTCCTATTTGGCCTGTGCAGAAAACAGATGGGTCTTGGAGAATGACAGTGGATTATCGTAAACTCAACCAGGTGGTAACTCCAATTGCAGCTGCTGTTCCAGATGTAGTATCATTGCTTGAGCAAATCAATACATCCCCTGGTACCTGGTATGCAGCTATTGATCTGGCAAATGCTTTTTTCTCAATAGCTATTAGTAAGGACCACCAGAAACAGTTTGCTTTCAGCTGGCAAGGTCAGCAATATAATTTCACTGTCCTACCTCAGGGGTATATCAACTCTCCAGCCCTATGTCATAATCTTGTTCGCAGAGACCTTGATCGTTTCTCCCTCCCACAAGACATCACACTGGTCCATTATATTGATGATATCATGTTGATTGGACCTAGTGAGCAAGAAGTAGCAACTACTCTAGATTTACTGGTAAGGCATTTGCGTGTCAGAGGATGGGAGATAAATCCAACAGAAATACAGGGGCCTTCCACCTCAGTAAAATTTCTAGGTGTCCAGTGGTGTGGGGCATGTCGAGATATCCTTTCTAAGGTGAAGGATAAATTGCTGCATCTGGCCCCTCCCACAACCAAAAAAGAGGCACAACGCCTAGTTGGTCTTTTTGGATTTTGGTGACAACATATTCCTCATTTGGGTGTGCTATTCCAGCCCATTTATCGAGTGACCAGAAAAGCTGCTAACTTTGAGTGGGGACCTGAACAAGAGGAGGCTCTGCGACAGGTCCAGGCTGCTGTGCAAGCTGCTCTGCCACTTGGGCTGTATGATCCAGCGGATCATATGGTGCTGAAAGTGTCAGTGGCAAATAGAGATGCTGTCTGGAACCTTTGGCAGGCCCCTATAGGAGAATCACAATGCAGACCGTTAGGATTTTGGAGCAAAGCCTTACCATCTGCTGCAGATAACTACTTTCCTTTTGAGAAACAGCTTTTGGCCTGCTACTGGGCCTTAGTAGAGACTGAACACTTAACCATGGGCCACCAAGTTACCACGAGACCTGAGTTGCCTATCATGAGTTGGGTGTTGTCTGACCCACCAAGCCATAAAGTTGGGCGTGCACAGCAGCACTCTATTGTAAAGTGGAAATGGTTTATACGAGATAGAGCCAGAGCAGGTCCTGAAGGCACAAGTAAGTTACATGAAGAAGTGGCACAAATGCCCATGGTTTCCACTCCTGCTGCCACATTACCTTTTCTTTCCCAGACCAGAGCTATGGCCTCTTGGGGAGTTCCTTACAGTGAACTGACTGAGGAAGAGAAAACTCGGGCCTGGTTTACAGATGGTTCAGCACGATATGCAGGTACCACCCGAAAGTGAACAGCTGCAGCATTACAACCCCTTTCTGGGGTGTCCTTGAATGACAGTGGTGAGGGGAAATCCTCCCAGTGGGCAGAACTTCGAGCAGTGCACCTGTTTGTTCATTTTGCTTGGAAGGAAAACTGGCCAGAGGCGTGTTTGTATACTGACTCATGGGCTGTTGCTAATGGTTTGGCTGGATGGTCAGGGACTTGGAAAGACCACAATTGGAAAATTGGTGACAAAGAGGTGAGGGGAAGAAGTATGTGGATAGACCTTTCTGAGTGGGCTAAAAACATGAAGATATTTGTGTTCCATGTGAATGCACACCAGAGGATGACTTCAGCAGAGGAAGGTTTTAATAATCAAGTGGATAAGATGACCCGTTCTATGCATACCAGTCAGCCTCTTTCCCCAGCAACTCCTGCTATTGCCCAATGGGCTCATGAACAAAGTGGTCATGGTGGTAGGGATGGAGGTTATGCATGGGCTCAGCAACATGGACTTCCACTCACCAAGGCTGACCTGGCTACAGCCACTGCTGAGTGCCCAATCTGCCAGCAGCAGAGACCCACACTCAGCCCCCAATATGGCACCATTCCCCGAGGTGACCAGCCAGCTATGTGGTGGCAGGTTGATTACATTGGACCACTCCCTTCATGGAAGGGGCAGTGATTTGTTCTAACTGGAATAGACACATACTCTGGATATGGGTTTGCTTTCCCTGCACGCAATGCTTCTGCCAAAACTACCATCCGTGGGCTTACAGAATGCCTTATCCATCGTCATGGTATTCCACATAGCATTGCTTCGGATCAAGGAACACACTTCACAGCAAATGAAGTGCGGGAATGGGCACATGCTCACGGAATCCTCTGGTCTTACCATGTTCCCCATCATCCAGAAGCAGCTGGATTGATAGAACGGTGGAATGGCCTTTTGAAAACTCAATTACGGTGCCAACTAGGTGGCAAAAACTTGAAAGGCTGGGGTAATGTTCTTCAGGAAGCTGTGTATGCTCTGAATCAGCGTCTGCTGTATGGTGCTGTTTCTCCCATAGCCAGGATCCATGGGTCCAGGAACCAAGGGGTGGAAATGGGTGTGGTGCCACTCACTATTACTCCTAGTGATCCACTAAGAAAATTTTTGCTTCCTGTCCCTGCTACCCTGAGTTCTGGTGGTCTACAGGTTTTAGTTCCAAAACGGGGTGTGCTTTCTCCAGGAGAAACAACAGTGATACCACTGAACTGGAAGTTAAGATTGCCACCTGGCCACTTTGGGCTACTTATGCCTCTGGATCATCACACCAAGAAGGGGATTACATTATTGTCTGGGGTAATTGACTCTGACTATCAGAAGGAAGTAGGACTGCAACTACATAGTGGAGGTAAAGAAGAGTTTCCTTGGAATATAGGAGATCCCCTGGGGCGTCTATTAGTACTACCATGCCCTGTGATTAAAATCAATGGAAAACTGCAACAACACAATCCAGGCAGGACCACTAATGGTTCTGAGACTTCAGGAATGAAGGTTTGGGTCACCCCACCAGGCAAAGAACCACGGCCAGGTGAAGTGCTTGCTGAGGGGAAAGGGAACATGGAATGGGTAGTGGAAGAAGGTAGTGATAAATATGAACTTCGACCATGTTATCAGTTACAGAAACGAGGACTGTAATGCTGTTTTGTTTGTGTTATACTATTTAAGTTGTAAGATATCAAGTTTAAGAATGAATGTTGCCCAAGGATTTGCACCCTATTCTGAAGAGATTTAATGTGTTTCCAGTTATATGCAGGACAGTTGAGTATTGTCAGGTAAAAGAAAAAATGTGTACTTATTTGTTTTCATTTGGAAATTAAGTATGGTCTAAGGTGATATATATATAGGTGCCAAGTTGACAAGAGGTGGACTGTCATGGTTAGGGACAGATGTCAACTTGGCCAAGTTGTGGTACCTGTTTATCTGATTGGGCAAGCGCTGTCCTGTCTGTTGCAATGAGGACATTTCATAGGATTAGGTCATGATCATGTCAGCTACATCCACAGCTGATTCCATTTATAATCAGCCAAAGGGGAGTGTCTTCTGCAATTAGTGATGCTAAATGCAATCATGAGAAGCCTTTTAAGGAGGACTCAGAGGAGACAGGTTCCATTCCTGCTTTGGCTGGTGAGCCTCTCCTGTGGAGTTCATCCAGGCCATCCATTGGAGTCATTGGCTTCGCAGCCTGCCCTGTGGATTTTCGACTCTGCGTTCCTATGGTCACGTGAGACACTTTCATAAATTTTATATTTGCAAGTGTTCCCTGTTGATTCTGTTTCTCTAGAGAACCCTAACTAATACATAGAAGTACACAGAAGACAGGGAAAAGCTACCCAATGAGGTTGAACCTAAATGCAAGAGAATGGATAGAAGTGATGGTAACTAGTTAGTGGGGCAATCAGTAACTGTTGTATTGAAGGTGAATGTGATTGAAAGGGGATGCATAGTGCCATGTATCCCACTGATTAAATCTTCAAGTGTTGGAGATATGTGGAGAAATTTGAACCCATATTTTAATATATAGTACAGTATTGTGGAAAGCATTTTGGCAATTTTTCAGAAAACTAAATATTAAGTAATATATGAATCCCACTGATTAAATCTACAATTATAAATAAGTTGTCACCTGAACTATTTCAAAGGTTCAATATTGAACAAAGAATCAATAGTTGAGGGCCATGGGGGAAAAAGTAAAAATGTATGCTGTGGCCAGTTGTTAATAGGAAGACATCAAGAGTATCACAGCACTCAGCACTACTAGGGGAAACTAACTGCAGGACAGTTGGGGGGCCGACAAGTGGTAAGGGGTAGATTTGATGTAATAGTTGTTGATGCTGTTTGTCAGTTTTGTCATTATAAACCACTGAAAACTCTCCAAAATTGGGAATGCTGCTGATTGTACAACCAAATGAGGATACTGAGAGACATGGTTTGCTTATTTCGGACATTATCCACAATGTCCAATAAATGGAGGGAGCTGAATGGTATAATGATTGAGAAGCAGAATGGTGAATTGTGATACATTTATATGATGGAATATGGAAAATGTCCTTCCTGCAAAAAGGAAGGACGTCGGGAGGCATGCAACAAATTGAATAAACCTGGGGTAGAATGTGTTGTGCAAAATAAGTTAGAAACAAAACAACAAACATGCTAACGTGTCATTTAGAAATTACTTATAATAAAACTAAAGCCTAGACTGTAAGCCCTTATAGCAGCAACACTTGTAATTTTATTTGTAGATTCTGAGACACTGAGCTATATAAATTGGTATTTGCCTCGAATTTTGAGTAACTCTGTGATACCTAAGACCCAGAAATGGAGTGCTGCAGTTATGAAAGTTAGTATAGTAATATATAATAACAGTTAAAGTAACCAAATAGAGATCAGACCTCAATTAGAATTAAACACAAAGCCAATGTGACTGGGTCTAAGGTAAATCAGAATACAGGATTAAAGATGATAATGTATGTTCTGTAGACCTTTCACCTACTCTGTGAGAATAAAGGCAGAGAGGTTTATCATGTCTAGAACATAAATTTTCTGTAACACATGATCTAAATCAACCTGTCTGGGTAGCTCATTTAAACAACCCAAATTCCTGGAGTGTGAAATGGGAATGAGGTTTAACGTAATACCAGGATACATATCAGGCTGTGGTGGGCTGAATCACTATATTGATACTTTCTACCTTCCAGTGTTTTGTCGCAGCTGGAAGGAAAAATCTGAATAGGTGGAACAGTAGTCCATGACTAACTCTGGGTTCTCTTTTCTGTAGTTCCTCATTGAGGTGTGCTCTGGAAATTATTATTATTTTTTTCTTTCTTTGCTTTGTATATATGTTATATTTTACAGTATAAATTGCTACAAAAGCACATGGAAGTATGAAATATAGATCCTTTAAGAAAATTCCCCTTTTCAAGTGTACATTTTATAGTTATTTTAAGGAATTGAGATTTAAAAGTCTACTTAAAAGCAAAACTAAAGATAGAGATTTTAGAGGAGCAGAACTAGAATAAATAAAAATACAAAATTGGGGAAAAAGTTGTGTAGACCGATATAAATATTGAATATTTCTCATTTTACAGTGTTGTCAAAGCAAGCGTTGTGTTTCCATCAGCCAATAAGCTTTCTTTAATATACTATTTTCTCATATTTCGTTTTCAAATCTACAATCCTTAAAATGTGATTTATGCTTTTGCATTGGCTAGTAATATGTGTATTTATCTATACCCTCTATTCAATAAATGAATAATTTATATAAATATATAATTTAGTTTAGTCCCTTTTGCAATGAATTTTAATCTGTGACAACAATTCAATCAACAATCACTGAATGGTGAATATTGAAATGATTCTTATGAATAAACCACTCTGCTAGGTCCTAGTAAATAATAATAATCCCCAATATTGAAAAGAGTGATCATCTATTATTAAGATATCCTTGAGATGACAATAGTTAAGATGAACTTAAATAGCATGACATAGAACTAAATATTGCTAAAGTCATACATATGATACCAAGGTACAATAATGATTGATTGTTTATTCAATGAAAGTTCTGAGCTCAGAAACCTGAGAATTCACCTTTGTGTGGAGTGGTCTCAGAAGACTTCAAGGAGAATGAAGTCCTGGGCTAGGACTTGAAAAATGGCTAGACCTTAGCTGAGAAAGGAAATGATCAGAGAGATCACAAGAAACAAAAGGCAAAGAATAAAATACAGTTGGAAAGATGGTGCATAAAATGGCATATAGTGAGGGGGTGTGAGAGTCATTCTGAGATCGAATTCTTACCTGTTGTGAGCGAGACCCGGGTCCTAACTCTTTCACCCACATCTCCTGAAACAATAGATGGGTGAGCATAGGTCTAGGTTCTCCATTGCCATGCAGTGCTCCAGGGTTCCTTTCAACAGTCCCTGCTCCTTGGCAGCATGGCTTGTGGGTAACATCATCTATAAGGGCCAGATATGTTCTTATTCTTTTATTTACCTCCTGTGTTCCTTGCATTGATACATGAAGAACTGCTGGTTCAAGATGATGTCATCCTTCTCAGAATTATTTGCACTTCTTTGGGAAATTCTTGATGACCAAAAAGCTGTCTGGTGAAAGATGCAGATGGTCATTTCATTGTGTTCAGCACAGTGGTGGATGGATACAAGAGGGCTGGGGCAGGCATCCCTCATCCCTTAAGGAATGTCCAAAAGACAGACACCAAGGTGAGTGGTGAAGGACACAGACCCTGGAGCTAGCAGCCTGGGCTTAGATCCTGGCTACTGTTTGTTCTCCTGTCCAGGCTAACAAACAGGTTAGGAATATAAACCGCTGCACTGGGTTGTTAGGCTGGTCAAATAAAACACTATTTATCTAAGAGGCTTAAAATATTCCTCTGCACACAGCAAGTGTCATGTAAGTGGTGATGAAACCACGAACAAATGAAATATGTGGTCGTGTTCCATTAGTGTGGGTCCTACTCCTGCAGTGCCGTCCTTGATCAGGAGAGCATCCTGAGGTTCATCTTATCTACTTATTTTCGTCTCCTATAGCAGTTGTGACTCCAGTGTATGGTGGGAAAGAGTGCATTTGCTTCTCAACCCCCACAGCTCCTGTTCACCTCCTATGTTACTGTACAAAATAACTACATGCTAACTTTCCAAAGTCCTGTCTACCTTCTACTCTGCTGTAAGAAATCCACTGATTCATTAATTAGTCATTAATTTAATCTGTTTATATTGTAGTAAAATATGCCTATAATAATATTTACCATTTTAACCATTTTCCAAGGGTACAATTCGGTGGCATTTAGTGTATTCACAATGTTGTGTTAACATCACCACTACCTGGTACCCAATCATTTCCATATCCCTGAAAACAAATCCAGTATCCACGTGTCTTAGTTTGCCAGAGCTTCTATGAGAAATACGACACCATGGGTTGGCTTAAACAACAGCATTGTTGTCTCATGTTTTTGAAGGCTAGAAGTCCAAAATCCAGGCATTAGCAGGGCGGTGCTTTCTCTCTAGTATCTGTAGCCTCTGGTGCTGGCTTGCCACAATCCTTGTGGTTCCTTGATTTGTGTTTCTGGTTCCTGTCCCATGGTGGTCTCTCTCCCTGATGTGTCTGCTCTCCTGGTTCACTGACTCCCAGGTTCTGTATGACAGCTCCACTCATACAAATTAAGGCCCATTCTGACTCAGTTTGTTTATACCTAAAGAAGACCTTAGCAGATCCTACGCACAAATGGGCCCACACTTTGATTGATAATGTCTTTACAAGTTCCTATTTACAAATGGGTTCATACCCATATGGAGGCAAAATAAGATTAAGAAAATGTCTTTTGTTGGGATATATAATTCAGTCTACCACACCATGTTTTAAAACATGAATCTAATCATAATATTTTACTGCTATGTTTTCTGGGGCATATTGACAGCCTCCAAACTCCTTGCCTATCATACAGCTGAGGACATAACTCCCGTTCTCAGCTGTTCCCACGTGGCCTCTGCTAGACCACACAGAACTGGCATCAAAAGATGCATCCATACTTCCACATCTTCTTGCATCACACTGAGTATGCATTTTTAGGCTCCCATGTTTTATTCATTTTTTCCCTATGGAGTAAAACAATTTTTGTCTCCTCTAATAAAACTCCATTTACTCTTTCATGACAAACCACTCATATTTCTATCTATAAAGAGTTTTCTAACACTTCCCTCCCTCAAGAATACCTAATTCTTATCCCCATGATGCCCCTGTGCTGGATGTCCTGTTGCATCTTAATTATATATTTTAATTATATCTTTTTAATTGTATCTATTTTATACATCAGAATACTTTGTGTGTAATCCATGTCTGAGTCTATGTTAGTGCTATAGAATATTCATGAGATTAATGGATTTATGAAGTTTTCAATGTATTTCTATGTACGCAAACTGAATTTTCATTGTAGAATATAAATGAATATACAAATTCTGGAAAACTGTATTTTAAGTTGGATTTGACATTCCCTTCATTAGCTCTCTGTTTGCTGATTTCTCCAAACACCTATTTCTATATATATTCATTCTAGCAATAGTGCTCATTCTTTATTTTCAATGATCCCTCTCAGAGTCCAAAAGTGTTCTTTTTGTACTCATTTTTCCAGCAGAAAAATCTAACAATTTTAAGGAATTTAGCGTTTGGTTCCATTAAAGTAGCCTCATAGCTGTGTGTTAGTTCCCAAACTTTCCATGGACAATCTCTCTGCCTCCTTGTTGTGTTCAATATTGTAATCGGGGTTATCAGGGGAAAACACCCTTTCTCTTCTTTGAGTTGAGACAGATGTTGTTTATGATTGATATTCCATTATACTCCTAGGAAATAATGGTGAAATAATGTACTGTATATTGAAAAGCTGGAAACTTGTTTTCAGTTATTTTATAGTTGACTTTGGCATTATCTTATCTTCTTTTCTCCCTCCCACCTCATCAGGCCTGTACCTTGACCCTCTACCAAGGTCACTGTAAGCATAAGTGGTTTTCTATGTGAAAACATGGAGAAATTGCAATCTATATTAAAGAAAATCTGATTTGCTTATGCTGAAACATTTTTTCCCCTCTACATGTGTTCATTTGAGTTATCCTCTAGTATAGATCAGTATTCAATGAGAAACTGCTGTGCATCATACTCATAGATGAGGGAAAATATTATCTTTATTCTTGCAAATGCCTCTGTTTTTCCTAAAAAGACAGCATAATCTTTGCAAAGCTATTGCAGAAAGTCAAAAGATATGTATCTTCCTGTGGGAAAACACAGTTTAAAGAAACTGTGGGGCATTCTTTTAAAGAAGCGAACACAACATATGGGGCATACTTTTAGAGAAACAAACTCCTTGCAATACCCAAGGAAATTTACATTCCAAGAGAAAGCCTACTATTATTTGCCTCGGATATTATGTTCCTTAATATAAATATATATACTCCCATTAAATTAAGACAGGCTAAATAATTATTAAATGAAATTTTTGCTTCCAAACTACTCGTTGTTCCTATAGATTGTCAGTGTGGAATATTTATTCTTATCTGTGTAAATATTATAACACTAACATGTTTTCAGAGTGATAAGGTTCTTAAATTCTTTTATTGATTATTAAGGTGCTGGTTCAAGGCTATGTACAATTTCAAAAGACTTCATAACCTACTTTCACGTTTCCAAAAATGTGAAACAGCATCAGGTTAAGGGTCTAAAATCATCTTTATTCACAGAAAATTCTTAATCCAGACTCTTGCTAACCAAGTGTTTTAACTTAGGTTATTCACTTCACTTGCTTATCCTTGTCCCCTCAGCTGTACAAAGTGCATGTGTGTGTGTGTGTGTGTGTGTGTGTGTGTGTGTGAGTGAGTGTGCACTGGTAACTAGGAATGATGAAATAATGGAGGTTAACACAGATGTTAAGTATACATTTTTCAGCTTAAAATTCCATGATTGGTCCAGATAGTAAATTATTATTGCTTCGAGCTAGGATGATCAGAAATTGGAAGTATTAGGTTTCTTTTCAGAGTGAGGAAAAGTTCTCAACTTGATTATGATGCTGGTTGTACAACTCTGGGAATGTACTAAAAAAAAAAAAGAATTATATAGTTTAGACAGGTGAGTTGTAGAATACGTGAATTTTATCTCAATAAAGCTCTTACCAAACATAGTGTATGAGATAAATCCTTAATATTCCAATCTTTACCTGAAATTCCTGACATAATTTCCATTTTCTGGTAGGTCTACTTTATTTGAAATGCTTATCCTTTTTCTTTGTACCTACATTAACTATTAAATTTAATATTGATCAAAGTACATTTCCCCCTGCTCTCAGATGTCTGCCTATTATGTTTTGCTGCAATTTGGCCATAAAATTATAACCTATGAACTAAGTATACTTTTCTTCTCTGTTTTTTTCTCTTTCCTTTTTCTGTCTTTCATTTTATTTCACTTTATTTTTTAACCTGAAGACAAAGACAGGGATTTGCTTGCTGCAGGATGGTAATCAGGAGCCTTTCAAAGTGCGGCTGCATCTGGCTAAAGACATTCTGATGACCCAGGAGCAGGATGTGATATGTGTGTCTGGTGAGCCTTTCTATTCTGGTGTAAGTAGCTCTTCCTTCTGTTGAAGCAGTTTGTTTGGTGGTTCATTGTTTTCATAGAAATTTTTAGTCATAGAAATTTCTTAATACATTTATTTTATTTTATTATTTTATTTTTACTATTAAAGCCTAGTTAATTGTGCCGCATGTGTTTTTTTGTTTACATGTTTTAAGTAAGCAGTGTCCCTTTATAAATACCCACCCTGGGTGAACAACTCTGCAGGACCAGCTCCAGCAGGGTGTCTTATTGGCTCCTACTTGCTCTCCTGGTTCTGGAATGGCCCTTATATTTTCTGATCAGGAGAGATGATTTAAAGCAGCTGAGTGCACTCCACATCTTTCCACAGAGGATGGAAAGAGGACTGTGCCTCACCATCTCCCAAGCTCCCTGCTCTACTATTGAATCTCAGTGGACGTTGGAGGTGCAACAAGGGGAAGCTTCACTTTTCTCAACTGCAGTGAAGTGGGAGGCTTTGGGGAGTGGCCATTGGACAAGGCCTCCCACCTGGGAATGTGCATAAACAGCTCTCCTCACACTCTTAGATGGACTCATGTCTAAGTGCTCTAGCAAATTTCAGCCTGCGCTGTAATCAGATGACCTATTATGCCTCTGCTAATCCAACCTCAGAAACTGCTGAGTGGTTTACTTTCCAATGCAAAGCATACATGTGGAAGATATCCATCAGTGAGATTAGACTGTATTAGATACAATATTTGTGTCATAAATCCGTACAAATTATATAACAATATTAAAGACATCACTTTACCAGTATGGCCAGACGAACATGAGAAAAAGGTATCAAACGGTCATTTCCCTGGGTTCACCAGATATCTGCAGCTATTTAGTTGAAGATTTAATTTGCAGCTTATTATTAGATTTACTTCAGAGTGTTTTATTGGTGCGTAATAATGCTGAACCTGAGGCTTCACAGCACATCTCACTGACCACTGTGGGAGCTGCAAAAGGTCTTAAATCAATAGACCTTGGCTAACTAAAGATAATGGACATTTAAACAAGAAGACTGTTAACTATTCTTTGTCACAGACAATTTAAACCCATCCTGAGTCATGGGTTTGGTTGTCAAAGCTGATTAAACAGTTTCCATGGGCTTGCCCTTTATTCCTTTTTGTTAATAAAAGAATAGTGATACATTTATTTCTTCTTTCCTTTGTTCCACACAGACATGATTTCAGTGAATAACTATGATTCATATAACTCTCTGGGATAAAAAAATTTGTCAATGGCCTAGATCAGCAAAATATTATCATGCGTGAATGTCAATATTTCAACATTGAAGTAACATCGCAGGTTTTAACTGTTGCAGTTTAAGTTACCAATGCACGTAGACCTTATCGCTCTTTCAAAGGAAAACGCTGTTGTAAGTAAAGCTCAGAATGCCAGTGAGATCTCAGACAAAATTAGGAAATACAGTCTTATGACAACAATACAGAAATGCAAAAAAATGCCTTTGACGAGATGTAATACCCATTTATAGGAAACACTTTCAACAAAATATGGATATAAGAGACTTTCCTTAACTTGACAAAGAACTGCTAAGGAGCACCTACAATAAACATCATAGTTAACACTGAGCTTTCCTGTGAGATTGAAAGCAAGGCACAAATAACCACTTGCCCCAATTCTACTCAACATCAGCTCATATTCTAGCTGGTGCAATAAGTCAAGAAACGGACAAAGTAACATAAATAACAATTAGAGTAAAAGGGGTAAAACTGCCTTTATTTGTACATGACATGATAGAAAATCCTAAGGAATCTACATCCCACCCCCCACCCCCAATTAAAAACACACAACACATAGAATAGCTCAAATTTAACAAGATTGCTGGAAATAAGGGCAATATCCAAAATTAATTCTATTTCTATAACTGGAAAAGAGCATTTGGAAATTAAATAAAACTCTCATTCACAAGCCATAGAAAATATAATATGCTTAGAAATAAAATGAACAAAAAACATTCAAGGTCTCTACCCTGAAAAACTACAGAAATTGTGATGAAGGGAATTAAATATATATAAATAAGTAAATGGAGAAATGCATCATGATCATAATTTGAAGACTCAATATCGATAAGTTGTCACTTAGGCCCAAATTCACAATATAATACCAATCAAATCAAAGAACGTTTTTGTCAATATGGCCAATTCAGTTATACAATGGACATGGAAAAAAAAAAGAAGACCTAGAATAGCCAAAAGAATCTGGAATAAGTAGAGCAAAGTTAGAGTTCAGCCTCTATACAATTCTCAGCCTTTATAAGAAAACGACAATAATAAATGCACTATGTAATGATATCCATGTAGGCACATGGAACCGTGGAAACTTTCTCTTTGGACAGTCCAGAAATAGGCCCACACCCACATGGTCAATATATTCTTGACAAAGGTGGCAAATCAATTCATAGAGGAAGAAAAATCTTTCCAACAAATGGCTCTGGAACAACTAAGCAAATGTATACAAAAGAAAAATAACACCTGCTTCCTACTTCATATTATTCAAAAAATTTTTTTGGGGATTGAAACTACAAATAAAAGTACTAATGAAAAGGAGAATAAAAGTGAGCTTCAACACAATAATTAATGTTATTATTATTAATATTATTATTATTTTGCTTTTCACAAACTTGTAACACTATTAAGAAAATGAAGAAGTGAATTGCAAATGAGAAGAAAATGCTTGCTATATATTTATGAGACAGCACTTGTATCTAGAGATATATCAAGAACTACCACAAATCAAGTAAAAGGACAAACAACCCAATTTTTACAAAAAGGACAAAAGAATTGAAAATATAATTCACAAAATAAGATATGCAAATGGCTAAGAAGTGCATGAAAAGACGCCCTAATCCATCCATCATCAGATAAGTGTGGACCAGAAAAAAATCTATTACAGAAAGATACAACTTTATACCCACTATACCCACTAGAATGAAATGACCAAAAAAAAAGAGAGAGACTATTGATGAGGATGTGGTTCTGAATTCTCATGCATTATTGTCTGAACAGGTCAAATTCTTTGGCAAACTACTTGATAGTTTCTTATAAAGTGAAACATAAATCTATTCTATAAATCAGTAATCCTAGATCTTGGGATTTACATGAAAGAAATGGAAATATATGTTCACAGAACAAACGTATAAGAATATTCAGTCAAAACCAAGTTGTGAATAAATAATTGAACAATGATATATTCACAAAGTTTAATTCTACTAGGCAGAAAAAGAATGGACTTCACTTATATATTGAGCAACATAGATGAATTTCAAAAAACATCATATTGTGCAAGAGATACCAGACATAACAGTACATAAACATGATTCCATGTATATGAAGTTTAAGAAAGAAGAAAACCAATCGGTGCTGGAAATCAGAACAATGGTCATCTGTAGTGGTGGGAAGTAGAGATTGTCTGGGGAGACCACATAAGGGAATTTTCCATGAATGTTGTGTTTCGATTGGGGTAGAGGTTATACAGGTATGTGCATGTGCCCAAACTGATCAGACTGAATGCTTCAGCTTTAAGCATTCTATTGTGTATAAATACAATGAATTTATATTTAATTATGAAATTGCAAAAAGAAATTTGGAAAATTGGAAAAGGAAGCAACCCATGTTATGATCTCAGAGCGGAGCTCCCAATGCTCGTGCGTTCGTTCCCTCTCTTCCTTACAGAACTCTTTCCCTGCACCCTTCTTCAGGGGAGCAGGGAAGGACACTGTTTACAGGACGCAAAGTGCTTCCTGTCCTACAGCATTGCTTGGCTATGTCTTCCCAATGGTGAGGTGTCTGCTGTCCCTTGGGCTCCTGCTGACCGAGGGTGTCAGCTCTGCCTGGCACGTGTCCTGGCACTGAGCTTGCCCCAGCTGTTCTGGTAGGCAGGCACCCACAGCCTCACCCTCAGTCCTTCTGCGTTATGCTACTGACCTGGTGGTCTTGACCCCAGAGGCAGTTACCAGTCCTCTACCCCTTTATATGGAAAAGAACTGTGGAAAGACGGTAGACCCTGCCTCCTTTTCAGTATCTGTTTTCTTACTAGACAAATGACACTGGCCAGGAAAGCAACTGGTAGCACCTGCTCCTTGGATAATGTTTTCCCTCAGTCAGTCCCCAGCACTCAAAGGCCCTATTCCATTCCCGGAAA
Source organism: Tamandua tetradactyla (assembly GCF_023851605.1). Taxonomy (NCBI): domain Eukaryota; kingdom Metazoa; phylum Chordata; class Mammalia; order Pilosa; family Myrmecophagidae; genus Tamandua; species Tamandua tetradactyla. The sequence continues at coordinate 93,484,447 of NC_135332.1, forward strand.
GCAGTTGGGGCTATTAAATTGGTTTTCCCCCTCTCTGCTCCTTTCTAGGCACCAGCTGGGCCCAGAATGGTGTTCACCCCCAAACAAATGAACACTTGTCCTACCCTCTAGTACACAGCAACACGGCAGAGCCCCCTCTCCAGGCCACCCCACCTCCTTTTACCAGAGGGTGGAGAGGAGGGAGGCAGACCCCTGTTTCTGCCATCATGGTGACTTCTGAACTATAGCACCTCCTCACCCTCACTGATCAATGCTTTCTGTGGCCACGGGAGTGTCCCTAACCAAGAGACGTTACACCAATGCGCTCAAGAGTGGCTGAGTAATACTCCACCTTCTTCATTCCTGGTTTGAAGACAACAGAAGCCAGTGTGGAAACACGGGCGGTCAGCCCGGAGACACGGCGGTCAACATGGGGACCCCATGGGTCAATGTGGAAACATCAAGGGTCAGTGTGGAAACCCCAGAAGTCAGCATTCTGGGAGTTTGTGACAGAGTAGAGGCCCTTCCTGGAGGAATTAGGATGAGGTGGAGGGAAGGCTGTCTGGCTTATATGCACATCTGACACATTTAATACAGTTTTACATAGAAATTACTGTAAAATATTGATCATCTGCAAACTTTTACAAACATCCCCACTTACCAGAGACAGCTGGAACAGCAATGAATCCATAATACAACATTTATTCATGGCGACACCCACTGGCAGTCAGCTGAATTTTCACCCCCATGGCTCCCATTCATTCCTCTTCAGGCACAGCCCATGGGTTGTTAGAGAAGGTACGGCTGAGGTGCTCATAGCGAGCTCATATCCCATAAGGCCTGTTCCCACTGCGATCACTTAAAAACAGTACCAGCAAGCTGACAGCAGCCATCCAAGGCCTTGTAGATGCAGGTAATGCAGTGGTGAGACTAGAATGAGCAGTCCTTGGCTATGTTCAAGCTTCAAATGCACAGAAAGCAAGCATTTAGCCCCTGCCACCCTCCTGTGTGAGTGTCCACTCTAAGTCAGAAAGCCAAGCTTGTCTGGCTATGCTACACCCTTCCCTGCTACACTGCAGGACACATGTAGCTTGTGCTAGTTTTGAATATTGACAAAATATTTTTAGAAGTCCATTGGGGCTAAAAATCAATACGACACAGCTATACTTTTCATTGCAGTGGATAGCAGTTTCAAAGGACTTGCCAGTAAAAAATAAGAAAATCATAGAGATTAAATCCCCACTATGGCAAAGCTACCAGATATATAGTTTGAATAGAAGCAGTACCTCAGCAGAGTTTCAACTGGCATTGTTAGAATTCAGAATAAACAAAATAAAACAAATTCCTTCAGTTTTCCCTGCAGGAGAAAATGTGGTCTTGGCAATCCCTCTAGTGAAACCATAATTCCCAGATGGTGACATGAGAGAAGATAATATCTACTTTAAATCTTGGAGTTAGTCTTGACTCCCACATGGAATGTGACATAGTGTGGGACAGTGGGAGTCTTTGAGGTCTGTTATCTGTGGGAAATTTGATCAGGAAAGAGATTGTAGCCTGACTAGACCTTGTAATTATTTGGTGATAGATTCTCATCGTGTAATCCGGGAAGGAGAGTGTATATAGCTTTAGATATGAGATATTTTGCTTTTTTTTTCCTTTTTATCTTCCCCATATCAAAGTTATTCATTTAAATCCATCAACCTAGAGATAAGAAGTAACACACATGCACACACATATTACTTATGTGTTTTGTTTTAAAAGTTGCCTCATATGTCAATAATTACTGGTTAGTCTATGCTTTAAAATATGAACATTTATGCCTAAACACATTTGATTTTTCCAAATTAGGTTTGGAAGAACAAGAGTTCATTGATAAGTAAAATGTATAAAGAAGCTGCCGGTTTAATCCTGACCTTATTTACATTTGATTTTATTTTTATGAACAAGGCAACCAGGAATATTTTACATTTTACTTTCATTCCTCAGCCTGCTCTTTCTGGTGATGCAGCCATTGCAAATGGACTGCAAATGCAATTAGGAAAGAGGAGGGAAGACAAAGGATAGGAATGTTCTTTAAAATAAAAATATAATTATAGGTAGGCACTTACTACTTAGATTTGTTGTGATAATAAAAGGCCATTCAAAGTTTGACCCATAAAAAATGAGTGTCTTTGTTATGATGTTTACAAAAATTCCCAAGTTTATAGGCAGTTCTTGGTGACTTCTCTGTTGTTCCTTCAGTGATATTCATTTGTTGAAACAGTCAACCATCATCACTAGAGTTGCTGTTGTTCCTAAGCCTTCTAGGGTTTCAAATGCTGCCCCTAAGGCTGCCCTGGAAAATAAGCTCATGGCTCCAGGGGCAGCACTGCCCCTATGTCTCGCCAGGATGGAGCGTTGGCCACTGTGGGAGGCTCCAGTGGAGGCAGCAGGTCTGGTTAACCACAGGAACAGCCTTGGATTGAGTCAAGCAGAGCAGAGATTTTGCTGTTTAGCTGGAGAGGCTTGCAAAGGAAAGGAAATATAACATTTATCAGAAAGCAATAATGTCACTGACGGAAGAACGCTTTAGAAACGAAACTAAGGTTTCTCCTGAAATGCATCTGTGAAGTACAGGAGGAAAATTCACTTGGTATTAAGGATAATATGAAAGTTTAACTAACACATTTTGTTAAATGCAGAATTTTTAAAGGGGTTTGTCTTTTGTGCACTATCAGAGTCATTTTATCTTTAAGACAATTGTAACTTGAGATTTTCTTCTTACATGTAAAGTCAATTTAGATAAGACTTTAATAATTCATTTTAGGATAAAAATATAGTTTATTTGATTACTTTAGCAGCTCATTGCATTTACTCAAAGGCAATACAAAACATCCAAATGATGAGAAAATACACAATTTTGGTCAAATGCATAGTTACTGAAAGATAATTATGTGAGAACAATAATAAAAACATTTTCCTAACTACGTAAGTCAAATAATTGAACAAATAGAATAATATGTTATCAGCACAATATGCTTTGAATTTGCCTTCTAATTCATAAATGCTATTATGATTTTCATATATTGGCCACATACATGATAGGTAATGCCTCATTAACAGCTATCGTTCATCAGTCCAGGTTTTTAATTTATTTAGTTTGAAATGTGGCTTCACTCCCACCTTGGAACAGACTACAGTAAAAAAAAAAAAAGCTTTCCTGGGCCTGTCTCTGACATGGCATCCCTCTCATTTTGTTTCTGCATTTCCAAATAGCCCATATAAGAAAATAATCTTTTCTTTCATTAATTATGATTCCAATTTGTACGGGGGGAGGTAGTCTTTTGCATCGTTGCTTAATCTATACATATCTACGAAAGTACTTCAAGAAAAGAATGCATTGCCATATCTTTTCCCTGGTTACCTTCTAACAGTGATCTCACTTGCTAACTGAATGTGCCACCATATAAGCATGTTCTTTGGAATTCTCCTGGTTCCGGGGCAAGGTATTTCACTTAGTATTTGTGTGATCTCAGCTTCCTTTTCTGTATCAGCAGATATTAATCAAATTTACTTCAATTCCTTACATGTAAACCCTATGAGTGAAGATTATCATAGCTACCTAATTAAGTAATTGTGAAAATCAAATGATTTAATGGATGCAAGATAGTTAATGTGGTCTATAGCTCATAGTAAGAGCTCAACAACTGATATTTTTATTTACATGAAATGTGATATTATGCAGGTATATGTAGATACATAATAAGACAGAATAAAATAATTCTAAATCAGGGACTGTTTCCCAAAGGATGCAATTAAGGAACCATGTCTTAAACTTTAGGTAAAATTTTGTGAAGACATTTTTGGAGAGAAGACATTCAAAGCAGAGGAAAGAGTGTAAAAAGCTCCATGTTATGAAAGAGAATGCAGGAACTGAGGCATCCAGAGTTTCTTGTGGGGTGCAGTGGAGTAGGATATAAAATAAGGGGTACAATAATAAGACAGAAAAAAAACACTGGGTGGGTCATAGCCATTAATGGGGAAAGATTTAGGGAGGAAGATCAGGTTTCAAAGAGGAGTAAGATACATATTGAATTTGGGACATTTTTCAATTAGAATTGATTTTAGGAACCCTAGTATCACAAGCCTCAAAAAAAGATATATGGGTATGGAATGCAAAACAGCCAGAAAAGGCTTCACAGGCTTCGGAGTATGGAGACTCCACTGGTCCCAGTTTCTATACTTCTCTCAGCTCCTATAGCATCTATAGCACATCCCTATGCTCATATTTGCTTCCTTCTAAGGACCATGAGACTCTGGGGGGCAGAGAGCATGTATTAATGACTCTAGAATTCCTGCACTTGCACAGTATCAAACTTTAACAGGATGTATAGCCAGAAAACGCATCATTCTCTCCTAGGAAGACTTTGGGTTGGACATATAGAAAGCAGTTTGAGTCAAAAAGGTATACAGAAAGGAGACAGTATGTTTGAACTCTTTTAATCTGGCTTTAGCCCCTTCCATTTAAGACTGTTTTAAGAGAAGCTTGAAGCCAGATCAGGATAGTCTGAGCAGTAAATGGAAGGTGATAAAGTGGAGGTGCACTCTTCAATCGAAAACAAAGTAATACAGAGTAAGAGGAAAACTAAAGTATTTTCTCTGATACTCCTTTATGTTTTTGAATAAGTTAGAGTTGAACATGTTGGGTGACCAGTTTAAAACCAGTGGAGAAGGAGAACAGAGAGATAAGAAAGAGAAGAGTGCAGATTAGATCAAGAAGTATTTAGAAAGCATTAGTTAGGACAACCAGAGTTGTACGAGATTTACCTTCTCTGAACATAGTTCAGCAGCAAAAACACACTACATATTTTAAATGTCATGATGTCTGCTTCTTCAGAACTGAAGGCATGTACACATTCTTACATTCAGGAAGTCCTATGGCTCCCAAGCCAAGGATAGGGAAATATCAACATCAGATATAGCAGAGTGAAACTGAAGATGGCAACGGGGGGAGGGGGGGGGCGGCGAGGTAGGCATGGATTAGTAAATCTAAGAAGTGCTTAGTCAGTAAAATCGTACAGCAAAAAGTACCTCCATCAGTATCTACAGGGAGAGAAAGAAAATGTGACAACGGTGTGTTAATTTTAAAGGGCACAAGAGTATACATTAACCATTATCCCAGGTATCCATAAATTTGAAGTTTTACAAAGTAAAAACTTTTGAAAAATGACTACTATCACTTTAAACTACACAAATATAATATAAAACCCCCCAAATTAAGCTAACAAAGTAGGACAGATATTTAGCTACACAGAAAAAAAAAGTTCAGTAAATTTTCTTTATTTTTCTGCCTCATTCCACACCAGGAACAATTTTGTCATGGATTGGTTTCAAGACAGGAACTAAAAATCAGTGTATTGCTTAGTGACATTCACTTATCACTTATATGGCTTTTATCGATAACTATACAGATATTACATCATTAAAATATTCCATTAGATTGACACAAATGAACATTTACAACATATGATTTAAATTTAAAGAACCAGGACAACATAATCAACTGTATGCTCAGTACCAGCTAGGGAGTAGACTGTTTCTACAGCTCCGTGGCCCCAGTGTTCACTTCCCAGACCCAGTTTTCCTCCCTCATCCAGAGAGACATTTCTGATGTTCCTTTTATAGTTCTCCATGTCTTCTGTTTCTTATTAACTGTTTATTACATATAAATAATATGCATGTAAAATGTTCTCCCTAAGCCACATAATGGATATGTATATGTATAGGAATGTGGACCTCCTCTAACATTTTTTATTTGGTGTTTCTTTTTCCTTTTCATCTTGCAAGAGGGTTGACAATTTGTTTCATACTGTTGTCCTTGGATCCACTAGCTACCAGGTGGAGTTTTGGAGTTTTGGGAAGTCTGCCATCTAGCTATTTGTTCCTTGTAGGAAAGGTTTCCTCTCTCTGAGTGCATTTAACGTGTTATAACCTTGTCTGCTTCACCCCATCCTTGAGGTGATCTTCTGTTTCACTCTGTAGCTTCTATATGAAAATGTCTTATTTGCTTTGCTTGGCTAGCACGGGACTTCCTGAATCTAAGAATCTGTATATTTCTTCAATTCTAAAGAATTGGGAGACATTATCTTCATAAACATTGTTTATTCCACACTCTCTCTGTTCTTCCCTTCAGTGATGCTTATTCTATGTATGCTGGACCCTTGCACTTGAGATTTCATTCTCTGATTTTATCTCATTTATATATAAATATAATATATTATATGATATTTGTTCTCTGCCTCTCTGTGGAGTACCAAACCAACTTCTTCAGCCTTCCTTTAAGCCCATTAACTCTCTCTCTCGGGTTAGATTTAGTCTGTTGTTTAGTCTACTTACTGAATTTTGATTTAGATTATTATTTTTTCACTATTAGAGGTGTTATTCTATCCTATTTTATATTTGTCTCATAGTTTATAGTCACTGCCATATATTCAATATTTCCTGTTTTGTTAATCATATCAACAACCCTATTTATGTTGTCTCTGGCTCTCCTGTAGCTGCAGTCGCTTTAGATCAGAATCCATTATTTGTCCCTTGCTCATTTGCTTGTTCCTTGGTTGTCTCCATCATTGTTTCTATTTCCTCCTGTGATTTTCCCAGGTGAGCTCACCTTCCTTGGTACCCTCTCTGGTGGAAATCTTTGGGATTTGGTTCTGCACTGTGTAAAACAGGCAGCGTATGCATTTGTTTCTACTGGGTGCCTGCAGATATGAACAAACCAGATGGTCTTTAAGCTGAAATCTTGGGCTGGGGATTTGAGATGAAACATGTAAAGTGAATCTCATTCCAAACCTAATTGTGAGCCAATTTACATTTACAAATCTTTAGGATTATTGGTTTTTAATTTTTTCATCCAGAACCAAGCTCAAGATGGGCAAATGTTGTACTGTATATCTGTGGACCGGAGGAATCTTTTCATTCTTATGCAGGTGATTTGGCTGCCTCCCCTCACCTTGTCTGCCATCAGACGTGGTCCCTGTTTCTCTTCTGCCTTTTAACTATTCAGTGTGTTTGTGTCAGTTACAGAGCTTATTCGAGGTCACATTTGCTAAAATCTTGAATGGACTACTGACCCGGATCTGGATCCAGGTATTTGTTACTGATACTGTCTTAATTCATTTGCTATTTTAGTTTGTAAAAGCTGTTGGACTGTAATACACACACACACACACACACACACACACACACATATATATATCAGAATGGAATGACTCTTAAAAGGGACTTTTTGCAAGGTTACAGTTCTAAGGCCATGAAAATGTCCAAATTAAGGCACCAACAAAAGGTTAACTTCACTCCAGAAAGGCTGATACCAACCGGAACAGCTCTGTCAGCTGGGAAGGCACTTGGCTGGGGTCTTTGGGTTCTGGATGCCTCTCTCAGCTAGGAAGGCACACGGCAACGTCTGCTAGCTTTCTCTCTTCATTGCATAAGATTTTGCAGGGGCGTTTTTTGTTTTTTTTTTTTCATCTCCAAAGTTCTCTGGCTGTGTGGGCTCTCTTGGTTCTCTCAGCACTGTGGCTTTTCCCAAAATAGTTTCCTCTTAAAGGGCTCCAGTAAGCAGTCTCCACCTTGAATGGGTGGAGACACATCTCCGTGAAAACCATCTAATCAAAAGTTACCACCTACAATTGGGTGGGTCACATTTCCATGGGAACAATCAGAAAGCTCCCACTTAGCAATATTGAGTATTGATTAAAGAGCATGAATTTTCTGGGATAAATAATAGATTCAAACTGGTGGCGCACTTGCCTAAAAAGTATCAAAGAACATTGGATAATTATCTTGGATTAGCAATTTAAACTGAATAAGTTATCATTTTGCATAAAGTAATTCTTTAACAACTTATCTAGAAATAAACGTTCTGTGAGTGAATTAATGTTTTTTAATTGCAAAGCAGTTTCATTATTATTGCTTCAAACCAGAGTTCTTAATACATTAGTAGTGGAAAAGAGCCTAAGGTTATTCTAAAGATTGTAGATTCTAGAATTTATATTGCTTCTGTGGAAAATTATTTCAGGTAAATGTGTAATACTTCAATGCAAGTGGATATAGATTGAGATGCAAAAGATATTCTGGAAGTACAAGAATCATGACACACTACTGAATGAAGTAGATAATAATGTGAAATAAGATCCGCATAATTTATATGAATTTTATCCAGCAAAAGTTAAAGTAATAGATTAGAGAGTGAAAATTTTGCTCAAAATTGCACATTTTTGTTTATGGCAGGTTTGTGATTTTTTTTTCCTGGAGTGCTGTTTTTATCAGTTGCTTTGGTTTCACAGATAGAGTAATTTAGTATTTTTTAAAAAATGCACTCTATTTTTCCTCCTCTCCATGTCAGTAAACTGTTCCTTTTTTTAGGTACATTACATGAGACAACTCAATTCTGCTTTCAGTTTTGTGAGATCCTATTTGAAAATAACTACCACAGAAACTGTTAATTCTCATTGCTTCCATGGAAACAGTATATAATCAATTAAAACACATTTTTTAATTAAAAGTTATTTTTGAATGGCCACCATTCAGTTTTAATCATTTAGTTCTCAAAGCAGTAAGAACAGAATGCTGGAAATTTGTCTGTATAAACTGATGCTTATTAATGTATCCCGGCATTGAGGAGACTAGCAATAATAACGACAAGGAGTGATTATAGTGAAGGGGTAGAATGCTGGCTCCCTGGAGTGCACAAATAGTGAGGAGCTGTGGGTCAACATGAGTTCTTTATAGCTTCATATTTCCACCTTCACAATTTCAGAGTTTTTAACAATGTTTAATTATTTTAGATGGTACCCCCCCCATCTGAGATATCCATTGTAGTCTTAATAATGTCCCAAATACATTTTGACCTTTTATAGTCATCACTATGTGCCTTGGTTATTGCACTGAAGAGTCTTTCAGTGATGATCTGTGGTATATGGGATTTTTTGTTCCCACAATAAATACTCCAGGACAGTAGTGGAGATTTTGTGCAGGGGTGTGGCATGTTCTTATGGCACTCTTTTGCCTTCCCTTCAAAGATATGTCATCCCCATGACTTCCCAGTGGCGAATGTACAGTGGGCTTTGATCCATGTACCAAGACTGTAAGGTTCTAAGAGAACAAGTAAGAATTGGAGGCATTCTTACTTAAGAGCAGAAATTGCGATGTGGATTAAATAACAGTAGTGATTTATTTGCCTCCCTTAGGATGTTCAACTTTTCCAAATAAATGGGATTTTGGATTAGCTAAAGTTTGGGAATTTGAGGTATGTTTATAGTTATATATACTATAGTATATATTATTAGTTCTTTATAATTTATATAATAGTTTTAGGTACATTATTTTATATACATGTCACATCATTAATTTGGAAGCGTGTATGTGTCATTCCCTTCAATTCATAGATGAGTTGGTGCCCACATGGTCTTACTGTCTGTAAGTTCTATTCATGATGTGTGAGAGCTGGTGCCTACACCCCATGCCAGAGCTCCTGTTACCCCATGTCAGAGCACTAGAGCACAGGATATTGCTTCTGTTCTTCATCTTCGCTAAACATACAAGGGACTGTGAATATGGTACTTGGAAACTCTGATATTGTATCTTAAATTGTAGGATGAGAATAAAACACTCGCTCTTCCAAATTCACAGTATTGTCTCAAAAGTAACATAAAATAATATGCTTGACTGTACTTTTAGACACTCTAAATTGTTATAGAGTATGAAGATTTATTTTTGCTTGCATCTGCAAAATGATATGGAAGAAGAAGCTGAAACTCCAGGAGTTTTTAAACCCACTGGGGTATTGGGTGGCATAATTTTAAACTATAGTAAATTTCATTTACATATTTATACCTACACACACACACAGACACACGCACATATATCTGATTTCCATTTGGACTTCCACGTAATGAGACTCATTTCTAGGTAGTATTGATAAAATTAAAGGGATGATTTATACAACTCAGTGGAAATGCCTCTGTGATAAGTGGCTCATACAGAATGCTAACCCTACTTGACTTCCCCACTATTCCAATATTTTAGATTATTTTATCTTATGACATATCCTTAGTCAGTTTACTCTCCCACTCCCATAGATGAATACATCATATCATTTCTTCTCTCCTCAAACATCCAGTAACTTCTCTCCTATTCTCACTCTTAGGTGGTGACCTTGTTTCCCAGTCCATTGAAAAAGAAGCAGTGAAGCAATGAAAACATTACTACCACCACAACTTCTATCTACCTGCCTGTAGATGTGCCATCTCTTTTCATAGATGATGTCTTTTCTCCATTTGAGATCAAACCATCTCATCATGCACTAAATCCAATTCTTATGTTCTTCTCCAAAGACATTGATTCAGCAATTTGCCACTGCATAAACTCCAACATCAAATATCTCTTTTCTTTTAGACAGTTCTACCAACCAGCATATAAGTGTGCCTTTACATTGGCAGTGATCTATTAGGTGGCAGCATGAAAGAATGAGCCATGAAACATGTCTTAGACTTACCCTTCCAGAGTCTGCCTTCAGGAAGAAGTAGCTTGTGGACAATTAAAACAGACCAATTTGGTTGAAATGGATTCAGGCAAAAAATTAATGGCTTTAAGACAAAATATAGAAAAAAGTGTACTGGTGGGGGAAGTAGTCTGTTTCATAGGGAGTAGAGGGGACACTTGATTCCTGTAGATTCAGGAATTCCTAAGGCAAGCCCAGGCTCAGGAGACACTGAAAGGACCTGGCACTTGCAACTAAGACTAATCTTGATAGGAGAGCTAAACTGCAATGAGAGCACTGGACAACACAGAGCCAATTTGCAAAGACTGTGAAAAGGGTTCTTTTGTATTACTTTGCTTTTGTTGGTTCTGGCACTCAATACAATCCCTGTCAATTTCTTTGCTGGATACAAATATAAGGATCAAACAATTCAGGGACTAAATTACAGAGTTAACACATATGTAAGACATAACTGTACATATTAAAATGTGTGTTGTGCAAGAAAAGATTGCAAGACAAACAAAGGAAGAGGAAATGATGATCCATGCAGATGACATTATAAAAATTTAGAAACAATGAATAAAAAAAGAGAAGCATTTGAACAGAACAGACACAGACTCAAATATATATACAAATTTAATATGCTCAAAAGATAAAGGAAAACACAGATGAACTAAAGGATACCAGGACAATGATAAATAAACAATATGAGAATCTCATTAAAGAAAAAAATTTAGAAAAGAACCAAATAGAAATACTGAAGTGAAATACTACAACAACTGAAGTAAAAAAATCTCCTAAGTATGCCAAAAGTATTTTAGAACTGGCAGAAAAAAGAATCAAGACCTTGAAGATAAGAAAATTTAAAATATTCAGACTGATATGCAGGAAAAAAAAAAGAATAAGAAAGTGAACAGAGAAACTAAGAGACCTGTGGGACACTATCAGTCATACCAATTTATGCATTATGGGATGTTCATAGGGAGAACAGGGAAAGGGGCAGAAGGAATAGTCGAATAAATAATGGCAGACAACTTCCAAAATTAAGGAAAGACTTGGATATACACATCAAGAAGCCTAACAAATGCCAAACAGAATAAACCTGAAGAGATCCATGTCCATACAAATTATAGTCAAACTTTGGAATTCCAAGGACAAAGAGAAAGTCCTGAAGCTGCAAGACCACAGCAGTGTGTTGTGTACAAGTCAGTCTTAATAAGATTAAATGCCAATTTATCATCAGAAACCATGGAGAAATGAAGTTTTTTTTATTTGCAGTGATGAAAGAAAACAAAAAATAATTTTCAAACAGGAATTGCATATCCAGTGAGATTGTGTTTCCAAAATGTGGGAGGTATAAGGACAATCCCAGATAAACAAAAGCTGAGGGAGTTTGTAACCATTAGACCTGTCCTACAGGAAATATTAATATGAGTTCTTTAGACTGGAGCAAAAGGATGCTATGTAATGATTGAAGTAGAATAAAGAAATAAAGACATCCAGTAAAGATAACCATATAGGGCATTATAAATGCCAGTAATATTGTATTTTTTAATGTAACTCCAAGTTTCACCATTTACAGTTTCTAAAATGAACATGCATAATAATTAACCATACATCAATGGTTTGGGACATATACTGTATAAATATATAGTGTTTAGTAATTACAACAAAAGATGGGAGGGATAATGAGTATAGGAACAGTGTTTGTGTATGCCATTGAAGTTAATTTACTGTTAGATCAAAGGTGGTCATTACAGATTAAGAATGATAAATTTAAACCCCATGGCACTCACAACAAAATATCTGAAAACTATATGCAGAAATGAATAAAGTGATAGTGAAAAGGTTCATTGAAAAACGAATATTGCAAGATGGCAGTAACAAAAGAATTTATAGATTTAGAAAGACCAAATGGCAAAATGGCAGAAGAAAGTTCTGCATTATCAGTAGCTACTTTAAATGTGAATGGATTAAATTTTCCAGTTAAAAGGAAGAGAATGGTGGAATGAATAAAAAATCCTGGCCCAATTATGAGATGCTCACAATAGAGACATCTTAAGAAATATAAAGATACAAGTAGGTTGAAAATGAAAGGATGGAAAACTATTCCATGCTAATATTAACCGAATGAAAACTGGAAAAGCTATATAATAACAAGTGAACTAGATATTAAGGAAAAGACTGACACAAGAACAAAATAGAATACTATATACAGTTAGAGTGGTCATTTCAACAAGAGGACATAGCAAGTATAACTATATTGTCATTAACAGCAAAACCCCCGAAAATATGAAGCAAATATTCATAGATTTTAAGAAATAAATAGTTCTATTCTACATCGGTAGTGGAAAACCTCAAGAGTTCACTTTCAATAATGAATATAATATGTAGAAAGAAATTTGATAAGTGAATAGAAAGCTTAAATGATACAAAAAGCTAATAAGACTTAATAGACATGTATAGAACACTTCATCAAACAACAGCAGAATTTGCATTCTTCTCTAATGAACAAGAGTTATTCTCCAGGATAAATTATATGTTAAGTCACAGAATGAATTTCAATAAATTTTAAAATATCAAAATCCTTCTTTAACAATAATGTAATGAAACTAGAAATCAATAATAGAGGGAGAAATAGAAAAACCATAAATATATGGAAATTAAAAAAAAAAAACACTCTTAAACAACCAATAGGTCAAAGAAGAAATCTCAAGGGAAATTAGGAAATAACTTGAGGGGAATGAAAATGGGAACACAGTATACCAAAACTTATGGGATGTAGCAAAGGCAGTGCTAAGAGGGAAATTCATAGCTCTTTCTGCTTACATTATAAAAGAATAAAGACTCAAATCTGAGATTTAACCTTACAACTGGAGGAATTAGAAAAAGAAGAGTAAATTACACCCAAATAAAGCAGACTGAAAAGAATAATGATTAAAGTGGTGATAAAAGAAATAGTGAATAAAATAAAACAAAACAGAGTGTGAATAAAACCAAAAATTCATTGATTGAAGAGATTAATAAAAGTTAACAACTCATTAGCTAAAACTGACAAAAAACAAAAAGAGGACAGAAATAACTAAAATCCAAAATGAAATAGGGGAATTACTATCAACCCTATAGAAATAAAATAATTAAAAGAAAATACTATGGCCAACTGTATCTCAGTCAAATAAGTAGCATAGATGAAATGTGCAAAATTCTGGAAACATACAAACTACCTCACTGACTGAAGAAGAAATAGAAGATCTTAGCAAATCAATAGCTAGTAAAGACCAAATCAGTAATCAAAACCACCAACAAAGAAAAGCCCAGGATCAGGAGGCTTCAGTGGGGAATTTTAACACATATTCCAAGAAGAATTAACAACAATCCTGCTCAAATTCTTCTGAAATTGAAAGTGGGTATAATTTTTCATAACTCATTCGATGAGGCCCATATTACCCTAATTATAAACCAGTAAAGATTCTATGAGAAAATAAAATTACAGACCAATATCATTTATGGATTTAGATGCCAATATCCTCAACAAAATACTAGCAAACTGAATCCAACAGCACATGGAAATAATTCTACATCACGATCAAAAGGGATCTATTTGGGGTATGTAAAGCTGGTTCACTATAAAGAAAAATAAATTAATATAATACACTACATTAAGAGAACATAGGAAAATAAAAACCCACAACCATCTCAATTGATGCAGAAGAGGCATTTTCCAAAGTCTACTACCACTCCTTGGTATAAACACGCAGAAAACTAGGAAAAGAATGAAACCTCCTTAACATTATAAAGGATGCTGTTTTAGTGTGTCAATGCTTCCAGAAATGCAATATACCAGAAATGGAACAGCTTTTTTAAAGGGAATTTATTATGCTACAAGTTTGCAGAAGGCCATAAAATATCCAAACTAAGACATCAAAGATACCTTGATTCAAGAAAGGGCTGATGACATTCAGTGTTTGCCAGCTGGGAAGGTACATGGCAACATATGCTAGCTTTCTCTCCTGGCTTCTTCTTCCAAACAGGTAATCAGGAGGCATTTTCTTTCTGCATTCCAAGTGTCTCTCTCTGTGCCAGTTCTGAAGCTTTTTCTAAAATGGCTCCCCCTGAAGGACACCAGTAAGCAACCCAACCTTGAAAGGCTGAAAAAACATCTCCATGGAAACCACCTAATCAAAAGGTCCCACCCATAATTGGGTGGATCACATCGCCATGGAAACAACTTAATCAAAATGATCTCACCCAACAATATTGAATCAGGATTAAAGAACATGACTTTTCTGGGGCACACAACAGTTTCAAACTAGCACAGGTGGGCACATATAAAAAAACCTCACAGCTAACATTGCACTCGAGGTGAAAGACTGGAAGCTTTACCCCTGAGATCAGGAACAAGAAGATGCTCAGTATCACCACTGATATTCAACACTGTACTGGAAGTTCTAGCCAGAGCCATTAGATAAGAAAAAAAATGCATCCAAATTGGAAAGAAGTAAAATTTTCCATATTTTTAGATGGCATGATCCTATATATAGTCATTCCTGAAAAGCCCACAGCAAAACTCCTAGATCTAGTAAAGTCAGCAAACATACAAGGTAGAAGATCAACATTCAGAAGTTAGTGGTGTTTGCATACATTACTAATGAACATTCTGCATAGGAAAACAAGGAAAATTCTATTAAAAATAGAAACTAATAACATCAAATATGTTGGAAAAAATTAACCATAGATCTTAAAGTTTTGTACACAAGAAAATACAAAACATTGCTAACAAAAAAGAAAAAAGACCTAAATACATGGAAGAAACTTCTGAGTTTAAGTATTGGAAGACTAAACATTGCTAATATGTCAGTTTCATCCAAAGTGATTAACAGTGATTTACAGATTTGACACAATCCCTTGCCAAATTCCAAGAGCCATTTTTTAAGTAATGGAAAAGCCAATCATCTCATTTTAATGGAAGGCAAAGAACCTCCTAATAGTCACAACCATCCTGAAAAGGAAGAGTGATGTTGAAAGACTCATACTTTCCAATTTTAAAATATATCAAAAGGTTGTAGTAATGAAAACAGCATGGTACTGGCACTAGAACCAATAGGATCAAGTTGAGATTTCAAAAATCAACCCTCACATCTATTGTAACAAGAATTCCACATGAACGCAAGGTTTTGGTGGTGGGTAGTATTTGGGAATCCTTATTTGATTCATGATTGTTCTGTAAATCCATAACTTCTTTAATAAAGAAAAAATGTTAAAAAATAAATATCCTACAGAATAGTATAAAATATTTAGAAACCACATATCTGGTAAGGATTTAATATCCAGAATGCATAATGAATTCCTACAACTCAACGACAAAAAGACAAGCAACCTAATTTAAAAAAGGTCTCAATACTTGGATGGATATTTCTCTAAAGAAGATGTACAAATGGTTAATAAGCACATGGAAAGATGGTTGAGACTATTAAATATTAGAGTTATGCAAATCAAAGCCACTACAAGATAATATTTTACACCCATTAGAATGGCCTATATATATATATATATATATATATATATATATAGAATGGCCAATATTTTAAAAAACAGAAAATATCAAGTGTTGAGGAATATGTGGAAAAATAGGAAAAGTGATTCCTTTTTGGAGGGAATGTAAAATGGTGCAGCCACTGTGGAAAACAGATGATTCCACAGAACATTAGGTAAACATGTACTATGACCCAGCAATCTCATTGTAGTTACATACCCAAAATAATTAAAAGCAAGAACTCGAACAGAAGTGTTTCATGATATTCAGAGCAGCATTATTCACAATTTCCAAAAGACGATAGTAACCCAAATTGATGAATATATTACAGAACTGTGTTATATGCATGCACTGGAATATTATTCAGCCATGAAAAGGGAATGAAGTTCTGATATATGTAATAAAGGTATGAATCTTGATTGGAATGAGGCAGGCAGAAAGGAACAAATATTGTATGATTTCACACGTCTGAAATAATTAGAATATACAAATTCATAGAGTCAGAAACTAGAATACATGTAATGAAGACTTGAGTGGACTGGGGAGTGGAGATTTAATGCTTAATTGATACACCATTTCTCTTTGAAATGATGGAAGGATTTTGGTAATGGATGATGGTGATGATAGCATATCAATGTAAATGTAACACCACGACATTATACATTTTTACAATGATATATTAAGTGTTAATAAGGAAAATGCACGTATTGCAGTGTGTGGGAATTCTGTACTTCCTACATTTTTTTTTTCTGTAAACCTACACCCTCTCCAATAAAAACAATAGTAACTTCCAAGAATTAGGATGGAGGAGGGAGTTCCAGGACTCAAAACTCCAAAATAGCTAGTAAACAGGCATAAACTGTGTAAAACAACTGTTCTGTGTCTCCGGAGGCATCCAGGGAACAGCAGGAGAAAGAGGCTGAGAGACTACTGAAAAGAATTGTGATAGCCTGCTCTGCAGTGGCTGCTGGCACCCATCCCCATTTTTGAAGCAGGTCACTTCAAATTCCAGTCACTGGATAACTCCTGGTGTTAGAAAGGGACATAAAATCCTCTTCCAAAAGAACAGGTAGGGGCATGGTTGAGCACAGATCACGGCTTTTGAGTAGTTCAAAAGGATATCTCATTTTGGTTTTTAAATGAGCTACCAATCTTGTACATGACTTTTTAGCCATTTACATTTCCTCTTTGAAGAAATGTCTATTCAAGATCTTGCCCATTTAAAAAAAAAATGGGTGTACTGGTTTGAATACCCCAGAGAAACCAAGTTATTTAATCCTCATTCAATATTGCTGGGTGAGATATTTATTTTTAATTTCTCCATGGAGATGTGACCTGCCCACTTGTGGATGGTAACTTTTGATTAGATGGTTTCCATGGAGATGTGTCTCCATCCCTTCAAGGTGGGGTTACTTACCAGAGCCCTTTAAGAGGGAACCATTTTGGAAAAAGCCTCAGAACCAACAGAGCTTATTCAGCCAGGGTCCTTTGGGGATGTATAAAGAAAATGCTTCAGGGGAAGCCTAATGAAATAAACATCAAATGTTGAATGTGCAGGCTGGCTTCTCCTTGCAGCTTATAGCAAAATGCAACAGGAAAGAAAAAAGCCGAGAACTGAACTCTTGTGTTCTGGAAAATTCTGGGCTTCCAGTAAGGGAGACCCAGGAGAATAGTGCCCCATCTGAAGATTTAATGAAATATGGAAGCAGCCAGCTATTACAGGACAAGCGATGATTTGAGATGGAGTTATCCAGAAAGGAATTGTGGAAATATCTGGAGGGCATGATCCCAGCATACTGCATTGAAAACCAACAAGAGTGCTGCAATCTGTATAAATAGAAGCACTGCTAATCTGGGCTAAAAGGGAAAGTAAAGGGACAAATTGAAGTAAAAGTTACTCTAAAAGTAGAACCAAGGAAATGTAGGTCTGAAGTCAGGAAACCTCTGGCCAGGAGAGCAGAACCAGCCAAATACTTGGAGAGGGTGAGTTTGACCCAAAGGCAGGGGATATACCTTCCACCCCTTTTTATCTGGAAGCATTGTGTCCCAGGCCTTGGAGAGGGTGGAGCACATCCCATGGGGATTTGGGACAGCCTGGCTGCCACCACATTGTTCTGGAGACATTGAGAATATGCCCCAGAGAGGGCAGAGAGCCCAGTGCAGCCCTATGTTTGGAGAAGGTGGAGCTGAGTAAAAGGTGGTCTTCCCAGAATCCCCCAAGGTTGCATTTGGAGAGAGCTGGGCCACTGCATAGGCCCTTGGAAAGGTTGGGACTGCTGCTTTCTAAAACTTTGAGGATAAATGAGTCTCAGACTTTGAAATCTAATGGACTTTGCCCTGAAGGTTTTCAAAACTGTTTGGGTCCAGTGACTCCTGTGTTCCTTCCAATTTCTTCCTATGAAAATCGCAATATATATTCTATGACTTTCTATCCTTTGTATCCTGGCAGCAGATAACTTGTTCTGAGTTTTACAGGTCCAGAGCCAGAGAATTTTGTCTTAGGACAGACCATACCTGTAGCTGACTTTGTTGAGTTTTTGTGCAGTTTCTGACACTGCATTGCATTTGTTTTGCTACTGAAATGGTTTAAGGTTTTGTGATACTGTTCTGGAATGAACGTATTTTGCATTTGGAAAGAACATATCTTTTGGGGGTCCAAAGTGTAGAATGTGCTGGACTGAATCTGCTGTGTACCCCAGAAAAGCCAAGTTCTTTAATTCTCATTCAGTATTGCTGGATGGGATATTTTTGATTGTTTGCATGGTGACGTGACTCACCCAATTGTGGGTAGCAACTTTTGATTAGATGGTACCCCTGGAGATGTGTCTCCACCCATTTAAGGTGGGGGTGCTTACTGGAGCCCTTTAAGAGGGAACCATTTTGTAAAAAGCTACAGAACCAACAGAGCCAACAGAACCAATAGAGCCCACATGGCCAGAGACCTTTGGAGATGCAAAAAGAAAATGCCCCTTGGGAAGCCTAATGAAATGAACAGAGAAAGCTAGCAGATGTCACCATGTGCTTTCTAGCTGAAAGAGAAGCCCTGAACATTATCAGCCTTCTTGAGCCAAGGTATCTTTTCCTGGATGTCTTTGTACATTTTTATAGCATTCCCTTAATTTGGATATTTTCATGCCCTTGGAACTGTAAACTTGCCACTTAATAAATTCCCTTCTTAAAAAGTCATTCTGTTTCTGGAATATTACATTCCAGCAGGTTTTGCAAACTAAAACAATGGGTTATTTTTTGTTGTTGCTGTTGAGTTTTAGGATTTCTTTAAGTATTTTGAATATTAAACCCTTTTGGGTACATATTTCTGAATATTTTTTCCCATTGAGAGAGGTTTTTTTTTTTTTTTTTAGTTTCTTGACAAAAATCCTTTGATGTGCAAAAATTTTTAATTTTGAGGAGGTCCCATTTATCTATTTTTCTTTCATTGCTTGTCCTTTGGGTGTAAAATCCAAGGAAACATTGCCTACTGTAGGTTTTTGAAGATGTGCCACTACCTTTTCTTGATTTATTTTTATGGTTCTCATTCTTATATTGAGGTCTTTGATCCATTTTGAGAAAGGGGTCTTCTTTCATTCTTTTGCATATGGTCATCCAGTTCTCCCAGCACCATTTGTTGAAGAAACGATTCTTTCCCAGTGGACTTGCCAGCCTTGTCAAATATCAACTGACCATATATATGAGGTTCTGTTTCTGAACTCTTGACTTAATCACATTGGTCGATATGTCTATCTTTATGCCAGTAGCATGTTTTTTTGAGCACTTTAGCTTTTAATATGTTTTAAAATCAAGAAGTGTGAATCCTCCAACTTCGTTCTTCTTTTTCAAATTGTTTTGGCTATCTGGTGCACCTTACCCAACCATCCAACTAAATCTGATAATTGGCTTATTCATTTCTGCTAAGTAGGCTGTTTGGAATTTTTATTGGGATTGTGTGTGTTTCTAGGAATTGTCCATTTCATCTAATTTGTCTAATCTGTTGACATAGAGTTGTTCATGGTATCCACCTATGAGCCTTTCATTTCTATGGGGTTAGTAAGCTAATCTAGTAAAAAATAGTAAAACTATGTACATGTTTTACTTTGATCAAAATTTAAAAATTACATCATAAACAACAACCTTAATTAAGATCATCATCACTATGATTCTTTCATTGGAAAATGGATAGAGGAGAGTGACATTTATGTCAGAGAGAAAAGTTAGGGAACGAAATAGAAATGTCAGAGTAAGCTCATGGCAATAGAGAAAACTGGACAAATTCTTCAATCCAAGTTGTCATTTCTATTCTGCTGAAGATCAAGTGGATTTACAAGCATTCAATATAGTGTCTGACAGGTAATAAGTTCTCATTACACTTAAGTCTTTCCATTTTTTAAATTAGACTTTATATTTTAAAAATTTTCAGGTTTATGGTAAAATGACACAGATGTGACAGAATATTCTCAAATATCACATACTTGGTGTCCCCTATATTAAAATCTTACATTTGTTTGCGTAAATTTTTTACAATTAATGAACAAATTGTGAAACGTTAATATTAACGAAAGTCAGATTTCCTTAGTTTTTACCTGCTGTATTCTCTGTCCCTGGATCCCATCCAGAATATCATGTTCTATCTGGTTGCTATGTCTCCTCAGGCTCTCCTTGTCTTTGCTCATTTCTAAGATTTTTCTTGTTTTTGATGACCTCAATGGTTTTGAGGCTTATTTTCAGGCATTTTTTTAGCATGTGTCTCTACTGAAATTTGCCTAATGTTGTTCTCACGGTAAAATTGAGTCATGCATTTTTGGTAGGAAGACAACAGAGATGAAGTGACATTTAACTCATGTTATACCAAGGGTACATCTTGTCAATGTGATTTATCATTGTTTACGTTGACCTTGATCACCTGTGAGGTTACTCCCCACCCACCCACTTTTCATGTCATACTCTTTGCAGAGAAGCAGATATGCACAGGCTGCAATTAAGGAATGTGGAATTACCCTTCCTCTCCTTGAGGGCAGAGGATCTACACCAACTATTTAGAATTCTGCACTTGAGATTTGTCTCTTTTCTCCTTTATTTATTTATTCATTTAATTACTGATATCAGTGAAGACACATTGATATTTACATTTTACTTTGAGCTATACTCCAAAACTGATTTCATCATATTATTATATTAAAATGACAAGGGGTGCAATTATTAGATCACTTGGAGTATATTTAGTTTTATGATAATCTGCCAAACTGTCTTCTAAAGTGGCTGTACCATTTCTAATTCACAAAAGCAATGGGTGAGAATTCCTGTTGATCAGAATCCTTGCCATCATTTGAAATTGTCAATGTTTTGAGTTTTAGCCATTCTAATAGGTGTGTAATGTTATCTCCTTCTTGCTTGAATGACAATTCTTCAATGTAAATAATGCTGAACAACTTTTCACAGGTATAATTGCTATCTATAAATATTTTTTGTGAGATGTCTGTTTAGATATTTGGTCCATTTTTTTAAAAAGCTGTTTTTCCTGTTTTCTTATTATTGTGTAGTGATTTTTTTGGTATATTTTGGAAGCAATCCTTTATCAAATGTGTATTTTGCAAATATTTTCTTCTTGTCTGTGACTTGTCTTTTCATTCTCTTAAGAGCATTTTTTTACAGAGTAGAAGTTCTACAATTTAAAAAATTCTAGCATCAATTTTTCTTCCATGCATCATGTTTTGGTGTTGTATCTGAAAACTTTCCATTTATTTAGATCTTTGATTTCTTTCATCAGAGTTTTGCAGTTTTCCTCAGATATCTGGGAAATATTTGGTTAGATTTATTTCTAAATATTTAATTTTGTTACCTATTCCAATGATTCTGTTTTTAATTTCAAATTCGAAGTATTCATTACTAGAATACAATAAACCAATTGAGTTGTATACATTAACCTTGTTTCCTGTGACCTTGCTATAGACATTTGTTGGTTTAAGGAGCTTTTTTGGCCAATGCTTTAAGATTTTCTACATAGACTATCATGCTATTTTGAACAAAGTTCTATGCTTTCCTCTCCAAATCTGCATGCCTTTTATTTCCTACTCTTCTCTTTCAATACTAGCCAGGAATTCATTTACCCTATTGGATAGTAGCAGTGAGAGGAGACATACTGGCCTTTTGCCAATCTTAGAGGAAAAACATTCAGCTTCTCTTTATTCCTTACATTTTACTACCATGTGCCTGAGTTTTCAGCTCTCTTGTTTCTTTCATCCTACATCTCCTTCTCATCTCTGGCCTGCTATTATCAAAAGGACGGGGAGAATCAGAGCCGTAACTTTAAACGTTGTTGGGGTATGTTAATTAACTAGCCACATTTCAGCCTTCTCATCTCTAGTTGGAATAATTTTGCCTATACCCGTGGCTTGCTAATGACTTTTTGGGATGCTGTTTGAAAAAATCTGTTTATTAATTTAATACATGAATGTCTAACATTGATTTAGGTGTTGTGCTAAATGCTTGGGATAAAATTGTGAACTAGATACAAGTCCTGCACAGAGAACTCTGTTGTGGGGGAAAAAAGTGAGGGATGCAACCTATGCTAATAACCATCGTAAGTGCTATGAGAGTGCTAAGTATACATAGTATATTTTTAGTAATTAGAAGCTACCTTCTTAATTATTTTAACTTCACATTTATTGTTTTTTTTTCTCAAATTGTCAAAAAGAGGCATAGGCATTCCCTATCTCTTTTCCTATCACAAAGATTCAGTACAATTTCCCAGTTAATCATCTCTAATTTTCTAATTTCTGCACTGTTCCCACTTCTTCCTCCTATTTTAACATATCTAAAAATTCTATATTTGAAATACATGATGTCAACTTTTTTATTTAATGATGTGTATTTATGTAACTGTACACTTCACACAAAGTGAATTATACATATATATATATATAATACTCAAACATGATGCAATATTTCAGATGGCAGGAGTGATAATAATTATGTTTTTATAGAAAGCACACCAAGATTTTAAAAGAGCTATTTTTATGATGTCAATGTTGATTAATAAGATATCTATATACAGTCCAATATTATTCATGGACTCAATCAATTTCATTTTGTAAAGAACAGGTATATTCAAGAAAGACATTTGAGATGTGAGAGGGCAGGAGCACTAAAAAATAACCAACTATACCTTGGGTTCCCAAAGGGCAGTGCTATGTCCCTAAGCAACTGCCTTTAAAGTTGTATTTACTAAATGCAACTACAGACCAGCGTGTAGGTATCCTCAGATTTCTGAGTTGCGTAACTGAAAAGATACCTTAATATCGCCTTTTTATCTTTTGTTTTGGGGGTGAAAGGAAAGAACCACATGAGGAGAAGTAGAAAGAGGGGAGAGTGGCAGACCCAACACAAACATGAAAATAATTGGGGAAATGTCAGCAAGTGGCCAAGGGCTAGAGTTATTTGTCCTTTTATGCCTCCTACTGCCTACCATGACCAACTGAAAATTTAGTTTTTTTCAAAACAAAGTAATTTGTTTTGTCCATTTCTTTTAACTTTCTTAAAAAGTGACCTAATGAAGCCGCAGCCTGTGGTGGAGATGCTGAGCTGCATATGCATGTGAGTGTGTCTGTGTGCTTAAAAAACATTAAAGTAAGTGTGGTTTCTGAGACTTCCAGCAGTTTCTGCTGACTCCAGTTTCTCCAAACTCCCCTCTGCATCAGCAATTTTGTATTTGATGTGGAGCATGTTTTAAATATTCTCCACCAAAAATTGGAAACCAGGCTTGTAGCTAATGAATAAAGGCATCCCAAAAGCCTTTGATAACCCCGGTGAACTTGCTTGCTATACCTGGCAAAGGAAAGGAGTGTTTGAGCACACGCTTAGCTGTGGAACAGAACTCACACCAAGTTGCTCTCAAGGATAATGATTGTTAGACAAGACATTCTAGGAAATTTAGGTGATGGATTTGCTAAGTGAAATGCACTTGCTCTGACAGATTGGAATCTCTATTTTGAGGCAGCTGAAGTAGGCTGCCTGAGCTGCAGGCACTGCTGGTTTTGATACTATTTTAAGGAATCAAGAGTTTATTCCTTATGGAAAATGGATTTAGGGAATAGTTCCTGCCTTCCAAAAACTTTGGTTTAGTTTGATAAGCAGTTTTGCAAAAGCTTTTTTGCCTGTTTTATGAGAATAAAGATCACCATTTAATTCACCCATCCTTGAGTCTGAAACATCCGGTATTTGAGCTGATCTGTGGTGTGTGTGAGATGGATATGCCTATTCCTTTTCAATTATGTGACATTCCCAGTAAATATTTCATTTATTTTAAATTAGACTTTGCATATGTATAATGTATGCATTTACCTCCATTTTTGTTTTTGTACATGTATCTGTGCTTACATGCATGGGGTTTTGCAATATAAATGTTAAACACTACATATTCTCATGCTGCATCAATAGGGGAGGTGACTGCACCCATATGGGAAGTAATTACAATAATATGCTTACAGATAAAAATAGAGGTTATTGTATTACCGAATATGAAAACTGTGTTTTTTATTTCAGTTTGCTTTTTATAATTTAGAATATATGTATGAATTTATTTGCATAAATGATTTTAACATTGACTTGAAAATATGATTTGATGACAGGTTATGAGTAAAATTACTGTATTTCAAGTAGTTGAAATAATTTCATCGTTTTTCAAAATGAAGGAAATTTATATTACTGAATGCTAACCTTTTGGACTAATGGATTTTTAATAAGTGTATAGCAATCAACAACCAACAAAACCTATTTTTATAAATCAAAGTCAATAATACTTCATATACCTCACTTTTTAGTATGGTGACCTTATGCTTTAAGCATTATTTTGCCTTTATTCATGAAAACTAAAAGTTTGGCTAAAAATGAAGGAGGCGTGGAATCTTGCCAGAATGGTGAGGTTTTAGCATATTAATGCAGCCCCTACAAAAAAAACGGGGATATCATGACAAAATTATGTTGTTCCAGTGAGGGAAAGAATATATCTATAATTATGAAAGAGGGAGCAGTACTTAGATTTGGAAATAATAATGAAGCTAAATAAATATATTATCTTGTTGGGGAGATACAGGGACCAGAAAATAAATATCTATCCCAGATACAGTGGCATTTACAGGAAGAGACGGGTGGGTGCCTTGAATTGGTGACTGGTAGAGGAAGAAGGCTCAGGCATGTTTACTTAGCGGGGCAGGTTATAAATGAAAGCATTCAACTCCTCAGTGTTCCAACAGAATAACTGCCTTAAACAGAACAATATTTACGTTTTTAATTGGAAGTTTAGGTATTTGTCCAATTGCAGCTCTTTGTGATCAAACATCATCTTTTGTGGGTTTTTCAGTTTCAAAAGGCAGTCGTTGGATTATTGTTTCCGTTGTGAAAAAAAGGGAAACTCATATTGAATATTGATAACATCATTATCATTATTACTTAGGTGTGTAATCTATCCTTTGTTCAAACATGTAATTATTTCGAACCAAGTGTTCTTACAGTTTCAATTTTAGATATACATGAGTCGTTTATGAGCTGGAACAGATCTACCTCCCAGTTCATCTCAAAGCTCCACTAGCAATATAGTACTGAAGGAGATAAGACCTTGTCTGACAAAGATAATATTTAACAATGACACTGATGTGCTTTTACATAGTCAAAAACTGGCCATTGTTTATGCAACAAGAATATGTAAGGTAAAAATGAGAAGAGGGTGGGCCACAGTGGCTCAGCAGGCAGAGTTCTTGCCTGCCATGCTGGAGACCCAGGTTCGATTCCCAGTGCCTGCCCATGGGAAAAAAAAAAAAAAAAAATGAGAAGAGGCATAAAAGTTAAGCTTCTTATATGTGTCCCTCCCAAAAAAGTTAAAAAGAACTTATGTTTTCAGATTTAGGAGTTTAATAACACAGTAGTCCCTTGTATTTTGACCAAGAAGTTATTCACCTTGATTGAAAATTATAAAATACTCCATGTATTGCAGGATTTGGAGTTTCTATACTGTCACAATAATTTTTAAACCAGAAGTGTAATGGTGTGGTAACTATAGTATTAGGAGATACTAACCACTTTTAAAAATCCTGTCTTTCAGGAAAGAACGGTGACCATTAGAAGACAAACTGTAGGCGGATTTGGATTAAGCATAAAGGTAGCCTGCTTTCCAGTCTATCGCTATGAAGGCCATGCTGTAATGCCTGCATTTCTGTGTATTTTATTTTTACTAATTAATAATGAGACAAAAATGTCCATAGCAAACTCCTTAATAATTGTTCTGGGCTGAAAATTAGGTAGGTTCTCACAAAAATCTTGGCATCCTTTATTACTCAATTTAGAAATTTGAGAAAAGTATTTGAGATTTTTTTTTCCACTGGCATTTGATATAGCTCATTACCGTTCTTTACTGGTTTCATCTGAAATATTAAATGTGACATTGTATTGCATGTATCTCCCCCTAACCAACCAGAGTCAGAAATGTTGAAAGGTTGAGCTATCAATTAACTGTCAATAAGTTTCATACTGATAAGATCTGAGACTAAGTAATGTATTAGTTTACCCATACTTTTGTTTAATTTTTATTTTTATGTAAGAAATCAGTGAAGTGCAATGTTACATTGCCAAGCATATTAGCTAAGCAAATCTTAGCACTTGATTTATTTAAAAAAAATGATCATATCTATTCATTTCCATTAATAAATAAATTTTAAGGGGCTCTTATTTCTATATATCAATAACAAAGATGAGCCATACCTACAATTTATCCTCCTTAAAGCAAACTAGAAATTTTTAAAAGATAGGAAGTGATACAGATATAAAATGGAAGAATTTACCAAATAACTTTACACACCCTTTACAAACCTACATAGATAAATGAAATTTAACTTTATTTTGATTCTCGGGTTAGGCAGTTTGCTTATTTATGTAGGGTGAAAAACAATTATATCTCCAGTGTGTATTTCATAAAATTTTAACATGGCTCAAGTTGACTTTATGAAAACAACTCAGAAAAGAGATCAATGGGTAATAGTCTAATGTTATCCGTAATAATATGTAGACATATTGATTTTAAAGTGCATTGAGGATTTCAGTTTGTTTTCACTCCAAGGCCAGGAAGGCACACAAAACGGATTACAATGTGTGGATACCCTGGAATCCCAGCACTCTGTACAAGAGAGGTTTTTCCCTTTCCTTTTTGCTGAGATGTTTATTGAGATTTGCTGCCCATGAAGAGAAAACACAAACTCAGAGGGAGCAAACGACAACAGTAAGAGCTGATTTCATTTTAGAAAAGTATTTTTACATACCCTGGCACTTATCTCAGTTTCAGAGTGGAATTATATTAATTTTATGCCAGCGGGAAATGTCCTTTTCCCATTTTACTGTTTCTATTTGTAATTGACTGTCAATAATTGACTTATTTATTTTTATTGAAGTACCACAGAATTAAACCAAGACCGTTGTTAAAGCATCAATAATCTAGCCAAGTGAATCTTTTCAGCTTAATATTATTATTATTTCAACCCAAGCAATGGCTCTTATACACATAATAAATAATGTCAATTAAATTTTGTGAATTAAAATAAGTTTGCATTTTCCATTCAACGTTTTGACCACAGCAGTAATATTTGAACTATGATCAGTGCCACTGTTAGGAGGTTTGGTAAAAAAAAAAAAAAAAAAAGAAAGAGAGGAAGAAAATTGTTTTATACCTCTTATTACTAACTAGAAATAAGAATAGCAACACCTTTATTTGTAATATTGCTTTTCATCCCAAAGGGACTCATTTTCAGTTTTTTCATTTTGGTTTTTTCAATACTTACCTCTGAGCTTTGGTTTTCCATTTTTTCAGCTATCACTCATCCTCAACATATTTCATATATTATGATTTATTTGTTTATTTTAAATAGTTTATTAAATCTCATTTTTCCCTTGCCCTGATATGTGTGAGTTGCATTAACTACTATTTTTATCCATTAGCACTACTTTCTTTAGATATTTTCTATATATAATGAACATTTCAAAAAGTCATTCCAGGCTAAAAGCAAAATTAAGATTTTAATGCTGAACCATTTACTTTTTATTCTCAGGAGCAACTTGACTCTATAACTATGCCTATTAATATACGCACATATGTTTATCCTTATTTGCTAATTACCACTAGCCCACACTGGAGGTTTTGTAGTGCGAATTATTCATTAAGACTTTGAGTGTGTCTCCTGGAGATAGCAGAGGGAAGGCGCACGTGAGATGAATGAAGAGGTATTTGCCAATACAGCTGATACTCTGGGGCAAGGCGCTCCTGAACTTCAGTTTTACCTTCCAAAAACTCCTTCACAACTTGCTGCAGGGTACCAACACGTCCTTTTTGTTCAGAATACCTAAAATATTCTACCTTGTGCTGTTAAACATCAAGGGCCACTGGCCATGCTCCTGGCGAGCTAACTTTTCTGGACCGTTCTCGCCGCGGTCAACATTAGGCAACTTGGTATTATACACGGTGCTACCGCATCCTCAGGTTACAGACAGACTTCTTGTGTGGGTTTACTCGAATGCTTTATTTATTGACACGCCTTAGTGACTGTAGGTTGTGAGTGACGCACAGCTCTGTCTGCCTATAAAGCCTTGGTGTCATCGTCAAGTGCAAAGCCTCTTCGCTTTGCAAATCGCTCTCTATCCTTCATCCCCATACAAGTATGCGTAGACGGTGAAATCAAGTCAGCCGTTTTCTCCTCTTATTTCTCTAGCTACTAAGAAGGCGCTAGTGAAACTTCTAGAACAAAAATAGACAGTTGTCTTCGAGGTTGAGGCAGTTATATGTCTCTACAGTTTAATTCTGGGCCTGTGACTCCTTCCCTTGAAATACGAATGTCTGATACTTTGTAGAACACATTGATGAGGCTTCCTCTCTCAAAAGCTCGTAAAACCCCAAAGTAAAGGAGGAAAAATGAATCTAGCAGAAGAAATGAAGGAAATACTGTGGGAAATTTATTTTTTCAATATTATCTACTTTCCTATTTTTCTATCATTTTCTCATCTTTAGAAAATTTTTGGTTTACAAAACCAAAATGTTGTTAGGTGCTTCTTACAAAATCTGAGGCTCTCCTTTGTAAATCGTTATTAACTCTTTTAAAATCAGGTTCACTGATTATAGATAATTTTGAAAACAACCATCCAACATGAATTCGGGAATCAATTACATTGAGGTTTAATGTAGGAAGCTCTAATTTAACTTAGTGGACAAATTTATCCTTATCTTCTTAAAATCCCATCATTATATAACAGTGTTTTACCATGAAAGGTACACAACAAACTTACTAGTATAGCTACATAAATTCTAAATGAGAGTAAAAAAACAGAGAGGAAAGAATGGCCTCTGAGCCACAATGAAAACCTTGCAATAGTGCTGCATGCGATGAGGTTGGATATCTGCCAAGAGAAGGTGCTACACCTAAGGGCTCCCTTATTCCCATCTCGTAGTTTAGATTAACTATTTGTCATTAGATGCTAAAGACAAAAAACATTCTTTTTAACCTCTGAAGAAGGTACCCATCTTTAGATAGCAGGTACTGTCTTTGCTTTCTTGTCCCTTTTTGCAGTTATCCTTTCACTGCCCTTTAGCAAATCTAATAAGATCCAATAGGAAATTGAACTGTAATGTAATTACAAAAAATAGAGGGCATGAAATACACACATCGATACCTGGCTTTTTGTCTCTAAACCTTTTCACCCCAGCTCCCTTCTCCAGCACCTTGACCTTTCTCTCAGATGGGAGACTCAGAGCTTTTTGCATCAGTTTACTTAAAATTACAATCTTCCAGTATCCCTTGTTTATTTAAGCTATTTTGGATCCTGAATTTTCTATTGGAGGCCTTTTTATATATACTATAACTTGGGATTTTTCTTGATGATTCATGTTCTTCAATTATCATTATTCCATTTATTTAGTCTTCTTTGATTAAAATCTTTATGAGAAGATGCAAACTTGTTTTTTTTTTTCCTTGTATCAGTTTTTGTTTTTTTCTTTTTCTCCTTTTCTATGACTTCCACAAAAGCCATAAATATGCATAAACATGCAAAATATGGACTCTTTCCACTGAGGAGAGCTTATTCATGTATCTGTTCTCAGTAAAACCACCCATTTCCACTAGCATTTTCTGGCTTTTTACTTCCAGCTCTGCCATGCGCAGCTCCTTTCCCCCCTTCTTCTGACATCTGATTCTTCTTGTAAACTCTTTCTTTCAAGTATTCATTTCCTCGTGTCTAGAGCATCCTGATTCTTGTTTATGAAACAAACTTATTCTTTACAAGTACATCCTCAGGTATTACCAAATATTTGCAGTATTAGATCCAATATCCTTGTATTTGTGACTGTTCCTTGTCATAAGATTTAAAATATGCATAATCCCCTTAAATCAAGGAAGTGTCCAGGATGATATTGCAGGGGAATGGTGAGGCCATGCTCAATGGGCCTGTGTCAAACATCTTTGTTCTCAGTACCAATGAAAGCCTATCATCTGCTTTAAAGCAAATCATGTTATTTGATTTTTGCCTGGGAAACCTTAAATTTCCCCATTTATGTCCTGAACTAAATTCCCTTAATTTTAATATAGCTGGACTGCCCTCACAAATTTCATCCAGTAAATGGAAGTAATCACACTTTTAGTTGCAATTTTATCATTTATGCTTTCCCTTAAAATTTATTTTCTAACCAATAAAGTCATATCTGAAATTAGTTTAGAATTTTTCTTAAAGTTCCAAATATCTGACATGCAAAAAGACATGTTTAGATACCAACCAATTCAAATTCAGGAGCAATTTTACTTTTAAAGAAGTCTTAAAAGATTTCTTAAAAGAAGCCATCCATTTTGTCATGGAGAGAAGTCTGAAGTGTTGACTGATGAGTAGAATTGTAAATTTGACCTCATCCTATCTCAACTGCCCTTTTCTTCCTTCAAAACAGACCTCAGGGACAGGTTTCCCACAATCCTGTCATTACCATGAATTAAAAATTATTGTAAGTGGAGCACGGGTGGTTCAGTGGTAGAATGCTCACCTTTCATGTGGAGACCTGGGTTCGATTCCCAGATCATACACCCCCCCCCCAAAAAAAAAATTATTATAGCCCATAACAAACTCTGGGATCTGTTCTGTAACTGCTTATTGAAGTGTGTTTTGAAAATTATTGCTTTTTTCTTTCTTTGTTTCGTATATAAAAAAATATACACATTTTTTATGATAAAAATGTCTTTCGTTTTTAAAAACGTGAGCAACTAAAAAAATTCTTGGAGACAGTGGTGGAATGAGAGAAAAGAGTGAAAAATAAAATACTGCAGGGGCGTTGCCTGAGGAGAGTCACACAAACAGCACTGACCTGCAATCCGTGCAGATCCCTAGCCTAAAATACCTGGACCACAATGCGTGCATGCTTTTATTTCTTCTTTTATACTCCCTAAAACTTCATCAATTAATGATTCATTTTAGTTAACCAGCTTTTTCTTCTAAGTAATGGAGACACATACTTAAAATTCTCTCCAATTTCCAAATATCTCTAGAAAATGTCAATGACTATAAACATTTGATTTAGTCATATGGCTTCTTAGCTTTTGCTTAAAATCATTCTGCAATGAATTTTAAAGAATGAAGCAATTTTAGGACTAGAGAAGCCTTTGGCTACAAATGTTCTCAGCAAACATTTGGGAGATAAAAGTAACACATTATTCCTTGAGATGAGATTAATCAATGCACAAGTCAAACTACCAAAAAATGTCCATTTCCTTGTGCCTAGTAAGGGATAAGGGAAGGAGAAAGACAAAGACAATGGATAACAAATATAACGAATGAATAAATGTTATACATTTCAGAAGCCAACAGTATAATGGGAAAGTAATAGAGCAGAGTCTAAGGGATACGAATTTGCAGTCTTAAACGTTTTTGGTTTTAGAACGGTATTAGTTTTCATCTTATTTACCATTTTAATGCCATGTAGTTTTACTCATAAATCTTAATAATAGTGAGACTTTGTTTCATATTTACTATGTGCTACCTAGTATTTCATCTCTACCCCACTATCAAATACATATCATTATTACCTTTTATCTGTTGAGGAACCATTTTAGACAAGTCAGTCCTTGCACAAGCACACACCGACCAAGTAAAAAGCCAGGATGAGAAGTTATTTTAGCTGGTTCCTGTTATTTTCTTCAGAGTGGTAAGGGGCAGGTGAGTGGGTACTGGTTTGGTGAGAGATGTGAGAAAAGAGGATTTGGGCAGTGGGTGTAAATTTCAGGCTGAATAGGACCATTTCTTTATTTTTTGTGTTAGTTCTTTATATTCTGAAAGTAGAAAGCACTGCATTTGCCAGAAAGAAGTTGAATACCACTACTTTTATCAACATACAATCCCTATCTCATATTAAATTTTATTAGCAAATCAATGTTAAAAATGGACATAAATGGGAAGAAAATGTCTGTTCTAAAAATATTTTTATCTTTGAGGTAAATAGTTAGGTTTACTTATTCTGGAGACAGAGAAACTCCAGTGGAATCTACATCATCTTTTCAATAATCCTGTGTTAAATGTGCTATGCTTATTATCTATACAGCATTGTATTCTTTTTGTGCTTGTTTTTTTTTTTTCCCAGCGGTTGTTTCAAACATTCTTAACTATGTTTATCAATTCTAATAGATAAGCAGCTATTTCCAGGATTTACTGCTTTCCCTCTACATAACTTTACTTCATTTACTTCTTTATATCTCATTTGATCAATTAGAGCAAAGCACTATGGCGATATTGTTGGCTGTTCATTTTCTTCTCTTAATTGGTTAGGGTGTGCTTGCACTCAAAAAGAAATCAATACTAATTAAGGAAATACAGATGAATCTCTTTCCTGTCTTACGCGTGCCTTTTCTGACTTTCGTCATCTCTGTGTGCAGGCAAACATCCCCGTTGTCACTTAGCACACTAAGGAGCCATGCAATTTCAAGGTGCTTGGCTCACCTGCATAGAACAACTTAGATAATGGAGATACTTAACATTTCATCTTGTATTTGGAATTCTAAACAAGATTTCCTACAATGAGCAGCATTACTATGCATTGAAGAGAATGCCTATTTAAAGATATTACCAATATATAAATGTTTAGGGAAAGCTTGGAGGCAACTGTTATTAATGATCGAATAAAACAGCGAAACTATAAACAGGTAGATAAGTTTTATGGGGGCATTATCTATTTAGTGGGGAAATTCCACAAGTTTATTTAAATTCTTCCCGGTGTCCACTGAACATGATCTTTATAGTCCACATATCTTCTTATAAAAAACAACAATTTTACATTTTTTTATTAAAAGATATGCAGTACATGATTTTCTCTTTCCAGGGAGGAGCAGAGCATAACATTCCAGTCGTCATTTCAAAAATTTCCAAGGAACAAAGAGGTAAAATATTTACAGCATTGAGTAGTAGTAATGCATTCATGGGCTGTTCTTATCAAGGAATAAGATGATATTTAAGAATAATAAATTAGCATGTAACTGGCTTACTCTCAGTTCCATGTGAGAAGGCAGCAACTGGTCACTTCCGATTATTGAGTCATATTGTTTATCACTCCATGTGAGTGTTTCTCTCAAAGAAGAGGAGCTGTGATGAAAGATGATACCTTTTTCATGAATTAGGGACCTCATAACCTTTTAATTGTTTCATTGAACAAACCAATTGCTGATAAGTCACATCTAGCAAATATCTTTTTTCAGTTCTCATATGCAATTCAACTCAGTTCTTTATTTTGAATTTTCACTAGGAAAATCAATGAAGATTTATATATTGTTGCATTGATTGAAATAAGTATAAAAATCTAATGTTTAAAATTAAACTTGGAGTTGGCCACAGAGCTAATGCTTTGAAGGTCCAAGTTTCAACACTTTCTTAAAGGACTTCTTATAATTCTAAACATATGAGAGAATTTAGTCATTCCTCCAGAATAGTGACCGATTCTGGCAACTTAGGTCTGAAAAGGTTCAACTCAATAGAAATATCTAGGTATATTTTTCAGAGTTTGAAGTGGAGTGAATCATTTTCGGTTTTGCATTCTATGTGAGTATTTTAAGAGGCAGACATATAAAATATTTGAAGTTTTGCTTTGTTTTATCAGTTTTGACTTTAGTTAAAAGCTCTTTTATTAGTTGAAGAAGAAAATAATCAGAACATAATTATTTTCTTTTTTGTTGCTATTCATAGCGGAACTTTCAGGACTACTGTTTATCGGGGATGCAATTCTACAGGTATGTATTTTATCATTACTTTCTATGTGCAACCAACATGTAAACTTAATTTACACTGTACCATGTGAAATTATGCTTTTCCTTTCATTGCAGATAAATGGAATTAATGTGAGAAAATGCAGACATGAAGAAGTGGTGAGTTTACTTTATCCTAATGTCATAATTTTCTCCAAGTGCAAATAAGGACTTCGTGTATTGCTGAATAACTGTTCTTATTAATTGGGAAGATATGACATTGCCCACCTATGCTATCATACTGTCACATCACTTCATAATTGATTTTTCCCTATTAGAAACAGGTAAGTATGATTCATAATGAAATATAATTTGAAGAAATACTTAGGGGTAATCATTTGTTATATTTTTCCAGTTTTTCTATTAATCCCTGTTTATGAATGCATGTCCACTAAGTATGCCTTTGGGTGAAATTTATCTCTAAGTTTTTGCAAATGTTCAAAGGCTTATAAACAATCCAATATAAGTCTATGAAATCTCGTATATGGCAGGGGCAAATGGAAGAGCATGCAAAGATTCTGTTCCTGTGTGTGGGAGTGTGTGCATTAGAAAGTCAGGAAAACAGATTGGTTGATTGATTTAGAGGAGTCTAGACTGAAATAAGGCAGAAAGGTTTCATATTAGGCTCTCAGCAATTTTTGCAGTGATGACTTCTTGTTAAAATGCAGATTCTCAGCCCTATCTCAGGTATTCTAATTCAGTACACTCAGGTGGGCGGAGGAATTTATATTTTAACAACTATCCATGGTGGTTCTACTGCAGGTGTTCTCTATGTGGCACTGTGAGAGATGCTTAAGGGCTCAGACGCTTCTGTTCAGGATGACAAGATGACAAAGGATCATATAGAAAAGAACAGGGCAGTGTGAGACATTATGGAAAATGTCTGTCGTGGCTAACGAAACTTTCATAGAAACCTCATTGCATTTATGCATCAGTTTCCATTGTAAAGGTAAAGGAGGAATTATGTTTAAAAATGAGTACTCAAATGTCAAACAAAATGAAAAAAGCAAAAAACAAAAACACCAAAATGCTTTAAGCCTTCTGCTTTTCGCAACTCTAGTCTAGTTGGTTTTTAGATAAATTGCCCCTCAATTAAATGCTATTTGTAGAAAACTGTTCTCATGTATTTACATGCAACTGGTATATAATTTCAAGCCTCAAAGAGGTAATCTCTAGTGTGTAAAAAATCACAAATAGTAATATTAAGGCAGATTTTTGATTTTGTCCCCTCTGAATTACTAAACAAAGTTCACTAGGATTTATCACTCTCTTCCTCTCAAAATCGTATATTGCCACTCTCCGGTGAACTTCCTGTAAAATACAACATTTCAAGTTCCAAATTTCCTACAAATCTGTACAGAGAAAAGCACTGCTTTAGAACAGATTTTTAAAAGAACAAGAGGATAGCACACCACGGAGCGCTCTGCTCGAGAGATTCATATGTAAAATTTAAATACAGCCCTGTAAGCAAAGATACTTTTAACTTTCATCTTTTTTCATAAGTACAAAGTAATCTTAAACTCATTATCCGGGGAGTAGGGAAAGAAAGTGCATTCTCTTTTGAAACCACATGCTGTTAGATGGTGTCACGCTTGCAATTTGCTCTTGAGAGGCAGGCAGGACGCTTAGACAAACTGTGCTGGGGCTTTGATTAAACAGATCTGTGTACTACGAAGGGTCAGTCTGCACTAATAAAGCTGCTTCTTATGGGGCTTCTTCTATTTCAAAGAAAAGGAACTTGAGATCATACTGCAAATTATATGTAATCCCTTGCGATAAAGTTTTTATATTTTTGAAAGGCTTAACTTTAGCGGCTTTGAAATAAAGGTACTAATATTCTTACAGAGCCCCAATCTTTCGCTTTCCAACAGTGATTCAGTGCTTTTGTGCTCACTGCTCATTACCTAAGTGATTAGAATTTACTCTTTCAGGTAGGTTGAATCATGTGCCCCAAGGGAAAGAGCAAAGAAACACAAACCTTATGCTTTTCATCTTAATCCCTTTCCTATGGGAAGGAACCCATTGTAAATAGGACTTTTGGAGATGTTATTTGTAGTTAAGGTGTGGCCAACTGAATCAGAAGAGGTTTTAGTCCTATTATCTTATGAAGTCTTATGAAGAGAAAATCACAGGGGGAAGGTGAGCAGAGAGAGACTGGAAGTCAAGGGACCTGGAAGAGAAAGGACAGTTTCCCTTTGTGCTTTGTCATGCAAAGGGGAAAGCCAGGAACCCAAGAAACAGCATGGCCAGCTAGGACACCCCCGTTCTTCAGGAAAAGATTTTGCCTCGCTCACCATTCAATTTTGGACTTCTAGCCTCACAACCGTGAGTCAGTAAAATTCCCTCTATTTAAGCCAACTGAATGTATGATATTTGTTTTAGAGCCAGGAAATCAAGACACACCTTGGAGGGATTGAAATATTAATGAAATGTTTAAGAACACTTTCACGGACAGAAAAAAACAAACAAAACAAGCTCAGAAAGGGTCAATGTTTTTGCAGTAGCATGTGGATCTATGCCATTCTGTCTTTCAAGGCAGTGATTCATAGGGAGTTCCAAATTAAAAAACACATTGAGTAGTAGCGATAATATGCCATTTGTGCATCTATCTTTTTATTCAGCTTCTGTAAGCACTGCTATTGTTATTAATGTTGCATCATGCCCCTATCAGCTTTGCTCTGAGAAAGCCTTAAGCAGTAGAGCTATTACTTCTGTGTCAGGGTTATAAGATTTAAAATATTAGGAAAGTGGGTCTCAGTGGATCTGTGGATGGAATTTTTTAGTCAAATACCTAAAATTAGATCGTCTAAGCATTTGCAACTACACGTTTCTCATATTCTTAGCCTGGGCATGCACGCGGTAAGGTAATTTGGGGCTCCATGCATACCGCCTAAAGCGTTCTTCTCACTGGAAGACTAAGTTTTCTCCGTGCTAAAGACTAGGACAGTGCCAAGTGCAACATGGGGGGAAGATAGCAGAATTCTATTTAAATAGGCATTTTTAACTCTTAGAAACTGGTGCATACACACCTCTTACTAACATTTTAATTTCAGACAAATGAACTTATTATTTATCTCCCTCTATTACTCATCTGTAAAAATGAATAATATAACCTTCATGAAGATTGGATGAGAGAGCTGTATATGAAACTGTTAGCATGGGTCTGGGTCTTAATAAAATATGTACTATTTTAGTCTATCTAATGATGTCCTACAAGATGGCACCCCTCTCTCTTTTTTTCCCATCAACCACATTGTGTCATTGTTGAACAGTGTCCAGTTATGATCTGTCCTTGAGCATAGGAGTTCCCACAAAGACACAGAGCTGAGGACACGCAATAAATTCCCATCAAGGCTCATGATGGGAGTGGCAATGCCTAGCCGGGCGTTTTCCTTTTTTATTTTTCCTAGATGAACATCTTTTATAGTCCAGGACTTGCATCCATAAGAAACCCAAAGTCCCTTTCTTAGTTTTCTAGGGTTGTCATTAAAAATTTCCGAAAGCTGAGGAGCTGGGCTGGGGGCTGGGGGCTTAAAACA
The DNA here is from genome assembly GCF_023851605.1 of Tamandua tetradactyla. NCBI lineage: Eukaryota > Metazoa > Chordata > Mammalia > Pilosa > Myrmecophagidae > Tamandua > Tamandua tetradactyla. The sequence goes on from NC_135332.1 coordinate 93,522,307, forward strand.
CCAAGAAACTGTCTCACAGTTCTTGAGACTAGAAATCCAAATCGAGGTGTCTGATAGGTCCCTCTGCCTATGAAACCCATAGGGGAGATCTTGCATGCCTCTTCCTGGTTTCTGCTGTCATAAGGCCCTCTTCCCTGGGCCGTTCTCTCCTCCCCTTCTTATAAGGACACAAGTTGCATTGGATTAATGCATAATAACCCATTATGATCCTTCATGTACCAGATTCCTTCATGGACAGCTGGATCTATTATCGGTACTAATTCTAAGATTTAATGTGTGCTCCTTACCAATAAACCCTAGACACATTATGCTGATTGCCATCTCTATATCAAGAAATCTCTCTATTAATTGAGCTACCTATTTCTTTTGTTTAGTGGGAAAACTGATCACAAATCAAAAATCTCTTAAGTGCCATCCCTGTATTCACCAAGAGTAAGTTCTTTTGTGATAAGAAAGGCCATATAAATACCTTTTATGTGTTCAGCTTTATTACTATTTTTACCTTACCACCATACAGGCATCTTTTCTTTAGAATTGTCTAGCTATAAAAGTATACAAAAATGGAGAAAAAATATTAGGAAAGGGCAATATTAAAAATACGTTGATTTATAATGATACTCAAAATATAATGATCTGTGCACATTAAGGATAAAAGAGCATAATAGCTATATTAGAAGAGTGTTGTGGAAGCATTCTGGTTCTAACAATCAATATTGTTGGAAATGAGGATCCATTAGTACAATTGAAATTTCCATCCAGTAAGACTTTTAAAATGGGGTGAATCATCATTAAGCCAAGATAGATGATGCCAGAGTTTTATTCTAGAAGAATATAATTAGTTTCAGGATTGAGACATCTGGTTCCCAACAAAAGAGTTCATCTGGTCTTCATTTGTATGCTCAAATTGATAGAAAATATTAGATAACCAAAATGTAAATAATTATCTCTCTACTTCTGAATCTGTTACAGTGAACCAAAGTCTCGAAAAGTTTCAGAATTCTATTGGAAGCAGAACATGTAGCTAGAATTGTGTGTGATAAAATGATCCATTCATACAACAAAAACAAAATATCTTCATTGTGATAAAAATAATCCAAAATGCTGTTTATAACATTTTAATTGTTATGATATATTCTTAACCTAAGGAAACATTCCTATTGGAATAAAAATAACATGCTTTTTAGGCTTTGATTAATAAGAAAAAATTAAGAGTTACATTCTATTGTCCAAAAATAAGACATTATTTCTATGTTGGAAAGCACAGAAGGTTTGATGAATCACCAGGGAACATTTTGAGGATGTAGTCTTGGCTGACAAATCATTTTATATCTTGGCAAAAAGATTTGAGTTGTCCTTGAGTTACAAATCATGTTTAAATTAACTGTAAAAATTACATTGCTCAAAATTTAGAAACAGACTCTCAAGACATAATTAATACTTTGCATAAGAATTCTAACTGTTGGTCTGTTTTTATGTTTTTTTGCAAAAACTACCACAAAGGAAAGTCATATATGAAACATATAACTTTTAATGTCCCCAGTAGTTTGGGAAATATTAACTGCAAAGACTAAAAATAGTGCCTGTGCTATCTCTGGTTTTGAAAAGAAACAAAATATTCAGAATCTGCCTCATTTACACTTGTAGGAGTTCCTTCTTTGCTGTCCCCACACTTCTGTCCCCTAATTAGGTTATGGATACAGACGGCACTGGACACATTTTAATGAAATGCATGTTTTTTATTCCTGGCTGCTGCTGATTCTCAGCAAATCTTTATTCATTCTCTTATTTTTTTGAGTTAGGCTGGACAGCTTATATTCCCAATGACCATATTTTGTATGTCCCCCTTAATATTGAAATGAAAACACCAGGATTCATGTCCTTTTCCTTATGTCTGGTATTCTGTGGTACAACTCTAATCAATTTTCATGTAGAGGTAAGCAGTGAAGGGTTGATAAGCAGCAGGTACAACTAGATCGTGTCTTACTGGCCAGAGAAAAAAGTCTCCTGAGGTAGCTGCAAGCATGTCTATACTGCTTTATAATCTCCAGTAGAAGCTCTGCCGAGTCACTCCCCAGCTCAGGAAGTTGGAGTAAGGAGGGAAGATACGTGTTACACAAATCATAAATTTTCACAGAGCTTTTGAATTTTATTTTCAAAATGATAATGTCAATCAAACCAAAAGGCAAGTAGTGGAAAGTGCATGAGAATGGAAGTTTGAAGACCTGAGTTAATTTATTTGTTTGTCACAGATGGTGATGAAGGACCTAAATCCTTCTTGCCCTCAGTTTTTCTTATCCAAAACATGAATGGTTTGAAATGGGTCACTACTAACATCTTCAGCTAATAGGTTCAGTTCTTTCATTTTAAACCCACATGCATGTCTAACAGTTTCTCCTTTTTGCAAATGAAAAAGAAGTTATCCCCAGAATGGTCATGATTATTCAGATTGCTTTTTTATTTCGGGAACCATAAGTCCAACCAACTCATGACTGAACCCCTGGAAGAGAGGTCATTAATTAAAAAAAGAAAACAAAGCAGAAACAAAAACAAATCCTTTTGGAAAACACCTTCAAAATATCAGCATGCAAGGAATGAATGCACCGCTACTGCTAAGAGAACGCCTCTCAAAAAACTCTGGCCCCACTCTGCACCCATGACTTTAGAGGCGCCCAGGGAAGCGCTGATATTCAGCAAGGGCAGTAATGACTGCATATTCAGCACAGGGGGCCAGAGCTGACAGAGACAGAAGCATCAGAGAGCAGGCAGCAAGCAGCAAAGCAGTGGCTAAGCACTGGGTTCGTCTCAGAAACATTGAGGTACAGCTGCGTTTTGTGGAGGTTGAGATTCTGCAGTTTTATGGGGAAGATAAAAATGAGACGAGAGAAAATGGCACAAATTCCCCAGACAAAGAACACTTTCCTTTGGACCTGAGATGGTGTAAAGACGTCTAAGGATCAAATCCCAACCTGGCACTACCTGAAGGGCTTTTCAGGTGGCCTCTGGAGCTATATGCTGTGACATAGTTCAGAGCTCTCAGGCTGCTATAAGCTATGACAGGAAATTTGGGCAGAATGTGATTCTCCCACTTAGAGATCTGAGACTTGGAAAGGCAAAACTCCAAGATCCTGTAGATGATTCTTATGTCTAGGGTCACCCAGCTAGGAAGTGGCTCTTTGGGTGAATTTAAGGCAGAAAGATAATCTGTGGCTGTCCGCTTATTTTTAAGGATATCTGGGAGCCCTAAAGTAACTGTTAAATATTGTGCTGTGGAAATTTTTATAGTTATTCTCGATAGAACCCAGGATTTGTATGCAGAACAACCTATTAACAAGGTGCCTTTTTGTTTGTGGGTTTGGATGTGAAATACCAGAGCGCAACTATGTTTGACTCTTTTGGAAGAAGTATTACCTTCCAAGAGACAAATTTAAGACCTTTCAATTGGTAAGTATGATTAATTTTAAGTAAGTCAATGAAAGATTGAGGTTAAAAGAAGTGTTTCTTGTTCTCTTCCCTCTGGAAACTGTTGTATATGATAGCAAAGGGATTTCTTAAAAAGTGGAAAATGGTAAGGATAGGAAAGGAGGTGAGAGAAGACAGTAGACAGATGGTTTTAGTAAACTTTAGAAAGAGACTACAGATAGTTGAGAGGAAAATGGCCTGAGAAGATCTGAGAAAGCCAGAGCCAACTTCCAGCAAATATTCATGTATAAAACCTATTTGTGGTATGGGAATTGTGGTAGCAGGGTTATTAAAAGGGAGAATTGAGGTGGTAGAGCTAAAAAAAAGGATATTGACTTAGAATTGAATAGGTATCTCTGAGTACTGGAGCCCTAGGAAAACAGGGGGCATGGGTGAGGCTCTGCACTGGAATAAATTGGGAAAACATTCTGAACAAAAGGTTCTCAGCCTTTGCCAGAACACTGGCATCCAGGGTTTTACCACTAAGGTAAAACCTAAGGTAAAACCTAAGTTTTTAAACCTAAGGTTTAAAACCTAAGGTAAAAACTAAGGTTGTAGGGTTCATCATTAGTGGAAACTGTCTATGAGAAATGAATAAATAGCACATTTATTTGGCATCTCCTAATGAGCTGGGTTCCTACTAATGGCAAATTAAACATATATCCTGTACTCAAATCTGGCAATTCACTTTCCAGTGCATCACTGTTAAATATTGATTAATATTGAAAAGCCCCAACATTTGAAGAAAATCAGCTTCAAAGCAGAAGCTAAAATAAGTCAAAGCAAAAAATAAATTAGGAAGAAAGAGATAGTACAAGGTTCCAGGAAAACAAAACAAAACAAACAATACTGTAATATCCTCAGAGAGACATCAGAAAGTATCATATAAATAAAACAAGACCAGGGTTATATAAAAAAGGGACATGCGGATAATAATGAAGAGCTCTTGGCTATTAAAACTAGGAACAGAAACACTGACAAAAATTAAGCACTATAGAAAGATTAAAAATATAAAGTTTGAAAACCTCTAAAGATGGAATAAAAATAGCAAATAAATGGACAATAAGAAAATAATAATAGAGAGATTCAATTCAAAAATCCTAAAATCATACTGTAGAAGTTTCATGAAGAAATTGGAGGGAAAAAAGGCATAGTTACTATCAAAGAAATGAAAACTATCTAAACTGATGGATATGGACAATATAAACAAAATACTAAAAAAAAAAAAACAAGAAAAAACACCAAGTATATCTCTGCTTCCTGTGAAATAACATCACATTTGATTTTATTTTTGCATTTGTCTAATGACTAAGGATATTGAACATCTTTTTCATGTTTGCTGGATAGTCCCATATCTTCTTTTTAAATTAGTTTATTTGATGACTCATTCATATTTAAGTACTTTTTTTTTCTTTATTGTTGATACAAGTCAAATATATCATTTGAATAGGTCTTCTTCCGGTGTTGATTGTTCATTCTCTTAACGTCTTTTGAAGCTCAAGGTTTTTGACTGTCATGAAGTCTAATTGATTTTTATTAGTTTTATTTTATCTATTTATTTATTTATTTATTTACATGGGCAGGCACTGGAAATCAAACCAGCATGGCAGGCGAGAACTCTGCCACTGAGCCACCGTGGCCCGCCCTAATTAATTGCTTTTTAAATCTAATCAGTTGGACTTTTGGTGTACTATCTAAGAAATCCTTGCTTAAATCCATGGTAATAAAGGCTTTTTGCTGCTTTCTTCTAAGAGTTCTATAGATTTTGTCTTCAAATTTAGGTTTTGATCAATTTTGAGATACTTTTGTATATAGTGTGAAGCAAGTTAAAATGTAATCCCAGCACTGCTTTTTTTTTTTTTTAAAGACTATTCTTTCCTATTGAAATGCTTTGACACTTTTGTTGAAGGTGAATTAACATGAAATGTAAAAGTTTACTTCTAGATTCTTGACACTGTTACATTTAATCTATTTGTATTTGTTTATACCAGAAAACAACTCTTGGTTATTGTAACATTGTAGTACGTTTTGGAATCAAGAAAATGCAAGTTCTTCAACTTTGCTGTTTTATGTCATATTTTAATAAACTTCTTAGTTTCACACTTAAAAATTGCAAAGATAGTACTGAGAGTTCCCATGTAATCAACACCCGGTTTCCCCTACTACTCACATTTTAATTAGGACAATATATTTGTTACAATTATTGAACAATACTGATACATAACAAAAATCTACACTTCACATTAAGAGTTCCTTTTTTACCTAATTCCATTTTATTGTTCCAAGCTAGGATATCACATTGCATTTAGTAATCATCTTTAGACTCCTCCTGATTGTGACATTTTCACAGATTTCCTTGTTTTTGATGACCTTGACGGTGTTGAAAAGTGCTGGTTAAATACTTTAATAGAATGCCTCTCAATTAGAATTTGTCTAATGTTTTTATATAATTATTAGCCTGGCGTTATATAACCTTTTGGAGAGGAAGATAAGAAAGATAAGGTGCATTCTCATCCCGAAAAAATATTGGTACATATTGCATATCATCAAACATCACTACTGATGTTGGCCTTGATCACCTGGCTGAAGTCATGTCATGTTGGTCTGTTTTCTCCACTGTAAAGTCATTCTTTTTTTCTTTCCGTACCCTTTTCTTTTGAAAGAAGTCACTAAGTGCAGACCACATTTATAAACTTAAGGAATGAGCTGGAGACTTGGGTTTGATTCCTGTAGCCTGTTCATGAAAAAACAAAAACAAAACAAAACAAAAAAAACAACAATTTAAGGAATGAGTTATGCCCTACCTCCATAAGGCCAAGTTTCTAAATGAATTATGTGGACTTCTTCTGCGTGGCAGATTTGTGCATTCACCCCAGTCATTAATTTATTCAATTATTTCTTTATATCAATACAAGCCTTAAATATTTATTTTATATTTTGTGATATAATCTAATACTTTATTTAGCTTGTTACTAAAATGGTTACAGCTTAGGACACTGAGTGGCCTTTCAATAGGCTCTAGTGTCTTTTTTTTTTAATGCTATTTTAAAAAGATATATTCACACACCATATAATCCAACCAAAATAAACAATTTGTGGCCCATGATATCATCACAAAGTTGTGCATTTATCACCACAATCAGTTTTAGAACATTTCATTACTCCAAGAAAGAAATAAAAAGAAAAAAGAAAACCCAAAACATCTCCATATCCCTTATTGCCTCACTTTGATTTTTTAACATTTTATTCACAAAACCCATCCTTAGGGTACAGTTAAGGGCTCTTGGTATAATCACATATTTCTGCATTCACCATTACAGTTAATATGGGAACATTCTCATTTCTTCCAAAGAAGAAAATCTCATACCCTTTGTATTCTCCTATATATGGCATCTAGCTTTGGTATTGTATTTGGTATCGTATTATATTAATTTATTATTATAATTAATAAAATATTACAAGGGTACTGCTAATTATAGACTTACTGTTAATTATATTTTCCTTGTATACCACCCTAGGCTTAATACCTTGTGATAATGATGCACCTTTGTTCTAGTTCATGTAAGAAATGTATTATATTTATACAATTAACCACCATTATTGTCCATTCTAGGATTTGCTAAATTATACAGTCCCAGTTTTTATGCTCTAGCTTTCCTTCTGGTGCAATATATGACTCTAGCCTTTGTCTTTCAACCATACTCATACCTCGCTTTGTTTATTACAGTTACAGTACTGTGCTAACATCACACAGTATTGTGCTACTCATTTCTGAACCTTTACAATCAACTTTATTGGTCATTCTGTACTCTTTAAGCATTGATTGCCCAATATCTGCCCTCTTTCTAATTCCTGATAACCTGTGCTCTCAGCATTAACTCTCAGAGTTTTCTCATTATCATTAGTTCATATTAGTGAGACCATACAGTATTTGTCCTTTCATTCCTGGCTTTTTGCACTAAACATAACGTCCTCGAAGTTCATTCACTTTGTTGCATGCATCACAGCTTCATTCCTTTGTGCAGCCGCACAATATTCCATTGTATGTGTAAACTACCTTTTGCCCTTTTGCTCATCAGTCACCAGACCCTTAGGCTGCCAAAAGCCAATGGCAATTATATTAGTTAGGGTTCTCTCTAGAGAAACAGAATCAACAGGGACACTTGCTAATATAAAATATATAAAAGTGTCTCATGTAACCATGAGAACACAGAGTTCAAAATCTGCAGAGAAGGCTGTGAAACCAACAATTCCAATGGAGGGTCTGGACAAACTCCACAAGAGAGGCTCACTGGCTGAAGCAGGAAGAGAGCCTGTCTCTTCAAATCTTCCTTAAAAGGCGCCCAATGATTAGAGTGAGCATCACTCATTGCAGAAGACACTCCCCTTGGCTGATTACAAATGGAATCAGCTGTGGATGCAGTGATCATGATTTAATTCTATGAAATGTTCTCATTGCAACAGACAGATCAGCACTTATCCAACTAGACAAACAGGTACCACCACTTGGCCAAGTTGACACATGAACCTGACCATGATAGCAATTGTGAATAATGCCACCATATACATTGGTGTGCAAATGTCTATTTGTATTCCTGCTTTCAGTTCTTTGGAGTATATACCTAGTAAAGGGATTGCTGTATAATATGGCTATGCTATACTTAGTTTCCTGGGGAACCACTAGGCTGCCATCTAGATGGGCTGCACCATTCTACCTCCTACCAACAGTCCTGTGTCCTTTTGATGTACCTCTAATGGTGTTTTTGTTTGCTTATTGAAGACTTCCTCCTCTCTGGGATGACACAATGCTTTAGGCTTATCCCACGTATTTCCTGGCCCAGTGCTAGAATCAGCCACTTCTCTAAGCATGTGCTGCCCAATATATTGGAGAATAATACTAGAAACCAGGATCTGGAAACGAGATGTGCTGCAGTGATGGTGCACTCTACATCTCCCTTAGATGACAAAGCATGAAATTGTTGGATGTATACTAACCTGTATATATATCTATAAATATATCTATATGTGAACATCTGCATCTATGTTAAGCTAAACATGAGTTCACACGATCTTCAATTCAACGCATTACCAATTGGGCCATTCTAGCCTCATCCCATTACTTATCTGTCAACTACCACTCCAATAGTGAAAAACTTGACTAAAACACCTGCTACCCATTTATTTTATTGTTCAATTATATTATACATGTATAGCAATATCAGAACTATTGAACCCTACCTCAATGGGAAACAACTTTTTCTTTTTTTTTTTTTTTAAAGGAAAGACAGAGAGAAGGAAGGAAGGATAGAAGGAAGGAAGGAAGGAAGAAAGGGAAACATCTTTAAACATTTTCTTGTTTTATTGTATTTTGTTTTCCCGTTTTTTGTTACATGGGCTGGGGCCGGGAATCGAACCGAGGTCCTCCGGCATAGCAGGCAAGCACTTTGCCCGCTGAGCCACCGCGGCCCGCCCGGAAACAACTTTTTCAAGTGGAGTAGAGCACTTATGTATAGTTTTTTTTTGGCTTTAATATGACAGAGTCCACTCATTACTGAAGTTGATTAGGTAGGCACCATTTCCCATGTCTGTTTCAATGAAGTGTCTTACATTTATAATATTGTCATATTCTTTGGTCACATCATATTAGCCTGTAACCTCTTAAATGATTTCTTTGAAGATTTGTACATATGAAGATTTACTCTTTATGCTCTAAATTTTATAGGTTTTGACAACTGCACAGTGCCATGTATCCACTATAATAGTTTCATACAGGAGAGTTTCATTGGTTCCTTCAAATTCTTCTCACTTCACCTGTTCACCATCACTTCCCCATAAGCCACTATTCACCACGACTTCCCAGTGAACCCCTGAAAACCACTGATCATTTCATTGTCTCTGCAGTTTTGCTTTCTCCAAAGTGTCATGGAATTGGAATCTTACATTCTATAGCCGTTTAAAACTGTTTTGTTCCCATAGCAATATGTATTTAAGGGGGACTTAATTGGAAAATTACTATTCCAACTTAAGGGTGCACTACATTGTAAGAAGGGTGAATTGCTTGCTTCATTTTTTGATTACTGTGAATAAAGCTACTATAAACATTGGGATGGAGCTTTTGTGCAGACAAGTTTTCAAATCAATTTGGCAAATACCTCAGAATGTGATTGCTAGATTATATGGTAAGATTATGACTAACTTTGTAATAAACTGGCAGAATACTTCCAAGGTGACTGTACGATTTTGCATTTCCACCTACAACAAAGGGGATTTTCTGTTGCTGTATGTTCTCACAAGCAATTGACATTGCAAGTTTTTTTTTTTAATCGAGCCACATTGATGAGTATGTTGTGGTACCCCACTTTAGTTCTAATTTGTAATTACCTAGTAACAAATTATGTTCAGTATTTTTTCATATACTTTTCACCCGTTATCTATCATCTTTAATGATGTCTGTTCTGACATTTTGGCCACTTTTAAATTGGGTTGTTTGTTTCCTATTATGTGTTGAGTTTTCTGTATATATTGGTTCCAAATCATTTATCAGATATTTGTTTTCCAAATATTTTGTCCCAGTCTGTGGCCTTTCTTTTCAGTTTCTTAACAGTGTCTTTTGGAGAAAAAGCTTTAAATTTTTATAAATTCCAACTACCAATTTTTTTTTCATGGGTCACGTTTTTGGTGTTTGCATTAGAGTTCTCTAGGAAAACACACACACATACACACAAATATAAGCATATGTTTATATGTCCACACAGAGATATATACAAATGTTTATATATATAATATAATGTAAAGATTATGAGTGTTTTTTTGAAGAAATTAGAGGGAATAGGCAAGTCCAAATTCTATAGGGCAGGTTGCAAGCTGGGAACTCTAAGGTTTTCAATGAATTCCTTAGGAGAAGCTGACTAGCTGAAGTAGAGATGGAAATTCTCCCTTCTGACTGCTAAAACAATCACTTTTCCTTTTAAATCTTTCAACTGATTGGATGAAACTTCTCTCAGTGTGAGAGGAACTCTCCTCAGTTGAATGTTGATGCAATCAATTTACTGATAATTTAAGTCCATGAAATACCTTCATAATAACCATCAGAACACTGCTTGTTTGACTAAACAACCACATACCATAATCTGACCAAGTTGACCCATGAACTTGACTATCACAGTTTAATACATAAAAACTCATCCCAAACCCAATGTCACATGGATATTTTGTGCTTTCATTCGGAGGTTGTCATGGTTAGGGACAGGTGTCAACTTGGCCAAGTTGTGGTACCTGTTCATCTGATTGGGCAAGCGCTGGCCTGTCTGTTGCAATGAGGATATTTCATAGGATTAGGTCATGATCACGTCAGCTACATCCACAGCTGATTCCATTTATAATCAGCCAAAGGGGAGTGTCTTCTGCAATTAGTGATGCTAAATCCAATCATGGGAAGCCTTTTAAGGAGGACTCAGAGGAGACAGGTTGCATTCCTGCTTTGGCTGGTGAGCCTCTCCTGTGGAGTTCATCCAGGCCATCCATTGGAGTCATCGGCTTCGCAGCCTGCCCTGTGGATTTCGGACTCTGCGTTCCTACGGTCACGTGAGACACTTTCATAAATTTTATATTTGCAAGTGTTCCCTGTTGATTCTGTTTCTCTAGAGAACCCTAACTAATACAGAGGTTTTACAGTATTTCATTTTACGTTTAATTCTGTGATCCATTCTCTGTTAATATTTGTGAAAGGTAGAAAATCTGTTTTTATATTCATTTCTGGTAAGTGGATTTCTAGTTCCTCCAGCACCATTTGTTGGAAAGGTTATTCTTTTTGGATCAAATTGCCTTTGTTCCTTTGTCAAAACACAGTAGCTTATATTTTTGTAAGTCTAATTTCAGTGTTTTTATTTTATGTTGATCCATGTGCATATTCTTTTGCTAATACCATGCTGCTCTTGATACTATAGCTTTATAGTGTGTCTTGAAATCAGGTTGAGTTATTCTTCCATCTTTCTTCATCTTTTTCAGTATTGCATTGGATAGTTTTACTCTTTCATATATGTTAGAATGACTTTTAGATATTGAGAAAACATCTTTTATGGATTTTTATGGGAACTAAGTTGAATTTATAGATCAAGTTGGGAAAATCGACAACCTAACAGCACTTAGTTTTCCACTCAACACATAATACCCCTCTATTTATTAAGATAGTCTTTGAATTGCAACATCAGAATTTTGTAGTTTTTTATATATAATCTTTTATATATTTTATTAGATTCAGATTATTTTAATTCATAACAATTCTTATAAAGGTTATTGATTTTCTAATTCAAATTGCAAGTGTTCATCATTAGTAAATAGAAAAGTAGCTGACATATTAAACATCTGTCTTTCCACCTTGTTTTACTTCCCTACTAATTTAAGAATTATTTTGTCCATTGATTGGGATTTTTGACATAAATAATTATGGCGTCTGTGAATAATCCTGGATTGATCCTTTCTTTCCAATCTGCATATTTATTTCTTTTTCTTGTCTTCTTACATGAGCTAGGACATCCAACACAATTTTGAATAGGAATGGTGAGAGAGAATATCCTTGTATGGTTCCCAATCTTAGGGATAAGCCTCTAATATCTACCTTTAGGTATGATGCTGGCTGTAAGAATTGTATAATTGCTCTTTATTAAGTTAAGATAATTACCCTCCATTCTGGGTTTGCAAAGGGCTTTTATCATGACTATGTATTGATTTTATCAAATGCGTTTCTGCACCTATAATGCAACTGTTTTCATTAAACTACTTTTCATTCATTCAACAAATATTTATCTAGTGTTATTTTGTTTCTTTTCTTGGTATTTTAATTAGAGAAATTGTAAGTTTAAAAAAATCATGCAGAAAGAAAAGAACTCCGATTTATCTCCCTCTGACTCACTTAGTTTTCCTTATTTTTAACACTTTGCATTGTGTGGTACCTTTGTTACAATTGATGCACTGTTATTACAATTACTATTAACTATAGTTCACAGTTTATATTGGGGGTGACTGTTTCTATTATAAAGTTGTATGTTTTTTTTAAGTGTCTATGATGGTAACTGCAAATAACCTAAAATTTCTCCTTTAAACTACATTCAAACATACAATATAGGGGTGTTATTACACTCATAATATTGTGCAACCATCACCTCCATCCATTACCAAAACTTTGTCATCAACCCAAACAGAATCTGGATACCTATTAAACCTTAATTCCCCAGTTCCCTACCTCCACCTTGAACCATGGTAATGAGAATTCTAGTTTCTGACCATGAATTAGTATATAATCTATTTATGTGAAATAAATGAGAGTGTACAATATTTGTCCTTTTGCATTTGGCTTATTTCATTCAACATGATATCTTCAAGGTCCATACATATTGTCACATGTATCAGGACTTCGGTCTTTTTTACAGCTGAAAAATATCCCATAGTGTGTGTGTGTATATATATATATATATATGCCATATTTTGTTTATACATTCATTGGTTAATGGACACTTAGGCTGTTTCCACCTTTGGCAATTGTGAATAATGCCTCTATGGACATCAGTGTGAAGATGCTTGTTCATTTTCCTGCTTTCAGTTGTTTTTGGCATATATCTAGAAGTGAGACTGTTGTGTTATACGGTAACTCTATGCTTAAACTTCTGAGGAACCACCAAACTGTTTACCAGAGCAGATGTACCGTTCCATGTTTCCGACAGTGAATTAATGTTCAGTGAATTAATGTTGCTATTGCTTACCATACCTTGCAATGTTTGTTATTGATTGTATTTAAAAAGCACCCTTTCTAATGATTGTGAAGTATATGTCATTGTGGTTTTGACTTGCATTTCCCTAATAACTAAAGAGTTCAGCATCTTTTCATTTACTTATTGGCCACTGTGTATCCTCTTTGCAGGAAAGTCTTTTGCCCTGTCAAAAATTGGTGATTTTTCTTTTGCTGTTGAGTTATAGGAATATACCTTTCTAGATATGTGGATTCCAAATACGTTTTCCCATCTTTAGGATCTTTTTACTTTCAAGACAAAGTACTTTGATGCAAAAATGCTTTTTAATTGGATAAAGCCATATTTATCTCTATTTTCTTTTGAAATGTGTGTTTTTGGTGTAAAGTCTGAGAAATGATTGCCAAACATAATGTCTTGAAATTCTTCACAATGTTTACTTCAAGGAGTTTTATAGTTCTGTTTTTATATTAACATTTTGAGTTAATTTTTGTATATGGTATGGGGCAAGGGGTCCGCCTTTAATCTTTTACATATTGATAACCAGTTTTCCCAGCACCAATTGTTAAAAAGATTATTTTTCCCCACTGAGTGGATTTGACAGCCTTGGCCAAAATCAATTGGCTATAAATATAAAGATTTATTTTCGAGTTCCCAATTTGATTTCACTGGTTTATATGTTAGTCCTTATTCCAATACCACACTTTTTTGATTGCCGTAAGGTTTTAATAAATTTTAATATTAGGAAGTGAAAGTCTTCTGACTTTGTTCTGACTTTTGAAAGGTAGTTTTGGCTCTTCAGGTCTTCTTAAATTTCCATATGAATTTCAGATTGGCTTTTCCATTTATTCAAAAAAGCCAGTTAGAATTTTTATAGGGATTGCATTCAATCTAAACAATGCATTGTCGTCAGAGATGATGTCATTAACATGACAAGTCAAGACACTCCCTGAAAAAACCTTCCCAGAGAGTTAGTGAATATAAGGACAAATTCCACTCGCTTAGAAGTCTAGAGAATGGTAGAGACATGTAGAAGGATTCCACAAATGCCAAATTAATGAAAGATGCAAATATCAAGTAAGAAACTTATGTTCTGGATTATCTGGTCCTCTCCCTCCTCCTCATTTGATCCCACACAGCTTGGAGTTCTCCAGGGGCTGCAGCCTATGACCCTCCCACCAGGGACACAGACAATTAAGGAATTCACAGTAGTGAGTGAGAAATTCATGCATATTCAGGGAAGGGACAGAGGTCTGCAAAGACCCTTGGCTGAACACTAATGGCTGGAGAGAAATATATAGAAAAGATCCTCCAGGGGAGAAGAGGACAGAGACCACAGCTGAATGGTGGCCACTCAGGCAGTCACTGCCAGTGGAAATCCTTGAATGCACAAGAGAGTTTTTTGCAGTGACTTAACTTTCTGGATTGATCCCATCAGGCTTACTGAAGTGGGATACCCTAATGGGTACCAAATTCAAAAAGGCTTCAGATAGAAAAAAAAAATGAGGTGGGATTAAACTGAACTGCTCTAAGACTGGAGGATCCCAGAACTGAAAGGTGTAAGGAAAATACAGCACTTAAGTGAGGGCAAGAATTTTTAAAGATTGCAGGAGCTGAGGAGGAAATTCAGAACAGATCAAGATTTGCAGGGAAGGAAGAGGACGGAAGATTTCTCCTGGAGGTGAAACAATTACACAAAAAGTGCAAACTTTAAAAATCTCCTAAATCAATTCAAGGAGATGAAGGACAATATGCATAAAGAGATAAAGGATATTAAGAAGACTATGTGTTGAGCATGAACAAGAATTTGAGAGTATAAAAATAAATGGAACAGGGTGGGCCATGGTGGCTCAGTGGCAGAGTTCTCACCTGCCATGCTGGAGACCTGGGGTCGATTCCTGGTGTGTGCCCATGTAAAAATAGATAAATAAAATTTAAAAAATAAAATGAAATAAATGGAACAGAAATTATAGGGATGAAAGACAGAATAGTAGAGATTAAAAATATACTGGAGGCATAATACAGCTGATTTGAACAAGAGGAAACGATCAGTGAACTAGAAGACAAGACAATTGAAATCATACAGTAAGAAGAACAGACTGAGCAAGGAATATAACAAATTAAGCAGGGTCTCAGGGATTTGCAAGGCAGCATGAAGAAACAGAAACAAATGTGTGATGAGTGTCTCAGAAGAATGAAAGGGATAAAAGGCGGAAAGAATATTTGAGGATACAATGGTTCAGAATTTTCCATCTCTTATGAAAGACATAAATATACATGTCCCAAGAAGTACAATTTACTGCAAACTGAATAAATCTTAATAGACCTATTCAGAAATTCTAACCAGAGTGCCAAATGCCAAAGATAAAGAGAAAATTCTGAAAGCAGGAACAGAAGAATGATTCCTTACATACAAGGGATTCTCAATAAGATTCAGTCCCAACTTCTCATCAGAAACTGTGGAGACGAGAAATCAAGTGGTATAATATAGTTAAAATACTAAAAGAGAAAACCACAAGGCAACAATTCTTTATCTTGCAAAACTGTCCTTCAAAAATAAGGGAGAATTTTAATATTCACAGATAAGCAGACACTTAGAATGTTTGTCAGCAAAAGGCCTGCCCTATAAGAATTACTCATGAGAGCACTCAGGCTGAAAGGAAATGACAAGAGGTATTGACTTGGGGTAGTGTGAAGAAATGAATATTCAGAAAATATATGTGCTATTGAAGCTAAATTGGTATGCTTTCAAATTAATGGGTTATAGGCACAGTTTGGGCAATTTAACCTAAAGGTGATCACAGAGAAGGTATTTTAAAAATATACCAAAAAAGCAATGAGAAAAGAATCAGTCAGGTATATAAAAAGATCAGCTATATGGAAAATGAGGTTGCAATAAAAGAAAAGATAGATGAAAAATATATATGACATATTAAAACCAAAAGGTAAAATTGCTGAAGTAAGAAATAACTTTATAATAATAACACTGAAAACTAATGGATTAAACATCCAAATCAAAAGACACAGGTTGACAGAATGGATAAAAAAAGCATGAGCCAACAATATGTTGTTTACAAGAGGCTCACCATAGACACAAAGAGGCAGACAGTTTGAAAGTGAAAGGAGGAATATATATTCCATGCAAATCCATGACCAAAAAAACAGCTGAAGTAACTATATTAATATCAGATAAAATAAGCAATAAATCAGAAGCTGTTTTAAGAGACAAAGAAGGATACTGTATATTAATTAATGGGGCAAACCATCAAGAAGAAATAAACATAAATAGTTTTGCACCTAACCAAAGTGACCCAAAATTCATGAGGCAAATACAGTATATTGAGACTTATGGGATTCAGTGAAGGTAGTGCTGACAGAGAAGCTCATAGTCCTAAGTGCCTACATTAAAAAAAGAAGAAAGCGAAAATCAAAGACTTAACTGCACACTTGGAGGAACTAGAAAAGGACAACAAACTAACACCAAAGCATTCAGAAGGAGAGAAATAATAAACATTTGAGAAGAAATAAATGAAATCAAGATTAAATAAGCAATATAGAGAATTCCCAAAATAAATTTAGTTCTTTAAATGAATAAATAATATTGACAAACGATTAGCTAGAATGACAAAAAAGATGAAAGACACAAATAAATAAAATCAGAAATGAGAAGGGACATTACTATTGACCTGAAGGAAATAAAAAAAGGATCATAAGAAGATACTATGAACATCTCTATACCAACAAGTTTGACAGCCTAGATAAAATAGACAAATTCTGAGAAACAAACAAACAAACTATGCTAACCTTAAAAGAAATAGAACACCCCAACAGATGTATCACAATAAAGAGACAGAATTGGCCATCAAAAGTCTCCCAAAAAAGAAAACCCCAGAACCAGATAGCACCACAGGTGAACTCCTCAATCATTTCCAGAAGAATTTATACCACTCCTGCTATTTTATTTCAATAAATGTAGTTCATTCTGTGAGTCCAATACCTCCCTAATAACAAAAATAATACAAGAAAAGAAAATCACAGACCAATTTCTCTAATGGATATAGATGCAAAAATCCTCAACAAAATAATTGCAAATGGAATCCACCAGCATATTACAAAAACTATACACCATAACCAAGTGGGTTTATCCAAGATATGTAAGGCTGATTCAACATAAGAAAATCAATTGATGTAACACACCACTTTAATAAAATGAACGGAAAAACAACACACGCGAGATCTTCTTCACTGATGCAAAAAAAAGCATCTAACAAAATCCAGCATACTTTCTTGATAAAAAACATTTCAAAAATAGTAATACAAGGAAACATCCTCAACTTGGTAAAAGGCATAGATGAAAAACTCACAACCAACATCACACTCAATGATCAGAGACTGAAAGCTTTCCCACTAAGATTTAGAACAAGA
Source organism: Tamandua tetradactyla (assembly GCF_023851605.1). Taxonomy (NCBI): domain Eukaryota; kingdom Metazoa; phylum Chordata; class Mammalia; order Pilosa; family Myrmecophagidae; genus Tamandua; species Tamandua tetradactyla. Next base: position 93,539,934 of record NC_135332.1, read on the forward strand.
ACAGGATTCCCACTGTCCCTGCTGTTATTCAACATTTTACTATTAGTTCTAGCCAGAGCAACTAAGCAAGAAAAAGAACTAAAATTCATCCAAGTTGAAAAAGAAGTAAAACTTTTGCTCATTGCAGATGACATGAACCTATATATACAAAGTCACCCCAAAACTGCAATAAAGCTATAAGAGCTAGTGAACAAATTCAGCAAAGTGATGGGATAGAAGAGAAAGATGTACTTCCTGACTTTAAAGCACACTATAAAACTTCAGTAGTCCAAACAGCATAGTACTGACACAAGAATAGATATGTTGATCAATGGAATAAAATTAATATTTCAGAAATAGACTATCACTTCTATGGCCACGTGATACATGACAAGGCTGCCAAGTCCACTCAACTGGGAAAGAATAGGCTCTTTAACAAATGGTGCTGAAAAAATTTTATATCCATGTGCAAAATAATGAATGAGAACCCCTATCTCACACTACACAAAAATCTTAACTCAAAATGAGTAAAAGATCTATGTATAAGAAAAACCCTATAAAAGTCCTAGAAGAAAATGTATAGAAACATCTTCAGGAACTTGTATTGGGTAACAGTTTCTTAGACTTTACATGTGAAACACAAGAAATGAAAGTTAAAATAGACAAATGGGACCTCCTCAAAATTAAAAATGTTTGCACACAAAGGAATTTGTCGTGAATGTGAAATTACAACCAAGTTAATGAGAGGAAATATTTGGAAACCAAATATCTGTTAAGACTTTCATATTCAAAATAAATAAAGACATCCTGCAACTCAGTAATAAAAGGTAAACAACCAATTTAAAGAAATGGGCAAATAGACTTGCCTAAACATCTCCCCAAAAAAGTCAGAAAACAAATGGAAATACTCTCAACCTCACTGGCTATTAGAGGAATGCAAATCAAAACCACAAAATTACATCATTTCATACCTACTGGAATGGCTACTCTTAAAAATGAAACAATTCTATAAGTATGGCAGGATGTGGAGAAATAGGAATGCTCATTCTTTACTGATATGAATGCAGTATGTTGCAGCTGTTATTGAAGAAAATTTTGCAGTTACTTGCAAGCTTAGTATAGAATTACTAAATGACCTATCAGTCCCACTACCAGGTATATACACACAGGAATTGAAAGCAAGGATTTGAACATATATTTGCACACCAGTGTTCACAGTGGCATTATTCATATTTGCCAAAAGATGCAAGCAAACCAAATTTCCATCAGCCAATGACTGGGCAATGAAAATGTGGAATATACATAAAATGGAATATTATTCACCCATAAAAAGAATGAAATCCTTATGCATTGGACAAGCATGAGTGAACTTCGAGAACAGTACATAGAGTGAAATAAGCCAGACACAAAGGGACAAATATGCTAAGATCCCAATGACATGAACTTAATATAATAAGCGAATTCATAGAGTTAGAATCTAGATTATATTTTACCAGGTTATAGATTGGGTTTGCAGAACAGAGAGTTGATGCTTGAGTTATACAGAATTTGTTGGATTAATTATAAAGATTTGGAAATGGATGGTGTTGATGGTAACACAATATTGCGAATGTAATCAGTAGTACAGAATTATATTGGTGAATGTGATTAAGAGGGGAAACTTTAGGTCATTTATGTCACTAAAGTGAACATTAACAGATAAAACATTGTACTGTATAACACCGTGAACTCTGTTATAGACAATGGACTATTGTTAATATCAGTATAAGAATGCTTTTTCAGGGGTTACAAAGGTAGTTCAGTGGTAGAATTCCCACTTGCCATGTGGGAGACTCGGGTTCAATTCCTGGCTCATGACTTACCAAAACACAAACAAATGAACCAACAAAAAAATCTTAAAAAAAAAAAAGAGAAAAGAATATTATTTCAAGAATTATAATAAATATATGAACTTACTATGTGGCTTTAACAATAGGTAGTATATGGGGAAAAAACACCTAATGTAAATTATGGACTTCAGTTAAAGTTCTATTTTTAAAATCTATTATCAATTTTAACAAAGGTAGCTACTTTTAAAAAGATGTATAATTATAAGAAAGTGCTATCATCAATCGTAACAAATGTTAGACAGTGATACAATGTGTTGATATTGAAAAGGTGTATCAGAATCTCATATTTTATGTATGATTGCTCTATAATTCTGCAATTTCTCTAGAAATAGAAATAGAAAGAGAGAGAGAGAGACTTCAAATCATGAACCTGGGAAAGCATGACTCAACCATGTGCTATTTATAAGAGACTTACCTTACATTCAAAGAAACAAGTAAATTATAAGTGAAAATATGAAAAAAAATCCCATGATAATAATAACTGGAAAAGAGCTTGAGTAGCTATACCATTTTCAGATAAAGTATACTTTAAATAGAAAACTCTTACTAGGACAATGGACAGTAAATACTGATAAAGATGTCAATTCAACAAGAAGATAATTTGTAAGTATATACACACCTAACAGAAAAGCCCCCAAATAAATGAAATGTTATACGCAGATCTGAAGGCAGAATCAGATGGCTCTACATTAACAGTAGGAGACTTCAATTCACCACTTTAAGTAATGGATAGAACATAGAACGTACCAACTGAAATCAGTAAAGAAATAGAATAACTAGCTAGACTCACTATATATATATATATATATATATATATATATATACATAAAAATATATATATTTAGCTATATAAATATATATATGTATATATCTCAAGCACTTCACTCAACAGTACTGTAATACACATTCTTCTCTAGTACATAAGGGTAATTATCTAGGATAGAATGTGTGTTAGGTCACAAAACAAGTCCCAATAAATTTTAAAAGACTGAAATCCTTGGTGGTACAAGGGTAATTCAGTGGTAACTTCTTGCCTAACATGCAGAAGAGTCAGGTTTGATTCCCGGCCCATGCACTTCCTAAGAAAAAAGAAAAAAAAATCAACAAATGGTGCTGAAATAACAGGATAGTCACATGGAAAAAGAATGAAATCTGACCCCCACCACACAGCATACAAAAAAAATTTTGAAACCCTACGTTGCATCATCTCTGACTAAAATGGAATATAACTCAATAAGAGAGAAAGCTGGAAAATTCACAAATATATGGAAATTATACTGTACATTCTGAAATAGCTAATTGACCAGAAAATAAATCACAAGGGATATTAGGAAATATTTTGAGGGAATGAGATAAAAAACAAAACATATGAAAACTGAAGGGAGGCAGCATACGCATTACTGAGAGGGAAAGTTATACCTCTAAATACTTACATTACAAAGAAAAAAAGATATCAAATCAGAGAACTAACCTCACCACTGGACTACCTAAGAAAGAAGAGGAGACTAAACTCAAGGTGAGCAGAAAGAAAGAAATAGATTAGAGTGGAGATAAGTGAAATACAAAATAATGAAATAATAGAGGGAATTGATGAAACCAGAAATTGGTACTGTGAAAAGATCAGTAAATTAACAAACTTTAAGTAAAACTGAAAAAAACAAAAAAGAGAAAGGAAGCAAATACCAAAAATCAGAAATGAAAGGGAGCCCTTACTGCTGACCTCAGAGAAACAGAAAAGATTACAAGAGAATACTATTGACAACTGTATGCCAGCAAATTAGATAACCTAGATGTGGACAAATTCCTAGAAACACTCAAACTTTCTCTACTGATTTAAGATGAAATCGAAGCTATCAATAAATAAGTAACAGGTAAAAACATGAATCTGGAATAAAAAAAATCTCCCAATAAAAATAACATTCCAGAAAGAATTAACACCAATCATGCTCACACTCTTCCAAAAATATGAAGATCAGTGATTGCTTTCCAACTCATTGCAGGAGGTCAACAACATACACACACACAAAAAGAAAATTACAAATACCATTTATAAATATGCATGCAAAATCCTCAACAGAATACTCACAAACCATATCCAACAGCACTGTGATCAAGTTGGGTTTAACCCAGGTGTGATGGTTTGAATCTGTGGTGAATCCTAGAAAAGCCATGTCCTTGAATCCTCATTCAACATTGCTGGCTGGAAGTTTGTTCATTGTTCCCATGGGGATGTGACTCACCGGATTGTAGGCATTAACTTTTGATTAGAGGAAGATGTGACTCCACCCATTCCAGGTGGGATTTACCGGAATCCTTTAAAAGAAGAAGCATTTTGGAAAAGGCTTGAGATTCTGAGAGAGCAGAGAATGACGACAAGATGACAAGAGCCAAGAAGCAGCGAGTCCATGCCACCAGAGATTTTTGGGGATGGAGAAGAAATGCGTCCTTGGGGGAGTTTCATGGAATAAGAAGCCAGGAGAGAAAGTAAGCAGACCTCACCATGTTGGCCACGTGCCTTTCCAATTGAGAAAGAAACGCTGAATTTCATTGGCCTTTCTTAAGTGAAGGCAACCTCTTGTTGGTGCCTTAATTTGGACATTTTTTATAAACTTGCTTTAATTGGGGAATTTTCTCAGCCTTAGAACTGTAAACTAGCAATTTATTTTATTCCCTTTTTAAAAAGCCATTCCATTTCTGGTATGTTCCATTCTGGCAGCTAGCAAACTAGAATAGATTTTGATACAGAGAAGTGGGGTGCTGCTGCATTTCGCAAATTACAAACATGTTGGAATGGCTTTTTAGATGGATAAGTGAGAGATTTTGGAGAAGTTGTGAGGGGCTTGATAGAGAAAGCCTAGAATGCTTTGAAGAGACTGTTGGTAGAAACATGGAGTCTAAAGATACCTCTGACGAAGCTCTAGACAGAAATGAAGCATGTGTTATCACAAACTGGAAGGAAGGTGTTCTAGTTTGCTAGCTGCCGGAATGCAACACACCAGAGACGGATTGGCTTTTAATAAAAGGGGATTTGTTTTGTTGGTTCTTCAGAGGAAAGGCAGCTAACTTTCCACTGAGGCTCTTTTCTTACGTGGAAGGCACAGGATGGTCTCTGCTGGTCTTCTCTCCAGGCCCCTGGGTTCCAACAACTTTCCCCGGGGTGATTTCTTTCTCCACCTCCAAGGGCCCGGGCTGAGCTGCAAGTGCTGAGATGAGGAATGCCAAGTTGCTAGACTGTGCTACATTGCGTTCTCTCATTTAAGCACAAGCCAATTAAGTTAAACGTCACTCATTGCAGCAGACACGCCTCCTAGCCGACTGCGGATGTAATTAGCAACAGATGAGATTCACCTACCATTGGCTCATGTCCACAGCAACAGAACTAGGTGCTTTCACCTGACCAAGGTGACAACTGAATCTAACTACCACAGAAGGTGATCCTTGTTTTAAAATGGCAGATAGTCTGGCAGAATTGACTAGTGGTTTTGGCTACCAGGCAGATTTTAAAAGCCATGAACTTGGCTATGTAGCAGAAGAGATTACGAAATTAATTAAAGGTTTCTCCTTGCAGCTTACAGTGAAATGCAACAAGAAAGAGATAAGCTGAGAACTGAACTCTTAGGTACAAAGAAATCAGAAATTGATGGTCTGGAAAATTCTGGGCTTCCAGGAAGGAAGATCCCAGAGAATGGTGTCCCATGTGAGGATTTGTCTGAATGCGTAACCAGTCTGCCATTTAGAAAAAGCCAGGGTTGGATATGGAGTTATCCAGGAAGGATTTTTGGAAACTCCTGCTGTCTGATGGAAATTCAGCCTAATTCTCTGGAGGGTCATACAGGGACTAAAGATATCTGTACACTCAAAAAGCTGTTTAAAAATGCTTATATTACTATTTGAAATAGTCCAAAAGGTGAAATAACCAAACTGTCCTTCAGTGGGAATGGTTAAATAAACTAAAGTAATAAATTAAAATGTCTAAATAAACTATCCATACTATAGAATAGCAGTCAGAAATAACAAAGAGTGAACTATTGATGTAACCTAGATAATTGTATGATTTTTCCTTTTTTTTTTTTTTAACATGGACAGCCACCTGGGTCGACCCCAGGTCTCTGGCGTGGCAGGCGAGAACTTTGCCACTGAGGCACCGCTGACTGCCCCGATTTTAAGATCTATTCAGAGATTCTAGTAGTATTCAAATATGCATAGTATGAACAGGTGTTATTCTCATTTCTAATTTGCACTATTAATGTGCAGCTGTTTTTCATTTTTTTCATACTTAGGAAAGCAAATTCGTACTTAACACAGATTTTCTGGATTCAAAAAAATTACTAAGAAAAATGCTGTGAGTTTTCTGTTAACTTATTGAGCATTAGTTGGACATATTTCATCCTAAAATTTGGCCAGCATGTTTTTTGGTGATCCATAGAGATTTCAAAAGTAAATCTTAGGGATGTGGCTCATATTAAACAAAATGAGTTTGCATTTATTTGTCCTACCATCACTCAACAATATTGAAATTAATATTAAAATAACGGATGACTTACAATGAAAATAAATTGAGAAGTTTTTTTTTTAAATATATCACATGTCCTCACTGACATAAATAAATGATTGAGCAAAGTAAAAGGATAAGAATAGGAAAATCTCCTTGCAGGAGACTTCTAAATGATTTATGTAAATATTCTGTCCTCAAGAGGAGTAGAAAATTCCATCCTTAAGTTTGGCTGCTGCCAACAGCTTCCTTCCAAACAGTGCAGCATGTAAAGCAGGAAAAGAGTAACTTCATAGTAGAGAATCAAATCAATAAAAACAAATAAATATTTTATAGAAGAGAAAAGTGAGGTATGAAATATAAGATGAAATTTAAAGTTCCAAATCATTCTTGTAATTTCATGGGTCTTATCAACGATTTCACTCTTTTAATCACAGAAACAACTTCCCAACCACCGATTTCCTTTATTTTATTTTTTCCACTGACGTATCCCTTGTCTCTTTCTCTTCAACGTAAGTGATATTCATTAAAAGCGTATTTTCACATCTTACCTTCATTTTCTTTCTCTGAAATCTGTAATTTCCTTTATGTGTGAAACTACCTTTGCTTTTCTTGGGGATTCATCCTATTTCAAGCATCTCTGTTGCTTGAATTTTGGGGACTTTTGAATTTTGTATTATGTATCATAAAGGCCAGGAATCATATTCGTATATATGGTCAGATTCTAATAAAATTTTATTTCACCAGCTTTCAAGTATTTATTGAATAAATAAAGTGACTATATTATACAAATAGAGGTTCTATATTATGCATTTTATAGAAAATTCCACGTATTTTCATTATCAAATTATTTCATTTAATCATTCATCAGTGTAGTAAAAATAGCCAACATAAGAACAAGGTGTTAAGGTCTTCTTTAAGCCTTTTGCAGGTAAGAGAACATTTAATCTTACAAGCCTATTAAGTAGATATATGACTATTTCCATTATTTTATTAATGGGGAAGATGGAACTCAGAGAGATTAAAGAAATTGTCGAGGGTAATACAGCTGGAAAATTGTGGAAACAGAATTAAAAACTCATGAAATCTAAAAAAATAAAAATAAAAATAAAAAAAACCATCAGAGAGTGGTGCACAGGTAGTCATGGTAGAATTCTTGCAATGCTTTAGAATGAATTTTTGCGGGATGATCTATTTTTAATCCTCTCTTTCTTCCAAACGTATAACGGAATTTAAAATATTTGGGGCTTTTTTTTCCTCAAGAATATTACAGAATTGGGATGCTGGGAGGACTCTCATGATTATCAGTCACATCCAGCGCTCAGCCCTGAAGGTGAATCTCATCTGATGCCTTTTTTGGTGTCTTCCATGGCTCCAAATCTGTATAGTTTGCAGTGTGTTAACAGAAAATAAACCCTGTCTTCAGAATTTAGAAAGGATTTCCTTGGTGCCTGTCCTCCACCTATCCCTGCCCTCTTGCTCCCTGGAGGGAAAGTCTCAGCTGCTTTCTTTTCTGGTTCACACTCCCCTTAACCTCATTTCTGGTGCACATTCTTTTGGTCCCTGTCTGCACAGAATTTGGTTCCAGGGTGAGAACGTTCTGGCCTTCTGTCTTTACTGTCGTTCTTGCTGGTTGTTCCTGCCCACAGTGCTCAGTTCCTGGGGGACAGACTGCCTGGCATCCACTGCCTCCACTGACCTGTCCAGCAACGTCTCCCTCAGTTGTCCCCCATGTTGGGATGGTTTCTAAGCTATACATTGCCTCACAGTCCCCTGTTGGGGTCATAGACCCTTCCACCAGTTGGAATGCTGGACATGATTTCGCAAACATTTATTTACACTTAAAGTTTTCCTGGGCTTATAATGAGTGCTGTTGTAGTTTTTTAAAAAAATTTTAGCTACACATTAAATATTAGTCGATTAGGAAATACAAGCACTGAGGATGTTTTGTAGAAATAGATGGATTAATTGTAGAGACTATAAAACAGCAATGGTTTATCTAAGTTGGGAGAAAGAGCCTAAGTGGATCTAAACTATGATGCTTATCAGTTTCCTTTATTTTTATACTCTTAAGACTTAACATCTCTTTCCCTTATTCCTCTATCCCTATGTCCTCCCTGCCTCCACCCTCCACACAAATATATTCATTCTGATGGTAGAATCTATAACTAACTTTGGAAAATGCTATCATATGTCTTTCCTTAAGATATTTTCCAATATAATTTAACTTCAGGCCCAGCCCTCAGTCAGGTGCTTGTGATTTCCTTTGGAAATAGATTCACTAACTTGAGAGATCTCAAAAATACACAGAAGAGACACATCTAAGTCCACTGAAATAGTGGCAGCTATAATGTTAGGTTTACCTAAACTTATTTATTACTAAGCTGCAAAGCAGCTTAGGTTAATTATGAAGTTCTGACATATAGCTTAGAACAAAATTCAGGAAAACAAATGGAAAAGAGCTGTTAGCTAGCATTAGCATAATTAAATGGAATGCATTCTTTTGGCATGAAAATTTTAATGCCATAAAGCATCCACGAAACATTTGTAATCACTAAAGTATTGTTTTCACTAATGGTAAAGATCTTCTCAAAGATAGGTTATACATTCTTTACTCAATCATATTTTGATGATCAGATATAGAATCATTCTGTATGGTTTAAAAATTGATTAATGAAATTTTTTAAACTTTACAACAGAAATCAGTTGATATTACCAAGATAAAATGTCATTGAGATCATTATGGATTATGAAAATGAGAGAACACAGTTTTTAAAGGGACATAAGTCAAATACTATGTGAGAGATACAAACTCATAATTGCCATTTTTCTCATTAGCAAACAAGTTTTGAATGTCCAATGTAAATATAACATCTTCGTGGACATAAAAATCCTTTCTAGAAAGTCTGTTTGTCCTCCCTAATGAGTCTATAGTTTGAGATGATAGCAATGTAGAACAAAGAAGTAATAGTTTAATAGCACAGCTGATCAACATAGAAGGTCTCCTCTGGCTCTACTGATAAATATTACATTTCCTTTATTTTGAGATTCTATACTCTCTTCTTATAATTAATTGTTTCTCATATATTCAAGGGGTATAATTTTTTATTTTACTTAGCAAATAGTAAATCATTGTGATCATAACAAATGAAATTCAACAAATTCACTTTTTTTACATGTTAGATACTATTGAGATTATATATCAAGGGCAAGAATCCTGCAGTTTTGTGTTCGCATTACTTTGGACTTGATAAGGATTCATAGCATTTCTTAGTTATTGCTCTTTATTAACAATGAGGGTAAAGTTATAAGCCTTTATGCCATACTATTAATTAGTTTTTTGATTTCTATTGGGTCATGGAAGTGGGATAGTCTGTCCCAATAAGAAACAGAAGTAACACTAGTCCTAGATGTTTAACACTACATGCTATGGGCTACAGACATATTTATTTAGTCTCAGTTTTTGAAACTAAGATGGAATCAGAGTCAACAGAGTTGTAGTTATTTCCCAATCCACTGATCTGACAAATTGTTGTCCCAATGAATATGTCAAAATGTCTTTCCTGTGCTTCTCTTTTCTCTCACTAAGTTTTAGTTGCAAAGCAACTCTGTTTGGGGTTATTGCTTACCCAGGTTGCTATAGAGACTGGAGCAATAGTAGATATGGAAGTAAAAGCATCTTTTTCTTCCTCCTATTAGTAACAAGCATGAACTCTTATCCTAACCATGATTTCAAATGTAATTAAGGCAAGTTCAGTGAGTAGAAGGGAATTTCAAAGATATACAGGTCCAGTTTCTTTAATTCTCCCAACAGGCAGGGAGTTTTCTGGTTTCTCCCTGAAGACCATGACCAAAGAGCTAACTTCCCTTAATTTCACCCACATATCACCTGTTTTTCCAAGGAAATATTTGTAGAATTACAGTCAGTAAGTTTTCTTTTACACAGTTTCATTTGAAAACATGGTTTATGAGTTCACCCTCCCCATGAATACTGCTTCCTCCTAAATCTGTTCTGAACATACAAAAAAACATGTCCACCTTATGTCCCAAGTGAATAGCTTAAATACTTTTGAATTTGGCAGCCATTTATTTCAATTCTTCTAAAATGATAGAGTGTGAATTCTCTGTTGCTCCACCTTTGCTATGAGGCTGCACAAGATGCATGCGATTCCAAATGGCTTCTAACGAATGGCAATTTTAAGACGTGTGGGGACTAATAAATTTACCTCATGCTGCATTTAACATATCACCATGAGTGTGTTTACTCATTTCCTTGGAGTTTCTTCTTGATTGAACCATGATGCACATGGCTGGTGAATAAGAGGTCAGAGCTGAAGTCTCAGCCTGGAGCCCTGAGCTCCAACACCTGCTCAGAATTGAAATCTCAACTGGGGTTTCATTGACATTTGTGTACCAAGTGACAGGTGAGTCCTTTGGGACCCTGTGGAAAAAGAAGCCATGCTCCAAGTAGAAAAAAAGACTGAAGAAAACAATGACAAGACAGTAAGGAGCATTCTTTTATAACATCACTAATTCCTTAATAAATAGAACGGAAATATACATTTCTTCCAAACATATGTTAAATACCTGAGCAATGTCGTAAAGTACATGTACCTTGTCCAACTGAATAAATATCTTTATGTTTTACAATTTTTGCATCCCTGACATTTTTATGCATGACAGATTTCTCAGAGGCCAACTAGAGCCTTCTCTGAAGGTTAACAGAGTGGGCATATTTTTTCATCATGTATACGAACTAAAAGAACAGATTATTTTCTCTTCACTCAGATATGTCATATTTGAGACCTTAACATTTATTTTCAAGTGTTCAAAAATGCAGGACTCCCAAAAAGCACTGTTTTCCTGTGTCAGTCCAGCTATGTTTCTTCCTTTACAGGCATTCGTTACCAAGGAAATGCTAATGTAGCTGCTGTGTCCTGGCCCCAAAGATGCTGCCAATGACATCAGGCCATTTGTCCTAGGGAACACCATAGGGGAATGGCACTAAAAATTTCAGAATTATGCATTTAAATTACTTCCATAATAAGCTGGAATGATAGTATATGGAAGGAAACAGTGTTAAGTTTTAAAATATTTACTGCTTCTTTCTATGTTGGGCAAATATTTTGGGAAAATCTTCACACGCAAATATGTATTCACCGTAGGCTGCAGCTATAGATCTATATGGTGTTTACATTTGTTTTTCATATCTTGACAATTCATTATGCTTGAAATAGTCTTATCCAGAGTTCTATAAAAGTAAGGCACATGTTCTGGTTTGTCTCTTTCCTTCAAGAATTTTTCTTAAATCTGGTTCATCATTGATCAACTGAGCATTTAGGTGTGGTGGTAGATTGAAATATGCACCCTAATTAGATGTATCCTTATCTTAACCCACATTCCTGTGGGTGTGAACCCATTGTAAATTAGACCTCTTGAAAATTTTATTTTAAATTAGTATGTAGTCTGACTGAATGAGGGAGGGTAGGTTTTCAGCTGGATTATTGGAGGCTTTCTAAAAAAAATCAAAAGCCAGACCTCAGCAAAAGAAAAACAAAAACCAGAAGATCAGAAGAAAGGAGAGAATATTGCCAGGTGACAGGAAGGTCAAGGGACCCCCAGGGTAACTGGTGGCCAGCATTAGAACATTCAGTCTTTTGGAGAAAGCAAGCCTTGACAAAGTCTTGATATTGGACTACTGGTCTCTGAACCATGAGCCAATGGATGCTTTTTGTTTAAGCCAGACCACTTGTGGCATCTGCCATAGCAGCTCAGCCAACTAAGACTTGTACCAATGGTTTTCTTACAAATTTAAAATAAGCATAAGCGTTCGTTATTTCAAGTTTTATAGTAATAACATTAAATATTATCATGGATAAGAGAGTTTATTTTAAGAACTCTATGGCATGGATTTGCTTAGATAAATGAGATATTCTTTATCTTCTTTTCAAACATAACACCACTATGTACTGAAAAGTACATAGTAAATATTTAAAAATACACAGTAAAATATTTTTAGCCAATAAAAGATGTTTTTTCCTTCCTCTCTCTCCAAGTTTTGAACTGAATTTACTTTAGTTGATATACAGTGGTAGCATTTGTGAATAGACTTTCTATCATTGAAGGAAGATGGAGCTATTCAAATACAGGAATCTGAGTTAAGTGTTCTAGGCCCTCAGTAAATCTTTGACTGCATGTGATATGATAATTGGGCCTTGACTTATTTGATAAAGTCACTGATGTTCTCCGAGCTGTGACCCCTGATAAGACTGTAGGAATTGGCAGCAGAGTTGCTGAGATGACACATTAAAGGCAGGCATTGCAGCAGCCCTTGTTTGTGATTTACTGCGATGATCAACGAGACGATTCCACAAAACTTCGATGTTGCCATTATTATCAGCACAGTGACTATAAAAGTATGGTGACGCCCCTGATGCTTACTAGACTCGGGCCTGAGTTCTTCAAATAGTACTATTTGCTTTTTTTGTTTATTTTTTACCTTTGTAGTAGTTCATGCAAGAGCTTATTTATATTTATTGTGTTAATTGGTGGAACACATGGGTCTGTACAACCCCCTTCAATCATGTTCACCTTCAATATGGCAATATTACTTATAGAACCACTAGTGGAATACCTGCACTTCTATCTATTCCCTTACATTTAAGTTCAACTTCATTAGCTAATCATTCACCCATCTCCAGCTTCTGAGTATCTCTCAGTCCCCTATATTCTACATTATATACTCTTGATTGTGCTATTTACTTTTTTGTGTGTGCTGTATGGCAGGGTCACATTCCATTCTTTTTCTGTGTGAGTATACCATTATTGCAGCACTGTTTATTGAATTTTTGTTTCTTTTTTGTTTGTTTGCTTGCTCATTTGCTTGCTTTTGGGGGGAAGTGCATTTGCTGGGAATCGAACCTGGGTCTCCGCATGGCAGACGATTTTACCACTGAACTACCCTTGCACCCCCTGCCAATTACCTTTTTTTCCTGCATGAGTAGGCACCGGGAACTGAACCCGGGTCTCCGGCATGGCAGGCAAGAACTCTGCCTGCTGAGCCACCGTGGTCTGCCCCTTGCTAATTACTTTTAATATCCTTCCTTATATCTTTTCTCCCCCATATAACTTATAAGCATTTGTCTTCCCAAAGTTTGATGGTCTCTAGAAATATAGGACATTATCCTCATTTCCACATCACATATTCTATATTATATTATAAGGAGCTTGAATATGGTAGACATTGATACATGTTTGTCATTTATTTAAATTCTATAATCAGTGGTATCACAAAGGTAATAAGTACAAGTAAGGAACCTATACTTACCAATATGGAAAAAGCTACTAATTTCATTTTATCTTGTTTTCCAGCATCAAAATAGACTGTATCTTCAATCCTCTTCTCAAAAATAGGGCAGTTAATGGCTGATGTATAGCAGGAAGAACTGTAAAGAGGGTTGTGAAAGTCTGCAAGTGATGATTATTGTCTTGAAATTGTTATGTGTGGTAGTTCGACTCAGTTGTCAACTTGACCAGCTGAAGACACCTAGTTCTGTTGCTGTGGGCATGAGCCAATGGTACGTGATCCTCATCTGTTGCTTATTACGTCTGCAGTCGGCTAGGAGGTGTGCCTGCTGCAATGAATGATGTTTGATTTAATTGGCTGGTGCTTAAATAAGAGAGTGTAATGTAGCACAGCCCAAGCAGCTTGGCATACCTTATCTCAGCATCGCAGCTCAGCCCAGGCCTTTGGAGATGCAGAAAGGAATCACCCCGGGGAAAGTTGTTGGAGCCCAGAGGCCTGGAGAGAAGGCCAGCAGAGATCACCCTGAGCCTTCCCACATAAGAAAGAACCTCAGATAAAACTTAGCTGCCTTTCCTCTGAAGAGCTAATGAAATAAATCCCCTCTTATTAAAAGCCAATCTGTCGGGCGGGCCGCGGTGGCTCAGCGGGCAAAGTGCTTGCCTGCCATGCCGGAGGACCTCGGTTCGATTCCCGGCCCCAGCCCATGTAACAAAACAAACAAACAAACAAAATACAATAAAACAAGAAAATGTTTAAAGATGTTTCCTTTCCTTCCTTCTCTCTGTCTTTCCTTCCCTTCCTCCCTCTCTCTTTAAAAAAAAAAAAAAAAGCCAATCTGTCTCTGGTATGTTGCATTCTAGCAGCTAGCAAACTGGAATATTATGAGTGTAAGGTTTGCTTTTAAAGTAACTACTTAAGATTCCCACTGATCTTGTGGCTAGTGATAAAATGGAAGAATAGAGAACTCACCATATATATGCTTTATTTGTCAGCCTGCCTATGTTAGGTGTTAATATTTGAGCAAGTCACTTAAATTTTCCGTATTACTATTTTTTTGTTTCCTAAAAAGAAAGGTAAAAAACATTTGCCTTATTTACTCAGCAAAATTTATTTTATAATTGTAAGGAGTTACAGGATCTCATACCCTTATGGTGACTATAAAAATTCTAAATGTTCAGGATAATTATTTTATGATGCATCATTCTTTTAAATAAATGCAAACCGTTAAATATACAACCAAGTATAAGCCTTTCAATAGAAACAAATTAACAGATTGAAAGTAGTTATGCAGTAATGTGACCACATTTTCAATGAAAATATTATCTCATTGAAATATTGTTTGAATGGTTCATAATGTTGCATAAGTGTTGTGTTCTCTGAAAATGAAGGATTCAAGGAACCATTGATGTGTTTTTCAGTTAATAGTGAATGATGATGATGAAAGCAGAAAAGTTAGAATCCCAACTACTATACAGCCAAACTTTAGCAAGTTGGCACTAGTTGTGTTTCTATGGCTTAAAATATCATCTAAATCTAATGAGATGGAAAAATCCAGCTTGTCTCTCTGCCTTTGTCCAGTATGAGAGTGACACAATAAACTTGAAAATAGTTCTGTCCTATTTGTTGGCATTTGTGAATCTGTGTATTTTAGAACTTTTCTTTGAGGTCATTCAAAAACTTAATATCAAGCATTAACAACAGACACATTGTGTAGGAGGAATTTACAGAAATTGACAAATGTAAAATAAAACAAAAGAGAAAACCAGTTGTCTTCATATCAGTCATTAATCCTGCCAAATTTTAAAAAAACAACAAAAATAAACATTTCTGGTCTTGTGGAGCACAAATCTCAAGGGGAAGTAACTAACAGTAACATATATAGTACAGTGTGTGTGGCAGTGTGGACTTGTGCAATGGCAGAAATTGACACAGAAAATGTCAACGATAGGAAGTGGAGACAGAGGGCTGTGGCCAGTTATTTTAGGTATGGTGATGGGGGTAAGACACATTGAGATGATATTTGAGAAACATTAAATGGAGTTGAGGACATTAGCCAAGCAAATATTTGGGAAAAGAACATTCTAGAATGAGGGAAGCTCTCTAAGTAGGGGAAAATGCCAGACATATTGAAGAAAGGGATCTTCTGTTTTGCTAAGTGTTTTATTAGAAATTGCTGCGCAATTTGATCACATATTTTATTCAGTATCTTTAACAGAAGAAATACTCTCACTCAAAATACATATATTTTTTTCAATTTGTGGATATAGTTAATTGTATTCATAATGACGTCCTGATATTTAAACAAGCTTGCTGTTTTCAAACTATTTCTATTTGATTGTACTACATTTTCATTTGTTACTTGCTGGATTCTATATGCTAATATTGTTCTGAAAGTTCTCATATCTATGTTGTATTGACAGTGAAGTCTTGTTTCTTTCATTCACACTCTTTGTATCAGGTTTTGTTATTACTTTTTATTATAGTTGAATTTAATAATACGAATTAAAGAATTTTCAATAATGTTCAGAGGGAATTATCTTTCCTTTAAGAATGAGATAAAACTTAGTTTTCAGACCCACTGATCCTGATAACTTTTTGTTTTTAATTTTTTTAATTTTATTCAAACTTATAGGACACTTGTAAGATAATAAAAACCCATACAGAGAACTCCCACAAAACCCCATATCTCCAATTACCCAGATCCATCAATTTTAACATTTTTCATATTTGCATATGTTTTTTCCTCCTTTCCTTATTTTTCTTTCATTCTTCCTATTCTTTCTTCCTTACTTTCCTCTTTATTTCTCCCTTTTTGCTTTATTCCTTTGTTACTTCTTTCCTTCTTCCTTCCTTCCTTCCTTCTTTCATTCATTCCTTCCTCCCTCCCAGGCAGCTATCTATCTTTCTATCTGTCTGTCTATCTATTTATCTACCTATCTATCTATCTCTATCATCAGTCTGTCATCACTTACTCTCCATCTGGCTTTACCTGTCTATCTATCAATATATTGTATAAGCATTTGAGATTAGTTTGCATATATCACATACATATCTTAAGAACAAGGATTTACTTATGTAACTATCTTAAGTTCAGCATCAAGTTCAAGAAATTTAACATTGATGTAATAATTTTAAAGTCTATATTCCAGTTTTTTAGTATGCCCCAAAAATGTCCTTTTGGACCTATTTCATGCCTTACTAGAATCTATCCAGCATCATGTACATATTTAATTTTCATTGTTTCTTTAGTTGCTCTTTTTAGTTGTGTGAATATCTGTCAACATGAATTTTACCAATTGAAGGACTCCCAAGCCTGCCCTTTAATGGGATTAATTCCATTCACAATATTGTGGTACCATCATTGCCCTCCTTTACTAACATTTTCTTATCTCCTCAAACGGAAATCCAATGCACATTATACATTAACTCCTTGTTCCTCTTGACCCCCACCCCTGGCAACCTGCCCTCTGTTTTCTTTTCCTCTGAGTCTTCATATTCCCTGATATTTTCTTTTTAATTACCATAGAGTTTGCACTTAATATTCTAAATCTATCATGATCTCGTTTTTGTTGATACTAAATAACTTCAATAGCATACACATACTATGTTTCTATAGGTAATTCTTATCACCTTTATGTGATTCTCCATATAGCTCTTGGCAAAAATGACATTTATATGTTATGAGTCCAAAACTGATGATTTATCAGTTTGATGTATATGCCTTTTAGATCCTATAGGAAGTAAAAAGTGGAGTTATAAACCAAAGATACAATACTACTGGTCTTTAGCCATAGCATTACTTTTACCACAGGTCTTTACTTCTTAATGTGGCTTTGATCTATTGTCCAATGTCTGTTCCTTTCAAGTGGCAGAACTCCCTTTAGCATTTCTTCTGTAAGAAGTTGGTCTAGAGGTGACCGACTCCATCAGCTTTTGTTCATCTTGGAATGTCTTGATTTCTTGCTGGTTTTTGAAAGACAGTTTTGCTGGATACAGAATTTGTGATTGGTAATATTTTGCTTTCAACACTTTTAATATGTCATCCCACTACTTTCTTGCCTCCATGGTTTCTGATGAGAAATAGGCACTAAATCTTTTTGAAGATCCATTTTCCATGACACGTTGCTTCTTTCTTGTGACTCAAAATTCTCTGTTTATCGGCCATTTGACAGTTTGACGTTAATATGTTATGTTGTAAGCCTCTTTGGGTTTGTCTTCTTTGGAATGTATTGGGCATCTTAGTTGTGTATTTTCATATCTTTAATTAAATTTGGGAAGTTTTCAGCCATTATTTTTCATTATTTTCTCTCCCCCTTTCCTTCTCCCACTGTGTATATTGGTTCATTTCATGGCGTCCCACAGGTCCCTAAGGTTCTATTCACTTTTCCCTTCTTTGTCCTTTTGGCTTCTTAGACTGAATGATTTCAGTTGTCTCATCTTCAAGTTCACTGATTTTTCTTCAGTTATAGCCCACTCAGGGATTTTTTTCTTTTTTTTGAATTTCTGTTCCTGTGGTTGTCAGCTCTATTTGATCATTTACATAATTTCTATCTCCTTGTTGATATTCTCTTTGTATTCATATATTTATTTCCTTTAATTCTTTGGCCATAACCTCCTTTAGCTATTTGAGCATATTTAAGACCATTTTTAAAAAGTGTTTGAACTGTTATGCTTCAGGTATTTTCCTCCTCTTAGATGGTTTCTAATGCTTTATTCTTATCCATTGCATGAGGCATCCCTTCCAGTTCCTTTGTATGCTTGTAATTTTTGTTGAAACCTGGACATTGTGATCTTTTTATGCATTAACTCTGGAACTTAGGTGTTGAGGTATCTGTTTCTTCAGCTTGTATCTGACAAATATTATTGTGAAAGTTTCCTTGAATGCTAGGAGGTAACGAAAACAAGAAAGGAAAAAGGAAAGCATCTTTCCCAGTGTCAGATTGACCTGACTGAGTGCTCTACTTCAGCATTTATCCATATGATGGATTTAGAAAATAGCTTGAGACAAAAGTGTAGTGTCTTCTTTGGTCCTTTCTGCATGTACACATGCTCCTAAGAATTCTTCCACTACTTGCATCCACATGTCCACTCTTCCCTAAGAAAAAGAATTTCCTCATGGTCCCAGTTACTTCCTGTATTTCCTAAGAACAGAAAAATTTTGCCCTAGGCATCTGAAATTTGACTGTTCTACTACAGCATCCTGAGAACTCTGTGAGATGCCCGCTACAAGCAGGAAAAGTTCTGAAATGGCAAGTTCATGACAAGTGTCCTGGTTCAGTCCTTTAGGTTACTGCCAGACAAATAAGGCCAGACATGCATTTGCCTTACATGTACATAAGTGTTACTCTGCTCCCTCCAGAAGCTGGACTAGTAACCCACTTTGGGGGCATGGGAGGATGGGCAGCCAGCACCAGGAGATCCCACCCATTTTATGTCACCTCTTTCTTGTTTTGTCACTCATCCTGTTAGTACAATCCTTTAACTATGTTCTGGAACTTTGAGGAAGATGTCTATGCCAGTCCCTGCTGGTTGTTCAACACTTCTGTGGGGGAAACACCCTATAATATCCACCCTTTCTTCTTGATTGGAGCCCCTGATTAAATTAGAGCTTTATTAAATCATAAAGATTAATTGAATCTGCTTAACAGGATATAAAAGAGACAACTGGCCACATAGAATTAAGAAAATAAACTAAAATAAATGCTGGAATAATTGTGGAAGTAATCTTGGAATGAAAACAAATTCTGAAGTGATGTTACTATTGTCACAACCTAGCTAACAATGTATTAACCTTGTTGAGTTAAAGGTCAAATCAGCTAGGTCTGAGTTTGTATCTACTATTTAGTACAAATAGTACTAAAGTTGTGTTTAAAAATTAAGGAATATTTTCCAACCATAGCTTTAAATATTCTAGTAAACTTTGAGCAAGTAATTCAATGTTTCTGCCATACTAAAGTAATTGCCTCTTTGTCATATGGAATTTGAGCTGAAATTTATTATTCAGTCAACTTATATTCACTGTTTTAATAAATATTTACCAACATCCAAAATGTACTACATACTTGGATACCATTTTAGGTTGAAATTTTTGCAATTCTAAAACAATATTTTAGTAGTTCTTTCTTTCAACCTATAACTAAGTAATTATTAGGGTTATGACTTTTCATTTTAAAAAGATGTAAAATTTAGATTAGAAAAGCCTGAATTAAATGAAAGGCTCTATTGTTCATCTTTTTATATGAAGTACTTTTACAAATTAAAATGCATGGAAGATGATAAAATGAATGAATGTATGAAATGTATCATCAGTTATATAACATTATTTTCTTATACTCTTTTCCTCTCAAAAATCCTAATACTCATCACAAACTTTATCTGTTCCTAGTTTTTCCAGGACTGCCCTGGATCCCAAGGTGGTAGCAAATCAAGGTGCCAGATGATGTTACAAAAATCATCTCAAGTTCCTTTTTCTCTTGTGTTGCATTCTGTGTATCCCAAATATATTTGATTACTCAAAATTGATTGACCTGCTAATTCCAATGATGAAGTGTGACAGTGTTTTCCTCAAAACATATCTCTACCCTACTTTTCAGTTGGATACTTTCTGCTACTACAGTTCATTCTCCATCCAATCCAAAAACATGCAGATTCCTTCCTTTGTAGGGCATTTTCTCTTAAGAAAACTTTATTTTCTGCCCTGAAAACTAGCAGGTGTTATAGCCTCTGTGTATAACCTCTTGGTGTAGATATGCAACACTCCATTCAAACAATGAAAGGGTGCTGGTCTCTCTCTGTATTCCAGGAGATCTCTCAAGCCTTCTGTCAACTTGAATATCCAAGAAAGCATATTTTAACAATCGCTTGTCTCTTTGTTCATATATTTCCTAAGGCAGGGTGAGAGAATAATTGTGCTAATACATCATTAGAATAAATACATGATAGTTGAATTGTGAACAATAAATGAAAATTAAAAAGACAACTAGATTTATTGATGTAGATTTCTGATTTGATATGAAGAATCTATTCATTAATACACATGACATAGATCTTATATTTTCCAACCTATATTTTTCTATCTCTGCATTCAAAGAATAGAAGAAAAATTGAAAAAAAATTTAATCTCAAGCTTATTTGTTGAAAGGGTTAATATTCCTATATTAACTCAGAAATGTTCATGTGTCAAGAACCTGAGATTATGATTATAGAGCAATATACCCACAAATGACCTTTTATTTAATAAGCAAACTCTCTTGAATGAAATTATAGAAAAATTTTAAAGTTCTCATTTTTCTCAGTAATATTTGAACAAAACTTCAAATCAGACTGAAACACAAAAATAAATTTCTATGAGAAAAACATTTTCCTTTGGCAATTTCTGAGGCAGCCATACTTAACTTATTCATGTAGTATTTATTCTTATATTTACAATTAAGATGCTATACTATTATTTCCTTATTATTAAGTGTTATCTATTGAAAACTTATTATAGAATACATAACACTATAGTAATTATATATATTTTGTTTCCTCATGAATTCCCAATGCACTTACATGTCTTCTGATTATATCAATGCAAACTATTTATATTATAATGTCAAAGTGACCATAGATCATACCAAGGCACTATCTGAAAACAAAACAAATAAAAAACTTGGGACTTAGAGTGGGACTGTATTGAACGTGACAGAATTGGTGCAGTAATCCATGACACAAAATAAACTGCACATATATAAAGTGTGCAGCTTGATGTTTTAACATGTATATATAGCAATGCAGCCATCAGCACAATCCAGATAATTCATATGTTCAACTCCTAAAAGTTTAATTGTGCCCCTTTATTACCTCACACCACCTTTCTCTCACTCTTCCCATTCCAGACCACCACTAAGCTGATTTGCAATATATATATTTTCATTTCCTACAATGTTATATAAATGCAATAATACAATAAATCAGCAGTTTGTCTGAATTTTTCATTCACCTTTTAATTTGACCTTGTACATTGACTTTGTACATGTACAAATACTCAATATTGTTTTCCTTATTCCTGATTCATGTTTAATTATAAGAATGCATCAATTTGTTTCTCAGTGAGTCTGATGATGTCAATTTCAGTTGTTTCCACTTTTTTATGACTAATTCGGCTGATATGAGCTTTCATTTAAAATTCACAACATGAACATATGCTTTTGTTTCTCTTGGGTAAATTATTAAAGTGAATTTATAGTATTAAATTGTAGATATCTACTTAAAGTATTAAGAAATTGCTAAGCTAGTCTCCAAAGTCACTGTGACGTTACTTATTTTCATCAGCAGTCTATGAATTTTCAGTTCCTCTGCAACTTCACGATATTTGGTGTGGTCAGCCTTTAAATACATTTGAAATGGCATCTCCCTGTGGTTTTAATTTGTATCTCCCTTTACTAATCATATTGAGAATAACTTCACATGCTTATTTATCATCGATACATATGTCTTTCTTGTCTAAATATTTTCCATGTTTCATTTGATCATTTGATTTATTATAAAGTTTTAAGGGCTTGTTATATATTCTTAATATATGTCAATTACCAGATAAGAATTTACAAATATTTACTTTATGTCTGTGGCTTGTCTTTACATTCTTTTAAAATTATCCTTTCTATAGCAGAATAATTATATTTCAATGATTTAAAGTAATCAACTTGTTATTTTTCAGTCTCTGCTTTTGGTGTTTTATTCAAGAAATCTTACTTTAAGTTAAAATCCCAGAAGTTATCTCAAAAGTTTACTTCTAAAAGTTTTATAGTTTGAGGGTGCATATTTAAGTTTCTGATTTACCTTGAGGTAGTTATAGATCAAAGTATTTTTGTTACTGTGGATGTCTAATCGTCCCAGCACAATTTATTGAAAAAATTATATTTTCCCCATTACTTTACACATTAGTTGAAGGTCAAATTTCATTAACACGTAGGCCAATTTCTGAATTATTTTATTATATTAATTTATTTGTCCATCTTTTTTTGGCAAGATCATAGTGCCTTTGTAATCACTTTTTTTTACCCCCTTCACCTCTTATAATCATTTCTGAAATCCTATAGTGTTTGATAAATTTGTTCTTATTTTTAAAAATTTGTCCTGGTTATTCTAGATTAAAAAAAACATTCTTGTAAATTTTAGAATTAACCTTTTAATTTCTATAGAAAAGTCTGCTGAGATTTTCATTGGAATTATATTGAATCTATGGATCATGTGGGTAGAAGTGACTTAACCATGTTACATTTTCTGATGCATTTATATAGATCCTTGAATTAATTTCTTCTTAGACATATTCTTAAATTTCAGTGTACAGGGTTCTCATATGTTTTTTAAGAGTTACCCATAAGTTGAAGATGGCAGAGTTAAACTTGCTGGTGTACACTCCCCCTTAGAAACAGCAAAGAAAAAAAAAGAGCAGAATGAACTTATTCAAAACTATGGAAGATGACTGAGATCAACAAACTCAATGGTTGTTATATCAGAGGGGCAAAATCTCCTAAAATGGGTCAAAGGAAATGGAAAATTTACCAATCTGGGCTTCCCCCATGCTCAGATACACATGGCAGTTTGTGTGACACACAATGGTGGCTCAGTAGCCTGTGCACTAACAATATACTACTCCTGGTTCTAATTGGTATCTGGTGGCAGCTGGGAATCTGATACACATTCTAGTGCAGGTCCCTGAGACCTGATTCATCCATGACAGTTGAGCAGCCACCATGCAATAAATTGTGGGTCCCTGAGTCCAGTTTATGCATAGCGGTGGGTTGGAGTCCCTGCACATTTCCAGGGCTGATATTTAGGAACTGATTACTGGTGCACATAAATGAATGTATTGGACGTCTTTGTATATTGACCCTAACTGACTATGTAGAAAAGTCTGTGTCCCTTAACCAACAATAGATCTATGTATAGGTCTGCATCATCCAACCCAGAAGGTGCCTGGGCCAGAAAAGCATCACAGAAAAGGGAAGCTGAGCTGAGGTGCCACAGAACAGACTTACTGCTGAAAACTGGAGTAAAAAAGTGAAAGTTTTGAGAGTGGAGCTGAGCTGACAGCAACTACAAAGAAGGAACCAATAAGAACAAAGAGCCCAGCACAGAACACGAGTAGAAGGAGGGAAGAAGACGATGTAAGAAGAAAAGGAAGAATTAGAAAATTCTAAATACTCCCGGATTGTCTGAGGATGAAACGTACGGTAATGGTGAAGCAATGCACTAGGGAGATTCATCAGTGAATTTTAAAAGGCAGAATAAAAAATCAACAGGCTAGAAGACAAAAGAATTGAAATCCGCCCATCTGAATGGCTGATATTAAGACAAAAGTAATGAAAAATTGAAAAATAAATAGTGTACCTGGCTTAAGGGTCTATCGGAACAAAATGAAGCAGAAAAATATACACTATGGGAGTCCCAGAAGAAGAGAATGGGAAAGTGATGAAAGAACATTTGAAGAAATATTTCAGAAAATATCTGAAAACTGAAGAAAGACATGAATATCCACATCCAAGAAGCCCAGCAAACTCCACAACCACAATAGAGCTACACCGAGATATACCTTAATCAAAATGTTCAGTGTAAAAGACAGAGAATTCTGAAAGGTGCAAAAGAGTAGCAACTTGTCACATACAGGAACCTTCAATGAAATTTGGCTGATTTCTCATAAGAATCCATGCAGATGAGGAAGCAGTGGTAAAACATATTTGAAGACTCAAAAGATAAAATTTCCAGCCAAGAGGTAGTGCAATGATGGCTCAGTGGGAGAATTCTTGTCTGCTATGCCAGAGGCCTGGGTTTGATTCCTGGAGCCTACCCATGAAAAATAAATAACCAGCCAAAAATTCTATACCCAGCAAAACTGTCTTCCAAAAATGAAAGAAAGTTTAAAATAGTCTCAGATAAACAAAAGCTGAAGAAGTTCATTATCATGAAACCAGCCTCAAAAGAAATGCTAAAGACAGTGTTTTCAGTTGAAAGTAAGGGCTTGTTGCTTGGAGCCATATAATTATCTGGTAGAAGTATCTATATTGGCAAATGAAAATTCCAGTATTATTGTATTTTTGGTATGTCACTCCAGTTTTTATTTCTTACAAGACTACAATACAATTGAGTAAGAATTAATTATATTTCTATGTTATGAGCATATAAATACACAAAAAGACAGCAAAGAAGGAAATGAAGGTAAAAATTTAATAAGATGTACAGGATACAAAGAAAATGGCTAAAATAAGCCATGCTTTATCAGTAATTATTCAAATATAAATGGTTAAAACTCTACAATTAAAAAAACAGTGTGGGGGGGGCGGTGCAATGGGGGCTCAGTGGCAAAATTCTCACCTGCCACGTTGGAGACCTGGGTTCGATTCCCGGTGCCTGCCTATGAAAAGAAAAATTAAAAAAAGACAGTGGGGAGGAGAGGGGTTCATGCTGGTGTGCTTGTTATGGCATAATCCCCTATGCTGGTGTACCTAGCAAACTGGGGAGAGAAATGTTATATCCCTTGGCCACATATTATCACCGGGGTTTCTGAACTCTCTTCTTTGCCAGCTCTGGGTCTTCTGGTTTGCCTGGTATTGGTGGGCTTCCTTTCAATACAGAGATGGAGTGAACTTGCCTGGGATGTCTTCTGTATTCTTGTAGATCCAGAAAAGCCACACTGGGTGCCTGCTTCTACTGTGTGTTGGGGTATGGCACTGTGCAATGGCACTGGGGTATGACACTATGACGTTCTTCCAGTCCTCAGGTCCATAACCAATTCACCCTCCCTTCCCTAGATTTAAGAGCTCTCTTTTTTATTGCCTCTTGCATTTTTTCCAGGGTTTATAGTTGTACTTAGTATGGAGACACAGGGAGAGATGAATCTATGCCATCTTGTCAGGCCCAGAAATCATTCTACTTTGTTTTGTTGTTGCCAGCATGGTTCTGTTTGTTTAAAAATTTGATTGCAGTTCCACATACATGCAATATGACAGTTCCCATTTTAGACTCTTCTGAGTAAACAATTCAGTGGTGTGAAGTATATTTGCAGTGTTGCATTAACATCATCACCATCTATTACCAAAACCTTTCCATTACCCCAAACAGAACATTGTTTTGATAAGCAATTCTGTGATAACTTGAGGTTGAGCAATTTTTCTGTTTGATAGCAATTTATATTGCATGCTTATTAATTGCTTTTTTTCAGTAATCATTCTTAATTGCCCCTTTAATTTGTATTATTTTAAAGTTTTGCAAATATATTTACATTTTTCCTGTTATATTCACTGCAAATAGCTCCTTAGGTAGTGTACTTTTTAAAAAAACATTCCTTATATTTGTCTTGATAAAATTTGGGGAATAATTGCATTTTTTAAAATTGATAGAACTGAACTAACTAATTCTATGATCTTAAAAGTGTTGTGAGTTTTTATTAATAGCAGACTCCATCAACCATGGTTTCAATTTTTCAGGTAAAGGAAAAGGAAACAGGACAGTAATGCCTTTTTTTGTTGCAAAGTGTTTTAGTGATTTGGGGGCAATTTTACTTATTGAGAATTAGGAATCTGGTTAATATCTGCATGGTCATTCAATCTTATCTCCAATTCTTAACCCATTTCCAGTCCATAGGAGGCGCTGAATAAGTATTTATTAAATCAATTAAAAAGTGGTTTGAATACTATGTTTGCCTTTGTGTGGATTTCATGATCTCTCATATTGCTAAATGTAGGCCATAAACACAGAAAGATCTTAACAGGTGTGAATTAAGGATAATGCATTTATATTCCTGCACTGTTAGGTAACTTATTCCCTCTACATTCCTGGGAACTAGAGAAAAAGTGGGAGCTGAAAATGGCAACTACTCACTTTATGATTTTTATAATAATGTATAAATTTCTGTAAACGTCGTGATAATGGTATCCTTCTATTATTTTTAGGTTCAGGTTCTTCGGAATGCTGGTGAAGAAGTGACCCTAACAGTGTCATTTTTAAAACGAGCACCTGCTTTCCTCAAACTCCCATTGAATGAAGACTGTGCATGTAAGCATTTATGAAGAGTGAATAAAGTCCTCACAATATCAATTTTCCTTTCTAAACCATTATTTTCTGACAGCAACTATTAATTATTTTTAACTTTTGGATTTTTTGCCTGAATATAAACATTTTTATATCACAAATTTTTCTATTAGCCCCTTTTAAAAGAAAAGAGATGCTGTATATAAGTCAGAATGCATTCACTACATTTAAAGTGATTTCCAGACTTAAGATAAGAATACTATTATTCATTTTAAAAATTGTATCAGATCAAACAGATGCAGTCTTAACCTATATAAAATCCATTCTTAATATTTAGTGAATATTGTGGATGACAGAAAATTACCCTACTCTTTTTTCTCTACTGGACTTCTTATAAAAGATTGATACTTTAGTTGCTCTATGAGACTAGGACTATTGCAGGAAGCACTCACCTAAGTGGGAATGTAATAATTTGCAAAAGAGCCACTTAATAAATGCCTGCATTAATTTTGTGACACTTTTCTTTGAAACAAAATGTACAATCTAGCCAATAATTTTGCTAAAACAAATGGAAGGTATTGGATTCTTAACTGAGGCACGTTATACTCATTGCAATGCAAATATCTTAAACTTTCAGTTAGGTCAGTTTTGACGAGTCCATAGTTGCTTATTACACATTCCTATAAAGTAAAGGACAGTGTTTTTGTGCCTCCTCCCAGTAAATTGCAACCCCAGAAAGAAACATTCATTTAATGTCTATGATCACAAATTACTTCTAGAACTTTATATAATGGAGCCACACTGTATTTACTTTTTCATGTCTGTCTTCTTTCATTTTGCACAATGTGTTTGAGATTTACCTCTGTTACATATGCCAGTGGTTTGCATTTATATTATTATATTTTATTCTATTATATGAATATATCACAGTTGTGTCAACTAACTTGCTGATAGATGCCTGAGTTGTTTCCAGTATTTTGTTCTTAAGAACAATGCTATCATAAACAATCTTATACAAAGTTTTTTGTATCATATGTTTACTTCATTGCAATAATACATAATAGAAGAATTGCAGAGCCACAAGGGATATGTATAAATAACTTATTAATAAACCTTAGCACATTTTCAAAATGGGCATATTTTAAACCACACCAGCAGTTATAAGAGTTCTGGTTGCTACATATTCTTTCCGATATTTGACATTCAAGGTTCATCTTTTCAGCCATTCTATTAAGTAGGTAATGGTATTTTATTGTAGTTTTAATTTCTACTTCCATGATGACTAATGCTACTAAACAGTTTTAAATTTGCATGCGGGGCATTTAAAACCTATTTTTAATTAAAAAATATTAAATCAATATTTGAATTAATTAATTTATTTATAAATAAATTTAAATAAAATATTAAATTATATTTTAAATATTGTAAATATTTTCAATTTCAACAAAGTCCAATTCACTATTTTTCTTATTGTATATGGTTATGGCAGACACATGCACCCAGATTATATATTTCCATTTATTCCAGCATCATTTTTGGATTTTTCTTTTCCTATTGAATTGTGCTGATACCCGGTCAAATTTTATTTTGAACATGCATGATTGTTCTATTTCTAGCATTTTCTAGCATTTTCTTCTATCTAATTTTTTTATATGCATATTCTTTCACCAAAACCGCAGTGATTGCTGTAGCATTAGAATAGATTTTGAAGTCAGCTAAGCATGACAGGTTCTCTAATTTTGTTTTTTCCAAGATTGGTGATTCTACATCCTTCATATTACTTTTGTGTTAGAAATGTAGATTTTAAATGTGAAATCATTCAAGAATAGAGAAATTTTATCTTCACAAGGTTATGTCCCTTAATCAATGAACAGGGTATAATTCTCCAATTTTATCTCTATTTTTTCTCAGCAATATTTTAGTGTTTTCAGTATGGAATTCTTGCACAACTTTGATTACATTTATTTGTAAGAATGTTTTATTTTACTGCTAATGGTATCTTTAAATTTTGTTGTCCAATTTTCTAATGATAGCACATAGAAATACAAGTTATTTTTGTATGTTGATATGTTCTGCTTATTTTCTTATTAATAATGTAGAGATTGGTATATTTAAAAAACTTTCTGAATACACAATTACATAATCTTTAAATAAATACAATTTGTTCTTTCTTTCCAATCTTTCTTTTATTATTTTTTTTATTTCATGACCACCAGTAAACTGCTGTATAAATGTTGCGAACAAATATCATTGTCTTTTCCTGATAAAAGGGCAAAAATGCCTAGTCTTTACTGTTATGTATGAAATTGGCTGTAGGTGTTCACTGATGCCTATTATAAGGTTGAGGAATATCCTTCTATTCCTAGATTACTGAGCTTTTTTTTTTTAATAACATGAAGAATTAATGTTGAATTGTGTCAAAATTTTTTTCTACTTCCATTGGTAAGTTTTTTTTCTACTTTTTGGTCTGCTAATACGGTGACATTTTATTGCTTTTTCAATGTCAAACAAGACTTGCATTTCTAAGATAAATTCCAGTAACTCATAAAGTATTGCATTTTTATATTTTATTGTAATCCATCTTCTAATATTTGATTACGAATTTTTTTCTCTGTATTCAGGAGGGATATTTATCTGTACTTCGTTTTTGTACTATTTTAGCAGAATTTTGGTATCAAGGCAGCTCCTCTATTTCAAGAAAGAGTTTATTCTTTCTTACTGAATAAATGCACTAAAAGGCATTCTGAGCCTAGAATCATAATTGTGGGTAGCTGCATTATATTTGGAGGTGATTGAATCTCTTTGTGAATATAAGATTCTTTGGATATTCTTTTTCTTTTGTGTCTGTTTGGTAGGATATTTTTCAAATATTAATTTATATCAATGAAGTTCACATAAAATTTTTCATCTTTAGCTTTCATTATTTCTTTCAATAACTGTGTTTTTGTAGTGTCCCCTCCCTTTCATGTCTGTTACCGGTAATATGTATTTTCTCTCTCTTTTTCTGGATCCTTCTTGCTATGCATTCATCTGTTTTAGCAATCTTTCTAAAAGGATTGGTTTTGGTTAATTTTTCTCTATTATTTTATGGCTTATATTTGTTGATTTCCACTTTTACTTTTAAATACTTCTGTCTTCAGTTTATTTTGGTTCAAGTTTCTCTTCCATTTCTAATTCTTAAGACTGAAGCTA
Organism: Tamandua tetradactyla; assembly: GCF_023851605.1. Lineage (NCBI taxonomy): Eukaryota > Metazoa > Chordata > Mammalia > Pilosa > Myrmecophagidae > Tamandua > Tamandua tetradactyla. The sequence goes on from NC_135332.1 coordinate 93,569,803, forward strand.
ATGAGTTTATGTCTGTCTTTTTTCTATTGTACACATTCAAATGTTTACATTTCAATCAAAAAGAACACTTTAGATACATCTCTCAGAATTTTTTAGATTGTTTTCATTAATATTGAGTTCAAAAGTTCAATAAATTTTAAAATAATAAGTACGCATATTTAAAATACTGTCTCAAAGAGACAAATGCAGGTGAACTTTAAAAGAAAAGATAGCAAAATACAAAAATAAAAACTTGTGAAATTCTTTAGGTCTAAAAAGTGAAAAAATGCATCCAGGCTAGCATAGCAAGAAAGTTTACAATCTCCTTCTTAGCACATTGAAATACATAGGAGATTGAAATGATAAAGACCAGATCATAATCACTTATTTTCTGAGTGAGCACATGGATTAATAATTAGATTGTTATTTCTGACCTATGATGTTTAAATTTAAACATAATATCTCAAGTAAAAATTGGGAGTCAATTACCTTAGTACCTCATGTTTGCAGCATCACCAAAAGTAATGCCTTTTAAAAAGTGATGAATCAGGGTGCAGAGGTGATTCAGTGGTAGAATGCATGCCTTCCATGCGGGAGACCCAGTTTCAATTCCCAGACCATGCACCCTCCCACCCTCGGCAAAAAAGCAAAAATCAGAAATCAAGAAAGGTAAACTAGATTCTAAAATGTACTAAACTGTGCAATCTTGGTAAATCAAAATATTAAAGACACACAGTTCTTACCTTTAAAAGGAAACGTTAACTGTTTTTTTCGGAGAATCCAGTATGGAGTCGTACCATTGCTATTGCAAAAAATTAGATGGCTTCCATGATGTTATTTCCAATTATGGTATATGCCAACAGCACTTATAAAGACAGAGCACTTGAAAACATTTCTCTTGTAGTGGAATATTATGGTTCCTAAACATGAGATTTGCCTGTAAGTTGAAAACTGACATTAAACGAAAATTTGCAGACAAACCAACCCTGTATTATTAAGAGTATTGCTTAGAAATATGAGTCGCGTTGTTTATTGAAACAAAATAATGCTTTTGATACGGTTGTATCTTTTCCTAAGTAAAGGCTTAATGATTCTGAACTCAAAGATAAATATCTGTGGGTCTCTCAGTAACTTCAACTGATTCAGCTTACTTACAACTGTCGGCATCTTTAGACCCTGATTTACCTGATCTCACTGGGTATATCCAATGGAATTTCCTGGCTCTGCTTTTTGTAGGTGCACCCAGCGACCAGAGCAGCGGTACCTCCTCTCCTCTGTGCGACAGTGGCCTGCATCTCAACTATCACCCCGCCAACACAGTAAGGGGCCCAGGCGTGATTCAGATCAATGGGGCGATGACATAAAGAAAACCCAAGGAGAAGGATGGTTTGACAGTTCGCAAAAATCGTTACTGAACCTGACTCAATTCATAGATTGGAAATCCTGGATTGCATTATCATTTAATCATTGTGATAAGCCAGGAAAGAAAAAAATAAGCAATTCAGTAATTTCTTTCTTTATGTCATTTTCCTCCTTTAGGTCTGTTTTAAGCTGTTTGTAGATTCTAAAGATAGGTACTATATCTTACAATTATTTCATACCATTCCGTGTCATATAAAATGCTATACTTTGAGTGCTTTTCCATAAATTTGAACCATTTTTCTTTTGAAAGAATTTTGTTGAAAGTAATTATTTAATTTACCAATAGTTAGTATGCCTTGGCAACCACTTTGCATACCAGGAAGGAATTAATAAAAGCAAGCAAATCTAAAACATCTCATGTTTAAAACTAATACTAAAAAAAGAATGTATACTATACAGTGCATTTAGTGATTAAATAAACTGACATTTTTCTTCTGTCAAATTTAATTTTGACATTTAATAAAATGTTGCTTTGGAACTTGTAGCTAGGAATAAACTTTCTTTTACTTCTATACAAATTTTTGAAAATCCTAAATAAGTGTTATTTCAACCTTCAAAATATTTACACATTTTAGTGACAATGGGATTCTGTATGGTTGTATGTAGGTCTGAAAAGTATCCCCTGTGCTTACAAATTTTAAGAGTAAACGAGCTGACTTCAAGCTAAAAAGAATTTTTCCATTTCACGTATTTATTAGGCTCTATAAAGCATATAACTTTTTCTTCTGACATGTATGATTCATCTTTCATTTGAAATTCTTGACCTAATTGTGGCATTTTACTTCAAAGGATTCAATTCGAACATCTTGAAACCTGAGTGATCTTTAGCTGGACTCTGATTGCACCACATTACTCCCAAGTTCCTTACTGGCCCAAGCCTTTCCAGCTCAGAAAAAGGAACATTTCACAAGATCAAGGACTGTCAATACAAATTTAAGGATATTTTCCAAAACTCATCACATTTGGTATATTCCATCTGCTTTCCTTTTTATTTTTGTTGCCAGAGAAAGAATTGTCATGCAATGGATAATATTTAAAACATTGATCAGATGTTGGCAAGATTTAAGTGAACCAAAACACTGAAATCCTAACGAGGAAATGAATATGTATCAGGATTATCACAGATTAAGAGTAAAATAATATTTAAACAGTTGTTCATTCATATGTACTCCACTTTATTTCCTCTTAAAGTATATGCTAATCTATCTAGTTTTTTAAAGAAACTCATGCCAAATTACAATTAAAATGAGTTCAATAAAAAAAAAGCCTAATTTCATTTAAATATTTTCTTCTTCACATTTAAACATAGATGAAATGCTTAACTGCATTAATCAAAAAGTTGAAATCCTTACCTGAACAAAGATAAGTCCTGAAACAACAATATATTTTAGAATTTGTAAATGGAGCCGATCAGGACACATTTTAAGAGCCTTGAAATTAATTTCTCAATTATTGGAATTCCAATTGGTTAGGATATATAATATATATGTATAAGTATATGTATATGTATATATATATATATATAAATTTTAAATTCACCAGATTCTGTAACTCAAATGATACATATTTTAGCATTTAGAATTATATAGCATTATCATGCAACTGGTTTGACTATCTTCTTAAGTAATGTTATTGATCCTAATTATTACAAAATGTTAATAACAGCATGACTTATTTCTCTCCTATATAAGTGGCTCGATTCTAGCCTTTGGTTTGGAAGGCTTCCTGACTGAAAAATTTGCAAAATGTGTTTGTGTCGGTCCAAACATGAATGGAGGTAGTAGAGCCAGTTTCCCATTTACACTGTACACATAGTGGGCCATTCTGTGCTGCTCTCAGCTCCTTTCTGAATTCCACAGACTCTTACAGTCTTGAACCAAACGTTTTACATCTTTTTGGCAATTGCATTGCTCACCGTCTCCATCCCACCTCCCTCCACTCCCACTGGAGATGCCCCCGTATTTGACCTGTGCATTGCCCCAGGCTTCTGTGGCTCACAGCTCAACTCCTTGTAAAGAGCCTCTGCTTGGGAGCCAGGCTCACCACCCCTACCTTGGGCATGGCCACAGCTGAGGTTTCTATATATACAAGGCAGTCTCCTTGCCTAATGGTAGGAAACTCTGTGAGTGGTTCTCTGGTCAGGCTCAGAGGACAGACTGAAGCCTTTCTTCACTGGAAATCCCATCTTTGTCCCTGTTCTCCTGCCACATCCTGCTTCCCTTGGTCTTTACTGATTCTTCCTGAGGACTTGTCCTCCACAATTAACTCATCTGAGACTCCCCAACCCAGCTATGCTTCCGGGACAGGGAGAATAGCTACTCTAGTTCAGAGAGGGAGACAGCTGTTTAATTTTTTTTTTTCAAATTCTCACCCCATATCCTTAGACCTCTCTATAATAATGAGAAATAGTGAATTCAGAGTGAAAGATCTGATGGTAAGGAATTCATTTTTCTCTTGTTTTATTTTGTTTTAACTTATTCCATTTGACACACTCATACAAAGATCTGTGGTATTAATGAGTTGTGGCTCTATCTGATTGACATAATATTCTCCTTTAGACAGTTACTGATAGAACCCAAAAAAGAGAAGAACACTAATCTGTAATCTACAGAATGACTGTTCCAAAATACCTAATTTTTTAAAATTCAAAATCCAAGTGTCATAATTTTTTTCTTGCCAGAATTATTATTATACCTTTTCATTCTTAAGGGAAACATTTCCCATCTTTGACATTAGTACTGTACTTTCTTTTGACGTTAGTGAAGATATGCAACTGTAAATAAAGTAAAGATATTCGCCATGTTTCTTTAGAATTTAAGAATTAAGGTTTATGTAAATTCAAATGAAGTATATTAAAAATTAAGAACATACCTTCATAATACATTTCAATTAAATGAACATTTACTGAGAACCTAGTCTATGGAAAGCATTCTTCTATGTTATTCAGAACAGAAGGAATGGGGTTCCTGACTCAAGAAGTTTAAAATCAAGATCCATAGAAAAAGCACAAAGTTAACTAATATAAGGAAGAAAAATAACAATAGACAAGACTATTCTTATAGCAGAGACAGGAATGCTAGAAACTTTGAAGACCTGATTTCATTCAATTCAATAAAAGTTGACAGATGTCATACCAAGTACGCACTCTGTTGTATGTGTAAAACAAATGAACTTTTGTGAGAATATTAATCTGCAATCCCGATATACTCATATGAATTATTATAGTTCAAGCTAACGAGTGCTTCTCTTCCATCTCCTGAAAAGACTTTGATGAGGTAGAGGGCGTCTCCACTCATAGATTTCACTCACTAGGAGAGAAAAAGGCATCTTTTCTTCTGATGCATCACCAAATAATAGTGGACATTGGTACTTAGAAGGAAGGGGTGTCCTGACTCATATTTCCCAAAGAAATGTTCACATCATATGCTTGCTTCAGCTTCCTGAACCGAAACATTTGATACTCTTATGAGCCTCAATCCTTAATTCTATGTATACCTAAGAGACCCAGTTTTTAATTTCCATGCTTTAAATATTCTCTTAAGCAATTTTTGAGTTAGTGCGATTTTAGTGTTCTGAACCATCTTTAATATATCTTAGGGTATCACTATAAGTATAAGGGATAATGATGCCTTGTAATATATAAAGAACACTTTATCATCTTATCTAAAAATATAATATAGTCCTTCTAAGAACTAGAATTGACCAATTTTAGTATATAAAACAATCACCTGTTCTGTCAGCCATAATACAGAGTCTTAAAGTACAGCCCAGACCCACTGAATCTCTTTCCAGTTTTGGTGAAGAAAAGGAATTTGCTTCATTCTCACCAAGTGACTGATTTTAATCATTAGCTAACTAGATTTGGAGGAATATTTTTCTAAAATCTGTAACCTAAAGGAACACTTTATATCAAGTCTTAACAAAATCTGGATCCACATTTTGGCCAGCATACAATTTTATTAAGATGAATATTTATGAAGCTTTTTGTGGAAATAAAACTTGTAAATGTTAATCTGTGGGAAAAGATACTATTTAAATTAAAGAGCATGTAAATTTGGATTTTCCATTAACGTTGTTAATATTATAGGAAATAAAATTCTTGGCATTGAAGAATAAGTCTCATTAGTTCTCAAAAACACAAAATTCATTGTGTTGTTTTATCATCTAATATACAATACAAAATAACTCTGAGACTACTTTTTTTGGTAAAGAAAAAGCAAATCTATATTCTCTTTTTATAATTAAAATAAATAAGGATAAATCATCTTCAAAGGACATGAAGCATTAAACTATAAATAACAAGTCTATAAAATAAAATATCTTGACCTTGATTATTACAATAACGGATGTGACATCTCATATTTCTTATAAGGCTGAAACATAAAATAAAGTGACGTATTTACAACTTTGATACATTAAATGTATTCAGTCATGATGCTACAGTAAAGTCATGGCAAAGACCATATATATTTTCATATCTGCAAATCTACGAAGTCTATAAAATATAGTTTATAATGCTTATATTCACCTATTGGTGATTACCATTTTCAAATAATGCAATTTATTAGTTGCCCTCAATATTTCATTGCCTGTATCTTTTATATTCTTTCACGTTTTCTGTCACTTATGTTTGTAAAGCACAAAAAGTAAGGGAAATTGGGCGGGCCATGATGGTGCATTGGCAGAGTTCTAGCCAGCTGTGCCAGAGACCTGGGTGCCTGCCCATGTCCCGGTGCCTGCCCATGCTAAAAAAAAAAAAAAAGTTAAAAAAAATGTAAGGGAAATTATTATTGCATTTTTGGAAAGATTGGGAAACCATCTTTAAATAATTTGTCTAAAGTTACATAGCAAAAGTGTGAAATATCCAGCCAAAAGATCTGAATTATTCTTTCCATTGTTTGACCCCTGATTGTGAGTATCAAATGCTGCATTTTGATATAAGTTTGGAGTCTGGAAAAAAATGATCAAGGTTTCAGTAAATCTTGGCTTTGGCATTTACAGACTGGATGTCAGATCAATTATTTACTGTAGAACATCTTAGTGCTTTGCTGTGGGCACCGTGTCCTACGAGAGAGTTTCAAATGTATGCAGATAAAAGCTTAGTCATACGGCAGCATGGTAGGAACTAAGCTCATGTAATCTCTGTGATTACCTCTGGGCTACACACAGAAACTGCTCTGTTTATTCTCGACTGCTCCCCAGATATTAATTCTTGATGGGCCCCACTGACCAAAAGTTGGGGAAGCAATACTTCGATGCTTCTTAAAATCCCTTAGGTTTCCCCCTCTATAAATTGAACATAGAATAACCTTTTCTTTCAAAGATATTGCAAGGGGTTTAGGTAATGCATGTTAAGCACTTAGCATGTAGTAACTATAGATGGTATACTATAGTAACTATGATTACTATTAGTAGATATAGAAGTAGTATTAATAAATAGTTAAATGAACTAAACCTTATTTCCATTTTTGTCACTTATCAGTTCTTTGCAGTTTTGCCTCATCTTTCCCACTTCTGAATTCTTACAGTTCTGCTACATTATTATTCTTTTCCCCCTTCTCCCCACCCCAGTTTTTCATGTTTTCACTAGCATTCTTAATCGCAATGATTTCTTCCTCGCCTTTTATAGAATTCCATTAATCAAGAAGTTAACAATTAGGATTTTAGTATCAATGACTTTTAACCATTTCAGGAAAAAAGGATATTCCCAAAATGAAAAGGATTTGTGACACAGAAACTCAGTACACAGAAGAAAAATTAAAATAATAATAATAATAATAATAATAAAACAATTCTGATTGTCTACATTCTTTCCAGGACACATTGTCTTGTTCTTCGTGGCCAACCTCACCGGGCCTGAGATGGGAAAAGCGATGGTGTGACCTCAGACTTATCCCCCTGCTCCACTCACGCTTCTCTCAGTACCTTCCTGGGACAGATTTAAGTCGGTGAGTAAATAAATGCTCATGAGTTCAGATCCTTTCCTGATTGCAAAATAAACTCGTATTCAAGCTTTTACATAATGCATCTTACATGAGTTTCTATTTTCAATAACTTACTGATAGTAGAGAAAAGAGTTACAAAAAAATAACATCATGTTGTGTAATAATCTTAAATCAGGAGACAAAAATAATGAAACACATTAAGGCACCGACTACTCCTAACTAATCGTAGTGCATTTAATGTCTTCAGTAGATATAATATATTAGGTTTTTATATTTCTTTTTTGTGTTGGTTTTAATGAGCTACCTTTTTCATATAATTGGTCATAAAATTTCCATATTATCATTTTTAGTAAGTATAGGATCACTAGTGATGGCCTTATTTTTGAAATGTGTTATTCACTTTTCATCTTGATAAGCTTTGATAGGGGGTTGCCAGCATTATTGCTTTTTTACAAATGCTTAGTTTTTACCTTTGGTGGTTCTCTGTATTCTATGCATGTATTTATTCCATTCGTTTCTGCTCTAATCTTGATTTCCTTCATTCTTTAAATCATTTGGTCTGATGTTTTGTCTTACAGTTTCTTGAGATGAAAATTCTAGGGAATAGGAAATTTTTCTATAAGGTACCATACAGCAAATAGTTTAGGATTTACAGACCATATTGCCTTTGTCAAACTAGTCACTCCGCAATTGTAGCATGAAAACAACCCTAAACAATATAAAATCAATGGGCATTTCTCTCTTCTAACAAAACTTTATAGACAAAATCATGTGATGGCCTCAATTTGACATATAGACTGTAGATTGCCAGCCCCAGGTTTAAACTGCTGCTACTCACGTCATTTTCTATGCTATTTTGTCATATCTATATATTTCCGTTAAATTCTGCTTTTAGCTACAGCCACAATTTTTAGGATTAATTCTTAATTTATTTATTCTATCACTTTTTAGTAAGTTTTTACTTTAAGAATACATAAGTTTTCACAATCTCCTGGAATTAACATTTACCAATTTGAGTGAAGATTTATTTCCATTTAGGTCCCATTTTTTCTAAGTACATATGTCATCTAATACAATGAGTACCACATCACATGATATTGTAATTTATTTGACCATCAAAAATAATCTTACAAAGTCATGAGAAGAAGGATAATCTATTATAATTACTATGAATTTTACCTATTCTAATGTTCATTTTCTTTTTTGAAACCCCAAGCCCTCTCTTACAATTCTCAATTAGAGGACTTTGTTTAACTATTCTTCAAAGGCAGCTTTACTAGTCACGAATACTCTTACTTTTCCTTTTTGGAGAATGTCTTTATTTCACTTTCATTCCTGATATAGAACAAACAGTTGATAGATCTTTTATTTCTAAAATATGTTTGGGCACTTCCTTCTGGTCTCCATCTACTTCCTTGTAGTTCCCATTGTTTTATATTTTAAAATTTGCTGTTCTTCAAATTTGCATTCTCCTATAAATAATATGCTGTTTACATCTGGCTGTTTTCAAGATTTTTCCTTCCATACTCTCTTCCACAGTAGCTGGACAGTTTTATATGCCCACCAGCAATGAGTGAGTGTTCCTATTTCACCACTAGTAGTTTCTGTTTTTAAAATAATGGCCATTCTAGTAGGTGCGAAATGATATCTCATTGTGGCTTTAATTTGCATTTCCCTAATATATAGTGATGTTGGCATCTTTTCACATGCTTTTTAGCCATTTGTATCTCCTCTTTGAAATGATGTCTATTAACGTTTTTGCCCATTTTCAAACTGGGTTGTTTGCATCTCTATTGTGGAGTTGTAAGATTTCTTTATATGCTGTGTGTATTAAATACTTAAAAGATATGTGGTTTCCACATATTTTTTTCCTTTTGAGGAGCCTGCTTTTTCACTTTCTTGACAAAATCCTTTGATGTGCAAAATTTTTAATTTTGAGGAAATCCCGTTTATCCATATTTTATTTAATTGCTTGTACTTTGGTTGTAAAGTCCAAGAAACTGTTGCTTAATACAAGATTTTGAAAATGCTTTATTGCATTTTTTTCTAGGAGTTTTAAAGTTCTGATTCTTTAATTTGGGTCTTTGATCTATGTTGAGTTAATTTTTGTATAAGTTGAGAGATAAGGGTTCTCTTTCATTCTTTTGTATGTGGATGTCCAGTTCTCCTGGGACCATCTGTGGAAGAGACTATTCTGTGCCAGTTGAGATGACTTAGCAGTCTTGTGAAATATCAACTGGCCATATGTGGAAAGATCTGTTTCTTCACTCTCAATTCAATTCCATTGATCAATATATCTATCTTTATGTCAATATCATCATCTTATTTCCACCACCATAGCTTTGTAATATGCTTAAAATGAGGATATGTGAGTCCTCATTTTCAAGATATTTTTGGCTACTCAGGGCTCCTTATGCTTCCAAATGAATTTGATATTTTGCTTTTCCGTTTTTGCAAAATATGCTGTTGAAATATTGGTTAGGATTGTGTTGAATCTGTAACTTAAACCACAGAAATAAAGAAAGGACCAACAGAGGATACTGTGAACAACTTTATGCCAAAAGATCCGACAAATCAGATGAAATGGGACAAATCCCTAGAAAGACACAAATAGTCTACACCAACTCTTGAAAAAATAAAAGAATCAACAGATCAATTGCAGGTAAACAGAATTAGTTATTCATTAAAAAAAAAAAAAAAAAGGCCAGGACCAGATGGCTTCACAGGTGAGTTCTTTCAATCATTCCAAGAAGAGCTAATATGAGTCCTTCTCAAACTCTTCCAAGAAATTGAAGAGTATGGAACACAATCCATCTCGTTTTCTGAACCCAAGATCATCCTCATACCAATGCAAGATGAAGATGTTAAAATAAAAGATATTACAGACCAATACTTTATGAATACAGATCTAAAATCCTCAACAAAATACTTGTGAAGTGAATCCAACAACACATTAAAAAATTATACACTATGAACACTGTGATCAAGTGGTTTTCATCGGGGCATGCAAAAGTTGTTCAACAGAAGAAAATCAGTGTAATACATCACATTAACAAATTTATGGGGTAAAATTACATGACCATCTCAATTGATACAGAAAAAGCATTTGACAAAATCCCACATCCTTTCTTGAGGAAAACTCTTTGAGAGATAGAAATAGGAAGAAACTTCTGTAACATGATAAATGGCATATATTAAAAATCCACAGCCTACATTATACACAAAGATGAATGGCTGAAAGTTTTCCTACTGAGATTTGAGAACAAAACAGGGATGCCCACTGTCACCATTGTTAGTCAACATAATGCTAGAAATCTTAGCCAGAGCAATTAGAAAAGTAAAAGTAATCAAAGACATGCAAATTGGAAAGGAAGAAGTAAAATTTTCACTGCTTGCAGATGACATGATCCTATACATAAAAACGCCCCAAAAATCTACAACAAAGCTACTAGTGCTAAGAAAAAAAAATGAATTCATCAAAGTGGCAGGAAGACCTAAATAAATGAACAGATATTACACATTCATGAGTTGGAAGAGCAAATATCTTTTATATTCTCCTTTCTCTTTGGCAGTTTCATAATATAAATCTTAGCTCTTGTAATATTGTCCCAAAGGTGGGTGAGAATCTGTCTTTTTTCATTTTGTTTTATTTTTATGTTGTTCAAATTGGGTGAATTGCATTGTCTTCAAGTTCAATGATTCTTTTCACTGCCATTTCTATTTTACCACTGATCCCATTCAGTGGGACTTTAATTGTTGTTAATATATTTTGAAGTTCTATAATTTCCATTTGGTACTTTTTCATAGCTTCTATACTTTTGTTTTTGTAATTAACTATTTTTTCCATTATTTGAAAAGAATTTGTAATTGCTCATGAAAATGATAGACATTTTAATATGCATGCAAGGTAATTTCATTATCTGATTCCTTTTTGTATTGGTTTCTTCTGATTTGTTTTTCTCATTCAAGTTGTGATTTTCCTTGCTGTGTGTGTAACAAGTGATTTTTTAAAAACTATATACTAAATATTTTGTATATTAAGCTATAAAAGTTTGTAAAGAAAATAGTCAGTTATCTGATTTCAAAGCATGAAGGGGATTGGTGAACTTAATGTTTGGAAAATAGGAACGGAAAATTGAAGAGGGTCTTGTATACATTACCAAACAGTTTACGTTATGAGCTTAAAAATAACAGAGAATATGAGGCAGTAACTGAGTCAGCTTCAGCACACATGGGATAGAAAGGGTCCAGGAGGTGATATATATGAATTGAACTCAGAAATACAGGAGTTGCTGAACTCACCAGTCTGAGTATTCTCTTTATATTTCTTCCTTTCCTTTACCACCCCCCCAAATAATTAACAATCACATCAAGCAAATTATATCTTCTCGATGTTGTTTGAATCTACATTCTCTGCTGTCTTTCCACAGCTGCTCCCATGCAGGTGCTTTCCTGAAGTATTGTCATGACATTCTCAAATACCTCTCAACCTTCTCTCTGGTTTTTTCCCATCTGCTGTCTTAACCACCAGCAGAGGGATCTTTCTAAAATGCAAATATCATAGCATCCTTCCAATGGCTCTCCCTGACCTTCAGAATTAGATAGAAAAGCTGGAATTCATTCATAGAGTTCTTTAGTATTAGGCTTTGCTTTCTCATGGATTTCATGACCTATCACTTCACTTTCACACATACAACATGCCAAACAAACCACTTTGCTTCCCCAAGCATGCCATGTTCTTTGTGTCTCTGGTATTTGTTTTTGGGTTAATTATCTCCAGTCCAAAACTTGTCCATCCTAATGGGCCTAACAAAATCACCCTACGCCATGCAAGTCTAATCAGATTAGTCCTCTGTAAATTGAGCCATGGTTCTCCATGGACTTTCACCCCTTTGCATGACATATGAGCCTCTTTCTCCACCCTCATCTTCCAGAAACGTCTTCCTAATTTTGGTTAACTACTCACTTCAAATTTGGCCATTATAGTCTCTGCAGCTCTGTAGTTCTTCACACATGAAATCCTTTCTCTCTCTGGTTGTGGGACTGCCACTGGTCCTGCTCACCCTTCACAAATTTAACATCTTCCTACATATGCCTTCGAATGTCATAAAATCAACAGTGAATCAATATGAACTACATTAATCAGAAACATAAGTAAGCAAATTTACATTAAAATGATTTATGAATTTTTATAGTGAGCAGGACATTTTTCATAGAAAGGAAGAACTAAACTTGTATTTTAAGTGAATAAAATTTACTTTGACTTTCAGCAAGGAATGAGAATAATTTTTATTACTAGAGCAAGGTCAAAAACTCCATAGAAAAGTATAAAAATGATTTAGCATATATAGTGTACTCAGTATATATATATATCTATATCTATATATATCTCTATATATATATATATCTAGAATTAATATTTCATATGGGGATCCTCAAGAGTACAGTAAATGTTGTTGAGGTTTAATGACTCACAAGACTAAATAAATGGGTAATGGAATCTACTGATTGCAGAAACTCATCAAATTAATTGAAACGAAGAAGATTGACTATTAATTGTTTGCCTAAAGAATTACATTTTCTAAAAACTAAAAATAAAAATAAGAGCTCTGCAGGTCTTCCTATAAGATCAATTTAAACAATAGTTTATATGAAGAAATTTTCACTAAACATTTTTAAAATACTGGCAGCAAACTTCGTATTAATGGATTTTTAAGAGGAAAATTACTCATAGAGCATCAGCGATATGTGGAAGTGTTTGGTTCATACCAGCTACTCAGGAAATTATTGATAAATCTTCTTAATGAATAAACATATGTTATTTTCATTTTTCTTTAGAGGAAGCTGAGGCAAAATTAAGTGGGGTAATTTGCCAATGGCCTTATTTACTGAATAGTGGAGATCATATGTAAATGAAGAAACTGTTCAAGTATTTCACTGGTATTCTTGAAGGAATTTCCATAAAAACAGAAAAGTTGAAGCACAGAATGCCAAAAAAATTTCTTAGCACATAATAAACCTAGATTTATAAAGAATTATTCCCTCAGAATTATTCTAACGGGAGCTAGTTAACATATATGATTATACAGGTTGCAAAGCGGGTCTAAAAATAGTAACTTAATCAGCTAAAAATATCAAGCTGCCAAGATTAATTTAATGCACAGAGAACAAATATGTTCAAGACATGCTTTAATTTAGGTGACATGAAGCAATAGTTATGATAACCAGAGAGCGGAAAGAAATTTATATTACCAAACTCAAATTAGTTCATATTTTCCACGGATGGTTGAGCTTCTGTCTGGATATTTTAAATGTCTTACTCACTGATGAACATCAAAACCGAAGCTAAGAAAGTCATTCAAGATTATAATATTCTTTTCTGGCTATGCATATTTTTTTTCTTGTCACAAATTCAAAAGAACATAATTTCAAAGAGTCAGGCAGTTTTGTCACCTCCCAAGGGTTCTTAATGTATTTTTAAGAGAAAACAATTAAGTATGTCTTTGTACTTCCCTGTTAACAGTAGAAAATGCTCTGCCATTTGTATGAGAGTCAGCTAACAATGTGGATTCAGAGTGCCTTATTTTACAAAGCCTTTACCATGTGCCCAGTTAGGAGAAATGGACTAGCCAAAAAGAAAGGGAGTGGCCAAAGGTTCAGTGGTGAATCTGAGACAGATACTCTTCGTGGGAATATTGTATGATCATTTGGGGAAGTGAAATCATATCTAATATCTACAAATACATAGCTACAGATTATTGTTAAGAGAAGAGCAAAAAAAAAAGATGTTTATTTGGAAGAATATGTAAGAACTTATATAGCATAGGTAGCATTCTGAATGCAGAACTGCAGAAGCTGTTTATTGCTTCATAAGTGACTGGAATTTTAATATATTTTGTACATTTTTAAAATGTTTTGTGTATCACAACAGAATGATTCTCACCATGAACCATTGTCTGGTTTCTATTCATTTGGGGATTTTTGTTTACTCCCAGCAATTAAGCTCTTTATTTAAACATTGTAAAAACTTGACGCAGAAAAAAAAAATTAAAGTACTCAGGAACAGGTTTACATTCTGTAGCAGCTCTGTAAGCAATTTAGGTTGAAAATATTTAATTTCCTCTACCAGAAGAACAAAGCAATCACCAAAAGCTTGCAAGGGATATTTAGACTGATCGTTGCATTTTAAGAAAAAGTTTGGCTGTTACTGAAATTCACAATATTCACATGAATGAAGATAAATGTTTAGATATGGAAGGGAATTATGAATATCTTGCCCCAGATCATCTTAAATAAATGAGTAAACTGAGACTGATAGAGTTTAACCACTGACAAATACTTAGCAGTTCATGACAGTCCAGTGAATTTTTTGATGTTTAATGTCTATTTGTTTTATTTTATATTTACCTTTCCAATCTGACTTAGGAATGTTTTGGTAATGTCAAGAAGAGATAATGGCAACCAAAAATAAGAGATAACCCCCATGAACAATGTTATAGGAAACTCAGAAAAGAATCATTTAAAAATATACAGATATTCTTTCAATTACATAATAAACATTTTATATTCCAAAAGGTCCAGCATATTTACCTGAATCTCAGGCTCCATTGTATTAGTTTGAAATTATATGCTGTCTGGATTTATCATAAGTGCTCCCATAATATCAGAATTACTTATAAAGAAAAGTAATCAAATATGAATTTGGAGACTCTGATTGCTTGAAAGGAGCTTTTTAACAGTTGCAAATATGCAATGATATTCTGATCTGATTTGTTCTGACATATCTGCAGGCAGAATGCTTTTCAAGTCACTGCTGTGGATGGGGTCTGCAGTGGGATTATTCAATGCCTCTCTGCTGAAGACTGTGTTGATTGGCTACAAGCAATTGCAACTAACATTTCAAACCTCACCAAGCACAATGTAAGTAGTGATCTGAAAAGTGTGCAGTCATAGAGTTCCTCTGCCTTTGTAAAATTCTTCAACATATATTTAACTTTGCATCAACTCCTTGGTGTTCTTCTAACAGTAAGTCACATGACACCCATCATTACAATGATCCTGAAATACATATGTAAAAAGAAATCACTTTTTCCTCATAGTGTTACCCGATTTATCCCTTTAAGAATACTTTCACCCATAGGTTTCCATCCACAAACATCATATGCATCTACATTAGTTAAGTAAATTAAAATAAGTATTTAGCATGCAATCACTATGTGTATTTAAGTAAATGCCATCTAGGCAAAAACAGAACTGAGTTTCAAGAGAGAAGTACTAATTTATCTTTAGTGATGTTGGAAGTGCACCTGGAACTGTATGGAAAAGTAGTAGTGTAGGGTAAAAGGCATTGGGGAAGAGTCTGAAGGTCCAACCTGGGATGGTGCTGGCACAGGGAGAGTAGAAATTGTCATTCACTCACACACTAGAGCTGTGTCTATATTATTAGCAGTGGCTTCTTTGGCTCTGTCTTTCTACCCCCAAATTTTCTCTGTTCCTGTGTCACTTTATTTTCATTGCCTTCTCATCACTGTTTTTAATAACTTAACTAAGACTTTCTCCCTGTTAGTTCTAAGGAATTCGATGAAATTGTGAACATGTTGCCCCAAATCATCTTAAATAAATGAGTAAACTGAGACTGAAAGTGGTTGTAAGGATAAGATAGTCTAGCAGAGCATGCAAAACCATAAACCTAACTGAATATTGATCATTAAAGATGTTTCTGTTTTAACAAAAACAATTAAATATCTTAGTTTCTTTGCTCTTAATACTCTCCTCTGTACATACCTGCTTTAAGTTTTATGTTTCATGACATTGGCTGTGATGGTTTGAAGTTATATGTACCCAGAAAAGATCATGTGTTCTTTTAATCCATTCCTGTGAGTGTAGACCTACCGTGGGCGGGACCATTTGATGACTAGGTCATTTCAAGTGAGATGTGACACACCTCAGTCACAGTGGGTCTTAATCCTCTTACTGAAGTCCTTTATTAGAGGATGTAAGACAGAAAAAGGTGCCAGAGAAGCTGAGAGAGGGCACACAGAAAACAGAGAGGAATCCAATGAAATTCAGAAGATGGAAGCAATGAGACCTGGGAGAGAAGAGGGAAGGACCAGCAGACACACCATGTGCCTGGCTGTGAAACAGAAGCCTAAACTAACTGGTAGGCAGTCTTCAGAGAGAAGGTGTCATCCTGCTTATGCCTTAATTTGGGCAATTTCATGCCTTCAAACTGCAGACTTGTAAGCTAGTAAATCCCCAGTGTTTAAAAGCTGACCCACTTTTGGTGTATTGCATTTCATCAGCTTTAGCAAACTAAAACATTGGGTCCTTTGTAAAAGATCTAAAGCATGAAAGACCAGACAGAAGTTTATAGCCTTCTCACCAATTCATTAATATACAAAACCTTGTTCACATAAAAAATTTTCCAAATCTAGGTATCTTTGCACAGATTTTTCTTTAAAATGTAAGAAAGAATTATGGCAAACATTCCTTTCATAAAGCCAGTATGACTGTCAGTCATTAAAGAAAATTGACTTGGCTCCCAGTTTGTGGTTACTACAAAAAAACATCATGCATGTCTGGGTGCATGTCTTTCACAGTGAAAGAGATTGTCTCCATGAAGTGGAGCTGCTGGGATTTGTGCCTATTCAATGTCAGCAGATAATGCCATGTATTTTCCAAATGGCAGTGAACTTGACTTCCCTACTGACAGTGGTGACAGCTCTCTTCTTATAGAATATCCCTAACACTCAGTGTCATTCTGTCTTGGGTGGGTGTATTTTGTGTGTGTGTGGGCAGGGGGAGGGATGCTTCAGAGATAGATACGGAGAAACCAGAAGCATCACCCAACATAAAAGTCTGACCTGGCCATGGTAGGCTGGGCAAGACTCCTCCACCTGATAATCTTGCACTTTCATCCTATTTGAGTCATGATTGTAGTAGAGGACATTGGTTTCATATAAACAACAACAACCACAAAAAGCATTGTGAATACTCCAGACAGGGGCTCCTGAGGACCATGCCTCCCCTGCCCTGAATTACAAGGCAGGTCCATGCTTAAAGAAAAGAGAAAAAATACCTCACCAGAATATTGTCTCTCCATTTCACTATGTGCAATAGACTGCCTAACAAATGACCATGGTCTTATATTTATGAGAAAAATATGTATGTTTTTAAAAGAACAGAAGGTCAAACTTTAAATTCTAAGTTTATCCTCTATAACTTTATCCAAATTTGCATTAGCCTGAAGTCCTAGAAACATTATCATGAAACTGCTTCTTCAGTTAGAATTGTGTGATCCAGCTGACAAGCATAGGAAAAACCCATGCCTTACATAAAAAAAGTGACATGCGAATCTATCTACCTTCTGCAAGAATAAGGAAGGAAAGCCCAAATGGTACTGTTTTCCACCCTTGCATTATGTGCTCAACGAAACTGGAGAAAGCAGGCAATTATTCTATACAAGGTTATATTAGCTGCTGAGAAATCTGTGTGCTTATTATGATAATGACCTCGCATGATATTAAAAAGTTTCTAATTGTTCTTTCTACCTCAGTGATTATACTCTGCATGTCCTTTTGATCTTGTAATCAGTTCTCACTCAAAAATACTAATGATTATAAAGTATTTTAATATATAATGTGCTACATGAATGTTGAAACATTATTAAGCATAGTTTTCACATTGACCTCAGGGATAGCACAATGTCTTCATTAATGATACAATTGATATGAATGAAAAGTACGATGGGAGAAATTAAGAGAGATTGAGAATAGCTAGAAACGTTTTGTTTAGAATAGTGAGATATTAATTATATTTATCTTAACAATTTTAATCTAAAAGGTAATAGAAATAACACCTCTTTTTCTTTATTTGCATATAGTCTGAGGTGTGAAGGCTTGTATAAATCTGATTCAGTAGAATTTTCTTGCTACTAATAGGTGCAAAAAGGAAAATATTGAGATAATTATCTTAGGAATTGTACTCAGTAGATTATCATGCATACACATAAATGTGTAAAGAAAAAATCACAAGAAAATGCATATTAAATAGGAAGTAAAATGTAAAACAAATCAGAAGTCATTGAAATTACATGAAATATATATCTAAATGCCCACATAATTATTAGGAAGAAAATGAGAAATGTTAAAAACCATAATATTACGGAACCTATTTTTAAAATGATGAATCATGTTTTACTGAATAGATTTTTGGAGAATAGACAGAGAAGTATCTTAAAAGAAAGCAGAAAAACCTGTACTAAAATCACTGCATCGGTGTGTTAGCCATTTTTATTTCTCTTTGATCACTAAATTACAAAGTCATAATTTTGTGAAACATGAATATTTTTGTATTTTGCTTTGTGTGGAAATGCCATGTAAATATAGTACTGTATGAATTTTTCTTCTTCTATGAGGTCATTGAATATAAAGTAATTTAAAATATAAATACAATTTTTAAAATTTCAAGAAACACTGAAAAATTTAAATTGCATTTTATAATCATTCAGTTTAGCTGCAAAATATTCAGGATGCATTTAGTAAATATGTATAGTTGTATGAAGATGTTTTAGCTACTTGTAGTGAATCTTTGATTGTTCAGCAATTCAACTCATTTTACTTGAATTATTTGCTTCCACATTGAAAAGGAAGGAATAACAGAGGCTAAAATGTATGAGCAAGGTCCAGTGAAAGCCTCAGCCAGCTCCATTGGGCAGCTGCTGTTATTTTAGTAAAGTAAACTTGAATAGATTTCTAAGGGTAAAATTCATGAATTATAAAATAAAGAAACTGCTACAAGTTAACTTTTTTTGTCATTCGTTATTTGACCAAATATAAGATCAAATATCTGTAGAAAATGTTTATTTCCATGATCAGCTCATATTAAATAATTGAAGATCTTAAAATAAACTAATTTCCAAAATTAAAATGAGAAAATTCAGGAAACTCAGAAAAGAATATACTATTTTAAAATATTGGAACTTATTCTTTTTCAGAGCAAAAAAATGATTTTGTAACTTAAGGCAAGTTGTATAATTTCTTTTAAAATACAATTCACTACATAATTTTTTAGTGACTGTAAAAAAGGTCCTGGCTGACAAATGCTTTAAAGACATAGAGATCCAATTGATGATGCTAGTTAGATCCAGAACAGAATAGATAAATACCAAGAATGTGAAAATGTTTGTAATTTCAGAAAAATAACTAGGATAGAAATTTGAAAGCTTTTTTTTTTTTAAGATCATACAGATTGGCAATACTTTGTGCTTCTTCTTAAACTATAATGTAACTACATTACAGGAAAAATGTAAACAAAGTAAGTTTGAAAGTTTAATTAATATGAGTAATTTATTTGGTAATTTCTGTTCTATTTTTATAGTAATTAAATAAAATCTGTTCCATATAAACTCTGTAATTATATTTTATATTCGAGTCATGCTGAAACATAAGGACAATTGTCAGTACAATTTGGAGATTTCAGCTTGATATTCAAATATTTAGAAAAAGAGAAGTAACTCAAGAACTGTTTGATATTCAGAAATTGCCTACTGTTATTCAAGATAAGGGGTAGGTAAAAATTAGTGTTATGAACTTCAGCTAGATAATCTGATGCCTCTCCATGTATCAGTTATCTTCACATTGGATATAAATTTCTCTCTTTTATAAAAAATGTATTTTTGGTGGCTGTAAATTACCATTTATCTGAGCAAATTATAATGAGGTTTTATGGGTAAAAAAATGAAATAGAAAATATGAATTCTAGTCAAATTCCATAACAAGACATGAGAAAGTCATTTAAATTTAAATTTAAAATTTTATTTAAGATTACATTTCATTTAATTTTGGCTAAATTAAAATTGGAGATAGAGAAATTTTAAGATAGAGAAAATTAGCTTTTACCCACTGGCTAAAATTTATATGTGTGAAATCTGTTCTTCACCCTTGGCTTCTGCATTCATAGATGAGTCATTCTTTCCTTTTGTTAAAGGAAAGAAGATATTTGCAGCTAAGTAGGTCTGTCAGCCCGTTGTCAGTCTATAGAATTTTGGAAGTCTAATAGTCATCTTTAGTTCATTCTGTCTCTGTTCCCTTCATATAAGCTGGTAGTTTTTCCGTTGTTATAAACATCTCTTGGGTCTCCTTTGTATGTCTCCAGGATCCACACAGTAAACCAAGACTCTACACAGAGGCTTCCTGGAAAACCCCATTTCTATCTCAGGTTTCTGCTGAGGTGGTTGAGGGGATGCATAAGTCACATGTCCAGTCTCCTCAGAAAAAAACTTGGCCAGTCACACCCTTGGATTTCTCTGCAGAGCACAACCTCATAATAGTAAAACCCCTACTGCTCAGAAGCTGTCCGCATTCCTTGGCTTGCAGTTGCATCTCTCTGCTCCATCTTCGCATCGAGTTCTCACCTTTATTTCTGTGTCATTTTTTCATGTACACCTGTATAGCCCAGTTTCATCACAGCTCAAGATTTTAGCTTAATTATATTTGCAAAGATCCTTATTCCATCTAAGATAACATTCACAGGTTTCAAAGATTAGGACTTGAACATATCATTTTCAAGGCCACAATTCAACTCACTGCAATCGACAAACCCAAACCTTGAGATAAAAGGTAAAATTGCCTAACCAATATACATTCTAATTATATTCATGTGTAAGAAAAATTTTATCAAATTATTTTCCCAAGGTACCAGCAAACATCTTTGAAAATTTTTCCCAAGGTACTAGCAAATATCTTTGAATACTTTATTTATATCAATCAAGGAGTTAGACTCCATCTGTGTGTGTATATGTATATATATATATATATATATACATATATATATATATGTATATATATACACACACATATATATATATATATATATATATATATGCATATTTATCTCTATGCCTGGTAAAGAGAAAGGCCCTAAGTCAATATACAATTTTGAAAAAAAAAATGAGAGGATCATTTTATAATTTTGAGAGAATTTGAATCTTTTCATAGAGTTGAAGTTCCCAAATATGTTTTGTCAAAGCAACAAAACTTCTGTGTTTGTCAAATACTGAGGTTCTTTCATCTAAGAAATAAGAATACGTATTCCACCTACCATTTATATTCATGAAATCACACAGCGTATTACATGGTCTCATGTATTTGGAATTAACTGAAGAAATAATATATTCATTTTACCTACCTTATTCCTAAAGAGTGTTTGTTTTTAATAACCTAAATCAGTGCTGCCATATATAAAGATACCATAAAAAGTAGGGACGAGAAGAAGATTGTCCTAGGAACAGGGACTACAAAAAACAAAAATGATCAGAATATCTTGTGTTTTTCAAATTCCTGTTTAGAATTCTGTCATACTAACAACATGAAAATAAGATTATTCTTGATAGATTTATATTCATAAGATCACACAGCATATTCCATGACCTCAGGCATTTTGGAATTAACCTAAGAAATAATTTGTTTTAGCTAACTTATCCCCAATATGTGTTTTTTTTAAAAGAATCTAAATCAAGGCTATCATATTTGAAAATATCACAAAAAGTATGTATCAAAAGAAGATTGTTCTAGGAATAGGGGCTATAATAAACCAAAAATAATCACAATATCTTGTGTTTTTCAAGCTTGTTTAGAATTCTGTCATAAAAAAATTCTGAAAATAAGATTATACTTGGTAGTATGAAGAGGATTCTTTGAAAAACATACTCTAAATACCGAACTCCTCAAGCAATTTATAATTCATTGTGATTTACACTTTATAATTCTATAAAATTACAGTTGCATACTCTTATAAAAAGAAAGAAATGCTATTATTTATTTTTAGAATAATATTTTGTACTTTTCAATGATATTTTCTTTCTTCCCTCTCAATTATATATATGTATAATATATGTATATATGTATATATATGTCATAGAGGGCGAGAATTCTGCCACTGAGCCAGTGTCACGCTGCCCTCCCCAATTATATTTTCAATAGGCACACACATGCTGCTTTCCTCTGATTAGACCGCTAAAGTCCCCAGGATTTTGTAGAATTCTTGTCTATTAAGCAAGATCAATTATAGACTTTTACCAACCTTCTAATTAGTAAACATAGATGCCTAGTTATCTTGGCCAGCTGGTCTATTTCCTCTGGCTCCTTATTCTCTGGGCTTTTAGCATAGAGGCTAAATTCATTGCCATCTATTCAGAGAACAGTTTATGACAAAAGAGTCAGAGATTCACCTATACATTTTAAGAAAACAGTCGCTAACTGACACAACAAACCACCAATTTCCCTTCCTTTTTACTTACTGAACTCTTAGTCAATTTCTGGCCACTGTGTCTTCTTTTAATTCTCTTATACTAATTAATTTAAAATATAATTATAAATATATATATGCACCCTTTCTATTTAATATTAGATTCATAATTAAAGCAATAGAGTCCACAGATAAAAGTTTTGGGGGCAATAAAATACAATTGTTTTTGGTTTTTGCCATGCTAAACTCCAAACATATGTTCACATTATTCTGTAATTTGATGAGTAAACATTATTTTACATATAGTTATCTAGACCTGCAAAGCATCCAAGATGCTAACATTATTATAAGGATAGGAGATACAAAAATCTTCATTTCTACAAATATTCACTAACTTGTATCAAAACTTTCATGTATACACACAAACACACACATTGCTACCCTTAAAATAAAGAAAATAATAAGTTTATTTTATTGATTTAAGAATCATGGTATGATAGAAATATAAAGAGAAGGCAGTGCCATGTGAAGCTGATATTGCCTTGCAGGTATCTGCCAATCCAAAAGGAGTAGCTCGGAGGCTTAGTAAGGGTTTAGACAATCTCATGAGTCTAGAAGAACAATAGACAGAGCCCAGGATCTGTCCACAGTGAATATTGTAATCACATAGACTAGTAATTGTCATCGATAAGACAACTATTATTGCATCATGCAAAAAAAGGAAATTAGAAGTAAAAACAGTCTAGAAAGATCATAGCCAAGCTTTATGTTCCCCATACTACTCTGAAAATCACAACTACTATGCTGAATTTAGGTGTTTCCACATTTTTAGTACTTCTGAGTACCTGGGAAAAGCAAAGGATAATCCAATGTGGAGAAATATCATAGAAATAGTTATCACAAAAAGACAAGGCATCTGAGAAAACTATATCAATAAAAAAGGGAAATAGAAGAAAATAGAATTCAAGTACATAGTAAAATTTCCTGACAAAATGCTTACTATACCAAACATGAAATGTCTTCAGGAAACCAGAAATTAAGAAAAGTGGCAATGAAGATTCAAAAAGAAGAGAAACATCTGAAAATTCTAGACCTGAAAAGGATATATTAAGAACTTGCTGGAGGAACATAGTAACCAATTAGACACAGCTTAGGAGAGTAATATTGAACTGAAAGAAGAAAATATACGGAATGAAATGCAGAAAGTCAAAATAAAATAAAAATACAGATGAGCAAATTTTTGCTAAAACATCTGCTTCAATATTGTCTTGTAAAGACTTAGCGTTATGCATAAAGGCATAAAACAAAGTCACCTTTCACCTGTGACAGGTAATTCAGATGTCTTTCCACACTTCTTTTCCCCATAAAGGGCAGCAGATGACAGTCCATTGCACTTGCTTGCACATGTCAATCAACACTGCCAGGCCCCATTATCTTGCCCAGTTGTAAGCACAAATAGTTAATGTATCTCCTGGTTCATGAGCAATGACCATCCACACATCCCTTAATTAAGCCCATTGAAACGTTGCATGGTCTTAGTTTCCCATCATGTAGTGCTCATACTAGGTTTCACAGCTACTTTTGTCTGTTTGGCAGGCTGCCCATATGCTGATCCATCAGTGTGCCAGGCAGACTTAGGTGTACTGCCACATCTGTCAGCGGTGGGCACAGAGACAGCTATCTTGGAAATATCAGCAGGGAGGGCAAGTGTTGTTCTTATCAGGATATCATGCATTTTTGCATTTCAGAGGTTATTTTTGAAAATGCTGTGCTATAGCAGATAAGCTTTCCATTTCATTAATGTGTTCAATTGTGCACCGCCAGCGTGAGGCTTAGTGAGTGTCATGTATCCATCTCTGTTTGGGTACGACTGTTCTTAATTTCATGGGGCATTTCTGAATTAGTTCTTCAACTCACAGTAAGGTATTATAGGCAGCACACACAGTTTTCCTAAGGGATTTGAAGTCAACTCTTAATTCGCGTTGCCTTTGCCTTTGCTGCAAGCCCCACCCAAAGCCAGTATTGGTACTAGCTATATTCAATTTCACAAGGCATATTGTCCTTCCCTCATAAACTCTGAGCCAGTCTGATGCACATCTGGCTTTTTCAAAAGTAGCCAGCTGGGAGGTATCCCATTCCTATGGGTAATATTTCCTAGTCAAAATATACACAGGTTTGAGGAAGGAATGAAGATCCTGAGATCAAAGAACACACCAGCCAGAAGATTAGCCATGAGTTTTAACGAGGGGAATAATTCTTCCAGTGGTAGCTAGTGGGGAAATGGAATTCTGTACTCTTCCCAGAACCAAGAGAGAGAGGGTAGAGTCCCAGGTGGGGCAGCTTATAAGGTTCACAGTCCTAGGAGACGTGATTAAAGGAGGGGAATTTTATATTCTTTGACATTTAAGGTCAGCCCTGATCATGTAGGCAGCTGTGTGACTTACTATCTGAATGGGGGAGGGGCAGGGCCTGAGTCCTGGGTCCTTGTACAGGTAAACAGGGCTCACCCAGAAAGCATTTTTGGGTGTGGCTTTGATCTAATGGAGTGAACCCTTATGAGTTCCACAGAAGTTTTGGAGGAAACAATATCAGCAAATGAACTTTGTATAAAATTATAATAATACTGCAGCATTCGATAGTTAAGTGCAATTAAAATACAACCCAACAGCAATATGTAAGTCCAAAGGAAGTAAGTGTGTATAATGAACTTTGATATGTCAAAAATAGATGTTTTATCTAATAAAGCAACCGCTAGCTAAATAGTTAAGGATTCTGCAAATTTTTATTTAACAGAGGAAAAAGTGGGAAAAATGCTTTGATACCAAGTAAAAGAAAAACATCAAAAGAAGGAAGAAAAGAAAAAAGTAAAATAGAGCAGATTGAACAAATAGGAAGCACGTAATAAGATGAGGATATAAACCCCAAAATATTTAAGCAATTACAATGATGGTAAATGGATCAAACTTCCCAGTTTATATATAAATATTGTCACATGAGAAAACAGCAGCATCACTAACATGAACATCTATATAATCATTACAAGAGTAAGCCTAAAATGAACATAATGAATGGATTAAATTAAAAGTATGGAAAAGTACAGTACAAACTATAACTAAGAAAAAAATACATATGTGGTTTGGAGCTTTGTCACTATCAGGTAAATGGACTCCATGGCAAAAAGTATTACTAAAAATAGAGACGATTACTTCATATTGTTAAAAAGTTTAATTCACTTGGAAGAGAAAACAAAGAAAATGTTGAGGTAACAAATTCAAAAATATGTCACACTGGAATTGAAAAAAATAGAGTGAAAGAAAGGGAAGAAAAAGAAAAGAAAGAAGGAATCAGAACACAAAGACAGAACTATGAAATACTTAGGAGTTTTCCATGAGAGAAGGGAAATATAAATAATAGTAGAATCAAAAGAGGAAATAGTTGATTTTTGCTTTCATGAGGGTCATTGTCACATTCATCGTATTCAGAGGAAATCTCCCGTTGACTCTCCCATTCACTCAGCATTGGGCAAGTGTCCGGTACCTCCCCAGCTTAAACCAGGGGGTGAAATTCACATTAATTATCTTTCGTCAATAACTTCCCAGCTTCTCTCATTGGGACTACTTGGGGTCAAAATAGTCCTGCTAAGATTCTTACTGTCCATATCCACCCCATGTACAATTGTTAAATTCTACCCCCCCGACAAAAATATAACTGTATGAGATTTAAAATTTTCTAATATTTTAAACCTAATAGTTACAAAGTATAAATAGAAAGGAATTTAAAAGTCATATTTTGTCAATAATACAAAATCAGCAATTAAACTTTTTTGGGGGGAGGGGGGTGGTGCATGGGTCAGGAATCAAATCCAGGTCTCCCTCATGGAAGTTTAGAATTCTAACACTGAACTACGCATGCACTGCCTAAGCTTGGATTTTTACTCAAATTTCAACTATGTTTATGACACTGGGAAGAATAAATAGTTCCCCAAAGGTGTGTGTCTCCCAATCCCTGGAAATTGTGAAAGTCTTATATTATATGGCAAAGGGGAACTCAGGTTGTGGTTTGAACTAAGGTTGCTAGCCAGCCAGTCTGATGATAGAGAGATTATTCTGGATTAGCCAGGGAGGCCCAGATACGGACCAAAAATGTGGGGCTCTCTGCCCCATGTGCTCAGTGACCAATTCCAGAGACATCAGGGTATCAAAGAGAGAAAGAGTTTATGGCTAGGCATGAAGCAGGAGATCAGATGGCCTGTCAGCCTAAAAAGGTGTCTCTCAGAACTGCAGTAACGCTGATACTTTTATAGTATCAAAAGAAGGGCAAGTTTAGAATAATGAGCACAATGCTTCAAGATGAAAAGGTTTTGAAATGATCTAATAATTGAGCATGTGCAGACTGATAGCATGCTTAGTCACAGAACACATGTAAGAACCTGGAAGCCCTTACATGATGATAGACATGTGTATTAGTTAGGGTTCTCTAGAGAAACAGAATCAACAGGGAACACTTACAAATATAAAATTTATGAAAGTGTCTCACGTGACCATAGGAATGCGGAGTCCAAAAACCACAGGGCAGGCTGCGAAGCCGATGACTCCAATGGATGGCATGGATGAACTCCACAGGAGAGGCTCACCAGCCAAAGCAGGAATGGAACCTGTCTCCTCTGAGTCCTCCTTAAAAGGCTTCCCATGATTGCATTTAGCATCACTAATTGCAGAAGACACTCCCCTTTGGCTGATTACAAATGGAATCAGCTGTGGATGTAGCTGACGTGATCATGACCTAATCCTATGAAATGTCCTCATTGCCTCAGACAGGCCAGCGCTTTCCCAATCAGATGAACAGGTACCACAACTTGTCCAAGTTGACACCTGTCCCTAACCATGACAGTCCATCCCTTGTCAACTTGGCACCTATATATATATATATATATATATATATATATATATATATATATATATCACCTTAGACCATACTTAATTTCCAAATGAAAACAAATAAGCACACATTTTTTCTTTTACCTGACAATACTCAACTGTCCTGCATATAACTGGAAACACATTAAATCTCTCCAGAATAGGGTGCAAATCCTTGGGCAACATTCATTCTTAAACTTGATATCTTACAACTTAAATAGTATAACACAAACAAAACAGCATTACAGTCCTCGTTTCTGTAACTGATCGCGTGGTCGAAGTTCATATTTATCACTACCTTCTTCCACTACCCATTCCATGTTCCCTTTCCCTTCAGCAAGCACTTCACCTGGCCGTGGTTCTTTGCCTGGTGGGGTGACCCAAATCTTCATTCCTGAAGTCTCAGAACCATTAGTGGTCCTGCCTGTATTGTGTTGTTGCAGTTTTCCATTGATTTTAATCACAGGGCATGGTAGTACTAATAGACGCCCCAGGGGAATCTCCTATATTCCAAGAAAACTCTTCTTTACCTCCATTATGTAGTTGCAGTCCTACTTCCTTTTGATAGTCAGGGTCAATTACCCCAGACAATAATGTAATCACCTTCTTGGTGTGTTGATCCAGAGGCATAAGTAGCCCAAAGTGACCAGGTGGCAATCTTAACTTCCAGTTCAGTGGTATCACTGTTGTTTCTCCTGGAGAAAGCACACCCCGTTTTGGAACTAAAACCTGTAGACCAGCAGAACTCAGGGTAGAAGGGACAGGAAGCAAAAATTTTACGAGTGGATCACTAGGAGTAATAGTGAGTGGCACCACACGCATTTCCACCCCTTGGTTCCTGGACCCATGGATCCTGGCTATGGGAGAAACAGCACCATACAGCAGACGCTGATTCAGAGCATACACAGCTTCCTGGAGAACATTACCCCAGCCTTTCAAGTTTTTGCCACCTAGTTGGCACCGTAATTGAGTTTTCAAAAGGCCATTCCACCGTTCTATCAATCCAGCTGCTTCTGGATGATGGGGAACATGGTAAGACCAGAGAATTCCATGAGCATGTGCCCATTCCCACACTTCATTTGCTGTGAAGTGTGTTCCTTGATCCGAAGCAATGCTATGTGGAATACCATGACGATGGATAAGGCATTCTGTAAGCCCATGGATAGTAGTTTTGACAGAAGCATTGTGTGCAGGGAAAGCAAACCCATATCCAGAGTATGTGTCTATTCCAGTTAGAACAAATTGCTGCCCCTTCCATGAAGGGAGTGATCCAATGTAATCAACCTACCACCATGTAGCTGGCTGGTCACCTCGGGGAATGGTGCCATATCGGGGGCTGAGTGTGGGTCTCTGCTGCTGGCAGATTGGGCACTCAGCAGTGGCTGTAGCCAGGTCAGCCTTGGTGAGTGGAAGTCCATGTTGCTGAGCCCATGCATAACCTCCATCCCTACCACCATGACCACTTTGTTCATAACAGGAGTTGCTGGGGAAACAGGCTGACTGGTATCCATAGAACGGGTCATCTTATCCACTTGATTATTAAAATCTTTTTCTGCTGAAGTCACCCTCTGGTGTGCATTCATTTGGGACACAAATATCTTCATGTTTTTGGCCCACTCAGAAAGGTCTATCCACATACTTCTTCCCCACACCTCTTTGTCACCAATTTTCCAATTATGGTCTTTCCAAGTCCCTGACCATCCAGCCAAACCATTAGCAACAGCCCATGAGTCAGTATACAAACGCACCTCTGGCCAGTTTTCCTTCCAAGCAAAATGAACAATCAGGTGCACTGCTCGAAGTTCTGCCCACTGGGAGGATTTCCCCTCACCACTGTCCTTCAAGGACACCCCAGAAAGGGGTTGTAATGCTGCAGCTGTCCACTTTCGGGTGGTACCTGCATATCGTGCTGAACCATCTGTAAACCACGCCCGAGTTTTCTCTTCCTCAGTCAATTAACTGTAAGGAACTCCCCAAGAGGCCATAGCTCTGGTCTGGGAAAGAGAAGGTAATGTGACAGCAGGAGTGGAAACCATGGGCATTTGTGCCACTTCTTCATGTAACTTACTTGTGCCTTCAGGACCTGCTCTGGCTCTATCTCGTATATACCATTTCCACTTTACAATAGAGTGCTGCTGTGCATGCCCAACTTTATGGCTTGGTGGGTCAGACAACACCCAACTCATGATAGGCAACTCAGGTCTCATGGTAACTTGGTGGCCCATGGTTAAGCGTTCAGTCTCTACTAAGGCCCAGTAGCAGGCCAAAAGCTGTTTCTCAAAAGGAGAATAGTTATCTGCAGCAGATGGTAAGGCTTTGCTCTAAAATCCTAAGGATCTGCATTGTGATTCTCCTATAGGGGCCTGCCAAAGGCTCCAGACAGCATTTCTATTTGCCACTGACACTTCCAGCACCATTGGATCTGCTGGATCTTATGGCCCAAGTGGCAGAGCAGCTTGCACAGCAGCCTGGACCTGTTGCAGAGCCTCCTCTTGTTCAGGTCCCCACTCAAAATTAGCAGATTTTCTGGTCACTCGATAAATGGGCTGGAGTAGCACACCCAAATGAGGAATATATTGTCGCCAAAATCCAAAAAGACCAACTAGGCGTTGTGCCTCTTTTTTGGTTGTGGGAGGGGCCAGATGCAGCAATTTATCCTTCACCTTAGAAGGGATATCTTGACATGCCCCACACCACTGGACACCTAGAAATTCTACTGAGGTGGAAGGGCCCTGTATTTTTGTTGGATTTATCTCCCATCCTCTGACACGCAATTGCCTTACCAGTAAATCTAGAGTAGTTGCTACTTCTTGCTCACTAGGTCCAATCAACATGATATCATCAATATAATGGACCAGTGTGATGTCTTGTGGGAGGGAGAAACGATCAACGTCTCTGCGAACAAGATTATGACATAGGGCTGGAGAGTTGATATACCCCTGAGGTAGGAGAGTGAAAGTATATTGCTGACCTTGCCAGCTGAAAGCAAACTGTTTCTGGTGGTCCTTACTAATAGCTATTGAGAAAAAAGCATTTACCAGATCAATAGCTGCATACCAGGTACCAGGGGATGTATTGAGTTGCTCAAGCAATGATACTACATCTGGAACAGCAGCTGCAATTGGAGTTACCACCTGGTTGAGTTTACGATAATCCACTGTCATTCTCCAAGACCCATCTGTTTTCTGCGCAGGCCAAATAAGAGAGTTGAATGGGGATGTGGTGCGAATCACCACCCCTGCATCTTTCAAGTCCTTAAGAGTGGCAGTAATCTCTGCAATCCCTCCAGGAATATGGTATTGCTTTTGATTTACTATTTTGCTTGGTAGGGGCAGTTCTAGTGGCTTCCACTTGGCCTTTCCCACCATAATAGCCTTCACTGCACGAGTTAGAGAACCAACGTGGGGATTCTTCCAGTTGCTCAGTATGTGTATGCCAATTATACATTCCGGAACTGGGGAAATAACTACAGGATGGGTCCGGGGGCCCACTGGACCCACTGTGAGATGGACCTGAGCTAAAACTCCATTGATCACCTGGCCTCCATAAGCCCCCACTCTGACTGGTGGTCCAGAGTGACATTTTGGGTCCCCTGGAATTAATGTCACTTCTGAACCAGTGTCTAATAATCCCCGAAATATCTGATCATTTCCTTTTCCCAAATGCACAGTTACCCTGGTAAAAGGCCATCGGTCTCCTTGGGGAAGACTTAGAGGAAGGTTAACAGTATAAATTTGTGGCAGTGTAACAGCTTTCTCCCCCATAGGGACCTGGCCTCCCCTTCATTCAAGGGGCTCAGGGTCTGTAAACTGTTTCAAGTCTGGAAATTGGTTAAGGGGCCGTGACTCTGTGTTTTTATAATTCAGGTTAGACTTCTGTTCCCTTGACCTAGAACTCTTTTGTTTATACAGCTCCAACAAGAATTTAGTAGACTGCTCTTCTATTGTATTTCTAGGCACCCCATGATTTACTAGCCAATGCCAAACATCTCTGTGAGTCAGATTATTTTGATGCCTGCTTTGAGTTTGCTGTCTATCATAATACCTGCGTCTACCCTGTCTTTGGTGATTAAGTGCTGCCACCTGACTTCTGCCAACTCGGGATCCTGTCATCCCCATTGTGTTTAAGGAGTCCAGCTCAGTGACAGCAGTTCCTACAGTAATATCTGACCTACAGAGAAGTGCAACCACAGAGCTCTTGAGGGATGATGGTGCTAGTCTCACAAACTTATTTCTCACTGTTCTGGTAAAAGGTGCATCCTCTGGACATTCCTGGGGTGTAAGAGCAGGTTTTGCATGATAAATCCACTCTAACATTCCAATCTCTCTAAGCCTCTGGATCCCCTCATCTACATTATACCAGGGCAGTTCTGGCATTTCAACCTCAGGTAATGTTGGCCACCTTTTGATCCATGTTTCAACCAACCACCCAAACAAGCTGTTAACACCTTTTCTAACTGCTCGAGCTATAACATTGAATGCAGAATCTCTGCTTAGTGGGCCTGTATCAATAAATTCAACCTGATCCAGCCTTATATTCTTCCCACCATTATCCCACACTCTTAAAATCCATTGCCAAACATATTCCCCTGATTTCTGTCTATATAAATTGGAAAACTCACACAGTTCTTTTGGAGTATAATGTACCTCCTCATGTGTGATACTTTGTACCTCACCTTTAGGGGCCTGTTGGGACTTTAGTCTAGTTATAGGTCTAGAAGAAATGAGGGGTGGTGGAGGTGGGTCATGAAAAGAATTAGAAATATCTTCCAAGCCATTTGCTTCAGGGCTTTCATTTGCAGTTTCATCTGGTGAAACAGGATTAATAACTCTAGGGCTAATCCCTTCAGGAGGAGGTTGGGTGGCCAATTCCTCAAGGCAGGCTGGAGGTGGGGTGGCTATGTCCTCAGGGCAGACTATTACAGGGTTATCTAAAGAAGGCTCAGCATGGTCTAGGGTTTCAACCTTACCCCCAACATCATTATCAATCCATATGTCACCATCCCATTTTTCAGGGTCCCACTCCTTTCCAATCAATGCCCTCACTTTAACGGCAGACACCATGCAAGACTGAGATTTCAGTTTACGTTGTAAAGTTGCTACTCTAACAATAAGATTCTGAGTCTGATTTTCAGAGATCTCAAGTCTACGGCTACAGGAAATAAGAGTTTCCTTCAGGATACTCATAGAAACCTCTACATCTTTCAGACGGCGCTTAAGCTTCTTGTTTGAAGCCTTAAGCCCACCCCTTTTACCCGTTAATGTAGACAGTGTATCTAACAACAACCAACCAACATCTCTATAACTCTTATTTCTATAAAACTCTGTAAAGGTGTCAAAAACATTATCCCCCAGAGTCTGGCTTCGTACAAGCGAAGCATTAGGAGAATCGAATGATGATATTTTGAGTATCTCCTTTGCCAACTCAGTCCATGGATTGGGAGTGTCATTCTGATTATGGGAATCAGAGTCCTTAGTGTCTCTGAGTCCAGTCAGAGTAGAAAACCATTCATAAAAACGCATTTTTAAGATTCTCTTCCTTAAGAACCACTCCTGGTACCAAGACGTATTAGTTAGGGTTCTCTAGAGAAACAGAATCAACAGGGAACACTTGCAAATATAAAATTTATGAAAGTGTCTCACATGACCGTAGGAACGCAGAGTACAAAATCCACAGGGCAGGCCGTGAAGCCGATGACTCGGATGGCCTGGATGAACTCCACAGGAGAGGCTCACCAGCCAAAGCAGAAATGGAACCTGTCTCCTCTGAGTCCTCCTTAAAAGGCTTCCCATGATTGCATTTAGCATCACGAATTACAGAAGCCACTCCCCTTTGGCTGATTACAAATGGAATCAGCTGTGGATGTAGCTGACATGATCATGACCTAATCCTATGAAATGTCCTCATTGCAACAGACAGGCCAGCGCTTGCCCAATCAGATGAACAGGTACCACAACTTGTCCAAGTTGACACCTGTCCCTAACCATGACAACATGTTTTTTAGTATTGTGATGAGATACAGGTCATTTATAGATTAAAGTTTCAAGGCTGAACAATTTTCGTTAGATCCAGCCCTGTCTAGCAAGATAGTTTTGGAATTGGGGTCGGTAGCTCTGTGTTGACTTATTAATAAATATTAGAAGTCGTCTTAAGTGTTCCTAAGACTCTAAATTTGAGAAACAGGAAAACATTAATAAATATTAGAAGTTGTCATAGTGGTCATAAGACTAAATTTGAGAAACAGGAAAAAGGTGTACAAGTAAGGGTCAAGCACAAGGTTTTTACCATCATAGGGTAAAGGCTATATAATTATACAAACATTATCAGAGATCAAGGTAGCTGGATTACAGATCAGAAATATCAGGTATTACCCCGCTAACCATTCTAATATACTGAAAGTAAAAAGAAATGTCTATATATGATTCAGTGGTCATAACCAAGAAAAAAACGGACTTCTTGGTTACACTTGAAAGTGGGAAAGGGAGGACGAAGAGAACCAGAAGGATGGCTGTGTGAGAAGAACATGCAACAGAAAAGAACATCAGGTAAAAACTAAGGAAATCTAAATAAACCATGTTTTTCTGGTCCAGAACCCCACCTAGGACCCTCCATTACATGTCTCCACAGACTCCGCTACAATGTCACAGTTTCTCAAACTTCCCTTGCTTTGATGACCTGGACATTTTTGTGGAATAATGTCAGGTGTGGTATTTTGTACAGTTGCTGGCTTTGGGAGGGGAGAATGGGGCACTAATCCCCAAAAAAGCAGGCTGCTATTAGATATTGCAAAAAGAAAGGAAACAATTCTCCCTTAGAGCCTCTTCCTTGATTTTATCTGAACGTGACCCTTTCAGGACTTCTGATTTATAGAACTGTGAGGAGTTTTTAAGTCACTCAGTTTGTTGCAATGTATTACAGCAATAGAAAACTAATATATCATCTGTTTATCTTCTGAGAAATCCATTTGCATAGTTTTCTTTCGTTTTTAATGTAAAGCTTGGGGTTTAATTTGAATATCATACCTTTATTCTTGCCACATTTCGCTGTGTCAGAATAAGTATAAAATTCACTTGCTTATATCAGAAAACAACCTATTGCTTATTTTTATTAGTAATTACTCCAAGTACAAGACAGCTTATACAAGTAACATCTGAGTCTCCAGATCCTTCAAAAGAGAAGTTAATACTAGTGAGTTCAAGCAGACTGAACACGGGCTTTCTTTGGATTGTGGGGAAAAGTGTTGTGTTCTCATCAGTGCCTGACAAGCATGGCCAGGTAGATGTGTTTGCAGATCACAGAAGAGGAGGAGAAAGAAAGTGCCCCAGGATTGGGTCAGAACTATGGTGCCTGAAGTGCCAGCACAACTGGTCAAGTTGTTGAATTGAGTGTAATTATGATTGAGCCAGAGGGAATTACCTGAAGATGTGTGTTCTAGTTTGCTAGCTGCTAGAATGCAATATACCAGAAACGGAATGGCTTTTTAAAAGGGGAATTTAATAAGTTGCTAGTTTTCAGTTCTAAGGCCAAGAAAATGTCCCAGTTACAACAAGTCTATAGAAATGCTAATCAAAAGTATCCAGAAAGATACCTTGGTTCAAGAAGGCCGATGAAGTTCAAGGTTTCTCTCTCAAGTGAGAAGGCACATGGCGAACACAGTCAGCATTTCTCTCTTATCTGGAAAGGCACATGGTGAACACGGTCAGGGTTCCTCTCTTGGAAGGGCACTCAGCTAACAAGGCATCATCTGCTAGCTTCTTCTCCTGGCTTCTGGTTTCTTGAAGCTCCCTGGGAGACATTTTCCTTTTTCATCTCCAAATGTTGCTGGCTGGTGGACTCCGCTTCTCGTGGCTATGTTGTTCTGCTCTGCTCTCTCCCAATCTCTCATTCTCCAAAATGTTTCCTCTTTTATAGGACTTCATAAACTAATCAAGACCCACTCAAATGGGTGGAGACATGCCTCTACCTAATCTAGCTTAACCACTCTTGATTAAATCACATCTCCAGGGAGATTATCTGATTACAGTTTCAAACATACACTCTTGAATAAGGATTAGAAGAAATGGCTGCCTTTACAAAATGGAATTAGGATTAAAATGTGGCTTTTCTAGGGGACATACATCATTTCAAACCAGTACAACTGTCTGGAAATGGAGAGGAGCAGGGCTGCTGGAGGAGTGCAGGTTTTACTCTGCTAAAATATGGTCAAACCCGGGCAGCAAGGATATCTCCCGTTTTAACATTTTCAGTGCTTTAAACAGCGTGCTCCGTACAGGTAAAATTACGATGGATGAGTGAGTCAATATTTGCTTGAAAGACTGCTGAGAAAGAAAAGAAAACAAAGAGGGGAGGGGAGAAAGTATATGGAAAGACACCTTGGTATTAAGCATTGTAGTAAGCACTTTATAGATACTACTCATGACCTTCTTACAATGTGTGCGAGAGGCAGGCCATGTAGTTCAGAGGAGAAGTTGCTGTGAGCCAAGGCGCTGTCCTTGGTGGAAGGTTTCAGTGGGTCATATTCTACCTGGATATGGCTCCCATGGTCTGTCTCTCATCATTGCCACCTCTGGTAATGAAGCATCTGATAAACAAGTTCATTTGTGAAATAACCCAGGGTGGCTTTCTAAGAGTAATAAAATAGTGTATACTGAGAAGTGTGTGATAGCACCTCAAGGCAAATGCTTTAAACACATGAATATTGCACAACAGTCATGATTCTCCAAAGAGCATATTGATTGTGGTTTCCTAAATTAGTCTCATTGAGAGGAATTATGGAGTCATCCAGCCCCATCTCCCGCCTGAATTAAAGACACTCTGAAAAGATCCTTTCAGACTGCTCACTGCTGGAAATCTTTCAGTGACAAGAAAGCCACTATTTCACATGACAGCAATTGAATCTTTGGACAACTCAATATTAGGAAATGCTTCCTTTCACTGAATAAGTCTCTGTCTTTTAACTTGCATCCATTTGTACTGGTTCTGCCATGGGAAAGACAGAATAATTTAACTTCCTCTTTCACTTGGAAGCTCTTCAAGTATAAAAAGACAAATAACATATACTGCAGTTTCAATTTTTTAATATATTTTTTCCAGTAGAAACATCACTGGCTCCTTTCCTGGTTTTCATTGGCATGCATCATTGTTTTCCTGCTCTCGTCACTGTATTTGGATGTAAAAGCTCATAGGATAAGTGCAATATCAATTATGTACTTAAGCTGTTTTTAAATTTAAGCTTTTTTTAAAATTGAAATTGCACTGAACTAAAATATCTTAAATATTTTCTTGATTTATTTTCTTGATAAATGTCTCTCATTTGGTAGTACACACACATACTTTTTGTATATTGAAAATATTTAACGGTGTTACATTATATTATAGT
Organism: Tamandua tetradactyla; assembly: GCF_023851605.1. Lineage (NCBI taxonomy): Eukaryota > Metazoa > Chordata > Mammalia > Pilosa > Myrmecophagidae > Tamandua > Tamandua tetradactyla. Next base: position 93,606,690 of record NC_135332.1, read on the forward strand.
GATTAATCAAGGATCATTTTCCACAACTTAATAATATTCAGTAGAGAAGCAACAGTGAATAGAGCAAGAGTTCATCATATGATAGGATGAAAATATCTGTCTACCCCTGCAGTCTTCCTCCCCAAACCTCACGATCTCAGTCTCACCATGAGAGAAACATTAAATAAAGCCCATATGATGAACGATTGTACAAAATACCACGCCTGGACAGTACTCCACAAAAACATCAAGGTTATCAAAACAAGGAAAGTTTAAGACCGTCACATTGCAGAGGAGCCTTTGGAGACAAGATAACTGCATGTACTGGGGGGCCCTGAATTAAAGACACTCTGGGGTGGGGTTCCAGGTGGGGTCCCAGACCAGAAAAGAACATTAGGTAAAAATAAGGAAATCTAAATGAACCATGGATTTGAATGAATAATAATATATCAATTTTCTTCATTAATTGTAATAAATATGTCAGTAACATATGTCTAATTAGTATATTAACTTATTAATCTATGGATTTAAGTAAAAAATGTATCAGTGTTGATCTTTCAGCAATTGTAATTAATGTGTCATGCTAAGATGCTAAGTAGAAAGAAATGGGTACTCTGTGCCTTCTTTACAATTTTTCTGCAAATATAAATGAATTCTAAAATAAAAAGTTAATTTAACCAGCATGTGTATGGAATTATTGTAACCACATGCATAAACATATGTTGAGATAATTCATCAGCACTGAACATCAATTTATTCATCCATTAATTCATGCAATAAATATTTTTTTGAATTTCTACCACGTCACTCTGCTAGAGTCTGGGATGCAAATGGTGTGTAAAACCGGCTAGTCTCTGCCCTGAGGATAAAACAGGCTTGAAGAGAAAGGAGACATTAATAAGATAAGCACTTTAAATGAAACTTTGATAGAAAATATGATGAAGTGCTAAGAAAGGCTGAATCTGCACTGAATGAGAAAAGTAAGGAAGGGTTTCTAATGTTTATATATGAACAATGAGTATGAGGTAAATTTGTGAATTGGTTTCCCCACCAAGACAGTCTAGTGGAAGAAACACCATACACATATACAAGAGAAATATAATTACTAGATTTAATTACAGCAATGAATTTCATTTAATAAAGATATTTTCACCAATTTGGGTTATAAATAAGAACGAATAGATCAATGTGAATTTTTTCATTAAACTTCATTTATTTTTTAAGGAGTGTTATTTTATGTATATTCATTCTTCCCATATTTTTGTATTAACGTGTCCATTCTTTTATGAAATGATGGTAATATACATATATGCTGTTTAATTTGCTATTCTTGTTTAATAGAATAAGAGAATCTTTACCCTACGCTATCACTATTTACCCTACACTATCACTAGGGTAGCTCCAAATGACTGAAAGGTTGAATGCTCCAAGAAATATCCAAATAATTGAACCAGAACCTTGCCAAATAGAGTGGGGCTGGATATATCCTTAAAATACAAGGACTCTGAACTTGTAGAAAGCAGGTTATTGAACACCTGGGCTGAGTGGCTATGGTGATGTCATTAGAAGAACAAAAAACATTCAGGAAAAGGTCAAACTCCTCTTGACCAAGGATTCCTCTTGTGGAATTGACTGAGTCCAATTCCACAAGTGTCTCCAATGTTGATCTTTCATAATTCCAAAAGGATTTGTGGTATGAAGTGACTAAGTTACACAAATATCGTGACACACACATACAAGAAAAAGATAGTTATTTAAAATTAAGGCAGTTAAAAAAAAAAAAAAACTAAGGCAGTAAATAAGACTGAGATTTGCATGAGTAAATTGGAAAACCATATAAGCAACCAGAAGTGAAATGTATTTGTATATGCTTGACCTGAACTACGAAGACATATAACTTCAAAATGCTGTATTGTTTGATCAGTCAAAGGGATTCTAGACTGCGGCTTTTGCAGACCATTTTTATGTTGTCAAAAGAGCATGGGTTTTGACATCATCAGAATTGGTATGAAATCCTACCTTCACTCCCTACTAATTATGTGGCATTGGGCTTCAATTTGCAGTGTTCTAATAACAGGCACTAAGTGTGATTGTTAATGTTAAAAAAAGTAAGCCTTTTAAACATTCTGCCATTAATAATGCTAAGCGTTTGTGAATTTTTTTCTCCTGGTAGCATTCAAAATTATATGATACAACCCACAGGACTTCAATAAATGGCAGGATCTATTTGCTTATTGTACATAAAGTTACACATTTTGTGAAATAGTGGTTTGAGATGACTAAGGCTTATTTTGTGGATAGCAGAATGTGAGGTGAAACTGGACATAATTAGTTGAAATAAATGCCTAGTAGTGACTGGCCCTTTGAAAGGCTAATATCTTTAACTAGAGGTCGATACTTCAGTCCCATCATAGTAAGAGAGACAGGAAGCAACAAAAGGCACAGTTCACTTTTAGCTTTGTGTTTCGTGAATCAGTCCTTTCCTATTACTTGTTGCTACTTTAATAATAACATTAATTCTGGCTTATAAACAGTATGAACAGAGAATTTCATCTGAAATTTCTATTAAGGTCACCTACTCAGAGGATTTTTCCCCTTGTATTCTGACATCTTCTTCAGAACAATTCGGGGTAACTGTGTTTCATTAATTGCATTAAAATATTTTTCTTTGAAGTATATTGCCTGTGTACACATATACTGTAAATATTTTCTTGGCATACCCTTAAAGTTTCATTGAGAATCAGTGTGATCTTATGTAAGAATGTGTGGTTGTTTATATGAAGAAATCAAAGTATTTAATTCATATTTAAGATGTAATAAAGAAAAGAGACCCTGCTCCTCTGTTGCTTATCTCAACTTAAAATGTTTCAGCATCAAATAAGAGAAGCTCTACCTACTGATAGTACAAATGATTTGTTTATTCCCACCAACTGATAAGAACTGTGGATGGTGGCATTTGCTGGCTTTGTTTCAGTGACTAAAGATGCCACAAGAACCTGAATTCTACTGACCCACCATATTATCCTTCACCATTTATAAAGTACTGGCTTTCATCTCATACATGCCACCTCATAACCACAGGAGGGCTGCAAGAGATACAAGCATCACATCAAAGTTCAGGACAGGCATGAAAGAGAAGAGAAGTAAGTGGCACCAGCTACATCTCTTTTTCCAAGGTAAATGATAATTTCCCAGAAAACCTGTTGCTCATTTTCCATTCTCCCAAACTCAGTCCCATCACAGTTTTTTGAAAGGCTAGTACCAAACTCTTCTAGACTTTATAGTAGGACAGGACAGAGTAAATAATATTGTGAATAGCTTTTAAGACAGTCAACCAATAATTTTTTCTGCATTGATTAATATGTAAAGCATTAAGCAAAGTGCATAGAAAACCAATACACTGTGATTTTTGTGGAATGATCATAATTCCTGAGGTTTCAGATACAAAAAAATAATTTAATCAGCCCTTGGCAGTCACTTAGCTGATATTTCACACATCTTCCTATATTTGAACCATTTAACTCTAGAATTGAAAAATCTTTTTCCTTGATAGTCTTATATTTAATTCATAGAGATGTGTTTCTATTAAGTGACAAAAACTTGCTGGTTGAAAAATACAGTATTTTTTTCCTATGAAAAGCCAAAGGGAAAACTTGCATTATTTCTACTGCATTGAATAGACTTGACAGAACTTATATATGAAATGAAAGTCATAAAGACTAAAACAAAGGAGATTTACGAAAAGTAAACTAAAGAGACTATAATGTATAATTGTGACAGGCATAAGTGTCACTTAAGTGGACTTTTTAATTTTCTATAGCAGCTGATATTTCTGAGTCTTTATATATAATTCTAAGAATGTGTGTTGAGTTCTGCATTGCTTTTCCTAATTCCCCAAAATATGAATATCGGGTATACAGGTGAAAGTAAAAATAGGTTATGCAGGGGGAAAAAAGAGTAGGAAGCTCTGGAACTCATTCCTTCTCCCAACCAGTCAGTGGACAGCAAGAACTTTCTGCAACCCTGTTGTGGGAACATGGTACAGAATCCAGGGAAGAGGGAGAGGAAGGAGCTGAGAAACTGGTAAAGAACTGTGAGCAGCCCACTCTGCAGCTGCACTAGCCCATCCCCCACTCTTGAGGCAGGAATCTTAAGGTCTGGTTCTTGGCTGGCATTGGTGTACAGAAGATGACATAAAAATTCTCTTTCCCAAGAACAATGCGGGAGTTTGGCCAAGCACTGATCGTGACTTTTGATCAGCAAATTTGGGACGCTGGGTCTCAGCTTTCAACTGCTGGTTTAGTACACCCTGGACAAGGACCGCTGTGACCATTGTTTCAACCGTGCCCCCTGCAGGAGTGAAGGCAATGATGGTTTAAGGACACAGGGCCTCCTGTGGGCTGCAGGGTAGAGCAGTATTTTGAATACTGAGCAGGCCAGGAAAGTGTGGCTTCAGGGAATTATCAAAAAGACCTCTGGCATTTTTTCTGTCTCCCCAAGATTCAATGGAGCTGCTCTGCACCCACTGAGTGGGACGTTGCTCCTGTTTTGGCTGGGAAATGACCTGGGGAAGTTCTCTTAGGAGCACTGCCTCCCCAGAGTTAGCTTTCCAGACAAAAGCAGCTATAGGAAACAAAAAAGTTTAAAAAACCTATAGAGACAAAACAAAAACAAACAATGCATCAAGATTTCTGAAGAAGGAACAGAGGAAAGGAAGCTTTCCTCCATAAATAGTGTAACTTCATAAATGTTCCTCATATCCAGGGGCAAGAATCAGATAAGAACAGGAAAAATCTAATCAGTTAAATACAAAGGTGAGTCTACAAAGAACTGTATAAGTTGAACTAAGTGTCAAAGAAGAGACTTAGGCTCACTCAGAACTTTTTCCGCACCAATCATGACCATCTTTGTGGAACCCAGTGCCAAAGTCAAGATGCCCTTTGTGAGACTCGGCACCTGGAAGTCTCCTCTAGGCAAAGTCAAAGAGGCTGTGAAGGCAGCAATTGACATAGGATATCACCACATTGACTGTGCCTGTGCCTATGGGAATGAGAACGATGTTGGCAGAGCCATCCAAGAGAGGATCCAAGAGAAGATTGTTAAGCAGGGGTCCTCTTCATGGTTGCCAGTTACGGTGCACCTTCTTTGAGAGACCTCTTGTGAGGAAGCCTTCCAGAAGACCCTCCAGGATCTGAAACTAGCTGAACATCTATTTTACTCACTTTCCACAGGGATTACAGCCTAGGAAGGACTGGTACCCTAAAGATGATAAAGACAATAGCTTTAAATTGAGTGATGAGGAGATGGGACTGTACTCAGCTTCAACAGACACTGTAGGGCATGCGACATGAAGAATCTCTCTTACTTGGAGGATTAGCCCTCCAATGCAGAATGTTGAAGCTGAATCTCCAGATGCCATTATCCAGTGGATTCTCTCCAGTTTGTTACCATGCTATACCCTCTACCTACATCTAATTTGAGCCAGGATTTTCTGAAATTATACTGAATGAGGCTCTGCTTTATGCCAGAATCTAGTGTTACACCTATGCAAGTATGTTCAACTAGGAACAGCTCTTCATCAGGAGAAAAGACTCAGAAAAAGGTTGGAAGATTTTTTTCACTTATTTGATCATACGTTTATAAAATACTGTGACTCTGCAAGCACTGAGAAAAACAAAGATTAAGAAGTGTAAGGAATAACATCTTCAGTTAAGAATTTATTGTACTGTCAACAGTATTTAAAGTGTTTTTGTATATGTTAACTCAATGACTCCTTACAAAAACCTCTTCCAGGTAGGTACTCTTATCATTCACATTTTAGAGAAGAGGAAACAGACACAGGTGCCAAGCAGCTTATTCAAGACCACTCAAGTAGTGAGTGGCATAGGCAGATATTCAAAGACAAGCAGGCTCTGGGAGAGCTTATGCTGATTTGTCATCCCTTTCCTCCTATGTCTTCTGTTGGAACCTCCCTGCCTTGCCTCTCTCTATTCTTATCCTTTCTCTCTCTTTCTCCCCAATGCTCCTTTTAAAATGCCATTATGTATAAAGAGCCAACTCTAGTGGTAGCAGGCCTCTAAGATGTCTGAAGGAGCTGCTGTTCACTGAAGGAATGGTGTAGAATACCCTGTGACTGTGAGTGGGAAATAGAGCAGAATCTGAACTAGGAGAATTTTGCTATTGCCATTAATCTGGAGAATTTATTTGCTTTCTTCTATAATAATGTTTTATTGTGAAATATTCCGTATATATAGTAACGTGCAGAATATAACATAATGAGCATCTGGTTACCCATTTTACAAATATAATAAATGCTAAAATTTTGCCAAAAACAGGGAGAACCTTAACACAAGCCAATGAGAGAGAAAGTGGCTTTCAGAGCAAACTTGTTGAGATAATCAAATGCTTCAATATTAGTTAAAACATTACAAGTCATACTAAGAAACAAGACAGTATGGCCCAAATGAAGTACAGATTAAAACTTCAGAGGAGACACAGTATTTGGAACAATTCATCAAAGATTTTCAAACAAATCTCCTAAATCAGTTGAAGCAGATGAAGGAAAATATGTATAAAAAATTAAAGGAAATTGAGAAGACACTAGGTAACCAGAAAGAAGACACTAGGTAACCAGAAAGAAGAAATCGAAAGTTTAAAGATAAGTATAACAGAATTTATGGGAATTTGGCACAATAGCAAAGATTAAACTGTAGTAGTGGCATACAACAACACATTTGCAGAGGTAGAAGAAATTGTCAGAAAGACAGGACAATATAAATCTTACAGACTGAAATACAGCAAAAAAGAATGGAAAAATTGAGCAGGGCCACAGGAATTGCATAAAACATATGCATTATGGGTTTCCCAGGAGAAAAGAAGGGAAAAGGGGCAAAAAGTATATTTGAGGGAATAACAGCTGAAAACTTCCCAACTTTTATGAAAGGCATACATATACATATCCAAGAAGTACAATATATTCCAAACAGAATAAACCCTAATAGACCCAATCTGAGACACATACTAACATAAAGTCAAATGTAAAAGATAAAGAAAGAATCTTGAACAAAGCAAGAGAAAAGTGATTCGGCACATACAAGGGGACTACAAGAAAATTAAGTGCCAATTTCTTATCAGAAACCACAGAAGTAAGAAAGTAGTGGTATGATTTATTTAAGGTGCTGAAAAGGAAAAAATGTGCCAGCCAAAAATTCCTTATCTAACAAAGCTTCTCCCCTAAAATGAAGGAGACTTTAAATTTTCACAGATAAATGGAAACTGAGTTTCTAAAGAAGAGACCTGTCCCAAGAAATGATATAGGGAAGACTTTAGGATGAAAGGAAAAGATAAGAGAGTGGAAGGCTTGAGGTAGTGTGTAAAAATGAAGATTGTCAGTAAGCATAACTAAAGGGGTAAAAAATAGATAAAAATAAGTTGTGACACATAAAACTAAAGAATAAAATGGTTGAAGGAGGAACTACATTTAAGTAATATCATTGAATGTTAATGGATTAAAATCCATATTAAAAGACACAGGTTGGCTGAATGGATAATAAATTAGGGTCCATCAATATGCTGTAAAAAAGAGACTCACCTTAAATATAAAAACACAAATAGATTGAAAATGAAAGGTTGAAAAACTAGCTCCCACAAATGAAAAAGAGCTGGTAGCTATACTAACAACAGAAAAAATATACTTTAAATGTACAACTGTTTAAAAGACAAAGGAGGAAAGTATATATTAATAAAAGGGTCAATCCACCAAGAGGATATAATAAATCATAAATATTTATACACCTAACCATGGTGCCCCCAAGTATATGAGGGAAACACTGGCAAAAATGAAGAGAAAAATAGACATCTCTACAATAATAGTTGGAAACTTCAATATACAGTTCTCATCAATAGATAGAATATCTAACCAGAGGATTAATAAAGAAACAGAGAACTTAAATAATATGATAAATAAACTAGGCCAAACAGACAAATACCAAATATTGCACCTCAGTGCAGCAGCATACACATCCTTCTCAAGGGCTCATGGATCATTCTCCAGGATAGAACACATGCTGGGCTGCAAAACAAGTCAATAAATTTAAATTGATTGTAATTATAGAAAACACTTCTCTGACCATAATGGAATGAAGCTGGAATTTAATAGCAAGTGGAGAACTAGAAAATTCATGAATATGTGGAAGTTAAGAATACACTCTTGAACAATTGGTGGGTCAAAGAAGAAATTAGAAGAGAAATCAGTAAATATCTTGAGAAAAATGAAAATAAGAACATGGCATATCAAGAGTTCTGAGATACAGTGAAGTCATTGCTGGGAGGGAAATTTATAGCCCTAAAAAACTGTATTAAAATGAAGAGAGACTGCAAGACTAATTCAGTGGTAGAATTATCACCTGCCATGCGGGAGACCTGTGTTCAATTTCTGGCCCATGCACTTCCCAAAACAATAACAAAAAAAAAAAAAAAAAAACCCAAGAAAACAACCAAACAAAAATTCAACAAATGGTGCTGCAATAAAGGGATACTCACATGGAAAAAGAATGAAATCTGACCCCTCCATTCAGCATACAAAATGGAAAAAAAAAGGAACTAAAATCAAGGGCCTAACTGCACACCTGGAAAAAATAGAAAACAGAAAACAAACAAACAGCAAACTAATCCTAAAGCAAGCAAAAGGAAATAGCAAAAATTAGAGCAGAAATAAATGAAATTGAGAATTAAAAAAACCAATAAGAAGAATTAACAATCCACTGTTGGTTTTTCGAGACATTGAATAAAATTGACAAATCTCCTTAGACTGACAAGAAAATAAGAAAAAAGATTCAAATAAATAAAATCATAAATGAGAAGGGGCGGCATAACTACTGTCTGCACAGAAATAAAAAGGACCATAAGAGTATACCATGAACAACCATATGCCAACAAAATAGATGCCTTAGGTGAAACGGACAAATTCCTCGAAATGCACAAATGATGTACACTGACTGTAGAGGAATTCAAAGACCTGAACAGAACAATTATAAGTGATTGACTCAGTCACCAAAATTCTTCCAATAAAGAAAAGCCCAAGACCCAATGTCTTCACAGGTGAGTTCTGTGAAGCCATTGGGTTCATTCATCATTCCAAGAAGAATTAATATCAATCCTATTCAAACTATTGCAGAAAATTGAAGAGGAGTGAATCATATCTAATTCATTCTCTGAAGCCATAATTATTCTAATAATCAAAGCCAGATAAAGATACTACAATAAAATAAATTTACACGGCAATTTATCTAATGACTATAGATGCCAAAAACCTCAACAAAATATTTTCAAATCAAATTCAATAATTTTGGGTTTTATGCAAGGGTGGTTAATAACAGAAGAAAATTAATTTGTGAAATTCAGCACATTAACAAATCGAAGCGATAAAACCACATGATCATCTCAGTTGACACAGTAAAGGCATTTGAAAAAATCTAGCATCTTTTCTTGATAAAAACACTTCAAAAGGTAAGAATAGAGGGGAATTTCCTCAAAAAGGGTATATATAAAAAACCAACCACTAATATTGTGCGCAGTGGTGAAAGGCTGACCAAGACCAGGAATAAGGCAATGACCCCAACTGTCACCATTGTTATTCAACATTGTGCTAGAAATTCTAGCTAGAGCAGTGAGGACAGGAAAAGAAATTAAAGATATCTAAATTAGAAAGGAGGAAGTAAAGCTTTCACTATTTACTGATGACATGATTCCATATATGAAGTCCCTAAAAATCTACAACAAATCTGCTAAAGTCAATAAACAAGTAAAAGAAGTAGTGGGATACAAGGTCAACAGGCAAAATTCAGTAGTGTTTCTGTACATTAGTAATGAGCAATCTGAGGAGGAAATCAAGAAAAAGATCCATTTACAATAGCAACTAAAAAAAATCAAATATTTAGGAATAAATTAGTGATGATATGAAATATTTGTATATAGAAATTTACAAAACATTGCTAAAAGAAATCAAAGCCCTAAATAAATACAAGGATATTATGCATTCATATATTGGAAGACTAAATATCTATAAGACATCAACTCCACACAAATTGATTTACAGTTTCAGTGCAGTCCCAATCAAAATTCCAACAGCCTACTCTGAAGAAATGGAAAAGCCAGTTATCTAATTTATTTCGACAGTAAGTGGCTCCAAAAAACCAAAAACATCTGGAAAACAAGAATGGAGTTGGAAGACCACACTTCCTGACTTTAAAGCATAACACAAAGCATCAGTGGTCAAAAAAGCATGTACTGGCATGAATTTAGATATATTGACCAATGAAATGAAATTGAGAGTTCCTAAATTGACCCTCACATCTGTGGTGAATTGATATTTGACTAAGCTTCGAAGTCTCCTCTAGGAGGACAGAAAATTATTTTGAACAAATGGAGCTTGGAGAACTGTACATCCACATTCAAAACAAAGTGAGTCCATATCTCACACCATGTATGAAAATTAACTCAAAATGGATCAAATACATAAATATAAGTACTAGCACCATAAAACTCCTAGAAAAAATTTAGAGACACAACTAAACCTCAGGTAGGCAAATTTTTTAAGACTTTATAACCAAAGCACAATCAATGAAAGAAAAATTAAATAAATGGGATCTCCTCAAAATTAGAAACATTAATGCTTCAATGAACCTTGTCAAGAAAGCAAAAGGCAGTATACACAATGAGAGAAAATATTTGGAAACCACATGGCATATAAAGGCTTACAGTTCAAAAATAAAAAAACAGGGCGGGCCGCGGTGGCTCAGCGGGCAAGAGTGCTTGCCTGCCATGCCGGAGGACCCCGGTTCGATTCCCGGCCCCAGCCCATGTAAAAAACAAACAAACAAAATATAATAAAAAAACAAGAAAATGTTTAAAGATGTTTCCCTTTCTTCCTTCCATCCTTCCTTCCTTCTCTGTCTTTCTTTCTAAAAAAATAAAAAAATAAAAAAATAAAAAATAAAAAAACAATCTAATTAAAAAATAGCCCAAAGACTTGAATAGACAGTTTTTGAAGAGGAAATACAAATGACTAAAAAGCACATGAAAGGGTGGTACAATGTTGATTCAGTGGCAGAATTCTCACGTGCCATGCTGGAGACCTGGGTTCGATTCCCAGAGCTTGTCCATGGCAAAAAATTAAATAAATAAATAAATGAATAAATTGCTAAATGTAACAGGAAATGCAAATCAAAACCACCATCTGATCATTTCACACCTACTAGAATGGCCACTATTGAAAAACTGGAAAACCACAAGTTTAGAGAAGATGTGGAGAAATAAAAACACTCATTCATTGCTACTGGGAATGTAAAATGGTGCAACTGCTCAGGAAGCTATGCTTATAATTGTCATATGACCTGACAATCCCTCTACTAGGTATATACCCAGAGAAGTGAAAGCAAGAACTCCCACAGTCAACCGCACAATGATGTTCATTATGTCATTTCACAATTGCCAAAAGATGGAAGCAACCCAAGTATATATAAACAAAATGTGATGATATTCATATGATGGAATATTATTCAGCTGTAAAAAGAATTAAGTCCTGATGCATGTCACGAAATGAACAAACTTTGAGGACATTATATTGAGTAAAATAAGCCAGACAGAAAATGATGAATATTGTATAGATTCACTGACATGAACAAATTACAATAAGCCAATGCATAGAGTTAGAATATAAAATATAGGTAACCAGGGATAGAATGGGGGTAGAGAATGGTGAGCTTATGTGTTATTTATGCAGAATTTCTATTTACATTGATTTTAAATATTTGTTAATGGATAGTTGGTGATGGTAGCCTATTATTGCGAGTGTAATTAACAGCGCTGAATGATGTTTGTGATGTGCGTGAAAGAGGAAGTTTTATCCAGGTATGTTACTAGAAGGAAAGTCAGAAAACAAAATATGGGACTGTTTAACATAGTGAACCCTGTTGTGAACGGTGGGCTGTGTTTAAAGTACAAATGCAAGAATGCTTTTTCATGAATTATAACAAATGCCCTACACTATTTCAAGGTGTTGACAGTACGATGGTATATGGAAAAAGACACTTAATGTAAACCATGGACTAGTTAACCATGATATTTTAATATTATTTCATCAATTGTAGCATAGATTTTACACTAATGCAAAGTATCAACAATCGGGGGAATATATGGCAATGCTGCATTTTCACATGCCTTTCTGAAAACTTACCACTTCTCTACTAAAAAAAAAAACATTATGCTAAGTAATAGAAATCAGACACAAACCACTACATGTTGTTTGATCCCATTTACACAAAATGCAAATGTAAATAAATTTTTGGATTAAAAGTTATATAGTGCCAAGGAAGGACAGAGGGATTGAGAGGTGACTGCTAAGAGATATAAGGTTTTTCTTTTTGGAATAACGAAAATGTCCTAAAATTGATTGTGGTGATGAGTACTCAACTCCATGATTATACTAAAAGCTATTGATTTTATACTTTGGATGAATTTTAAGATGTGAATATATCTCAATAAAACTGCTTTAAAAATGGGTTACCCAGAGTGAATCTGAACAGCAGAGTTAGTGATTTAAATCAAAATAACATCAAAAGCAATTATATTGGTCAGTGTTCTCTAGGAAAACAACTAATTCATAGGAATTGGTTCACGTGACCATGGGGATTAACAAGGTCAAATTCCTTTGCGCCAGGCAGCAAGCTAGGAACTTTGATGAAGGTTTTTTTTGCTTTTTTTCTTTGTTTGTTTAATTAATTCTCCAAGAGAAGCTACCTGCCTGAAGTAGAGGTGTACATTCGTCTTCAGACTTCAGAAATCATCAGATTTTCTTTCAGGTTTTCATGTGATTGGATGAGGCTTCTTCAATTTTGATTGTAGATTTCATTAGCCATCAACTTACTGATGCTTTAAATCCATAAAGTATCTTGGAATAACATTCAGATTAGTGCTGACTTGACCAGCCAAGCTGACATGTATATTTAGCCATCACAGCAGGCTCTGTGAATTATACTCGTGTATAGATTTTTGACAATCATGTTTAGATTTTATGCTATTGTAATTCATTTTGGCAGATTGTATCAGAAAGGTTTTCAATATAATAGCCTGGCTTCTATCTTGAAAAGTTATTCATCAAACATTAGACTCTTCTAACAATTTTTGATATTGGGAAATATTAGACAATTTTGAATTACCAAAATCTGAAAAGATTTGGTTTTGTTTTACCTCAATGATGCAGTTCTATTAGAATTGAGAGCTTCAATGGTACAACTCTTCACCTGCTCTTGATTCAACTGGCACTTCCTTCCCAACCCATCCCCTTTACCCCACTGGGCCCCATCCCTCTGCCTCTCTTCCAGGATGGGCGTCACCAGTTTACAATGGTCTTAATGGTCTTCACCCACCAGTTTTCTGGAGTCTCATGCTAACTCTACAGGAAAGTAGAATAAGCCTATGGGATAGACTTTGACCCATGAAAGATAAAATACAAGAAGCATCCAGCAAACAAACTGTTTGCTCCTTCCCAGTAGAAGAGCCATTTGGAAAAACAGACAATTCAGATGATTCACCACTTTCTATGTGCTTTCTACTGCCCTGAATTTCTTCCCTTTGACACTTGTATCTTAGTCTCCTAGAGCTGCTGTACCCAAGTAACACAAATTTGGTGGTTTAAAACAAGAGAAATGCATTTTCTCACGGTTCTGATGGTGAGAAGCTCAAAATCAAGGTGTCGACAAGATGATGTTCTGTCTGAAATCTGTTCAGGAGAATGTAGCCGGTACTCACCAATTCTTCGCATTTTCTGGCTGTGGTTATAGACTGTAGTTCCAATATCTGTCTTCATCTTTGAGTGGTCATCTTCTCTCTTTTTTTCTGTCTCTGAGTCCAATTTCCCCTCTTCTTATGAGCACACCCAGTCATATAAGATCAGGCCACACCTTCATCCAGTTTGGCCTCATCTAAACTGATCACATCTTCAAAGACCTTATTTTCAAATAAGATCAGTCACAGAAGAGGGAGTTAGGACATGAGCATATCTTTTTGTGGGACACAATTTAACTTGTAACAGCTTGCTTTCCTGGAGTTGAACATCATTCCCAATAAACATACACCCTGTGTAGCCTTTTCTCAGGCCCAGGTTCTATGGAGCCAGAGCCAGGACTAGGGGGACTCCTACTTCCTATGTTCACTAAAAGCTACTGAGGATTCCAAAATGATGTTTTCTCAGTAGACATAGTGTGAGGCAGAAGGAGGTAACCGGAGGGCTTTTTGAAAATTATAACATAAATCATTTTGAGTCTTCACTTGCTCAATTGAATATATTTTAAAACACCTTTTTTTCTTAAAAGCTCAGGGCACTTCACTGCCTAGCAGAGATTTCAAGTCACCTGCAGATCTATTCTGAATTCCTAAGTGTAGATACTATTATTCTCTTCATGTAGCAACGTGAGTAATTATGTAGTCATGGCAAAATCCATTTTCTTCACTTATGACCAATAATAACAGGTAAAAAATAATTTTCCATCATAACCTGAACTGCACAGGGTTTGCATTGTGATGGGGCCGCTGCCCGACAGCCAGCTTCTCATCACCGCTCATTTCCTCTAAAGCATACCATCACCAAAGAGTTATAACTATTAGCTATATATTTATTTTCCCAACCATGCTAGATGATTCTCAGAGTTTGAGGAACCCTGTTCTTAGTTTTGTATCCTTGGCATCTACATGATGTCTGGCATATGGTCGCTTTTAATGTTTGGCAAATTTATGAAAAAATAAAAGAGGAAACTCTGAACATATAAACAGACATTTGTGAATGCGTGCAATCTACTTTCAGGTTTCTAATTCACAGTAGGAAATATACACACACATATATATGTGCACACACGTACTAAAAGTATAATGACAGTGACATATGCTTACAATTTTACATCTAGGCATGGGGAAACCCCAAGGTAGCAAGGGTATAGAATCTGTATTTTAAAGAAATAAATGGATGGAAATATGAGCTGAAAGTAGGCTTTTGAGGCAAAAAAAAAAAAAAGAATCCTGAGTAGATTCTTCCTCTGTATGGCAGAGGCAGAGTTTATCAGAGGATTGAAGAATTAATATATTGTTATCATGTGTCTACACACAAGTAACATTCGTCATTTGGCAGATATTTATCTGTAGAATGAAGATCTCTCTAGGGCCTCACACACCTGTTAGAGAATTTGAGCCAGAAATCCTAAGGGAAATTGGAGGACTGTTCCCTGCCTCCATAAGATTTAGTTGGTTAAATCTTCTAAATAGGTTTTCATGGGCAAATACACCCATCCTGAGAATACACTACTCTTTCTTCAAAACTAACTTGACCGTCACATTTAAAGATTGAGGTAAATTGAATTTGGGTAAAATGTAAGTAAACTGCAAAGGCTGAATTGGAAACAAATTTATTCCAAAAGACAAATTGTGAAGAATAATTTTTAGAGGAATATTTTAGTAACCAACTGTATTTCAATTTTGATCTAAAGAGGTGCTCAAAAGAGGATATTATTGCTTTAAATTCTGGATACATTTGATAATGTCTAAAGTTAAAATCAGGGATTTACTTTCTTTAAATAGAGCAATATTTAAAATAAATGGCTACTTCTCATACTCCCAATTTTAATTTCACCAAGTGAATTCTAAATGTCTTAATTAGAGCTGGTTGTGTAATTATTCTTATCACAATTAAATGGAGCTGCAATAATCAAGCATCCTTTAAAGAGCATGCACCATTAACATTCAATAAAATGAATTTCAAAGAAAAGAGGCACTAAATATTTATCATTTTCTCCAGAATTTAGAATGTAGCCAAGGTGACCAACATTGCTTAAAATGCAGTTAATCACATCTAAGCAGATGTTTCATTTTAATAGTAATATAATTTATTAATGCCAGGCAATTTTTAAAACAGTAGACATCATTATCTTTTCTGTTCTTAAGAATAAGAAATGTTATCTGAAAACATTTTGCAATATTTGTGTTCAAGGCCTTTATACTTGTCCCAAAGTTTTTTAAACAGAGTACTTGAATTTTATATGCAAAGTTTCAATGAAGGTTTCTCACGAAAAAGGTATGGAATTTAAATTAAGCTTTCACATTCTGTAGGGATACATTTTTAAATGTAATATATAACAGAGTTTAAAAATATTTGTTTCCTTAAATGTAATGAAATACTAATTTAACAGAATAAATCAGAAGGCAGCATAACTGATAAGAGTTTGATAAAATAAGACCAATATTATTCTTCTTAATTTAACATGTATTATTTTCAGTAATAAGATGTAAAATCTTTAAAATAACTTTCTATTCCAATTTATACAAATGTGAAGACTCTCTCGTGTTAGGTATTTAATTTGTTATTTCCTTTAAAAATATTACGCAAAATCCACTTTTGACATGAGTATTTCTAGTCTATGTGACTTTTGCATCTCATTTATATCATTTAAATATTCAAATTTTCACGTGTGCATTGATTACACTTTGGGTATATTGTTTTCTAGAAAATGAAGCAGACTTCTATTTTCCTAGCGTTGATAAAAATTACAAATTTAAAATATGTCCTTTCAATATTTTATTAAATTGCAACAATTCAGTAAAGTGTAGAAGACTATGAAAATGAAAATATATGGAATAATAATGGTACATGTACTTATAGCAATTTTATGAGTATATATATCACATGTGCATTAAAACATGTGTGCCTCTGTTTCTGTTTGAGATGAATTGTCTTCTTGCATAGATGTCCATTTTTTCCAGTTAACATTTAATCAGGACATTTTTTCCCATAACAGTATATATATTCTAAAATTACCTGTTTTTCCTAGATGAAAAAATGAGTCACTGTTTGGTTATATCATAATATAATGAATCAATAGATTATTATTTAGTGTTTAAATGATTTTAGATCTATCAGCAATTTAATTAGTGCTCTATGGATTTCTTTGCATGTTAGTGAAAATATTGCTGATTGTATTTTAGCATAAATATCTAGAAAAAAATCAAAGAGTATGATCACTATTTAGTCTTTAAACCAAATTTGACTCTCCCAACCTGGTAAAATGTGTGTGTCCCATGAGAGAACTCCTTCCCCTCCTGGCATTACCGACCAAATGTGTGAACTGGGACTGCATATATGCAGGTGAACAGTGAGCCTCAGGGAGCCGTCATAAAGCAACCCAACTGGGTCTCTATGTTGTTTCCATGGTCTTCAAACATACGCAGTCTTACAGGTATGATCTAGCAGCCTGTTAGTTTCCAGAAATCTTTGATGCAAGAGATCAGTTAAACAGGCATCCATATTTCTCTTGTAGTTTACTCTAGTTACTGTCTTGCAGTAATTGTTTTATGGGATATAACATACTACTAAAATGTACACAAGTCATAAGTGGAGAGTCCCACAAAACGAATGCATCCATTCCATCAGCACCTGTTTGAAGGAAATTGACCTTTCCGCACCCGAATTTACATGTCTATCCAGTAACAGTTCTGTCACTGGTCCCCCACAAAGTATACCGCCATCCTGACTTCTGGAACTGCACAACAGTTTTGCCTGATTTTGAACTTTATGTCATTGAAATGATACGTTATACACTCTTTTCCATCCAGCTTCTTTCAGTCAATTCTACATTTGTGAAGTTAGTATTTGTTTCTGTGTATAGTTTTCGGATCTTATGCCTTTAAGATCCCACACATATATAGCACAGGGGTCAATAGACAGAGTGGGGGGATGATTTCCAGCTCCTTCTCTTCTGGTATCTTCTGTGCTCATCAGGGTTCCCAGTCTCCCAGCCTCACTTTTCCAGTTCTCCGGGCCAGGAAAATGTTCCCACCTGTACCTGGTGCTGCTGTGGAAACAGCGCCTGGGTCTGCACTTAGCCCAGGCTGAGCCATGGAGGCAGGAACACATCTGTGCAGCTTCCTATCTTACCTCTTCAAGCCGCAGGGCTCTCACCACCAGTCTCCTGCACCTGCTCACTCTCCAGTAACTTTAAGAGAGGTACACATGATTGTTCTATGTCTTACTGTTGATTTTCTGTGCGTGTATTGGGGTGGGAGAGGGGTATTGGGAATTGCGGATGCAAGAAGGCATGGGGTGATGCATCAAGTGCCTGGCCATAATACCCAGTACCAGAAATCTGTCAACCCCCTCATAGTTTTTTACTGTTTATTTGAGATTAGGTTTGTACTTAAAGAAAAGTTATAACATATAAAACATCAGCATACCATACGCTCGGACCAGCCTACCATTAACTTTATGCACCCATTTTCTTTATTACTTGCTCCATGTATTCCAGTTTTGTCATTGGACTTGATAATGTACTTCAAAGCATTGTTTTCCCTACAGAGTGGACTCCACCCTGGGAGCAGTAGGTTATTATTTACTGTTTAGTTGTAAAGTCTCTTAAGTCTCACTCAGTATGTATTTCTATTTCTTTCAACAGTCTACAATCCATTACTTTCCTCTAGTTATTTGGTGCTCGGATTGTACCAAATTTGGACAATGGAAGCCATTCAAGCAAGATGCTATGTCTCGTGACATGACCCTTATTTCCTCACTATCTGACAAAACAGTTTCCCAGGCACTTCTTCATCCATCTTACTGCAGCGAAAGAGGAGCAGAACTGGGTAGTAGGTTTTGTCATTGCTTCTAGAGTGTTGTGAGTTTTGCAATCTTTACCCCAAACCCTTTCTTAGTCACACATGCACGCACTCAAATATTTCTGTTTTATAATCATGATTCCAGAACTGTATCTTCAATTCCAGTCATTCCCCATAATGTCATGCTTTATTTCTGCCCTCCATACTCACCCCACCTTCTATATTTTTGAGTCCCTTCTTCTACCATGAGAAACTTGGTTTCCCACAACACCTACTCATATGCTCAATCCCATAATATAATTACAGTAGTTTCAGAAGTCCTTGGCCATATTACTTTTGAAAATAAATCACTGAAAAAGAAATTCAGGATCCATTTTTTCTTTGCATCTGTTCTAGTTTGCTAGCTGTCAGAATGCAATATACCAGAAATGGAATGGCTTTTAAAAAGGCCATTTTGTAGATGGCCATTTAAAACTCAGTATATGAGTTGCTATTTTACAGTTCTAAGGCCGAGAAAATGTTCCAATTAAAACAAGTCTATAGAAATGTCCAATCAAAGTCATTCTTGGTTCAAGAAGGCCAGTGAAGTTCAGGGTTTCTCTCTCAAGTGAGAAGGCACATGGCGAACACAGTCAGGGTTTCTTTCTTGGCTGGAAGGGCACATGGCAAACACGGCATCATCTGCCAGCTTCTCTCTTGGCTGCCAGTTTCATGAAGCTCTCTGGGAGGCATTTTTCTTCTTCATCTCCAAAGGTCGCTCGCTGATGAACTCTACTTCATGGTGCTGCAGCATTCTCTGCTCTCTCTGAATCTCCCCCTTTCTCCAAAATGTTTCCTCTTTTATAGGATTCCAGTAAGCTAATCAAGACTCACCCAAATGGGTGGAGACATGTCTCCACCTAATCCAGTTTGACCACCACTCTTGATTGAGTCACATCTTCAGGTAGATGATCTGATTACAGTTTCAAACATATGGTACTGAATAGGGATTAGAAGAAACAGCTGCCTTTACAAAATGAGTTTAGGATTTAAACATGGCTGTTCTAGGGTACATACATCCTTTCAAACCGGCATAGTGTTCCATCTCGCTACCCAAACTGAGAACATATAATTAAAAACTGTTGATAATTTAGTTTTCTTTCTTTCTTTTTCCTTCTGTATGGTCATATTATTTATTTGTAATCTAGGTGTTTCACTTATTTTATTTTGCTTTCATCATCCCACCCTTTCATTACTCATTTTTTATATTTTGAAATTGCCAGAAATCATAAACATGTTTCCAAAAGTAAAAGTATGAAAAAGTATACGCCTTTCTACAGCCCTTGCGCCTTTCACTATGATTCCTCACCCCACATTTCCAGGTTTATCATTTCTGTATTTCTTTTATATGTGCATTTGTTTGTGTGTGTGTGCGCATGTGTGAGAGAGAGAGGGTTGTGTATAAACTGCTTTTTCCTCAGTTAACCCTATCACCTGGAAATTGTATCAATTCATGCAGAATTTCCTCATTTTTTATAACCTAAATGTTCCATTGTGCATAACTTACAATTTTTTTCATAAAATCTCTTATGCTTCTGACTTTCCTCTCAACTGATACTTCACTGGGAAAGATTCAAAGTTGGCAGAAATACGCTTTTTACATGCGCTAAGGTCTCACTAATGAAACCATTCTTTTTTATTTCTGTATGCTGTTATGCCTTTCTTCCTTTGTCTGCTTTCCATAATTTTCATATCTTCAGTTTTCAGTAATTCTATCATGGTAAGTCTACTACACTTTCTAGACTTCCTTAAATCTATAGATCAATGTTTTCATCACATTTGAAAAATTATCGGCTCTTCCTTGTCATTCCATTCCTTCTTTGTTTTTCTTTTGAGATATCAATTGCATAAAAGCTAGATTATCTTAATAGGCTCCACATATCTCTAATGCCCTTTTCTGTGCGGTCCATTATTTAGTCTCTTGTGTGCCTGTCTGTGATCTGCCTTCCCATACTCTAAGCCTGTTTTCTAGTGTGCAGAAGATTCTGACAAATTCATCTCTCAAGATGCCAAATCTAATACTGTAATCCAGAATTTCCGTTTGATTGTCTGATATAATTCTTTGCATTTCCACTTGTTTATAGCCTATTTACCTGAAAATATTAATCTTATTTACTTGAAAATACTTTTCCGTGAATTTCAGAGCCTTGGTCTTATATGTCTCTGTTTGCACTATTTTTCCTTTTAGTTTTTTGCAATATATTCTGGGTTATTGTCATGACTTCTAACTTTTGTTTAAATGTATATAAAAAATAGAGGTACTCCAGATGACATCAGCTACTTACAAAAGAGTTCAACCTTTCCAGTTCTCCGCAGATGAAGTTAGGCGGGTGTCTTTAATTAAATCAGCTCAACAAGTTTGAATTGAAGGTTTGGAAAAGCTTTCTTTACTTCTTGTCTTTTCTCGTCCCGGAGATATAATCCTCCATGCTTTTCAACTAAGAACATGGTATAACCTTGGGAGTTATTTCTCCTAGCACATTTTGAACTCTCATTTTTTTTAACTCTCAGCACAGCAATACTTCTCAAACTCTTGTACGTTTTTTAAAGGTTTTCAGAATTTTTTTTTTCAACCTTTGATCCTGTAGAGCTTCAGAATTCAGCAATGCCTTGAGGTAGAAACCAACTTGGTGCTTCAAGTCCCATAAGTTTCAAATTTTGTCTATATTATCCTATGAGAATATCAAATGTTCTACTTACTTCTCTTTCCCTTGACACTGTCTGCCTAGGAAAAATATGCAGTCAGTTCTCTTCCCTGTGCCTATAAAAGACTGTAGAATGTTGGCTCACCTTTCTCTGCTTAAAGATCTCTGAAATACAGCCATGTTCACCTTGTATCTGGGGCTTTTGAATACCTTTACAATAATATTCTCAAAAATTTGATCATTCTATTCTAGTTGCTGTCAGCAAGGAGGTCACTGTGCTTTAAGCTATTCCATTCTACTCGCAAGTGAAAGCCTAATGACTCACTTTTATTTCTTAAATATATGTGCATTAAAGCCAGCCTCCTTGGGAGTTAAATTGTGTTTGTTTCAAATAATTAACCAAAATTCTAGTGTTTTTCTACATCTAAGTTTAAAGTCTGCAATTTGAAATAAAATCAATTATATAAATTTTAGATTCAACCCTTTTTTATTAAAATCCATTGACTCTTTTAGTCTTGCCGTGGTCAGGCCCTATTTTAATTATTACAGTTTATTTAAGTATTCCCCTGAGATAATCTTAGTTGTAGAAAAACCTCTGGAAGTACTCGACCTTCTTGTACTTGCTTCTTGGGAAGTGAATTAAGGTCAATGTAAAAATCTCAAAATATTTGCACTGGAATAAAAGAAATTCAGCCAGCAATATTTTAATTTGAAAAAAAGAGTGGCATTCAGGAATTGATTTGTGTGTTTCATATTAGGTTAATTGCTATGAAATTTATTCTACTTAACGTGGTTAAAACATATTTTATTCTATTTTAGTTTTCCCTTATTTCAATGTCAGGAACACTATTTCTTTTGGTATATGTATCTGACACTCAAACATCTTGTTGAAATTTCTTAATCATTTTAGTTTAGTTGCCTTGGATAATTATGTTGCAGTACATAATTTCCAATGATGGTACATGGATCCTCCTCTTTCCAATAGTCATATTTTTATATTCCGTTTATACCTCTCTATATTGGCTATAATTTCAATATCTCTATGAAATAATAATTATTAAAGAAATTCTTACGTTCTTTTGCTTGCATGACTTTCAAGCATTTAATTTTAAGCACAGTAATTGTTGATTTGAAATAAATAATTCTTCTACATGATGTGAAAAGAGAG
Source organism: Tamandua tetradactyla (assembly GCF_023851605.1). Lineage (NCBI taxonomy): Eukaryota > Metazoa > Chordata > Mammalia > Pilosa > Myrmecophagidae > Tamandua > Tamandua tetradactyla. Next base: position 93,629,169 of record NC_135332.1, read on the forward strand.
ATATTTTCTTCTTAGTTTACTTATGTTACTATATCTACATTCTCAACATTTTTACTAAGACTGGGGTTAAATTTTTTGCAGCAATTACTCATATCGCTTGATGTAATTGAATTATTTTTCTTAACACAGACATCATAAAGAGTTTCCCTTACTCCATAGCTGGCTCACAAATATGTTTTTGTATAAAATCTTTCATTTTTTGAAATGTCAAAATTTATATATAAAGAAATTTCACTTAAAAATTAAATTTCCAGCTGATCTGACACAATTATATGATCCGGAATAATGCATTATATTCTGGTATAACAGGAATACATCAGAACTTAGTACCAACTTCCCCCATTAGTCAGAAATATAGAAGAATTTGTAGATTTCCATCATTTAAGCATTTGTGTTCATTTTTGTTTGCATAGAAATCATTGACAAAGAAGAATAATGGGGTTCCTTCAGTAAGTTACAAGACTCTAAATTTATATCAAGGGATAGGATTGCATAAGAGTCTAAGTAAGAAGAATCAGGATAACCAAACTAGTCAGGAATTTTCAAATCTGAGATGTCAAGTACCAAGAAGCAGAGAAAGCAGCTGACATGATGCTGTTTGGAGCTAGGCTTCTCAAAGAGTTTGAAAAGGGAGAAGCAGAATCAAATAAGCCCACAATATAGTTAGTTGGGTTTGACAATATATGAGCAGGCACTGGGAAACGAATGACAATGCTTTTGAAAGTAGAACTGCAGGTGCACTGTCAGGCTGAAGTAGGACAAAAATGAAAAAGATCTTGGGGCTTAGGAGAAGTAGAAGGAAGTGAGTAGAGGTGGCTGGAGTGGTAACGTGGAATTATGGAGACCCACAGAAACACAGCAGAGAAAGGCTCTGGTCAATTTTACTAGGATTTTCAAAAATGTTTTTCTTAGAGGCCATAACTCCTGATCATATTGTACAGGACCTTAGTGTCAGACAGAATCTGGCCATGCCAACTTCTGCATGAACTGGAGGATATTTAATCTCCTTGCTGCTCAGTTAAATACATATAAAAATGAATAGATTCTTGCCAGGTGAAAAAGTGAGAGGGAGGGAGGGAGGAGGAGAGAAAGGGAAGGAAAGCAGGACTCCTTGGTGATTGGTGAGGGCGATGTCCCAAACCAAGGGCTGTGTGAGCAAAAGCCCATCAGAGAAAGCTCCATGAGTTCTGTGAGACAGTGATGGGTACGCGGAGACTCCTGAGAGGCCTGGGGACCAGAGCGTGTGAGACATTGAGATGGGATTTTAATGTTTTGTACCTAAAGTAATGGGCAGTGATTTGAAATGTTTTAAGAAGCAATGAAAATTTCAGATTTGCATTTTTAACATACTGCTCTGGAAGTGAAGGTGCAGGGATGATAGAAAGGCAGACATAAAATACAACTTTTTAATCACTTCCTTTTTGTTGAGTTCATAAAATTACAGGAACGTGTACCTTCACCGGTGATCTCCTGTGGTGCTACATGTAAACTGAAGACTGAAAATCCTCTCACAATGGTAGAAAAGTTGGTCATTGCCACAGTCAGAGAAGCAGATGCTAAGGGACAACTATGGGGGGATTTATATTTAATAATTTAATGGATATATCCTATATGTACTCTGGCTTCAAATGCCTTTTTTTCTTTCTTAACAGAAGTCAATGTAAATTTTATTGCAATTAATCTGTCATTTCTACTAATGCTGTTATCTTAACCTTGGTAATTCTTAGTATCACAGTCTCTTCTGATTAAAAATTCAGGTGTTTGGGTAAATATTCAAACTCCTCTACTCTTCTCCCCATCTTCTTCCAGTTCTCCCTGCAGGGATAATGTATCACTTCAGCATCACTCCTTGACATCTCTTCCTTCCTCAAGGCCTTTCTGGTACTTGCTGCTGATATGTGGTCCCAACAGTAACTCCAGCTTGCATCTCCCAAACTGCCTTCTTGTCTTTAGCCTTTCTAGCTTTCATTTATTGATTTTTTCCAATATTGTACACATGAGCAATTTGGAATGTTCTCACTTCCCCCAACTACTGCTTTTCTATATTATGCTAAGTTATGCTATTCTATGTCTCATGTTAACAAGAAGCTTCCATAAGTAGTTGCACCTGGAGAAGAGAGTTCAAAGCCTACTGATCTGCACCCCCCCCCAAATTAATGTGTCTTTTCTGTGTACGATCCAGTCCATCAAGCCTACAAGACTCGGTGTAAACTTACAAGTTGTGGAGCCCAATCCATCGTTCTCCCACTCTCTCTCACTCCACATTTTTTCTCTCAGTCCACAAATGATTCTTGCTGTGAGATGAGTTTCTGCTCTTAAATCATCAGTTATTCTGACCAGCTATTTTCGATATGGCATAAACTCTTGAGTTTGATATGAAGTCATCAAAATTACTAAAGACATTCAAACCCAAGAATTTAGAATTAGAATAAAGCCTTTTTTTATGTGACTGGACATCAAAGTTAATTTAGAACACAAATACAAGAATTTGTCTCTTTTCCACTGAGGTATTCTGTTATTCTGTGTCTGTTAATTCATTCAACAAATATTCATTAATCACCTATTAATACCTAGAAATTCCTCTAAGAGCTGGCGATGTCATATTGGAAAAAGCAGATTCATATATTTGTCCTAGTGAATTTACTTTCTAGTGAGGGTAAACAGATAATAAAAAATAAACTTTACAGTATAAGACATTAAGTAATGGGTAGGAAAAAAATCAAGGAAAAATTAGTTATAATGCACAGTTCACTTCTCAATTCTATGACCGAAAAACTAAGGAGTTTATGAAGAAATGCAGACTTCCTCTATCTTTTTTACACAGTGTCAAAAAGTGTTCATTTCTATCCTTTTGATTTTTTTTGAAACTATATTTGTTCATCTTAAGTTAACTTTTCATCTTAGTTTAAAGTTGTTTAACTTTCACAGTAATGGCATTCCATAATTATACTATTTGAATAAAGTTTAACAAAGAAAATTTGTTAAATCAGTAGGTTGTCAGCAATATAAAAACATGTTCTAAATCTATAAGCATGTGTATACTATAAATCTAAAAGTATTTGCCTATCTTAAGTATCCAAGATACAGAAATTTCCTGTTTAAAGGGAAATATTTCACTACAGTCTAGAAAAAACTTAGAAATTAAAGCATTGTATGTTTTTCTTGAACAAATTTGTAGGTTCTCATCTGAGCAAATATGATGGCCTAGTCTTGGGTTAAATAAGAATTTTCAATAAATGCTGTTTAAAGTAAATAGTACACAAGGAAGAGAAGTTGTTAACATATTTTTTAAACATCTTTCTTATCTTCTATTTTATTTATTTTATTTCATTTTTGGGACTAAACTCACAAGCTAGGAGGAACAAATGGATAGATGAAGGCAGAATTTCCATACTCAAAGAATCTGCAGTGTCCAAGGAATAGAATATAAATCTAAGAATAATCAACTGAGTCAGGTATTTGTTTATCATGATTGCAACAAAAAACAAAACAAAACAAAAGTTTATATGGGATTTTTGAATGTTTAGATGGAATGACAATTGTGTAGTAATACTATGTACTCAAAAATAAGAAGTCAACTCTATCAAGCTTTTTTCTTTTGTGTAGGTCATACTACCCAAAGTCTAAATATCTTCTTTTAAAGAAGTCACTAAATCGATTCATATATTGCAGAAGCTACAGAGATACCAACATCTCAGAGTATTAATTATTCTAGTATTAGAAACTCTTGAAGACACACAGACCCCACGCTTTATGACAGATGCTTTTACACTCACTTCTCTTTTGCTATGGCTGTTTTTCCTTAGGAAGGACAATCATACTGCATTTTACCCCCTGATGGAAAAAGATCAAATAAAATGCTTCCCCCACCATCTTATTAATTTTTCTTTTCTTCTGGAAGTCCTTGTATTGATTTCAACGTGTCCATAAATCCTGTGGAACTGCACACAGAATGCGGGACATCTTTTTTCTGCGGACAGAGCACATGAGTTTCACTTGATTTGTAAAGCGATCAATGATTAATAAAGATCTAAAACTTTACTGCCTTTGAAATAAATGTCTTTTTTTAAGGTAGCAAAAATTATAATTTTATACTCCTTCATCAATATGGGCACCTACATAAATTTTTGTAATCCTTCTGCCTGGGAGATTTGTCTATTCTCCTTTATTTATATAATAATTCAATTACTCATATGTATACTACATTTTAAAATTGTGAGCTGTGTGGGGTTCCTGAATTACACAGTGTAAATTATGTCCTTTTATACTTCCAAGTAGGCACTGTTTGCTTTTCACATTCATACTTAAACCAGTGCTATGTTAAAATGTCCAGTGTTTTTTGGCAACATTTAATTCAATAACCGATATATGATGTGCGGGAATAGTATGGAATATTCCTGTTATAGGCAATAGATTTATATTTTAGCAAATCATCCTATTCGTATGAAATGTTCTTCAACATTTGAGCTTTGACTTTATGTAAATGTGTTGGGGAACGCATGGAGACACAAATAAATAGGATATGTGAAAGAACTAAGGACACTTCTTTTTTTTTTTTTTTTTTTTTTAGACAGAGAGAAGGAAGGAAGGATAGAAGGAAGGAAGGAAGGAAGAAAGGGAAACATTTTTAAACATTTTCTTGTATTCTGTTTCTCCGTTTTTGTTACATGGGCTGGGGCCGGGAATCGAACCGAGGTCCTCCGGCATAGCAGGCAAGCACTTTGCCCGCTGAGCCACCGCGGCCCGCCCAAAGGACACTTCTTTAAGAGTTGACATTACAAAAATGCAAATTCAAAGTAAATTTATAGTGATAAGTAAGAAACTATAGATACAACACAGACAACATGTTGCTTTTAGCAATAATAAAGAAGTCATTGCTTTTAGCAATCATTTTCCATATCAGGCCCTCTCTTAGTTTGCCAGGTCTGCTATGACAAATACCACACAAAGAGTTGGCTTAAACAATGGACCTTCGTTGTGTCACAGCTTTGGAGGCCCCAAGTCCAACATCAAATTATCCACAACCATGCTTTCTCCTAGAGCCCATGGCATTCTGGTGCTGGTTTCTTGCAATTCTTGGAGTTCCTTAGCTTGCATTTCTGCCTCTGCCATTTGACTTCTGCTTCTGGCTTCCACTTTTCCTGCTCAGTCACTCGTGGCTCTGTTTAGAATTCCTTCACTTGTAAGGACCTCAGTCATGTGAATTATGGTCCATCCTGACTAATTTGGCCTCATCCAAGTAGAGGCTTTGAAAATTCTATTCAGAAATGAGTCCACAGCTTAAATGTTAATAACATCTTTAAAGGTCCTTTTTACATTAGAGTTCACTCAGACAGGAATATAGGTTAAGACTTGAACATGCTTTTTGTTGGGGGGTGTGATTCAATCCAAGGATAAATCATGTATAGCTACGACTTTTTATTCAAGATTACTGTAGGAGAGCGACACTGGCTCCTAACACAGATAACAATTGGGGCTGCAAACATATCCTAACCAGCAATTGAACAAAGTGCGCCTCTAGGTTATAGTTCAAATGTAGCCTGGCAAGAAACAGAAGTGCCAAGGTTTATCTCTGTAAAAAAAAGACAGTGCTAATATGCATGCCAGCAGAGAAGAAACTCCTTTCTTCTGTGATTTGGAACCTACTTCAGTTCAATGACTCAGTATGCTATAGTTTGCACAAAGTTCAAGACATTAGCCTAGAGAAAGCTCAGTGATCTCACCTGAGTCGAGCAGCTATCTGCTTCTGTCGTGCTTTCCCAAGCACAACGTCTACAGAGATGTTCCATCTCCCTGGAGAACCCAGGGTGCTAGTGTAGGACATATTTGAAGGAAAGGCAGCTTGGAGACAATGTTTGGGAAGTACAGGTTTCATCACTGTAGAACATATTACAGTTTTGAGGCTTAACAACAAGAACTTACTGGCACAAAGTTTCAGAAAATCAGAAAGATTTCTTCTCCTGGGGTCTTTATCTTCTGGCTGGCTGGCAATTTGGGGTTCCTTGGCTTTTCTGTCACATGGCAATGCATATGGTGGTGTCTTCTCCTTTCTCTTCTGGGTTCCACTGACTTCCGGCTTCTGGCTACTCCCCATGGTTTCTCTGTGTCCAATTTCCTTTTCTCATAAGGACTTCAGCTTTGTTTTGGCTTAAGAGCCACCCTCATTCTGCTTGGGAACACCTTCAGTAATATTTTCAAAGTTGCTATTTACAAATGGGTTCGCACACACAGAACTGGAGTTTGAAACCTAAACATGCCTTTTGTGGGGCACATGATTCAATCCCCCACAGAAGGCATAGACTCTAGGATGTTGATGCAGAATTTCAGAGTTGCAATTGTCTACTGTGTATAATGGGGCACTTAGAAACAAGACACTGTCAGTTCTAGAGCTTAGAGAGAAGCCATCCTCAACAAATCAGACAGAGAAGAATATATAATATATAATTTAGGCATTTTTTTCTTTTGGGCTCAAAGATTTAACATGGATATTACTCATCTGAATGCATTTTACTTGGTGATAACAATGAGTTGGGCCATCCTTATTGAGCCTCCTTCATAGGCTAATGATTAAAAGCTTAGGAAATAATGCTCATCAATAACTGTTGTGGTGACGTGAGCTAGTTATGTCCTTCCTCTTTCCAAGCCTTTATTTTTTGACATTTACTTTACCTTGCTCAATGTTTTGCTTATTTTTCAATTTTTCATGCACAAATTATATGTTCTGGCAATGTACTATTAATATTGGTTTCTAACTTAATATGAAAAATGTCTTTTGGATAAATGTTAATTTTTTTTTTATTTGAAGAACAATCCAAGCTGAAATGATCATTAAAGGGTATTTGTGTATGGATTCAAAATCTCAACAATTGTTTATTTTCATCTAAGACTCCTCAAAAAAAGTTGAATTAGAATTTGCTTGCTGTCACCATGAAGGCGATAGATAAGAAGTTGCATGTACCACATTATGCTCCAAATTGTGATGACCTCTTCCATTTCTGTATTTTTAGTATTTTGGTTAATCTTTTCCAAAATAAAAATAAGTCAATTTTATGCTGACATATAAATAAACCACTGTAAATTTTAGTAAATGCTTTTTAAAAAATCATTCCATTCCCATATAAATATATTAATAGTGTAATAGTATAGGTCAACAGTTTTTAACTATTAATTTATTGTATTTCAATAGTTTTACTAAAATTCTTGGGATAAGTTAAGTTGCTCAACGTATAGTACAAAGAAAAGTCATAAAAAGTAATATGTTAACTTAAAAGATCACAATAGCATCATTGGAAAGAACACAATTTATTAGGATTTTAAATTGTATAACCATTACTTGTTGCATAGTTGACTTAGTATCATTAATGTATTATACATTTTGCATTACATATTTATTATATATTGTATTTGTCACATGAAAATTTTCCAGTTATTTATTTTTTTATACATCAATTTTTTTTTTAAGTTCTGTCCTAATTGTTTGTATATCTCATTAACTACTTTGTCAGAAGTTACTAGACATCAAAAGGCTCTATTTTCCCTAACATTCTAATTGCTGTCTTTCTCTGTTGTCAATTCATTCTTGGACTTTATTTGAGGGATGGTAGTAAATACACTGCACATTTTATTCTCTTAGCATAAGTAATGGTATGTAATTAGCTTATTTAAACGATTGAGATGATGAGAGTCATATTTTCATAAGTCAATCTCCAAAGCAGAGGAGTCGAGTATGTATTGAAGAAAACTATAGTGAGTGCAAAAACAAACAAAATGTAACAATTCTACACAGGAACATAAAGCTAGTGATCTATTGAATGCTCTGCGGGAGAGAGAAAGTGGATACTGTTGGCAAAAATACCTCAATTTCACAAATACTACTGAGAATAGGTTAGCAGAAAAGTATTTTTCTGACTGGCATGCATTAAACTCAACATCCGCTTTCTATGAAGCAATGCTTATCTACAGTCTGATCTTCAGGTTTCCAAAAAATAATCAGACTGTAGTCAGATAAAATAAAATGTTTCACAGCTAGAGAGAACTCTCTTAAAGAAATAAAATAGAACTTGAAGTTTAAATTCTTAGTTATAAAAATCCTTAAGAATTAGCAGGAGTCATAAATTCCATGAGCCTCCAATTTAGATATTTTTGATTGATTAATAAAATCATTCTACATATCAAACTCACCACTATCCTGATTTTAGCTGACAGCACCAGTAGTTTTGAGGTTTCCATAGCTTATTTCCCACCAGGACAAAATCTATTTTGAAATTATTACAAAATACAAAATGAAAAAGACTTTTAAAGTGACCCTGTTCAAAACACATAACTGTTCTCAAGTTACCTTTTATTTTATATTTACAAATGGGAAATATCACCTTATTTGTCTTTTAAGTAAGATATTTAATAAAACAATTCCTACACTTGAACAATATGAGATTCCTCTGACCTTGTGCATTATCTACATTAAACTAGTCATTATTTCATATTGACCAGTAAGACAAAGGATTCTAAAAAAGTGAGGAGTAGTATAATGCATTACAGTACTTATAAATTTAAAGTATTCATTTACTCTGCCAATTCCCACCATAACTGTAAGCATTATTTAAATTTCTCTAAAAAATAACGGAAAATAATAATTGGGTTTAATTAGCAAAACTACTGTTGGACAAAGATTTTGTGTAGCATATGGTAAGGCCATTTATGTGCACATGACATTCATTTTCATTTGGATTTTAAGGTTTCTTTCCATGACATTCTACAAAGAAAATGCTTTCTCTGAAGATTTATTTTAAATTCCCAAAAAATATAATTCGTGAAATTGGCTTAAAGTAAATGTTATATTTTATTTGAGGTCCTGAATGAAAACATTTCAACAAGTATAATTTTATCCTTTAGTGTTTGAATTCAGTTTCTTCTGTCCTCTTGGGTGTTAAGATAAATTGGAAATAATGTAATTTCTAAACAAAGAGAAAATGAACCACAGAAAGTTACTCTCTACATTCTCAGTAGATAATCTCTTCACAATGTATAGAAACACAAGCTTCAGCTCTGTCAGAAACCAGAAAATCATCACATGTAAATCCTTTTCAAACTACATTCATACGAAATTTGGCATAACATTGATAGCCAAAGATAACAGTCTTCCATCATTGGTATTTCATAAGCAATGGTTTCAGTATGTCAAGATAGAATATTGATATTAATAACTAGATAAATTGCTAGATACCTAGAAAGCTAGCTAGCTAGCTAGCTAAATCCACTGAAATAGAGAGTCTCATACCAATTTGGCCTTGGTGTTATCTTAAACTTCTTCTTATTTTTATTGATTATTTATTCATTTATCATTGCAGATCAAAAAAATCAACAGAAACTTTCCTGTGAACCAGCAGGTAAGATCAAGAAATACTCGGAATACTGAATCATATATTTACTTAATTGTATCTATTATGGTATATGAGCTTCATGGCACCTGATACTTAGGTGAAGATAATTGATACTATAGTAATATAATTGTATTGTAATGTAAATTGTTTTTTGCTATCTTCAGGAAAATACGTAATTTAAGAGATTTCTTTAATATGTAATATATGTTTCTTTAGTAATACTAAAAAGTAGTATTTTAAAACATTTTCCAAATAAACTGTCATAAACCGTATTTATAAAAAATAACCATATTTATTTGAATATGATTTTTTAATGTGATGTTTAAGAACTTTGAGAGCTATTTATATGACAGTCTCACTCTCTTAACCTTTTAACAGATTTATATTTAACTGATCTGAATTTAAAGAACATTTTCAAAATTTGATTATGATATTTCAAATGAGTCAAATGTTGATGCATAGAATGAAAATAACATCTGATTAATCAAATGAAAATATACTTCACTTCTCAGATTAACAATTGATTACCAGCTTTGAAAACAGTAATTGATTCCACCTATAGCTTTATGCTAGACATATTACTTTAATAAACATAATACAATCAGATTATATTAAAAGAAAAAAGTTAATGAGGTTTTAATAGTGTGAATCCTTCAGGTCAACAGTATGTTATATATATGAGATTCTGAAACTGTGATAGCAAGGCATAATATCTTCTTACTCTTTCATTCATCAGTTCACAACCGTTTATCTAAATCTAAATGTCTAACAGCTATTTATAAATGGTGCATGCACAAGATTCATTTTAATGGTAATTGTTTCTGTTTAAGTGAAATTCACATAACATAAACTAATTTAATGTGTACAATTCAGGGGTATTTAATACATTCAAAGTGTTGTTCAACTACCAGCTATATCTATTTTCAGAACATTATCTTCAACCCAAAGAACCCTTTTGTCTGTTAAGTAATCTATCTTCATTGTGATCCTTTTATGTATTGGCAAGCACCACTTGCCTTCTGTCTCTGCAGATTTATCTATTCTGGGTATTTCATAAAAATGGAATCGTATAATATCTGACCTCTAGTATGTGGTTTCTTTCAGTTAGTTCATCACAATTTAGCATGTATCAGAATTGTATTTTTTTAATGGCTGAATAATACTCTGTTGTATGTATATACCTCAATTTATTTATCACATTCCAATGCTGGGCATTATAATTAGTGCTGCTATGAACGTTTGTGTACAAATATTTGGTTGAGCGCCTGTTCTCAAAACTTTTGGACATACAGTATATACCTGGGGGTAGAATTGCTGGGTTATAAGAAAGAGCTATAATTAACTTATCAAGGAACTGCCAAACTGTTTTACACAGTGGCTGAATCATTTTACATCTCCACCAGCAATATAAAATAGTTCCAATTTCTCCATCCTTGACAACACTTGTTAATTGCCATCACTTTCATTATAATCATTTTTGTGGGTGTGGAATGGTATCTTGTGATTTTGATTTGCTTTTATATATTCTAGGTTCCATATTCTTATGAGATATAAAATTTTCAAGTATATGCTACCATTCTATACACTGTTTCTTAAATTTCTTGATAATGTACCTTGATGTATAAAAACTTTTGATTTTGAAAATGTTCAGTTTTTCTGTTTTTCCTTCTTGCTGGTACTTTTGGTGTCATATCTAAAACTCATTGCCACAAAAAGGTCATGAATATTTACCCTTATGTTTTGTTCTAAGAGTTTTATACTTTTAGCTCTTACACTAAGAAAATCCAGATTGAAGTAATTTTTGTAATTGGGGTGTGAGGCCAAGGGCCCAACATCTTTCTTTTGCATGTCAATATCCAGATATCTGAGCACCGCTGGTTGGAGAGACTGTTCTTTCCCCATTAAGTTGTCATTTGGTTTCTACTCCTGTACAAAATCAATTGCCCAGAGGTGTTTAGGCTTATTTCTTGACTGACAGTTCCACACTGTTTGATTACCACCATTTTTTAAATGGTGATGTGTGCCCTCCAATTTATCCTTTTTACAGATTGTTTTGATTATTTTGCCCCCCCCCCCCCCCCCGCCTAATCAGGACCTTTCTTGCGTAATTTCTCTGGCTAGAACTACTAGTGTAATGTTGACTAGAAGTGACAAAAGCAGCCGTGTTTCTCTTCTTCATTGTAGAGAGGCTTTTCATAAGAGCAAATGAGTAAATTTCCTTTTATTTCTAATTTAAAGTTCACTTTAAGTGTTTTTACCATGAAAGAACATTGGATTTGTAAAATGCTTTTTTCTGCAGTAATTGTGATAATCCCATTTTTCCCTTCATTATATTAATGTGGTGGATTACATTGTTTCATTTTCTTATGATGAACTATACTTGCAATTTCCTGGGTTTAATCCCATTTGATCGTGGTATATAATCCTTTTACTACGTTGCTGGATTTGAATTACTGGCATTTTCCTTATGATTTTTGCATCATAATGATATGTAGCTTTATTTTTCTGTGCTGCATCGTCTGATCTTTATATAAGGGAAACACTGATTTGATAAAATGAATTTGGAATTCGGAAGAGTTTTAGAAAGATTCATGTTAATTCTCCTCAAAATGTTCGGTAGAATTCAACACTGAAGTTATCTGATTTTGGGCTTTTACTTTTTGGAACATTTAAAAGCATTTATAGAAATTTTCCCATTCCTTTCTATGTAGAATTTGTTGGCATACAAATAATTGTTCATAGTATGCTCTTATAATTATTTCAACTTCTTCAAGGTAATTGGTAATGTCCTTCTTTCATTTTGGATTTCAGATATTTGTATCCTCTTTTCATTTTTTTTTTTTTTTTTACTTTGTCAGTCTCAATAAAGTTTTTCAATTTTATTGTCAATTTTCTTGTTTTATTAATTCTTTCAATTGTTTTAATATTATCTATTTCATTTATCTCTATTTTAATCTTTATTATTTCCTTCCTTCTGCTAATTTTAGGTTCAGTTTACTATACTAGTTCATCCAAATGTGAAATTAGGCCATTGATTCAAAGCTCATTCTTCATTACTGTAGGCATTCATAGCTCAAATTTCTTTCTCACCACTGCAATCACTGCATTAATAGTTTTGTTATGTTGTGCTTGCATTTTTATTCATCTCAACATATTTGCTGATTTGTCTTGCCATTTTTCTTGGACTATTGATTGTTTAAGAGGGTATTATTTAACCTCCATATATTTGTTAGTTTTCCAGTTCTTTGTCTGTCTGTAACTCACTTCCAGCTTCATTCCATTAAAATCAGAGAAAGTGCTTTGTATGATGTCAAGCTTTGAATATTTATTGAGACTTCTTTTCTGTCCCAACATGTGGTGTGCCCTGGAAAATGATCTGTGAGCACTTGAGAAGAATGCACACATAGATGTTTGGGGGTGCAGTGTTCTGTGTGTGTGGGTGTCTGTTTGGTTTAGTTAATTTATCATATTGTTTAAATTCTCTCTTTCCTTATTGAACCTCTGGCTTACAGTTCTATCTGTTGGTGAGAGCAGTATACTGAAATCTCTACCTATTATGTAGAAACACCTGTTTCTCCCATCAGTTTTGGAAGTGTTTGCCTCATGTATTTTGAAGCGACATGGTTAGGTGGCTAAATAGTTATGATAAGTAAAAAGGATTGATAGCCCCCTTGATCAAGATATAATGTCCTTCGTTATCTCTTGTAACAGTTTCACACTTAAAGTCTATTTTGTTTGATATTTTTATAGTTACTCCAGTTCTTTTTTAGATGCTATTTACGTGGAGTCTGTTTCTAACCTTTCTCTTTCTCCCTGTTTGTGTCTTTGGGTCGAAGGTGAGTCTCTCTTAGGCAATATGCAGACGGACTATACAGTCTATCTATTCTGCCTATCTGTGTCTTTTGATTCTGGAGTTTAACCCATTAATATTCAATGTTATTTCTATGACTGCAGTGCTTACTTCAACCATTTGCTCCATTGCTTTTTAAATGTCATATCTTACTTTTTATTCTCTTTTTACCTTTTTAGTTATCTTCACTGATAATCTTATTTTTAAGCTCATCTGTCGTACCTTGCATTCCCATACATTCTGTTATGTTTTTTTTTCATACTTTCAATTTCTTTTCTGTGCTCCGCCAGTGTCTTCTTTATATCTTTTATCTCTTTAGCCATATTTTCTTCCATCTTTTTTAATTCACTTAGGAGATTTGTTTAATTCTAAATTCTGTGTCTCCTCCAAATATTTAATTTGTTCCTTTGACCAGGCCACATCTTCCTATTTCTTAGTATAGCTTGTAATTTTCTTTTTTTTTTTTTTTGTCTAGGCTTCTGATTGTCATGATGAGTTTCCTCTGAGAGTTAGTTTCTCTCTATCATCCAGGATTTTATTGTTGATTGGCTTTGTGTTCAGGCTCTTCGTCACTTGGTTCACCTTACTCTAGTCTGTTTAAATTCCTCTTTTTAACTGACCTTATTTTTTCAGCTCTTCATATGATTCTTGCCCAGGGTATATGGTGCAATTTTTAAGACTGCCTTGCTTTTGCAATTGTTGCACCCCCAGGAGAAAGCATACCGTATCAGTTTGCTAATGCTGCTGGAATGCGTTATACCAGAAATGGATTGGGTTTTACAGAGGGAATTTACAGTTACAAATTTACAATTCTAAAGCATTAACAAGTGGGTATTTTCTCTCGAGAAAGGTTGATTGTTTTGTTTTGTTTTGTTTTTTCACATGTGAAGGCACATCACAATGTCTGCTGCCCCTTCTCTCTTGGGTTTGTTTCTAAATGGTTCTCTTAACTCCTGTGGGTCCTTGTCTCCTGGGTTATTTTTCTTTTCTAAATGTCTGTGAGTCCTCTCTTAGCTTCTACAGGGCAAATTCTAGATTTAACCTTTTTAGTGTAATATGTCCAGCAGCATTTTCTATTTCAAGATTCTCTCTCTCTCTGTCCTTCACTTAGTTTAATCTCTCTGATCTCTATTTCAACCCTGAGCTCTCTGTATGTTTTCTGTTTTTTATCCTCTTTATACAAGACTCCAATAAAAAGATTAGGACCCACCTTAAATGGGAAGGGTCACAAATCCATGGAAACAACCTAATCCAAAGATCCCACCCACAACAGGCCTGCCCTCAGGCCATGTTAAAATAACATGGCTTTTCTGAGGTACATAACAGTTTCAAACCTGCCCATTCTACCCTCTGGACCCCCAAAAGACATGTTCTTTCATATACAAAATGCATCCATTCCATCCCTGTATAAGAAAAGGCTTAAAACATTTCAGTAACAATACAAATATAATACAAAGTCAAAAACAGTACAAAATCTCATCAAAATCAGCATAGTCTATCCTAAAGCAATATTTTCCTCTGTGAAACTTAGAAAAAATTATCTGCTTCCATATACAAAGGAGGGACAGTCATAGGATAAAAGTTCCCATTTCCACAGGGAGAAATTGTAAGGGAAACAGGGGTCAAAGCCCCCAGAGAGTTCCAGAAACCACAGGGCAAACTCCATTAGATTTCAAAGTCTGAATTTGGAATGCCGTTTTATCCTTGGAGCTTGAGAGAATGGCAGCCCCATTTTTTCAAAGGAATTATGCAGCACCTTGCTCTCTCCAAACATTGGAGTTTGTGTTCAGCCCCACCCTCCTCAAGCATCTAGGTGGCACCCAGACTCTCTACAATCTCCAGGGCACATGTTCAACCTATTCGGAAGAGCGGGAAGGTGGACAGACTTTCCCCAATCCTTGGGGAATATGCATGGCACCCTTTCTGAAGTCTGAGGCAAGACACTTTACCCAAAGAAGGAAGTGGAAGGCCCACCCTCTAATTCCAGCACAAACTCACTCTCTCCACGTACAATAGGTGGGTCCTCTTTCCTGGCCTGAGATTTCATGGCCCCAGGTCTTAGCTTCCATAGTTCTGCCTTTGAAGTCATTTTTCTTTCAATCTGTCCCTTTTCTATCCTTTTTAGTCCAGACTGGCAGCGCTTCATACAGATCTCACAAGAAAGATTATTGACTAGACATGCAGCATACAGGAGTCACAACCAACAGACAAGTGGACTTACCGCAAGTCCTTTCTGGCTAACTGCATTTCCAATACTGGCTTGTCCTGTAATGGCTGACTGATTCCATGTTTGGTTAAATCCTCTATATTAATGTGTTAAGCTGCTGGAATGCAATATACCAGAAATGGAACAGCTTTTAAAAAGGGAATTTAATAAATTACAAGTTAACAGTTCTAAGGAAGTGAAAGTGTCCAAATTAAGACACCAGCAAGAGGTTACCTTTACTCAAGGAAGGCTGATGGCTTTTCTGGATGTCTCTGTCAACTTGCAAGGCATGTGGCTGGCATCTGCTGGTCCCTTACTCCTGAGCTCCGTTAGTTTCAGCCTCTGTTCCTGTAGGAATTTCTTACTTTGCTTCTCTGGGGTTGGTTTCCATCTCTTGGTTTCTTTTGGCTCTCCTTAGGTTCTTGCTAGCTTAACATCTCAAAGGAAACCACATGGCAACATCTGTTGGGCTCTAAGGATCTTCAAATATCCATGTTTCTGTTCTCCAAGTGTCAGTATCTGTGTCAGTTCTGTTCTCTAAAATGTTTCCTCTTTTAAAGGACTCCAGTAAACTTACCAAGACTCACCTGGAATGGATAGAGTCACATCTCCATCTAATCAAATGGTTACACCCACAATTGGGCATACCACATCCCCATAGAAATAATCTCATCAAAAGTTTCCACGTACAGTGTTGAATCAGGATTAAAAGAAATAGCTGTCCCCACAAAATAGGATCAGGATCAAAACATGGCTTTCTGGGATATATAATAGATACAAACCAGCACACCCTCACATGCGCCACAGTTCTCTGCGATCTTATTTTCTGGAAGCCCAGAATTTTCCAGATCATCAATTTCTGGTTTCATTGTACCCAAGAGTTCAGTTCTCAGCTTATCCTTTTACATTGCATTTTACTATATGCTGCAAGGAGAAGCCATGCTGTATTTTTCACTTTTAGTTTGGAGATTTCCTCAGTTATTTTAGCTTGTCATTTTCAAATTCTCCCTTCCATTCAAAAACAATACACAATTTCACAAAATTCTCTGCCACTTTATAACAAGGGTTGCATTCTTTCCAGTTTGCATTGACACACTCATCGTTTCTGCCTAAGGCTCCATCAGAAGTATCAGTCTCTTCAAAGCAATCCAGGCCTTTCCTATTCAGTGTATCCCAATTCTTCCAGAGTCTTCCCTACATCCATTTATAAAGCTGTTCCAGCATTTTGGTATTTACAAATCGCAGCACTCTACTTCTCTGGTACCAAAATCTATTTTGGTTTGCTAATGCTGCTGGAATGCAATATACCATAATTGGATTAGCTTTTATAAAGAGGTTTTATTAGGTTACGAATTTATAGTTCTAAAGCTATGAAAATATCCAAATTAAGACATCAACAAAATGAACCTCTTGAAAAGCTGATTGTGTCCATTTTCTTTGTCACATGGGAAGACACTTGGCAATGATTGCTAGCCTTTCTCTCCTGGGTTGGCTTTCAAATGGCCCTCTCAGCAACTGTGGGTCCTTCTTCCCTGAGTTGCTTTTATTCTCTAAGCATGTGGTAGTCCCCTCTTAATTTCTCTGGGGCAAACTATGCATTTCGTCTCTTAGTTTAGCATCTCCCAAGGCATTTTCATTCTCCATATGTCTCTGCCCCTCTTCACCTGTTTTCATCTCTCTACTCTATGTATCATCTGGGAGCTCTCTGTACGATTGCTGTCTTTTGTTATCTTCATACAGAATTCCAGTAAAAGGATTAAGAACTACCTTGAATGCCTAGGGTCACATATCAATGGAAACAGCCTAATCGAAAGGTCCCACCCCACAATAGGTCTGCCCCCACAAGACTGGATTAAAAGAACATGGCTTTTCTGGAGTGCATAATAGTTTCACATCAACACAGTTTTTGTTTTGCCTCCACAGTCTTTTTGTTTGTTTTTTTACTCTCCTTTCATTTCCTCTAGCTGATTTTACCCAGAGTGCAAACTCTGAGAAGAGGTTTACCCCATAGAGGCCTTTCCCAAATCATTATTTCCCAGCTATAAAGGCCAGGGACCCAATAAGTGGGCCCATACCAGCTCCAGTGCTCCAAAGAGCTCTAGAGAAAAGGTCAGGAAAGATGCTAGAAACCCATTTTGATGTCTCATTGAAGCTGCACTTTCCTGGCCTGACCATCAGATGGTGCTCTTCAGCAAACTTTCCCCCACAGTCTTAAAGAGACCATGTCTTTAAACCTCTGTGCTTAAACCCTTGCTGCAGATGGGTTGAAACAATTCCCAGGATGGTTTCTCTGCTGGGTGGGCTAAAACAGCAGTTCAGAGCCAGATCCAGCAATCTAAACTTGCCCATCAAAAGCCATAATCAGTACTCTGCCATGCTCCCCAACTCTGTTCTTTAGGAGGATGTCTTTCCCGTCCCTTCATGCCTGAAGCAGC
This sequence comes from Tamandua tetradactyla, assembly GCF_023851605.1. Taxonomy (NCBI): domain Eukaryota; kingdom Metazoa; phylum Chordata; class Mammalia; order Pilosa; family Myrmecophagidae; genus Tamandua; species Tamandua tetradactyla. The sequence goes on from NC_135332.1 coordinate 93,647,040, forward strand.
TAGACAAGTTTGAACATTCAACTTAAATGTACAAGTTTAAGTTGAATGCATAAATTTGTCCCATCATTCTCTTAATGATTTTAGATGTGTTTATTTTTAATTCCTGATTGTGTGCTGAGTGGATTTGATCATCTTCCAGCCATTTTATTTAAACTCTTTTTTTTTTTTTTTTTTTGCTATTTCTCAGGGAGAACATTCACAGGCACATTTTATACTACCACTTATTCCACCATGTTGCTGAAGGCATATTTCCAGCAACTGACTTCTTTATTTAATTTTATATCCTGCAAGTTTGCTTTGATAGCTTCATTGTATATTTTTGTTTCATTTTACTGTCTTATTGTACTAGTTATGACTTCCAGTACAAGGTCGAAAAGGAACAGTGGAAGGGACATCTTGCCTTGTTGTTAATCTTTTGTGCAAAGCAACCTTCTTCTCACCATCAAGTATGTTTGATACAGATTTCTGTAGATGTTCCTTATCAAGTTGAAGCAATTTGTTTGCATATCCCTGGTTTTCCAAGAGTTTTTATGTTGAATGGGGGCTGAATTTTTCTAAACACTTTTCCATATCTGTTGATATGATCATATTACTTTTCCTTTGCCTGTGAGTGTAATGGATTGCATAACTGGATTTTCAAAGTTTGAATCAGCTTTGCATTTACCTGGAATAAATCCCACTTGGGCATTGTGTACATTTCTCTTTATACATTGTGGATCCAATCTGCAGATAGTTCATTGAGCAAATGTTCATCCATGTTCATGAAAAATGTTTATTTCTTGCCTTCCTGCCTTTTGGTATGTTTATCTGTTTTTGTGTATTTATTTATCTGTTCATTTCCTGGTTTCAATTTCATTGATATCTGATCTATATTTATAATTTCTCATCTGCTTTAAGTTTAACTTGTTCTATCTTTAGCTTCTAAGGTTGAAGCATAGATTGTTCATTTCAGATATTTCTTCTTTCCTAATATATGTATTTAGTGCTAAGTATTTCCCCGTAAGTGCTACTTTCAGCACATACCACAGATTTTGATAGGCTGTACCCTCTTTTTAATTTAGTTCAAAATATTTTTTAATTTCTCTTGAAACATCTTCTTTGACCAATGTGTCATTTAGAAGAATGGTTGACTAATATTTAAAACGTTGGGATGTTTAAGCTATATATCTGGTATTGATTTGTATTTTAATTTCAATGTAATGTGAGACTTTGATTTATTTTCTTTGGAATTTGGTCAAATGTGTGCTTTTGGGCTCAGAAAGTGGTCTAACGTGGTGAATGTTCCATATGAGTTTGAGGGGTATGTGCAGTCTATTGATGTTGATGAAGTATTCCATGAAAACTTTTAGATCCAGTTGATTGATGGTGCTTATCTGCTCAGCAATATCCTTACTGGTTTTCTGGCTGCTGGATCTGCAATGACTGAAAAGGGGCTATTGAAGTCTGCAGCTGTCACAGTGGAGTCATCTGTTTTTTTCTTTCCTCTCATATTGTGATGCTCTATTATTAGGTGCATACACATTGTCATTTTTCTTAAAGAATCGATCCCTTTATTTTTATGAATTGCCCCTCTATACCCTTGATAATGTTAGTAGTGAGTAAATGCACAATTTGATAGTGTATAAGTAAAAATACTATAAATTAGTCTTTACAATGCATTTTTCTTTCTTCAGCATTTGCTTGGTTGCTGTAAACATTTAACTATTTTCCAGAATTCTGGCAAAGTTGATTCGGACGTTTGCTTTGATTTTTCGTTGTTTTGTGGAGGAACAGGCCCTTGGGGCAACCCGCTTTGCCATTTTCACTGATGTCATTCAATGGTAAAACTCTAGAAATGACTTTCAACGTAAAAATTATAAAATATTCTTCTTATATAAAACTTAATCTTCTTAAATGTAACATTTATTTAATTTATGCAGCTGTCATTTAGGTTTGTTGTGAGGATTAAATGATAACATATATAAAGTATTAATTATAACCATTGTTATCATTAATGTTATCTAATTATATGATAAATGTTGCCACCATTCCAAAATTAGCTTGCAAAGACACATGTCAATGCAATAACAGTAGTAAGAGCTTAGAGAGCTCACTGTAGCTATAGAGCTTTGCACTTTGTCTTTGTCAGCTATGGGTATAACCGGAGTCCTAACTGGAGAACCTCACTCCTAAGCCATGCTGCTACTTGGGATATACGTATAGATGGGTGGAATGCACATGTCTTGTCAAGCTGTAGTTTTATTTGTGGCTCTCAATTACAATGCTGAAATCAGGCCTTTAGCCCAGAGCACTGATTTATTAGGGCTAGGTGTCACCTGGGAAAGCCCCTTTGCTACAAATGTCCTAACGACTCTGATGGTGATGCAAAGACCCCATTTTGAGAATTACACTTTAATGATTTCACAGGGCTCCACCAGGAGAAATTTTCAATGATGAATAATTATTTACATTGAACGGAGAAAATTTCAAATGCCAGTCAGTGGACATTTTATTTTATTTTATTTTTAATATATAAAACAGAAGGTCAACTTGTTCCAGGAATTATTACCAGAAATAAATCAACTGTTCATTTTTCTTTTGTTAACAACAGCATTTAAACATTTCATATATATGTGTGTGTGTGTGTGTGTGTGTGTGTGTGTGTGTGTGTGTATGTATATTAGTACCTTGTAGATTTCTTTTTCATCTCTGTATTTATTCAGGTTTAGAATAACACTAGTAAGGTAAATAGGAATCTGAAAAAGTATCGTTTATACAATGAATAACTGTAAAAATCTGTTTAATGCTCTAACACTTGATATTACCATGCACACTATATTCAGTTTTATGAATATAATTGTGCATTATTATTCATGCTTTGGTTTTTAAATTTCTTAACCTTTTAATAATATTAATTATACTAGAATTTTATTTCAAACCTCTTATCTCAGTTTTGAAAATCATAATGAATTCTTCCTGACATTTTAAAAACCTGAGAGTTGAGAGTTAACCGAATTTCCCCTCACTGCTTTCCATCATAAAAATGAAGCATTTCAGGAAATAGGACTTGTTTATAGATCAAGATTCAAATATGCACATACTAGGAGAGCTCAACTGTATATCATGATAATAATACAATAGGAGACCAAGGCACAATCTCTGCTTAATAAAATCTGAGCCAACATATGGAAAGGAAATTAAGACACACGTGTGATGTCATTTATCCTCCAGAATTAGGATTTAAACCGGGCATTTGCATTGGACTAATTGCACTATATTGCTTCCATCTCAAATTTCTTCCTGTCTTAGTTTTTGTTTAGGATACCCTGAAGTTTGGATTTAGATATACATACATGTGTGTGTTGTTTATGCATATGCTTTTGATGAAACAGTTCACGTATATATCAAAATATACAAATGTTGTAAAGTGAATTATGGAAAAAGAAGATCCCGATGCCCATGATGTTCTAGTCATCAAAAAAGACAAGTTATTCAAGACCATTGAAAGAGAAGGTTTCTACTTTGCATGGGATTGGGTTTTGGATTCCAGGTGCCCACCGTTCTCATTTTCTAGCTGCCAGAACACAATATACCAGAAACAGAATAGCTTTTAAAAAGGAGAATTCAGTAAGTTGCTAGTTTATATTTCTAAGGTTAAGAAAATGTCCCAATTAAAGCAAGTTATAGAAATGTCCAATCTAAGGCATCCAGTGAATGATACCTTGGTTCAAGAAGGCCGGTGATGTTCAGCGTTTCTCTCTCAAGTGAGAAGGCACATGGCAAACACGGTCAGGGTTTCTCTCTCAGCTGGAAGGGCAGATGGCAAAATACACTGTCCTCTGTGAGCTTCCTCTCCAGCTCCCCAGGAGGCATTTTCCTTCTTCATGTCCCAAACTCACTGGCTGGTGGACTCTCTGCTTTGTGGTGCTGTGGCATTTGCTGCTCTCTCCAAATTTCTCTTTAATAGGATTCCAGTAAGGTAGTGAAGACCCACCTAGAATAGGTGGAGACACACCTTCAGGTAATCCATCTTAATGACCACTCTTGATTGAGTCACAACTCCAGGGACATGATCTAATTGAAGTTTCAAACATACAGTACTGAATAGGGATTAGAAGAAACGGCTGCCTTTACAAAATTGGATTAGGATTAAAACACAGCTTTTCTAGGGTACATACATCCTTTTCAAACCTGCGCACCCACAAACTTGTAAAATGAAATAAAACAAAACAAAAATGCATCTGTAGCTGAAGAAAATCATTGTCCAGCAGACACCACTGCTATGCATTCCCTATCGAAGAGTACCCCACACTCTAGAACACCTGAATCATTCAGTAAAACAACTCTAATTGAAAAAGAGCTTTCAGTCCAAAATTATAATGAGATAAACCATGATAAGGGAAAGTTTGTTCTAAACATAACAGGACAATCCAAAATATTTTTTTAATTATCGTGTTTTAATTTTTTAAATCAATGAATAGGAATTGTAAGAGAAGAACAGGACAGTTATTTTTAAAATCTTGGATTTGCAAAAAACCACAGAGAACTTCAAAAATGAGAAATGCACTTTCTAAAATTGAAATTAATTAACCAGTTGAACAGTAGACTAGATAAAGCTGAAGACAGAATATATGATTGGAGATAATTAATATACACAAAAATATTATCAGAATACATCACACTCAGAAAGGTATGAAAAACATAAAATCTAAGATAAGATATGAAGACTATAATGAGAAGCTCAAAAAGTTTCATTATAAAACTGAAGCAAATGTCTGATGGGCAATATATGAAGAAGTGATGGGTGAGTTTTACGATTCTTCAGACTAAAGGAGCACACTAATTCATGAGCGGTATGAATAGAATGAAAGCCTCACCGATGAAAGATATGAAACAACCTAAATATCTCTCGACTGGAACAGTAACTCTGGTACATCCATTTGTGGGATACCCTGCAGCTATTAAAAGGGTGAGCTAGATCTATTTGCACTGGTAGAGAAGATTACCCAAGAAAGAAAGTTTGTTGGGTGACAATAGCAAGATGTAAAACAAGATATAGAATATGCTATTATTTTTACTAAAAGACTTGGTATGAAAGAAACACATATTTGCATAGGAATAAAAAATCTCAAGAAGATACAAAGAATCTGGTAAAAGTAGTTGCATTTAGAATGAGATACTGCAGCCCATTCTCCTTCTCAGCATGGGGATTTCATCCTCTGGCACTTTACTTAAACACTCTACCCTGCCCTTGGGAACCCTTACTTCCTTCAGCCCCATCCACTTTGCTGGCCCAAGTTCCCTATTCAGTTCCTGAATTTCATTTTTTTTTTGTTTTGAGTTTGGATATATAATTAACTATGTTCTCATTGCATTGTAATGTTCATTGGGATATATTAGGATCAGCTTGCCCCACCATGTTTACTGGGAATCTTTGTCTTTTGTTCTTTTTCATCAGATAGCTGAAGAAATTTATGCGCTTGCCATTTTCATGATGCATTTATCATATTGTATGTGGTGTTTTGACCATATTTAGATGACATTGATATATCATTTTAAATGCCTGTCTCTTTAAATTTTGATAATCTTCCTAATGGCTTCTTGGTTGTTTTCTTATTTATTTGGAAGGACTGTATACGAAGGAAATCCATTCCTCATACTTGTATGTATTTTTTTATGTAGTCTAAGTTAATATTGTTTTCTTTTATGGCACATAGGCACAAGATTATTAAGAAGAAAAATATATTATGACTTTCTAATAATTATATGTTTGTAATCCTACATTTAAACAACTGAGATATCTGGAGTTTAAGTAAGAATTATGATGGTGAACAAAAGCTTCAAATATACCAAACTCTGTTAATATTTATCTTTTGGCATGAAATGACTTTATCATAAGTTCTGTTTTACATTTGGGACTGTTCTGAGCTCTTTAGTTTGTTCTAGTCATGTTCCAGTAATCTAATATTTAATAAATTGTTTTAGTTTGCTAAAGCTGCTGAAGTGCTGGTACCATAAAATTCATTGTGTTTTACAATGAGGATTTATTAATTTACAAGTTGTTCTGAGGCCATGAAAATGTTCAAATCAAGGCATTAACAGGCAAGACTGATTACCTGCTATTCAGAGATGCTCTGTCACATGCAAGGAATATGGCGACATCTGCTGGTCTCTTCGTTCCTGGGTTTCATTACTTGCAGCTTCTGGGTTCAGTGGCTTCCTCTCTCAGCTTCTCTGTGTGTCCTCGTCTAACAGCTTCTCCGGCTTTTCTCTCTTCAAACCATCACGTTAGTATTTTAATAAAGACAATGATATATCTTCAAGATGGAAAAAGTACTTGGTGATAAAACTTGATACATGTTGCAACATAAATGTATCTCAAAATAATGTGTTAAGTGATAGAAGACAGAAAAATTGAGTACATACTATATGGTTCTCTTATACAAGATCTTAGGAAAAGAAGCTAATGTATAACAGAACAGAAATCAGAGGTGGGCTGGGGAATGAGAAGGATAGAAAGAGGGAATGACTATAAAGGGATCTGAGGTAACTGGGAATTGATGCATATGGCCATTATATCAACTTAGTGATGGTTTCAGGTACATACGAGAGCATACTACATTGTACCCTTTAAATATGTGCTTATAAATTGATACTTATAACTTGATAAAGTTGTTCTTATAACATGAACGTTCTGGGAATCAAGTAAGTCAGGATTTGATATTAAATAAAAACCAATATGGTCTCTTTAAACTTAGTTATTGGCTGGACTTAAAATTACGCTAGTGTTAGTTAAAGTTCACTTTTTGTTAGAATTAATTTTCCATTTTCTCTATGCATCTGGGACAGATCCATCTGTTCTTTCTGGTAAGATTTTGATTAAGGTCATTTTAAAAATGAACACTGTGAAATGCAGTTTCCATTGTTAATTGTTTATTGAAAAGCATGGGAGAGGTAGACAGTGGTCTTACTGTTAATTTAATCATTGATGCTCAGCTGAATTTAAAATTATGTTTTGGTAATTCACTCGGTTTTGGAGGTTATTTCGACAAGCAGGCTTATACCATAGCACTTTTTATACCAAAACCCTTTATATCAAATTTATTATATTTTATAATTTTTACTCTTTTAAACTAAAATGCCCCATCCTCAAATTTACTTCATTATTCTCACAAAATAATGTGTATATTTTGTAATTACAAAAGGAAGATTATAGAGAATCAATTAATTATCAAGAAAATATTTTAAAATGGACTTCTATATGCCAGAAACAATGCAGAATAACATGTTATATTATTCAAAAAATTAAAAATAATTACAAATATTTTCCTCAGTAGCTCATCATATAGAAATATGAATATTTGACTAGCTATAATAGACACACCCATTGGACATATGACTATAGGTATATGCATAGAACACATAGAATGCTAAACTTAAGATAGAGTTAAAAGGAACTAATTGTCTCTAAGTGGGTTGGGGGAGATGCAAGGATTTAAAGGAAATGTATTCTTGGAGAGATAGGAGAGAAAATAGTGAATTAAAGAACTCTGAAAGTTTGCTCCTACATAAAAGCAACAACAACAAACTGAAAAAAATTGCCAGAATGATTGAAGCTCACTGTGGTAGTTTAAATCATGTACCCCAACAAAAGACATATTTGGAATCTTAATCTACATTCCTGTAGGTGTGAGACCAATGTAAAGAGGACCCTCGGAGTTGTATTTTCAGATAAGCTGTGGACTCATTTGTGAATAGGCCCTTGAAGATCCTCTTTAGGTGTGACCCTACTGAAGATCCTATTTATGCCTGGCCCTCCTGAAGATTCTATTTAGATGGGTCTTCATCAGAATGACTGGAACTCTTATAAAGAGAGTAAATTGAGATGGCAGAAGTCAGACAATGCCACAGGATGAGATCAAGTGATGGCAGTAGAGACGCAAGCCAAGGATCCCCAAGGATCCAGGAAACCCAGCACTAGAACGCTGCTGATTCTCAGAGAAAGCATAGCCTGCAGATTCCTTAATGCCAGACTTCTGGTCTCCAAAACTGTGAGACAGAAAATACTTGTTGCTCAGGCAACCCATTGTATGGTTTGTCATTGCACCCCTGGAAGACTCAGATACTCACTAAAGACCTGCTGCAACCCAGAGGGTGTTTATTCAAAAAAAGAAAAAAAAATAAAACAACAAAGACAAAGAACCAGCAGGATCTCAGTAGGAAAAGTTAGTTTGGGTCATTTTACCTCTCTAGTCCCAACCGGTGTGCTGAAGTAACACAACAGCCTCAGAGCCTCAAAAAATGACAACTCACGCTCCAGGGGCTGCCTATCTCCTCAGATCCATCGATTTTCTAGCCTTGGTCCAAGTGTCATTAAAAGCACACATTGTTGGGTGCAGTAACCTTCTTCAGGCCATTCTTATATTGCAATCTTCTTTCATTTTTGCTTTAGAAATAACTTTATATAATAAGGGGAAGCCCGTTAAGAGATTTTACCTAATGTGTTCATATGTTATAGATAGCTATCCGAAATTCTAATCAATGACACGTGTATTTGGTTCATTAATTTTTAGTTTAATGAAGATGTGTATATGTATATACATAAATATATATATACATGAACCTGTATTTATACACACACATGCACATATATATAAACATATGGACCTATATGTACATACACACACATATATAGTCTTTCAGATTAAGATAAGTAAAGGTAAGGACACATGGAAAAGGAGAGCAATGCTGAGACATGAGATGATATTTGTGTAGGAGCAGCCACAGCTAATGAAATGAAGCCCCCAAACCCCATGAGTCTTCCTTGTGAGCAAAAGCAGCACTTTTACCTGCAGCTTTTGTCTCATAAGAAATATTCACAAAGGAATCTCAGGACTTACCCTCAGTTTCTTCTCCAGGACCATACTGATGTTTCAATTCTTGCATATCCCAAGTATAGCCCTGCAATACCCAGTCAAGAAAGAAGCTAGCCTGTACACCTAAAGAGTTTCAGAAATTGTCCTGTCCTTCCCTAGTCTTCCCCCAGACCAAGATTGCTTTCTGTCACTACAGATTGGTTTTCATTTGGTAGAATTTTAAATAAAGGGGATCATATATCATATACAATATACAATATTTTACCGGGCATCCTTCACTCAATGTAATTAACTTTATTTCTATCTTTGTTTGTTTTTTTTGACTGTGTTTGTCAGTAGTTCATCCTGTTCATTGTTGAGAAGTATTCCATCGATGGCTAGGCTGACATTTGTATATCTATTCAACCTGTTAATGGACGGTTTGCTGTTGTAAGATTTAGGATATTAGAGAGAAAGCTGCTATAAACATTCATGATCAAGTCTTTGTGCTGACATTTGGCTCCTTTTGTCTTGGATCAATTTCATTTGTGGAGTGTCTGCATATTAGGAGGTATATGCTGAACTTTTTAGGAAACTGCAAAACTATGTTCAAGCTGGCTATTTCATTTGACCTTCCTTTGCATCAGCAGTGTAAGAGAGGCCCTTGACATGGTCAGTATTTTAAATTTTAAACATTCTAGCAAATGTCTGCAGTCTCTCTCCTTGTAGTTTTAATTTGAGTTTCCTTGTATGACTAATAAGGCGGAACATTGTTCCAACCCAACGTAGACCCAAGACCAAAGAACAGGCCTGGCTCATAGTTACCCATGAGTTTAATTACAGACTTGCAAACAGGAGAAGATTCTTCCCATTGCTGACTGGTCAGGAAATGGACGTCAGTGTTCTGCGTGAGAGAGAGAGAGAGAAAGAGAGAGAGAGAGAGAGAGAGAGGGAGAGAGAGAGAGAGAGAGGAGTGCCACGGAAGTGGTTTATAAAGGTATAGGTTACAATGGAGTTTCAGCAGATTCTCGTGAGATTTGAGTAGGGGAGGGGAGTTTTAATGACATCCCCCTGCCCCCAGGAGGCCTGTTGACCTTTAATGTCTGCCCCAATTATGTAGGTGGCTGTGTTCAGTGAGTGGAGGAGGCCGGGCAAGCGCTCTGGTCCTCACAATCCAACCCCTAGTGTTGGCCATAGGACAGACATTGTATTCATATTCCACAACAGCTGTATGAGAGACAACAGACACTAGGAGTCCCCTACACAGAGAGAGTAATCCTACCAAGTGATTCAAACCTGTGATTTCTGTCTTAAATGAGTTTGTTTTCCAGATTTTTCCATGTGCGGAATTCTGCCAAGCCAGCGCGGAGTCCCAGGCAGTCCAATTCATGGGGGTCACAGCCCAAGGCAGCCGGGGGCACCTGGCAATGACAGTTTAGTGCGCTCTCAGCCCTGAGACTTATTGTGCATGTAGGTAACTGCAGTAGCCTATTGCAGAAAGATGTTTTCTGTGATGCTAAGGGCTAAAGGAAAGATGTTTATGGGAAACTATGAGAGACAAATCTTGTTGATCTGATAGCATACAAGCTAAATTTCCAATAGTAGACAGAAGTGTTCCTGGAGAAGAGGTGCTCTGAGGGGTTTTCGATACCACAAATTTTCCCCTGATATTACAAGAAGACTTCTGCGTCAAATCCACAGTAAGCCTGGGAAAAGTGTCCACACAGGCATGCATATTGTAGCTTGAGGTCTCCGGGTTCCTGGATTGGTTACATATATAATTTTTGGCATTTTTCATATAAACTGTGGTCTAATACTTAAATTTTGAGTTATCCAATATCCCACAGGTTTCCCAACCAGTGTATCTGCATTAGCCAGGACCAAGGTCAATCAAACTTAATGCTTGTGGTGCAGGCGAGAGCCAGTTATTCTCATGACTTCATTGTGATTGGAATGTTCTTGGTCCTTTCACCCGAATTTGCAGCACCTGCTGCATGCGCCCCACCCTTTCCAGTTCAACTGGGGTGGGTGCAGCTGCTCAGTGCAGCAAATTGAGGCTGCTGAAGGCTGAATACAACTGCCGTGTCCACTGCTGCAGATTGCTTGTCATCTTTTGACTACTCTTTTAAGAGCCCATATGTCCTTTCATTAACTCTGCTGCTGTGTATTTGTAAGGCGAAAGAAATGTCCATAAGACATCATGCTCAGTAGTCCAGGCTTGGATTAGTTGTCTGATAAAGGGGGTACTGCACCACTGACCACATATATAGGGTCCCTGAAAAATGCACTGATCTTTTCCAGGCTATGTATTGGAGCTCTTTGGTTGGATTTTCCTACTAAGAAGTCCAGCAACAGTGCAGGCTCTCTATGGCTGTAAGGGCATATTTTGCAACTTCGGATAAAAGAAGGGGACCAATATAATCTACTTGCCACATAAATCTGCTCCTGACTAATGTGACTGAGTTGATGAGGAAGCATCCTTGGGCATCACCGCGAACAGGGGGGAAGGTGACCACAACTTCTTTCAGCTGCTGTCTGGTGATGGGCAGCTGATATTACTGTGCCAGTCTCCACAGAGTCTGGTACCCCCAGTGTCCTCTTTCCTCATGCAACCGTCCAGCAGCTTTGTGAGATGTTGGCTCTAGGCTATAGATTTTTGCTGAAGTGTCTGCTTCAGTATTACCATGTAAAGAATCATGTTATGGGCAGAGAAATGAAACACAGCTTACCTGTTGCTTGTGACAGGTGGTCCAGATGTCTTCCTATATTCCTTTTCCCCATAAGGATCAGCCAAAAAAAAGTCAATTACTCTTCCTTCCATGTGGCCACTCACACTGACAGACCCTGATACACTACCCAACTGTCATCACAAAGTTAATGCATCTCCTGGTTCATGAACGACAACCATCCATAAAACACTTAATTTAGCCCAATTGGCTATTTTTCATAGCCCCAATTTTCCACCACATAGTGTCTGTACCAGGTTGTATGGCTACTGCCATCCAGGTGGCAAGCTGCCCGCATGCTGATCCATCAGTGTACCGGGTGGATTTAGGTATGCTACCACGTCCATCAGTAGTGGGCAATGAGACAGCCACTTCAGGGATATCAACAGAGAGCGGCAAATATTCTTCTACATAGGAAACTGGTCCTAAGTTATCTGTGCTTAAAGAGCTGTTGTTGAAAATGCTGTGTTACAGCAGATAAATTTTCTTTTTCATTAATATGCTCAATTTGTGCACCGCCAGAGTGTGGCTCAGTAGCAGTGTCCCATATCCACTCCTCTATGGGGATGGCTGTTTTTAATTTCACAGGGCATTACTGAGTTAGTCCTTCAACTTGTAATAAGACATTAAAGGAGCACACAATTTTTTTCCTAAGGGACAGTATTGTAGTTCGGATCTTTTCCAGAGATGAGACCAAGGGCCAATGGGAACTCGCCTTGCCTGTTGCCTTTGTCACAAGTCCTACCAACCAAAAATCAATATTTGTTCTGGCCATGTCTAATTTCCAAAGCACCTCTGGGTCCACTCTTTGTAAAGCTTGAGACTGTGTGATAGCCTGTTTGACTTTTTCAAAAGCAGCCTGCTGTGGAACATTCCATTCCCATGATTTTCCTTTTCTAACTAGGGCATAAAAGGGTTTTAGAATTGAGGCTAAATGGGGTATAAATGGTCTCAAATAACCCCCCAAACCAAGGAAAACCATGAGCTGCTTAGGAGTATGTGGGGTGGGGCAGTTTTGCACTTTATCAACAACAGTAGATGGAATAGTCTTGGTCTTACCAGACTGAACGACAGCCAAGAATTTGACAGAACGTCCAGGCCCTTGCAATTTATCCTGATTTACTGCCCATCTTTGGCTTTTGAGGTGGGCCACTACATTCTGAATGGTAGTTTCCAATTCTGCAAGAGAGTTACTGATTAATAAAAGATCATATAATGAAAAAGAGTGACCGCTGCTGGAGGTTTCCACATTTTTTAATCTTTGACTACTGTTCTAATTTGCTAGTTGCTGGAATGCAATATACCAGGAATGGAATGGTTTTTTAAAAGGGGAATTTAATAAGTGGCTAGTTTACAATTCTAAGGCCAAGAAAATGTCCCAATTAAAACAAGTCTGCAGAAATGTCCAATCTAAGGCATCCAGGGAAAGATACCTTGGTTCAAGAAGACCGATGAAGTTCAGGGTTTCTCTCTCACGTGGAAAGGCACATGGCGAACAGTCATTTTCTCTAATCTGGAAAGGCAGAAGATGAACATGGTTAGGGTTTCTCTCTCATCTGGAAGGGCCCATGGTGAACATGGCATCATCTGCTAGCTTCCTCTCCTGGCTTCCTGTTTTGTGAAGCTCCCCGGGTGTGTCTTCCTCCTTCATTTCCAAAAGTTGCTGGCTGGTGGACTCTGCTTCTTGTGGCTAGGTCATTCTGCTCTGCTATCTCTGAACTTCCTGGCTTTCTCTTGTTGTTCTCTTTATAGGATTCCAGTAAATTAATCAAGACCCACCCGAATGGGTGGAGACATGTCTCCACCTAATCCAGTTTAACAACCACTCTTGATTGAGTCTCATCTCCAGGGAGATGATCTAATTACAGTTTCAAATATACAGTACTGAATAGGGATTAGAAGAAATGGCTGCCATTACAAAATGGTATTAGGATTAAAACTTGTCTTTTCTAGGGTACATACATCCTTTCAAACCGGCACAACTACCAAACCATGGCAGATAGTGGGACTATGAAGATATCTTTGTGGTAGCACAGTAAATGTCCACTGTTGCCCTTCTTATGTGAAGGTGAACACAACCTGGCTTGCAGGGATCTAAAGAAATACTAAAAAAGACATTAGCCAAATCCAACACAAAATGAAATTGGTCTAATTGAAAACTTATGTCTTTAACAAAGTAACTATGTTTGGTACAGCTGCAAAAAAAAAGAGGGGTTACTTTATTAAGTTCTCTGTAATTAATAGCCATCTGCCAAGCACAATCAGGTTTCTTCACTGGCCAGGCTGGGCTACTAAATGGGCTGTAAGTGGGGATTATAATGCCCACTCTTTCCAATTGCTTAATGATGGCAGTATTTTCTTGATGGCCCTTCTAGAAACTTGTATTGATGCACCACCACCGTGTACCTGGAGGAAGGTGATTTTACCAGTGACCACTTAGCATGTCCTCTTTGAATGGTTTTCACCACCCAGTACCAGAACAGACACATACAATAGTTTACAAAGTGATATTTTGCAAAATATCAATTACGAATGTATATACATTGGAATAGGAGATATGAACACTATGCTTTTGAAGGGTAACAAGTCAATCTGTATAAGTAGTTGTGTTGCTTTAATTCTTTGGCCCCCAAACCCAACAATGGCTAAGGTAAGTCTACCAGGTCAGGGTCATTTTACATATATTAAGATGTATTCCACTCCAGTCTCCATGAGTGCCAAAACCTTACATTCATTAGTAGGGGACCGAAAGATTAACTGAATACGCAGCCTCTATCCCCACTGTCCAGGTATATAGCTCTTATTTGGGGAACAGGGCTAGTACCCTGTGGGAAGGAAAAAGGAACTTAGAGGTCTCCTCAGCAGGAGGAAAGGAGAGCTCATTTGACTTTAAGGACTGGGTCTTGTACCCCAAGGTTATTTCTCCATCCACTGATCTGGTTTCAAGTGTAGTATATCTTTGTTCTTTGGGTAATTTACTCCAGTGCCTGACAAGTATGCATTTGTTTGCCCATCAATATCTTCTATTTTAGTGCTGGTGACTATTAGGTCAGCACACATCTGCCTGTGTGACGCGTGGCTTGGACCGTCATGCTCTCTTGGGGCATGACCTACAGCTCTTACTTCGGCCCCTCTGGACCTTCAGTGTTCTAACTCTCCTAACTCAGCCACAGTTGGGTGGGTGTTGAAATGTGTTGCTCTACTATTGGGTTAAGAATGGATACAAGAGTCCCATACCAGTGATTGGAGGGATTGGAGGGACTATTCAGGATAGTGCCCTTTATGCCTGCTGTGAAGGTTTTGTTATCTGGCCCAACAAAATTACCAGCATAAATGACATACTTCATTCCTAGCCTCCACAGTATATCTTGCAATTCATCTAGAATATTACAGTGGGGAGCAGCATGTGGTATGTCTCCCACATTGGGCCAAGTTTCTCTACATTGAGTTATAAGCCAATTTAGCAGTAAATTGGATTCTGGTCTGACAACCAGAGTAAATTTTTGTTAGCAGAGGGAGGGATGTGTGGTAATGGAGGCTAGTTTGTGTGTATATTTTCTGGAAAGTAATACTCCCTCCACATCAGTGTCCCAAAGACATAGTAGGCAGTTTAGCAGGACCTCTTTGTCTTACATTGATTTGTCCATATTCATTCCCAATTTCACATAATTCAGCAATGATACAGTACTGAATTATGGTAACCAATGTCTTTTGGTCAGGAAAAGATGATGGGGCAGCTGCAGTGGCAGTAGCACACCCAGTGTCACCCTTTCTTATTGGAGGTGAAGGTGTTGAATATACTCTGACACAACCTTTGTTAGACCATACAATAAACAAGCTTCCTTTCCTAGTTTTCAATATCCCAGTCCATAATGGGGCTTATCATCTTCTGAAGAGAAATCAGCAGGGTCCCATATTTTAGTGTCCCAGTCATGAGAGGTCAGGACACCCTTTACTTGTCCTTTGGATAAGTTCTTTACTCCAGAAAATTATTATGTACCCCAGAAAAGACTTGTTATTCTAATCCAAAATTGTGGGGGCAGACCTATTGTTGGGTGGGAATTTTGATTAGTTCAATTCTTATGGAAATGTGACCCTGCACATTCAAGGTGAGTCTTAATCCACTTACTGGAGTCTTTTAAAAGGGAGATATTTTAGAGAAAGCATACAGATGCTTAGAAAGCCAACAAAAATGTTGGGAGATACAAAAGAAGGGCACCCCAGGAGATGCCAGAAGTTGAGAAAGCATTTGAAATCAGAAACTTTGCTTTTCAAATACGATGGTCTCTATCAATCGGTCTTTGCATTTACTAATTTTGTTCTTCTTTCTTGTTCTTTTCCTCTTCTTTTTAATTCTAGACTTTCTGATTGGTTTTATTTCCTGCAATTTCTAGTTCTCTATTGAGATTGCATATTTGTTAGGTCATTACCATCATATTTTCCTTTAGTAAACTATTTGAACATATTTGTCATTCTTGTTTTGCATTCTTTGTTTGCTAAATCAAGTACTTTTTCCATTCAGAATCAGTTTCTCTGACTTATTTTTAACCCTGGAGTACATATCACTCTTTCCTCTTTTTCTTTACCTTGTTTCATGGTTTTTAGTTGAAACTAGACATTTTAGATAATATATTGTAGCACTTGGGATTTACATTTCTGTTATTTTTAATTGTTTCATTTTTGTAACATGTCTGGACACAATTGCAGAGTCTGTTTCCTATGTAGTGTGCATCTCTGCTGTTACTGTTCAGTTTTTTGAATTCTTGTTTTTACTTTTTAGCCTGGCATCCTAGAGGTCAACCTGTGTCTCCACATCTTAGTGATAGTCAAAAATTTGGGCATCAAGACATCTCAAACTTTTAAGGCTTCTACCTTCATCTGATTAATATGTGTGGGTAGGAGAAATGGAGTCAAACTTTAACCACTTCTCAAGTTTCCTTTGGCTATTTCTTCCACTGTGTTTTGGGGGTCTTCCTGCAATTTGAATACTTTTCCAATAACCTAGGGATATGTGGAAAGCTTATCTAGTCCTTGTTTGGCTTTCTCATTTCCAGGGCCAGCCTGTTAAATTTCTCACTTGTCCAAAATTTGCCACAACAGGCACCAAAATCCAACACTAGCAAATTTATGGGATTTGTGCGTTAATTTCTTAAAGTTTGTTATTTTATCTGACAAAGCTACAGGTTTATTCTATCCCCCACCTCCAGTTGAATCTAGTCACCCTACTAGCAAAGCTGCGCGATTTCATTTCCAGGACTTGCTGGTAGAGTCTTTTCCCTGCCAGTGCCAAAAGTGGCAATGCAGATGCAGCAGGCAAAAAACTAAGACCAGAGATTCCCACTGTACCCAGAATTCTAGCAGTGTTTGAAAAAATAACATTTCTTAGTTTTTTGTCTGTCTTTAATAAATTTTCAGAGCCCTGAAATAACATTTGTTGACAACTTTTCCAGCTTCATACTTGTTTTATGTGAAGAGTGTGGGCTGACCTCTTACAAGTCTCTATAATGCTAAGTGCTTTTTATGTTCTACAGAATCATGGTAAATAAGAGATAGCAAAAATTAAAACTGGTAAGTTGAGGAAAATAAAACAGAGTACCTATTTAGGAGGGCATGGAATGTTTTTGAACAAATGAAACATTATTATCAATGGGAGGCAGTAAGTACACTTGAAGGGGAAACAGGGGGGCGCTTTATTATACACATCACTAAAGCTCAGTTGTGTGGATAAGGACGATTAACAGGATGCCTTCTTTAGAAAGGGTCCCATGTCAACCCTTCGCAGTCTCCTTGTGAGAGAATTGGAAAATAAACACTGTCACCTCATTCTCCTCTCTCCCTCTTTCATACTTTTTGCGTTTTTCATAAGACGACTACAATGGGAAACCAGAGGGCAAGAAAGTTTGTCCATGAAGCACACACTGAAACAGGACAAGGTGCCAAGAGATGGGAATTATTAGAGCTGGTGGTGCAAACTGAAGATAGTGAACATACTGTGGAAACAGCCTCATACTTGACTGTGATGGGCTTAACTGTTGGATTTTGATCACTTGGCTGAGATATTTTTCAGAAGAAAGATATAAAATAAACAATTATGGTATTTATTCCATTTCACACTATGATGAAATGGACTAACATTTCATTATGGTGAAAGGACATTTGCTTCGTAACATCATAAATCACCAAGGACAGCATAGTGGATATTGTAGTAACTTTACAGTAGGAAGAAATGCTTAATGCCATATTTTGAAACTACCCTGTTAATCTTTATGACCTTTAAGGGATTTTGAGGTCTTTAATCTTTATTACCACAACTAAAAAATAGTTTTAGTATATTGAGATCTAAAAAACATTTTACACATTCTTATCTTACAGAAAAACATTTAATTTAAATATGCCCATTTAGCTGTAATAGGCCCTTTGAATCATATTTTAATTCTCTATTATGTACTCTCTTGTGTATTACTAAATGTATGATTTTATTCAAACTCTTCACATTTCTCTTTTTTATTTAGTAATATTTTAGTTCTCCATTAATTCTTTAGTATATCGCTATGAGTATTAGAAAAATCCAAACGTTCAATTTTTAGATACCCATTTAGTTTCTGGATTCTAATTTATAGTTTAGCATTTGTCTGACTAGCAGAGATGGGGCTACCTTGTGGCAAATAAGATTGAGAGATGTAAGCAATAATTTAGATTCAGAAGTCAGTCCCTGAGCATGTTAAAAACAATAAGCAATAGGATGACAGAAAACCTAGCATAAAGAAATAACACACGAGTTAAAATTAATAAGGTTACCAGGTTATTGCCAGGTAATAAGTTTACCTCTAAAACAAGTTTGGGGCCTGTTTAAAAGCTGGGGAAAGAGGAAAGCTGCATCTGTCAAAATTGAAGTACAAGATTAGAGTCTATGAGTAGGTGTGTGATGTCATGATGGAGAAACTAACTTCCAGTGAGTCCTAGAGTATTGGTGTAGTGCAATTTACATCCATGCTTCCTGTGCTTGGGATGCTCATGGAAGACTCAGGTGAAGTTAAACCTGCCTGGTAAGACTAGAAATGTAGAGTATTGGTGGCTCACATGTTCCTGGGTATAAATTACTTTTATTTTGAGGTTTTAAAAAACAGTGAAACAGGTCTATTTTGGAACAAAATATAAGAATTTGCCACCAACAAAGTATCCCTTGTAGAGGGCAATCAAAAATTGCAGTAACCTATTTCCGAAAATTGTTTCCCTAGGCAGCTTTCTGTTGCTGCAAATATTCATTGCCTTAGTTATTTTTTCTGTCTAATCTAAAACTAAACTGCTGTGCTACATTTTACTTAAATTTTAAGATTTTTTCTTAGGATATTTTATGATGTGACAAAAAGGGCACAAAAATGTATAGTTCTTAGTGCTGCATTTGCTCCTCTTTGAAACACCTCCACCCAAAATTGAAAGAAGATGATAAAAATATTTTCTCCTGCTCACTTAGTAGTCTTTACTCAGTCCTGGCCCCACTTCCCTTCCAGATTAACGTTTGTAGTCCCATATAGTCAGCATTCTTGATTACCTGCTCATCCCTGGCTTCACATGAGGAATTTTTTGAACTTCCCACATTTTGTGGCTCAGTGGTAAGATTCAAATTCATATATTAGCTAGTTGGCATTGGATTTGTCAAAAATAACATTCAGTCATTTTTCTGGCTCTGATCCTTTTATGAATAGGTTCTTCTCTCATTATTGGCTCAGTAGTTGCTTCTCATACTAGAGCTGTATATAGCTGCTTCCCTCTAGGCTGGCTTTTTTTACCCCATTTGACCCCACCCAATGCTGGTATAGGGAACTTGAGATTGTTCCAGAAAAGTAAATCAGATTTCTGCCAGAAGACCTCATTGTACTACTGAATTTACAATGACTTGCTTCTGTTTGCTTCTTAGGTTTAAAAAGTCATAATCTCAATACTTTAAATAGGCCAAACAATGACAAATTTCCTAACACTGTCTCACACAAGTGAATTAAAAATTAATTGGTGAATAAAATGTGGATGCAAATGTTCAGAATTGACAACAAAAACATAGTTTCCATGGTGATCAGTTGTAGTGACTGGTAAGCACACTTTGTGCAAGTAAGGTACAATGGAAGTGTAAGTACAGAAGCATGATTTCTTGTTGAAGATAAAATAGTGTGTCCTCAATGAACCACATGAATACTAAATATGTGCTTCTTGAATAAACTTGGTTATTTATGAAATTTGGCCAGGTCTAGCTAGTCTGATATATAAATATCCAAAATAGGGAAATACCTGCCTCTGAGACTTAAAATAAAACTTTGTTTTACTAGTGTTTCTACTGTTACTACTATTACTTCTCATTTGATTGACAGACACTTCCTGTGTTAGTGTATGCATCACACGTGTGTGCCCATAGGTGTGTGTACATAGTTTCAACCATGATACTGTCAAATGTTAAACTTATAGAAAGATTGCTATTAAAGTTAACCTTGTACATGTTTGATCTTATAAAGTATATGTTGATTATGGTTTAAAGTTCCACATTGAAAAAGTTACTTTGCAGCTTATGTGAACAACTCAATACGTCTCCATTTCTTGCTCTCTGCTTATCCTTTGGAACCCAAATAGATGAATTTTTTAAATGTTCAATGGTTGTACTTTGACATTTTCTTTAAGGGTCATAATGGAACATGAATGAAAGAGTATGAATTCAACCATAGCATGGTTTCATTATGTTCAAATGAAATACAGTAAGATTGACAAATCATGTAGGAATCATTGAATTGAATTGATGATGTAGGTATTTTGTGAAGTAAAGATATCACTTGGATTTAACTGATCTGCCTATGTTTCTGATAAACATCAACTCTAATACATTTAAAACTTCAGATATTCTCCTCCACTCTTGGTGGAAGTATGGAATGTTACAATAGTTTTAGAATACAGTTTTGTTTCATTCATCAAAATTTAAATTGCACGTTTCATTTAGCCCAACAATTCTCCTTTTTATAAGAATGTTTTTAATATAATACATTTGCATGTAATAGAAAATTTGAAATATAATTATCCCCTCAAAAGAGGAATGGTCACAAATTGTGTTAAAATTACTGCATGGATTATAGTACAGTAAGTCTATAATGTATAGATCTATTTGAATTAGGCCCATTTGTACAGAAAATAAAATACACACACACGGTTCTGTTTGTTTGTCTATGTTTTTATTTTTATGTCTATGTGAACAGATTTCTTCTCAGGTTTTAGAATATCTATTAGATATTTCTTGCTGAGTGACCCTGGCACAGACACTGGTACCAAAAGGGAGTGACAACCCAATGTTCAGTTTTATGTTTTATACATCTGTATGTTAGATTTATTTTTTAATCACAACTTATTTAGGTATTGTTTACTTACCTAGAAAAAACAATGAAAAAGTGACACAACACATGTGACATACAATTTATTAAATGGTAAAGAGGAAATCTAGATGGAATATATGATTTTATGACATGAATATTCCTAGTTTCAGGAAAATCTAGCAATTTAATTTTGGAAAAAGTGAGCATATTTCTTAAATATAAAAAAATCACCATTTAGTCTTATGGAACTCGAGGAGGACTGATTCTGTCTTCTTTAAAATGCCTACCCTTCTCAAAGCAGAAGTTATACCATTTGCAATAACTAAGAAGCAAGAAATGGTTTTCCATCAAATATGGAAACTTTGCTATTTTTTTTAATGTGTCTTAAAAATAAAGTTAGAAATATAATAGAAGAATTGTCAAGCCTCAAAGTTTTTCCAAAAAAATGACAACTAGTATAATGCCACGATAACATCTGTAGTTAGTTTTAACTATAAAATGAGCAGGATCAATAATAAAATTTGTGTGTCAATTATATAATCTTACCCACTGAGGTGCAATTTAATTTTGATCACAGTTTGAACAAAAAGTGAATTTATAATAATGACTAAAATGGATGAGCTTGGACTGTATTTATTTAAATGAGTAAAACTGAAATTAAAAAATAATTATTTGGATTTCTTAAACTCTATGTAATAATATGTTTTATTCAATAGGCAAAACAAAGAATGAATGCATTTTGCATACTAAAGAATATTTAAAATACACAAAATAATAAGTACTTCATTATAAAGGTTTAGGGATTTCTGTTGATGTAGTGCTTTATGATACTAGAGGTTTGGGGAATATAACACAGAATTTCACTTTCTGAACTTCCCCTTTGAGATGTAGTTTTTCTTTAGGGAAAATCATTTAGTATGTTTAAGAGTTAATAAACATTGAATATTCCGTGATAATTCATTAGAATGTAGCAGGTCTAGAAGCAGAATGAAAGTGTAATCAGAAGGGGAAAAAAGAAATAAGCATTTTTTTTTATCAGTTTATTATGACAGCTAGTTCAAGTAAAACATCTTAGAAATTCTAAGCAGATAAAGCTCTTCTGCTGCTTTTTATAGGGGCCTTGGGAAAAAAGAGGTGAAAGAAGAAACAAAGTTAAGTGTCTGAATAATAAACTTCATATTTTTACTAAGTGTTAGATTATTTGCCAGAATAGAGTGGTGAGAAATTGTAATTTCACAAGACCTCTCTGATAGCTTCCAATCCCTCTGCATAATGTCCAAAACTATTACAAGAGTATTTCACTCAGAGCCCCTCCTAGAGCCAAGAAACCACAGCAGTTATTTGAACACAGATAATTTGATGTAAAGAAACCTTCAGTAGGTATCAAATTGTTAAATAACTATTTGACAAGGTAAAAAGAGATTGCTAAGGCATCACAGAGATGACACCCACAGGAAGCAGCCACCACACAGATTTCTGAAGGAGAAAAGGTAAAAGGAATCATGAGGAGGAGTCTTAATGAAATGATACTCAGACTTCTGAGGAGGAGAAGCCAGTGCTTGGCTGGTGCTGCTGTCTGTGACATCTGAGGTGAGACCCTGTGTGTCTGGGACCTACACTGTGGAGGGGACATCAGCTGGTATCTCTGAGCACAATGCATCTGTTTATGAAAATGGGGGGGGGGACTGTAAACAAGATTCAGCTCCTGTTACATGAGAGAATCGTTGCTGCAAAGGTGAAGAAGCCTTGCTTGGGTGATGCTGAAAGAAAGCATAAGCTGGCAAAAAGTCCATATTCAACAAGGAGGAAGATGGTAAGAAGTAAGACCTGTTTTCGCCCTTGCGGTCACTTCTTGAATCCTTTGCCTCTTCCAGAATGCACACAACCAGAATCAATTAGCAGCACATCATCATGGACTGGACCCGGGTTATATTAATGAAATGTCAAGATGATCATATTCTTCGTGGACTATATTATGGAAGGAAGCAGGAAGATTGGCATCACCCTTAGAAAATGTGCGTGACACATATAGTCTGTGATTCTTTACACAGTCTGCCTTCTGGGTGCGACTCAAACTCAGTCCTCAATTCTTCTTCTTCTCCCCTGTGCAGCTCCAAACACTGGTCTTCTTATTACTTATCAAACCCACCAAAACTTTGCCATGTCAGGGCCTCTGCCCACAAGGCCCTTCTACCAGATAGACACTTGACTTTTAACCATTCATTTAATTTGTTTCATCACTATGACTTCTGATTTACACGTTTCCGGGAAATCTGTTGGAAACCAGAACAAACGCGCCATCCCAAGACTCTCTTACAACACACCATGTTTTAGTTTTAGTTTACTTCGTGGTCATTTCCACTCTCTGAGGCCATATGCTACACTTGTTTACTCTTTTATTATTTACTTCATCTGTATAAGTAGGGGCTTTGTCTCTTGTGTTCACTATCTTTCCCTAATGCCTATAACCACACATGGCATGCGGTCACACCTCAATAAACATGTGAAACAATCAGATGGACCTGCCATGCAGCACCCAGACATCAGCTGAACCACACTATAAAATGCTGTAAAACTTTTGCAACATGCCATTAAAAAGAAACAAAGGAAATCAAAATGTAATCCACCGAGAAAGACAAGATGAACTAAATACATAAGGACCATGAAAATGACAATCTTTCACTCTTTCATTATTGTAACCTAAGTTTCTGGAACTAATTCAGGTAAATGGTAAGTTCTCTATAGTTAATTAATTAATTTAGTGAGGAAAGGGGAAATGAATGATGACTTTTCTATGCCTAACTTTTTAATAATTTTTAAGATTTCTATTATAATATATTAAGAGTAACTGGAAGACAATCAAAGGAGCAGCCACCACAGCCACAACTGAAACCACCACTGCAAAATGCCTAACATGTCTATTCCTGCTATGTTATTGTTTCAGTATTTTTTCTTGTATTTCATTTTATCAAAGAATTTTACTTTCTATGATGTACTGGTTTGAAAGGAAGTATGCCCCCTAGAAAAGACATGTTTTAATCAAAATCCCATTTCGTAAAGGTAGAATAATCAATACTGTATGTTTGAAACTGTAATCAAATCATCTCCCTGGATGATGTGATTTAGTCAAGAGTGGTTGTTAAATTGGATTAGGTGACAATTTGTCTCCACCCATTTGGGTGGGTCTTGATTGGTTTATTGGAGTCCTATTAAAGAGGAAACATTTTGGAGAACGGGAGATTCAGAGAGAGAAGAGAATGCTGCAGCACCATGAAGCAGAGAATCCACCAGCCAGCTACCTTTGGAGATGAAGAAGGAGAACGCCTCCTGGGCTGCTTCATGAAACTGGAACCCAGGAGAGAAAGCTAGTAGATGATGCCATGTTCACCATGTGCCCTTCCAGCTGAGAGAGAAGCCCTGACTGTGTTCGCCATGTGCCTTCTCACTTGAGAGAGAAACCCTGAACTTCACTGGCCTTCTTGAACCAAGGTATCTTTCCCTGGATAGATACCTTAGATTGGACATTTCTATAGACTTGTTTTAACTGGGACATTTTCTCAGCCTTGGAACTATAAACTAGCAACTGATTAAATTTCTCTTTTTGAAAGCCATTCTGTTTCTGGTATATTGCATACTGGCAGCTAGCAAACTAAAATATGTGGGTTCATTTCAAATCTTTAGCAGCTTTCATTGCTATACTGCATTTCTGACCACCATTTTAGCATCTGCATAATACTTACATTATACTTCCATCCTTTACTAGATTTTGTTCCATGATAAAATGTTTACTTGCAAACAGTATTCACCTAGAAACCCATATAAATTTTCTATCACAGCTGTAATAAACTTCTACAAATGAAGCAGCTTGAAATGATGCACAGTAGATAAGCTTGCAGCATAGTAGGTGATGCTTCCTGGCAAAACCCAGCTTGTCCCTTAGTCAGAGTCTCCAAAGGCTGCAATCAAGCTGCTGACTGGGCTGCATTTTTACCAGGATACTTGACTAGGAAAGGATCACTTCCCTGCTCAGAATTCACTCTCTGTATGACTGAGGACCCTGGCCTCTCATTGGCTGTTGACTGGAGGTCACTTCAAATCGTGGATGCCATCAGCTATTTCCCACCACTTGGTCCTCCCACCCTCCCATGAGAAGGTCACACATTCCTGTTTGCTTCTTCAAGCAGGAGGATCGTAGGGGGGCTAGCAAGATGGAATCATATGTATATCTATTTCTATTTCTATATATCTATATCTAGCTATATATTTATAGACAGATAATTCTCATAATTAAATGACTAAAGTGATGTCTTTCACATTAATCATAAAATAAGGTAACCCAGCCATGGAAGTGGTGTCCTATTATCTTTAATATACCCTGTTGGTTAAAGGAAGTCACATTCTTTTTGAGGGAAATGGGTTGTACAGGGCTCGGCTGCTTGACTCATTGAAGGGTTACCTGAAGATATTTCCACCACAAAGCCATACAAAAGAAAAGCAAAATAGACCAGCAACACCAAAAAATAATAACAAAAGTCATTCTGCTCTTTACTTTGTATAGAACTTTAATTTGCTTTGTGGTACCTTTTTCATTGTCAGGCATATTAGTTTCCTACTGCTGCAAGAGCAATTTACCACAAACTCTGTGGCTTGAAAGCACTCTTATTAGCCATAGAAGTCAGAAGTTAGAAGTGGGTTTTGCTAGGGCAAAATGGAGGTGTCGGCAGGGCGGTGGTCCCTCCAGAGGTCCTAGGGGAGAACGCTGTTCTTCCTTCTCCAGCTTCTGCAGGCAGCTCTCGTTTTTGGCTTATGGCCCCACCTCACATCACCACTCTCTCCTTGCCTCCAGTACCACACCCTCTACCTCTCTGCCCTCAAATCTCCCTCTACCTCTCCCTTATAAGAACATGTATGGTTCTATTTAAGGTTCACCAACAGATCCAAGTAGGGTGCATGGGTGTTTTAGTGGTAGAATTCTTGCCTTCCATGGGGAAGAGCTGAGCTTGATTCCTGGACCATGCACCAAAAAAAAAAAAAAAAGAATACACAATAACTCTTCTGTCCCAAGATCCTTACCTGAAAAGCCTCTGCAAAGCAACTGATCTTGGCTTATGTAACAGAACAGTGTTTTCACATTTTTCAATATCCCTCCAACTCTTCCAACTTTTTCAGCAATCATGCACATTCCTGCAGGTACTCTCTCAGCTCTATGCCTACGTTATCTTTCCCCAAGGTTAACGCTCTGAAAACTTGTGCTCAGAGAGAGAAACCTTAAGAAACAGTTAACTTTGCTAGCAACATGTGCATGCCCTCTCTGGGCTCTGTGCCTTCTTTGCCTATGCCCACTATAAAGCCCTGCTTCCCGAACCATGTTCAATGAGGTACACTTTCACACTGGGCTCTGTGTTGGCTCCATCAGAGCAACTTGACTGCTAGATTAATTTATTTCTTCATTCATGTAAGTCAGTCCCTATAATAAAGGTTCATGTCTCAGTCTGTGCCCGGTATTTTCTTTGGTCTCTCAGCTGGGAAAGCCCCTTTGGGCCAGTACAGCCTAGCTGAAGAACTAAAGACAGCTTTTGTGGCTAGAGAATCATGGATGGCAGAGAGAGGGGTCCCAGGTAGGCAAGTTCTAGGTCAGGCATGGTTTCCCAGTCCAGAGAAAGAAGTTTGGGGTTCATCTGTTTAAACTGAAAAACAGATGGCTGAGCAGGGTTGTCGCAGGACAGCAGTGTGTGTATTTTGAGTAGGAGTGGCTCTCCTCAAGCATGAAGTTTCTTTGAGATAGTTTTTTTTTTTTAATGAAAATGTTGCACTCTATGCTATTTATTTGTACTAAAGTAATAATTTTAGTTTTTCATTAGATTTTTCTTAACCTCTCAAGTTCATTTTTTGAGATAAATCACGTTGGTTGTAAAACTGAACGCAAACATGTTACGATACAGAACCATGCCCCCGGACCCATAGTTCCCACGCTCAGAGGTAAGAGAAAGCACACTCACCACATACCTGGGGTTCTATTTAAGCCTAGATACAGTCTTAGAGTGCAAGGTAATTTCTTCGTTTAGTGGTACCACAAGTCCTTCAACAGTTTTGAGAGTTGGGCTATGCAAATAAATATGTCCTTTATTTCCTTTTAAATACTTTTTCAGATACATTTAAACAGTTCTTTCTGATGTATTACAGCTGCTATAAATTAGGGAGGATACAAAGCAAGGATATAATATTAGTTGATTTCCAATTCATTTTTAAAATGTGGAATAGATGATGTAATAATGTTTTAAGCACTAATTGAAGATTTCATCAAAAAACAAACTGATGATTTGTCATGCCACAGTCTGAGATATCAAAAGGACAACGACAAAGTCTAATTCGATCAAGTATCCTGTCAAATATACATTGTTGATTAATATGCAGATAATTGAGTACAGGCATACAGCATTTATTTATTTTGAAGGTAATTTGGAAACATTTTAATATTTTAGTACAGTGTAAATGTCTCATTTTATGTCAGTTATATAAAACTCTCCAGAATACCTGAGATCTCATGCCCACTCTCACCTGGCTTAAGGGTTTGCTGATATGTAACCTTCTCATTGAGCTCACTGTGACTTCTCTGCTTAACCTATCCATAGCCATCATTCCTTTGTCCATTTTGCTTATATATATATATATATTTATTTATTTATTTATTGTCTGCTTCCTTCCTCTCAAATGTTAAAAGCCATAAGTGGAGGAATCTTTGTTAATGTTGTTCTCATGTGAATCCTCAGTAGTTAAATTAGTGTTGGGAAAATAATAAATGCTAAGTGATTAGCTACTGGATTAATGCATATATTCCATAAATCTATTTCATATATTATATTCCATATACTCGGGAAATTATGCTAATAAAATTTTAATTTTCAAACATGTCATCTTGTATATAAAATAATAATGCAACTATAATGACATGTTACAATTAGTCTGATTTTCCTTTGATTTAATTGTTACAGATAACTTATGTGTAGGAAAAAGTGTGTATTTGAGTGTCTGTGTGATTTGTTCATTTTCCCTATTGTCTTCAGAAAGCTGGCTATTTATAATTCGTGTTTTCTGCTAGTCATTTAGTGAGAATAAACTGCAAATACACATTCTAATGAATTAATTGTGAATTAATTCACACTTATAATTGTACTTTATCAGTGGCATTTCTGTATTTCTGTTGAAATTATGAATCTGACCATATGCAATAAAGAATATATCTTAAATATCAAATTACCCTGGCAACAAAGCAGTTAAAAATGCATCACAACTGATATCATAATGAAAAGATATTTGTGCTAGCATTATTACTTTTCTGCTGTTTTGAATACTTTAGTAACCAAAGATAAGTACTAAGGAAATAATAAAATACTCATCTCTGAATATCTAAGAGGTTTTTAGCATTTCAATCCTTGGAATTATTAAATCAAATATTTCAAGCTCTTTATGGCCATTAGTAAATACACAAACAGAATACAGAAAACTTAAAACTTTGAATTAAACTTTATGATAACTGGAATGCAAATATTTACTAACCACTCTCTTATTTAATTAAATAAGCTTATTTGTTAATCTAGTGCTTTGCATACAGAAAATTCCTTTCATATTCTCAAACTTGTAGCACTGGTCTTATTGTAATGCTAATGAAAGTTAAATTAATAATACTTTAGGCTTACAATAATTTCTTTCCTTGTTGCATGCAATTTAGTTGTATAAAAACTTCTGAGTATCCCATGGATATGGAGTTCTAGAATCGATAGTAAATAATTAAATCGACTATTGAAAAATGTAGTTTCTAGATCTTAATTTCCTCTGTTCCTTCTTTACTTCACTTAAAATAGTTCTAGAATTTTCATAAACTTCCATATTCATCTTATTTTAACATAAAAACAAGACTTTTGTCAATTTTCCTTTCTTTATAAAAAGAAATATTTTTAAATATTTCCCCTTTTATATTTTTAATTATGTATAAAGGTTTTCACAGTAGAAAATACAGTAAAGAGGAAAGAAACATGAGGCTTTTAATCTCACATATAGAGTTATGCTTTATTTAATCATTAGTATGCAATTTTGCATGTATATCATGCCATATAATTTTTTACTTGAGAGCGTACATTTTATCATTATAGCTTTTAAAATTATACTCAATGACTTTACTGTGATCTTTCTCCATTATTCTTTTAAAACCTGATTTCGAATTTGTTCTAGTTTGCTAGCTGCCGGAATGCAACACACCAGAGAACGATTGGCTTTTAATAAAAGGGGATTTATTTTATTGGTTCTTCAGAGGAAAGGCAGCTAACTTTCCACCGAGGTTCTTTCTTACGTGGAAGGCACAGGATGGTCTCTGCTGGTCTTCTCTCCAGGCCCCTGGGTTCCAAGAACTTTCCCTGGGGGGACTTCTTTCTGCATCTCCAAAGGCCTGGGCTGAGCTGCTAGTGCTGAGATGAGGAATGCCAAGCTGCTAGGCTGTGCTACATTGCATTCTCTCATTTAAGCACCAGCCAATTAAGTCAAACGTCACTCATTGCAGCAGGCACACCTCCTAGCTGACTGCAAATGTAATTAGCAACAGATGAGGTTCACGTACCATTGGCTTGTGTCTGCAGCAAGAGAACTAGGTATGCTCACCTGGCCAAGTTGACAACTGAATCTAACTAACACATGTCCACCCCTTGTCAACTTGGCAACTTCAAGCATCACTTTAAACAGGTGCAAAAACTGCTCTTCTTGCTGTGGGCCTGTGAATCTCAAAACAAATTATCTGATGCCATTATGCAAAGGAGGATAAACACAGGATCCATAGGGAGAAACTGGAAGGAAAACCTGCAGGCAAACACCATTGGATTTCAAAGTCTGAAAGTCATTTATCCTTTGGCTGTAGAAAGTGGCAGTCCCAGCCCTTCCAAGGGCCTATGCAGTGGCTGGCCTCTTTCCAAATCAACCTCGGGGAACATCGAGGAGACCACCTCTGGGCTCCACTCTCTCCAGGCATCAGGGCCACACCTGGGCTCTCTGCCATTTCTGGGGCACACGCTCAACCCTTCTACTTGGTAGCAGCCAGGCTCTCCCAGTCCCCCAAGGAGCGTGCTATGCCTTTTTCCAAGGCCCAAGGCTGCACAACTCTTCCACTGCAATGAGAGGGGAGACTCATCCTCACCCTTCAGGGTAAACTCACCCTCTCTAAGTGTATGGGTGGGTCCACTCTCTTGGCTGAGGTTTCTGGGCGTCAGACCCGAGCTTCCATGGTTCTTACTCTGCAAACTCCAATTTTTCCCTTTTGTGTCCTCCTTTGCCAAGATTGGCAGTGGTTTCATTTATACCAACAGTCTCTTCAAGCCCTCCAGGACTTCTCCATCTTTCTTTTCACAGTTCCTCCAACATCTTCCCATTAGCCATCCAAAACACCATTCAAACATATCTGGCATTTGCAAACCGCAGCAGCACCCCACTCCTGGTACCAAATTTGTCATAGTTTGCTAGCTGCCGGAATGCAGCACACCAGAGACGGATTGGCTTTTAATAAAAGGGGATTTATTTTGTTGGTTCTTCAGAGGAAAGGCAGCTAACTTTCCACTGAGGTTCTTTCTTATGTGGAAGGCACAGGATGGTCTCTGCTGGTCTTCTCTCCAGGCCCCTGGGTTCCAAGAACTTTCCCTGGGGGGACTTCTTTCTGCATCTCCAAAGGCCTGGGCTGAGCTGCTAGTGCTGAGATGAGGAATGCTAAGCTGCTAGGCTGTGCTATATTGCGTTCTCTCATTTAAGCACCAGCCAATTAAGTCAAACATCACTCATTGCAGCAGACATGCCTCCTAGCCGACTGCAGATGTAATTAGCAACAGATGAGGTTCACGTACCATTGGCTTGTGTCTGCAGCAAGAGAACTAGGTATGCTCGCCTGGCCAAGTTGACAACTGAATCTAACTAACACAGAATGGTTTTATCAAGTTATACAGATGCAAACTTCTCTTAATATAAATTTGTTTTTCATTTTCTTCACCATCACAAATTAAGACTCAAATTAATAACCTCATGGATGCTTGTTTGTGTGAATCTCTGATAATTTCCTTAAGATAAATACCAAACAGTCAAGTTGCTGATTCAGAGATAATTTTCACGGCCACGGTTTATATATATACATGTATATATAATCTTGTTACAAATCACCAAGCTGCCCTTTGCAAAATTACAAAGCCAAGCCTCTCCGCAGCTGTGGAGTCACCGCTGGTGCTGTTTTAATCCTCACCCTCATGCTAGACTCCACCTTCTGTGCTATGGTGTAGTTCTTAACCTTGGACAGAAAACCAAATCTGAAACATTTGGAATTTTCTGAGTAAATGGGGCCAAGACCAACATGTGAGATGACCCTGGTGGTAACAAGAGCTGCTGCTGGCAGACCCACCAGGGGTTCTGGACCAGTGCAGCCTGAGGTGTTATTGGACAGTGTGACAACTCCTGGTGCTACAGTGATCCAGCCTTGGGAAAGACCCACAGGTTCCCCAATCTCATTGTCCCTTACAGTAACAGCCTCTCTAGCCAACAGCACTTATTTTATTCATTACACTTTCACAAGGCACTCCCTTATATGTAAGCTAGTCCTTTCTATTCATGACAAGTTGATCTTTTAAATGACAGGAAATCTTGCTGCGTTGGAGGACACCATAAGGTCTTACTCTCTCCTCCACATTGCTTTGCAGAATTTTCAACATTTTTATTTCACTTCTTAACTCCTGCTTTTATTGGTCGAGTCTCCTATCAAAATGTGGTTCAAAGTAATGATGATAACTATGGTCCGAGCCTTTTTCTAAGTGACATGTAGTGTGTTACTTAATTCCATGTCACATTTGTGTGCTAAGACCTGTGACCCTGTTGTACAGATGGGAACCTTGTGCCTGGAGGCAAAGGAGCTTGGGCAGACTTCCGCAGTTTAGTGATGAGATTAGTTGCTGGATTGAGCATCCAGATGGGCTATTCCGAGGCAGGCCACAGAGGCTGTCACTTCCCTTGCTATGAGCAGCCCATTGAATGGGTGTTCTAGAGTGTTCCATCAATAATTCTGCCAGTCATGGAAAACCATCTGCTTATACTGATCTTTCAGGCAATTGTGCTGACTATTCGTTATTAGAAATTATTGTCTCTGTTCATCATCTCATTTATGTTTTAGTAACTTTACAGAGATTCTGTATGTGTTCCTTCAAATGCGGTGAAATTTTCCTGGTCAAGGATATACAGGGGGTGCCGACTCCATTCAGATATATATAAAATGCCTTGTAATAGTTTCCCACACCATGCAATTTAACAAAGCTTCCTGGTCATAGTCAGATAATTAATGTAAAAGTCTGATTATGAAAAGAAAAAAAACATCAGAAAATACCTTCTCTCTGAGATACATAATGCTTGCTAAAACTCTGTGCTGTTTCTGATGAAGATAATTCATATGCATTATCGATGACATGAACCACCTTTATAAACCAAGAGAATGATTGTTCTTAAAATTGGATATAGAGTCCCTGCTCGCAGGAGACTCGTTTCAGCCCTTGTCTGCTCTGTCCACACATCTGAAATATTTGTGAGAATACTTTATAATAGTGGCTTTAGAACTTTGCTGGTTGTATTGTTGATTATGTTCAAGAGAACTACAAATTTCTTATTTTCTGTGCTTTCTAAAATGCTGTACTGTACCTAGTATATTTTATAATCCAAACTGTTGAGAAGAAATATTGTGTGATAAACATAGCTCCTGTGTTGGAAGGAAATGCTAATAGTGCCCTTCTGATATCAATAATAATATGGACCTTTCCCACCTAGCCAGAGCCTATTCATGGGAGGT
This sequence comes from Tamandua tetradactyla, assembly GCF_023851605.1. Taxonomy (NCBI): domain Eukaryota; kingdom Metazoa; phylum Chordata; class Mammalia; order Pilosa; family Myrmecophagidae; genus Tamandua; species Tamandua tetradactyla. The sequence continues at coordinate 93,679,798 of NC_135332.1, forward strand.
GTTTTACCCTCCTAGGTTGCTCAAGCAAATACCAGGAAATGGTGCAGTTTAAATAATGGGGATGTATTAGCTTATGGTTTTGAGGCCATGATAATGTTCAAATCAAGGCATCATCAAGTCGATTCTTCCTCCCTGAAGACTGTCACATTCTGGGGCTGGCAGCCAGTGACCCTTGGTCCTTACCTTATCCTAGTTTCAACATGAGAAGGAACTGGTCTTGTCTTCTGGTGTGTCTCTTCTCTTCTGGGTTCTGTTGTAGCATTCTCTTCCAAAGGATTCCAGTAAGGGGATTCCATCCTGATCGAGGTGGGACTCACCTTAAATGAAGTAACCTCACCAAAAGATCTTGCTTATGATGAGTTCACACCCACAAGAAGGGATAAAATTTAAGATGATGTTTTGCTGAGGTACATGCAGCTTCAAACCACCACAGTAGGTTTGATTATTTTTTTCAATTAATAAATTAGTTGATTTTCTCTAATGTACTAATGATTTTGTAATTACTTTCAAGATTTAATTTCCAATGGATATTTTGCTGGTGGAAAATGAGGAGTATTAAAATCTAAAATGGGATTTGTAGGGTTTAAATTATTTATATAATCTTCATATATGTATTCAAGATCATGAAATACAAGATAAGACTTGAAATCTTAATTTATGTCTATAGCCATATTTTCATTCAATTAAGTGATAAAGTGCAAATATTATAAATTAAAGCTACTTAAACAAAAATGAGATGAATCTACCTAAGTCTTATGCTGTAAGAGTAAAAAGCAGAATTATTTGCCATGAGCTCCTTAACCTGATAAAAACCATGTATGATAAAGGCAGTATAGTAATTAACACTAAGAGTTTGAGGGCATGCAAACCAAATACCTTATCATATCCCCACACCGCTTATCAGTTGAATGCCTTCAGTAATTGAACTAATTTCTGTCTTCCAGTTGTTTATCTCTAAAATGGATTGCTGTAAAGCATGATGTGATTTAACCGACGTAAATTAGCACAGCCTCATATCTGGCAGATAGTAAATATTATCAATTTTGTCAAAAACTACGAATGATCAGAGATGATAATGTACTTGCACACTGATATTCTTTATATATGCAAAGGCTTAACCTAGAGACCAAATCCAGTCTGTAACCATTTGTTCAATCTCAAGGAAATAAGGGAAATTATATTATTTCAGATCAGACCAATTAACTAGGAAAATGGCTACAGATCCAATTCTCATAGCATGCGAAAGGAAAAATATGTCTGGTAGGAGGGAAGACAAACATTCTCCAGTCTGTCTTTTTTTGGCATACATTTTGCAACTAGGAGGCTAGGGTTATTTATAGCACACTACCAAAAATGAGCACATATATTTTGAAGGTAAATGTAACATTATCTCTTCATAATTATAAATCATGATCCTGACTATATTATAATATTGAAATATGAATCTAAGTTAAATAGGCTGTTTTATAATTTACCCAAGCAAAATTCTTTCCACATTGTGGAACAGTCTTTAATTAGTGGACTGCATCAGATTAACAATGGATGACTCTGAATCCTAGGGCCAAGTGGTTTATTCAGGGGAATGATTACATGATATGCCAGTGAGGTAGATAATGTAAATAATGACAAGCCCTACATGTAAAAACATTTGTATCATAGATAACATATGGATAGGACAGCTATGTTTTGCTTCTCTTATTACATCCCTATGTGTGATTTAATTTGCTAAATTGTGTCATCCATTTCCCTTTATAGTCCAAGGAAAATGTAAGCAATTAGTGCCTATGAAAAGCATAGTAAGAATGTTTAGCTTAAGATACCCATTCATTCTATTTAGGGTTTATAAAAATAGATTGACTCTACCCTTTATAGTGCAGACACTGCAGAAACTTTATTGCTGGAGTTCCTTCTTACCAATTTTTGATGATGTAGTCATTAAATCAGCGTTCATATCTGCTGTCTTTTGCTAGTCTAGTTTTTACTTTTATGTGAAGTGTTAAAGTGTAACTCAAAATATGTGACTAATTTGTTAAAGGATTTGCCATTAAGAAACACCTTAAAAAGAGCACAGACACTGTCTTGTTTAGGAACCACATTTTTCAAATGAGGTTGACTTTTACAGGTAGAGTATAATGCCATGAAGTGAGTGACAAAGCAGGTCAAAATGCAAAATTAAACTGTCTAATTATATTTATACTTATCAATTATTACATTCTAGCATTAAAGGGTTGGTACTGGCATGGGATTTGAGGGAATATTTGATAAAATGGTAAATATCATATCATATATGTTATTTTTATTATTTTATTAAGTCGATAAAAAATGCCTTCTTTGTGATGCACCTACCATGAAAAATAAAATACCTAAATTGTGTAGAGCTGTGGACCAAATGTAATAAAACCAGGAAAATATATGCAAGCCCAACAATCTGAAAAAGACTGTTAGTCAAAACCAAAGCATGGCTACATGTAAAGGGAGTGTGGAGACTCTCAGTTTCCATTTGCAGGCCCAGGAGGCCACTAGCCTCAACTCTGCCATCAACCAGAGTTCCCAGGTGAGGGGCTCAGAAACCATGTGAATGCAATAGGCCTTTACTAGATACAATAGAAATAGGATAGAATAATTATCAGTGGATAGAAAGATGAAACGTGAATGTAAAGGGGTGGGGTAAATATTCAAAATTTTAGTTGAGAAGCAAGGTTTTAGTGGAGAAAATCAGATAGAGGGAGTCAAAAAGGAGAGTTGGGAAGCAAATCTGCATAGGGTATACACATCGTGGAATATTACATTTGTGGAGGTCAAGGGCAGATGCCTGCCAAGCTAAATAGAGCTGCACAGGAATGGACAAATTACAGGAAGGAAAATTTGTGTTCCAATGCAGATAGGGGTAACTCAATTTTTCAAATGAAAAGTGATGGCTATATTAGGCATCACTAAGACCCAATGACCCATAAGGGAATTGCAAGAATAGATCTTCAGTTCCTGTATGATCAGGATTAATAATGAAGCAAAAACATCATTGAAAAGTTGCTTTAAAGTGTTGAGAGATACTTTTTTATTGTCCTCTTGTCTTTCTGTATGTCTTGTGATCTTTTCAAGATGTTTGTATAGAAAGCAGACTTGGAAAATAGAGATGGTATTTCTCCTTGGAGCCAAGGGAAGAGTGACTTACAATTTTGGAAGATAGACATTCCTACCTCTAGGGCAAAAGACAGGCATGTTTACTGTTCATTATAAAATATTCAGAATTGAAGCTCAGGGTTCCATTCCATGAATGGAACCCACTGTATCTGCAAACATACATTTGACACAATTATGGTGCTACTTATCATTTTACTTTCACAGCTGTTGAAACAAATAATATAAGTGGGTCATCTTATTAAAACAGAAATTTATTGGCTCACACTTCTGAGGATAAGAAAATTCCAAAATCAGGGCACCAGCAAGATGATGCTTTCACTCCAAAGAAAATAGAATTTGGGGGCTGGCTTCCAGAGACCTTCAGTTATTGGTTGTTCTGTCACATAACATTTCACATGGTGGTATTTTCTCCTTTGTCTTCTAGATTCTGTTGCCTTCCAGCTTCTTGCTTTCCATGACTTTCTCTCTCCATGCCTTAATTTCATTGTGCTTAGAAAGGACTACAGTAATCTGGGTTAGAGCCCAAAGTAATTCAATTGGCCAAACCATAACTAAAATCAGCATCTCATAAAGGTCCTATTTACAATGGGACCTACTGGTGTTATTAAAGAACTTGTGGGTTACAGAATAATCATGCATAAAGTACAGAATTCCCACTGATCACCTCACCACAATAGCTTGAAATCAAGGTGAAACATTTTTGTAATTGATAATAATAAATTTTTATAATTGTACTACTAATTAAAGCCCATGATTTAACTTAGGTTTCACTGTTTGTATATTGTAATTCCATAGATTTAAAAAAATTTAATCATATTTAGATATATATTTCAGATTTGGTTAATTGTATTCACAGTGTTGCACTACCATCACCTCCATCCATCACCAAAACATGTCCATCATTCCAAATAGGAATCCTGTATATTTGAAGCCTTCATTTCCAATTCCCGATCCCTGCAACTCTCCGTCACCTGTTAACCTATAGTCTAGGTTCTGATTCTATGAGTTTGCTTATCCTAATTGTATGAAAACAGTGAGATCATGTGATCATTGTCTTTTTATGTCTGACATATTTCACTCAATATGATGTCTTCAAGATTTGTGCATGTTGTCACATGTATCAGGACTTCGTTCCTTTTAACAGCTAAATAACATGCCACTGCATGTATATACTACATTTTGTTCAACCGTTCATCACTTGGTGGGCACTTAGATTGCATCCATCTTTTGGCAATTGTGAATAATGCCACTATGAACATCGATCTGCAAATATTTGTTCAAACCCTTTCTTTCAATTATTTTGGCTATATACCTAGTGGTAGAACTGAAGGTTCATATGGTAGTTTTATACTTAGTGTTCTAAGGAATGGCCCAACTGCCTTGCACAGTGGTTGCACCATTTTATATTGCCACTAGCAATTAATAACTTTTTATTTCAACACATCTCCAACACTCATTATTTTCCCTTTTAAAACAAAACAGTCATTCTAATGGGAGTAAAATGGTATCTCATGGTTTCAATTTCCATTTTCCTGATGGGAAAAAGATGTTGAGTATCTTATCATGTGCTTTTTCAGCATTTGTAGGTCTTCTTTGAAGAGCTGTCTGTTCAAGTGTTTTGCCCATTTTTTAATTGGTTTGTTTTTGTTTTCATTGTTAATTTGAAGGATTACTTTATATATTCTGGATATTAATTGTTTATTGAATATGTGGTTTTTATATTTTTCTCACATTGTATAGCTATTTGTTGTAACTTCTTGACAATGACTACTGAGGAACAAAAGTTTTTGATTAAGAGGTGGTCTCATTTATCTAGTTTTTCTGTTGTTGCTTGTGTATTGTATGTAGAGTGTAGGAAATCATGGCCTAACCTACAGTCCTGAAGATGTTTCCATACATTTTATTCTAGGAGTTTAATAGTTCTAAAGATTATATTTAGGTCTTTGATCCATTTTCATTTGATTTTTGTATATGGTGTGAGGTAGTGGTTCTTTTTTTTCTTTTTTTGCAACAGAGATCCCCATTTGCAAAGAGAGTATTCTTTCCCAACTGAATGGCCTTTACCACCTTGTGAAAAATCAGTTTTCCATAAATGTGTTTGGGTTGATTTCTGAGCCCTCAATTCATTTCCATTGGTCTATATGTCTGTCCTTGTGCCAATGTATGTTGGGTTTTCAGAACATGTTTCATTGTCAAATATATATACAGAAAAGTGACAAATTTCAAAGTACAGTTTAACAGGTAGTTATAGAGCTAATTTCAAAGTATGATATGGGTTACATTTCCGCAATTTCAGGTATTTCCTTCTACCTGTTCTAATACATTTAGAGACCAACAAGAAATATCAATATAATGATATTGCCCATCAACAGACGAGTGAATTAGCAAAATGTGGTATATATATATACATATAAAAGATGGAATATTAAGCAGCAGTAAGATAAAATGATGTCCTGAAGCACTTGACAAGATGGATGAGACTTAAGGACATAATGCTGAGTGGAATAAGCCAGACATAAAACAATAGATGCTGTGTGATTCCACTTTTATGACCATGGTAAAGGTAAAATCAGTCTTATAATACAGAATATAAGGGACATAGAGATACATAGAAGCTAGAGATGGATGAACAGTTAATGAGGTTGAACTCTAATGTAAGGGGATACATAGAAGTGAAGGCAGTGCTCTAGTGGGCCTATAAGTAATATCACCATATTGAAGATTAACAAGGTTGAAAGGGGTTGTGTAGACCTATGTGTCTCACTGATTAACACTAGAAATATAAATTAGTTCTTACAAGAACTACTTTAAAGGTATGATTTGTGTACAAAGAGTGTTTAAGTCCAGGATACAGGGGGGAAACTGCCATTGCGTGCTATGGGCTATGTTTAAAAGGAAACCATCAGCCTTACCACAGTAACAGCAGAGGTAAATAATCGGGGTAGGAACAAGAGTTAAGAGAAGGTTTAGGTTTCCTGTTTGGCGTGGGTGTGTTTATTGGTTTTCTTTCTCTTGGGAGCAATGACATTATCTAAAATTGAGAATGTTGATGGGCTGTGGACTTTGGGCACGATACATGATGCCTGATGAATGAAGGTGGCTGTAGGATGCACTGACTGAGAAGTAGAAGAGTGAATGATGGTGTATACTTATGAACAAATGTGCTGCTACAAAACCGTAACAAAGTTGTGAGGCAAGCAAAGGTGTGATTGAATGTGTGGGGCATTTGGTGAGGCACACTAATTCAGAAACAAAAGAACAACAATGGTATGGTCGTGTTTAGGAAATGCTTACATGAAAACAGGGGCCTAGATTGTAAGCTTTCATAGCAGCACACTTAGTCCGGAGTGGTAATTATTATTTCTGAATTTCAATAGGATGTTTTATATTTATATTTATATTTATATTTATATTTATATTTATTTTTATTTTTATTTTTATATTATTTATATAAAAGAATGAAGCCTATCAGGTTGGGGCTAAAGTAATTCAGAACACAGGGTTAAGAAAAACAATGTTTAATTTTAGAACCACACACACTCTTTGAGACCAAAGGAAGAAAGTCTTATTTGGTCTGGAACTGAAATTTTCTATAGCACATAATTTAACTCAACCTATCTGTACATCTCAAGTGAACAACTGAAACACGGGGAGCCCAGAATAGGAAAGAGATCCTTTAATCTTGTATAGCTTAATGTAACACCTCGATACATCCTGGAGTATATTAATCAGATAATCAAAAAGTATTGCCAAAATCCTTTGAAGGATGGGAGAAAAATATGAAACTATTTAACTTTACCATCAGGAAATCCCCTGATACTGTGTCAAACTATAGGAACACCCAAATCAATAGGCCATGCCCTTTATATTGAGGCTTACTCCTGTGAAGCTTACATAGGTCACAGGGAAGTTTGAACTACCTATAGGTCTGCCTAAGAGTTACTTCTGGTGGACCTCTTTTGTTGCTAAAATGTGGCCTCGCTCTCTCTAAATCCAACTTTGGAGGTAAAATCATTGTCCTCTAAGCTTCATGTGTTTAGGTTGTTTAAGTGAATGGCCAGCCAGGTTAAGTTAGATTGTGTGCTGTAGGAAATTTAAGTTTTTGATAAAATAAATATCTCTTCCTTCAGTCTCATATAGAAGGTGAAGTTCTAAAATACAGACAGTATCATTCTTTACATTGTGTTCTGATTTACCTTATTCCAAATCGGAGCAACCATGTTCTTCTCTCTAATTGAAGTCTAATATTGTTGTAAGTTTCTTTAACAGTTGTGTTTGGAATAATACTGACTTTTAGAGCTGAAGAACTTTAACTCTGAGATTTAGATGTCACACAGGTACCCAAAGTTCCAGGGAAATATCAGATCATTCATACAGAGCACAACATCTCAGAATTTAGAAATAACATTTAAAGCTCAAAAGTAAATGTGACTGTTGTAGTCCTTACAATCTATGCCCTAATTTTCTTATAAATGTTTTCTAAAAGAGACCTCACAATATTTGTCCTTTTGTTTCTGGCTTATTTTGCTCAACATAACATCCTCAAGGTTTATTCACCTCACTGCATACTTCATGACTTCCTTTCTATAACTCCACAATATCCTTTCATATTTGTACACCACAGTTCCCCCTTATGCTTATTAGTCTCTGTACCCTTTGGCCACCTTCATTCATTAGGTGTCATGAATAATGCTGTCATAAGCATTAATGTGCAAATGTCTATTTGAGTCCCTGATTTCAGTTCTTCTTAGTACAGTCCTAGTAACGGGATTGCCTAATCACATAGTGACCATATAATTAGCCTCCTGTCATTCTGCCCATTATCCTCCATAGATGCTGCCACATTCTAATACCCTATAAACATTTATCTCCCTCTACATTTTCTCTAGCACTTGAATCTTTCTATGTATTTTTTATCTATTTATTTTGACTCTACAGATTTTGTTGGTATATATTCACATATATTCTACCAAATAGATTATATGTCTACATTCTACCAAAAAGAAACAATGTCTTTCAGTTTCCTCACTCAGTTGTGCAACCATCATCACTCTTAATTTTAGACAATTTTCATCGCTCAAAAGAGAAAAGTAAGAGATAGTTGCACCAACACCAAAGAGGAAACCCAAAACACCACATAACACTTATTCCCTCCCCAATTATTTTCCAATGGTATTACTGTGGTATGAGTGAGGTATACCTGTTAAATATAGTTTGTAGCATACACTACGTAGTTTTTTCCATATACCACTCTATTATTAACTTTTGTACACGTGTTATACCTTTGAAGTAGTTCATGCAAGAACTTATTTATATTTGTAGTGCTAATCAGTGAGATACATGACTCTAGCATGGCTAAAGTTAAAATCATGGCTAAATTTATTCTCAAATATTGGATTATTTTACTTGTTATTGTAAATGGATTTTTTTTCCTTGATTTTGTCTTCTGATTGTTCATTGCTTGTGTGTTGAAGCACTACTGATTTCTGGGGTAAATCTTGTACATGACCATCTAGGTAAATTCATTTATTAGCTGTATCAATTTCATTGTAAATTTTTCAAGGTGTTTTATATACAAGATCATATTATCAGCTAATAGGGAAAATTTTACTTCTTCCTTTCCAATGTGCATCCCTTTTCTTTCTTTTTTTTGCCGAATTTCTCTGCCAAGGAGTTCTTCCAGCAAAATGTTGATTGTGGTGACAGTGGATATCCTTGTCTTGTTTCTAATCTAAGAAGGATGGGTTCTTTCAGTCTTTTACCATTCAGTAGGATGTTAGCTGTTGGCTTTGCAAATGCATCCTTTATCATGTTGAGCAAGTTTCCTTCTATTCCTTGTATTTTAAGTGTTTTTATCAAGAAAGGGTGATGAATTTTGTAAATGCCTTTACTGCATGATTGAGATGGTCATATTGTTTTTCCTTCATTCTATTAATGCGCTGTATTGCATTGATTTTTTTACATTGAACCAGCCTTGCATGTCAGAGATAAATCCTACTTGATCATTGTGTCTTGTGCTTTTACTATGCTGTTGGATTCACTTTGCTAGAATTTGTTGAGTATTCTTGCATCTATTTTCGTAAGTTTCATTAGCCTTAGTTTCCTTTTCCTGTGATATTTTTATCTGGTTTAGTTATGAGAATGATGTTGCCTTGTAGAATGTGTTACGAAGTGTTTCATCCTCTTCAATTTTTGGAACTATTTAAGTAGAATTGAAGGTTCTGTCTCTTGGAATTTTTGTTAGATTTCCCCTGTGAAGCCATCTTGTCCTTGGATTTTAATTTTGGGGAGGTTTCTGATAACTGATTCTGATTCAATTGCTTTACTAGCATTTGGTTTGTTGAGTTTTTCTGTTTCACCTTGAGTCAATGTAGGTTGTTTATGTATATCTAAGAATTTTCCATTCTTTCTAGGTTGTCTAACTTGTTGGCATACAGTTTGTAATATCCTCTTATAGTCCTTTTTATTTCAGCAGGGTTGGCAGCAATGTCCCTTTTTTCACCTGTGATTTTTATTATTTGTATCTGCTTTATTTTTTCTTTGTCAGTCTTGGTAAGTTTTGTCAGTTTTATTGATCTTTTCAGAGAACTGAGGATTTTTTTTTTTCTCTACTGTTTTTTTCTTATATTTCATATATTGCTGTTCTAGTCTTTGTTTCCTTTCTCTTGCTCATTTTGGGTTTAACTTGCTCTTCTTTTTCTGTTTCCTACTGATTTGAAGTTAGGCCTCTTATCAGAATTCTTCCTTCTTTTTTTTTTCATGGGCAGGCACTGGGAATTGAACCCGGGACTCTGGCATGGCAGGCAAGAACTCTGCCTGCTGAGCCACTGTGGCCCGCCCTCTTCTTTTTTAATGTAAAAGTATAGAGCTACAAATTTTACTCTCAGCACTATCTTTGCTGCATCCCATTTTTGGTATGTTATATTTTCATCTTCATAGATCTCACGACATTTAATAATTTCACTCCTGATTTTTTGTTTAGCACATTTGTTATTTAAGAGTCTGTTGTTTAATTTCTACATATTTGTGAATTTTCCATTTCTGTCTCTCTTATTGATTTTTATTTTCATCCTCTTATGGTCAGAGAACATATATTGTAAGATTTCAAAACTTTTAAATTTATTGAGACTTGTTTTGCTACTCAAGATATGATCTACCCCAGAGAAGATTCCAAGTATGCTCAAGGAAAGAATGCACATATTTTTTTCAAAGCATGAAGTGTTCTATATAAATCTGTTATGTCTAGGTGCTTTAGTGTATCATTCAAGTTTTGTGCTTCCCTATTGATCTTCTCACTAGATATTCAATCCATTATTGATAATGATATAGTAAAGTCTCCTACTATCAATGTAGAACCATCAATTTCTCCCTTCAAATCTATTGGTATTTGCTTCATATACCAGAGGCACTGCTGTTAGGTGCATGTATTTATACTTTTTGACATCTTCCTGCTGAATTGTTTCCATTATCAGTATATAATAACCATCTTTCTCCCTTGTATCTTATTTTTTTGTTGTTTGCTTGAAGTCTATTTATTCAATATTTTATCTGAGCCACCTCTTTCACAGTGTATATATATATATATATACATACATTCCATGGTACATATATTTTCCATCCTTTCGCCTTCAATCTACTTGTATCTTTGAATTTAAGGTGAGCCTATAGTGGGTCATGCTCTTTTTAACTTTTTTAATTTTGTCAATCTTTGTATTTTGACTGGAAAGTTTAATCCTTTTACATTAAATTCACTACTGATATTGCATGCTTTTCTTCCGACATTTTGCTATCTACCCTTTGTAAGCCTCATATAGATTTTGCCCCTCTTTTCTGTTAATGCATACTTTTATATTTGCTGTTTTGCATTATTCAGTGCTTTCTCATTTCTATCTCTATATATTATTCATCTATTATCTTTGTGGTTACCATTCGGATAAAATTTAACACCCTAAATATATAAAAATCATATTTGGTTTTATAACTACTTAACTTCAATAGCATACACATATACTTTTCCTATACCCCTCTATCCCCCACCATTTTTTGACCTTATTACCACTTATGTCTTTTTTACATTGCATGTCCAAAAGCCTAGTTTATCATTGCTTTTTGTACATTTGTATTTTAGCACCTTTAGCAACTAAGAAGCAAATTTAAATACCAAACAATAAAATGAACTAATACTGACATTTATAATTACCCAAATGATTACCTTTGTCACAAGTCTCTATTTCTTTATGCTTCTCTGAACCATTGTCTGGTGTCCTTTCCTTTCAGTTTGAAGAACTCTCCTTATTTTGCTAGTAGGGATGGTCTAGTGGTGATGAACTCCCTTCAGATTTTGTTTATCTGAGAATGTCTTATTCTCTATCTAATTTTTGATAGAGAGTCTTGATGGATGTAAAATTCTTGGCTGACATTTGTTTTGCTTCAGCATTTTAAATATTTCAACCCACTGCCTTCGTGCCTCCATGCTTTTCTATGTGGAATTGACACTCAATCTAATTGGGACTCCCTCATATATGTTGCTTTTCCCTTGCAGCTTTCAAAACTTTCCTTGTCGTTTGCATTCAATAGTATAAGCACTGAATCGCAGGGTGTATTTTTCTTCATGTTTATTCTGTTTTATGCTTTCTGGGCTTCTGGAATGTGCCTATTTATGTCTTTTGCTGAGTTTGGGAAGTTATCTGTCATTATATCTTTGAATATTCCTTCTTCCTCTTTTTTCTTTCTTTTTTTGGGGGGGACATTCATAATGGGTATGCTTGATGGTGTCCCAGAGGTGTTTTAGGTATTTTCACTTTCTTTTATTTTCTTTCTGTTCTTTGGTCCACCTCCAATATGCTCTGGAAATACTCCTGGTCATTTTTCATTTCAGTTATTGTGGTCTTTAACTCCAGTGATTCTAATTGGTTATTTTTTTAATTTCTATGTCTTTATTTAGACTTTTATATTATTCATTAATGGTTTCGTTGATATTCTTTAGTTCTTTTTCTGTAATTTCCTTCATCTTTTTGAGAACTTTTAAGATCTTTTTTTAAAAGGCTTTGTTCATTATAGCATATCCTAATCTTCTTCATTGTTTCTGCATTTTTACCCTCTTCCTTTGGATGGGCCATCGTTTCTTGTTTCTTTTTCTTGCACTTTTTTATTGCACACTGAACATTTTCATATTTTAAAATGTCAACTTTGGTGTTTATTCCCTGACATGACTGTTTCTTGGTTTTGTAACCAACTGTTGGTAAGCCAGAGAATCTCTTGAGCTTCAGATCACCTATCAGGAAGGTCTGCCTAAGGTGAATGCTGTGTGCACGGTTTTGTTTTCTCTAGCATTCTTGGCTTCTGTCTTGTCCTGAGATTTTGCTTGTTAGTTGGTTTGGAACTCCCCTGTTTACAAGAGTTTGGGTGTTCCCTGTTTCCCAGGAGACATAACTCCCTCTCCTGAGTATTTGGCAGGTCTTTGCCCCAGATTGTCTACCTTTATAATTTTTTACACTCCTCTCGTGGTCTCAAGTTGCTTTTACCTGGAGCACAAATTCTGGTTGGAGGGTCACCATAGGAAGGACTTTTCCAAGTCAGTCTTTACCAGCCAAAGAAGGCTAGGAACCTAGGAAGGGGGTGCTGACCAGCCTTAAGTGTTCTTGGAAGGGGTTCTGGAAGGTTACCATGTTTCTCCAATAGATCCCCAAAGCAGAGTTTACTGGCTTGCCCAACAATGTAACCCTTCATCTCACTGTTACCCTCAGCCCTGAGGAAGCTTTAAATCTCCTTTAAATTTCTACTGACTCTGTCCCTCAAAGCCAGGACCTGGGCATGGTCAGTGACCACCCATGCCTATCCTTGTTCTTTGGCAAGAGGACTTTCACCTCCCCTTCTGTTACCATCAGTTCACCAGGGACAGGATCTTGTGGCCACCTGCCACAAGAGATAGGAAGGGTGATGGTAGCTACCCTGTGGAGAGGGCAATTTACAGTTCTTTACCGTGAGATGTATCAGGTCTTCCTCCTGCTCTTCCCTGGAGCCATACAGTGTTTTTTGGCCTCTGGGATTTCAAAACAGTTGTTTCAGTCAGTTCCTACCTTTTAATAGCTGTTTTCATGAGAAGGCACAGTTCTGGAGTCCCCTAGTCTGCCATCTTCTCCTTCACCATTTGTTTTTTGTACCATCTGATTCAAAGGAACTGCTTAGATTTTTCCTTCACATTGAGCCATTAACCCTCCAGAGTCTCAAGCCATAAAATCATGCCATTTCATTAAACTCCCAATGATATAAAGTAGCCTGTTTTGCATACCTCTCCCCAAGTACTTTGTTTTAATTTTTAATGGGATTTCTACATCTCTAACATCTATGAAACTCTATTATTCTTTCTATCTGCCATCAACCCATGGATCTCTTCAATTTTCACCACTAGTTCTAGCCCCAAGAATGCAAAATATAATACTTTTTAGTGTTCATAAAAATAAAATTACATTTATTTGAACTTTTTACACTTTGAGAGAAAATGGTCTAAGATTAATTGATCCTCTGCAATCTAGTCGACTGAACTCTATATGTGTTAATGATTAGATTGCATCTTGAGAGTACAGAAATAGACTTTTAGCAATTTACCAGCATATTCCTTAGAACATCTTCCAGTTTACGTATATTACTAGGAAATTATCTTGTAGTTTTTAATATTAAAAATTCATTATGGATATGTATCACTCAATACATATAAAATCTGTTTAGGCTTTAACACACATGCACACACACACACACACACACACACACACTACAAACATTGTTTTAGTTAGTAAGCTGCTGGAATGTAATATACCAGAACTGGAATGACTTTTAAAAAGGGGAATTTAATAAATTCTAATTTTAAAGTTTTAAGCCTATAAAATGTCTAACTAAGGCATCCAGGGAAAGATACCTTAACTCAAGAAAGGCCAATGTGTCAAGAACAACTCTGTTAGCTGGGCAGTCAGGTGGCTGGCATCTGCTGCTCCCTTGCTCCTAGGATCCATTGCTTTCAGACTCTGCTCCTATGGGGGTACCTCACTTTGCTTCTCCAAGATTGGCTTTCATCTCTTGGCCTTCCTTAGCTCTCTCCAGGTGATAGCTTGTTAACATCTCATCCTGACATCTGCTGGGATCCAAGCATCGTGTCACCTCTCTCTCTCTCTCTGTCAGCTCTATCATTTCTATAGGCTCTCTCTCTGTCAGCTCCAAGATTTCTGTCATTTCTAATTCTCTTCAAGATGTTCTGGCTTTTAAAGGATTCCAGTAAATTAATCAAACCCCACCTAGAATGGGTGGAGTCACATCTCCATCTAATCAAGGTCATATCCACAATCGGGTGTGTCATATCTCCATGGAGATTATCTAATCAAATGTTTCCAACCTATGGTATTGAATTAGGATTAAAAGACACAGCCGCTCCCACAAGATTGGATCAGGATTAAAACATGACTTTTCTGAGGTACATAATACTTTCAAACCAGCAGATTAACACCACACATACTCACATACATGCAGACATACAGAGAGATAATCAGTTAAGATTCTCAGAGAAATAGATCCACTAGGATAGACAGGTAGATGATATTGATGATGATGATATATGATGATATACAGATAGGTAGATGATACGTGAAGATGATAGTTTGATAGATAGAGAGATGACAGGTATGTTGCAAGGAACTGGTTTATGTGATAATGGAAGACCTGGTTTTGCAAGTGTGAAATCTGTAGGGCAGGTCATCAGAAGGGCAGAGCAGAACTCTCAATAACCAGCTCAAGCTTTTATCCATATGAAGTACATCTTCAAGGAAGCTTCACTTCTGCTTTTTAGACTTTCAGTTGATTGAACCAGGCTACCCAGATGAACTGAGGGAATCTTTCTTATATAAAGTGAATTGATTATGTATCTTTTCTGCAAAACACCCTCATAGCAGCACCCAAATCAGTGTTTGATTGAGTAGCTGAGGGCTGTAGCATAACCAAATTGTGACATATCCAAAACACCATATATTTGAGAGCATATATTACAAAATCAATACCTTATTTTTAAGAAAAGGGTGTGTGGGAACAGAACAAAGTGTTTTAAAACTTATTCTTAGTGTCAACAAAGCAGAAGTGAATTTGGGGTCCTTGCTGCCTTTCAGAGAGAGCACACCACTGTATGCAAACTCTGCTTTCGAACATATCTAATTATTTAGTGACTGGATTTTCACTTCTCCCTTTCAGTTGTAATTGCCCACTTTTTCCTTTGTGCTTCCATTGAAACTTGTAAATGTCTTTATTATAGCACCACAATTTGTGCAACTATTTGTTGACTCATTCCACTGCTGCATAAGAAATGACCACAAATTTAGCAGCATAAAGTATCACGCACATATAACCTTACAGTTTCTGCGTGTCTGGAGTCCAGGCTTGGCTTAGCACAGCGCTCTGCTCATGATCCACAAGGCTGCTAGCAAGGTCTCAGGCAGGGCTGTGATCTCCCATAAAAGTTTGGAGTCCCTTTGTAGGAACCATTACCTTGCTCCTCAGCTCCTGGAGGCTGCTCACTGCTCCTTGCTTTGTGACACCCTCATCATCACGAGTTTGCTTTTTCAAGGTCTGCAGGAGAGTGTCTGCTGCTTCCAATATCCTTTAAAGGGCTCACCTTATTAAGCTCACCCAGGACCACCCCCTTTGATTAAATTAAAGTCAAATGATTAGGGACTTTAATTAATACACAATATTTCTTCATGCTTGCCACTAAAGTTACGTAATCATGGGAGTATCTACGATACCATTTATATCTGGACATCTATAGATGCCCTTCCTAGACAAGTCCCCGCAACTTTATTAGTATCCCCAACATTAGTCCTCTGATAGTTCTTTCCTTATGAAGGCAGATGACTCTCCCAGTCCCCTAGCCTTTTAGTTACTTGACCTGCTCTTATCCAATCATCTTGACGTTCATACTTCCACAACTGTTCATTCCTACAGTTGATCCCTAGAACAGACTCTAAATTTCAAACATTCTGCATTGGAGTTACACCTTCTGTCCTTCCACCTTCCAACTGAGCCCATCTAGTACCTCAAATTCTCTTATTCTAATGGCCTCCTTAATTTTTTTGTCCCATCGTCTTTTCACTTTACCTCCTTCACCTTATGCCATTTATCCAGTTTAAGTTCCATGATCAAGTATTATATCACTCCTCACATATCTTTCCTCCACGTGATTATTTTGTTTCATTATTCTTTCTTGGGAAAAAATAGATTAAATCCAACTTTCCTCCTACCATTTCCCCATTTCCATGTAGCTGAATATGGCCAAAAAAAAAACACACAGCCACGGTGACTGGTCTCATAGCAAATTCATGAGCCCTAACCACAAGGAGATTCCTAAAGCAGCTTAGCAATTATACTACCTTTCAATAGATTTTTCTCTTCCTCTCTTCTAAATTAATTTATCTTGTCTCCTTAAACCTCCCATACCACATCCTCATCTCAGTTTCAAAACACAATTTCAGTCCCTGCTTCACTGTGAAAATTGAAGTCATCACATCGACCCACCTCTCTGCATCTGTGTCTTACTGTTACTTTAAATAACATGTAGGAACTACTTGGTCCCATCATCACCAATTGAAGCTCACTTTACCCACAGTACTCCCTTCCTTCTTGACTGAATAGATCCTATAAACCCACATCAGACCAGCCATTCTTTGCTCCCTTTTATAACAAACATCCTTAAAAGAGTAGACCCTGTCTCTAATTACTTTCTTCCTATTCTCTCTTGAACCCAATTCAGTAATGGTCTGTCCCACTCCTCCAGAGTAGCTTCTTTCATCAAGTTCCCAAATGAACACTGCAGTGCTGAATCCAATAATCATTCTTCAGTCCTCGAGGTGTTTGAGCTGTTAATAGTACATCACCCTCTTTTCACCTGTCTTTCATGGCATCAAATTGCTGAGATTTTTCCTACACTTCTGGCTGCTTATTCTCTTTGCTGTTTGTTTCTCTTCTCCCTTATGGCCCCCTCCAATGTTTGATGCTTCAGAACGCTGTCATTCACCTAATTTCAAGACTTACAATATCAGCTTTAAATTAGTAAGTCAAAAATTTAAATGGCATACCCCTTGAACTTCCTTATGATTTCTTAATCTTTAGCACAATGTGCATTTTCTTGTCTCCATTGCCAGTCTTCCAAAGTACACTGCAAGCTATGTATTTCAGGTATTTTTATTTAGTTCACTGCTGTATCTGCAGTGTTTATGGCAGAGGCTTTAACAAATAGCTCTAATTTAGGGGAAGATAGGAAAAATATTCAGGTTCCCAATTGTCTGAAAATGTTATTTTGGGGCATCATTAACCATGGGCATCATTCATTGATATTTTTATTAAAAATACAATATTTGAGTTTTACTCTTTAATCATGAATCAAGATAGCCTAGATTTTTTTTTAATTTGTCAAGGAAAAGTCAACCTATGATGAAAGTACTATTTCAGATAACATGGTCATATGCTGACAAAAAAAATGCCCATCCTATTTTCTATTAGTGCACACTGCCCTTCCCTGCCAAGGCTCCCTGCTTTCTTGCACTGACACTGGTATCTCTTTTTCCTTTCCTGATTACTGCTTTCCAAATGTGCTGGCACATTCCCAAGACACTTAATTTCAATGTCTTGAAAAGAGGCATTTACAGCCAACCCTTTATGGTGACAAATCAAGGTAATTGTCATGGTCCCTTATTGGATGGGCTCTGAGCTGCTACAGTAATTGCTGGCTCAGCAGTGATTTTCAGGGAAGCAGCTGGCAAGGCAGAAAAGGAGATAGTTTTATACAGCTGATAGAAAAATGGCAATAGGTTCATATATAAACTCACAATCAATGAGTGCCCTTCTACCAGAGGTGAAGATTACTTCTGAATATAGGGAGTACTAGATACATTTAGCTAGATTTGTAACCTCTTCAGTTTTTCCTGAAATTCATTTCATTAAGATTTCTTTTAGAGCATCATTGCACAGAAAAAGTCTTGTAAAAGCCCCAGTAAAGTAAAATTACCTGATGTAAACTCTATTAATCAGAGACTGGCTGAAAATAAAAATAGGGTTCGGGAGAGGGGTAATTTTCTGGAAGGGAGTAAAGGAAGAAGCTTGGTTGCTTCAATGAGGGGATGAAAGATGTCCTGGTCTCTGGGTGGTATGGGAGGTGGGCTGCAGTTTTGATGCCAAATAGCATTAAAGGCTGTGCTGAGTCATGGGTTGGCATGCTATTTAAGCCTCAATGACTGGGAGCAGCGTCCACTGGATGGAGCACAACGAGAGGTGATTAAAGGCTGCAATCATGCTGTTCTAGTTTGCGAGCTGCCGGAATGCAAATACACCAGAAATGGAATGGCTTTTAAAAGGGGGAATTTAATGAGTTGCTAGTTTATAGTTCTAAGGCCGAGAAAATGTCCCAACTAAAGCAAGTCTATTGAAATGTCCAATCAAAGGTATCCAGGGAAAGATACCTTGGTTCAAGAAGGACAATGACGTTCAGGGTTTCTCTCTCAAGTGAGACGGCACATGGCAAACACAGTCAGGGCTTCTCTCTCGGCTGGAAGGGCACATGGCGAACATGGCGTCATCTGCTAGCTTTGTCTCCTAGCTTCCTGTTTCATGAAGCTCCCCGGGAGGCGTTTTCCTTCTTCATTTCCAAAGGTCACTGGTTGGTGGACTCTCTGCTTCGTGGTGCTACAGCATTCTCTGCTCTCTCTGAATCTCTCATTCTCCAAAATATTTTCTCTTTTATAGGACTCCAATAAACCAATCAAGACCCACCCAAATGGGTGGAGACATGTCATCCCCTAATCCAGTTTAACAACCATTCTTGACTAAATCACATCATCCAGGGAGATGATCCGATCACAGTTTCAAACATACATATTGAACAGAGACCATTCTACCTTTATGAAATGGGATTTTGGTTAAAACATGGATTGTCTAGGGGGCATACTTTCTATCAAACCAGCACACATGCAGAAAAGTGGGTGAGCCAGTCCAGGGCTTAATCTCAAAGCCCCAAGAGAGGCTTCTGTGCAAGGGGCAGCTTCAGAGAAAAAGTCTAGAGTGCCTTTAAAAGATTTTCAGTAAAGACATGGATATTAAAGAACTTTCTGGTAAGGGCTCTAAAGTAAATGAGAATTGCAAATAAAGTTCGAATCATTTTAAAATTATATAATATGTGCCATAGTGTTGGTAGAAATATTAAAGGCCCCTCTTTTCAGGAAGTAGAAGAAATGATCAATGTGTTATTGGAATGTAGAAAAATACAACTTATAAAGAGACATAAATTGGTCGAAATATTTTTCTGATGTTAGATGGAAGGCAGAACTTCCAAGTAATGAGTGTGGATATTTATCTGATTTTCATGTTATGTGTGGAAGGTGCAGCCTAATTTCTCCTTGCTGCTTATAGTTAGATAAGAGGAAAGAAGAAAACTGAGGCTATATTCTTAAGCACGACAGAACTAGTAATTAACTACTTGGAAAATTATCACCTATTCAGATAGCATGCTCTGAAACTAGGGTCACAATTAGCTCCATCAATTCCTTCCCTGAGCTGCTGAGCATTCTCAGAGAATGGGAAACCATGTGAAAATTTAGGAGAACCACCCTTTGTTAAGCAGGTTAGGCCTATGGCTTATGGATTCAGTCAACCAAGTAATGAAAAAAATTCAGGATTGGAAATGTGTTTGGAATAAGAAGGGTCTGTAGAAAATCCTTTCGTCTAATGATTTGGATTCCCTTGAGTTACACACCCAACTGACATGTTTTGGATAACTTTTTAAAATAGCAGATGCACTGCGAGGCTGGAATGAAGAAGACAGAGACAGGCAAAATAAAGAGAAAAGTGACTTCAAGGGGAGAGCCATGGAAACAGAGGTCAGAACTGAAGATATCAACTCAGGCCAAGAGAGAGAGGTTTCTGCCCAAGACTTTGGTTAGGACAGAATTTCTAACACAGCACTTGATGGGGCAGACCTTCTGCCACAATATCCCAGGTGTACCCACCAATGTGCTAAGGCTTGGAAAAGATGGGATCTGAAATTCAGTTTTTAGGCAGAGGCTGACCACTGCTCCAGTTCTAGACCACTGTACAGGCAGAGATGTGCTGAGATGCTTTTGTCCAGCAGGCCTGGACATAAAAACATCAACCCACAGAATATTCACAGACCTTGAAATCTAATGGAGTTTTCCCCACTGGTTTTCAGACTCGTTTGCGGTAGACAAACTTTCTTCCAATTTCTCTCATCTGCAATGATCATTTGTATCCTATGCCTATCCCACCATTGCATTTTTGAATCATATAAATTGTTTTTTATGTTTCGGAGGTCCACAAAAGGAGAGGAAATTTAGCTCTAACTGATTTTGATGACACATTGTACTGGAGTTGTTGACAAAATGATTTAAGTCCTTAGGGATTTTTGAAATGGTTGGAAGTATTTTTCAATTAAGGAGACCATGTCTTTTGGGGTGCAAAGGATGGACGGTGGTAGAATGAATTATGTGCCACCAGAAACACATGTTCTTATCTTAATCTGCATCCTTGTGGGAGTGAATTCATTGTATAAAGGACTCTTTGAAAATGCACTTTTAGTTAATGTGTGGCCCACTGAATTAGGGTGGGTCTTAATCCACGTTACTGGAGGCCATGTGGAGAAACTAGAATTTAGAGTCAGAGAAGGCTACTGGAGGAATTAAGAAGTTAGCAAAAACCAGAAGAGCAGTCACGAAATGAGATAGATTGCCATGTGATGGGAGGCAGAGACAGAAGCCAACAGACCCCAAGGATTTCTGGAAGCCAGCCCCAAAATGTTGGAATCTAAATGTCTTTAATATGTTATTTAATGGTTTGGTTTGCCTGAAGTTTCATAATAAAGTGCCTAGTTGTGATTTTCTTTGCATTATTCTTTCTTTTGCTTCTTTTATCTTCTGGATCTGTGGATTTTTAACCCAGATGAGAAAGTTATTAGTGCTTGTTCTCCAAATAAATCTTCAGTTCATTTACTTTCTTCACTCTGTTTGAGGCTGAAATTAAGTTTTTATACTTTCTCCCTTAATGCCTTTTTCTCTTATTCTCCTCTTTCTATTGCTCTATCACTTTGATCTCTTGAGTAATCTTTCTAGATATTTTCTACTGAAATTTAAAATTAAATTAATTTCTAATTAAATTCAGTAATTATTTCAAAAGCAGTCTCTAATCTGTTGTTAATAACTTGTTATTTTTAGACTTTTAAAATATATTTTTCTTCAAGTTCTAGTTGGTTCATTTAAAAATCTATTATGTCAGTTTTCAAGTTTCCTATTCTCTGATGAAAGTTTCAAGCTTGTAGTAAATCTTCTTGCATATAGTAACATAATTAGCTTTTATGTCTGCATCAAAAATTCTGATGGCTGGAATTCCCAAGGATTGTCTTGTGATATCTATTATTTTTCTCCTCATGTTTTGCTTAGAGTTTATTCATAATGTTTTGTTTCTTCATATAATTGTTTATTTTTATTGTGTTCCAGGCATTGTATTTGAAATAAATTTTTTGAAAGTAATTTGGGGCTTAGCCTGTGTGCTGGTTTGAATCTGTGGTATACCACAGAAAAGCCATGTCCTTTAATTCTCATTTAATAAAGCTGGGTTGGGGCTTTTTGATTATCCATGGAGATGTGACCCACTCAATTGTGGGTGGTAACTTTTGATTAGATGCTTTCCATGGAGATGTGTCTCCACCCATTTAAGGTGAGGCTGCATACTGGAGCCCTTTAAGAGGGAACTATTTTGGAAAGAACCACAGAGCCCAGGCAGCCAAAGACCTTTGGAGATGGAGAAGGAAAACACTCTTGTGGGAGTTTCATGAAACAAGAAGCCGGGAAGGAAAGCGAGCAAGCTTTGTCATGGTCCCTTCCAGCTGAGAGAGAAATCCTAAACTTCACTGGCCTTTCTCCAGTGAAGGTAACCTCTTGTTAGTGCCTTACATTGGGCATTTTCATAGACTTTCTTTAATGTGGACATTTTCAGGGCATTTTCAGAACTGTAAACTTGCAACTTAATAAATCCCCATTTTAAATGGTCATTCTGTTCTGGTATATTGCATTCTGGCAACTTGCCACCTAGAACAGCCTGTTATTATCCTCATCCAGAACAATGTCCACTTTCTTTAGCTAGGCATTTCATAGAACTGCAATTAAGCATCACCACAATCATCTAAAAGTTGGCATAGTCTGAGCCATCTACATGACTCATATCTGTGCTCTAGTCCTTGCAAGTGATTGGTGACTTCTACTTCATCAATGTTGTTAAGATATAGGCACATGGAATTCTGAATAAAAGCAGAGAATTTTTACTAGGGCCTCCACACTTGGAGCATTCTGGACTTCAATGCTTTCCTCCAAAATCTGTCCCTCTCATTTTTTATTTCTAGATTAGAAAGTGCCTCCAAAGCAAAAGCTCAACCTAAATTTAGATCACTTCTTCTGATTTCCATATTGTTATGAATTTTGCTTGGTACTTAGTTAGCACTTTGTTAAATACATAGTGCCCTTAGCAAAGTAAAGATAAGCAAACATTCATCCAGTTTTTCATGTAGACTTCATTTTATGGGTTGTCTGACTTGCCTAGCACACAATTACTGGAAGTGGAATCTAATCACACCCCTATTTATTTTAATTCCCTTAAGTATTCTGACATATTATGTAGTCTTCTATAGGTAACTGAGTCTTTTTTTTTTTTCTTTATGGGATTGTCAATTTGTAAGCTTCAGTTATTCTTTAAAATTTAAGACATTATCTCTCAGACTTCTGGGGAAAATGGCAGAGCAAGGGGCTCCAAGATTTAATCTTTCCACCAAAACAACTATAAAACATGCAGGAACTGACTGAAGCAATTATTTGAAACTCTAGAGGCCAGAAGAACACTGCATGGCATCCAGGGAAGAGCACGACAAAGAAGCCAATAACTATTATAAAGGATAGTAAATTGCTCTCTTCACTCCCATGGCAGGTCACTGTGGATTCCAGTCCCTAGCTAGCTGCTGTTGGCAGAAAGGTAATTTAAAGCCTTGTTCCCCAAGAATAGAAGTTGTCACACTGAATGTTGATCACAGCTTTTGATTAGAGAATTCAGATCACTGGAGGCACAACTTGAGTACAGCTACCATTCAATCCATCCTTTAGAAGTCACAGCAGCCATTATTTCAGTCCTCCCAAGATCATGGCAGAGACTGTGGGAATTTAAAGATGCAGGGCTTCCTTGGGAGCTGTGGTGGACAGCTAGCTGAGCAGACCAGGAAAGTTCAACTTTGAGGACTCATTGGGGAAGTTTTGGTGCACTTCCTGATCCCCTACCCAGGGCATTTTGGAGACAGTCTGCCCCACCATTGTGGGTCCAGTTTGGCTAGGAAAGATTGACTTGGGAAGTCCACTCTGGAATGACCTTCCTCCCAGAAGCTGCAAAACCAATTTAAGGTATGAAAGATATATAAAATAATAAAGGGAAGTGTCCGGAACAAACGCCTGCTGGCTTTTACAGAGAGAGAGAGATAGAGAGAGGTCTCCTAGAAAACACAGGAGACAAATAAACTCTTGTAAACAGGGGAACACAAGCAAAAGCCCAGGACCATACCGAGGCCAGAAAAGCAGGGAAAATACTGCATAATGTATTTGTCTTGGCCAAACATTATGATAGGAGGGCTGAAGCTTAAGAAAACCTCTATCATATCACCAGCTAGTTACAAAACTAAAGAACAGACATCTCAGGAAGTAAATTCCAGAATTAACATTTTAAGACATTAAAATATGCAGTGTGTAACAAAAGAGTACAATATAAACAAAGAAACAGGAAATTATGGCCTATGAAAAGGAAGAGGATAAAAGTGCAGAAAATGTTGATGAAGAAGATAAGAATGTGGGCACACCTAACAAAGCTTTTTAAGAAATATCTGAAAAAATCTCAAGATGATGAAGGAAAGCACAGAGAAAGAACTAAAAGATAACAGGAAAACCATGAATAAGCACTATGTGCACCCTAATAAAGAGAGAAATTAAAAAAAAATAAGACCAAGCAGAACTACTGCAGTTGAGGACAACAATAACTGAAATGAAAAATGCACAGGGGATTTCAAGCAGATTGGAGCTAGCAGCCGAACAAAAATCAGTGAACTTGAGGACAAGACACTTGAAATAAATCAGGCTGAGTTGCAGAAAGAAAAAGAAACATTAAAAGTGAAAATAGCCTAAGACATTTCTGGGACACAATCAAGAACACAAATATATGCAGTATGAGAGTATCAGAAGGAAAAGAGAGGAAGGGGAAAAATAAATGTTCAAAGAAATGATGACTGAAAACATCCCAAACCTATCAAAAGACAAGGATATACACATCCAAGAAGCTTAGAGGATGCCAAATAGGGTAATCATGAAGAAAAATGTACACTCTCATATACTGATCATTCTATTGAATGCAAACAACAAGAGAATTCTGAAAGCTGCAAGAAAAAAACAACTTGTTACATAGAAAGGAGTCTCAATTAGATTGAGTGATAATTTCTCATCAGAAACTATGATATCAAGAAGGCAGTGGATTGAAATACTTAAAAAGTGCTGAAAGAAAACCAAGAATCATATATCTGGTGGACTTCCTTTTAAAAATAGGGAAGAGATTAAGACATTCTCAGATAAACAAAAGCTGAGGGAGGTCATTGCCACTAGACCTACCCTATAAGCATTGCTAAAGGGAGTTCTTCCGACTGAAAAGAAAGGACACTAGTTTAAAAGGTCATAAAGAAATAAATATCTCTGTTCTAGATAACCATTTGGGTAATTATAAATGCCAATACTGTTGCATTGTTTGGTATGTAATTCTCCCTCTTACTTCCTACAGGTGCTAAAATGTAAATGTATACAAAGTAATGATAAATCTACATGTTTTTATATACAAAGTAAAAGGACATAAGTGATGATAAGTACAAAAAAGTACAGCAGGAAAAAAGGGTGTAGGAAAAGTATATTTGCATACCATCAAATTTAAGTTGTTATCAAATCAAATAAATATTTTATCCATTCTGATAGTGATGTGTTAGTCTCCTATTCTAATGCAGAACCATCAATTTATCCCTTCAGTTTTTCCCTGTTATATATTTATGATGTTAAATTATAACTGCATGGTAAGCACAAGGAAAGTAGATGAAAATATATTCAAAAAGAAATGTGAAGGCACTCAATATGGTACAACAACAAAAATACACAAATACATTTTAAAAATAGGCATTAATGGAAGTGAAGGAAAATATATGACTTACAAAGGCTACAGAGCAAAATGGCAGAAGAATGTCCTGAATTACCAGTAGTGACATTAAATATTAATGGAATAAATACTTCAGTCAAAAGAAAAGGATTAGTATAGTGGCTAAATAAGCATGACCCAACTATATACTGCCAGTGAGAGACTCACTTAAAGTTTATATATACAAGTAAGTTGAAGATGAAAATAGCATGGAAGTAGTAACAAAAGAAAGCTTAAGTAGGCTATACTAATATAAGATAAAACAGATTGCATGTCAAAAGCAGTTACAAGGGACAGAGATGGTCATTTTCTATTGTTAAAGGGTAAAATTCAGAAGGAAAATCTAATAATTATAAATACATATGCAACTAGCAGCAGAGCTCCAAAACATATAAGAAAATACTGACAGATTTGAAGGAAGAATTAGTCAGTTATACATTAGAATAAGAGATTGTAACACACCACTATCAAAATGGATAAAACACCTAATCAGAATATCAATAAGAAAATACAGGCTTTGAATGCTAGACTAAACCAATGAGAACTAATAGACATATATAGAACACTACACCCAACAACAACGACAACACAAAATACACATTCTTTTCAAGTGCACATGGACCATTCTCCAGGATAGACCATATGCTGGGCCACAAAATGAGCTCAATAAATTAAAAAAAATATTTTAACTATGCAATGTATATTCTTTGACCACAATGGAATAATGCTATAAATTAATAATAGAGGGGAACTTGGAATTCATGAATATGTGGAAATTAAAAAACATGCCCTTAAACAACCAAATAGCAATAGAGGAAATAAAAGAAAAGGAAAATAGAAGCAAAATTAGGAAATACCTTGAGGAGAATAAATATGAAAATACAGCATACCAAAATTCATGGGATGCAGCAGAGAGAGAGTGCTGAGAGGGAAATGTGTAGCTCTAAATACTTACATTAGAAAAGAATGACTTCATATCAGAGACCTAACCTCAAAACAGGAAGAAATAGTAAAAGGAGAGAAAATTAAATCCAAAGCAACAATAAGGAAGGAAATAAAGATTAGTGCAGAAGTAAGTGGAATAGAAAACCAAAAATAGTAGAAAGAATGAACAAAACAGAAGTTGGTTCTTTTAAAAGTTCAATAAAATTGGCAATCTTTAGCTAAACTGAGAAAGAGAAAAAGTTAGATTATACAAGCAATGAAAATGATAAATGCAAAGGGGGACATTAGTATTGACCCTGCTGAAATAGGCTATAAGAGTATGCTAGGAACTACTGTATGCCAATAAACTAGAAAACCTCTATAAAATGGACAGATTTTTAGAAACACATGAAGTATCTTCATTGACTCAAGAAATAATAGAAGATTTCAAGAAACCAATTGCTCATGAAAAGATTGGATCAGTGATCAAAAACCTCCTAACAAAAAAAAGCCCAGGACCAGATCGTTTTACAGGGAAATTCTGCCAAACATTCCAAGAAGATTTAACTTCAATTATGCTTGAAATTTTCCAAAAATTGAAGTGGAGAAACATTCTCTAATTCATTTTGAAGGCTAATATGACTGTCTTACTGGAGTTGGTTAAAGATACCACAAGAAAAGTAAAGACTAATAGCTCTTATGAATATAGATAAAAAATCCTCAACAACAACAAAAAAAAACACTAGTAAACTGAATGAAACAGCATATGAAAAGAATTCTATGCCATAATCAAGTGGGATTTGTACCTGGTATACAAGGTTAGTTCAACAAAAGACAATCAAGTAATGTAATAAACCACATTAACGGAATGAAGGAAAATCCCACATATCCATCTCAATCATGGATAAATGGCATTTGAAAAAACCCAGCACTCTTTCTTGATAAAAAACTTAGACACTAAGAATAGAAGGAACTTTCTCAACACAATAAAATGACATTTTGAAAAGTCCACAGATAACATCCTATTTAATGGTGAAAGACTGAAGGCCTTCTCTTTAATATCAGGAGCAAAACAAGGATGCCCACTGTCACTATTGTTATTTACTGGAAGTTCTTGGCAGAACAATCAGGTATGAAAAAGAAAGGAAATGCATCAAAATTGAAAAAGAAGTAGTAAAATATTCCCTATTTGCATATGATATGATCCTGTATGCAAAAATCCAGAAAAATCCACTACAGTGTATACAGCTAATAAACGAACTCAGCAAAGTTCCAGAGTACAAGATCAACATGTAAAAAATAAGTAGTATTCTATACAAAAAGTAATGAACAATCAGAAAAAGAAAGAAAACCCTTTTCATTCACAGTGGAAGCTAAAGAATCAAATATTTAAGAATAAATCTAACCAAGAATGTTAGGACTTACACACACACACACACACAAAATAGAAAATATGGCTAAAGAAATTAAAGAAGACCTAAATAAATGGGAAGATACTCCATGTTCATGGATTGAAAGACCAAATATCATTAAGGGACAACACTATCCAAAGCAATTCATAAATTCAATGTAATCCAAGTGAAAAATTCCAACCTTTTTGCAGAAATGGAGAAGCCAATTATCAAATTTGTATGTAATGGTAAAGTGCTCCCAACACCTAAAACCATCCTAAAGAATAAGAATGAAACAGAAGGACTCATGCTTCTTGATATTGCAACTTATTAAAAAGCCAAATAATTAAAAGAACACAGAACTGTCACAAGAATAGACATACAGAGCAGTGGAATAGAACTGAAAGGTCAGATACTAACCTTCACATTGACGGCCAACTGATTTTTGAAAAGATGCCAAAGACCACACAATTGGAAAATAATAGTATCTTCCACAATTGGTGCTGGAAAAACGGGATCTCTGTGTAAAAAAATAAAGAAGAAGGACCCCTTCTCACTCCATATATAAAAATCAATTCAAACTGGATCAATGACCTTAATAAGAGCTAGAATTATAAAATTTTTAGAAGAAATTACAGGGAAGTATCTTCAGGATCTTGTGTAAGGCAATGGTTTCTTAGACTTTACAACCAAAGAATAAACAACCGAAGACAAAAAATAGATAAATGGAAGCTCATCCAAATTAAAAACTTTTGCTCCTCAAAGGATTTCATTATGTAAGTAAAATAAAAACCTACACAATGGGAGAAAATAATTTGCAGCCACATATTCAATAAAGGATTCAGAACATTTAAAGAATTTCTTCAACTTATTAGTAAAAAGACAAACAACCCAGTTAAAAACGGACAAGACTTAAACAGACAGCTTACCAAAGATATACAAATGGCCAGAAAGACAATGAAAAGCTGTACATCATCATTAGCCATCAGGGAAATTCAAACCAACACTCAATCATTTACCATTTCACAAAATTTAGAATGGCTGCTATTAAACAAACAGAAAATAATAAGTATTGGAGAGGATGGAGATAAATAGGAACACTCATTCATTGCTAGTGGCAATATAAAATGGTGGAGCTGCAATAGAAAACAGTTTGGCAGGTTCCTTGGAAAACTAAGTATAGAGCTATCGTATAACCCAGCAATCCCACTGCTAGGTACATAGTCAAAGAATTGAAAGTAGGGGCTGGAATAGATGTTTGCAAACCAATATTCTTAATGACGTTATCCACAATTGCCCAACAATGGAAATAGTCCAAGTGTTACTTATTTTTCCATCAACCAATGAATGGATAAATATAACTGGTATATACATACAAGTGGAATATTATTCAGCCAAAAAGGAGTTAAATTTGGATTCATACTACAACATGGATGAAACACAAAGACATCATATTGAGTGAAATAAACAAGACAAAAAGCACAAATATATGATCTCACTGATTTGAAACAATAAAAATGAGCAAACTCATAGAGTCAGTATCTATAATATAGGTTACCAGGGGATTAGGTGGGAACAGGGAATGGGAAATTAAGGCTTAAAATATAGAGAGCTCTGGGGGCGCGAGGGTAGTTCAGTGCTAGAATTCTCACCTGCCATGTGGGAGACCGGAGTTTGATTCCTGGCCCATGCACCTCCCCCCAAAAAAGCAAGTTAACAAACAAACAAAAAACCCAAACAAAAATTCCACAAATGGTGATGCAATAACGGGATACTCATATGGAAAAAGAATGAAATGTGACCCTGCTATACAGCAAAGAAAAAAATATATATATATATGCAGGGTTCCTATTTGGAATGATATAAATGTTTTGGTAATGGATGTTCGTGATGGTAATGCAATATTGTGAACGCAATTAAAAACATCGAAATGCATATATATATATGTATGTATATATATATTTATATGAAGGTAATTAAAGGGGGAATGTTGTATTTGCATATTGTAACAGAACAAACATTTTTTTTAATTCCATGGAACTATACTGTACCAACAGTGAACCATATGTTAAACCATGGATTTTAATTAACCTTACAATTATTACAATGTACTATCATGGTTATAGCAAATGTTCTAAACTAATGCAAAGTATTGGTGGTGGGGTCATGTATGGGAATTCTGTATTTTATGCATGAATATTCTTAAACCCACGATATCTCTAATCAAGAAAAAACAAAAACAGAAGCAATAGATGCTATCTAATTAAAGATCTATCTACCATATGAGCAACACAAAATAATCAATGCTCATAGCTTGTTCTCCTTATATTATTATCATTAACCAAGTAATTCTGTATGAAGAGCTCCCAGATGGTATAAACTTCACAATGCATTGGTAATCTAAGAGATAGCAAATATATAGCATAATTAAAAGATCAAGGGGTGTTGCTTTAAATTACATATTCCAAGTTTGATATATTTGTAAGCAAATTTATTTAAATCAAAGTTCTTTAATTTGCTAAGGCAAAGCCACTACATTGCAAAACTTATTGTAAAACGAAGTGAAATGATGAGATAATAGTCAAATACAATTATTTTGGATAAGAAATACAATATATTGGAAAGAACATTGGGTCTGATATCAGAGAGAACTTATTTCAAATTCTTGAATTGTCATTAGTCAGCTATTGCCATGATAATGGTGCCTAACAAACCACCCCAAAACTCAGTGAGATACAAAAATATGTATTTATTTCTCTCTGCAAGTGAACTGCTTGTTTAGCTGAATGATGCTGGGGTTGAATGATGCTGAGCTGGTAGGGTGGGCTCTGGTATACACCATGTGTTTCTTGTTTTCTGGGAACAAGAACTACCTTGAATATATTCCTTTCAGAGCAGAAGCAGAAACAATATTTTACCACCAACCCTGCTTGTCTCACGTACATTATTACCCTATTGGCCAAAGTGTAGTACAAAGAAAAAGAAATGTTAGCCTAGCAGCTGAAAATAACACTCTGTCAACCATAAAACTAAAGTAAGGTACTTGAGGTGAAAAGCATAATCCCCTCACATATTTCTACCACATGCAGTCATGGCGAGAGATACATCAAATGACACATGACTACATTGCCAAGGGTGTAATATTTATTTAACCAGTATTTATGTGTATATTTGAGCCTCACAATGATCAAATGATGGAAAGAGACAGGGAGAATCTTATCTTGTGTGATTTTCCTTGGGAAATTGAGGGGCCTATACTTAAGGGTTAGAAGTAGGGACTTGATAGTATTATTTTATGTAGGAATCACACTAACATCATTTATATTCATCAGAGATCAGAGACTAGAAAGGTTATTTTGAAAGGCACAGAGCAGATGTTTCTCACCACAGCAGTGATAATCCCATTGGATATCTCCCTTTGACTTACCTCCTCTACCTCCTCAAAGATTCTTCCCTAAGCTTCATTCCCATATCATAAAGTATCCCTAATCAGGAAACTGGAGGGAGACATCAATGGATTCTAGAACAAAGTAATGTTTTCATAACATAAGCAAATATGTAAACACCATAGGAACACTGATGAAATATATTATAAACTCTTATGAGAGGTTCACACTCCCTTATTGAAGATAAAACTAGTTCAAAGTACTTTTCTCATATCAATATATTTGATAATTTCATAAGTACTTAGAATGTCACAAGATATATCCCCATTCTACTCTACCCGATTCACACCCATTCACACCCATCCACACCCATCTTCAGCAATAAAATGGTACCACAAAGGGGTATGTGTATGTTCCTCTTAGAAGCCTTATATAGGGCAGAAGTCCTGTGAGAGCAATCACAAGTACTTTTTATGGAGCAATTAAAACTATACAGTTAAGAAATAGCTGGGCATCCCATATTCACATTTTTCAAATGGAGTTGATAAAGAGTAATGATACTTAGTAAATGACAGTTGGTTTTTAAAACTTGAATTTGACTCCGAAACCAGGACTAAATCAATGCTTTCCAAACATGGTTTTTATCTGTGGTTTTCACCTGTGTGCAGCAAAATTAAAACATTATTTGTGATAGGCTGAATTATTAAAAAAAATGTGATATACACTCAAGTTAAGGCTCCATCCGTATTCTGGGATCATGTCTGTCTTAGCTTACTCTTTTGGTATTGTAATGGCCTTCTTTTATAAAATAATATAAGCTAGCAAAGGTTTTTCTTTTTCTCCTGGCAAAATAAAAGGCTTGAAAAGAAAAAAAAAATGCCAGAAGATATAGGTAAGGCACATACAATGTCTAAAATTAGATATTTCTGTTTCGTAGTTAATTATATTCAATTTCCTTTTAGATCGTCTACATGGGCTGGTGTGAAGTACGGGAACAGGATGCACTTCAAGATCGGGCATACTCGCCAACATTTCTAGCCTTGAGGGGCTCATGCCTTTACAAGTTTTTGGCACCTCCAGTAAGTTGTTTTTTTGTTTTTTTTAATCTAAACTTAACTGATTTTTTTCTCCAAGTTGAGGCAATGGATTGATATTCACCTAACAATAATGAATAGTGCATTACCAGTGTATTTTGAAAATCAGATACCGAAAAAATATATACTGAAAATAGAATGGTTTTAAGAAATCTTTGGAAACACATGAATTGGCATTAAATATTTGCAGTGTAAAATCCATGAAATATCTAGAAGTGCATTTCTTTTTAGGTAGCGAACCTGGAAAATACTGAATCAAATTATTATACTGTTATAATTCCCAAGCAGACCTTAGAAAGAAGATTTTAAGCAATATGTCTAGACATACCAATTTATTTTGTTAATGGAATAAAAATGAGAGAAATAAGTACAATAAGAAAAGTCAAATCAAAAAAGAGTAAATTAAAGATCCATTATAAGTTAACCAACATGCTATTAATCTGTTGCTCCCAAAGGAAATTTGAAGGGCTTATATTTATTTGGCACTATTTAATTTATCATTATCAAGTAATAATAAGTAAAGAAATAAATCCCAGTCAGTTATCATTTATGATAAATACTTGTCTATGTTGCACAGATCTGTCTAAATTTAATCAATAGTATTTTTTGAAAATCTATTATAGTCTACATTCTAGTTGCTAGGTTTTGCACTAAATATGTATGGATGCATATTACACCTAAGGACTTCCTGTTGAAACCATGTACCTTACACAACAGTAGACTCTCCATAAATATTTATTGAATATAAATATTAAATGCCAAACCTCCTGCAGGTCTAAAAATATACAGGAAAGATTATGTGTGGCTCATTTCTATTTTCAACATCTATGTCTACATTAAGTTCAAAACACCAGAACACCGGGGAAAAATCATTACATTTATGTCTTTCACTCTTCCCACCTTGAATAATTCCTTATGACTAGACAGGCAAATATGTTTCAAATTTAATAAATGAAACAATTTCACTCTGGTGCTTGGTGTTTTCATGATACTATAAAAGCATTCACTTCTTGGAATGACCTCTAACATGGATTATGTCTTACAAGAAATTGATATCTATTCTTGTAGATATCTAATTGATATCTAGCACTGTCTGTGTACATGGAAGTAAACTGAGTAAAAATATTGCAAGTGTGAAATATAAATACTTAATATTTATATGTAGATCAGTTTTTTAAAATACTAGAAGACATTGGACAATGAAATTTTTCACATATATATAAAATATTTTCTGAAAAAGGAAGCGAAATGCCAATAAAGTTTAAAACAGAGGAAATAAAAATGTTATACATAGACCTTTGAGACTAACTCACATTTGACTGACTAAATAAATACATCTGTCAATGTCTCACTTATTATTTACCATGTTATATAAATGAAATAGAAAAATAGGGGTTAACTTTCTACAGTGAATAATGTGTTACGTTCTCTTCTTTCAAAGGTGACCACTTGGGACTGGACCCGAGCAGAGAAAACATTTTCAGTTTATGAAATTATGTGCAAGATTCTCAAGGTATGGTCAGTAAGCACTGATCTTTTTAATGATGTTCCTCAGAAAACAGTAATTCTGGGTTTCACAAGTCATTCATGAAAACAAGTGACCAATGAATATGAAGGAAAAGACAAATTGATAGAATGCAGAGAAATGCACAGGCACCCATATATTGGCTTAAACATCCCTTTATCAGGTCCTGCTACTGTATAGTGGGACTGGGAACAAAATGGGGAGAAATTTGGCAAGAATTCATAGTGGGAGACCTGGAATGTTCAGTTGGGAATAGTCAGCACTTAAAGCTCAATTGTTAGCATAGTTGTTTGTTTGTTTTCTTGAGTAAATGTAGTCAGTCCCTTAATTTTGGACATTTAGGTTGCTTCCCATTTGGTCTCACTATCATAAATATTCCAACAATCAATCTTTAATTTACTTACCATAAAGTTACTGGTGTTTGTTATATGTCAAATAATCTGCTATATGGACTGGGAAAAAAGAGAGAAAATGTCTGTGCTTTAATTGAGCTTGCATTTTATCAAGGTGAACAGACAATAAAATAATTAGATAAGAAATTGATAGACGTTAAATAATTGGTCTTTGCCTACAGTTTTTTATCTAGCATCTCAATTATTTCCTTTAATTCCGAGTTTTAGAAATTCCGTGTGGAAAAAAATTTCAGTGTATTCAAGATATTAGATTCACCTGTCCAAATAGACTTTTGGGAAAGCCATACAGATTTATACTGTTATCCCAAGTATCAGAGAATACCCTTGTGTCTTTACTTTGGCCAATTGAAAATGAAAAGTTAATTTTAATTTTCTACTTAAAATTTGCTGTAAGTATATAAGTTACATTGGGAAAATTGGAAAATTTATACATAGGTTTTGAGACCTGGAGAGAAGTATCCTCAGCCATCAAATTAAATGTAAATCTGATTTTAGTTCTCCTATATCAGAAATCTCCTTTTCTATAAAAGAATACAGCACCAGCACTCTATACTTTGTGGCTTCACATTTGGTATGCCAAAATCATTATTCTTTGAGGATTACTTCTCCCAGAGGAATATTTCCATACCAGAGGGGTAGATATTAGACTCAGTGCTAATGAATAACTATTCACCTGCATGTGGATCACATTTTCAAGCATTTTATGTATGCTAGGATCAGAAACTGGCTCCATTCCCTGATCTGATCACTGACTTGAGCAGAACACCCATTGCAGCCACTGGGGACTGGTGAATAATTCTCCAGAGGCATTTAGTATACTAGGCTTGGAGTGATGATCCTGTAAGAGTTGGAGACCTTTACATCTGGGAAGGAAATCGCCAGGGGTGCCAAACTTAGAGGCACAACTTATAAATGTGGACCAGAGAGTATTTGACCTGGGAACACTGACCTGGGGGAAAAAATTTCCCTCCTGATATATTGATTTTAAAACTACACCAGTAATAAATACAATTCTTCAATAATAGCTAGCAGCTTTATTGCTTACGTATATGTGTCAGAAGTTGGTCTAAACGTTAATATTTAACCCTCACAAGAACACTATGAGGTTATATTATTATTCCTATTTTATACATATGGAAACTGAGGCAAATAAAGTTTACAAGTCACAGCTCTTGTAAGTGGCAGAACTAAGGATTTGAATCTTGCTGTCTGTCTCAAAGAACTGTGCTCCTTGCGGTACTGCCTCTTTCTCTCTCTGTATCAACATTGTTGATAGTTGTAAAGAAATCAGCTCCACAAGTTAGCCTAACAAAAGCTTTAGAATGAGAGAGACTTGAAAACAAATACAACTCTGTTACCAAGTAATTCCCCCCACTGCAAATGTATTAACACTATGAATTTTCATTTGCTAAAAACTGGCTAATAAAGTGCAGGTTGTTGTGAAAATTGACAATTCATTTATTTATGAATGTACTTTTATTTATGAATTGCATATAAGAAATATTCCTTGAAACCCCTCTATGTGCCAAGAACTCCACTAGATATTAGGGGTTCAATATAACTGTACAGGTGGGGTGAGCTCACTAAGAGCCTCTCTGGGTAAGGGGTTTAAGCAGGATATTTTGGAGGAAGCCTTAAATAAACTGAATCTAATTCATTGTTAAAATATTAAGCATCATTAGCCATTAGAGAAATGCAAATCAAAGCCACAATGAGATACCCTTTTACACCAAAAAGGATGGCTATTATTTTTTCAAAAGTGGAAATTAAGTTTTGGAGAGGATGTGAAACAACTGGAACTCCAGTACACTGTTGGTGGGAATGTAAAACGGTGCAACCACTTTGGAAAGCACTATGGTGTTTCCTCAAGAAGTTAACTATAGAATTACAGTATGACCCAGCAATTCCACTTATGGGCATATACCCAAAGATAGAAAAAACAAGGTCTGGAACAAATCCTCGTACACCAGTATGTATAGCAGCATTATTCAGAATAGCCAAAAGTGGAAACAACCCAAAATATCCATCAGCAAATGAACGGGTAAACAAAATGTGGTACCTCAGCACAATGGAATATTATTTGGTCATAAGAATGACTGAAGTTTTGAGAAATGATGCAACATAGAAGAATCTTGAAAACATTATGCTTAGTGAAATATACAAGACACTTAAAGATAAATATTGGATGATATCACTAATAAGAAATGTTTAGAAATAGCAAATCTGCGGAGACAGAAAATAGATTAGAGGTGACCAGGGAATGGAGGAAGAGGGGAAGTGGGAGTATATGTTCAGTAAATGTGCAATGTGCATAAATGAACTTAATATTTTTTTAAGGAAAGGCTAAACAGATGAATATGTGTCATGGATGGTTTGGGGTGTAGTGTTTGAGATGAAGAGGGAGTATGTGTTCAGAATCAGACTGACATACTTTCTCAGCATTACAAATACTCATGGACAGCTTTATGATCGATGAACATCCTTGCTCTTAGTTAGGGTGAATTCCTTTCATAATAGATCTTATCCACTCTGACATATAGAAAAACTCCAGTAATTCTACTCTGATTACTTTTAAATAAATATGCCATACCCAGGTCTTATCTTTAAATCCCAACTTTTCAGCAACATATGCTCATCCCCACTGACACATGTAATGAAAACCAGATGTTACATATCCAAGCTAGGATTGTACAATTGTAAAGGAGCCTGAAAAGTACAAGGAAATTTGAGAGAGAGAGAGAGAGAGAGAGAGAATGAGAGAGAAAGAGGGAGAGAAAGGGAGAGAGAGAGAGAGAGAGAGAGAGAGAGAGAGAGAGAGAGAGAGAGAGAGAGAGAGAGAGAGAGGGAGAGAGAGAGAGAGAGAAAGAGAGAGAGGGAGGGAGAGAGAGAAGAAAAATAAAAAACGAGTTCTGTTCTGTTTTGTTTTATTTCAGAAACCAGGAAAGGAGGAGGGAATAGTAAATAGATATTTTATAATAAGGGTTGAACCGTCCACTCTAAGCGGTCAGCTGATCCGATACTACGTCACAACATCGAGTGCCCTTGCACATTAGAGGCTCCACTGTGCCTATCAACAGAGGGGTAATTAGACATGGTGGAGCCTAGGGCTGATTCAATTTTGGACCTTCATCAATAACAAAAAGTTGAAGAATATAAAATTAGGTATTAAAGTGAATAGTTAGAATGAGAAGACATCACAACCCAGAATTTTTTTTTAATTTGAAAAAAATACCACAAACACTGGAAAATCTATAAAAGTATACTGTATTTTTAATTTAATACTCAAACATGCTACTCTAATATTTTTTCCAATATTCATGGGGATGCATATTCTTTGAAATACCATTCATATAAAACATTTCTATTATAAGCTCCAAAGTGATGGTATACCTCTGTACAGTCAAATGGTACAGTCCTGTTTCAGATTGTCTCCCTACATTAGATGGTATAGCCCTGTATCAGATGGTAAACCATATGTCAGAGGGTATACCCTGTGTCAGATGGAACAGCCCTTCATAGTGTGTGGTAACACTTTGTCACATGGTATTCTAGTTTGCTAGCTGCTGAAATGTGATACGTAAGAAATGGAATGGTTTTTAAAAGGAAAATTTATTAAATTGCCAATGTACATGTTCTCAGGCTGTGAAAATGTCCAAATTAAAGCAAATCTATAGAAATGTTCCATCTAATGTACCCAGGGAAAGATACCTTAGCTCAGGGAGACTGATGACATTCAGGGTTTCTGTCTCAACTGGAGAGGCACATCATGAACATGGCGCGGTCAACTAGCTTCCTCTCCTGGTTTCTTGTTTCATGATGCTCCCCTGGGGGTGTTTTCCTTCTTCATCTCCAAAGGTCTCTGGTTGTGTGGACTCTGTAGCTCTTTCCAAAATGGTTCCCTTTTAAAGGGCTCCAGTAGGCAACTCCACCTTTAATGGGTGGAGACACACCTCCATGGAAACCATCTAATCAAAAGTCACCACCCATGACTGGATGACTCACATCTCCACAGGAACAATCAATAAGCTCCCAGCCAGCAATATTCAGTGAGGATCAAGGATTAAAGGACATGGCTTTTCTGGGGTCCACCACAGATTTAAACCAGCACAGATGGCTTATGCTATATCAAATGGACTGTCCCTGTGTCAGATGTTGTCAGATGGTATAGCCTAGTGTCACATGGTCTATTTGCCAGATGGGTTCCCCAGCATCAGATGGTATATATAACCCATGTCAGATGATATGGCCCTGTACAAAAGTGTAAGATGTTGTGTCAGTGGTGTAGCCCTGTGTCAGAGAGAACACTCCTTTGTTAGATGGCATGGTATTTTGTCATAAGATATAACCCTTTGTCAGATCATATCACCCATGTCATATGGTATAGCCCAGAGCGAGATAGTCTAGCTCTGTTCTGTGTCAGGGGAAAATCCTCTATCACAAAGTATAACCCTATATCAAATGGCATCTGTATATCAGAAAATAAAGCCCTGAATCAGATGATGTACCATATGCCAGGTGGTATAGCCTAGTATCAGATGGTGTACCCTCTGTCAGATGGCATAACCCTGTGTCAGGTGGCATAACCTTGTGTCATGTGGTGATACTCATATCAGATGGCAAAACTCTGCGTCAGATGGTATATCCATGTGTCAGATGGTGTAGACTTCTATCACATCAATCCCCCTGTGTCAGATGGTGTGCCCCGTGACACATGCTCTAGACCTCTCGTAGATGCCCCTGTGTCACATGGAATAGACATCTGTAGATCAGATAACCCCTGCCTCAGATGGTATACCCTGATCAGATGGCATAAACTCAGGGAGCCAAGATCCCCTCAGTCCTTGAGGATACCCAGAATACATAGATTAGTATCTACTCCCTATGTGACTTTGAACTTCTCATACTGCTGAATTTGAAGCGCAATTCCAAGTCACATTCTTCCCAGAGGAAGAAGAGAGGACACATTCTTCCTAAAAGTGAAAGCCCAGGGATTGTTGCTTTACCACATCACAAATGGGCAAGCACAGAGGTGAGGGATATATGAAATCTGACTTTATTCAGCATCGCTGCTATTTTACCCTATTGTTTGTAGAAAATGCATCTCACTGTTATTTCGCCAGCAAAGCCCTATTAAGGGGGAGGATTATTTTGTTTTTACATACTTAAAGCCTGCCCTTTACAGTCTTGATATGTGTGAGTCTTTGGGTTTATAGTCCATTTCTTTTTTTAAATTGTTGGGTCTCAGATTTCAGTCTACTACCACATGCCCTAAGTTCAATTTCAATTTTCTTTCTTTCTTTTTTTTTTTTTTTTTTGCATGGGCAGGCACCAGGAATTGAACCTGGGTCCCTGGCATGGCAGGCAAGAATCTGCCTGCTGAGCTACTGTCCCACCGCCCCTAAATTCAAATTTTCTATAAAACCGACATAGTGATTACTGTAGTCGCAGAACTATTGTTCTAGAATCATTTTCAGGAAACAAGATGATATGCCTGGACTATTCTGAGCAAGCAGGACTCCTCCTGCCAACTAGAAAGCCTGACGCCAGCGACATCCTAGAGCAAGAGCATGGTAGTGCCCAGATCTCAGTATCTAAATATCGTTCTTCACGAAAAGGAGTCATTCCTTATATTAATCACTGATGTCTATACTGGCGCAGGGAAAAGAAAAGATAAGGTTCATTCATGTTGTTGTGCCAGAAGGTAAGAATGGTGGAGACAAGCCAAAAGACAGAGAAGCCGGCTGGAAGAACTCCCCCAGGACAAATCTATGTTCAGCTGAGCTTCAAAATAAATAATGGCAGTGGTGGGTTATTAAGGAATGAATAAAATCAGAAACCATGAGTTCATATTGATAAAAATAAGTAAATGAGTAAGTGGAAAGTTTGATGAGGAAGGGGATGCTTCCATAGTTTTCAGGTGCCTTCCCATAACTTACAGCAGGAAAGGCAGCATCTTCGCAGAACACATGGGTGGCAGTACCAGCCCACCAAGCTACTGGCGTGAACACGTACAATCGTGTACGCCACCCAATAGCGTGTAATGAGTAAAATATCAGGATCGCAGGCTCATCGTGTCTGTGATGTCCCTGCTATTGAATCACAAACTGAATCTAACTGTGTGGAAACAAAATCTCACCTAATATGATGTAATTTAATGTAGTCCAGTCTAGCTGTGAGGAACTGTCAGACAAACCCTATGGAGGCTCATTCTACAAATAACTTCCCTGTAATCTTCAGTAGGGTCATGGTCGCAAAAACCAAGGCGAGACTAGTGCGCTGTTTCCATTGCAAGAGACTAGAGGGTCATGATAACGCGGCATGTTTCTGAATGGTGAATGGTGTCCGTCTGAGGTCGAGGTGTTGGTCCCGAGCAGGCCCCTTGTTTGGATGCCTGTGCCGTGGTTCTGTGGGCGAACACCGTCATGTCCCTGTTTGCAGAAAACTCACTGATGTACTGGGGTGGACAGGGTAGAGGGGGTACGACCAGACAATTTAATCTTAAGTGGTTTAGGAAATAAATTTTTATAATCCCTTTGCGAAATGGCTTCAAGTCTGAACGTTTTAAAAAATTGCCATTTTAGACTTGCTAAATAAAGAGAACTGTGAAACAGACAAATGAAAAAGGAATGAAAGAAATCTGTCACACGTAGACACCCTAAGGGCAACCTGGCTAAGAAAAAGCTGATTCTAATTTTGTTCAACTTTAGAATAATATAAAATAAACAATTTTTAAAATGTGAATAACGATAAAGTGGAAAATGGGGAAAAGAAAACAACTTTACCAAATTAAAGTAATAAAAAAAATCTTGTCTTTAATAAATAAATATGCATGGACATATTTATAATCCTTATATTTGGATGTAAGATATCTCTTTTCCTTTACCCATGATATATTTAGTAATGATTGAAAAACTAAATCGAGTATTAATATTCCTCTAACCATCAATACTGGAATTTTGAATAGAAAGAAATGATCCATAATTATAGAAAGGGTTTATTTCTTGCAATTTGGTTTAAAATAAAAGCAAATGTAAACAATTATACAGCAGTATATAAATATACGACATACAAATAAGCATATGAAAGATTCAAAATGTAAAACATTACATGTGATTTCAGAGTTCATTGGTTTTGGTTGTCCACACTGCTTGTGAGAGTATCAAGAATTCAATTTGGGGAAGTTGAATTTTTCCCCACTCTCACCATTCCTCGAAGGGGGCTTGCAAATACTTTTTCAGTCACTGATCAAATCATTCTGGGATTCATCGGGGCATCACTCTGAACAAACCAACAAAATTTCATGTGCTACCTGAGGTTCCAAGTACTTATGACATTCAATCAAACTATCTACATGAGTTATATTAGGAAATGCTCTAGTCAAAATCTAAATTTTTTAACAAATAAATATTTTTTGCTTTAGTCTCACACATAAGGTGACATTTTAAAGTATTAATTATCATCTATTTTCAGCACCCTGCAGTAATGACATTCCTTTGTTCTTCCTC
Organism: Tamandua tetradactyla; assembly: GCF_023851605.1. Classification (NCBI taxonomy): domain Eukaryota; kingdom Metazoa; phylum Chordata; class Mammalia; order Pilosa; family Myrmecophagidae; genus Tamandua; species Tamandua tetradactyla. The sequence continues at coordinate 93,721,470 of NC_135332.1, forward strand.
ATGCCAAAACATTTTTAAAATTTGTACATTGTACATTTCACTATTATTATACACTCTAGGCATTCCTAGATTATACCATCTCGATCTTTAACATCTATCTTTCTTTCTGATTTCATTTATGTCCCCAGCCCACCTCCCTCTATCATTCTCACATGCAGCTTCATTCAGTGTTTTAACATAATTACATTACAGTTAGGTAGTATTGTGCTGTCAATTTCTGAGTTTTTGTATCCAGTCCTGTTGCACAGTCTGTATCCCTTCAGCTCCAATTACCCACTATCTTACCCTATTTCTATCTCCTGATGGTCTTTTTTACCAATGACATATTCCAAGTTTATTCACTAATGTCAGTTCATATCAGTGAGACCATACAGTATTTGTGCTTTAGTCTTTGGCTAGTCTCACTCAGCATAATGTTCCTAGGTCCATCCATGTTGTTACATACTTAATAAGTTTATCCTGTCTTAAAGCTGCATAATATTCCATCGTATGTATATACCACAGTTTGTTTAGCCACTCGTCTGTTGATGGACATTTTGGCTGTTTCCCTCTCCTGGCAGTTGTAAATAATGCTGCTATAAACATTGGTGTGCAAATGTCCGTTTGTATCTTTGCACTTAAGTCCTCTGAGTAGATACCTAGCAATGGTATTGCTGGGTCATATGGCAATTCTATATTCAGCTTTTTGAGGAACTGCCGAACTGGCTTCCACAGTGGTAGCACCATTTGACATTCCCACCAACAGTGGATAAGTGTGCCTCTTTCTCCACATCCTCTCCAGCACTTGTCATTTTCTGTTTTGTTGATAATGGCCATTCTGGTGGGTGTGAGATGATATCTCATTGTGGTTTTGATTTGCATTTCTCTAATGGCCAGGGACATTGAGCATCTCTTCATGTGCCTTTTGGCCATTTGTATTTCCTCTTCTGAGAAGTGTCTGTTCAAGTCTTTTTCCCATTTTGTAATTGGATTGGCTGTCTTTTTGTTGTTGAGTAGAACAATCTCTTTATAAATTCTGGATACTAGACCTTTATCTGATCTGTCGTTTCCAAATATTGTCTCCCATCGTGTAGGCTGTCTTTTTACTTTCTTGATGAAGTTCTTTGATGCACAAAAGTGTTTAATTTTGAGGAGCTCCCATTTATTTATTTCTTTCTTCGGTGCTCTTGCTTTAGGTTTAAGGTCCATAAAACTGCCTCCAATTGTAAGATTCATAAGATATTTCCCTACATTTCCCTCTAACTGTTTTATGGTCTTAGATCTAATGTTTAGATCTCTGATCCATTTTGAGTTAACTTTTGTATAGGGTGTGAGATATGGGTCCTCTTTCATTCTTTTGCATATAGATATCCAGTTCTCTAGGCAACATTTATTGAAGAGACTGTTCTGTCCCAAATGAGTTGGCTTGACTGCCTTATCAAAGATCAGATGTCCATAGATGAGAGGGTGTATATCTGAGCACTCTATTCGATTCCATTGATCAATATATCTATCTTTATGCCAGTACCATGCTGTTTTGACCACTATGGCTTCATAATATGCCTTAAAGTCAGGCAGCGTGAGAGCTCCAGCTTCATTTTTTTCCCTCAAAATACTTTTAGCAATTCAGGGCACCCTGCCCTTCCAGATAAATTTGCCTATTGGTTTTTCTATTTCTGAAAAGTAAGCTGTTGGGATTTTGATTGGTATTGTGTTGAATCTGTAAATCAATTTGGGTAGAATTGACATCTTAACTGTATTTAATCTTCCATTCCATGAACATAGTATGCCCTTCCATCTATTTAGGTCTTCTGTGATTTCTTTTAACAGTTTCTTGTGGTTTTCTTTGTATAGGTCTTTTGTCTCTTTAGTTAAATTTATTCCTAAGTATTTATTCTTTTAGTTGCAATTGTAAATGGAATTTGCTTCTTGATTTCCCCCTCAGCTTGTTCATTGTGAGTGTATAGAAACACTACAGATTTTTGAATGTTGATCTTGTAACCTGCCACTTTGCTGTACTCGTTTATTAGCTCTAGTAGTTTTGCTGTGGATTTTTCAGGGTTTTCTATGTATAGTTTCATATCATCTGCAAACAGTGATAGTTTTACTTCTTCCTTTCCAATTTTGATGCCTTGTATTTCTTTTTCTTGTCTAATTGCTCTGGCTAGAACCTCCAACACGATGTTGAATAACAGTGTGATAGTGGACATACTTGTCTTGTTCCTGATCTTAGGGGGAAAGTTTTCAATTTTCCCCATTGAGGATGATATTAGCTGTGGGTTTTTCATATATTCCCTTTATCATTTTAAGGAAGTTCTCTTGTATTCCTATCCTTTGAAGTGTTTTCAACAGGAAAGGATCTTGAATCTTGTCAAATCCTTTCTCTGCATCAATTGAGATGATCATGTGATTTTTCTGCTTTGATTTGTTGATGTGGTGTATTACATTAATTGATTTTCTTATGTTGAACCATCCTTGCATACCTGGGATGAATCCTACTTGGTCATGGTGTATAATTCTTTTAATGTGTTGCTGGATTCGATTTGCTAGAATTTTGTTGAGGATTTTTGCATCTATATTCATTAGAGAGATTGGTCTGTAGTTTTCTTTTTTTGTAATATCTTTGCCTGGTTTTGGTATGAGGGTGATGTTGGCTTTTTAGAATGAATTAGTTAGCTTCACCTCCACTTCAATTTTTTTGAATAGTTTGAGCAGGATTGGTACTAATTCTTTCTGGAATGTTTGGTAGAATTCACATGTGAAGCCGCCTGGTCCTGGACTTTTCTTTTTGCGAAGCTTTTGAATGACTGATTCAATTTCTTTACTTGTGTTAGGTTTCTTGAGGTCATCTATTTCTTCTTGAGTCAAAGTTGGTTGTTCATGCCTTTCTAGGAACTTGTCCATTTCATCTGCATTGTTGTATTTATTAGCATAAAGTTGTTCATAGTATCCTGTTATTACCTCCTTTATTTCTGTGAGGTCAGTGATTATGTCTCCTCTTCCATTTATGATCTTATTTATTTGCATCCTCTCTCTTCTTCTTTTTGTCAATCTTGCTAAGGGCCCATCAATCTTAATGATTTTCTCATAGAACCAACTTCTGGTCTTATTGATTTTCTCTATTGTTTTCATGTTCTCAATTTCATTTATTTCTGCTCTAATCTTTGTTATTTATTTCCTTTTGCTTACTTTGGGGTTAGTTTGCTGTTCTTTCTCCAGTTCTTCCAAGTGGACAGTTAATTCCCAAATTTTTACCCTTTCTTCTTTTTTGATATAGGCATTTAGGGCAATAAATTTCCCTCTTAGCACTGCCTTTGCTGCGTCCCATAAGTTTTGATATGTTGTGTTTTCATTTTCATTTGCCTTGAGATATTTACTGATTTCTCTTGTAATTTCTTCCTTGACCCACTGGTGTGTTGTTGAGCCTCCATCTATTTGTGAATTTTCTGGCACTCTGACTATTATTGATTTCCAACTTCATTCCTTTATGATCCGAGAAAGTGTTGTGTATGATTTCAACGTTTTTGAATTTCTTAAGACTTGCTTTGTGACCCAGCATATGGTCTATCTTTGAGAATGATCCATGAGCACTTGAGAAAAAGGTGTATCCTGCTGTTGTGGGGTGTAATGTCTTATAAATGTCTGTTAAGTCTAGCTCATTTATTGTAATATTCAAATTCTCTGTTTCTTTATTGATCCTCTGTCTAGATGTTCTGTCCATTGATGAGAGTGGGGAATTGAAGTCTCCAACTATTATGGTATATGTGTCTATTTCCCTTTTCAGTATTTGCAGTGTTTGCCTCACGTATTTTGGGGCATTCTGGTTCGGTGCATAAATATTTATGATTGTTATGTCTTCTTGTTGAATTGTTCCTTTTATTAGTATATAGTATCCTTCTTTGTCTCTTCTAACTATTTTATATTTGAAGTCTAATTTGTTGGATATTAGTATAGCTACTCCTGCTCTTTTCTGGTTGTTATTCGCATGAAATATCTTTTCCCAACCTTTCACTTTCAACGTATGTTTATCTTTGGGTTTAAAATGTGTTTCCTGTAGACAGCATATAAAAGGATCCTGTTTTTTAATCCATTCTGCCAGTCTATGTCTTTTGATTGGGGAGTTCAGTCCATTAACATTTAGTGTTATTACCGTTTGGGTAGTACTTTCCACTACCATTTGCCTTTTGTATTTTATATATCATATCTAATTTTCCTTCTTTCTACACTCTTCTCCACACCTCTCTCTTCTGTCTTTTCGTATCTGTCTCTAGTGCTCCCTTTAGTATTTCTTGCAGAGCTGGTCTCTTGGTCACAAATTCTCTCAGTGACTTTTTGTCTGAGAATGTTTTAATTTCTCCCTCATTTTTGAAGGACAATTTTGCTGGATATAGAAATCTTGGTTGGCAGTTTTTCTCTTTTAGTAATTTCAATATATCATCCCACTGTCTTCTTGCTTACATGGTTTCTGCTGAGAAATCTACACATAGTATTATTGGGTTTCTCTTGTATGTGATGGATTGTTTTTCTCTTGCTGCTTTCAAGATCCTCTCTTTTTCTTTGACCTCTGACATTCTAACTAGTAAGTGTCTTGGAGAATGCCTATTTAGATCTATTCTCTTTGGGGTGCGCTGCACTTCTTGGTTCTGTAATTTTAGGTCTTTCATAAGAGTTGGGAAATTTTCAGTGATAATTTCTTCCATTAGTTTTTCTCCTCCTTTTCCCTTCTCTTCTCCTTCTGGGACACCCACAACACATATATTTGTACACTTCATATTATCATTCAATTACCTGAGCCCCTGCTCATATTTTTCCATTCTTTACCCTATAGTTTCTGTTTCTTTTTGGATTTCAGATGTTCCATCCTCCAGTTCACTAATTCTAACCTCTGTCTCTTGAAATCTACCATTGTAGGTTTCCATTGTTTTTTCATCTCTTCTACTGTATCTTTCATTCCCATAAGTTCTGTGATTTGTTTTTTCAGACTTTCCATTTCTTCTTTATGTTCAGCCCATGTCTTCTTCATGTCCTCCCTCAATTCATTGATTTGGTTTTTGATTAGGTTTTCCATTTCTGTTCGTATATTCAGAATTAGTTGTTTCAGCTCCTGTATCTCATTTGAACTATTGGTTTGTTCCTTTGACTGGGCCATATCTTCAATTTTCCTGGTGCGATTTGTTATTTTTTGCTGGCATCTGGACATTTAATTACCTTAATTAGTTTATTCTGGAGATTGCTTTCACTGATCTTACCTAGGGTTTTCTTGCTAGATGAGTTTGTTGTCTATCTGTTCATTGACCTTCAGTTCAGCTTTTTCTGGGCCTATAGCTTAAGTTTTGTTTAACAGAGCATAATTTTTCAGTTCTTGTTTTCTTGTTTCTTGTCCTGCTTGTAAGTACCTTTTCCCTCCCCACCCTTAGGAGGGTCTACATAGGTATTACAGACTCCAGCCGGGTTTTCCCGGACTAAGCTGGCCTCCTTTCGGGGGGTAGGAGTCACCTGTCAGTTTTCCCTGAGGGTGAGACCCAGCAGGTTGAAAGACTTTCTTGTGAAGTCTCTGGGCTCTGTTTTTCTTATCCTGCCCAATATGTGGCACTTGTCTGTCTGCGGGTCCCACCAGCAAAAAATGTTGTGGCTCCTTTAACTTTGGACGGCTATCCCTGCTGGGGGCGTGGTGGAGACAGAGGAAAGGTTGTAGGCTGGTTTTAATGGCTTCAAATTGCCAAACATTGGGGTCTGAATTCCTTGAGAGAGGGATTCCACCTGAGTTGCGTTTCACCCCTCCCCTGGGGAAGGCACACGTGGGAGACAGCCCTGAAAGCAGCCTGTTTCTGTGTATGCCTGGGGCAGTTGCAGCCTGTGTAATCCTGCCGCTGAATCCAGAGGCAGCCAAGCCTCCGTAAAACAGCCACAAAAGCCTCCATTTTGTCCCCTTTCCTCTTTTTCGGTTAGCCCAATAGGCGACCTCCGCCTTGGCCAGTTTCACCTGAGCTGGGGGCCTATTTTTAGTAGTCAGAATTTGTTTATTAATGCCACAATTGGTGTTTGGTTGGACTCAGTCCCTGCTACTGTTAGAGTCTCTTTCCTTTCCCTCCGGGAAGCCACCTCTGGGGGAAGGGCACCAGGCACCACGGCTTGTGGATCTGACACGGCTTGGGGAATTCACTGTTCCGGAGACTCGCAGCCGGTCCAGCTGGTCCAGACTGGGGTACACTGTGTGTCTGGTCACTATCATGGCTCCAGGTGCTGTTCTGTACTGTTTCTGGTTATTTAGCAGTTGTTCTGGAGGACGAACTAAAACGCACACATTACTAAGCCGCCATCTTGGCCCCTCTTCTCCTTCAATTCTATTTCAAGTTTTTCCATAATTTTTCTAGACTTATTATTTTGGATTTCTGTTTACAGAAATTTTTTACCTTGCAAATTTAATATGCTGTATAATCATAGAATTATTTGATGTTAAAATTTTATGTTATTGTTTTTAAAGAGAAATAGGAGATTTTACTACAGGATTAAAGAAGTGTCATTCCCCATTTTCTTTCAGAGGGCTTCATCTACTAAGGAATGTTGCAAAACTCTTGAGCTATCCTTGGAATTGGGTTATTATGATAGAGTACCATAAATAATTTTCAATATCTGTTCCTCATGAGATCATATCATTCTTAATCATCTTTGTACACTATGATTTATTATTAAAATGTTTTGTTAATTTTGCTATTATTGTTTTGTTTGTCATGATGACAACTTCTGTGATTACTATTATCTCATTTGGCAACTCAGCAGCATATGCTGAGCTCTCTCTGCCTCCTGCCATTTATCTTCACAAATTTGCGAGAGCTGAATAGAAAACATCAATTGCCCACCACCTCTTTTTGTGAGGGTGGGGAAAGTAAGGCTAGAGCTTTTCCATGTCAACTGCTCAGCTGCTGTGCAGAAGGAAGGCCGAGGACCTGACCTGCAGAAGCCCAGCTGCTCTGTCCTTAGGGCTGTCCCATTGCAGGGCAGTGCTGTTTACATCCAATATGTCAAGATAGTTACACTGTTAGAAATGGGCGTTGGAAGGTATCAGCATTTTTTGTTTTGAGGAGATACATGAACCTGAATTACTAGAGTTAATTTGAGTATATAAACTCCCCCCTCCCCCGCTTTCAGCTTGGAAGCTTTAAAATTGTTAAGCCACATATATGAGGATAAAAGGGTCTTCATTTAAGGCCTGGAACATCGGAAATATTTTAATCAATGCAAATTTTTCTAAATTAAGTATTAAGTAGGTATCAAACGTTCACACTTGGGATTATGCCCATCTTATTGTAAAAGCCAGCTTTGTTTATAACTTTTTAAAACTACCTTTTCAGAATGTTCTTTATAGGTTTCCTGGTTGTTGTGGTCAAAAGTAGTTGAAAGAGAAATGTACTCCTATGGAAGGTTTTCCTTTCTAAGGAAAAATCATACCTAGATTTGCATATAAATATAGATGTATGTATATAAACACACACACTTGTGTGTGTGCAAGTGTTTCTACTTGTGTTTTGGACATATTAGTTATAACATTTAGAAATAAAACTAACTTTTATTTATTTTATTTTTGTTTCATTGAAATGTGGAATAATATTCGACTTTGCTTTAGCATTACTATCAAACATATTCATTCCCTTGCTGTATCATTGTTTGCTTTATAAAACAGCAATGACTTAATAGCAGTTAAGGCTACTTTTAGGGATGTATTTACAGTTATTATTTATTTCTAGAGGTAATTTTGCTACTTTTTTGTTTTCATTCAGTTCATTCACACTATGCTTACTATGTGCTAAATATTTTTATTTTGTTTCTATATTGTCAGATTACTATAAGTTACTAAATTACTTGGTTGAGAGAAAGAGTAGTGACAGGACATGTTATTTGCATATATAAGCTTCACATTGTCTGGGCTTGAATTCTGGCTTCAGTAATTACCAGCAAATTACTAAATCATCTCTTACTTCAGGGTTTTCATCTTTAAATCAGGAAATTTAATTAAAGTAACTTTGTAGGATAACCTTGTAGGGTAATTGATATGAGAAAGTGTGCTTAGAACAGTGCAATTAGTAAGTATTAAATACATGTTAGCAATAAGTGTGTCTAAATTGCCCTTGATAGGTACGTTTCCCTGATGTGGCATCAGACATTGTTTCCAAATGTACACCAAGACATTTCTTTTCTTTTTACCCAACGTATTTCCCATGCCAATTTTCTGAATACTTGACTTTCTGGCATAGGCAAAGACCTAGATGTGTTTTTCATTCATACAGGTATTTGAGATGTGGACCCTTTTATCCTAGCAATTAGGAATCGTCTTTTCAACAAGTGATAGAAATTCAGAGAATAGCTTCATTTCTTTGGTAATGAGCTGGCAAATGATCATTTTAGTAACTCCTGAAGGTTACTTTCCTCTGGGCATGATATAAATTCTATCACACAAATTATAGAAGGAGAAGTTGAGAGCATGACAGAGACAAGAGATAGGGCTGTTAGTGAATGTAAAGTGTCTCTCAGCAACCATCTACTATACAAAAACATGTACAGATTCCTGTTTTTGGCAGTGGCGTACCTTAATAGCATTCCCTGGGCCTTTTGTTTTGTTTGCACAGGGAGTCATCAACAGAGATGGGATTATAACCTTGATCTGTTGACTCTCAGGTTCTGCTGTTTCTGCACTGCTTCTCTACTGCCTTCAATTGGGAGGCTTCTTTTTAGGATAGCAATTGACTACATCCTTTGCAAGTCCTATGCCTGCTGATCCAGCTGCTTGCACTTTCTGCAAGTGGGAGAAGTACAAGGACAGGAAGTGCATATAGTCTTCTTCAAAGGGATTGAAATCACAGGCAGATCTCACATTCAAGACTTTTCTAATATACCAATTCAAATAGAATGAATCAAAGAGTGTTCCCTTAATGTATTAGCCTTGGTTCTCCAAAAAAACAGAACCCAAGGTGTGTGTGTGTGTGTGTGTATATATATATATATATATATATGAATATTAAAAAAAAATTATTATAGGAATGAAGTCATATGGCTATGTTTTTTGGTAAGTCTGAATTCAATTCGTAGGCTGCAGGCTGCAAGTTGAGAATCCATGGTGATATCATGTTAGAATTCCCCAGGAGAAGCCACAACTTGAGAACTCCAGTGAAGGTTTTTAATGAGTTCCCTAAGAGAAGCCATCTGGTAGAAGAATAGACAGAATTTTTTCTCTTTCTGACTACTGAACTCCTCAGTTCTCCCTTTAAGGTCGCCAGCTGACTAGATGAGATGTCTCTCACTGCAGAAGGCAATCCCCTTAGTTGATTGTAGAAGTAATCAGTTATAGATGCAATCACCTGACTGCTGTTTTAAACTCAGGGAATAAGGTTTAAACCCAGGGAATGCCCTCATAATATCAATCAGGCCAGTGCTTTCTTTGACTAAACAACTGAACACCATAACCAGCCAAGTTCATGCATGAACTTCACCATCGCAGATAGTCTCACAGGAAATTTGCAAATCTTGTCAGGAATCTTTGTGTGTGTTAAACACTCTTTATGGGCTTTAGCATCTTGACTTACAGGTAAAAGGCTTAGGAAGCAGTATTTGATCAATGCACGTAGGGTACAATTACATGATGGTGTTGAGCACTAAAAACAATAGATTCAGTTTTGCTCATGGAACTACGAAGTGCTGTTCTTTGTAGGTCTAATTCTCAAGTTAAATGGCTTGAGAGAATTTAATCTTATGTTAGAGAAAGGCATGAGGTCAGAGCTCTGCCAACTAGCACACACTTAACAAATGACCTGGCCATGGCTCTTCCCAGCAAAGTCACCAGGGCTAGACTCTCTCTTCGCCTTCATTCACCAACCCTAATAAGAACCCAGATCCTCCGGAGTAGCATCCAAGTGCCCTGAGGACAAGGGAGGCATTTGGGCTGTAGAATAGAGGTAAAAGGTGAGCCCAGAGCCAAGGCAGCTTCAGCTCAAGGCTGAGCTGACCTGGAACGACCTGCAGGCAGATGGTCTGCTGCCTGCATTGACCCTTCATCAGAAGGATTCTAAGGAGGGGTACTCATTCATCAGAGGACAGTAAGGCAGAAACACAATCTCAATAGAATTAAATATTTAAAATTTATTTCATCATTCCCCATATTTCCGTTCCTCTGGAGAAATATTCAGAAATAAAGGTTATTTTGCACAGAAGTATGTCTGTACACTTTCTTTTAAAATAAAACCAGAGTTACTCAGTATATACAGTTAGATGTTATTGTTGAAACAATTTGATGCAATGGATATAAGGTAGATAATGGTTTTTTTTGTTTTTTTTTTTTTTTTTAGTATCAGGAATAAGCAAAAATTGCAAACAAAATAGAGAGATATGTGTTTTATTCCAGACATAAATGATGGCTGTGAATTATACATGATCAATTATTTTCATTGCTTCCATTTTCTCAACAAAATTATGTATATGAAAAGATATTTTTCATTAGTGCATGTATATATGTATATGTGTATATATGTACGCATAAGGTATTTTAAACTTTGTGTTAGGTATACTTACATATAGCACCTATATAAGCATGTTCGCTGTTTAAAATAAGAAAAATTGATGATAATACTATTTTTGGACTTATGAAAGGAAATGTATTCTTGAACTATGTTTATATTTTTTGCATGGGCAGGCACAGGGAATCGAACCCAGGTCTCCGGCATGGCAGGCGAGAACTTTGAACTATGTTTTGATGGCTGTACTATTATGTAGAGAAATAAGAAAGACTCCTTAGGTATTTCCAGCCAATTGCCAATTGCATAATTTAAAATATCATTCATATGGTTATGATTGCACATTTATTTAGACTTCTTCTCTGCCCTTCAAACTAAGGTATTTACTGCCTCCTGGGAATCTCCACCTTGATGCTAGATGAGCATCTCAAAAATACTGCACACCTCTTTTAAAGGCCATTCTATCTTTCCAGCTGCTCAAGTCAAAGAAATTTGGAGTCACTTCTGAAGTCTTTTTCTCACACCCCTATCTTATTCATCCACAAAATATATTCCAAACCTGCCACCTCTCACCCTTCCACTTGTGTCTCACCTTTATTAGGCCAATAGTATCATCTCATCCTGCCTTAACTTTTGCCTTCCATTAGTTTCCAATTTGACTCAAAGTAAAACCCCAATATTTTACAACACCTACAGGGCCATACAAGGTCTTTATCATACCAGCTCCCACCACCTTCCACCCCTCTGCTCTCATTCCCTGCCACCCTCCCCCAACTCGATCCTATCCACCTATCCCCAGGATCTTTGAATCCTCCTCCCCATCCTCCTCAAACGTCTTGCATGGTCTGCTCCTCCAATATCACCTCTTACCAAGACCTTCTCTGACCATGCTCTATCAATGGCAGGACCCTACAAAGCTAGCTCCTCTTCCGCTCTTCCTCCTCCCAGTTCGGTATCTCACTGTGCCACCCTCTGAACACAATAAGCTTATGAAAACCTAATCTTGTTTGGGCATGAGCTACCTCTTCCTTACTCATGCAAATCTCCAGGAGATAGGGGGCCGTCTGTTTTGCCCCCTGGTCCATCCCTGTACTGGAGCAGTATCTGGCACATGGCAGACATGGAATGCATTTTAAGGAATGTGCCCAAGTAGCCACGACAGGCCAAGAGGAAGCTACTGGCCGAGGGAGTTGGTGGGTATATGCGGACAAATCAGTATTTGTTTAATAGAAGTAGCAATAGAGATAGAAGCAACTCCTCTAATGGGCCTGGGGTGAAAACTGAACACTCTTAAATCCTAAAACTTACTTCAGAAGAGGACTCAGAAGTCCGGCCAGAGAACCTATCATCTATGTTACTGAGCACTAATTGAACAGTTCGATTTGTCCGAGGAAATGTGCAGGATGACTAGAGTACATTTTATAAGAGAGTTTGCTAGCCTGATACCACTTTCCACAATGACCTGTACTTCTTATTTCTCCCAGGTATATCACTAACACAGTATACGAGGGTATATAAATAGAAGTGCAATTTAGAGGTGACACAAGTAATTCCCTTTATATCCCCTGTTGGTCAGCTCCATATGGGTTCACTGTTGCTGGTTTATGGCTTTTACTACTTGAGCCATTAGAGAAAAGTTTCCCAGGTTGCAGCAGAGAGTTAAGAAAGATAATTAAATAGCTAAAACATGGCACCTATGGGAAAAAGTACAATAATTTGCTGCATTTGGTTTTATAAGGAGAAACCTGAGAAGTGACTTGACAATTGCCCTCAAGAATGTACCAGGTTACTTTCTTAGGAGTGGAGCCCACCTACTTTTTTTAAAATCATAGTTGAAAGAAAATAGAGAAAAAGTTAGTATAAACTGCTGAATACACGTGATTCAGTTTTCAAGAAAAACACTAGAGAATTTTAGAAGAATGTTCAAATGCCAGGTATTAGAGGCTAAGAATTAGGATTGTATTTTCTGGAGACATTTGAATGTGGGATCATCTTGATTATGTCTTTTTTTTTTTTTTTTTTTACATGGGCAGGCACTGAAATCGAACCCGGGTCCTCTGGCATGGCAGGCAAGCGTCCTTGCCTGCTGAGCCACCGTGGCCCACCCCTTGATTATGTCTTGAAGGCAGAGTCAAATCACCACTCCTACTGACTATGAACCTGTGATGTACACAGTTATAACACCAAAGGAGCAAATTTTTCTACCAGAAAACCATTTCCTAGAAAACCGCGTTCTTTGTCTATGGTTACATAACTTGAATTTGAGGAATTTTAGTGTGGCTTCGTTCTTCTCAAAAGTAGAATATTAGAATTGAAATCTGGAGGGTGAATCTTATAACTTTTAATGAAAACCATTCATCTCAATAGACAATTTTGAAAGTCATCCCTTTTAATCATATTATGAGAAATTAAGTCTTATTGTTTTGTTTTATCTTTTGCTTGCTTGATTTTTTTTCCCCTTTGTTTCCAGTAACTCTAACTTCCAGTACTAAAGCTTTTATATGTTTCAACGTTAATGTCTTGGGGAAAATTATTTCTTATATCCATCAAAATAACAATCGAATTCAAATATATCAAATAATAAATCAAGAATGTATACCAAATGCATCAATAAAAAGTTGCTCTTGGTAATCATAAAAAATTGGTAATATGAAAAATGTATTAAAACAAGCCAACCTTTTTTTCTTTGAAGACTCACAGAATTCTTTCATTCTCCAACAACATCTGGAAACTAGTGGTCTTTTTTTTGAACTCTTCCTTATTTAAAAGTCATGCTTCACTTGCCTTGGTCTTGCAGGAGGATAAATGTAATGTGTATTAAGTCAGCAAAGGAAGTGAATCCATGATATGGTAGACTGTTTTAAAAAAGGAACCAAAAGGAGCCTAGAGAAACAGGGGCATATGGAAAGCACAAGAAATTAGGTGGGATCAACATGTTCTCTGACTAGAATACATTTTATAATCAGAATTGTGGAAAAATAGCCTTGCTATGACCCCAGAAATCAGCTAATGTGCAACCTCTTGAATCAGGTAGAATCTAGTAAAGGATGCCACTAGACACAGCTCTGCCATTTTAAACTGCTGCTCTGTAAGGAATTTATCCCCTATCTGCCTTTATTAAGCCACTTTTCCTCCCTCAGAATTCTGAGTCTAAGAATTCTAATCCTAAACTATTAATTCTAAGAAAAATAATCAGAAAAATTTGTGGATGGTGGTTATATATTTTTTTAAATCATGCCTTACCTATAAATTTTAGAAACTTTGAAATCTTCGCTATGTAAATTTAAGTCATTTCACCATTGTAAGACTTCATCTTCTCAACCATAAAATGAAAATTGAATGGGATAGTATCTGTGAAAGGATTTTATAAGATATATAGTGTTCTTCTAATAGAAAATATCTTTTACTAATAGGAGCAGTAAATAAAGGAATATAGAGACCTATTTTAAGCTGGGAGATGACCCACACACACATACATGGCAGTGTGCATACATACAGCACATACAAAATCTCTAAAACTTGGCACATAGAAGGGTCAGACATGCTCTTATAGCAGACAGTTCTGTCACACATGCTCCTCTTTCAATATGAATACAGTTAGCTAATTTTATTAGAAGATGGTGCTTTCCCAACTATCCTAGAATCTGCCATAACAGTATCACACAGGTGTGTGTGTGTTGCATCTGTCTGTGAGTGTATGTGTGACATTTGAATGGGAGCTGTATGAATCCTAAACTGATGAATTTCATTCCTATGCCGTCCACTTCCACATGGTAAAATGACTAAGGTGGCTGAGAGCAGATTTCCTCCACAGAGATTATCACCCATTTTCAAGGATTGGTCTATAGATTCAATTAGAGGCACCATTTGAAGGATGGTGTCTTTCCTTGAAGTCTTGAAGGTAATGTCAAGAGTACTCTGTGTCTTACTGTTATTGGCAATTTATAGCACAGATTATAGTTTCCGTAGGACAAGAAGGAAATTTAAAGTTGTATTCCTTTATTTCCAGGATAAGGCAGTGTGAATTGACTTTCATACATAGAGTGTTTATTTGGTTTGATTTTAATGGATATTTTTTAATATCCCAAATGTCTTCAGATCAAGTTTTAATTAATTTAATATATACTTTAACTTAATAAATGTAGACTCATTTAAATGATTTTTTTTCAGAATTAAGGATTTTTCTTCAACTTTTTAAATCATGAGGTTTATTTGTGAATATATGAGTAATAATTTAAAGGCAAGACAATATTGGAGATAATTGCTCTGGCATGCAATAGGTAACATTAATAGAAAAGTAATTTTAATATCTTGGTGATCTGATATAGCCATAAATCTGGAAATACTAAAAATTCATTTGTGTTGCTTTCCTTTCCTTTTGATATATGACTATTTAGCACAAAGGAAAGTGGAGATTATATAATTATCCATTTAATATAAATGTAAACATTTATCTGCCAATATTGGTCATATAGGCTGAATAATTGCAAATACTATTTTCTTTTCATGATGTATAGCATCATATTCATAATATTTTGAGTCAATTTTTCATCTTTCTCATTTTCAAAGTTTAATGATGAAAATTATACCTGACAATACTTTAATTTCCTGTCAGCATTTTCACTACACAGTAATGTCAAGAATGATATTTTCATAAAAATGAGAAATCCAATTAGAATATTGTTAAAACTAACATGTTTAGTGTAAGACTTAATGTAGATTTAATAGATCTCTTAAGAGACTTAATTATTCCTGGAAGTCTCATTTATATTAGTTAGGTCAGCTTCAATTCTTGCATATGTTTTTTTCTTTCATTTTGATTATTAGAATAGTTATAAAAATTAAAAAACATTATTTGTAGCTGAAGAGTCATTCCTAGCCTGTTTTTATTTTTTTAGTGAATATCACCAAAATATTAGTTAATTCTTGTGGTATTAAGTAGTTTAGATTTAGCACAATAACATAGAAATATTTATCTTTTCTCTAATTATTCCTATTTCATCCCTGTTCTCAATTTCACCGATGCCATTGAATTTTTTTAAAACTAGCTATTTTTAAAACAATGGTAAATGTAGCCACTGATCCACAGAAATTGTCCAGGGGACTCAGAATAAAATAACAAACTAGGGGATACTTCTGAAGAAGTGGTAAATGAGATAGCTGCATAAAGGTAATGTCAAGATATGTTTAGGAATACTACTATTATTGCTGCTATTATTATTATCACAACTACTGTTAAATTATTCTCTCCAGTGAGAGGAAACATACTCTGAAGGCTACTAATTTTACTGGTGGAAACTCACATTCTGACAAAAGGTAACAAATGGGAACAGAGGTCAAGTTAAAGAAGAGATCAGAGAATATATATTTGAATATAAATTTAAAAAATAGAAATATCTAGCATTAATTAAAGATTATTATATGCAGAATCTATGCTAGATATCTACATATATTATCTTATTCAATCACCATTATCACACCAATTCATTATTTCCATTTTATAGATGAGTGAGGGACACTATAGAGAAGTTAAGCTACTTGCCCAAGTTACCCATAGTTACCTACTAATAAGTGGGAGCAATTATATTTTAACACAGACAGCATTCTGACAGTAGAACCTGTGTTCTTAGCATCTCACAATGGTATGCATGAGACAGAGAGAGAGACAGAGACAGAGACGAGAAAGAGAGAGGAGTGGAGAAGGATTTTTTTGCATTTAATTTATATTCACACTGATTTATATGTAGGTGATATACATACATACATATTCATATATGCTATTAATAATCCCAGTCAAGTATACCTTATTATTTACTTGTACAATTAATAAAATTCATTATTAATTGTATGTATCTTGATAATTGCCACAACAACTTGAAGAGAAGTAAAGGAAGCACAATCTATTGAGATGGCTTAAGCAGGAAAAGTGGTTTAAGGATAGCCTCATGGTAGAAACTCCAAGGGTAATCCAAACAGTTACTTTGGATGATTACACTGCCATCAGATCTTTAAAATGTGTGGGTACAGTCAATTTACACTGAATTTCTGGAGAAGCTTCTTGAAGTGCTGCCTACAGTTCCTCGTATACCCTTCACTCCCCACGCACCAGCTCTTTCTCTGAGACACAGGATGAATCCTGTCTTTTTCTGACCTCAGGTCCCCTATTGGTTGACCATGGTAGGTTGCATTTGTGGGAGGTTCTTAGTGTGCTGAGCAGGGTTCTTTCAAACTTGGAACCAATTATCTTTTTCACTTCATCTCCTTGCACACTAGCTACTCTTGGCTGGTTGCACTGGTCTGAGATCTCAGGTCCTTGATGATACCACCATCTCCTTCCAGAAAAAACTGTTCTCCTTCCCTCTTTCTCTCAAGGATAACTTACTGTCTTGGCAGTTTAAGTCCGTCAAAATGATTTTTTAATTTATTTTCACATATCTCCCATGAAACTGTGAGCAATATATAGAAATACCATAAAAATAACAATAGTAAGTAACTATGAGTATTGAGAGATGTTGAAATTATATTTGAAAAGTTGATTAGAGAATCCTCTTCAATTTGGGATGGTTATTAGAAGCTAAATTGAGTTTTAAAAAGAGTAAATTTTGCCAAGAGAACAGAAAATATTAAACAAAGTTCATTTTAAGAATTATATTTCAACATGTAATTTATCAGAAGCAAAAAAAAAGTTTTGGCTTGTAATGGGATTAAATTTTAAATGGGATTTGATTTTAGGGGCAAAGCAGTCTTTCCCCATTTAATTTATTTAATTTAATTTATTAGTTCTGTTGTTTTTTTTTAATAGATACCCTTTATCAGGCTGAGGATGTTCCTATCAATTCCCAATTTTTTTAGTGTTTTCATCATGAAAGGTGCTGGATTTTGTCAAATACTTTTTCTTCATCTATTCAGATGGTCATGAAATTTTTGTTTTTATTCCTTGTATTTTACAAGGAATGTTAAGGTCAATTTGATAGACTGCAAAATTGGCAAAATTTTGGAAACTCTGCAATGTTTAGTTTTACTTTTTGTGCCAATGTTATCAATTTAAAAGACTAATGTAGAAATTGAATTATAAACTACATAAATAGAACAAATATTTACTAAGATGTTTGGTAAGTGGGTTCTCATTACATTTATATTAAAATCCAAATTTCAGTCCTAGAAAATGAGCATGGTGATGAATATACTACTATGGGATGATATTATGAGCCATTGATTGTACATCATACAGGAAATGTTTATGTGTTAAGAATGTTCATGTTTATATGTTGTTTTGGTTTGATAATACAAAATAATTTTTTTAAAAAATCCAAATTTCACCACCTAACAGCAACCCCATCTAATTGAGATTTCTGGAATATACCACGTACTCGATTGCTTCAGGTCTCTGCCATTTCCCTGTCCTCTCACTTAAAAGAAACACTTCCTCTCCACTTTCAATCTTAATCTTCTATTCATCTTTCAGCAAACTGTTGAAAATCCAATTCCTTAGAGGACCTCTCACTGGCTTCCCAATCTGTTTTGCTATAATACCACACTTTTATTTTACTTAATGGCACTTATCATAATTGGTAGTAACAAATTACTTGCATAGTTACTTATTTAATGTCAGTAATTGTAACCTTTCCTAGATATTCTGAGCTTCAAATTACTAAAAAAAAATTACAATCTGCTTAACATTGGGATGTATTCATATTACTGTTATATTTTCATTTTCCCACTTAAGATAGCATAAGGGTATAAATAAATACAAAGTGAGTAGATGCTCCTTTTATTTTTCTGAGTGTCTACTGATAAAAAATGATGATGCTGTACTCCACAACACTATAAGTAATCAACTTTCATTAGACACTCCCCTGGCACTTTTAAGCATCCAAGTAGAAAACGAGGGTTTATGAAAAAACAATTTTCATTTCAGAAACAATTGCCATATTAGGGCAGTCCTTGTAACATTTTGAGGCTTTGATAGTGATAAATTTATGTACCTGTGAAAAATGATCCAAGACACCAGGGAAAAGCCATTGGACAATTTTCAGTACGTTGTAAGGGATTATCCTATTTCATCAATTCTTAATTGCATTTTTTTTTCAAGTCTTAATGACTCTGAAATTGGAATACCAGTAGATTTGTGAACACTTTTGTTCAAAACTTGTAGTGGTCGGTGCGACGGTGGCTCAGTGGCAGAATTTTTGCCTGCTGTGCTGGAAAAAAAAAAAAGGAAAACAACTTTAGTAAGACCAGGAAATTGTCAGTCGTTGAAAGAACTTTACATAGGGGGAATTAAAGTGTATTTAGAAAAAAAAAAGTCATAGATTAATTTTTTCTAACATAGAAAAATATTTTCATGACCTTTTCAGAGTTGCAAAACTTCACTCAATAAAATACAGCATGCCTCTACAGCTCTAAAATTTGCAAACACTTCCACATGTGCCATTTATTTTCGTCATCACAACAACTCAGTAAGGAGTAGAGTTTCATCCCATTGTGCAGATTAAGAGACTGAGTCTCACATGTTAATGATTTTAGTAGTTGTGTTTCTAGTAAGGATAGAAGCCAGAAATTTCAATTACTACTTTACTGACATGCTTTAATGTGAATACAAAAAGAAAAGTGTTAGTTCTGGACTTCGGAGCTGGATTTTTGGTTACGGTAAGCACTTCGAACGCGGGCTTGGTGATGTCACACAGGGCTCTTTCTGTGAAGGTGGCATCTCCACCATGAATAGGTCAACAAAAAGCAAGGTCATGCTAGCAGTATGAATTGATGTGGACCAGACTGTGTAACTCCAGGTTTTCATCAGGACAGTGACCTGCTGGACCGGCGGAAACACTGCTTCACCGTGCAGTCCGAGACCGGGGAGGACCTGTACTTCTCGGTGGAGCTGGACAGTGACCTGGCGCAGTGGGAGAGAGCCTTCCAAACAGCCACATTCCTAGAGGTGGAACGAATACAGGTGAGCTTCCTCGGAGTGTCAGCGCCTGTGCCTGCCCCCCAAGGTCCCATGACCACTGCCCTTGAGTTTTCATTTAAATTCAACATTAGCATGAATATAGTCCTGTTAGTCTTGACTCCCTTGGAAAATGCGTTCTACAATTAGCCATTGTTGTGACGTGAATAGTAATGCAGCTCTGAATGAAATTTTAATTGTTAATTTGACCTTTCTGGGCTTTTTTTCCCCAAGTTGCCAAAACATATATCTAATCTTAATTAGAAAATGCTCTAATATATAACTAATAAAGGAAATGCTTTATTTTCCTTAATTGTTCAGAAGATAATTTTCTGTTCTCCAAACATGACCGCCTAGTTACTTTGCGCCTGATTTCCTCTTTCACTGGCCATGCTCTTTCTGCTCTTTCCTCTGAGAAAACCTCTCCATCTGTACCCTTCACGATCACACACCATACTTGGAGCCTTTCTCAAAAGTCGTATCATCTGGGAAGAATTTACTGATTTCCCAATTACCACTAACCCTTCCTTCCACAACAGTCCTATTTAAATTTTTCCATCTTCCTTCCTTTGAATACCAGTGCTGCTGTCGTCTTAAGTCTGCTCACACTCTGCCTTGTATTAGAATGACTTGTGTGTTTGCATTCTCCACACTAAACTATAGGTTGCTTGGGTTTCTCTTACTCTTATACCAACTTAGGTGACATGAATTTTGCATGTCACAGCTATTCAGTAAACATTTACTGACTTGTATTTCTTAAATGTAAATTCCTATCTAGATCAGATTTTATAGAATCCTCAGCTTCCACCACGGTCTGCATCAGGCACTCATTTATTCATTCTGTGGCTGAACTAATATAACAAACCTCTGGCAAATCAAATAGATAGGATGGACTTGATGCTTGTAAGTGGATTCATAAAGCCAAAATCTAAACAGGAGCATGAATATTTAACTCTGAAAACAAATATTTGCGTGATGATGATATTGGTTGAATTGAGTATCCTAAAATGTTTGCCAAAATAAGAGATTTGGATGTGTATGTTTTTCAACATGCAGAACTCATTTTGAAATCTATATTAATTATTTTTCCTGACTACAAACCTGGGTAGTCAACACATGAACATAGGAAAGTATAGCTGTATGGTAGAACTAATCAGGAGAAAAGGGCAGCGAGAAGATTCGAATTTTGGTTTTTATATTACCCTGTTGACACGGTCTATTATTCTTCATATATAAATATATTACATATTCATGGTCATGCATTAGTCTTCATAAATCTAAAGATAGTAAAGTAGGTGAGAAATAGTGTTTCAGTAATTTGTTAGCTGTGTAGATTCTCAGTTGAGTGAAATAGATATTGAGATACCAAAAATGGAAGCATGGAAATTATCTTAAATATTGTTTTGTTTCAAGTGTCAACGCTAAGACAATTTCGAAGTATTAAAATATAATTCAATGGAAGGGGAGTTGACTTTTGCTGTTTATATTTGGGGGACGGGGTTCCTGGTTATTTCCCCTAAGATATTTCATTTCACATGGAAACAACTACATGATGATTTTTACATGACTTCTGATGTTCAAAAACCAGTTAAAAATAAAATAATTTTTAATACTGTTAATACTGGAGTTAAATACTGTTCTTTGAATCTGAGCTTCACATTTTCCAAGCTGATTTCTTGAGTAAGGCAAAATATTGGACTATCTTTCCATCTGAGAACAAAGATGCCAGATGCTGATAGCATATTGGGAGTGAACACTGAAGTAATTAATGTTTTTTAGCTGATGATTGCTTTATAGATTTTATAATTTTCCATTTTTGCCTACCAGAGCTCAGTAATTAAGGGCAGAACATTTTCATAGTATATTTACAAAATACATAATTGTGACTATATTTACATGAAAAACATTATATTTTTCTAATATATTTTCAATATTTCCATTGCCATTAAATTTGGTAAATAAATAAAGAAGGACACATACTTTTGTGAAATATACACAAAAGTAGAAACTTAAGAATTAATGAACGCAACTGATAGATTAGTAAAATTAATTTTTACTTTGAAATTGGTTTTCATTAAAGGGTGCTGAAAACTAACATTTTCTAGCTCCTAATCTATTCCCTTAACCATTTTCATATTTTTTCTATCTCTAATGTAATACTATTAATATTATGTAGCTACATGTTTATTTTAAGCCATGACTCTTGGACAGAATATATTTACAAAATCACCCATCCACATTGTCATTTAAATTAACACCTTAACGTTTGAAAAATCTGGTGAATATTGACACAGAAAGAAGCCAATATTTATGACTAAAAACCTTACATGTCACTAGTATACAAAAATATTAGTAAAAGACTTAATTCATTACAGTATATTTTAGTGTCAAAATTTGTCCTGTTTTTTTTTGGCATAGGCAGGCTCCGGGAATCGAACCCGGTTCCGGCATAGTAGGCGAGAACTCTGCCCCTGAGCCACCGTTGCCCACTCTGTTCTATTTTTAACAGTGTTCTCAGAATCAATGAATAATAATGTTAAGTGCAGGTAATATTTTCCTGAACTTCTACTAATTCAATTTGAATTAATATAACTGTGAAAATAGGACTTTTAAGAACGAATTATATAACTTTTTAAATTAATTGCATTTATGTGGCAATATTTTGAACTCATTTAACAGGCATTTTATTTGTCTGTGAATATTTGTCATTCAAATGAGCATATTAAAGAAATATTTTCCATATGGTCTATCTTCAAATAAGTGTGATAATTAGACTTTGGTCTAATTATCTCAACATATACCAAATCCATCTATGTCAATTTAGCAAATATTAGACCCTGTGATTCAATTTGTAGTGCTGACTTTAATTAGATAAATTGTGATGCACAATATGAAGGTATTTTAATCTGACTTTACTTTAAATGGCAGTACTTGAAAATAGCAAACAGTTGTATCTAAACAAATAGTAACTAATATAACCTTGAACTTTCTTTAATGCTGATAGTAGTTTTGATAAAGTAATATCAGGTGGATGTATGCATGCAAGATGTCTACATATTGAATAAATACATTACACCCCAAAGTGAGCTCTTATGTCCCATTAAATACGGTCTCTATCTGCTTTTTGGAAACTTTAACTCCAAAGAACAATTTAACATAGTTATAATTTTCCCTTTGTAAATTAGGCTTAAACACATGAATATAGATTCTTTTGTAATGTCAACCTTGATGCTTTGGGTTGTGATTATAGTCAGAAAATGATCATATAATATATTTTATATTCAGTATTTAAAAAATAAATATGATGTAAAGATTTATATTAAAAATCTCATTGAGATAGGTTTCTCTTTCATTTCTCTTTCTCCTTGAATGTAAATTACAAGTATTTTTTCATTAGTTGAATATCCCTCCGTAAGTTGCAATTAAATTTAAATAAATGAATGTAATAATCATCATAATGAATAAAAGTATCATCCTTTTATGTCCTGTATATTTTATTTCATTTTTAATATTTCAGTATTCATATTTTATTCATCTTCCAAAAATATTTACATAAGTAAATGCATCATCTGAAATCAATGTAAAAATTGTTGCATTGTGGATACTTCAAAATATCGGTCACGTTTGCATGGGTGTTTCATTAGTAGAACGCCCGCCTTACATGCAAGAGACCCTGGTTCAATTCCCGGACCAGGCACCCCCCCCCCCCAAAAAAAAATCAGTAAGTGTACACAAATAAATAGGCAAGTGGTAAATGTCTTTGGGAAGTAGCTTACACCTTATGGAAGGACTTGAAGAGACACTAAAGGTCAGGGTATCTCTCATATTCTTTTGATTTGACAACTGAATCTGTGTTTGTTTGCATAACAGTCTTCTTTTAATAATATCCATGAACCTTACTGGTTATAAAAAAGTAATTAGTGATATATGCCTGGAATTTGAATAATTCTTCAATAATTCTCTTTGGTTTAATGAAAATAGGGTGACATTTAGCTAGAGCATATGACAACTTAACATAACCTTGCCTATACCTACAGTATTTTATTATTTGGTTATGGCTTGGTTGCGAATACAGTACAGGCAGACAGTGTGGACTAAGGAAAAATGGATGCAAGGGAACAGAGCTGGAAACAGCCCTGTTTATCCTTCGAGTGTTAAAACAACACTCGGTTTCTGTTTTGTTAACATGAAGATGGTGATAACAAATGCCTACCTTATACAGCTATTGTCATATTAAGTGAGCTATTATACACTGTACTTATCACAGGGACTGTCACACAATGCTTGATTAATGTTAGCTATTATTAGTGATATTGGACCAATGCTATGAAAAGTCACAGAACTTTCTCTTCTGTCTAGTGCAAGACGTATGCGTGTGTGCTGGAAAGTCATCTGATGGGACTCACCATTGACTTCAGTACAGGATTTATATGCTTCGATGCTGCAACCAAGGTAATGAGCCCAGGCCCCTCTAAGAAATCAGCTTAGATGTTCTAATTTAAGAATGACTAACTTATCTTTCAACTCCTTTCAGCATTTTAATTGGTTGTCTTGTGTCAAATTTAGGATCCTCATTTTTGCTAATATGAGATGAATTATACTTTTATCTGTTTATAGAAGGCAATAGTTTATCTTCACTAAAACAAATGTATTATACCCAAATGTTAAAACTATATTAAAGTTAGGATGTATATTCTCTTTTCTAAAAGATATGGTTCTTATCCAGGGAGAAATGTTTTTCTCAGATAACAAAATTTCTGATAAGTAATTCTTAAAACTTTGCTGTGTCAACATCTAAAAGGTCAAAACAAGAAAAACATGTATTAAAAAATCTAATATGTGAAAATTATGTAAAGAAAGAATTGTGGGTGCTTGGTGTTTCTAACCAGGGAGTGTCCTTTCTGTGAAGGATACATCCCGATGCTGAAGTGTGTCTGCTCAGTCATCCCTGAAAAATCAACCTTGATGGTTTGTGACAAATTGCAAAGCCAAGTCCTTCTACATTTTTAAAATTCTAATTTGGAGGTGATCTTAAAATTATAGCTGATGTCCACCTCACCATCAAACCTTCTCCAATGCTAGCAGCCACTGCCAAAGGTTCTCTGGTCCCCAGAGAGGACACTGTTTTCCTTATGAAAACATCAGATCCCCAGATTCATCCCACTTGCTCCTTGATCCAAGTCTGACTGAAGAAATAAACTGATACATTCCTTCATAGTAACATGATTGAGTAATGAGTAATCCTTTACCAGTTTGTTTTTATTTTACCTAGAAATGAAGCCTT
This sequence comes from Tamandua tetradactyla, assembly GCF_023851605.1. NCBI lineage: Eukaryota > Metazoa > Chordata > Mammalia > Pilosa > Myrmecophagidae > Tamandua > Tamandua tetradactyla. The sequence goes on from NC_135332.1 coordinate 93,746,182, forward strand.
GTAGAGGACTTCAAAACACAAATGCCATCCAGAAAACATAGTGATATAAATGTGAGCGTGAGGCAGAGGGTAAGACAGAGAGGGAGAGTTTGATCTTGGAAAGATTGGAAGGTGAAAGCAAACACGTTGGTCCTTCCCAGCCCATCATAGGCAGGTGGACACTGGCTGGCATTCGGGGAGCTTGTGATTTTTTCAAAAAACCCAGGAATTAAGATTATCATACACAATCCCACACTATTCAAGGATGGTCAGGTTTTCTTTTTCTTTCTAACATTGCCTTCTAGTCTGTTGCCTTTGCATTATGTCAAAAGATTACATCTCCAAATGTGGAATTTCAAATGCCAGTGGCACAAGCTTTTCCTACAATTACAGGCTTCCTCGTGAATCACTCAAATCAGAATAAGCCCTTGAGCAGATGATATAAAATGAATTAATTAGAAAAAACCTTTATCTGATTTTTCAAAAGGAAGCATTATTTTTAGAACCACCAACAAATCCTGTCACTTGAACATGTCTCTGGCTGATAAAATTTGCCTGAACGTATCTCTGACCAATGAAATTCATCTGAACATGCTTCTAAGTGCCAAAATCAATTCTGAGTTTATGTTTAGGCCTTGTGTAATCGAATTGTGTGTCTTCCTTTGCTAATTGTTTAATTAGGGAGAAAATCGTGATACTGACATGCAAAACACATTGCTTCTAGTCCAATCTGGTGATGAGTGTGCTGCGAATGTGCTATTCTTGGGGGAGTCTAAACTAGTTGGTATAGCACCATCCAGGGCAAAATGTTTACTAGGAAATATGATTTTAGTCCGTAGGAGATTGGCACACAGGAGAAATGGAAGGTCTTTAGGACTAATAATCAATACCCTTCCACTTTCTGACTGTATCAGAATGATGTATCAGCATGATCGGAAGCACCTAGCTTCAAGACAATCTGAGAGTTGAAGGCAAGGGGGAATCTATGTGCATTATAATGAAGGAGGCACTTGGGTGTGAGGGGAAGCTATTAATAATAGTTCTAGGTCAACACCGAAACTCAGAGAGTCATGGACAAACTATGGATCTGACCTACCACAAGCAGTTATCTCCATTTCATAGAGAGTGCCGAGAAGGAAACGCTATTTGTAAATTTTTAAAAACATACATGAATTAAAAGATATTTTGAGTCAATATTTAATTTAAATAATTAAATAATTAAATAATATCCAGCACATGGTTCTCTTTGATATTCATATGAAAAGAAGCCTTAAGAACACATGTTCAGCAGATTTTACAAATATTTGAATTCAAACGCATCATGGCATCAACACTGCCCACATTTTCCAGCTGAATACGTTTTGTCCCTGTGCACCCCAACTCTATCAGGCACTCTTACCTTGACCTTGGTGGATGAAGTTTGCCTCCATAACTCTAGAATCAAGCCAAAGGTTGTTCAATAAAGAAGTGCAGTTTCCAGGAAAGCAGGTGACTATTCTATAGCTGAGCTCCATATTAAGCAGATATTGCACTGTGAAAACTGCAGCATAAGGGAGACCATTTCTGCATCTACATAAAAAGGAAGCAACTGTATTTTATAGTCTTACAAAAATTTTAAAAATAAATAGAAATAAGAATGAAACTGTAAAATAAAAGACCAGATCAGAGACTTTTGTGGTACCGAATGAGACTCAACACAGTTTTAGACTGCACTAGAATGCTGAAAGTGGAGTGAGATATTTGGGGATTGCAAGTTCAGCTTTGTTACCACCTGTGCTTGAATGTTCCCAGGGAAACTGATTTCCCCTCACTTATCAGAGATTACAAGATACAATAAATATCACTCTATCCCATGGACCTTCAGTTTACACTAGTCACATGTTTTAAAATTGGCTATTTTTCCATTTCTCTTAATGTTCCTAGAAGTTTACAGGCATATCCATAGACCTGTACTTTGTAATTCTCATCTTCTTAAATGTTAACTACTTGGTCTTAGAGACTAGTGTTCTCACTAATGAATCAAAGTGTAATATTGCATTATTTACACTATTTGAATAGCTAATTATATAAATAATAATTATTAATAGATTTGTTCCATTATGTTCTTTTGGGTATGCATATATGTATTAATGAATTAAATTTATTAATAGATTTCCTGTTTAAACAAAGGTCTCAGCAGTAGCATCTAGAAAGCATCCATTTGATTTGTAAATAAATATTTACTGAGGACCTCTGTGATACAGAGATCCCTAGGGCTTCCTTGGCCAGAATTGTGACACATGAATTAATCCCATGTCAATGTTCTTTGGTAATGATTGGGATGCTATACATCTTGACTCTTTTCAAAGTAAAAGACATTAGCATTCACAACAGTGCTTGCCAGTACAGGATATATGTATATACATATGTAAGTATATGTATACTATGAAATTTATTATAGGTATGTGATCACGTGACTATGGGGATAGGCAAGCCCAAATCCAATAGGGCAGGTGCAAGTTGGGAACTCCAACAGAGATTTGGATGAATTCCCCAGAGAAGCTGGCTGACTGAAGTAGAGATGGAAATTCTTCCTTCAGACTGTGGAAATCCTCAGTTCTCCCTTTTAAAGTCTTCACGTGATTGGGTGAGACTTCTCTCGTTATTGAATCTCCTTAGTTGACTGTGGATATAATCGTCCATAGATGCAATTTCCATGAACCATTCTCACAATTACAATGAAACCATTGTTTGCTTGACCAAACAACTGGACACCGACACTAGTCAAGTTGACGTGAACTTCACCATCCCAGACTAAGTCTGATGTGTATTTTGGAAAGATCAGCCTAGCTGAGACAGAGCACATTCGTGGTGGGTATGGGAAAGACATAAAGGATATTTACTTTTCCCCTCGATGATTTAGAAGAATTAGAAGAATAACACTCAGACATTTTTAAACCATGATATTTTGGAAAATGAAAAGAGGGAAATTTTAACCTGTGTCTAACAGGTTAGTTCTAGGCTAGTTCTTGTCTTGTTTTGTTTTTTCCTTAATTTTTAGTAGCTGAATGAATTTAAGAAATGCTAGGGCAAAATATTTCATAAGTCTTCTTTACTTAAGCATTTCTAACCCAATAATAGTAATGATGCATAGCATGTTATCAAACATTGTCTTGAAGTAATGGTGGGCTAACAAAGCTATGAAGACAATAAATGTAAAGAGAAAAGTAATATTCCTAAGAATTGTCTATATCACATCTTATGAGCTTTTACAATGATGTTGTTTATGTCTTCTTCCTACCACAATCACTAACTTCCATTGACTATTAATTGAAAATATTACCTATAAATTTGTAAAATTTACTGGTGAAATTTCATGAAAACCAGGATTTTAGGATCTTGCATTCTGGGCAGTGAGAGACAATTTCACCTTAACTGAATATAAATTCCTTCTTGTTTTTCATATTTTCTCTATAAAATTAGAGGACCTGTCCTGGTTCCTAAATAATTGCATTTCAGAATTAAACGCATTGTTAACTGATAACATTTTTATTTTATGAAATATCTCACACTACATCATTTATTCATCTTTGAACATAAACATTGATTTATTTGTGTAAAATTTCAAGACAAAATTGGAAAGGGAGTTGATTTGGCTTATATTTACACTTATGATTTTCAAGAATCTTTGCTAAGAGTTGGATAAATTGATGCTCACTATTTAAAAGCATCTTTAAGTTACTGTTTCCCAGAAAGGTATATAACTTTCATATATACACAAACACACACACACACATTTCATAATATGTTTATTTGGCCTTTTCTATACAGTGTTTATATAATCATAGCATAAGTATAGTATGAATTCTATAAGTTAAATCTCTCAAAATAGAACTAATCGTTTGTTTTTGGATTTTCTGCTATGCCATCTTCTTTCAACTATTTCATATAAAAGGTGTCTATTAAAAATCCAAAAAGAATGTGTGCAAATATAAGATCAAAAGCTTTCTTAAAATGTGTCCTACTTGAGGAGAAACCACACATGTGTGTGTGCGTGCGCGCGCCGGGATAGCCTTACAACAATATTCACGTGCCTCATAGCATATTTCTTTTTACAGTGTCTTTCCATCCTTTTTCCTCTGATTGCATAGCTGAAAGCTCCAACACATGACCAAAGTCAGTTAGCTATTTGATGGAATTTGTATTTTCTTCTTCAGATGAATTATTTCCTCTTTCTTTTAAGAAAATGAGAAACGTTACATTTCTTGCAAAATAGACTCAGGCATTTAGGGAAATTATTCATCAGGTCAGTTTTATTTAAACCCTCAAGCATTTTAAAGACAGCCCTGAAGAAAATGTTTGGAAGAGAATTATTCACCTACATTTTCATGCTGGCACCTGAGCAGAAAGTTGCAAGCTTGCAGTTCAAGGAAGAATTTGAATAAAAAGGAAGATGGCAGTCTCTGAGATCTGGTGAGGAAGAGGCAACTAAGCAGGGCACCCAGGCTTCTGTCCTGAGCCACTGAGTGGGCACAAATGCATTTGAGCCTAAGGATCAAATTGAGTTCTGGGAGGCTCACGTGGAGAGGACATTGAATAGTTACTCTGCTCAATGTAAAAGCAAGGAGGACACTTTCTCACGTCAAATGAAATCAAATCATTGTTTTGCATTGGTTAGAAGACTTTTCTAAGTTTGTTGAAGAAATACGCCCTATCTTATTGTGAGATACCACAGGATTCAGATATTTCAGATCCACAAATCATATTATGTCTGTAAAACATCAATCATCTAGTAACTTCTCCCTATATGATGTAACATTGTAGAACTGCCTTTACTCACCTCTGAGTGTGCTCTATCCCAGGAGGCTTCTTGGTCCCTAATGCAGGCAATGTCCTGTCAGGCAAGATTCATGGGAACAAGTGATGTATGAGATGATTCCCAATTCTTTGGAAAAACACAGTTTAGGCTCTGGTTGGGACCTGTCCTATACATTCAGTCATGCATTAGACTTAGATATGCCCCCATTTACAATATTTTATGGTTTTGTGAACCAAATCAATGTGATTCAACACAGTAGGAAAGATTCGGCATACTAGGGTCATTAATTATGTGTTCTTAATTTAATGCACACACCTATTTCCCAAATGATTCCTTTCACATCTGAGTCAAATATAAACCCTCAGCCTGTAAGAAATACACATTTCTTTGAATTTCAGAAATATTTTTGCATGCTCAATGAAAAGAGAATAAAAGGTGCACGCATATCAATAAAATTCAAAATAAAAATTTTAGAAATGATATTTGTAAATATGAAGACTAGTGCTGCTTTAACAATAAAGATATGAGGATATGTATATTAATTATATATATTTAGTAAAGTTATGTCATGGGCCAGCCTGCAGAGAACCCAGAGAAGAAGAGATTACACAGATACACTAAGATTTAGCTACCTAATTAAACACATTTCTTTATCTCACTGGAATGTTTATTATTCATTCAGCTGCAATTGTGTGTTCTTATGGTTTTATTTTTTTAAAAAGCTGGAAAAGAGTTGATTCCTATAGAAAGCTGAAAACATGGATTATACTTGTGGCTGAGATTTATCATGTTGTCAGAACAAAACAGCAGCCACAACCGCAGCCACAACATAACTACAGTGACAGATAGAACAAAAACAAAATAAAAAACAAAAACACCAAGAGTGAAAACTTATGGGTCTGAGAATCTAGACCAACAAAACCAAATGTTCTTGACTTTTATTTTAAAGACACAATGTAAAATTTCCAAAAATAACATTAGTAGGTCAGGAGTAACAAATAGTATATCAATTGCAATCGTAGGCAGAGCCCTGTTACTGAGACGTGTTTTTTAGTCATTCTTTTAAGGCATGCGTCTCGATCTCCGAAGCTGAATGCTGAACACACCTCAAACATAGTGTGTTCCAAACTTATCTTGTTGTCCTCTTTAGCCTGACTCCTTGTGTATTTATCTTAGTTATAAACAGAAAGAGGAATTTGTGTCTATCCACTATTGCCTCTTCCTCAGCTTTGTCAATCTTTCAGCAACCTCCCCTAATTGAATATGGAAGATGTTTTCTTCTTCTCAGTTCCAATTGTGACTACTTTAGGAAAACCTTTCTCCCTGGGATTCCTGCAATACCTTCCAAATAAGATTTGTTGACTTATTTCTTGAAAACAACCTTATTACACAGCTATTAGTTTCCATGGCCTTTGCTAGGTACTGGAAATGCAAAAAAAGTTTCTTCTCAAGAAATCTACAGTCTAATGAAAGCACAGGTCTGGAACTGAGGGGATTTCAAAATTTTCATTTGTGTTAAGATGTCTGAATGCTATGTGGACATCATTTTCATCCTTCCATTCTGTCTTCCACACCATCGCCAGATATAGGTGGCTTGTAAAATATGAACTTGTCCTTGTTATCAGCCTTTCTAAAACAATTACTTTAGTGACTTTCTACTACCTGTAGGTTAATGTTTTCTTAACATATTGTAGAACCTTCATTATTCTGGACTTTGCCAGCAATTTAGCCTTGTCTCTGACATCTTCCTCCCCTGCCTTCCCCAGCATTTTATGACTCAGCTATACCCCAGGCTTCCTCACATAACATTCCCATGCTCACAGTCTTTGAATATATTTCTTCATCCATGCAGCCTTCCTTCACCAAGATGATTTAGAGATCCCTGCATGCATGTCATACCTCAAACTTGAAAGATCACAGTGTATTACTACTGAGTCTGGCAGAGACATTAGTTTTAACCTCTTTGTTCAGAGTCAAGTGCTGTTCAAGCACTTGACTCTGAACAGGAATTGAGTAAAAGGGAGTCATATACTTTTATCCAATTCTATAAACTTCTGTTTGCTTTTTTTTACCCCTTTATTCATCATCACCATTTAAATTTAGTTAGGAAAACAGTGAAGTGTTAGTGAAAATGAATTAAATCACATTTCATTTTGACAAATTTCATAAGAATGGAAAATCAATGAAAAGAAGTATAAAGATGAGCAAAGAAAGATAGGTAGAGAAAAAGATATTCTATGATTATTTACCAATTGTCACCTCAGTCACCTGTGAGTAAGGACACAGTCACTTTTGAGAGCATTAATGTTTGCTGAAGTTAATTTCTTGGGTTTAAGGAAACTGGAAGGGTAGAAATAGCAGTTGCGCTAGGGCTTCTTGCCAAATTAGAAGGATAATTGAACATGGAAATACAATTAAGTGTAGAGATTTGCTTGGTTGCTGAACTAGATGACCCATCAAAACTATGTGCAAAGAATAAAAACATAAGTTTGTGGTTATCCTTAGGCAGACCTTATTTAAATGTCAAATTCCAGGTGATTGGTATCACGGGGAGGATAAAAAAGTAACATGCCTTCACTGCATTTTTCTTGTGATTTTTGAAGTGTTCCGTATAGTAAGTTATAAGCAATATAGAGTGTTCTTTCATGTATTTTTCCTCTATGTTCAGTGAAACAATCTAATTTATCATAAAGTAGTTGACATTGTGTTTACCTTCTTATGTAAAAGTTACTTCAATTTCTTTAAAAAGGGAAATTTTTCTTGGGTGCTTGAAAAATTAGGGCCTGAAAACACTGGACTGATAAATTATTTTCTTCAGAGGGAGGGCATATTGCGGTGATTGTTTTGCCTATTTTTGCTCAACAGGTGAGTTTTTCATTGGCATTAATGTAACTTCATTTTCCATTTGTATATAATTAAAAATTTATGTATTTATACACCTAAGGAAACAACACTATTAAAATGTAAATTCATGTAGCTAACCTTGCCTCCCTGTTCTCTGAAAGAACTATCTGCTGCCTTTGAAGATCTGTGTTATAAGTGACAAAAATACAGGCTAAATGCAGGTTCTCTCTGGCACCCACCACCCCCAGCCACACAGAAGTTCTCCAGATCACTGACATTTCCAAACTGTGAGCCAATTCTAACAATGCATCTTACTCAAATGAATAGCATATGGGAGCCTTTTTACTTGTAGAGAAAAAAGCTTAAAATAGCAATGGCATTATAAGGAAAGAAAAGGCTGCCTCAGAAGACACTTATGTTTGATAAAGTCAGTGAATTACTTTCCTGGGTTTAGTATCTCATACTAAGTGGAACTGACTGTCTCCTCTATTAAAAGAACGTGCAATGAATGTTCACTCAATAATCATGCTCAGTAAATGAGTTTCTGACGTTTGGCTAAGCAAATAATTATACAAAAATCAAAGAGGCAGCTTGGAATAAAAGAAGAAATATCAAGTATGGAGAATGACAGATTTAGGCTTGACTCCCAATTATTAGCCGTGACTTATTGTGAAGGTGTGTGATGTTTCTTTGATTTTTGCATCAGGGAAATGTCAATAACACTAGCTATTGCCTAACGCGGCTCTTGGGAGAATTAGAGTTAATATCCAAAAGGGCCTAGCCCCCTGCTTTGCTAATTCTCACAATTAAGAGAGATGATATTCTAATGAAGTACAGTGGTGGGCCCTCAGAAGTCTTCACATGCACCTACGTTTTTAAATTCCATAATCTGTGCATGCTTGCACACCAATGATTCCGTGTCAGAAATGGGTGATAAATTAGCTAAAAACTGACTCATTGTATCCTTTCTTCACATGAGATATTCTTCTTGATAAGATTTCTGCATCTCAACTTCATTCTCACACGGGTTAATCATAATTTGTAAGCACATTTTATTATGATTACTACGGATTAAGTGTAGTGACCTTAAATATAATCCCCAAATGACATTAAGTCCAAGTTTGTACATCTTATTTTAATTAAGATGTATTTATTATGCACAGTAGCTCAGAGGCAAAATATTATTTATGGAATTTATATTTCTTTCTTATTCTTTAATTTGATTTCACTTGGGTCAATTAGCAATTTATTATCTATTTCCTAGAACCTTCTTTCTCTATGGCAGTCTTCAGTGTCTGCATTTGCCTACAGAACTAAGTGTCATGATCTATTTTATTGTTCTTTATTCATACATTAAGATATCTTTACTAGCAGCTTGTAGAAATTAATCATATTTAAGTACATTTAAAGAAATTCCAGATACAATTTATATATATCTTTGCATATAATCACCCAATGAACATGTTCAGTTAAACACTACTTCTGACTGTCAAAAAAACAAACATGTTTTAATAAGTCAATATGGTATTTTGAGACTATTATGATTGCATATAGGCTCATTAAATATGTTATGCTATAGAGTTTCTATCAAGCTTTCTTTAAACACAGCCCAGGGAAAAAGCTACCCAGTTAAAATTAAGTAAGTTTCTTTCCTGAAAAAATTCTCAGTGGTTCATGGAAAGGTGAAAAAGTGCAAATCTAGTCTACACACATTTATTCTAAAACTTTAATAATACTATATGTGTGCGTCTGTGTGTGTGTGACTGTGATTACAGAATCGAACTCTAGATTTCAAAAAAATTGAGACATGTTTACATATACTGTTTCTTGTTTGTTTTTTGTTTATTTGTTGCCTTTTGTTTTTGGTTTTTGCATTTTTTGATAGTTTTGTTTTTCTTCTCTTCCTGTTGCAAGTTCCACGAAACTAAATTTATGACCAGTCGCAGGAATTTTCCAATTCAAAACAAAGGCCCCTTAGACAAAGTATTTTTAGAAAAGGCAGAGACTATGGGGCTTGCAAAATCCAGGAGCTATTACTGAGTGTGTACACTATGTGTGTATACTATGTCTCATCTAAAATTGGAAATTTTTACTGTACTTCATAGGTTTTCATTTTAGTGTATGTTTCCCCACTTCCAATTGCATTCCTGCCAATAACATGAAAACCACTTAAAATGTCAGACTGGGAACTTTTTTTCCTTTTTAAAAAAAATATTATTTAATATATTTTCTCCATAAAAGTTAGGCTTAATGTATACCTACCATACCTCACATCTCTCTTGGTACCTGGGTTGCAGCTCAGAATTAGCCCACCAGCCGCTTGCACACCCGAAGCTTTTCTCATACAGGAGGGATTCAGAGCAGATGATCATAGACCATCATCAGCTGTGTGAAGGGTCTGAGTCTTTCAGCAGCATGGCAGGGAAGGGCTCTCTGAGGCAGGGGTGCTTGTACTGGGACCCAGTGAGAATGCAACAGGTATGCAAAGAGTTATGAGAAGGATTTTTCAGGCAGATGGAACAAGGAAGTGTTAAGGGCAGAAGCATGGAAGGACTTTGCTTTTTCCAGAAATGCAAAGCAGTTTGAGAGAAAGAAAAGATAATTCAGATTACCTTCTAGAAAATAGATTCACTTTTACCTTATCTAAGTCATTTATTCTAGGTTATTATTAGGATTCAACATTTGTCTCATACTTGAAACAGTCTATGTTAACTATGTTTTTCATATTTGATATCAGAAGCAGGGTGAGTCACTGGCTTTGGGAAATCTTCCAGAGATAATAGGACAGTCACAAAATAAAAGAAACAGACACAGGCACCAAATGAAAGCTAATATGCATCTGTGGTCATTGTCATTGAGTCTGGCATGTTAGATCTCTGTTTGTGAAAGGGATAGGCACAGCATGCATATCCCCTCATCTTCCTTCCTCCCAACCCCTGAAGGTGAGTATCAGGGCCTGCTGTGCCCAATAAGAATATCATGCAAGGCAGTGCCTGAAATGTGACAATGCTGGTTTTGTCCATTTACCATTAAACTGGCAACAGAAGCTTGAAGTTCCCTCTAAAAGAACTGCTGACTGCCAAACACGTGCTTCTCTGCCCTGCTGGTGCCTCCTGCTAGTGAGGCCTGTGTTCTTTTCTCAGGTGCTGCCTTTTGCATACAAAGTAGATAACTAGACGGACTAGCTAAAGCTCTGCCCAATGGCAGATAATTTCTCTCACTGCTGCTTTTTAGGGTTGTCTGAGAGAGGGACTGTTTACAGCAACAGTTGGTATGTAGGTTGCACAATCATGTGGGGCCTCTCCATCTGTGAACAAATCTGACTTCTTTCTCAAATTTTAGGGAACCATTAGGGGCAGACTCCCATGGAACCACATTCATGAGCTGAGGTGTGGGTGAAGAGTGGAGATTGCTTATACTCTGGCTGTTCACGACTGATTCCAGATGAACCACTTCCATCTCACCATGGATGTGTGCTGGGCTTGTCCTTCTTTATGACTTAACTCAGGAGACAGAACCCACCAGGACATGTACACCTCTGACCACATGCCCTGGCATCCCATTGTTAGACCTTCTGTCTCTACCAGGACCCAGTAGCTAGGCAGTGGATGCCTATTAAGTGATGTACAGTCTTTGCTGCAAGACGGCACAGGAGTACTCTAGAACGCAAGGAGGTGTTTACTGTGATTCTCCGGCTAGGTCTTATTATAAATTCTTAGGACTTTTATACACCTCCGGTGTCATAATATCTTCTGGGTACATGAACCAAATGGAAGGCTGCTGCCCCCACTCATAGCTGTAAGCCTCTTATTTCATCCAATAAGCAGTTAAGAGCAGTATTCGTAGGTACAGTGTTTGCTGTCTTTAGAATTCAGAGAGGCTCACCATACCCCTTCCTGAGTGGTAATGATAGTGGTAGGGAGGTGTGAGATGCCCTCACTTATTTGTACTTTCCTTCCAAATGGCATGGATCACTGGGCCTCTACAAACTTCACTGAGATGGTGAGACCCTGAATCTTTTCTGGGCTAATTTCCAGAAAAATATGAGTTTTGACAAGTTCCCTTCCTGCTCACTTGGTCTGGTCAGCATGAGTCCTTGATAGAGTGGACTAATTCAATGCTCTGAAGAATGCCCCCATGGTCCATGTCTTTTTCTACTATGAGATTACAGAAGTCTAGAGAATTAACAAAACTATTGGAACAAAGCCATAAATAAATACACATGGTTGTCCATTATTCATGATTGCAAATTGCTTTGATGTTTCTTTCTCATAAAATGAAAAAAGGAAAAGTATTCACCAGTTCAAGGGTCCCTTACCACATACTGGACCTCTGTTGATTTTGCAGGTCTAATTGCAACTGCCATTTGCTTATATGTGCGGTAGCCCTCTGCCATCTTGCATGATCCATTTGGTTACTATTGGTGACAGATTGTAACTTAAATATGTCCCCAAAGGGGTTTCACTAATCTCTGCCTTTCTGATGGGTTGCTGTTTTGTTTTTATTTGTATATTTGTCTGCTTTTGATTTCCTATCTTGTCAGAGCAGGATGCTCACCTGTTAGGTTAAGGTTAGGTACTGTGAGCCCTTGGGTATAAATGTTAACTTAGACTGTGATTTTATGACTCCCATACAAGGTTTGGAAATTCCCTTTTCTCACAGGCAGCATTATCTGAGGAAATGACCATAAGTCTCTACAGGGAACACTGGGTGAATTACTACTTAATGCACATGTGATGATGACATAGAGCCCTTCTCATGGACACTGGCTTCTCTTTTCATCCATGGGGTTCCAGATCTGGAAACTAGGAAACTGCCCTCAGCCTCCTGATTATTCATTCCTGATTTCTTTTGGTTGTCTTACTTAAACAATATCCTTGTTGACCACCCATCTATCTTGCTTCTTGGAATACCATGTTTAGAAACCATCCCTGTAGTCTCTATAGGTCAGTTCCCTCCAGCTGCCACCCTATCAGCTCACTTCACCTGGTATTTATTATTTCATATTCTTTCATCCCCATTGCTTACAGGGAGTATGATCTGTCACCATCTTCCACCATTTACTCTGCCCTTAGAAAACAGCAATTATGGAGCCTTTGAGTGATGATGGTGATCTTTGATAAATAAATCAATTTCTTATCATTTTGGTAAACATACCAGATTGTCTTCTGTGCCTTCCCACAGAATAGGATGGTTTTCTTGCTTTACATTTTACATATAATCTAGCATGCCCACTTACTTCTCTGAGGCTAATGAGCCCTTTTCCTCCATTCTTTAAGGCAAGCCTGGCATTTCTCTTCTTAGGTGGGAGATCCTTAGGTGGTCACAGCAATAAGGGAGCACTGAATCCAGGGGTCTACATTGAGTGGTAAGCCCAGTATTGATATTCCCATATGAAAATCTGTCTGTGATCTGTCTTCATGTTCTGTTCTCTTGATCCAGCACCAACCAGACCCTCTCCCATGGCTGTTCTCCTGACAGTGATGTACGTTGTCAGATCTGTACATTATGGCTATTCCCTCATCTTCTTCCAACAGGTCCAGCCATCCCCCACCAACCCCACTGAGATGGGAACCTTTTTGTTGTTCTCACCACCAGGGAAAGCAAAGATAAGAGGAGTGACTGGTATTGAAATCGCCTGACTCCTCTGAGGCTTTTGCATACTCTTTAAGGAAGGGGATGTTTATTTTCTAACAGAGGAATGGTGGTCAGTACTAAGGATCTGCAAATGGAACCCACGGTGGTCATCCAATTCCACATTCCTGACAGCTGGCTCCATACATGCCCAGCATGAGAAGTCCCTTCTGTCTCCATCCCATACCCATTCACCTCTAGTCAAAGAAACATTTTCCTGACTCTGGTTTCTCCAAGTTGGCCTCAATGAATTTGAGTCTTCAGTTAACCAATGTACTGTGATTTTTCTTTTGCTTCCTAGGTCGCTGCTTGATCTTTTACTGACAAATCCTTCAGTCAATCATTTGATTCAATATTTATTCATTTTGGAGTGTGCTAATATTTCTAAAAGAAATATTCTCCTTTTTATTAGAATCATAAAGACCTTTCAAAGTCCAGCCTCTTCTTTATTTTTTCTTGATTATTAACTTTCCTCATTAGAAAGCAGACAAACTCTGTCCTTAAAAAATACAATTCCCATTTCCTCTTCAATATTTTTTACCCTCAGGCCTGTACTTGTATGGTTTACCATTTGTAGTAAATACCAGTGGTTAAGAAAAGAACATTGTAAAGGTCAGAGGTGAGCAACCAGGGCCTTTCCTTCTTCATTTATATGTATACATAACTGGATTTTTACAAAAAATAATACAACACAAGATTTACAGAGCTGTATTAATTATTTGAAGTTACCCAGGTAAAGTTGATGATCTCAGTATTTTCCTCTTAGGATCAAGGTAGGAATTTTAGGCTTAAAAATAGATATGCCTCTAAAAAATAACAAATTTAAGATTACCAACAGAGGCCATATAGCAAAGCGCACATAATAATAGATCCTAACCGTCATATAACTGCTGGTATACTGGCTGCTGCACTTCCCCTAAAATACAAAAGTAAAATAGTGCATTGAAATAATTCTCCACTGTTGTCTCTATTCTGGGGCAAGGACTCATGCTTGGTATCAAAAAATCCTCCAAATGTCCCTATATGTCTTGAATCCATTTCTTTTAACGAGAGTAGCTTAATTGTTTTTTATTTAGAATACTGAGCTTTTAGAATCTGTCCCCTTCTTGCAATGTCATCTAACAGAATCAGGGTTGGCAGATTCTGCTTTACACTATTATGACTACATGGGAAGCACCATTTCCAATTTCTAAATATAATCTGAGAATTAGAAAACCTTTTATCATAAGGCTAAGTCAATCTAGAAATAGTTTCTTGTCCCAAAGCAAACAGTGAGTAAATATCTGGGTCTGGGCTATGTATGGTGGTATATTTTGGAGATATTTTTCTTCCAGGCTTTCACAAGCATCTCTAGTTTGTTTATTTTAACATACTTATGTCTAATGTGATGTCCTTAGGTCCCCACTTTAACATTATACTAATATTTTAACATGTCATTACACACTTCTCATGAGCATTATTTGATGTAAAATGTATGGAATTGTTGTTTTGGTATTTATTAATAACAAGTTGACTGATATTTTCCTTTATTTTCAATATATCATATTCCCTTATAGTTGATTTTTTTAAATAGAATTTCTGTATCAGGTAGCGTTAGCATTCTTAAGGCTTGAAATATATATATATAAAGAATTCTACATCTTACCAGCATCTTTTTGCAAGTTGCTGTGTCAGCATAACCTTACCAGTTTAAATGATCATTTTCACTGACCTTTGCAAATTTATTGTTTGTAAAACTGCATTTTTAAAAATTTTGCTACATTCTTCTTGATTTCTGGTAAGGCTGACCAAATGTGAATGTTTGTTAATAATTGTTTCTCTTTTTGAATAATTTTTCTGATTATTATTATTCATCTTTTTTCTTTTTGAGAGTTTAGGATTTTCCTTACACTTGACCACATACCCTACTATATGCTACCAACCTATTACATATCTTTCAATTTTGCTTAACATTTTAATTGTATGTAAATGAATTTAAAATTTCTTTTTACCTCTAAGCCTCAAAGTCCTCATTTTCAAAAGTTGCTAAATCTTCAATTTTATAATTTCTGGAAGTTTTCTATGGCTTGTTTAAATTATTTCACTTTTTAAAGCATAAGGTATTTGTTTTAGAAGAAGCTATGAGATAGAGAATTTAACTACTTTTTTTTCCTTAGACATCTAACTGGCCTCATAATTTTAATGTTTAAAGGATTTGTACATTAATGGGCTTAAGGAAAACATTCAAAACATTGGATGTTGCTATTCTATAAATTTTGTCATTTCATATCATAAAAACAAAGTGTGGAATTTATTTATACAGAGATTCACAACTTCAGGGTACTAAATATACTTTCTTTATACATATCTTGCAAAATGCTCAACATATAGTAACCATTACACAAAAGTTTGGTGAATAAATAGATAAAAAAAGAATAACACTTCAGACATTCACATTTCCTCAATATTATTTATGTACTTATTTGGTGCTTTTCTAGTCTTTATTATTAAGGCATACATGCTTTTGGTATTATTATTTATATGTAAAAAATGTGAACATTTTAATCAGTGTTTGGAAACATATTGTTATCAGTATGACTTTTCAATCACTCATATCCAAATCTGCTTTTCCCACTAGTCATTTCACTTAAATGTAATGCAATAGAAGGAACATTCAGCGTTCATTACTATAATTGTATGCATGCTACATAGATACAAATAGAATATCTTTAAAACAATATATTTGTCTTACTCTATTGATATTTAATGAGTGTTTCATATGAATTTTTTTGCATGTATTTTCAATGTTAGCTTCTTTGTCAAATCCATTGCATTTATTGGGCTAAAACTACGTTAAAGAAAACTTATGAAATATATATTTACACATTAATTTATGTAAGTTAACTTTCTGCACAGGCCCTTAGTTTCCTCATTAATATAAACTCCAAAACCAAGCTTATGTAGTTAATTCTAGGGAATCCTTCACGGCCCTTCCCGTTTTCAACTCTGCATTTGAATTCGAATTAGTCCCAAACCCACTTATTCCGTCCCCATAGCAGATCCCTGGATTTATGCTTTGCTTCAACATGTTGACAGTCTGTCCGGTAGACTTCATGGATCTCCTCCTAAGTTCTTCCTTTTGCATTCAAGTGCAGTTTTGGTTTTAAGTTTTCTCCCACCTTTCATGTTTAAAATCTCCTGGAGTCTGCACTGAGACTTTCGGCTCTGTGCCCCCAGGCTCAGTAACTTCATTTGTTTCCAGATCAGCCCTCGATTCCATTGGATTTTGGAGCTAATTAGTAATTATAATTTAGTGGAACACATGGATTTGTCTTATAACCTGAAGGGTATAAGTAAAAACCAGCAAGATGTGAACATGATAGTACCAAATGTCAAAATTCTGATACCACTAACCCATTAACTCTATAAGATATTTTCAGTCTCTACTACATGTTGAATTTTGTTCTAGGTGCCGGGTAAACATCTGTGAATGAGATAAGCAAAGGCCCTGTTTTTAAGAGTCAGATCTTATTGGTAGTGATGAATGAAGGGTTGAGATGGGAAACACACAAAATTTTAGATTCTGAAATGAGATACGTGGAAAACAGCACAGTGCAGTATCTTTTAATAAAAATGACTTGGACATGTGGCTAATTTAGATAAAATCAACAAGAAAAGACCTTAATAAAGAGAATCCAGATGTGTTAAAATTGGAACATGAATCCCTGCAAAGACTATGGTAAATTCAAAAGTATGAGTAGCTATAACAAAAAGACTAAAAGGCAGTGGCTGAAATAAGATAGATGTTTATTTTTCTCTCAGGGATATCTGTGGAGGCAGCCATTCAGGAAATGGAAACCTTTCATCTGATTGATCCAGGGCCATATTGGGGTAATTTTCTCATCTGCATGGTAAATCTGGGTCATTCCCTGGTTATTTACAAGAATGGGAGAGATTCAGAGTTAGAGGGAAATCAATTTTATTTTGACCTAGTAACAGAAAAGTTGTGCTTATCAGTTTTTTTTTTCACATTCTGTTGTTGTAAACGTAGTCATATAGCCCCATCTATATGGGAAAAGCTGGACATGCATCCTATTTCTGTATTAGTTTCCCATGGCTGCTCTAACAAAGTTGTGATAAAGTCGGTTGCTTAAAACAATGAAAATTTGCTCTTATACAATTCTGGAGTCCCAAACTAAAGCCAAAGTGTAGGCTCTGGAGGCTCTACTGGGAGACTATTTTCTTGCCTTTTCCAGATTCTGGATGATGTTTCCATTTTGACTCAGTCCCTTTTCCTCATATCTCTCCAAACTCTTGCTTCCTTCATTATATCTCCTGCTTCCAGTCGTCAAATATCCCTCTGCTTCCCTCTAATAAAGATGCTTACGATCAGTCTTAGGGTGCACCTGGAAAATCCAGAATACTCTACCCCCCTAAAGATCATTAATTTAGCAACATCGGCAAAGTCCGTTTTGCTATGTAAGGTAACAGACACAGATCCAAAGATTGGGCCTTAGAGATTTTTGGTGCCATTATTCAGCCATGTGCTGAGCTGAGAGGAGAGTAATGTGCTCCCTTGTTGTTAGTGCTATAAGAACATTCTATAGAAAAATGTGGGAGTAACACCTTTGAGACAGTGAGACAGTAGCTACAGAACAGTCTACTCTGACTTCTGCAGACAATGCACCTGCCCTAGCCAGGAATCACAGTACCTCCACCTCCCCCCAGTGCCAAATACAATGCTAGTTGTCTGCCATGTTGAATAGTTTGCATTGTATATATTTTAACAATTGGATCTGAATACCTTGTGAAGATTTTATTGTAGAAGTCAGAACCTGGACCTACCATTTATGTGGTTGATGGAGGATTCTGGGCAAGAGATGATGGTGGTTGGGATAGAGGGAAAACCGTTTTGATAAAGACACTTCTTTGAATTCAAAATATGGTTTGGAGGTTGAGTAGTAAGAGTGAGGGAAAAGGACTCATCAATACAGTTAAACATTTCTTAATAATACAGTAATAAAGGAATGAAATCTCAGCACTTTAAAAGTCATGCTTTTTTCATGCACTTCCATGATTAAATGAATTATTGAGACATGTTAGGACAACTCATTCAGTTCAAAACTACACCCACACTCCCCATTCAAATAACAAGCCATACATGCATCCTCACAGAAATATCCACAGGGGCTACTTACATAAACTACAGGTCCAATTTAATTTTTTTGTTTTATTTTTAATATTTCACTACTCTAATCATGAGAAAAGCATCAGGCAAATCCCAAGAGCAGGACATCCTACAAAATACCTGACTAGCATTCTTCAAAACAGTCAAGATCATCAAAACAAGGAAAGGCTGAGAAACTGTCATAGCCAAGATTTGCTTGAGGGGACATGACCACCAAGTGGGATCCCAGATGGGGACCTGGAACAGAAAAGCAACATAAGATATAAACTAAGGAAATCTGAATAAAGGCTGGAATTATGATATGTCAGTATAATTTCACTAACAGTGACAATGTAGCATACGAACTTAAAATATCAATAATACAAGAAACTAGGTACAGATCACATGGGAATTCTATACTAGTTTACAATTTCTATACTAGTTAACAATTTTTCTGTAATATGTAAATCCAACCCTTCTCCAAAGTAACCTTTGGACTTGTGATTGAGTTCCATATAGTTCCATCTATTAAAGAACAAATTTGTTTTTAATTTGTGATTTCGCTCTTATATAGATTACATGGAATCCAATTTTATATTTGCAATTTTGGTAAATGGTTCAAGCAGAAAATACCATAGATTTTTGGAAGGAATATTGATCTAGTAAGATACGAGTTTCAAAATAAATGTATGTGCACCAGAGAAGCACTCCCTTAGGAATTCTTGCACCTCCACATTGGGAAAGAATTATAATACTCAGAAGGCTTATATGAATTAAAAATTATCTCCTGAGGAAACATAGCAGAAAATGTTGACTTCCACCAGGAGAGGGTTATGCTGCGGTGGCACAGCTTCAAGTCTTCATGAAGTGTTGAGAGATTTGCAAGGACCCTAACTGGAACAATTTTTCAGACCAAGGATTGTTCATTAAACTTTTTCTTGAACTTCCTTGCATGTATGCCTAAATGTTCACCAGGCTGCAGGGTTCATAAAAACTCCAATCTAAACAAGCACAGGGTTTTTGCTGTGGTTGTTGATTATGTTTTGTTTGTTTTTTAATATTGATGTATGGGAATTGATGTTTAAGAGAAAATATAAAGGTAACTAGGATGTAACATTCTACCTTATCATGTGGTTTATTCTATATTAATTATTCAATGAAAGTCAATAAAATAACAACATTGGTTTTATATGTCATATGGCAAAAATTCAATTATCTTCTATCATCTCTATATAAAATTGGAGAAATTTTCTTTATACCTCTATAGATGTCACTGTAATTTTTACATTTTGGCCTCCCACGAATGATGTCAAATTGTTTAATTATTTAAGAACATGGATATATGCATGTTGGAAACATACTTTTCAAAAATGAAAGGCTTAAAAGGTGATGCAATGGTGACTCAGTGACAGAGTTCTCGCCTGCTATGACGGAGACCTGGGTTCAATTCCCAGTTCCTGCCCATGCAAAAAAAAAAAAGGTTGAAAGAAAATGAAAGGTTTCTTTATTCTCCTTGCAACAAGACCAAAAAAGAACAACAAAAAGAAACCCTCTAGTGCCATTCTGCTGAAAAGTCATAGTTTGACTGTTACCCCAACCCTTGAAATCATATGTGTGAAGAGAGTCCCTCAGTAATGTGATTACAACTTGAAATATCTATGCTGAAAATCCTATCATAAGAAAAGTCCCTTCATATGAATATTTAATATGCAATTGTTGATGGAAGATAAGCGTTTCCTCACAATTTTTCATTTTTCTTTGAATGAATTTTGCAAAGTTTACCAGTTTTGTTTTGTCAGTATCAGTATGAGTGAATTTTGAAGGAAAACAGACCTCTTGCTAGCTAGGGACTCTATTCTATCTTGCTGGATAAGAAGATGGAGTTTTCTGATGGAAGAATGAGTAACCTGGGTTTTAGAGTCCTGATGATCTGATGAAATTCATTTCCAAAGAAATGTTTAACAGTATTTAATTTTTTATCAGACATTGCAAATGTGCTCCCTGGTACATATATGCTTATTGCTATACTTTTATCTGGTCACACTTTATACCAAAAAAAAAAAAAGGAAAAGAAACCATGACAAACAGTGAAATGCAATTTATGCCTTCCTTATCTTCACCAACTGCTTCCTTGATCTATTTAGATGTCATCAGAAATCACCTTTAAAAATTATTTGGAGCTCTAATTCATTGAAAGCGTTTTTCACATCATCTATTTAAAGTACAGGTGATATGCTCTGGTAGAATGTAAGTTGTCTGATTGTGTTGGGACACACATACGTAGTTTTCATCTTAAAAGATTTGTATGTTCAGTATTTTACTTTTGGGTTGCATGATTTCAGTTGTAGGACAAGCTGTAGAACAAAGTGCTGCATTTACTCTCTCAGGAAATGGAATTTATAACATAAAAGAGATAAAGAATTATAATAGACTTTTTCCACTTGTTACCAATTTACCTTTTTTCCATCTTGTTTTTTGGAAGGGCAACGTATTTTTGTTACTTTCAACTATAGAGACCTGCATTTGTAAAATGTATTTCAGAAAAGAGACTCTGCTTTCAAAGACATTATAAAGACTGATGGGCAAGTTTCTATAAAATGTGTGTTCTCATTCAAACTCATGAGAGCACCATGCAAGTTTTTGTCTTAATTATTTATTCAGGAAAATATTCTTTCATCGTGAGAAAGTTACAGGTTATATATTTCTCTTGAATCTCAAGAGAAAACAACAAAATTGTCCATTGAAATCACCTTGGCTCCCCTATTGATAAAACAAAAGAAAAAATAATAAGTGCTTTTATTTAGTCACTGCATAGGCCTGTGATTTAAGTGAATTGATTTTTATTTCAGTTTTAAATGAGACAAGATATTCAGCATGGTTTATTTTTTTTTATATTTGAAATAATTATTTTATCAGTATAAAATTTATTTCTGAAAATCAAGTGATCTAGTCTATATTAAATTATAGCCTTTGATTATATTTTAATTCACCATTTTATGCTAAGATAAAGCACTCATATTATATGATTAACTTTTACCACTCAAAAAGAAAACTGTTTCTTGGTAATGCGGCTATTAAGTGCATTGACTTGCATATGTTTCTTTTTTCCCTCTAGGCTATTCTTTGGAGGTATAAGTTTTCTCAGCTTAAAGGTTCGTCAGATGATGGCAAGAGCAAAATCAAATTTTTGTTTCAGAATCCAGATACTAAACAGATTGAAGCAAAGGTAAACCCAAGAAATATATCATATAACCTACCTCTAACCACATTAATGCCACTCAGAAGCAAGAGGGAGAAAATTTGGGAGGAAAAAAGAAGAGCAGGCACACACACTCAGTTTGTCTTAGAGTGTCCTTCATTCCCACAAGAATAAATTTACTTTAAGGTTTTCACAGCCAATTTTCACTGAAACACAAAACTTGAAATAAATATCCCACATTTAATTGTATTTACTAGTTTTAATTTCTTATGAAGCGCATTTACATCACAGTAAAATAACATGCAGTAAATTAAAATAGCCACTCAAAATTTCTTGGTCATTTTCATATTAAAATGAACAATTTACAAGTACTTAAAAAAAAAAACAACTCTGACTCTACTTTATCATTATTTATTCCTTCCTTACAATATGAATACAAATCCTTACTGATAAAAATATTTTAAATAATCAATGCTTTCCACTTGTGCTTATGTACCTAAAAAATGAATTCAATGGATGATATTTGCTGTCCCATTTAATTTTTTAGTTTGCTGAAATATATTATGCGTGCTGTTTTTACTTATCTGAAATATATGATAAATATTTTTAAATGTTCAAAATATGGATTCTTTCCATTACCCCATTGTAAAATTTACAATAACAATTTTAGAGCTTTTCAGTGTGGAAAAAGCAGATAAATTCACAGTGCAAAATTAATTCTGTGAATAAAAACCTAAAATATTCTTTCAGCTGTGGATTAAAATTATTCTGTTACATTCTTTTCCTGCTACATTCAGAGGAAAAGGTCTTAACCTGATAATTAAAGCCTTCCAAGGAACGACTGTGTATAATTTTCTTCCCTGCATCTCCTGCAATGATGTTCTGTATTCAGGTCAAGCAGTGATCTCATTCTTTCTTTTAAAAGGTGACTCCCTTCTGGCCTTAGTTATCTCCTAACACTGTTTCCTTAACCTGTACCTTTAGATCTGATGATCCCTCATTCCTGTCTTACAGTTTCTCTCTACGTTTTTCTGAGTCCCCCTTACTAGACTGTAGAATACTTAAGGTTGGAAACTGTGGATAGAACACATTTTTGCAGGCATCTTTCCAACTTTGAATTTTTCTAAACTGCTGTATTGCTTGTGTTCTTGCATTTAGTTGTCTCCAATCTAGATAGATGGATGGATGGGTGGATGGATGGATGGATGGATGGATGGATAGATGGAAAGAAAGGTGGATGCTTTGCAACTCCATCTATTGCCTTCTAACTCTCCATCTATGTTTCTAGTGGGCCTCTTTCCTAAATAGACCTCTCCATATGGCTGCTTTCTCATCCACTCTCACTGCTTCTCTTCCCTTATTCCTTCTGGTCACCATGGGTTGACCACTCACTGGGTGCCACACTTACACTGCTCTTCCAAGAGATTCTTAACATGACTATAAATAAAATGTGTTATTATACTCAAAAGTTATGTTCCTTTAGCTCTGGGTATTTTTCTCAATTGTTCAAAGCAGGACTTATTGTAACTCTGGTGAATGAAATTAATATTGTCAGCTTTACATTATTCTTTTTTTTTATATTATTCTTAATGTGGAGCCTTGACTGCCAGCCACTGACAGCAGTAGCACAGTCAGTGTCACTTATCTTCTAAAACATTGTAATGGGCTTTAAATGCTTTTTAAAGTGACAATATGAACCTTACAAGAGAAATGCAGAAAAATTACTATTAAGTATAACATGTATACCTGGAGATTTTTAAAGAGAACTTTTCTCTTGCTGTAGAAACTAACCCCTTAATTTCCAATTAACACAGCAAATATTATAAATGCAGCTAATTGTATTGGCTGGTTTACTAATATGAGCTACCTGTCAGCTACCAAACTTAACTTGTTTTGTTATCATGTTTTTAACAATTAATTTAATAGTTCTATTCATTAAGAACTAGTATCAGATGAGATTTTTCATGGAACTGATAAGAAGCTATTGTGGAGTAGTGGAAAGAATAGATTTAAAAATACCAAGAGTCTGATTTGTTTTGGATTACCCAACTTCTCTAACATTGGCATCCCTTCTACATAATGAGGAATACTACTACTTATGTCCACAAGGATTTTATAATACATGGCCTAGGAATGAACCAATCAGAACAGTGACCAGCCCTATAGAAGAGTTTAGCATTAGTGGTGTGTGCCAGCTGATTATCTTATGTCTATGACATTTGCTCATGTCATAAACATAAGAATTAAAATTAATTCATCTATTAACCATTTTGATAACTCTTTATAACTGTACATATGAGCAGCAAGCAAAAATACTATCATGGGAACAAGACAGGGAGATCACAAGCATTTATTCCATTGTCCAACTATTTTTGCTGACTCACAGGACCCCTGGGTCATGAGAATGGATTATGGCTCCCCCATCAAGAGACAATATTTAATTTCACTAGGTTCTAGAGCCCGACTCAAATGCAATTTCTGGTATTTGTATTATGTTGATCACTTTGGGCATTCTTGTTTTTTGAACGATTTTTCTCTCCAAGATTACATTTGTTGTCACTGGAGGATTCAACAAGTCCTCTAATACAGCATCACATTTTCTAATGGCAGAATAAGCAGCACAATAAAAGGGAAAGGAAATTGGAATCAGGTATACTTGAGTTAAAATCTCTTCCAAATTTCCTAGCAATATTACCCGGGGCAATTTATCACCAAATCACAGTTGCTACCTTGCAAGTAAAACATAAGGAATAAATAACCCTAGTGTCTGCACATAGAAGGCACTTGATAAATTGTTGTTGAAGTAATTCATACTCAAAGAAAGAACCTAGCATAATGACTTGGGAAGTATTTGACAAATAATAGCCATTAGAAAAGACAAGGATGAAGATTATTAATATATATTTATATATTAATAAATATATATATTTATATTTTATTATATATATAATATATAAATATATATATAAATTTGCCATCATTCCCACCCTCAAGAAATTTAAATTTTTAAAAGCATATTCCAAGCCCATGTGGTTTATCAAAAGTTTTGGACATTTTCTTTACCTTTTTAATTTTTTTTTTCCACTCAGACTTGGGAAGTTTGCCCTCAGTCCCTGTCTCCAAATTACAGGGATGGACTTTTGTATGTAATATAAGCCCATTAAATTTACATATACTATAGCACTGGATTCCAACCTGCTTTATAATTGTTTACTAAAATATCTTCTTCACTATAGTGAGAAATTTTAAAGAAAATGCCAACAAATTTTACAGACAAGTCCAAAAGCCTGGCACAATGCTTGCCAGGGAGCTGGCAAGTAACACTCTTATTCCTCTTAATTAACTTAATATTCCTAATATTATTATTTAGTTTTTCCTCTTTATTTCAGCTGGGCAAATTAAATTAACTAAGTAGGTGAAATCTGTATGGACTATGGCATTCCAAATTATGGATGCATGTAAGAGCTCTAAAGAAGTATATACTCACTGTGTTTAACTGCAGCTTGAGTTGTTTATGCTGACCAACTACTACCTATTGTTTCTTTTTCTTTCCTTTTTTTCTGATTATCTTGGTTTCATTTATACTTTCCTTCAAAAGAAATAAAATGTTACAGAAATGCTTATTTTAAACCATGTAGTAAAGTGACTTCAAGTAAAGCAAATACACTATAAAAGGCATTGGAAACAAAATCAGTTACTTGTATTTAGCAGCAATTGGGAACTTTTCCTTGGGGAAAAATAATAACTTGAAGAAACATACTCTACTGTTATTTTATATTTGAGGACTGTAAGCACTGTCTAAAAATTTTACTATGAAACTTTTCAGATATGCAACAGATTTTAAATAGTGTTACCATAAACCTCCATATACCTACCACCTAAAGATGTCCTAGCCTTAAACAAATAAGGATATCTAAATAAGTATCAATTACGGAAAGTTTCATATCATGTAATGCATCTTATCTTTCTGTTATCATATGTTATTTCATGAAAATTTGATGTAGTGTAGTGGTAAGAAAGTGAGCTTAATTTGTGAAAGGTCTATGACTTTAAAATATAATGTGATCAGACAAGTTATCTGAACTCACAGCTTCAGTATCTCCCTTTGTAAATCAGGGTGTAACAATTCACATTGTGTTTGTAAGGATTAGAATACATATGATATTCTTAGAAGACTTGATAATATTGCTATACATCCCCTACTTGTTCAAAAATGTTCTATAATTGGCAGAAAGTTATAGGTACAGAAAAACTCGGAAAAGGGAACTGCTATATCAACATAAAACTGTGCAGACTTGATCAATTCGCAAAGAAACCATGACCCAAATCATATGCATGAGAAAACTTTGAAAGATATTCAAGTAAGAGATCTCAGCTCAGGCGTTCTCCATGCACACAATCTGAATTAGCAAGGAGCAAGAACGGATTAGCTCAATTATCAGGACAATTATTTCAAACTCTCCTTGTGTTGTGGACTAGCCAGAGGCTCCTTTCCCCTGAGCTTGTGCTGATATGCACATAATAGAAGGACTTCATCTCCTGCTGAAGCCTTGAGCTGGTATCAATGGGAGGAGAGTGCTCCAAGGATCTCTAGGTGATAGAAGCTCCTATTCTGTAAGAAAAGTGCCCAGCTTATTTTCAGCCACAGTATCTGCCATCCTCCCTGACAATAATCACAAATAAGGTACCTGAAACAGAAGAGTGCTTAGAGACATAGCCACTTTTAAGGGTTGTTAGAATAGTGATTGATTTTGAAAATATTAATTGAAATAAAACACTATAGCAGAATAAAAATGTAGCTAATGCTAGGAACTGAAGCTAAGGGATTTTTGAAAGTTACAACATAATTGACAAAAATATGGTACATATAAGCTAAAAGACAGACCCATGGGCCCTAATGCAGGAATAACTACAGTTTCACATGAGTAGAAAAGAGTAAATGGAGAGAAAAACAGTACAGCTACAAGAAAATTCTCCCAAAGCTGTTTATATACTTGAGTTTTCAGAGTGAAAAGGACAACCAAGTTCTGAGTAGGAAACAAAAAGAAAACTAACCCAGATATAGACATCTTTCAATACTCAAGGATGAAGCAAGAATGTTAAGCCGTTTGGGAGCAGGAGTTGGGGATTGACGACTATCTTGATGAACATACGTTCCCCTTAAAATTTTGCAAATATGGGCATAACAACTGAAATCAAGCATTTGATTTCGAACATTCCAGTACTCTGAGAATCAACTGAAGCCACAGAACAAACTGAAAGTTGTCTCTTCTAGAGGAAGTACCACACCCCAGTTAAGAAAGAGGAATTGGTACAGTTTTAACTCTTTTTTTCCTGATTCTCCTCCCCTAGCAAACCTCATGACACAGTAGCCTGAAACCAACCAAAAGCAAAAAACAGAGAGACTTGACTTTGTTGGAGCTCTGTTAAAGGCACTAACAGCAGAGCCATTAATTTGCCTGAGGTTGTGCCTCCTAGGAAATCTCTATTCTTATAGTTTGGTCACTTTTTTATTTGACTCAGAACTCAGTTCATCATGGGGAAGGGAGAAAAAAAAAGAGGACAGAAATACCCCAAAGCAACATCATATTGATGATAAATTCTCAACTACAAAGGCTATGATTTCATTTTGAGGAAATAAGAGTCTGGGTAGGAATTTAAAAGAAAACCCTGAAAGAACTCACCAATGATAGGGAACTTTAAAGAAGCCTGCCATATTCCTCAGGATCTAAAGGGTATGTGCACATGCAAGGTAGTGTACATGGGGAAGTAAAAAGCAGTAGTCACCCATTTCTGGCTGACACTGAAGCAAGACATAAGCAGGAAGTGAAAATTAAGTTTGTGTTATAAAGTTCCAATGTTGGAAGGCATGTCATCACACAAAGGTCTCCCTAGCAAAGAGTGAAAGATAAATAGCTAAGGCAGTTTTGGAAATCTTCTCATCTGTTATTGGCTGATGACTAAATTATACTGAGCCAAGTATGACCAACAAGATGCAGCCTTAAAAATAAAAACAAGAACTTAAAAAAATATATCTGGCAAGGAATTGGTCATGAAGTAAGGGGAATACAGAGTCTACAAAGTTAGTCCAGGAAAGTGCTAAAAAATGAGCAGCAATAAGAAAAACAAAACAACAAAAACAATACAAGAACAAAAAACTTTAGGGGGTGGCAGAATCTGATACCAGAGTTGTCACAATATATTATCTAAAATGTTTAGCTTTCAATCAACAATTTCAAGACATGCAAGACAGTAGAAAAGTTATGCTACATATAGTAGGAAAAAGAAGACAAAAGAGATGCCATTCAGTTTGCTCAGATTTGGGGCCTACTAGACAAAGATTTTAAATTAGGTATGATAAACTTGTTCATAGAACTAAAAAATACATGTCTAAAGAATTAAAGGAAACTATGGCATTAATGTCTTAAAATATAGAATATAACTGTAAATAAGCAGAGGCTATAAAATACAACCAAAGGGATATTCTAGAATTGATAATTATATTAACTAAAATTAAAAATTTACAGAAGAGCACAATCAAATTTGAGTTGGCAGAAGAAAGAATCAACAAACTTAAATATAGATCAGTAGAAATTATACAGTATGAACAGAGGGCCAAAAAAGTAAAACTGAAAAAAGTGAACAAAGCCTGGAAAAATGTAAGGCACCATCATACATACAAATATATTCATAATCAGAGACCGAGAGTAAGAATGGAAAGGGAGGGAAAGATAGTTGAAGTAAAAAGGGCTGAAAAATCTCTCAAATTTGATGATGAACATTAATCTACATATACAAGAATCTCAACAAACTCCAAGGAGCTTGCTGGATAGCATAACTGAATTTTCTTTTAACTTTTTTTTTTAAAGATAACATTATGAAGCAATAATTATAAAAGTGCTTTGACATATAACTTCTAAAGATTTAATTTGCATGCCATAATAGTTCAAATGAAGGGGGAAAGAAAAAAAAAACTACCAGGGAGAAGGTCTTCTAGAGAATGAAATTGTTAGTATTAATATGAACAAAATTGTTCTAGAAAAGTAATATAGTAAATTAATGTAATAAAAGAAAAACAAGGGATTAAAAAGCTACATTAGAAAATCCGTACTTAACAAAAGAAGGTAGAATCAAGAAATAGAGGCATACACATGCAAATAAATATAGTTATATAAAACAGTAAAATGGGGCGGGCCGCGGTGGCTCAGCGGGCAAAGTGCTTGCCTGCTATGCCGAAGGACCTCGGTTCGATTCCCGGCCCCAGCCCATGTAACAAAAACGGAGAAACAGAATACAATAAAACAAGAAAATGTTTAAAAATGTTTCCCTTTCTTCCTTCCTTCCTTCCTTCTATCCTTCCTTCCTTCTCTCTGTCTTTCCTTTAAAAAAAAAAAAAAAAAAAAAAAAAAACAGTAAAATGGCAGATGTAAATTTTACATTAATTGTAGTTACATTAAATGTGCATATAATGTAAATTTACAATTAAAGTAGAAGTTAAAATGGATTTTCCAAATTCTATGAGGTGCTATTTAGCATCAAAAGACACACATAGGTGGAAAGTGAAAGGAAAAAAGAATATACAACATGTACAATATAACAAAAAGAAAACTGGTGTGTATGTGCTAATAGGCTACCAAATTAGCCTTAAAACAAAAATTGCTACTAGAAGAAAATAGGAAAACTTTATAGACATAAAAGGGTCAATCCATCAAAAAGACAAAACAATAATAAACATAAATGTACCTAATAACAGAACCCAAGTACATGAAACAAAAAAAAGACAAAATCAAAGGGTGAAATGAGGTTGAAAACCCAGATTGATATCAACATATTCAGTGAAAAAATATTTGGCAAAAGCCAACATGCTTACCTATGAATGGAAGGAAGTTCCTCAACCTGATAAAAGGATTCCATGAACTGCACACAACTAATATTATATTCAGTGCATAAAGATGGAGACCTTTACCTCTAGCATTGGAAATAAGGCAAGGATATCTGCTCTCACCACTATTCAAAACTATACTGAGTGTTCCAGCCAAGACAATTTTAGATGAGAAAAAGAAATAAAGGCATGAGATTAGAAAATAATAATAAAATGTTCTCAATTCATATAATATATTATGTTGTATATTGGAAATTGTAAGAAATCTTCTAAAATAATATTTGAAGTAGTAAACAAGTTCAGTAATGTGATAGTTAGCAAGATCAATATACAAAAATCAATTATATTTAATATACTTGCAATTAACAATCCTCAAGTGAAATTAAGAAAATAATTCCATTTTTAAGATCATCTCAATGAATAAAACATGAATATATTTTTAGAAGGAGTGAAAAATTTATACAAAACTACAAAACACTGTAAGAAATTAAGGTCTCAATAAAAACAAAGACATTCCATGTCCATAGATCAGAAGACTTAATGTTATTAAGATGGCAATTTCTTCCAAAATGGAACCACTCATTCAATAAAATCTATCAAAATGCAAGGTGTCTTTATTCTCAAAATTGACCAGCTGATCCTAAATTGCATATGAAGATTCCAGGAGTCCAGAATAATAGAGCTGGGAAAGAAAAAAAAAAAAGTAGGAGGCCTCCAACTTACCAATTTCATAACTTACTACAAGGCTATGTGATCACAATGGTGTATTGATTACACTGGAATACATAATCATATAGACCAATGAAATAGAGTTGAAAATCTAAAAATAAACCCTCTCTTTTATGGTCAATTGATTTTGGGCAAGAGTGCAAATGCTGCTGGGATGAAGGTATATCCATATGCGAAAATATGAATTTTAACTTGTCTATCACACCAAAAACCAACTCAAAATAAATTTTAGACCTGAATCTATGAAACTCTTAGAAGAAAACTCATGATTATATCACTGTGACTTTGAGTTAGGCAATTGTTTGAATATATGATACCCAAATAAAGATAACTTATATAAGACTGTTCTGGTTTGTAAGGCTGCTGCAATGCAATGCACCAGAGATGAGCTGGCTTTTTCAAAGAGAATTTGTTTACTTACAAATTTGCAGTTCCTCAGAGGAAAGGCAGATAGCTTTCACCTGGATTTCTCTGTCATATAGGAAGGCACAGCAATGTGTGCTGGCCCTCTCTCCTGGCTTCTGGGTTCAAATGGCTTTCCCTGGGACAGTTCCTTTCTATGTTTCTAAACATCTGGGACTGAGCTCCTTTTATCCTTCTTGACTCTCCTTTTAAGCCTCAGTCATTGTGGAAAACACTCCCCTTAGATGACCACAGATGTAATCAGCCATAGATGAAATTCACATGCTGATGATTTAAGTCCACAGCAACAGAACAACAGGGCACCATCATCTGGCTAAGTGACACCTGAACTTAATTACTACAGTGTACACCCACTGTTACACTGGTAACCTTACAGATGACCTTAAACCATACTTAATCTCTAAATAGAAAACAATAACAGACTTTTTTTGCCTAACAATGCTCATCTGTACTGCTTACAATGCACTAACTTTTTCCATATACAAAATACATTCATTTCATCACAATATCAGAAAAGGCTTAAATTACTTCAGTAGCAATACAAAAATAATACCAACTCAAAATAGTACAAAATCCCATCAGTTAGTTTTAGACAGAATCTGTCCTAAAACAAAATTCTCCTCTGGCTGTGGACATGTGAGCTTAGAGCTAGTTATCTGCTTCTAATATACAATGAGGGAACAGTAACAGGATAAATGATCCCATTGCCTTAGGGAGAAATTGGAAAGAAAGGAGGGGTCTCCAGACCTATACAATTCCATAAATCTATAGGGCAAACTCCATTAAATTTCAGAGTCTGAGATTCATTCATCCCGAGGGCTTTAGAAAGTGGCATTCTTACCCTTTTCAAGGGCCTATGCAGTGGCCCTGTTCTCTCCAAACACTGGGATGAGGGTTGCAAAATTGGGGAACATTGCGGAGACCACCTGTTTCTCAGCCCCAACCTCCTCAAGCATCTGGGTGGTAACTGGATTCTCTGTCATCTTTGGAGCACAACTCAACCCCTTCAGAACAGTGGGGTGGCTGCCAGGCTCCCCTTCCCCCAACCCTGGGGAATGTGCCCCGCCCTCTCCAAGGCCTAGGGCACCAGAACTCTTCCTGAACATTGAGCCAGAAGGCCTGTCCCCTATGTCCTGGGAAAATTCACCCCCTCCACATGCATAAGTGTATCCATTCTCTTGGCCTGAGGTTTCTTGGCTTCAGAGCTTAGCTTCCATGGCTCTGCCTTTGAGATTATCTTTGCTTCACTCTGTTCCTTTTAGTCTAGACTGGCAGAGGTTATTTATACAGATCCTGCAAAAAATTGACTTGGCACGTGCATACAGGGATCAAAGCCATCAGACTATAGGACTTTCTACACATCCTTTCTGAATAACTTCATGTCCAATCATTGCTTGTTCTGTAATGACTTACTGTTTTTCCATATTTGGTTAAATCCTCACATGGGCCACTATTCTCTGTGATCTCACTTATTTTCTAGACCATAAATTTCTAATTTCTTTATGACCAACAGTCAGTTCTTAGCATATCCCTTTCTTCTTGCAGTTTACTCTGAGCTGAAAGGTGAACCAGTCTACACTTTTCACAGTCAGTTTGGAAATTACCCCAGCCAAGTATCATTGCATTCAAATTCTCCCTTCCATCCATCACCAGGACTCAATATTGTCAAATTCTCTACCATCTTAAAGCAGGGGTTGCCTTCCTTCCAATTTGCAATGACACATTCCTCATTTCTGTCTAAGGCTTCAATGGAAGTATCTTTAGAGTCCATATTTCTACCAACAGTCTTTTCAAAGCAATCTAGTCATTCTCTTTCAAGGTCCTCAAAATTCTTCTGGAATCCTCCCCTTATCCATTTTAAAAAGCTGTTCCAACATGTTTGGTATATGCAAATGCAGCCATATCCCACTCTTCCAATATCAAAATCTGTTTAATTTTCCAAGGCTGCTAGAATGCAAAACACCAGAGATGAACCAGCTTTCATAAAAGAGATTAATTTAGTTTCAGATTTAATTTGGGTTCCTCTGCCACATGAGAAGGCACATAGCGATGTCTGCTGACCCTCACTCCAGGCTCCTGGGTTCAAATTGCTTTCTCTGGGGCATTCTTTCTGCCTGTACAAATACTGTGTCTGAGCTCCTTCTCTTCCCTCTGACCTTCCTTGCAAGCCTCACTCATACTGAAAGGCACTCTTCTAAGCCAGCTGCATATGTCATCAATCATAGATGGAATTCACATATTGATGATTTAAGTCCACAGAAACAGAACATCTGGGCAACATCACCTGGCCATGTTCACACTTGACTCTATCATTATTTTTAAATAAAAAAAGACTCTTAATAAAGTACAATGACAACTCAAAAATTGGAGAATATATTTTCAAAGTATCTGAAAGTACCTATATCCAAAATATATAAGAAATTTCATACTTCAACAGCAAAAAAGAGAAATATTACAAATTTAAAAGTGGGGAAAAAGATTGAATGGACATTGGTCCAAAGAAGATATACACGTGGCCAATATGTACATGAAAAGTGTTCAATATCTTAGACATTAAGGGAATGCAAATCAACACCACACTGAGATACAGCTTTTCACCCACTGGAATGTCTATAATCAAGGAGCTGAGTTATTGAGAGCATTGAGAAATCAGAACTATTATAATTACTGGTGGGAATGTAACACATTTCAGACAAATGCTGAAATAGTTTAATTGTTTCTTAAAATTGTAAATATAATGCAATTCCATTCCTAGAGAAATGAAAACACATGCCAATGCAAAACGTGTTCATGTTTGTTCATAGCAGCATTATACAAAATAGTCAAAAAGAAAATTTGGAAGGAATGTAAATGTCCATCAGATGAATAGATAAATAAAATGCACATATACAATGAAATGTTATCCAGCAACATAAAAGAATGAAATACTGATACACACTAAAATATGCATGAGCCTTGGAAATATTATGCTAGATGCAATAAGCCAGTCAGAAAAAACATTATAAATGTTGATTGCATTTGCAGGAAATTTCCAGAAAAGGAAACTCCATAGAGCTAGAAAATAAATAAGTTATTTATTTGGGCTGAGTTCGTGGGGAGATGAGGAGAATTGAAATGGGGAATTGCGGCTTATGTATATAGGATTTTTTGAGGAGTTGTAAATATTCTAGAATTAGATTTAGGTCATCATGGTCAACTTCGTGAATTTATTAAAATCAACTGAATTGTATACTTTGAGGTTGTGAATTCTTTAATATGTAAATTATATCTCAATAGAGTTACAAAAGTCCATGTGGAAGGGAAAACATTACTTATGAAAAAATTAGGATCCAAATTGTGTCAGATTTCTCATCTGTGACACTGGATGAGGGAAGATAATTAATTAATGTAAATCAAGTTTTGAAGAAGAATTATTTTGAGCCCTGAATTCTAGCATCCAAACCTGATATTTTCAGGTCTGCGTGTTTAAAAATCCATTCAAAATATGGTTGGATAAAGAACAACAAAGCAAGAGGCATAGAAGGTACACATAAATAAAATAATAGTAGAAAATGATGCAATAGGAAAAATTGAGCTGAACAGTAAACCAGGTAGACATGAGATTAAGCTGATCAAGAAAATATACCAATAAACAAAAATGAGAAGGAGAAATTGGTCATAGTAGAGTTAAATGATGTTTCAAAAAATGCTTTGGATACTGCATTTAAATTTATTCCAATACTTCACATTCTAAATGAAATAGATTTAAAAATACAAATGAATTAATTAGGATTAATTGTCACTTGATTAATACAATCCCTGTCACTTGATTGTCCAATGTCAGGTAGCTATTATTGATTATTTACCACTAGAAATACATTAAGTTAATTATATAATAACTGACAAAGCAGAGAATGGACAGTACTGATAAGTTTCAGAGAAGAGTATTTTCACAATATAGTTTGAGTTATTTATCAGAATGGCATATAAATATTCCAAGAATTGCACTGGCAACCTCCTTATTTAAAATAAAATACCAGAAAGTTCAAGAAATCAATAGATTTGGAACTGTAGTCCAGTCTTCTATCACTCATTTTATTAATGTGTAACTCATTATTAAAGGGCCATCACTGTCTCTTTGAGAACACAGATAGATTTCCAACCAGGTGTTTTGTTTTTTTCAATTGTGTTTTGAATTCCTTCTTTCTATTAGTGATTATTTTGGTAATAGTTAAAAGTGCCTAAATATCAATGATCAGCATGGAATAATGTATATTTATAAAGGAAATAAAAAATGGGTTTTGGACTCAGAGGAATTGTGAAACTTTTTGCATAATTGAGAAAAAAGCATTTATTTTCTCTAAATATCCTTATCCAAATACAATAAATGAGGATAATGATGCTACCTGCCCACCTATCTACCTGCCTACTTCTATCTACCTGTCTTTATTACAGAATTTTTCAAGGTAAAAATAAGATCTCAAAAGCAAAGTTAAATCATTTTCAATATTGCCTTGACTATCATGTTTATAAGTGCAAAATATAATGCTAATACTGTAGTCAACATTTCTATAGACCCTGTGTAACACATTCTCTGGAATTTTTCCCTCAGTAGTGCTACTAATATTGTTCAAACATTGAATCATCAGTCTGTGTTCCATATCTCAGGGCACGTTTTCCTAAATTGAATACACCTAGAAATCCCTGACTTCGGTTGGAAGTGTTTGAATTTGAGGGGCATGTATTTGGATATTTTTCTTTCCCACCAACTGGTTTATCCTTAATTCAAATATAGAGCCTAACTAAATTTCCCAAAGAGAGTCATGAAAAAAATACCATATACTCCAGAATATTTTTACTTTTTCTTGGCCAAAACTGTTCAATGACTAAATCGCATATGTGACCAGAGAGCATGTGTGTTTTAGAAACATCAACATGGGAATACAAGTGCAGCTCTTTTTATGATTGTTTGTTTATTTTTTTAGTGTTATGAAAGCGTTTTATTATAGTAATGTTTTTGCTTGATTGCATTGTTTATGTCTATGTCTCATCACAAAGGTAAGCATTATTCATTAGGCTTTTTCTTCTTGTCTAATAGGTGCTAAAATTTAACTAAAATAATCATTCCAAGATTTTACTTTCAGGATGAATAAATAATTATTTTGGACCATAATTAGAAGTGTTGAGTATTTTACTTTAAATATACAGAAATGAAACTAATATTATAGGAATGTCTAATTTACAATCAAAAACCATCCAATTAATGACCCATAAGCTACATCTCCCATGCTAGTTGGAAAATGAATTATTCATAAAGATGCACAATTGACAGAAGCAAACATGTTGTGAATCTAGAAAGTGTATTAAATCCAGTCTGCAGTTTAGTAATTTTTTCTGTCATAAATTATTTTTGTCACTTAGATTCAGCTATAGATCTTTTAAGATTCATCAGAAAAATGTTTTTAGGTTCATATATCTTAATATATATGAATATATGTTAATATGTATACATAAATATACAAATGCCTATATTCTATATTGCTTAAATAATTTGTATTAGAGCATTTTGTGCATATATATAGCTGCATTGTTTAGATAACAGATCAAACATCAAAGAGATTCTATGACCAGTGAGACAGAGAAAGAGAGCATGAGAACTTTTTAGATAAGTGGTTTTCATGACTTCAAACAATATATTCAGAATTCACTAGTGATGTAACCCTTATGTTTCATATGCAATTTTGGCAGGGGTTAAATCTCCTTTTTGAGTTCTCTGACTGCATAAACTCAGCATTTAATAAAGTAAAATCCTATAGTTTTTAAGAAGGATTCTGAATCCTGAGGAGCCAGCAGCATCTCATCTTTATTGACCGGGGAAATGAAAGAATTAAAGGGTTTCATGGACATGTTCTTACCTCAGTCATGAAGAAAAGTCCTGTTATCACAGACAAGAGCCCTGAGCCCTCTGCACATGAAAGATTGCTTCATTTAAAGAAAGCCAGTAATCAGGAAAAGAACAAACACAGACCTAACCAAAAGCAAACAAACAAAAAAATCAGACTAAGACTCAGAATAAGACTATAACAGTAGAACCGTTGAAAATTGTGAGGAAATATTTTGCCTTAAATAAAGACCTTAAACCATCAAACAAGATCGTAAAGCTGGAACAAAGGAACTCAGTGGAGCTGTGGAAGAACAGAGGAATGTAAAAGAGGATGAATTAGGAGCTGGCAAAGGATAGAAAAGAAGTGGGAGAGATGAGGGAAATTGAAAGATGCACAAAAGAATACTTGCTAGTGACATTGCTACACAAAGAGGATGAGGAGTAAAAACTGCAAGAGGGAATAAAGAGCTAAAAAGGATTCAGTGCAAAACAATGTGTAGAAAGGAAAACAATTCTCTGCAAAAGAAAACATAATAATGAAACAGAATAGAGAGATGTAAATTAAGAACAGCTTCTAGAATGTTTTTTTTGCGTGTGTGGTAAGGACACACTTTTTTCAGAAACAACTGCCAGATTGGTCTACACCCAGACACCTATCCTTGTGTGAAACTTTTTCATTTTTCACCTCATCTGTTGCACTTAAATAGTTTCTTCAAGAACTGTTTCCAGGAGATGATATTTTCTAAAGATTAAATTTTATAGAATAAAATTTTTCTCTGTTACCCTTTTATTTAAAAGATAGTGTGACTATGTGTAAAATCCTTAGGTCACACATCTCTTTTCTTGAAAATCTTGCTGATATTGAAGCATCGACTTTTAAAAAACTGTATAATATAGCATATATACAAAGCAAAGAAAGATAAAAGCAGTAGTTTTCAAAGCACTCTTCAACAAGTAGCTACAGGACAGATCCCAGAGTTTAGCTTCGGCAACCATAATACACCATCTTCTCAGATTTTTACTTCTAGCTGCTCCAGAATATAGGAGGCTAGAAGGAGTAAATATTCTTTTTATCATTACAGTCAACATTTTTTTTCTTTTTTGTGAAAAAATCATATATACAAGAAAGCAATACATTTCAAAGCACAGCACTACAATTGTAGAACAGATTTTGGAGTCTGGTATGGGTTACAATTCAGCACTTTTAACTTTTAACTTTTAGCTGCTCTGTGGTACTGGAGACTAAAAGAACTATCAATTTAATGATTCGGCATGCATATTTATTTGTTAAATCCTACCTTATCTGTCTAACTCTGCCATCACCTTTGATCTTTCTATCCCTCTCTTTAGGGGTGTTTGTGCTATGGCCATGTAACTTTTTTCATGTTGGAAGGGGCTGCCAATAATATGGGGTAGGGGGATGGAACTAGCTAAGTTTCAGGACTTATCTGGTCCAGGGACCCATATGGAAGTTGTACGTTTCTGGAAAGTTACCCTAGTGCATGGAACCTTTGTAGAATCTTATTTATTGCCCCAGGTGTTCTTTACGATTGGCTGGGCTAGTTTTAGTTGGGATTTGGGAAGTTATGATATGTAACAATATTTAATGAAGTTTACATAAGAGTGACCTCCAGAGTGGCCTCTCTACTCTATTTGAACTCTCCCAGCCACTAATTCTTTATTAGTTACACTTCTTTTCCCCCTTTTGGTCAAGATGAAATTGTTGATCCCACAGTGCCAGGGCCAGACTCATCCCTGGGCGTCCTCTCCCACGCCACCAGGGAGACTTTCACTTCCGGATGTCATGTCCCATGTAGTGGGAAGGGCAATGATTTCACTTGCTGAGTTGGTGAAGCATAGACTTTCAATACATTTAATTTCATGTTATTGGAATTTGGGGGATAAATTCCCCTAAATACATTTATTCTTTCAATGATCAATGCATATATTAAATATATCATGTCTAATAAGCATTATCTATGATATAATGTTAATCAGTTATTGGATGGTAATAGTCCTAAAAATACACAGGAATCTGAAAACAGTGCTTGCCTCTGAGAGGCAAGAGTGGGAAGAAAATTTTTTATTGTATCCCCTTTTGTTGCTTTTTAATTTAGTGCCATTTGACCTTTATAAATTCATATATATATATATATATATTTAAACAAGTAAAGAGAAAAGAGACAAGCGTATCCTTTCTAGAGACCCTGCATTTGCTCACACTTAGTTCAACACAATGTGGAGCATAAAGGTGGTACCTAGAAAATCATACTGCATATTATATAAGTGTGGCAGTACTTTATGTAGGTTTACACATATATTCATGCATGTAGCAAAAAGATATGAGGCTGTAGAATATCTCATGAATACACAAAAATAAACTCAAATGTTCAGCATACAATGGCAGTATTCCGTATTATAGTATGGATCCATTTTTTGTCAGCATATTTGCATTCTGACAGGCATAAAATGACACTGAATTTGTGATGCAATCCAAAGTTCCATTTCTATCCAATACTATCATTTCTCTACAAAACTTAATTTCACCAAATGCATTCAATGATAACAAACCAAATAAAAAAAAAAAAAACAAATTAAAACAAAACAAATGGAAAAATATCTGTTCCTGAAATACTGACTCCAAAATGCTTTTTATATCTTGACTATGCATATAATTTTATTTTTTCTTGTGAGTTTTTCTTGTACATCTAATTAAATTGTTTCTTAATTGTATTATGATTACTCTAAAGCTTATGTTCTGTGTCTTCTACTGTAGAAAGAAAAATATTGGCATTTCTCATTCAAAGTAGCACACTTACAGGAAATAGCATTTGAAATGCTCATTAATATATTGTTTTTTTAAAAAAATCAAACGCAAATGATATTCATAAAACCATAGCATTAAATTGTGACCTTTAAACATTTCTACTGTTTGAAGGTTTTTTTTTTGCCTTTGAACAACACTGAATGATAAGGTCTGTAAGAAGATACTACTAAGGGACCTTAGAAAAGAGAGAGAAATGTACTTATTCTGCAGCTGGAAATAATGAAGCATGGTATTTTTAAAATGGTATTCATGTTTTTGTTTTATAGTTACAAATTTAATATAGTTATAATTAGACCACTATTTGGGAATGTAGAGACATAGGAAGTTACAAAGTTTGTACAGAGAAAGCCTGGGTAACCCTCACAGTTTTCCCCAATGGTTCTATGTTATGTAACTATAGAATATCAAAACCAGGACATTGATATTGGAACAATGCATGTGTGTAGTTCTTTGACATTTTATAACATGGAGATTTCCGGAACCACCTCTGTGGTCAAAGGGTCAAGATACAGAGCTATTTCATCCTTAGATGAGCCCCAAAAGATATCCCCATCCACACGCACCTCCAACCATTTCTAATCTTTGGTAGCCACTAATCTATTTCTGTCTCTATAATTTTTTCATTTTGACAAAAACACATGAAATTTTAAAATAAGCCTTTCCCACTCAGCATAGTTCCCTTGAGATCTCCTCGAGTAACATATATCATTTCCTTTTTATTGCTGAGCAGTGTTCAACGGTTTGGATGTACCTCAGTTTGTTTAAGTATTCATTTCTCGACTGGGTCTTGGGAAGGGCATTTTGATCATTTCCAGCTTTGGAAAATTGCAAAGAAAGCTGCTGTGAACAGAAGTGTATGCGGTTTTGCATGGGCATGTTTCCATTTCTCTGGGATAAGTGAGCAAGAGTACGAGTGCTGCATAGTATGATAAATGCCTGTTCAGTTTTTTAAAAAACTAACCAACTATTTCCCAGCGTGGCTATTCCATTTTGCATTTCCACTCTGGATGCATAAGTGATCTGGTTTCTGTACATCCTTGCCATCACGGTTGGTCTTAAATTTCATTTCCCTAATGGCTAGTGATGATGATGTAATGAGCATCTTACACGTGCTATTTGATGTATATGTACTTGCCTCTGTGAAATGTCTCTTCATATTTTTGCCCAGTTTGTAATTGCATTGTTTGATATTTTTTAGTGTTGAGTTTTGAGAGTTGTTTATATGTTCCAGACAAAAGGCTTTGCAAATATTTTCTTCCTTTCTGCTGCTAATCTCTTCATCTTCATAGGGTCTCTTGCAGAGCAAAGATTTTAATTTTTACACACCCTGCATATCAATGTTTTGTTTCTGTTTTTGTTTTGTGGATTGTACTTTGGTTTCATGCCTTTGAACTATTCCTGAAAGCCTAGGTCCTGAAGATTTTTTCTTATTCTATTTTCTAAAATTTTACGGGTCTACCATAGACATTTCAATCTGTGATGCATTTTGAGTTTTTGTTTGTTTGTTTTTAATTTCTTCCCTTATATACTATTTCCTTCCTTTTGCTTGCTTTTGGTTATTTTGCCCTTCTTTTTCTGGTTTCTTAAGGTGTAAGCTCAGGTATAGGGTTGAGAATTTATGCCATTCCTAGTATGTGTTTAGCCCTGTAATTTCTCTCTTGGCATTGCATTGGCAGCTTCCCATGAAGATTTTGACGTTTTATTTCTTTCACTCAGTTCTATGAATGTTTTTATTACCCTCAAGAATTCCGCTTTGTCAGGTGGATGATTTAGAAGTTCAGGTATTTCGCTATTACCTTTCTGTTATTGATTTCAACTTTGATCCCACGGTGGTCAAGGAACTTAACCTGTAAGATCTTAATTCCTGTAAATTGGTTAGGTCATTTGTGCAGGCCCAACTATGGTCTTTCTTGGTATCCCATTCTGTGAATGCTTGAAATAAATACATGACATGTTATCATCTTGGCGTTGGCCTCTGTTGATTGTGTTTTTCCATTTAGTATGAGGTCTTCCTGGTACTTAGTGTGATGAAAATGTTTCCATTGAAACCAGGACAATTTGTGTATTATGTGATAAGACTCTGGACTTTATTCAAACGGTGTGTTTTAGCTGGCCTCCAGTGGGTAAGAGGAGAGACACTGCCTCATTGTTGGACAGCATGGGTGGAAGTCTAGTCTTTCCACTTGGCCGTCACTGATATCCACAGAAGGTAACTTCTTGTGGTTTTTGGAGGGGTTGGAGTTCAGGCCCACCCAGGCTGGAAGGGGGAAGGGTGCCTCATTGCTTCCCATGTGACTTCCACTGACACAGCAAAGTGGGGAGGTACACGGGTGGGAGAGGCTCATTACCCTTGGTGGGGATTAAATTGCAACTCTCCATTCTGCATTCTCCAGTTGCTTTATTATAGTGTGACAAGGGTGAAAGCCCAGGATTTTCCCTAGACTTTGCTGGTGAGGTTGGAGGGTGAGACTGGGGTTCTTCCATCATGTTAGGCTTGAGTAGAATAGAGCAGTTATTGCACAACTGTTTTCTGTCATGAAATTGTGACAGAAATAGAAGATGAATTTGACAACAAACAGTTAATTTTGGACCTGACTCTTTTTATTATACCCAAACAATTGTAGTAGGAATAATTCTTCCTATGTAGGAACCTGACCATATTAGTCCATTTGGTAAAACAGTAAGTTTTCTGAAGTATCATTGGTGAATTTCATTTCATTTTACTGCAAATCTAACTCTCTATAAAAATAGAGCTCGTATTGTTAGAAAGTTTTAGAGAAATTTGCGTGAGTAGAAAGAATACAGCTTGATTTAATGTTGCTCTTTAAAGCTGATTTCCAGCCTCAAAGGTTAAATCTTAAACAAATTTAAATAGCTTGCACCCTGGACCAAAGGTTGAAATATATTTGGAGAATGATTTTAAACCCAGCACTCTGGGTCCAAGTAGAGAATTTTTTCATCCTGAAAATGTCACATAGTATCCATTTATCAAAGTCAAGTTTTGTGTTTCTTGCTTTGATTCCACTTTTCCCAACTGTATGAGAAATGCTTGAAGTTTTTGTTTAGATGCTTTTTTGTAGCATTTCAAGGTTTTACTAAATAGCTTATGATGCCTGACTTTATGTGCTTTATTTACTGTTGATTTGTGAATAATATTTTAAAAATAATTTCACTTAGCTTTATATAGTTTAGGGGCATCAATTACTACTTAGATGCAAAAACTTTTACCAAAATATATTGCAAATGAAATATTTGAGTCCTAATTATCCATCCCAGCAGGGGTCACAGGGATTCGAGATTATATTGTAAATATATTTCTACACAAAGCAAAAATTCCACTTGAATGAACAAAAAGAATATTTACCTTTTTGCCTTCATGAATTCACAATCCAAATCTATTCAATGCTGAAAAAGTTATCCAAATATTAACAACTGATGTCAAAAGGTATTGAAACTGTCTATGAAACTTCACTGACAGGTTCCTCTAATCTGTCACCAATGTCTCCTTCTATATATCAAAGAATTCCAATATTTGGAGAAGTAATTTGCAGTCCTCTGGAAAATAAAGTGTATAAATAGAACAGACTATATTTAATAACATATATAATTTTAAAATTCCATGTTGATATTATATATTTCATAAATTATGATTGTTATTGAAGAACTATGATCCAGTGGAAATGAAATAGGAAGACATAGAGAGAAGTTTTTCTCATCAAAATTGAAAAAGAAAGGTGAGACAGGATGGAAAATATGGATTAGAAAAAAAAGTTGTTAAATATGGAGGCTACTATAGTGCTTCCTTCCTTTAAAAAATGATTTAAAATGTGATTTAAATGGTTTGGAGAGTGAACTTAAATCTTGTCATACATCATAAGCAGTAGACAACTTCTAATAAATGTGCTTTAATTTAATAAAAATATGCAAATTCCCAGTTACAAGCCAAAATGTATTATAATCAGAGCTTACATAACAAGAAATATTGGCTTGTTCGGGAGATATTGTTGCTTGAGTTGCTAAATGTATTACAAGGTTACAAGTTCTAAATAGTACTTACCTCTTTCTAGGTTATGAGAAAATATCAGGAATATCAAGTTTGTGAGAAAATATCGGGAATACTGAGGAAGGACATGTGGATTTAGGTTGAATTGGGAAGCTTTTTCTTCCTTTCAGGCTCTGTAAAAATAATATCATAATACAAAGGCTTGCTCTGTTTTTTTCTCTGAAAGAAGAAACTCATAAATTCTCGCTTCATAAATCATAAAGCCGAATAATTTCCCATCTGTTTTGCAAAGCCTAATTAAACTTATCAGAATTTTTATAGTAGAGCAGAGAAACTGTTCCCAATTTAAGCTATGGACAATATTATAGATATTTTATAATTTATAAAAGGCTCATTTTATTGCTATTTGGAACTTAAAAATAAACATAGTTTATATATAGTGTTCACATCAATTTTCGCACATCAAGCATTATTACTTGCACAGTCATCTGTAACTTTCTAGTAAAAAATATTTTTCTTTTCTCCTTCTCTTAAATATTTCTGTCTTTCTCTGTCTTTGTCTCTCTCTCTCTCTCTCTCTCTCTCTCTCTCTCTATATATATATATATATATATATATATATATATATATATAAATACATGTATATATGTATGTTCTCTTAAATATAATTCGATTTAACATGGCAAAGCAATCCCCAGATTTGAAAACTGACTATTACCAAAAAGCATTGTTGTCTCTTCATTCATCAAACATCATCTTTCCCTGAAGATATAATTTTAAAATGTTTGTTTACTAGGCTTGCATACAGAGCACATAATCAAAAAGCACTGGGATTTGAAATATGGAAACTGGGATAGTGCTTAATAAGAGTACAATAACGAAGAAGAAAGAAAATTGCTTTTCTGTTTACTGGAACAGTAAGCTGGGAAAATGGTTGATCATTGGAGACTTCTCCACAGTCTCTCCAGGGATTGTTACAGTCTCAGGGACTTCAACCTGCCTCAGGAGACACTTTCCTGTCTATTAGCCTTTAGGAATGCTTGAGTCAGGAATTAGGGATTGACTCCCAGGAATGCTACTTTCTTAGCCAATTTCCATAAATCTTCATTTTCTTACTTACAAATTGTAGATAAAATCGACTACCTCAAAGGGTAGCTGGAAGGATAAAACACTCGGTGGTTTGCACAGAAAGATTATATATATGAACTGGAAATCGAACCCAGGTCTCTGGCATGGCAGGCGAGAACTCTGCCTGCTGAGCCATCGTGGCCCGCCCAAAAGGATTATATTTATAGCATGATGATGGGTATATTTTGGATGTTTAGTAACTGTCTATTTTCAAGGGCCCTGATTAAAGAAAAAAAATTCATGATGCATGAAAGTTTGCAATTTAGAAGAGGATGGCTGGCAGTCCAAAGGAATCCCTATCTGCCACATCAGCTCTCATAAATAAGGAAGTTTAATATTCGCAAAACTGGCTAGATAATTTCGGCAAAGTATTTTGTTCTGCATCTGAAATG
The DNA here is from genome assembly GCF_023851605.1 of Tamandua tetradactyla. Lineage (NCBI taxonomy): Eukaryota > Metazoa > Chordata > Mammalia > Pilosa > Myrmecophagidae > Tamandua > Tamandua tetradactyla. Next base: position 93,791,029 of record NC_135332.1, read on the forward strand.
AAGGATTAGCTCCCTGGCATCCGGCCTTTTACAATCCCTGACTTTTTTCAGCATTAAACCCAGATGTTTCTAAAACTGTAAGTTACTTTTCCTCTCACTAAAAGTTTCCAACGCTGCAGCTGTTTAAATCACAGAGGCAGAAAAGAGATCAGTGCAGGGCACATATTCATTAGCACAGGCCCTGTGTAAATCAGTGTTTGACTGTGCTTGACTTCTGCTTCACACTGTAGATAAACTGAAGAACTGAAATCATTTAGGGCAAAAAAAGTACATTTCCTATTCATATATATATGTGAATTTATATATGTATATGTACATGCATGTATGTATGTGTAGATGTATATATATATATACATATATAATTTACACATCACCTTGCTTTATCTTAAGTTTTATTTCAAATTAGTGATCTGATTAGGAACAGGAATTTGGGATAAAGTAGGTTTCTGGACAGGCTGATGCCTCAACCTTCAAAAGCGCTTCTACACTCCTAGAAATCACTAAATATTCCGATATTTTTACTTCTCATCGAAACTCCTTGTAAAAAACATATTTTCTATATTTCTTATTTCAAAAAAATTTTTAAATTTGGTATTATATAAAAACTTGAAGATATATATTTAGGCAAAGCAAAAATATTACTGCCATCAAAATAAGTAGCTGTCAGGGGAAAATATCCATGGTGTGGTGTATTTTTTTTCTTCCATTCCCAACCCACAATTTACACACAGAAGAAATGTAATTAAAATTTCACATCATGACTCAAGTGAAAACATTTTGAATATCATAATTTTAAGGAAGTATGCATGTTTGAAAGCAATTTCCCAAGGCTCAAGGTAGCTTAAAATATATTGTAGCATGGTAACCAAGTACTATTTTAATATATTATAATAAAGAAATAATAGCAAAAAATTGCAATGATCATGTAAATATTTTTAAATGAAAACAAACTAAATTTCAATCTGAAAAATATAATTACTTATTTATGAAAAGCAAGTACCATGGACTTTTGCTGATGCTGTATATAATTTTATTTACACTTATTTAGAGTTTATTGCATATTAAGTTAGGATTTAGGCCTACTCATTTCTACAGGAGTTTCTTTACTGCAGATCTAAAATCTCGTTCCGATATTTTAGATCTGAACGAGACTCCTTAGAAATGGGTCTCAAGACATGGCTGACATATTGCCATTCACTGAATAATTTAATATTCAAAGAGTAATATAAACATGATATTAAGATATATATATAAATCTTTAACAATGAAGCAAGACATTATAGAATAAGATGCTATTACTTCAAGATTTTAGAATTACCTGAGAGAATTTGCATGTAGTTTATTTTAACATAGATCAGCAATCTATTAACTGTGTATTTTTATTCACCAATACAGTGTTAGCACAGCACACAGGGAATATAGAAAAATAAGTCAATATTTAAACCAGAAATAGCTGTGGGCAATTGCTCTTGGGAATTGACAATGAAGTTCATAAGAGTAGAGGGGAAGGACCCAAAGACAATAACTTGGAATCTATCTATGCAAATAAATATTTTAATGCAAAATAATTACTATTTATTGACCGTATGCATTTTGCATATTACTGTGTGTTAAGACATTGTAAGAAATAAAAAGTGAGTGAGGTTGGGACTTCCAGAATGGGAGTGTAAAGATTTTGGAAGTCCTACTCCTTCCTAAAAGCAATGAGAAAATAGTCACAATTTTCAAAATCAACATTCTAACAACTCTGGAAATTAACCAAGTTCTTGTAATAATTGTTTAAAATTTATTTATAACAAAAAATTAAAACAATTAAATCTCAGTAAGAACAGATTGCTTTCTGATGTTTTAATTTGCCCAATTCTTATCCCTTTCTCACAAGCCCAGCACTGGTCTTAGCAACCTTTTAAGTATGGTAGCGTGAAAAACAGCGTCCTAGGTGCCACTGAAGGGAAGTGAACTTTATTTAGAGTTCCTCAAAAAGCCTCATCATCTGGAAATTGTATTATTTGACCTGTTTGGCAGATCCTGGGAAAAGCTCCTTGAAGATGGCTCTTTAGGATTACGGTTACCTGAGATGGCAATGACAGTTTTAGCAATCAAGAGGCTAGCCAAAAAGCTTAAAAAGAAGATATGGGAAATAAGATGTCCATCATATGCATAATGGGAATCCCAGAAGGAGAGCAGAGAGGAAAAGGGGGAGAAAGAATACGTGAAGCAAAAATGGTAAAAACTTCCAAAATTTGAAGAAATATATCAATCTATGATACCTAAGAATCACAAAGATCTCCAAGTAGGATAAATAAAAAGAGATAGAAATCCAGACACATACCTAGCCACATTCAAAAGCCAAAAACAGAGGATCTTTGAACAGCAAGAATAAATGATTCATGTTGTACAAAAGATGCTCAATGTGGAAGAATCTTGAAAACATAATGAATGATAGATGAATGCAGTCAGTCAGAAAAAGACCACATATATATCATTTATATAGAATATATAAAACATATAGGCAAATCCATACAGGAAGAAAGTTGATTAATGGTTGTCTGGGGTATGGAAGAGGGACAATTGGGGAGTCTTCCAATGGATATGGTACTTCTTTTGGGGGTGATACAAATGTTCTAATACTTAGTTGTCAGGTTTGAACAACAATGTTAATATACTGATATTCATTGAAATTCATTGTCGATGAATTTTTACACACTCTTTAAAATAATGAATAGCATGTGAACTATAACTCCATAAAGTTATTGTGAAGCAAAACTGAAGGAGACATAAAGAGGGTCTAAAGCTAATTACAATGTTGACTTATATATTAAGGAAAAAGATAAATCAGATTGTGACTAATGTCATAATGTAAGACAGAAGTATTATATTCATATAAATGCACAGTCTGATGTTTTTCTCAGACATCTGAGAATATTATTGAATAAAGAAAATTGAATACTATTGAATAATATTGGATTTAAACCAGGTCTTGATGAATGGGTAAGAATTGTGATGGCAATAAATAGAAGCCTAGTATAGAGAGGGGAAGAATTGGAAGCTAAGAGTAACCATGGAAACATAATAGTGTTATTGGTCAGGGAATTTATAGAATGCATTTTACCCCGGAATGTCATTGACATATCTATTTTGTTTTCATGTTTAGAAGATTATTTAAGTTTTTGATAATCTATTGAGTTGCTAAAGCGCGAATATGTTGCTGCAGGAAAGTTATGAAAATGGAGATGGTGACCTTATCTTTTGGAATACTATATGATACTTGTGCTGGTTTGAAATGATGTATGTACCCTAGAAAAGCCATGTTTTAATTCTAATCCCATTTTGTAAAGGCAGCTGTTTCTTCTAATCCCTATTAATTACTGTTTGAAACTGCAATTAGATCATCTCCCTAGAGATGTGACTCAATCTAGAGTGATTGTTAAACTGGATTAGGTGACAACATGTCTCCACCCATTTGGGTGGGTCTTGATTTTAAAAGAGGAAACATTTTGGAGAATGGAAGAGATTCAGAGAGAGCAGAGCAGAACAACAGGGCTACAAGAAACAGAGTCCACCAACCAGTGACTTTTGGAGATGAAGAAGGAAAATGCCTCCCAGGTTGCTTCACGAAACAGGAAGCCAGGAGAGGAAGCTAGCAGATGATTCTGTGTTCACCATGTGCCCTTTCAGATGAGAGAGGAACTCTGACTGTGTTTACCATGTGGCCTTTCACTTGAGAAAGAAACCCTGAACTTCATCGGCCTTCTTAAACTAAGGTGTCTTTCCCCGGATGCCTTAGATTGAACATTTCTGCAGACTTCTTTTAATTGAGACATTTTCTTGGCTTTAGAACTTTAAACTTGCAACTTATTAAATTCCCATTTTTAAAAGCCATTGTATCTCTGGTACATTGTATTCTGGCAGCTAGCAAAGTAGAACAATACTCTCGACTATATATATATACATATATATATATATACATGGACACAGGGAGTCATTAGAGGTTTCTGAGAAGTAAATAGAGTGAGGGAGATACCACCTAGATACTATGTATGGAATATTCCACAGAAATTCTTTTGTACTTCTTTAGTTTATCTAAACTTCTATCACTCCCTGCTATACACCTGCATTTCAGCTATTGACCTTGCTTCTTATTTCACTTAGAAATATTATTTTCTGACATATTATGCTTTAGCTATTTATCCCCCTACATTTTGAGTCCCTCCACTGGAATGCAAGTTCCATCAGGACATTTTTTTTGTTCTTTTGTTCACTGCTAACACTCCATGATCTTAAAAACGTTTGGCTGTAAATAAATATTTGTTGAATAAATGAGTGATTACATTTTGAAGATGACTGATGTTTAGTGTGAATCTTGGAGTTAATGAAGGTCAGCAGAGCTTTGTAAAAGGATAGAGTAAATAATAGTGGAAGCCGTCTGTGGATATCTAACACAGAGATGAAAATGTAGGTCTAGGACTCACTCACATTAGAAATCATAAAAGAAGGGGAGCAGTAACAAGAGCCTGAGGAGTGGATATGATTGCCAAGAGTGTCCAATGAGATAGAGGAAAGCTGAGTTCACATTGGAATCAAAGGATCACACTTGGACCAATCTCTGTCTCCTTTCCTTTCTAATTACCTATTCTTCCCTTTTTACTATTATCTCCCTCCAAAAAAAAAGTAAATTTTTTAAAATGTCAATCCAGATCAATAGTTAAAATTAAAGTAGGTTCAATCCTGGGTTTCAGCACCAAAAAAAATTTAAATTATGAGCAATTGAAAGTCTTAATCTTTCCAAAAACATCTTGGCATATTTAGATATCTGTTTTTTTGGTATCCAAATAAAATATCTAACCTAATAACGATGTGGTACAGTTATCTTTGGAAAAGGTGTTTGTTTGAGTATTTTTCCTGATTGTAACATTCAATAATATTCTCCTCCTCACTAAGAGTAAATTGAATGCTTTCATTGTTTTTGTTTGTTTGTTTGTTATTTTTAATAACATACAGGCAAATCTTGTGTTTTCTAAAATTTTCCCAACTTTAACCTATGTGGTGCATAATACATGTTCAGAGAAAGGATTAAAAATCTACCTGCGAGCGGTCCCTGCCCGGGCGGCGAGGGGCTCGGGCCGGCTCCGGATGGTCCCGGCGTGGGGGCCAGGGATACGGCGGCGCCGCCGTGCTGTGGGGTCCCTCGGAGACTCCGCGGCCCGAGCGGCCTGCAGCGCGCGACTTCCGCCGCAGCCCTTGGCATGTTGGGGACCCGCTGTAGGTGAGGCCATCCAGTTTGGTTGAGCCGGTGGTGATCCCGGGGGTGGAGGCCGGGTGTGGACGCCCCAGCATGGACGACTACAGGACCCTGCACGTCATTGGGGAAGGCTCCTTTGGCAGAGTACTGTTGGTTGAGCAGCAAAGCAGTAATCGGATGTTTGCCATGAAGGAGTTAAGGCTTCCCAAGTCTTTCTCTGAAATGCAGGATTCTAGGAGGGAGGCAATTCTGTTAGTCAAAATGAAACACCCCAATATTGTTGCCTTTCAAGAATCATTTGAAGCTGATGGACATCTGTATATTGTGATGGAATATTGTGATGGAGGGGATCTAATGCAGAAGATCAGACATCAAAAAGGAAAGTTATTTCCTGAAGATATGATACTTAATTGGTTTACACAAATGTGCCTTGGAGTAAATCATATTCACATGAAACGTGTGTTACACAGAGATATCAAGGCCAAGAATGTCTTCCTCACTCAGAATGGAAGAGCAAAATTGGGAGATTTTGGATCTGCACGTCTTCTCTCCAACCCCATGGCATTTGCTTGTACATATGTGGGAACACCTTATTATGTGCCTCCAGAAATTTGGGAGAACATGCCCTATAATAATAAAAGTGACATCTGGTCCTTGGGATGCATTCTGTATGAACTCTGTACCCTGAAACATCCATTTCAGGCAAACAGTTGGAAAACTCTTATCCTCAAAATATGTCAAGGGTCCATCAGTCCACTGCCATCTCATTATTCCTGTGAGCTTCAGTATCTAATCAAGCAGATGCTTAAAAAGAATCCATCCCATCGCCCTTCAACTACAACACTCCTGTCTAGAGGCAGTCTAGCACGGCTTATCCAGAAATGCTTACCCCCAGAGATCATCACAGAATACGGCAAACAAATATTAGAAGAAACCAAGAGATCTAAGCATAATACACCAAGAAAAGAGGACCCTGTCGGAATCAGGATAGCTTTGGGAAATGAAGCAAACACAATGCAAGAGGAAGAACAAGGTAGAAAGTGTAGCTCTGCTGATTTAGAAAGCATTAATAAAAATTTGGTTGAAAATGCATTGAGTCGAATCAACAGAGAGGAAAAAGATAACAAATCAGTCCATCCAAGGAAAGCCCAGTCCCCAAGTCTGTACCAGCGACGGTGGGAGAAGAACGTGTCCATTACAGCTGTTAATGCTTTGGAAAGGGCATCCATCCTCACCTCCAGCTTAACTAACACGGAGGACAACAGAGGTGGTTCTGTCATCAAGTACAGTGAAAATACTACCCGTAAGCAGTGGCTCAAAGAGACCCCTGAGACCTTGTTGAACATCCTTAAGAATGCTGACCTCAGCTTGGCGTTTCAGACATACACAATATATAAAGCAGGTTCAGAAGGATTCTTGAAAGGCCCCCCGTCTGAAGAAACAGAAGCATCAGACGATGTTGATGGAGGTTATGATGCTGTCGTTTTGGATCCAGAGAGACTGGAACCTGGACTGGACAAGGAGGACGTGGACTTTGAGGAAGAAGATGACAGCTCTGATTGGGTGTCAGAACTGAAGCAGCGAGCTGGCTGGAAGGGAGTGGCTGATGGATAACACTCGGGAAATGTTCCTCAATCATACTGTGTAGATTTGTTAAATGAGTAATTAATGTTTGGATTATTAGTTCTTAGGATGTTTATTTTCCTTTGGAAACACAATGAAGAGGGGAAAGCTGTGGATATTAAAATCATCCCTGAACAGTGTCATGGGGTTTACCAAACTCTAGAACTCCTGCGAGGTTTTGAACTCAAGGACACAGGTGTGGCATAAAGGGCATGAGCTTTGGGTTTTGGAGTCAGGTAGGACTGCAGTTCAGATTGTAGTCCCGCCGTGTACTAGCTGGTGATCTTGGGAAATGCTTAACCTCTTGGAACCCGAGTTCCCCCAGCCTAGAGAACAGCAGGCCCTGATGTTCTTCTTCATGGATTGTAGTCTCTGTTTATTACTCTGTAGTTCTCCCTGAAACTTGGAGGATCCAAATATAATTAATTAAAACATAATGATGTGTGCAGCTTTTAAATAAGACCTTTTGTGGTGTGAACTGCACCTTATTTTTGATGACCTTTCCTAGATGCCAGCTGTCCTTAAATAGAGTGCATCCCAGGATGCATAAAAAAGCCCAGGCTGGGCAGGCCACGGTGGCTCAGCAGGCAGAGTTCTCACCTGCCATGCCAGAGACCCTGGCTAGATTCCCTGTGCAGCCCATGCAAAAAAAAAAAAAGCCCAGACTGCAGGGTGTGGCAGGAGGACTGGGGTGGGGCTAAGGCTGCAGCAGGGAAGGTGGCGGGTCCCTAAATGAGCTGGGAGTTGGGCCAAGGGCAAGGAGGGACATGATAAGTACCAAACCGGGGAGAGTTGTGGGACTGATGCTGTGTGTGTCCATGTGTCACACATGTATGTGCCCAGTCTTGTCATGTGCTGCCCATGGATACTGCCATACCTTAGCAGGAGGGAGGGAGTTCCCTGAGGAAGAAGCAGGCTTGGGCTCACAAGGGCACGCATGGACCACTGCTAACACAAAGAATTAAGGTGAGACAGTTGTGTACTACAGTAGTTCATGCTGAAATATGGAATATCTACATCATTTAGAACTTGACATGACTTTTCAGTTTTCACATACAAACTCCATGGTCTAGCCCAGACCCCTGTAGCAGCCCACCTTATTTACACTTACACAAAACCATATCTGCTTAGGGTTTAAGTTCTCCAAGGCCACTAACGCTTCCTAGAAATGACAGTTTTATAACATTTTGCCTTAAATTCTTTCATTGCTATCTTGTTTTTTTTTTTAATATTTATTGTTTTTGCTCATTCAGTTGAAGAACCATATTTTCTTGTGTTCATTGCCCTTTGACTTATAACTAAAGATAATTAAACAATTATGTATTCAGTTTAATAAATCTTGGTGTAAGCAGTTAAAAAAAAAATCTACCTGTATAATAAGCTGGTTGTACAAAGAAGGCTGGGGTAATTGGAAATTGTGGGGTGAGCTAAGGCAAGTATGAACCTGCCAATTTCCAGTACCATATCACTGGTGTCAGTGGACTGGGTGGTTAGAAAACAAGGCTTCTGAAATAATTATGATGAAGTTACTAAGAACATTTTTTGGTGGCAGCATTTTAGGTAATTACAATTTGAATCAATAGTCATTGTTATTCTCCAGAAGGTGTCACTTTTTGCCACAGGAAGCTGACTATGGAATACTGAAGCTTCTGAGGCTGTTACTGAAATAACATACTCTTTCTTCAATCATGTAAAGGTCTGTTAACCTGTCTTAAACTCTACTGTGCTCCTATTGTCTGGTCTTAGAAACTACTAATAAAGTGAACTATTTTATTTAAAGAGTTCCTTGATATATGAGAGATGCTAAAATTATTTCCTAATTGAATGGACCCTATGTTTTATTCTCATTGCCAAATACTCTAAACTGAAAACACTACGACTTGTGTATATATGAAGCATAATCCCACACGCTTTATTAAAAATACATAATAACAGAGCAGCAATTTCATGTCATTTATTAATGTCTTGCTATTCCCATGACTTCATTCAGCATCTAAATATATTAATCTTCTCTCAATCTTCTGGAATTAAAACAATTTCAGGCAATACAGATAGGGTCTTGTGGAAATACTTCGACATTAAAAAATCTATCATGAGCATAGATTCATCACTGTTTTAGATAGTCCAGCATTTATCTGTGGTTTGAAAGAAAGATTTTTTTTATATTAGTTTTCTATATTCATATTAGTTTGCTAAACTGATGAAAGCAGACACCATAAAAAGAGTTGTTTTAATAATGGGGATTCATTAGTTCTAAAGCGTATAGTTTTTTTAAGCTGTGAGAATGTCTGGATCAAGGTATTACCAAGGCAATGCTTTCTTCCCAAAGACTGGCTGCCAGCATTCATTGGCTCCTCTGCCATGTGGGAAGGCACATGGCAGCATATGCTGGTCTCTCCTCTCTTCCAGGTTTCACTGCTTTCAGTTTCTTGATTCTGTGGTTTTCTCTCTGCCTGAATTCTATTCACTTATAAAGGACCTCAGTAAGAGAATTCAGACCCACCCTGGGCCATGCCTTAATGAAGAAACCTCATCAAAATGTCCTATTTACAATTAGGTGGATTAACACCCACAGGAGTGGCTTAGCTTAAAGAACATGTTTTCCAAACCACCACATATTCTTGGTTACCCTAGTAGTTCGGCTGTTAATTTCCTTATGTAATCAAATAAGAAACATATTTCTAAAACCCCACAATTAATCCATGGGCTCTAGCTGATTTTGATTCTCTTTTAGTAAATATACCATATACATCACTGAAGGTCAAATACAATAATTAAGGTTAAAGTTAATGTATGAATTGCTTTCAAAACTGGGCATTGTGGCACCCAGTATCATGCCCAGGCTTTCAGGATTAAATGGATTATTAAAGCAAATAGTAAAGTATTCCTAAAAACAACAAGAAATATATTTTTATTTAGTTATTCTAATTCATATTTATCATTTGAAGTGTAAATACTTTTGAAAAGGTTCCCATGCTTCTCTTAACTTAGACATTATTAAGAATAAACTTTTAATCTGACCAAATATGTTTCTATGCAATTTTTATCAGTACTGAGATGACTTTCATAGGTAATGAGAACACTTAGTCCTCCTAGCTCTTAGCCCACTACATTCTGAATGAAATCTGCAATACATATGAAATGTACATATTGAAGAAAAATATCTGCAGTTTCTATATATTAGACATCAGAGATTCTAGTTAAGCTTTATTTTCCTTTAAAGACAGTTCACTTATTCTGAACTATTTTAAGGAGTAGATTATGGCTGACATTTCTCTTTCTCTTGCAGGAGTTGGAATTTTCAAATCTATTTGCTGTTCTTCACTGTATTCATTCATTCTTTGCTGCCAAAGTAGCTTGTTTGGACCCTCTATTTTTAGGCAGCCAGGCTACTGCTTCTGCTGCTACCAGCTCTGCTACTACAAGCAAAGCAATGTATACAACTTGACATACTGAGCTTGTATTGCTACTAACCATGACTCTACACACAGAATACACTGAGTCATCATTTTAGACACTGGAGAAACCATTGCATTGCCATGTCAACCATGGAGTCAAACTTTGGCAGAAAGAGGAAAGTCACATGGGACCTCAAGAACATCTGTATTCTGGAAGGCATCCAGAATAATCTTAGATGAACAAAATAGCTTTTTTCTCACCTGATCAATATGTTCCTGTATATTGCATTAATCAAAATTGGAAGCAAAAGAAGGAATGATTTAGAGAAGTATGTAAATAATATAAAAATTGTAAGCTACCTATAAAAACGTCAATTAATGATTTTTTTTTGTTTTTTTAGATTATTTTGTATGAAAAATACATGTTGGGCCAGATCATGAACTTATGCTATGTCATTTTATTATTTGTGACATAAAGGAGGCAAAAATGGTGTGGCTTAAAGGGGACTAGCATGCAAAAAATCTCATCAAAGAAGAAAGCACTTTAATTTGATGATGCAAAGTTCTTGTTTTCTCCTTCCATGATTTGGACACTGACACCCCACTTCTGTTTATTCTGCTGTAAAATATTCATAAAACCTGTTTAAGGATAATTATATCTACCTACGGTAGAAGCAATGTGAATGGACTATTTTTTCCTTGATCCTTGATACTAATTTTTATTAGCTTCTAGGTCAACCAAATATGAAAAATGAATTAATTTATTTATGAATTACCAAAATATTCATAAATTCCTTGTTTCTTGATTTTAAGGAGACTTATATTTTATCCAAGGAGATTCATTATCTAAAGTTTCATAAATTTTCAGTGACTCACCCCAAAAGCAAAGAATATCAACAAATAATGTGTAAGCAACAATTCTCTGTATAGTTAATCATGAATTGAAATAGTACTAAAAGATAGTCTTAAAAGCTATTATTTGTTATTTTGTAGACTTTTTTTCATTTTAGCGATATTTTTGTAAGGAAATACGATGAGATCTGAAAATGAAATTTTAAATCTCATATATTACCATGTTATAAAGAGTAAATAAGTCATGTCAACTATATGGATCATTTTAGGTATCTCATTTTAAGAGTATAAATGTGTGGAGGCTGGAAATTTGGAAGCAATGGAGCAGTGCACATGCTACCCTAATTCTAGGTAAACATTGCCTTTTTTATAATGTGGGAAACACTCTCTGCCTTTCACTTTGGATTTGTTGAGCTCTACTTTTAACAATCAGCTGCTTATCAAGAGAGGAAAAACATCTTACTTGTTAAATCATCACATGCATTATCATCTAACCAAACATTGGATGTTCCCTTGTAAAGATTGTCAAGTATTCAATAAGATGGTTAGATTTTCCTTTTTTAAACATAAGAGAAAAAAGTCGCTCAAGAAGGAAACACATTTAATTGTAAAAGACACATATATCCATTATAATTTTTTAAAATTATTTACACTTAGCTGTTTCCATAATCATAAATTGTTAGGTCATTTTGTGTCTAATTAACTCTAAAATAAACTAAATGGAAAAGGAAAAATGAAGAAGTGTAATTCTTAAGCCTTAAAATCAAGTATGATGTTGAATCTAGCATACCTTATTTAAATAAATGTGATAAATTAGACAACATACAGTTTTTAATATAATATATTTTGATCATAAAATTAAATTCATATTCATAATTAGGAAAATATTTTAGAATTGGGTATTGATTGTGTAATGATCAACAAGACAGCAGTCATTTTTAAATTAGCAGCCCATTAAGAGGGTTCAGTAGGCCAGGTCTGAACTTATGGAGGAAGAGGAGAGGAAGTGTCTACCTTAGGATTTTAGGTGTAAGTAACTAGTTTGTCATAGAATCTCTGCTACTAATTAGAGTTATAGTTCAATGTGCTCCATATTGGGGTACTATCTCTATGTCTAGAGTGTGGTAATCTAGTCAACTGGCAATAGAAAACGAATTAGTTATCCAAAAGCAAAACAACAAAAATAATGGATTTAAAACTTTATTTAAGTATTATAGAATCATTAGAGACATTAATGTTAAACTTTTAAAAAATCCTTTTAAAAACATAAAAAGCTGATTTAATTATATATCCTTTTTGTTAGATTTCCCCAGATCTGCTAGCCTCTGCTCACATGTATGATGAAAAGAAAAATGCACAATGAGATATGTATGAGTATTTATCTTCTTGTGCAACATATATACACACACATGTATGTATGTATATATATGCCTATATATAATGAAATACCCGCCATAAATTATATTCAAAAATATATTTCGTACACATACATTTAACATAGTTTAAATTTATATTGTAAATGGTAGTTTGAAATAAAATCCATGACAGTATTCTTATTGTGATTATTTTTGATACTATTGATAAAAACAATATGTCTAAATTGGTATTTAACATGATTAGGGGGCAGCCACTTGTAGGAAAATATTCTGATTTTCATCACATTAGCAATTAGTAGTTAATATTTAGTATTTTCTTTACAGTGTGATGATTAGCTATTGCTATTTGTTATAAATTGGGCTATTTGACAGAATTTTTAGAAATGAAAAAAATAATCAAATAAATCTCTATTCTCATATAATTTAAGTTTAGCAGCATGAGATTTATTTATCAAATTCTAGTTTGTATGTAGAGCACATTTTAACAGAAGAATGCTTAATTATGTGCTAACCCCTCCAGTGCCTTGGTATATATATAGATATATAAATATCTGTATATATAGCATAAGCTGTTTCATCAGTAAAGGATTCATTACAGTGTATATAGTGTGAGTTCAAAGGGAATATTATAGGTATTTAGTCAGAGAAGTGAGTTAAAATAACATTTGAAAACTTTGCTAACTGCTATAATTGGTATATTTTGCCTGATAAAGAATAACAATTCAATTAACGTGAATTATACAAAAGCAGAGACGTTTTAAATTTGTTACATTGCAACAAGTATTTATTTTGGAAACACACTTTACTAGATAATGTAAGTGGAATGTGTACTCCAACATTTGCCATCCGATGACACTTTTTTTAAAGGAAAAGTAATCAGCTAAACACTTCTTGGTCATATTTCAGATGTGTATCAATTTACCGTGGCAAAGTGTTTGCATATTATTTTCTTGTTGAACAAGAAAAAGACAATTATTTGGAAAAAAAAAAGCCAAGTCCATATTCCCATGAAAACAGAGAGCTTTTCCTTTGGCTGCATTAGTTCATAGATAAAAATTCCCCTCATTACAATAGCAAAGCTTGTTAACAAACTTTGTCTACATGAATGTTGGAATTGAGAGGTTTGACTTATTACCAAGGAAAAGTAATAATCTGACAATATTTAAAATTACTGCTAGAAACCAGCAGTGTGGAGAAGCTTTAAAGGTACAAGGATAATCTTGTGCTTAGCTTTTTAAGGTAAGTGTAGATATCATATATTTAATACACTCATTTTGTTACCATTGAAACTATTCTACTTAATGAACTCTCCATAAAAATGCTTTATTCATACTTCTAAAATTATTTTTTATGATTTATTCTTACTCCTTAATACTTTAAAATCATAATACCACTTAGTTGCACATTTAAATTTGCTTTGGAAGTAAATAAAAATATAAAATGTTATATATTTTATAAATATTAAAAAATGCAATGAGAGTACCAGAAGTATGAACTGTAAATATATTTATTTCATTTTTAATTGTTTGGGTGGATGTTTGCAAAAGGTCCATTAATATTTGTGACAAAGTCTTGTCACTTCTCTCTTTAAGTTCATTAATAGACTACTAATAATACTGCACCTTTTTTAATGAAACATAGTGAAAATAAAAAAATACTTTTTACTACGTTCCTGTTTTCACTTCTTTGGGTTGCGTTGGTCAATTCTGTATGTATTCAAGGTATGATCCTGAGAGAGAGAGTTAAGCACAATTAAAAGGGAAGATGTGGCCTATTTGCCATGGGGTGCTGCCACTTGGGGCATAATCTAAACTATTCAACCATATATATGGAGAGGACATATTTAACCCTGATAACAGCCACACGTAGAGGAAAGATGCTGTCTAAATTGCTAGGCCCTCTGTAACAAAATCCACAGACAATCCAGCTTAAACAATGGAAATTTACAGGGTGCTGGAAACTAGAAGACTGAAATCAAGGAGCCTGCAGGAACTCGTTTTCTCTTAAAGGGGAGAGTCCATTCCAGGCCTCTCCCCTGGCTTCTGGAAGGAGGCAAGGATCCCTGGTGTTCCTTGGCTTGTGGTGTAGCTCCATCTCTGACTCCCTCACAAGGCCATCTCTCTCTGTGTCTCTGTCCCTCTGTCAGTGTCCAAATCGCCTCTCCTTATTAGGATGCCAGTCATTGGATTAGGGCTCATATTAACCTGGTTTGGGCTTATCTGAACTAATACCATTACTGAGATCTTAGGTACAAGTAAGTACACATTGACAGCACCAGGTTTAGGACTTTGTGCTAGTCTGAGACTATTATATACCCCAGAAAAGCCACATTTTAATCCTGATCAGTCTTGTGGGACCAGATCTACTGTTTAGGGTGGGAAACTTCGCTTGGATTGCTTCCATGGAGGTGTGACACACCCAATTGTGGGTGTGTCTTCTTGATTAGATGGAGATGTGACTCTACCCATTCAAGGAGAGCCTTGATTAGTTTAGCAGAGTCCTTTAAAAGAGGAAATAGTTTGGAGAAAGAGAGCCTAAGAAATGGTAGAATCTTCAGAGCTGACAGAAACTTCACAGAAGAGCTGACATAGATGTAACACTTGGAGAACAGAGACACAGATGGAGATGCTTGGAATCCAGCAGACTCTACCGTAAAATGTTAAGCAAGTCAGCACCTGGAGAGAGCTGATGGAAGTCAGTAGATGAAAGCCAGTCCCGAAGAAGTAAAGGTACTCCTGCAGGAACAGAAGCTGAAAGCAACAGAGGCCAGGAACGAGGGACCAACAAGGGACAAGTGTGCCTTCCCAGCTGACAGAAGTATTCTAGATGCATCAACTTTCTTTGAATTAAGGTATATTTCCCTGGATGTCTTAGTTTGGCCATTTCCACAGGCTTAGAACTATAAACTTGCAACTTATTAAATTCCCCTTTCTAAAAGCCCTCCCAGTTCTGGTATATCACATTCTGACAGCTTCCAAACTAATACACTACTAGAGATAATAAATGAATTCAGCAATGTGGCTGTATACTTAATCCCCAAGCAAAAATCAGTAGAGTTCTATATACTATTAACTAGCAATCTGAGAAGACTATTAAGAAAAAATCCAATTATAATAGGATTTATACATTGACAAAATGTAAAATTATATATGATAAAAAAGATCATGTGATCATGACATCAAGGATAGTTTCTTTTGTCATATTTTTATGAGTAAAATATGCATGCAAAAATATTAACCCTTTTCAATGTACAGTTCTCTGAGTTTTGCCAAATAGACATGATTGTATAAACACCACTAAATCAATTTATAGAACAAATCAACCTTACCAATAAATTCCCCAGTGCCAATTTGTGGAAAACCTCTCCCCACATCACTACCTCCCACCAAACATTGATCTGATTTCTGTTGCCATAGCTTTCCCTCTTCCAAATGGAAATGTACAGAATTTGTAGTATGCCTTTTTGCCTTCACTTAGTAGAATGTCCTTGAGGTCTATTCATAACACTGTGTTATCAATAGTTTGTTCCATTTTATTGCCAAGCAGCAATTGATTATAGAAACATACCATAATTTTTATACATTTCCCAGTTGATGGACATTTGGCTTTTCCAGCTTTTGTGTGTGTTTATATATGATTACACATGAAGTCATCATAAATATTAACATATAGGCTTTTTTGTGAACATAAATTTCCATTTTACATTGATGAATTAACAGAAATGGGACTGCTGGGGAATATGGTAAGTGTGTGTTTTCCTTATAAGAAACTGCTGAGTAGCTATACCCTTCTGTACACTGACAGCAATATATGAGAGAAAAAGTAGCTCCAGATTCTTGCCAGCGCTTTGTTTTGCATCTTAAATCATTCTGATAAGTGCATCAGGGTGTCCCATTGTGATTTTAACTTAAATTCCCACTTGCCATATATATATACCTTTTTTGGTAAAATGTCTGTTCAAATCACGGAAAGTTTGTAAACTTTTATTATTTTGTTTCTTGTTATTCAGTACCAAGTATCATTTATGTAATTGTGATACCAGTTTATGTAATCTGTCTAGGAGTCCTTTTCTAAAATAGGTGATCTGCAAATATTTTCTACCAATGACTGCTCAGCTTTTCATACTGTTAGAAGTATCTTTTGAGAACAGATGATCTTGATTTGATAAAATATGACTCATATTTTCTTTTAATTGTGCTTTTGATGTTGTATCTGAAGTTCATCACCAAAAGTCACAACAATTTTGTCCTATGTTTTCTTCTGGAAGTTACGCAATCTTACGTTTTAGATTTTACAATTAGGACTCCTAACTGTTTGAGATTAATTTTTCCTTAGGGCATAAGATAGGAATTGGAGTGCATCCAATATCAACTGTATCAAAAACATTTGTTAAATACTATCTTCTGTTGAATTGCCTTTGCACCTTTGTCAAAAATTCATTGGGGTGAGCCCCCCTGGGGAGCTGGAGATCAGGCCACAGTTACCGCAGCTTCTGCCCCTGTCCCTGGCAGTTCAGCTGCATGGAGTGCGGGGCGACATTGAAGCGGCCCACGGGGTCATTACCAGAGGTGGAGACATTTAGGAGTGGTTCTTAATCGGAGGGAAGCTTGTGTTTTAGTAAGTCACCCTCACTCCACAGCACTCACAGCACCTCGTTCTCCGAGTTCCTCCTGGAAGAAGGAAGACCTGCTCAACTTTACCCTCCTTCTAGTGCTCCTTAAAAGACTATGAAAAAAATTCGGGAGGAATAGGTGCAAATCCTCAGTACCAAACTAGCAGAACAATATGAATCTTTTGTGAAGTTCACACTTGATAAAATGACACGATGATATGGGACAAGGCGGACAAGCTACGTGTCCTGATGGTTTCTTACATATCTGAACACCAGGTTTGTCCTCAAAGGATGGCTGCTGTACACTTTTTGCAGCTGGTGTGATCACATTTCAGTTCCAACTTCCTATCCTGAGAACACTTAATCGTTTCTGCAAGTTCATTTTATACAACTTGAACGACCTTGAAACTTCCTGGTTGCCACGAGCAAATCTTTCTTTCCTGCTCATCCAATAAGCAGATGTACCCTACTGTGATAGATTTTCCAAATAAAAAACCTGGAGTAGCAGTTCAGCAAAATACGCCTTCAGTGGCACTCAACAGATGGATTTCCCCAAGCACAGTTCTGTAAGACATGTATGTGTGAGAGTGTGTGCATATGTGTGTATATGGATTTTAAGTTATTTGTATTTTGCAATTTTTTTTATGTTGGGGATTATGATTGTGAATGTGATCCACGACAATTATGGATAAAATTTCTTGTTTGGTCTACAAATGATCCCTAATGTTTTGTGACCATGTAAGTTGTAACAGTGGATTGTTTATGGGTAGGTATTAGTGTTATCTACGGGAACTGTTTCCAGGTACAGAATATGAATCATAAGCTAGGGTGGACATTAGAGGTGATTATGATGACATAGCAAAGGTCTTTGATCTAGGTCTACAAATGTACAGCCAGGAATTAGAACAAACTGGAGGATGGGCCATTTGATCCATGGACTCTGCTTAGCTGTGTAAGCAAAATACTTCTACTCTAAGCCTTAAAATACCCATATGGAGTCTGTGCTCACCTCACTCACATGACAAAGAGCTCCCTGGACCCTAAAACCTCCCCAGGGAAAAGATCTCCCCTAGGGCGGGAACGTCGGGGTTTATTAGCACAGGTGAGCATGGACTGGGCCAGCAGCTCTGCTACTGGGGCAGAATTTGGATCCTTTAGTCAGGTTTTCCTAAATTCTTTTAAGAGGTGTCTGTGTTCTACTGCTTGGGCAGCCCTCTTCCAGAAGTTTCTTACAGGCTGTTCACTTTGTTTCCATGGTTGAGGAACAGAAAGTAGCCTCTTGTTTTGATGAGGTGGAATTTGAGTATATGTTTATTTTTACTGTGACTTGTTCAGGACTACATTTTACAAAATGCCTTAACTCATATATTATTGTTTCTGGAAAGGGAAGTTCTATTAAAATTGTTTTAGTTTAATATAGAATAGCTTTTTTTTTTTAATTAGGGCTTATTTTGAAAAATTCTGAATTTAATTCAAATGTATGCCAGTAGCTTCCAAAGTAAGGTGGCATTCATAGACAGTTGTTCTGATCAGAAGGCTTTAGGGAAATTTTTGGAACATTCACATTCAAAGATTCTTTATTAATGAATGTTTTTGACTTAAATCTAATGAAAAAAATATTCTTTGTACATTTTCATTATATGCTGTTACCAAGCTTAGTTTCAAACAAATGAAATACTTAAGCTATTTACCTTGCTGTCTTACTATTGTGATAATGTTTATTCATGCAGATAATTTACATGAGGCTGCTATTAACTTTCTCCAGTTCAACATTTCATTGAAGATTTATAGGCTTTAAAGTCCAGCATTGATCTTTTAATAATTAAAGAATGATTTTTTTTCACATTTGAAGGCTCATTTGTTTCCTCTTTTTCCAGGGTAGCTATTTGTTCCTGGAACTAGACAACTAGCCTGTGGCTATAATGGGAGTGACCCAGTAGTGAGATAATCAGACTAAAATAAGAAGGAAAGGGCAGCTGTGAGGACCATCAAAGATCTTAAATCCTGTATTAAGAGGAGGGAATACATCCTCATTGAGGATGTTTTGTTGTTACAGAATCAATGAGTCATGTTCACTCATTATTGCACGTCAGCTCTATTCCTCCTAAAGAGAAAATGGCATCCTTTTACTCCATCCTCTCACGGTATCTAGTGTTGTTGGGCTGTTGTATTATGATAAGGTTTCCTTCAGAGGCCACCGCCTTTGCTTGGAGTTTGAATCTCCTGTGAAGGGACTACATGTGTTTGTCTAGTGTTAAAGCCCCTGGGACAGAGAATGAGGACCTAAAAGGTAGGCCTTAGGCTGAAGATATATGGAATTTTTATTTAGGCCTTGATTTCTATGTCATGTACTTAGGAGTGCTCCCAGGTAAGGAAGCGTCTGCCCCATAGATACAGGTCAAGGCCCAGGGAAGAAGTCATCCTACAAATACCTTGCAAGAAAATGCCAGAACCTGTGTTCTCAGAATGATCATATTCAGTGAACTAATTCAGAAGTTTTTCTCAGTTATAATATCCTTTGTTATCATCTTTTAGTAAAATTTTAATCTTAAAGGAATGAAAAGAAGAGGTGTCCATTCCTGGGTCAGTGGAGTGAAGGCGACATGAAAGCTCTCAAGGCAATGATAACTGGGGAGAGAAAGTACATCAAGGAATGCAAGAATTAGGGCCAAACTTCCATACATGGTGTGTCTTCTTTGCCAGCCATGGAAGATTGGTTGCTGGGGGTAGTTGTCAAAGGAATGGGCTTTGGATATCCATATCCCTGCAGTTTAGTCTCTGTTCTGCCAATAACTGCTACATTTACTGAGGAGCCATAGTTTTCTTATCTGTAAAGTGGAAGTTAATAGTATGTGTGTATTGGATTTTGTTTTCAAGTGTGAAGATTAAATGAAATAATCCTTGTATGGAAACTATTTAGCATAGCTTGGGGCATAGAGGAAGCACTTAAAAATGTTACAGCAAGAACATTTTTGGCAATTTCATTTACAGCAAGAAAAAAATTGCAGCAGGTTTCATATGGTGGTTATCAGATCTGAAGATCAAAATCTTCTTGTCTGCAATATTGATTCTCAAACTTTTCCAGTATAATTAACCCCTTGTTAATATCAAATCTCACATTCTCTTGTTAGAATTTGTACTTTTAAATGTTTGACTAAGAAAACAATAAAAGATGCATGACAAAGGAATGAAAAAAATCCATTGGTTATGTATGTCTCGGTCGATTTCTACAAGTTCCTCTGCTCCACTGAATGCTCAAATGCCATATTTTCTTGATTAATGAAGGTTTATAGTAAGTTTTGAAATTTGTTCTTTAATTTTGTCCTTGTTTTTAAAAATTATCTTGACTATTTTAGTTTCTTTGTCTTTCCATATAAATTATAGACACAGATGATAGATCTCAACACAAATTTCTGTTGACATTTTGAATTGTGCTGAATGTATAGATCAATTTGGGGAGAATTGACACCTTCACAATATCAAGTCTTCTAATTCATGATATATCACATCTCCCCAATTATTTAAACCCTTTTTCCAGATTTGTGCTGGCTCTCTGAAGCCCCCTTACTTTGTGGGAAAGGGAGTACAGAACTTCCACCATAGACAGGGAAAGGAAACTGCTCTACCAGTCTAGTAACTCAAAAGTGTCCACTAGATTGAAAGTGTCACATAAACACATATGGAGAGAAGGAAGGAAACACACTATTATAAGTTCCATTTAAGAAAAATGCCACCAAAAAGAGACACTGGATTCAAGAGGATGTGTGAGTTCACTTAGCAAACCTTTAAACGTTAATAGTCTTTTTGTTCATGTTTCCCACTTAAACATGTTCAAGAAAGCACATAATGCTTTTAAAATATCTTTGTTGGAAAAAAATATGTGAAAACATGTTGATGTAAAGCATATAAAAATATCTAACATATATATATATATGTCATATATAATCCTTAGGAGATAAGTATGTTAAAATGAGAAAGAGTACAAAATAAAAAGATATGTTTGCTAAAGGAAATTAGTTCAACTCATGATGTGAGGAAGGATGCTAATCCATAACCTAGCTCTTGTCGCATGAGTTTAGAGTAACAGTTCTTAACTACATGTGATTTTGCCACCAGGAGGATATTTGGCAAAGTCTGTAGACATTTCTGATGGTCATGACTCAGGGCATGGGTATTAACAGCATCTAGTGGAAACAGACAGGGGCTGCTGTTAAATATCTTACACTGCTCATGAGGATCCTCATGATAACAGCAAAAATTATGGCTCCGTGCCAGTTTGAAGCTATTAGGTACCCCAGAAAATCCATGTCATTTAATCCTCATTCAATATTGCTGGGTGGGATCTTTTTATTGTTTCCATGGAAATGTGATCCACCCAATTGTGGGTGGTACCTTTTGATTAGATGATTTCCATGGAGATGTGTCTCCTTCTATTCAAGGTGGGATTGCTTACTGGAGCCCTTTAAGATTGAACCAGTTTTGGGAAAAGCTTTAGAACCAATAGAGCCCATACAGCCAGAGACTTTTGGAGATGCATTTAAAAAATGCCCCTAGGGAAGCCCTTGAAGAAGCTTGGAGAGAAAGCTAGCAGATGTTACCATGTGCTTTTCCAGCTAAGAGAGAAATCTTACATATCATTGACCTTAATCTAAGGTATCATTCCATGAATGTCTTAGTTTGGATATTTTATCAGCTTGCCTTAATTTGGACATTTTCATGACCTTAGAACTGTAAACGTGCAACTTAATAAATCCCCCCTTTAAAAAGCTGTTTCATTTCTGGTTTATTGCATTCTGTTAGCTTACAAACTAAAAGTTATTGGTGTTAAGATAAGGAAAGCCTCATTTAGGGCACAGATACTACTGCTCTCAGAAATGCTATTATAATAATTAATATAATTCACTGATTAGAGTAGGCTAAAAAAGTCACAGAAATTAATGACTCATTCTTTTGGACCTTGGAATAAAAATATTATCTAATCAAATATGATAAATTATCTAATCAAAACTTGAAAAGACTCTATATTACAACATCCCCTTTCTTTTAAAGATTTTATGGCACCATCTTAGGCTGAAAGTAATATAAAATGGAAAAGTAGGATATTGTAAGCATTCACCAAACATTATGGAGAATAGTAGAGATGGCTAGTAACTTTTCATAAAGGAATCGGATGGGGTTCTATTGTAGTAAACAAGAAATGCAGAGATTCTAAGGACACATAAGTATGTCACTCTGCCTGGAGTTGTGTGATGAAACCAAGGCTGAAAGAGAACATTGAACATAAACTGTGAAATTAATTCATCCTTTTATAGGGGTTTTGAAGTTTAATTTACAAACAATTGGAAGATATTAGAATATTTTAACCAACAATTTAATTAGTTTTTATAACATTTTATTTTACCAATTATCATTGTTATCAATAAGGATGATAAAACTAGAAGTTAGAAAGAGAAAGAGTGAGTTTGGAGAACTCTGTAATAATTCAGAAAGAGTTTAGTAGTATACTATAATTGAAGGGAAGTACAGAACAAAGAACTAATGGATTTGATGAGAAGGTAAAATCAGCAAGATTTAGAACTTGGAGCAAATATCTATTCACCAAACGACTTGAAAATGTCTTAAGTCAACTAAGCCAATTGTGATATTTTGGCATGCAAAACAACTGATGCAAATTTACTCAGAGTTCAATCACATCAGTATTAGAGATAATCAATTAATTTGGAATGAAACAATAATGCATAAATACCTGTACTTGACTCATCCCAAGAAAACCTTTACAAAATCAAAGAAACTACAATTATATTACAGTTGTATATAAGATAAAATGTCTATCCAGTTTAGTTTGGCAAAGAAAAGTCATCTACTGTTCTATAAGTAACCAACATTTTTATAGGAAGATTATTTAAAGATAAATACACAAACGAATATCATCCTTATTGATGACAATGATAATTGGTAAAATAAAATGTTATAAAAACTAATTAAATCTATGATTATCTGGGTCTGTATACTGGTATGCTTTATTAGTAGTTCCCTAAGATAAAGGTGAACTTTATTGTAGTACTTTGCTTGTCCCTACAGTCCTCCACTAAACCATGTCCAGCATAGAATTCTATGTTCTCAGTGTCCAGTAGCTCCTATTCCCTCCATTCTCTTAAATTGAAATTCCTAATCTTCGCTTAGATTATAGCTTAATGTCCTTTACCATGGGAAGATTTTCTACTCCTCCCCCTTTTGGTCAGAAAAGTTGAATTATTTCTTTTCTTTGCTCACAGCAGTTTCCCACTTTATTACTATGTTTCGTTAACTGACTTTCAATGTACCGTAATGGGATTTGCAGATCTGTTTTGCAACATTTACTTCAAAATGATTAAGTGGAACAAAATGTTATCATTCCTAGAAAATGGTTGTGTTGCCATACTCAACTTTGTCAGTACCACTATCTAACTCCTTACCCTCTCCTGTGGGCATTTCCTTTATACAAGCATTTTTCGATTTTGTGATTGATTTATATTCTAAAAGTATACTAGCATGTAACTAGAAGGTACTTCATGCTTATCCACATGAAGTGTTATAAATAATGATCAGTTCTCCTAAGCAGAATACAAAAAGCAGTTAACAATTCTGTCAACCTGAGTTCCAAATCTTCGTGGCTTGGGCACCTATAATGGAGAGACAGAGGAAACAAAGGAAGGTTCTAAGCCCATTATTGGGTTCATAGCGGCCACTAAAAAATTATTTAAATCATGGACACAATTTGTCTTTGAAAGTGGGCCACTTCTCTTCCTGCTTCTCATTGTAAGCCCTTGCATGTTCTTTACACAATTTGAATAATCTCTGTGCAGCTCTGATGATCCTTCTTTAGACCTTCCTGAAATACTACTGCCTGGGATGTTCCAAAATAATCTGAATGAATTCAAACCGACGGCAATAAGGGCAAGCCTAATACTTTTATATTGTTTACTATATGTGCAGTATGCATTTAATTTTTTACATACATTCATTCACTCATTTAATCCTTATAACCAACCACTTTTGAGGTAGGTACTGATATTATCCCCCCTTACCAGTAAGGTCCTAGAGTTTAAGTAATAGCTCCCAAATACTCCACTAGATAACACAGGAGGGAAAAATGACTAAAAATAAAAATATCATGATGGTTGATATGTTCTTTGGAGAGAAACATACTGAAGTAAAATTTCAGTCTTATTAACAAATTGAGAAGTCAGAAAAATGGCTTAAATGAGTGTTTCCCCTACAAAATGTGTCCACTGGAAATCTGTGAAGGTGACTTTATTTGAAAAGGGTCTTTGCAGATATAATTAAGCTAAGGATCTCAAGGTGAGATTATACTGGATGTTCTAGGTGGACCTAAATCCCATGGCCTGAGCCTTTTTCAGAAGAGGGAATGTTACAGCCAGAGGAGAAGATTCTGGGCAGAAGGAAACAGAGACTAGAGTGATGCTGCCACAAGACAAGGAATGCTAGGAACCACCATCAGCTGGAAGAGAGAAGGAAAGACTCTCTCCTGGGGACTTCAGAGGGTGCATGGCTCTGTTGCCACTTTTATTTCAAACTTCTGGCCTCCAAGACTGAGAGACAATATTTGTTATTTACCAAGGTTGAAATAATATGTTCCAGTGGTTTTAGGAAACTTTCACAATGAATACAGCTTTTTTGCTTGCTTGTTTTTTTTTGAGCATCCAGAGAGCAGATGTCTGGAATGATTGGAAATGCTGCTCTTGGATTCTCTGAAATTGTTATTCTACTTAATAACACACCTTGTTCAGCAACCGTTTGGGATGCCTGATGCCCAAATTCCTGGGCACGTGACCTGTGCATTCGTGGTCAGAATTACGGCAGTGCTGGTGGGAGCAGCATCCTCTCTTTGGGAGTACTTGTGCTTTGTAATGCTTACTGATCCAATTGCACTCAATGCTGTCCCTCACAGGACAGGTCCTGTGATAGGAGGCAGCTCCACTGACATTGGGCTTAAGTGCCACAGTTCACTGTGTACCCCCAGGCTCACTGCCTGCCATCCCCCCATCACCCAGCTGCAATCTCTCCAAAGTCTTTTAGACCTTTATTGTCCCATTGCACTTTTGTTCAGAGCCTTTGACTTGGGGCCCTAGCCATCTGGAAATATCTCCACCAAGTTGCGTGAGCTCTGCTCATGCTTCAGGTATCATTTTAATGTCTTTTATTATTTTTTTAACCAATGTTTTCCCTGACACCATTCCTTCCTACTACCACTACCACCATGTAAGGTAAAGTCTTCCGGCTATATATATACCCCATATCAATGATGGCAATAGTAACTTGTTTCAAATGATTAATCATTTAATATCTGTGTTTTCCCATCAGTCTGTAATGTAGGTTGGATGAAAGTAAGATTGTATCTGTTGTGCTTCATGCTGGATTATCAAAATTTCAATACTGGCATGTAAGGAAGCAGTCAATTCGTTTACGGAACAAATAAACGTAAATTAAAATAACCTCCAAATACCTGTGAGTTACATTTCATTATTTTGGTTTTTGTATGAGAAAACTGAGAGAGATTGTTTATTCACTTAAGACTAAGCCAAAGATAAATGAAATAGGCTGGATGGAAGTGCAAGTTTCTTGGTTCCATATTCAAACGTGTTGCCACCCTTGTTGCTGCTAAACAAGACAAACTGGATTGAATGTTCAACACAAACCCGTCTGTCTCTCCATTAAAAACAAACAAAATTTTGATATAGTAATAGTTTTTTTTGGTATGCTGTGTGATGAAGATCACATTTCATTCATCTTTCCATGTGCCTATCCCATTATTGCAACACCATTTGTTATTTATTATTTTTTTGGAAGTGCCTAGGAATAGAAAGTTTTTAATTTATATTTGTTTTAGAGCTTTAACAATTTCTAAAATTTTCCTTTTCTCTTTTAAGAGACTTGGAAATAGAACACATTTTTAAATAGGATATAAATTTTAATAGTATGTAGAATCACAGCACTATCATTTTAGATCAAACAGCTAACTGCTAATGTAAACAGATGTATTATCCCTACATATCCCATTTCTCTTTTGCATGTATTTCATTTCTATATAGCTCTTGTGATTTTGTAGGTGAGTAATTACCTAAAATCAAATAAGAGAGAGTTCTGCTTCTGAGGAGATGGAGCATATTAATTTTCTTTATTACCCCTGCTAAGACCATAAAAACTCTGAAAACTCTGGAGAGAAGAAGGAAGACTGTACGGGAAAAATTAAGACCTGGGAAAACTAATAGCAGTGAGTTTCCTTGTATTTTATTTTTGTTTCATTTATCTCAGACTGGATACTGGAGAAATAAGAACTACATAACACCAGTGAACACACACACGCACACACACACACAACTCCAAGAAAACCTGCCCTCACTGTATTACTTGGAAATGCATAGAAAAGCAAGAAAGAGACGATTTACAAAGAGAAAAGAGCCAATAAATGTGGATACAGAACTAAAGAAATGACCAAAACTGAAGTGAGAGGGAAAAAAAATAATAGAGATAAAAAAATGAAAAGAGCCATGGGGATATTTGAGATCACATAAAAAATCTAATATTTACATTGTCATAATTCCAGAAAGAGAAATATATTAGTTTGCAAACTGCAAGAATGTGATATATCAGAACTGAAACTACTTTTGAAAAGGTGGATTTAATTGCAAGTTTACAATTCTAAGGCCATGAAAATCTCCAAATTAAGACACCAAGAAGAGGTAACCTTCATTCAAGAAAGCCTGGTGAAGTTCAGGGTTTCTCTCTCAGCTGGAAGGGCACATGGCAAAGTCTGCTAGCTTTCTTTCCTGGCTTCTTCTTTCATGAAGCTCCACTAGAGATGTTTTCCTTCTGCATCTCCAAAAGTGTCTGGCTGTGTAGACTCTGTTGGTTCTGGTGGCTCTAACGCGTTTCCCAAAATGGTCCCCTCTTAAATGACTCCAGTAAGCAACCCCACCTTGAATGGGTAGAGACATATTTCCAAGGAAACCATTTAATCAAAGCTTACCATGTACAATTGGGTGGGTCACATCACCATGGAAACAATCAAAAAGATATCACCCAGCAATATTGAATGAGGATTAAAGGACATGGATTTTCTGGGGTACAGAACAGACTCAAATTAGCATAAGAAGTAAAAAGGGTGACCCTGAAAAAGAAACAATGGGTGAAGACTTCCCAAATTTGCAAAAAATATAAATCCATAGAGAGAAGAATCTGAGTGAACTCTAACTGGGTAAAACAAATTCATGGTGAGATGCATAATGATCAAAGTAAGGGAAAAGAAAACTTGAAAGCAGCGAAAGATAAATGGCATCTTGCTTATAGGGATAAAATGATTAGAATGGCAGCCAACTTATCTTCAGAAACCACAGTGGACAAAGGAAGCAGCACGCTATTTTTTAAGAGACAAAAGAAAATGTTGTTGACCCACAACCATATGACCAACAAGTGTATCCTTCAACATAAAGGGTAAATAAAAATAGTTTTGGATGAAGATAAACCAAGAGAATTTGTTGGCAGCACATTTACCTTAAAAGAATGGATAATTGCTTGTTGTGTAAGGTCCAAAAGACTTCTGTTGGTTTACAAGTATCTTCATCATCTGGTGTTTCCTTACCCGGCCAGCTTCGTGATAGTCAACACTCTCCCCTTCACATTCTAGGAAAGTAAAAAAAAAAAAAAAAAAAAAAGGATGGATAAAGGAAGTTCTCTAAACAGAAATGAAATTATTGATAAAGGAATCATGGAACATTAACTAAAGAAGCACAACAGAAAGGGTAAAATTTATTCACATAGATTGAAAGTAAAAGGGTAGAAAAAGATATGTCACATAAACATTGATCAAAACAAAGCAGTGTGGACTATATTAATCATATAAGCAGAACTCAGAGAAAAAATTATCAGGGATAGATATGGATACTATATAATGATAAAATGTTCATTCCACCAAGAAGATATAGCTATCCCAAATGTGTATGCACTAAACAATAGAGATGCAAAATATGTGAAGCAATAACTGATAGAACCTAAAGGAAAAAAAATCATGATTATAGTTGGAGACTTCAACAACCTTTCTTAAAAATTGATATAAAAATTACATACAAAATCATCTGCAATAGAATAACTCAGCACACCATTATCCAACATTTGACATTCTGATTAATAGGTGCTTCCAGTGTAGGTCTATTAGGATTTATTCTGTTGGAATATATTGTGCTACATGTACTTTATGTCTTTCACAAGTGTTAGGAAATTTTCAGCCACTATTTCCTCAAATATTCTTTCTGATTCCCTTTCCATCTTTTATACTTCTAGCATTCCAATTTACCATGCTCCTTGCTTTCATTCAAATTCCTGAGACACTTTTCAATTTTTTCCATTCTTTTCTCTGTCTGATCTTCTTACTACATGATTCCAAATGTTGTCTAGTTCTCTGGTCGTTTCACAACATAATAATAATAAGAAGGCAAAAAAGCCAAAGGAGCCAAAGAAAGAGCTCCCAATGCCAAAAGCTAGAACACTTTAACCAACAAAATGTACAAAGGAGAACTGGATTACAGACCAAAGTATAAAATGAATATCTCTGATGCCATATTAAAATAAATAACTCATTGAATAAATGAATAAATTAGGGAGAATAGACAAATCCCCCAAGGAAAAGAATCCCAAATAGTTTATGCAGATGCTCCCGGCTCAGGGAGGTGGACCTAAGCTCTCCTCTCCTTAATTGTACCCTGCACATAGTGACTTCCTCCCACAAGAAGGAAAGTATAAAAATGAGGGAAAAAAATGTAACTTTTGGTGGAAAAGTTCGACAAATACTATTCTGCCAGGTGCTTGAGGTCAAAATTTGCAGTGAAAAATCATTTTTATTGTACATAATCTTGATATGATGTAAGAAAAATGCCACGTTTACCTCTGTGGTCTTCCTCTCAAAGTCATGTAACTCTTGTGTCATCCTGAGAAAAGCACCATACAAACATCTATTAAGGAACATTCTGCAAAATACCTGGCCAGTACTCTCCAAACTCTCCACGTCATCAAAAGGAGGGAAAGTCTAAGAAACTATCAGAGATAAAAGAAACTTAAGGAAACCTGATGACTATACCTAATATGATATCCCAGGTGGAATCTCAGAATAGAAAGGCCTTATGTAACAACTAAGGAAATCGGCATGAAATCTGAACTTTAGTTAATAGTAATGTATCAATACTGATTCACTAATTGTAACAAATGCACCATATTTAGGAAGAAATCAATATTAGGAGAAACTGGCATGGGGTAGATGAGAACTCTCTGCATTATCTTTGCAATTTTTCTTTAATCAGTTATAAATTAAAATAGGGCCTCCTACACCATCACGCTGCCTCAACCTGTTTGACCTGACCTTAGGTTCCTCAGCAACCACCTCTGATACCTGCTCATACAAGAAAAACAGCTTCTCCTTCTCCTCTCACATCCTCCCTGTGTTCATGGCCTTGTGAATATCAAATACAAGCTCTAGGGCCCACTCTTGCTTGATCAATGACTATAACTCCACCTGTGTAACGTTATAAACACCCAGTCCTCAGTTCTGTGGTTATGTTTGCTCCATTCCCTTTTGGTTGGTTCTGTGCTTCTGATGTGTTTCCCTGAGTGATCCTATGATGTGGGCCACTATTCTCTGTTTTAGAACTTGTAAATACTAACAAACTTCTCTTTCATACATCTCTGGTGGAACTTGTATTTGCCCCACCTGACTATCTTCATAGAGATCCTTATAACTTAGCAACTAGAATTATTCTAAAATTAAGTTTACTTTTTAGCAAGCCAGTTTTACTAGGTCACTCGTGGATACTTTCATTCATAGAACATTCTCAAAACATGAAATTATAGAAATGGGAAGCACGTTAGTTTTTGCATTGCTATGAGTTAGGCATGGTGGGGAGAGGACAATGGATGTACCAATGCAGGGGTAGCCTCAGAGATTTATTCATGGTAGTGGAGAGTTATTTATACTGATTTCAGTAGAGGTTATATTAATTTAAACATGCGATAAAATGTCATAGAACTATATACACACTTTGAAATGATACTAAGATTACATGTGATGTATTCATTGGTAGAATCTTAAAGTGTACAAAGGACAACTTTGTACATTATTTCCAACTTCTTGCAAAGCTATAACTATTTTGAAATAGAAAGTGCAAAATACATACTTATATTTTTACATATGTACAAACACATTGTCCTTAAGGGAGAAAAGCAATAAATTGAACTTCATCAAAATTAAAAACAAATACTGTGTGAAATAGCCTTGAAAAGACAAGCCGCAGACAGCGAGAAAATATTCAGAATTCACATAACTTTTTTACAGCCAGCATATGCAACTCTTTAAACCCAACAGTTGGAAATAAAAATCTCAGTTAGAAAATAGGAAGAGGCCTGAGAAAACACTGTTACAGAAGATAGGTTCAAGGCAACTAAGCACATGAAAACACGTTCAATATCATTAGCCATTCAGGAAATGCAAACTAAAGTGAGATGAATTATCACTATGCACGTATAAGAATGACAAATAAAAAAATACTGACAATACTGAATGCTAGTCAGGATGAAGAGGAAATGGATAGCACCTGCATTTCTAGTAGTAACATAAAATGCTACGGCCTGTCTGGAAAATAACTTTGGCAAATTCTTGTAAATATACACTTACCATGCAATACAGCAATTGGGCTTCTGTATACCCATTGTTAGGAACCATTTTTCCATGATATTTTTATACATCTTGTGACATTGACTGTCTTTTCAAAAATATGTGCCCATTCTTGCACAGAATCCTTCTTGGAAGCTAGAGATACTGCCTTGCTTATTGCCAAGATAGTAAGGATAAAGAACTTCTCCTTTCCCAGAGACATGCTAAGACAGTAACGATAAAGATCTCTCCCTCCACTCACCAGAGAAGATTCTCTCATATTACAGGGTAATGCAGATGTCTCTCTCTCACTCCATAAGAGACAACTGATGGGTTTGCAAGTAGTTCTCTTATACTATTGTGGGACTCCTAAACTTCTCAGTAGTGACCCACATTCACTGAGTAAGAGGGTCCATGTGTGTACCTCTTTCATTGGACTTGAAGGACGAGGAGTACCAATGAGACCATGAAACTTGTACTACATGCTATGCCATGAAAAAAACTGTCTAAAAGTATTTGGTGCCATTTATCTCTTAGCAGACAAATATACAAAGGTAAGACAAGCAAACCTAGCTGCTGCCATAATGAAGTATTTCAGATCCTGTTTAGCTGCTTGCATTTTTCCAGAAATGTGAAAACTTATGTTCACACAGACAATTGTACCCAAATATCAGTATTAGCTTTATTTGTAAGAGCCAAAAAATGAAGACAAAAACAACAACAACTATATTTAGTGGGTAAATAGATAAACAAACCATGTGTCCACATACTGGAATACTGCTTTGTAATAAAGAAGAAACAGAGCATTGATTCATGCAACAAATTGCATTTGTCTCAAGGGCATTATGCTGCATGAAAATAGCCATTTTAAAAAAAATTACATGCTATAATATCCCATTTATATAGCAGTCTCAAGATGACAAGATCTTAGGTTTAGAAGATAGATCAGTGGTTCTCAGGGCTTAGCACAGATAAATATGGATGATTGAAAATACAGAGCCCAAGCATCTGTGTGGGGATAGAAGACTTTTGTATCCTGATTGTGGTCCCAGTCACAGGAATCTTTACATGTCATAACGTTCCTAAGACTGTGAATGAGGGCGGGTGGAAACTGATGAAATCTAAAAGCAGTTTCCAGATTATTTAATAGTATTGTACTAATCCTCATTTTATAGTTTTGATAATAGATTGCAATTAAGTAAAATATTTTCACTGGGAAATGTTGGCAGAGGGGCAAATTGAAGCTTCTTGCATTATATTTTACAAATCATGCTGCATTTAATACCATTTCAAAATAAAATGATTTCATTTATCTTATTCAATTATTATGTGTTTTGCATGCCCCATGCTTATAATTCAGTGATTTGCATGTCTCATAAAGGAGAATAGACTAATTAAGCTTTAAAAACAGATGAAAAAGAAACTTAATGAAATTCAGATACTTAGCTATATTATCGTGATTAAAATATAAAGTGTGGGCCAGGAAACAATTTAGGTTGTAATCTCAATCCTGGCATGTTTTCCCCATAAACTGGATAAGTTTATAGCATTCATAACTCTCTGCTTTTGTTCTGAGTAATCTAGTAGGGGAATATATTCATATATTTTGCCTAAAAGTAATTTTAAGTGCAATTGAGAGTACTTCCCCAAAAAATATATTTTATAAAAGTGCATATAATCTGGCTAATATGAATGCTTTGTTTCAAACAAAATTTTGCCCTAGAAAAGTCAAAGTTGAAAGCTTCTTTTAGAAAAAATATTCATGTTAATGAATGAATAAATACATTTTTAATACAGGAGATGGTATAAAAATGATAATAAAAGAGTTAAGGTAACTAAGAATGCATCGAAACTTTTTCAGATATAGAAAACCACTGTATGTCATATTTCGCCATGGTAGATACATGCAACACTGGTTTTGAGGTACCTGGGTCAGACAACATGTTCTGGCCGTAACCAGTTGTATGATTTTCTCCAATAATAATGATTCTTTCTTTCATTTTCCTTATTTTTCAAATTGTAACTGCATCATCTTTTTAGTTCCTTATATCATTGCATTATACAATGATTAGACATTCTCATTTATTTCACCCTGATGGAGACACACTATTCCAACAACAGTTACTTCGTTTCAACTCTAGGAACTGAATTCTCAGAAATCATTAACTCCATACTTAATTAATAGGACTAATTGAATGACTGTCATGAGTGTGAAAAGCACCAAAATAGACAGGTCTGACTTCTTTCCTATTAAAAGTCACATAAACATAATGAGGACTTTATTATAGAGACTTGACTTTACCCAGTCATGAAAGTTGGTAAATAGTCTCTGCAAGTCTGCTGTCTTTGCTTCTGATCATGTAGCTCACAGTCTGCAGAGCATGCAGTGGGGAAGAGAAGATGGTTGTGAGGTGGAAATAAACTAAACACCCACACGTGAGCTAAAGGTCTGGAACCTATGAAGGACCGGACACCAGGTCATCAGGTGATGAAACATCACCATCAACTTCAACAATTTTATTGTTCTGTTAGCAAAGCTGATGCCTTTGGTGCAGAGCCAAATATGCAGCTTGCTAAGGAGATGGAGAAACTGGGCGAGGATATAGAGTGGATGTGACCTAATGTCAACCTAGCTGCTGCTCCATGAAGATGAGGTAACCTGGCAGGTAAGCAACAACCGAACTGGTTACAACAGTGCCTGCTGCCTCTGCACCTGCCTTTCAATCATGTAAGCACTCAGTTACTGCTTGCAAACTGCTTTCCAAATCTTGTGCAAGGCATCCCTTGTAGACCACTTTAAATTTTAAAATGCATGAAAGGGAATTTGGAGAAACATAATTTAGCATGACAAGTTGATATACTACAAAACCACCTGAGGCCAACTATGAAATTATAAAAGGGCAAAGATGCATAAAATATTAATTACTTTGCAATAATTGTTTTCTTTTAATGACTCACTCATATACAAACAGTTTCTTTCACAATGTTAATGTGTATTTGCTTTTCTTTAATGAAAATTTCATTATATTTGGATATTTCTAAATAATGAATTACATGGATGGATATTTAGCTTCCAAATATGAATATGATAAAATAAGCTATCCATGAAAAATCTGGGGAATTAAAAAACTAGTTCAAATATTGAAAAAGAACATTGATTTTTATGGCTTATTTTTTAAGTATGCTCTTACATAGTATGAACCATTTGAAATAATTCTTTATTAAGGTAGCATTCACCCTCTAACCCAATCTAAGTGTTAAGAAGTTACACCTGGAAACAACAATTACTTTATGTAATTATTAGCTCAGGGCTGTATTGCTGTAACAGTTTGGATCAGTCTAGCCATTCCACTGGCCTCTATTTGGGGCTTATTCTTAGGGAAATGGTTTTCTTTACTGAGCACAGCTTTGTTTTTTTCTTGGACGGTTTGTTCTGTGTCATCA
This sequence comes from Tamandua tetradactyla, assembly GCF_023851605.1. NCBI lineage: Eukaryota > Metazoa > Chordata > Mammalia > Pilosa > Myrmecophagidae > Tamandua > Tamandua tetradactyla. The sequence goes on from NC_135332.1 coordinate 93,825,275, forward strand.
TTCTATTTGCCCAAATCAACAGCTGTCTCTCACTCATGCACTTTTTCCTTTGCTCTAGGTCTTTCCCTGTTGTTTTTCTTATTAACTTGTTGAAAAATCCCTAAGATAGTCCCCGTGCAAATTTATTCTGTAATATTAAATATAAACACAAGGCAATACAATTACGATCAAGCACCAACTTGCTAAGAGTTCACAATGCCAGTTTGTTTATTTAGATTTTTTCATGAAGATAACACATTTAAGAAAATATTTACACATCATGTTTTCATTTGTAATTTGAATTGTATGCTAGTATATTATAATTGAACCAAATACTATTATATTAGTTTTTATTCTCTCTTCCTTAGACTCTAGTCTATCTGACAGTAGCTAACATGAAAATTCAGCAAACTGTGGCGGGCTGATTTATTTCTATATGTTCCTCAAATCAGAGGACGTGAGAAAGAATGCCATGGACACAGTCATTGGCAAATATCCACAAAATAATTATGATGCATTTGGAAGTCTTTAAAGGTAAGAAGGATGAGAGTTAATGCTTTGACTTCCATGAAGCTCTTTCCATGCCTACTTTATCATCTCATTTCTGAATTTGTAAATTTCTAATATGTGTGTGCCTCATTATATCATCTCCTACTCATAACTTCTTCCACCAGGAAGGAAGACTGTCTCAAATGTGAATGGGGGCTCAGAAAAGAAATAAGGAGTGTTAGGAGAAGAAAGAAGGACTAGATTTTATTTGGTATGCTTCTTCATGATTCAGATATTTTTGTGAGCCAGTGGTGACTTTGCTATTTTTTTTTCCTCAAATATCGATGAATTATGTTCAGAGTGATTTTTCATTCTGAATAATTTGTATCTCTCAAATGCAATTTACTTATAGTTTTCACCTTGCTAGTCAATCTGAATATAGATTTTTGAAGAGGTAAGTGTAGCCCATTTATATTTATTACATGACAGAGATCAGTTGTCATTTCTGCCACCATTCTTTCCACCATGCATTCTGTTTTACTGTTTTTCTCAATTTTCTCTTTCTATATGATATGTGTTTTCTTTTCTTTTCTGGTATCTACTTCTGGTGATTTGGAAACTTTACAGTTTTGCACTGTGTGGTTATTGTTACACTAATAGACCTATATAATATATTTCGTCCTCTAATTTCAAGTAAAATGTATTGGCTCCTTTTTATGATCAATGAGCACAGTATTATACTATATATATTATTATATTTATAATATAAATTATAATACTCCCTCTTCCTTAATTGCCTGATTTCAGTTGATTATAGTATACTTAATACTTATATCTAAATTTACTTCCAACTCTAGTCGCCTGAATTTTATTCTTTTGTTACAAATATGAATAAATAAGCATAATGAACTTACCTCCAATACACTCTCTCTCTCTAACTCTTCCCAACTATTATTACATTAGTTCTCTCTTTTCAAAATTTATAGCACATAATAAAAATAGTAGCACAATTTTATTTATTTCTACAAGTGAAGAAGTTTAATTTCCAGATAAAATTTTTCTTTTGGTTCTGGAAACTTATATATCATATTTTAAAATACTGTTTGAAACTACGGGTATGGATTTCTCCTGATTTACTTGGATCTGTTGAGCCTGTGATTAAGACTTATAATCACCAAGGGAAGCAGCCATAGTATCTGAAGATGATGCAAACTGAAAGAACTGTAGACTTTCCATTGTGCAAGTAAACAGGTGCCCAGGTGTCTGAACAAATCTGGGAGCAGACAGAACTGTCTCCAGTGGTTACACATGAGCCCAATTAAGTTAAAAAAAGAAATATGTATACAAGTTTAGGGACAAAAATAAGTCATATCTCTAGGGATGATGAGATTAAATAAATAACTGTATGGTGTGATATTTGGAAACTTAGAAAAAATGGATACAAAAATAACTAGAAAATATAATCTAATTTTTTAAAAAGACCATTCTCCATATTATTTATGTTATTTGAGGTCATCTAATAGAAGAAAAATTCTTCATTTAGGAGGTTAGCAAAATTAAATACTCTACAATACCATCCAAAGGCATTGCAACTAATAAAACAAATTGGAAAGGTCATGATACAGAAATGATAGAAAATTTACATGTGAATATCATGTAATATTCAGCATTAATAAAATAAAAATGAGTTAGATCTGCCCCAGTTAAATATTGCTAACTGATATATATAATACATATCAAAATGAATGTACTATTATCTCATTTTTATAAAACACTGATATGTGTGTATATGCATATGCAAACACATCCACATTTGTCCATGATTTTATGATAAACAGAAAGTTATGCAACCTAAAATGGCTCAGGTGGAATTAGGGAAATGATGGGCATTCAGGTAGACATATGTGCTTTGGTTGCACATATATTTTAGCACATATTATCTTGTGCTTATTTTCTGGGTCACATATTTTTAAGGCTAGAAAAAAACAGAGAATTGTGATTTCCACAGCTGTGAATTCAAATATGAATAACTCATATTTTACGATCATGATTGTGATAATTTATGAAATTATTTCAAACCTCAGTCCAATTATTTATTTCTCAGAAATAATATTTCTCTCAAAGTGTTTCAGAGATAAATTAATTAATTGAGTCAAACTTTGAGTTATATTGGATATATCAATTAGTATCAGTTATCTCCCAATCTCTGGATGCAAAATAAGTAAATAAAATAGAACTAGGTAAACATAAATGTCACATAGTACAGAAGATTCGGTGTAATTGTGGTAAGGGACAAATTTAACTTCTTTCCGATCTGAACAAGAATCTGTCTAGAATTTAAACATGATTCGTGATTCAAAAGAAAAGCATAGTTACATCTTCAAATCACACAAGAAAATGTCATTATGAATGACATAAGTAAATGGAGTTGCATGCATATTTCATCATTAAAGTCAACATTTAACATGACAGGATAAATGACATGTGGCAGCTGAATCAGCACAGTTTATAACTGCATCTCTAAAAGAAAAATAGGCTCTATTTTTGGGGGAAAAAAAAGATTCAAATAAAATCGAAATGCTTGAGTTCTTACATAACCTATCTACAAATGTCCACAGTTCTGTATTTTTCGGAAGTCTACTCACAGGCTGATCAGTAGTTTCAGCGTTTATTTATGTTGCATTTCTAGTACACGTCATGTGCATTGACAGCTGCAATGACAACAACAAACCTCAGTATAAAATGGGTCAAGTGCATAATAAGATAAATGGCATAAAATTATTACATAATGATATTTAAATATTTTTCAAAATATAAAGAACTTATCCTTACATTAATAAAATTGAATGCAATATGATTGTGTTTCTGCTTTATCAGTAGGGTACAAGTGTGTATATTATATAATACATTCATTAAATTGCATGGCACTTAATCTGTCTGGAGGTTTCTTAGTTTTGAAAATAATTTTCTTGCAGAATTTAGGCAAAAGTTTGAATTTTACGTGTGTGTGTGTATATATAAATATATATGCATGTATTATATAACTACATATAGTTGTTTTTATACTTTATATGCACTGAAATCTATGCTTAATCTTATAAACATCTAAAACCTTTATTAAAAGAAATTGTAATATCTTCAATCAAGTAGGTAACTAAACAAAGGGGGGGGTTGCCATTGGTTATGTAAACTTTTAAAAGCTGTGTTTATAGCTATGTAAGAAATTTTCTTAAAGCTTTAAACCATGTGAATTGAGATAGTAAAGGTTTCTAATGGCATACCTTATTAATCGTCTATTTGTTTATGCATACACTGAAATAGAAAGAGCGAGAGAGAATTGTGAAAAATTTTATCAACATAATGGTGCCATTAAGAAATTTAGTTTTCTACTGAACAATACAAGCTGGTCCAAATAAAGTTGTCTGTCTTCTTAAAAGAAAAAGGGAGATGACTTCTGGGTATGAAGTTGGAGTAGAGAATCTCCAGGACTCAGTTCTTCCACCGAAACAGCTGTTGAACGACAGGAACTATTTGAGACAACTGTTCTGGGGTTCAGAAATTCAGAAAGCACTGAACAGTATGCTGGGCAGAGTGGGAGGTAGAGGTTGATAAATTACAGTGGAGAGCAGTGAGTTGCTCTTTTCATGTAGTAGATGTTGATGCCCATTCCCCAGTCTATGGCAGGCTCCCTTGGAGTTCAGTCCCTTGCTAGCCACTGGAGAGAGAAAAGAATATAAAAATCATCTTCCCCAAGAATAGGGGTAGGTCTTGACATGGATCACAGCTTTTGATTAATGAAGACAGATTGCTGGGTCCCAGCTTTGAGTTCATGTTTCATCTCATCCAGGACAGAGACAACAGTGGCCATAATTTCAACTTCATCCCTAACAAGGCAAAGGAGTGGAGATTTTAAAATGCAGCACTTCTTCAGGACTATGGGGACAGTTAGCTGAGGGGGCTGCATTTTCTGGACATACCAGGAGATCATAGAGTTCATAGCTTTGAGAAGCCATTGAGAGCTTCTGACACCTTCCTGATCCCCTCATCTCAGCATTTTGGGTTTGATCTCCACCCTCTTCATGAGACCTTGGTCCTGCTTCAGCTGGGAATACTAACTTGGAAAAGTCCTCCCTGGGTTGAACCACCCTCCCGGATTGTGTCCTCCAGGCTAGAGAAGCTAGAGACGATGAAAGGAGTTTGTAAATTTCTAGAGAGCAAACAAAAAACAGACACAGCAGATCAAGATTCCTTGAGAAGGACCAGAGGAAAGCAAGATTTTTTTCTGAATGTAAAACAATTGCACAAATAGAGCACTCCTAAAAAAAGGTACCTTATATCCAGGGAAAGAAGAAAACGTAGAGTGGAAAAACTCTCTTCAGCTAATCATGGGCTATTCTAAAGTTCTAGAATAAATTAAACCAAGAATTGGAGGAAAGTCCTAACAAAGTCAATCAACTAAAAAAGCTCTAGGCTACATAGAGATACTAACCTTCACAGTAAACTCATCAAGATAAACAGATGTCTAGACATCAGCGAAACTTACAAGCTAAATTAAGAAAGAGAAATATGGGGCCCAGTAGAGAGAACAAATTAAAACTTCAGATGAAAGTTAGAATTTGGAACAACTGATCAAATATGATCAAACTAATCTCTTAAATCAATAAAGGAAGATGAAGGAAAACATGTTCAAAGGATAAAAGATAGAAAGAAGACACACACTGTGTGGGCATAAAAAGCATTTTGAATGTATGAGAAGAAACGAAATAGAAATGGTGGGAATGAGAAACATAATGGAAGAGATCAAAAGTAAAACAACAGATCTGAATAGGCAGAAGAAAGGGTCGGTGAACCAGAAGTCAGGAAAATCAAAATCCTACAGAAGAAGAACAAATAAAGAAAATAATGGGAAAAGAATGAGCAGGGTTTCAGGGATTCAAATGACAGCATAAAGCATGTAAACATATGCATCATGTGTGCCTTAGATGGAGAAGAGAAGGGAAGAGGAGATGAAAAAGTACTTGAGGAGGGAATAGCCAAAAATTTCCTAAATTTATGAAGGACATAAAAATACATGTCCAGGAAGCAAAGTGTACTCCAAACAGAATAAATCCTAGTAGACCTACTTTGAGACACTTATTAATCAGACTGTCAAGTGTCCAAGATAAAGAGAGAATTCTCGAAGCAGGAAGAGCAAATGAATTATTCACATACAAAGTCTCCACAAAAGGAATACGTTGCAATTTCTCAAGAGAAAGTATGGAGGCCAGAAAGCAGTAGTATGATAGATTTAAGGTACTGAAAGAGAAATACCCAGCCCCAAATTCATTTTATGGCAAAACTGTCATTTAAATATTAAAGTTTAAAATATTTACAGAGCTCATCAACAAGAGCCCTGCCCTACAAGAAATACTACACGGAGTTCTGAAGGCTAAAATGATAAAACAGGAGAGAGTGACTTGGAGTAAAGTGAAGAAATGAAGGTTATCAGTAAGAATAACTAAAAGGGTTAAAAGAAAGAGAAAGAGAAAAGAGGAAAAATGAAACTAAAAGATGAAATGGCTAACCTAAGTACTATCTTTACAGTAATTACATAAAATGTGAATGGATTAAACTCCCCAATTAAACTCCACAGATTAGCAGAATGGATTTCAAGAAGCATAATCCAAAACTATGCTTTTTCCAACAGATGCAACTGAGAACCATGAACACAAATAAGCTGAAAGTGAAAGGTTGGAGAAAGCCATTCCATGCAAATCATAACCAAATAAAAAGAGCTTGGGTAGCTCTTTTTTCATGGGTTTTTTCAGGGTTTTCATGTTTTATGTTATATATATGTTTAGAAAACATTCCCTGACATTGCTCATTTTCAAATGAATTCTGCTCTGACAGATTCCTAGCTTTGTTTTTCCTCTTTCTATTCCCTATGCATACAACCATTCTTTTCTCAAAAAACAAAAAAAAGGACTTATTTAAATTAAACTGCCATTTTTTCAGAATTTACTCTTTCCCAAGTATGAGGTTTTGGGCTGCATATACCCCATAAAAACTTATTTTTAAACTTAATGCATTCCTGTGGATGAGAGTCCCTAAATAGGACTTTTGATGAAGCTATTCCAACTTAGGTATGTCCCAACTGAACATACCTAAATGTTCTTAATCCTGTTACTGGAGTCTTTTATAAATGGAACCCAGAAGAGAAAGAGAAAGCCACAGATGGTACAATCAGAAGCTGAACATCAAGGGAACCCAGAGGAGAAGGGAGAGGGCAAGAGACACGGAGATACGTCTTGCCACGTGACATTCTAAGGACAAAGGATCACAGGCAGCCAGACCAAGAAGTCACTGTCTAAGGGATAAACGCATCATTTTGATGATGCTTTGTTTTAGATTTTTTTTCCTCTAACATCAAGACTGTGAATTATTAAATTCCCATTGTTTAAGCCATTCCTTTGCATTGTTTCAGCAGCCTAGGAAATTAAAACACCTAGATAAACACGTGTTCATTCTCCGTAATAAATGTGTTTTGAATTAAGCTGAATACATCCTTGTTTCGAAGGCTTATACTCTTAAATAATAATGCATCCTTGTTTCAAAGGCTTGTGCTCTTACATAATTCTAGCTGTTAAGTTCTTTCCTTGAGTGGTAGAAGGCCACTAATTGTGGATGTGTGGAGAAGTCATATACTATTTCATTTCAAACAGGTTTCTTAGAGAAACTTCCCAATGAAACCATTTTCATTGCAAAAAATGAAAGAAACATTTTTTTATTCACAGAAATTTATTAACTTTATTTTCCACATTATTTTCATTTTTGTTAGTAAACTTATCATTAAAGACTCATATTCATAACCAAAAGTAAATAAATTCTAAGACAAAACTTAGTGAATTTTCCAAAAATAAAGACATCCGTGTTGGCACTGCCCAAATCAATAACTGGAACATTTGCATCTTTTGAGAAAACCTTCCTGACCCTGACTTCTAGTTTTGCCCATTTATTGATTGTTTTTAAATGTTATCATGCAGTATGGATTCCTTTATACCTAGCTTCTTTCTGCCTGTGATTTGTTTGGGAAATTCACCTATGTTGTTTAGTTAAACATTGGTATATAATTTTAATTGCTATATAGTGAACCATTGCATGCATATACCAAAATTTATTCATGTATGCTTTTAGTGGTGGATGAACATTTTATTTATTTTAAGTTTTTAGCTATTATGAATAATTCTACTATGGACTTTTTTTTACATTTCTATTAGTTCATGTATTTGCATTTTATTCCTGCTATGTCATAATGTTTTTAGATAATACTAATATATTTTTCAAAGGATTTTAATTGATTTATACTCCTTCTGAATGGTATGGGGAATCCAGTCACTTCAGACCCCACCAGCACTTGATGTTATTTGTTCTATTCCTTCTCAAAAAATTATTTAGATATCCTGACTTATGTTTAGTGATATCACATTATGATTTTAATTTGCTTTTTCTTGAAGACTGATGGCATATGTCCTTACAAATATTTTGGTCTTATTTGGATACCAACTTTTGTAAAGCTAGTGCCTATTACTTTGCACATATTTTCTATTGCATGAGATTTCTTTAATGCATATTTTGAACAATTATGTATTGCAAATGTCATTTCCCACTTTGTGGCTTGCTTTTGGACTTTTATAACTGTGTCTTCCAATGAACAGATGTTTGTAATTTTAGTTTTTTCCAATTTATCAGTATCTCTAAATGGATATATAGTTGTAGTGAAATGCCAATAAAAATCTCAGTGGGTTTTTAGATGGGAATTGACAAGAAGATTTTAAAATTTATATGCAAATGCAAAGGACTTAAAAAATAAAAAATATTTTACAAAATATAAAACACTATGAGGACATACCTTACCTCATTTCAAGATTTTCTATAAAACTATATTAGTCTAGAAAATATAATTTTGGTACAAGGGTAGACATATACATAAGTGAAACCTAAAATATATCAGGAATTAATCCACCCAAATATAGGCAATGTATTTTGGATAAATTTGGCCTAAATATTACAATTAAGAAAGATGGATTTTTTCAATAAATAATATTATATATTATTATATATTCAGAAAAAATGATTTGACAGTACAAACAAACATGAAATAAAAATGAATTAAAATTCAAAAGTTAGAAGTATAAACTTAGGATGCAAAATCTTGAACTATAAAAGAAACTATAAAAGATTATTTCTCTGGTTGCTGAGAATATGGAATAGGCAACCTATGGCCTGTGATCTGTTTTGATAAAGCCCAAGAGTCAAGAATAGTTTTTACATTGTAAAATATTTGTAAAAACAAGAAAAAGGAATATATAATAGAGGCCATAAGTGATTCTCATTTGATTCCTTCTTTGATACTGGCTTTTTCAGATGTGTTTTGCTTAATTTCTAAACATTTGGGATGTTTCTTCATGTATTGCTGTAATTCATTCCTAATATGATTCTATTGTAGTGAGAAAACTTGCTTTGTGTGATTTTGAACATCATAACTTTTTTTGTATCTTAATTATGGCCTCACTCAGGAGCACAGTGGCAGATAAACTTTCCTGTTTGGTCCAAAGGAAATAAATACTTCAGAGTTTGAGAGCTGAATGTAGTTTCTGTAGCATGTTCTTTTTGTTGTGCTTGTTAGTTTTCTTTCAAAATCCCTTAGTTTGTGAATACCATTCTAAGCTCATGAATTGTTAAAAACAGATAATAGGCCAGATTTGGCTATAAACTATCAATCACCTAGCCAGGATATAGTGCACCTTGAAGAATGTGCATGGACAGTTGAAAAGATTTCTTATTCCTTCTGCTACTAATGAATCGAATGTCATTTCAAATACCAAGTAGGCCAAGTTGGTAAATAGTGGTAAATATGTCTTCTATATTCTTATAGGTTTTCTGCATGCCTGTTCAATCAATTATTGAGAGAAGCTTGTTGAGTTTCCAACCACAATTCAAGGTTTTAATTTCTTCCTTTCTATTTTTCAGGTTTTATTTTATGCACTTTGAGGTTCTTTGTGAATATATTATTTAGGATTGTTGTCTTTGATAAACTGACTTCTTTATAACTATGCAACAATACTCCTAACTCTGGGTAAAGATATTTTATTCTGAAATCGACTATGATTTTAATATTGCCACTTCAGCTTTCTTTTGGTTCATGTTTAATGGCATATGTTTTCAACCTTTAGCACATATCTTTCTATTTGAATTGGGTTTTTAGTTGACAGCATGTAATTTCTTCTTATATTTTCAGCCTAAGATGAGAATCTCTGCTTTGTAATTGTGTGCTTTTCAATTTTCTTAATAATACATCTATAAATATTAAATTAAATTTAGTTATTATAATTTAAGAAAAATATTGTGATGGCTGTTTTCAATCTACCACACCCATATAGCTATTAGTTTTCTATTCATTGCATCTATTTTAAAAATTATTTTCCTGTCTTCTTTTGAATTTAGATATTCTTTTGAATTTTTATTGAGATTTAATTTAATGTATTTATAATTCCATTTTATCATCATGATTGGCTTATTATTCATGCATTTAAAAAATAGTGGTTCCTAAGAAAAAAAAGTAATGCTTCCTATATATTGGATAATGAATATACATTTTCTTCTACCTGTTCTTTATGCTATAATTGTTATACATTAATATCTCCATATACGTAAAAATGTCCCCAATAATTATTATTCTTTTCACCATGTCATCAGTTACCTTTTAAAATATGTAAAAATAAGAAACAAATATATTATGCCTTCCAACTTTACTTTTTTCAGGTCTCTGCACTTGTAAGCAATGGCTTCAATTAACGGTTTGTTGTCTAAATATATTTAATTAAACCATCATTTTTTCTTTTTTTTTTTTAACATAAATTCGATGCTAAGTGAAATCTGGGTAGATGCTTTTGTTCATTCTTTCCACACTCTACAGACGCCATTCCAATGACAAGAAGGTTAATGTAGTTCTTACATTTGTTCTTTAGTATATTTTAATTTTTCTAAGTGTTTTTAAAGTTTTCTATTTTTCTTTAGTTTTCTACAATGTGGCTATGCTGTGTCTAGTTGTATATATAAATATAGTAGTTTGAGACAAAGAAGACTTCAGGACAATGAAAATAAGAGGGGTAATGAGAGATAAATAAAGCCATTACATGTTGATAAAAGGGGCATTTCTCTACCTAACAGGAAAGAATAAAAATAACAGAGGCAAAAACAGAGCTCCAAAATGAAACAGACAAATCCATTCTTATAGTTGGCTGCTTGAAAACCACTCTTTCAATATTTCAATAACTGATGGATCCAGCAGGCAGGAAATCAGTGAGGACATAGTGGAACTGAATGTCATGAGTTGATTTTATAAAATTGACATTTATATTTTATCTGACAAAACCCAATATGAATTATTCTCAAACTCATAATTCATGAAGAATAATTACATTATAGGCCTTAAAATAAACACTAACAAATTTAAAATCCTATAATGTATATGTTCAGGCATTTGCCATTTGCAATGGCAAATAAATTAGAAATTATTAAGATAACTGGAAAAAATCACAAAATATTTGGATATTCATCAATATACTTCCAAAGCACACTCGAGGCAAAGAAGAAGGGAGAAAATAAATTTTAAAATATATTTTGAACTAAGTGAAAATACAATCTAACAAATTTGTGGTATGCAGTGAAAGCGGGGCTTAAAGGATATTCATGGCATTAAATATATATATATATATATATATGCATATAAAAGAAGAAAGATAAAAAAAAAATCAGAAGTTTATGATTCCATTGCAGGAAACTTGAGAAAGAAGAGCAATTTAAGTCTAAAACAAGCAAAAGAAAAAAATAATAGATATGAGAGTAGAAATCATTGCATTTGAAAGAAAAAACCAGTAAAGACTATCATTGAAACTGAAAGATGGTTCTTTGAACGATCTTTAAAGTTGATAAAACTAAAGTCAGCATAACCATGAAAAAATTAGAGAAAATATTAATAACGGTATAAAGATGGGCCATTACTGTTGAGACAGCAGATGTTAAAAGGGAAAATAACAGAATATTATAAACAACTCCATGCCAAAAAATTTGCTAACTTAGATGACGTTGTCCTTGAAAGGCACAAACAACCAAAAATCACACAAGGACAAATGGATAATCTAAATAGGGCTATATCTGTTAAAGAATTTAATAAATAACAAATAACTTTCCAAAAAAGAACACATAGACCCAGATGGTTTCACCATTCTACCAAATATTTAAGGAAGAAATGATACCAGTTCCCTACTATTGCTCCCAAAAGATAGAAAAAGCCAAAACTCATTCTTTGAGGCCAGCACTATCCAAGAGTAAAAACTAGATAAATACATTGCAAGAAAGGAAAACTCAGACTGATATCTTACATGAATACAGATGAAAGAAATTTTCAATAAAATATCAGAAAATTTGAATCCAAAAATCTATAACAAAAGTATACAACTTGACCTAGTGAGATAAATGTCAGTTATTGATGGCTCAACATTCAAAAATAATTTAATGTATACCATCACATCAGCAAGATAAAGAAGAAAAGTCATATGATTACATGAACTAATGCAGATAAAGCATTTGACAAAATCCAATAAACATTGATGTTAAAAACTATCAGCAAATTAAGTATAGAGGGGAGCTTCCTCAATTTGATTTTTAAAAGTCTACATAAACCTTCAGCATCCCCATACTTAATGGTGGGAAATATCCCCCTAAGATCTAGAACCAAACAAGGATGGCACCTCTCCCAATTCCTCTTACATATCATAATGGGAGTCCTACCAAATGCAGTAAGACAAGAGAAAACAATGTCATATACAGATTTGGAAGGAAGAACTAAACCTCTCTTGTTTTAGGTATGATGGTCTATGCTGAAAACCCCAAAGAATTGACAAAAATGTTCTGGAAATAGCAATGATTATAGGAAAGAAGAAGGGTGCAAGCTTAATATTCAAAATTCAACAGTTTTCTACATACCAGCAATGAAAAACTGGAGTCTGAAAATTAAAAACTTATACAATTTACAGAGCAACAAAATAAGTGAAATACTTAAGTGTAAGACTAAGAAAACATGCCAAGGTCTATATGCTAAAAACTATAAAACTCCAATCAAGGAAATCAGAATAAATCGAGAAATATTCTGTGTTTATGGATGAGAAGATTTAATATTGTCAAATTTCAATTCATTCTACCTTTGCTTATAGATTCAATGCAGCCTCAGTGAATGTCCCAGTAAGATATTAAGTGGATATCTATAAACTTATCCTAAAGTTTATATTAAAAGACAAAAGATCCAACATAGACAACACAATACAGAGGGAAAGATCATAGTATGGTAGCTCATATTATCTGAGCTCAAGACTACAAAGCTACAATAATCATATTAGTGAAGGAATGGATCCATAGATCAATGCAATAGAGTGCAGAGTTCAGAAAGACACACACAAATAGAACCCACTGATCTTTGAGAAAGGAGCAAAGGCAATTGAACGGAGAAAGGATTATTTTGTCCACAAAAGAAGCGACAGCTTTTGGATGTCCATATGCAAAAAGAAAACAAAAAAAGAATCTGGACCCAGAACTTAAATCTTTCACAAAAATTAATACAATACGGATTGTAAACCTAAATGTTAAATGTGAATTTTTAAAATTTCTTGAAGGAAACAAAGCTGAAAATCTAGGTGAGCTTAGGTATGGTGCTAAATTTGATATGTGACACCAAAAGCAAGGCCCATGGAATCAAAAATGGATGTTAGACTTTATTAAAAGTAAGAACTTCTGCCCTATAGAAGACATTGTTGAGAAGGTAAAAAGACAAAAAAGGCTAGAGGAAACTATTTGAAAACTCATATATAATAAAGAATTTTTGCCTAAAATGAATAGTGAAATCTTAAAACTCATTAATAAAAAAAACAAACAAACCTATTTAAAATGGATAAAACAGCCGACCCGAGAGGTCACCAAAGAAGATAAATGATCAACATCATTTATTAGGATATTGCAAATTCAATCATAATGTGATATTATCACAACTATCACCATAGCTAATAAGAAAACACCAAAATTAGACTTAATTAAATATGGCAAAGATAGAGTGAAACAGGAATTCTTAATCTTCGTAGATGGAAATACAAAATAGTACAGTGACTCTGGAAGACTATTTGGCAGTTTCTTACAAAGCTAAACACAGTCTTACACTGCAATGCAACAAATGTGCTCCTAGTTTTCCCCCAATTGATTTGAAAATGGATACCTCCTCAAAAACCTGCACAAAAATGTTCATAAGCTATGTTCATGATTGCCAAAATTTAGAAGGATTCAGGATGTCCTGTAGTAGATGAGTAGATGAACATCTGTATAACATCTATACAATGAAATATTATTCAACAATAATAAAGGAGTTATGACATGGATGAACCTTATATGTAAGTTGTTAAATGAAAGAAGCCGGTCCAAAAGGGCACATCCTATATGAGTGTAATTACATGACATCCTGGAAAAGACTGAACTATGGTGACAATAAAAAGTTCTGTGGATGTCAGGGGCTCATGGGGAAGGGATGGTTGAATAAGTGGAGCCCTGGACAATTTTACGGCTGTGAAAATATTACGTATCTCTGTAATAATGGCACGTGATAAACATTTATCCAAATGCATAGAACTTGAATACAATGAATGAATCATAACGCATACAATTAAAAATCATTCAGGCAGTCAGGGGATACCCAGGAAGGAATGCATGCTGTGAGAAGAGAATCTAAATGTATTACAGATGTGTGATTCAAATTCACTGGAGGAAGTTGGGAGAAAGGGTGCTAGCCCAAGTAACTTTGGACGTGAGTGATTTTTGCAAAGCCAAAGGTTAAAAAAATTGCACATGAGCCTTCTACTCTATTCAACAAAGTTGCTTCCCACTTTTGTATGGACGAACACTTCTGATAACTCCCATAGGTTTAGACTGGAATTAAGCAATCATATGAATGGATGGATGGTGGAAAGTACATTTCTCACTATTGGAGCAGTTTCATGTAAGCCAGGTGAGGAGAATAGAATGATCCATGTGGTTATAAATTAAAGTTGGAGACATCAGTAAGAACACATGATCAGCTCATATACATACGGAGGATACAGAAACATTTGGATATGTACATATACATATTTTAGTATATATACTTATACATCCTTTCTGTGTTAGCGGAGAGGGCCTGAAAGAAAGACCACTTCAATACCAACAAAGACACCTGGTGCTCAGATCTTGGTTTCTAATACCGTATTCCAATAAGAGGAATCAAGTCTCTTGGAAAAAACAGCTGATTCTAGGATTCCAGCAGGAAATCACAAAATAAACCTGGAGCACCTTCTCATCCCAGGAAGTAAGAAAGTACTCAGACAAAACTTTCATAGCCAAGAGAGCCCTAAAAGCCTAAGGAGATATTACCATGCATATTATACAATGTTTTTGGAAAAATTAAATGACTAGTCACATTTAATTTTTTTATTTTTATTTTTAATTTTTTATTCAATATTTGTATTGAGGTATTTCTGCATATTTTCTCATATGTTGCCCAAGTAATAATTATTGAACTGGTATTTAGCAAGTGAAATTATGATCCATGAAGTATAATAGAGATCGTTATCTGGAAATTTGCAATCTAATCAAATTTGCTTACAAAAAGTAACTTGCTTTGTAATGCTGAGTTTCAAAGAATTTAGGGCCACGCTGCTTGGTTTTTTACAAGGTTTGGTAAAAATTCTGTTCATGCTTAGCTTCCTATGCTGTGAACTTTGATTTGGATGGACTCTCACACATAAATTAGGGATATCTTTTCTTCTAATACACCCAGGTACACCATATATATATTTACATATTTACTTTTCCAGGCCTGTAGCAAGGCTGCCATGGGAAAATTGGACGAGAAATTCTTTGTAGATGAAGTGGTATGTGTATAAATTCAAGGAGATAAGAATATGAGAAATTTTATTTTGAACATAATAGACAAAAAATAATCCCTTGGGCTCTATTCTCCTGGAAAGAGGTGGAGGAAAGAAATGTGCATGGTTGGCAACACCACTAATCTTGTTTTTTCTTTCTCTGTCCTTGCCAGATTACCATTACTCAGACAAGCGGTGTTTGCCAATCAGACTTAAATTCTGCACCACATACTGTGCATAATGTTTAAAATATAAAAAGCAACAAAAAGTTCAACCTCCCCTGCCATGACAAGAGTTCAAGATTCACAGAAGGGAATTCATACTGTGCTAGAAGTTCAAGAAAGAGAAACAGGAGGTAGATTAATCTATGCTTTGATCTCAATGTCATAAAGTGAAGGTGTGGAGCTAAGGTGGAATGAAGGATAGAAGGTTCAAAGTCATGACCTAGTGAAAGAAAGAAGTAGGGATTTACAGGCATAGAAGAGAATTCAGCAGTCACTTCCCTGTTGAAAGGGGATGGTATGTCTCAGAATGTGTATTGAAGTTCATATGGCTTGATACAGGAAAACCATGTTGAACAATGTTTAGCATAATTGTTCCTTGATTGTGAAGTTCATATTTGTAAGCCACTAACACAGCCTTTGTGGGGCTAGGTATAAGTCATTCATTGAGGCCTAAGATGAAGTTTTGGAATCTGTGCCTATTTTGCTTTCCAAATTATCACTGGCAATTATAATTATACATAGAATCTGAATCCTTATTTGTCATGTGCCATTGAGTTATAGTATTCCAAAGGGAGCAGGGCTAAGAGAAGCAGAACTTCTTGCCTGGCCCACAGACTGGATTATTACCTAAATTCACTTACTTTGTATCTTACTATTTGCTTATTATTACTATAATAACCTCCCTATTTGGATCTTAGATCATCTGTTGATTTTAGCTGAGGGTCATAAATTCTTTCTAGCTCCTGTTTAAAAGAGGCTCTAGCCTTCCCCTGCATGTAATTCCAAGGGTATAGAGACAAACTTAGTATGATCCATCTACCAGGATATTGAACACAATCTGACCAGAGAAAGTTTGAGTATGTAAATTTATATGGAAATTGTAGGATGTCCTTGAATATAAAACATAGAAATTTAAACATTGTGAGTAGGAACTAAAGAATCCTCATTATAATGTCGGGTGAGGGAATTAAAGGATAATTGTGGTGATATGAAAAACATTGTCTGAAGGTTATATTTAAATGGGAAAAGATTAAAATTAGAAAGGCTTGGAGTGAAATTTCTGCAGTAATCTAAGTGTGAGGCATTTAAGATTTGGAAAAAGGAGAAAAAATGCAAGGCTGGAGATGTTTAGGAGGGAGAAAATAAAAATTTTGAAAGAAAACAATGTGCAAAAGAGAATAAGTGAAATATGAAATCAAGTTTTCTAGGCCGAGGAAAAATAATGCAAATGAACTACATTAAAAAAATATTAGATCATGTGGCATGATGATTAATTCAGTTTTGGACTATTTATATCTGACCATACAATAGGACATTTAAAGTGTGTCAAGTTATTGTCTGCCTGAAACCTGTTCCTCCTGCTGATTCCTATGAGTGTGGAATCACTCAGCTAAGTCAGAAACCTAAATCTAACCTTCAACTCTAGGACTAGGTTTCCTGTGCAAGTTGTCAATGAGGCAACACTCTCAAGAGAAACTGGTAAGACAGCTGGAGAAGCAAGACAAGGGAAGGGAAGAAGCAAGTGAGGGTGTGATTGCAGTGGAATCTGCAGGACTCAGACCTTATCCTGGAAGAAATGCAGCTGCACTTTCCTACATCCAACCAAGGAGTCACTGGCTAATGCCTGACCTAATGGGGACATAAACTCTTATCACCCAAGTTCTCTGTGCATCCTGGTAAAGCAGCTCCATAAACGTAAGGAAAATGTAAGTGGTGTGAGCCTTGGAAACAAAACCCCAGATAAGCAAGGAGATGGGCTCATAGAAATGTGAGGTGATCAGAAATAAGCAGCTACTTCTCACCCTTCCTGTCAACTATATGCTATTATTCCCTCTCACCTAGAATATTTGATTCATTTCTATTGGGTGTCCTTTTCAAAAATTCTGACTGGTTCCAAAAACCTCCTCATGCAGCACCAGTAGCAAACTTTCAGAATCAAAGACCTGATTTTGTCACCTCCTATTTTGTATCTCTCAGAACTTTCCCACAGCCTTTGCTGAAAACTTTAATAACTTAATATGATAGTAAAAATTTTAACACCTGGCTCCTACTTGCATTCCTCTCTCACCATTTCCCCTTAACAGTGTATATGTTAATCATATTAAACTATTGATAATGGCTTAGACATGCTGTATTCTATTTTATACTGGACTTCTCATGTATCTCCTTCTACCTGGAATATCCTCTCTTATCTGTACCCCTTTAATCCTTCAGAACTTAACTCTGCTCCTGCAGCTATTATGAAGAGTCCTCTAAACATGTGTCCATTCTCCAGCACTTGCCAAAAGTTCTGTGCTAGTTTGCTAATGCTGCTGGAAATGCAACATACCAAAAGTGGGTTGGTATTTATAAAGGGAATTTATTACTTGGAAGCGTACAGTTCTAAGGCCATAAAAATGATCAGACTAAGGCATCCAGGGAAAGATAACTTAACTCTGAAGAAAAGGCCCATGGCATTCAGGGTTTCTCTGTCAGCTGGGAAAGCACATGATGACATCTGCTGGCTTTCTCTCCCTGATTTCCCTTTCAAACAGCTTCCCCATGGGCGTTTTCTTTCTGCTTCTACAAACATCTCTGTTTGTATTTTCTCTGAAGCTTTGTCCAAAATGGTTCCCTCTTAAAGGACTCTAGTGAGTGGATTAAGACCCACCTTGAATGAGTGGAGACACAGCTCCCTGGAAACTACCTAATCTAAAGATTGGATTAGAAGAAAGAGCATGGTTTTTCTGGGGTGCGTAAAAGTTTCAAACCAGCACAAGCTCCATTATGCATCTCCATGGTAATGCCATCATATCTTCTTTAGTAGCACTCAGGAGGTTGTGGGATACACATGTGGTTGTCCATTTGTTAGTATCCACAAAAAGAATATGAGCTATTTGAGTCCTTGAGCTGTTTCATATTTACCAGTACATCATCTCTATAAGAACAGTGCTTAGTATATCACAATTATTTAATAAGCACCGCTTGCTAATTATATACTGAGAATGTCATATTGGAATAAGGTTGTTGGCATCTTCATATGACTGTCCAATACAGTGTTTTCTAAGTGATAATTTTCCCCCTCTTCACATGAATTTTACAGAATTGTTTATAGTGAGGGTTTTTTTGAATACTGTATGGCAGTCACATTTCATTCTTTATCCATGTGAGTATCCCCTTATTGCAGCACCATTTATTGAATTTTTTTGTTTTGTTTTTCATTTGTTTGTTTGTTTGCCTATTTTTTCATTTGTTTGTTTGGGAAGTGCACAGGCCAGGAATTGAACCCAGGTCTCTCACATGGCAGGTGAGAATTCTACCACTGAACTACCCTTGCACTCCCACAGTATGCTTTGATTTGCAGCTCCTTGTGTTATAAAATTTGCATTCATATTGGCTATAAGAAATAATTTCTTGATTTAATTAAGAATAGCTATGCTATTAAAATCAGCTAAATACAATTAAATTCTTAATATGACAACTACGGGGGAAGAACTCTCAGCAGCATTTTTTTTTAATATGCCAAGCTTGATGAATGCCTATTGCAGGCAATTCATCATTTCTTATCAAGGAAAACAAATATTTAATGAAACAGTAGCACCTCAAGCAAGTGTAAATATTCTTTGAGACTGTTTTGATTGAACAAAGTATAAAAATTATCATCTCAAGCTAGCATTCATGCTTATCAAAACCATCTTTCTGAAACAGAATTGCAACTGACATTAACAAGCTATGCTAAATGTTTCATAGATACCAGTGATTTTACAAGGTCTAACAGGTTATAAGGAAGTAAAATGGCTTAAAGGTCTACATAAGCAGTAAATTTTCCTGGTTCATTAATTTTTTTTTTTTTATAGATGTTCACTTGTTTCCATGGAGAGCAATATTCAGATGAGGTATATCTCCTTGCAGCTTCGGGAAACTGTTGTAGGATTTAAAATTTCTTGAGAAAATAGCCAAAGAAAGGAACTCTTGGTTGATAGCTGAATCTACATGTGTGGATTCGGGCAATTTTCCAACCACCTCTTTTTCTAAGGAAAGAAACACCTTAGAGAACATTTGCAGGGATTAAGTAAGCATTTACACTTTTATTTTTAAAAGGTTGGGTTCTTCCTTATTCATGCTTCATTGTAATGATTGCATAACTAAGGCAGCACACAGCTGTGCTCCTTCAGATGATAAAATTTTCAACAGGTGGTATGTTAAAATCCTCATTTTCGGAATTCCTACCATGACTATGGAAACATGTAAGTGAAAAGGTTTTGAAAATTACTTTTCAGTTAATTTTTTCATGTACATTAAAATTATTCCTTCATCTAGCTACATTTTCACAATTTAGATACATTTCAAGGTTATCCGGTAAAGATAATGTAATAATTGTGTTTCTTTCAAATTTCCTATCAATCTGGGATGTAAAAAATACATCATGTGCTGGGCCTCCAAATTCTAGATTTCATTTTTGCCTCCATCTGACATAGTGAAATTTAATTTGATTCCTAATTTTGTGCTTGTTAAATTTTGAAATTTTTATGAACTGGAGAGTCTTCTATGGGCAATTGGTCTGGCAACTCAATTGAGATGAACTTTTTATTATCATCATAAGTACATGTGTATCTATCATATGTCAAGGAAAATGTTTCTATCCTTCCTCTTCTTCAATAATGCTTTTTTACAAGTTTTTTTCTGGTAACTGTGAATGTCTCTTTCTTCTACCCTTTTCCTATTGCTGTATTAAAAATTTGGTATCATACACATAATCAATTGTGCTACACACTTTTGATATCACTAAAAAAAAGACCCCCAGGAGAAACTTTGTTCTTGTTCTTTTTTCTATTTTATACAACGCTATGCTTTCATAGCCTGTTTCCATAAATCTTGCTATGAGCTGTTTTTTCACTAATGCTAGGGCCATTATTAGCTGAAAGTGTTAAGATTTTTTTTCAGTTGTTCAGAAGATATTTGCGCTGGTCTGAATCTGTGGTGGACCCCAGAAAAGCCGGCATGGCTTTTGATTCTCATTCAATATTGCTGGGTGGAAACATTTTGATTGTTTCCAGGAAGATGTGACCCACCCAATTGTGGATGGTAACTTTTGATTAGATGATTTCCATGGAGGTGTATCTCCACCCACTGAAGGTGGAGTTGCTTACTGGAATCCTTTAAAAGAAGAAACATTTCAGAGAGAGTCCCTTTTTGGGAGAGCCACGTGAAAGCCAACAGACGCCGCCATGTTCGCCATGTGCCCTTCCAGCTGAGAGAAAAATCTTGAACGTCGTCAGCTTTCTTGAACTAAGGTATCTTTCCCCAGATGCCTTAAATTGGACATTTCTATAGACTTGTTTTGATTGGGACTTTTTCTCGGCCATAGAGCTGTAAACTAGCAACTCATTAAATTTCCCTTTTGAAAAGCCATTTCGTTTCTGGTATATTGCATTCTGGCAGCTAGCAAACTAGAACAATATTCAACTCTGTTCAGTAACTAATTCAGTGAAATATATCCCATTATCTTCCTCCTAGAAAAAATACTGATAAGCAAACAAGCAAACAAAAATCCTTCAACACCATTGCTTTTATTAAAGATGGACACGAATTCATTCAGAACAGATAACTTAGTGTAGAGAAGGATGAGCAGAGTGGAAAAGAGGCAGCAATATAATGGGATACTTGAATATACCTCTCTAAAGGTCTGGCTTAATCCAGCAGGAGATTGTAAGGTAACATTGTTTTCATTACATATCATTTAAACATGCAAAGTTTTCCATAAGTGAGAAGTTACAGTGCCGGTGAGATGTTTTTTCTATCAAGTAACCAGACTGCAGATGCAGCATGTAGCTTAAAAACAATCATCCAAGTTGGGGCATATGTTTGGCCTTTTCTTGTAAAATGAATGAGTGAATGAATAAAGGAGTGAAAGAATGAATAACCAATGAGTTCCTGTGCCTGAATACAGGACTGCACCTCTGTCCTATAGTAGTTAAGAGAAAGTCATGGATGAAACTAGCTTCTACTTGAGGAATAATTTTGGGTAACTTTAATTTTCAGGCAGGTGACAACAGATCATTTCTGTGGCTTTATAACTAAATTATTGCTCCATCAAAAATGATTATAAATTATTTCAGAGTAAAAAGTAGAAAGAGTTAGAGCAAACACCCATGTGCTCATTAGTCTTCTGAAATATAAATAATTTCTAATACAGTTGCAGCCCCTTATATATCCTTTCCAACCACAGGCATTCTCCCTAACTGAGATAACTAACATTCTGAGATTGGTGCTTATTATAAATCATTTCTTTATCCTTTTCCTGCATATCTGTGCACCCTTACACAGGATAAGTTTACATCTTTTTAAGCTTTGTGTAAGTGTTGCCGTACTGCATATATTGATTTTCTACTTGCAATTTTGCTCAAAATAAAATATTAGAGGTTTGCACATGCAGGCCTAGTTTACTTATTTGGATGGATTAGCAAGTGAAAATATGAATATATTTATATCTGTGTACTCATATAAATTAAAATTAAATGGGTATTTACCACATGCCAAATATAGTTTTGGGTGTTTCACATTTCATATATTACCCCATTTAATCCACACACCAGCCCGTAATATCAATATTAGGCCTTCTTTAAAAATAAATAAATTTTGGCACAGACAATTTTTAATATATTAATCCACTCTGAAAATATTCACCTACTACTGAATATTCATTTTTCACTATCTGCTATTTGAAAAATTCTTCTAAGGATGTTATATGCATGTCTCCTGGGAAAGGAAGTACTCTTGGAGACACGCTAAGTAATTGTTACATCTGTCCAAGAAGATGGATAGATACTGGGAAGGTCTTAATTTGCTTTTAATTCGCATATCCCTGATTTAGTTTGTTTAAAGTGCTATTACGTGGGTGGGCCGCAGTGGCTCCGCAGGCAGAGTTCTCGCCTGCACATGCAAAAAAAAAAAATGGTATTGGCCTCTCAGGTTTTCTCTTCTTTAAAATACATTTCATACCCCTCATGTCTTCTGCAAATTTTTCTCATCATTTAGCTGTTTATATTTTAATTAGAGTGATTTCTGTATTTTGAGCACTTGTTTCTCATGGTCTGTATGTGAGGCAAATGCTGCTCTGCTCATGTCTCATTTTTTAATTCTATTTTTATGTTTTTTGGTGAATAGATGCTTTCTTTCACACGGCAATATTTATCAATAACTGTTTTTGTGGTTTGTGTTCTTTGATTTTACAAAATTCTCCACACTGACAATATTAAGACATCACTAAACATTTTCTACTGAAATGTCATATAGCTTTGCATTTTAACTTAAGAACTTGGAAATAATATTTTGAAATGCATAGTGTCAAGATAATTTGCTTTCATATGCTTACCTGCTTGTGTCACTACCATTTTTTAATAGGTTGTCCTTTACCTAAGGATCCTCTGTGCCAGACCCAACCCATCATGGAAGTCTTATATCTACATTGCTTTCGTGTAGCTGTATCATTCTATCCCATCCTTCTACCAATTTGAAGGATCATAATTAATATGACTTTATAATATGTTGATATCTGATAGGTCAATTTGTCCTGTTTGCATTATTTCAGTGTCTTGATGCTATTCTTTCCTTCTTTACATATTTGCATGTTAGGATTTGCTTATTAAGAACAATGGTAACGAAAATTAGACCATCATCTTGGGTTGGTTCCTTGAACCCAGTTTCCCCAGGGCCACGTTATGAGATCAAGTGATGCCTGCACATGCAGTGGGGGTGCACTCCAGGACATGCACTGTTACCAGCAAAGGTGGTGGATCCTTTTCCCCTTCTGTTAAAATGACCAATTCCCGAGACACCGGTGTTTAAAAGAGAAAGAGTATGAAGCAGGAGATCAGATGGCCTATTAACCCAAAATCTGTCTCCCTGAATTTAGGGAGCTGAAGGCTTTTATGGATTCGAACAAGGGGAGATGAAGTCGTTACAATTTCAAATTATCAAGTCTAAGCAGAAAGGGACACAGAGTTATCATTTCAGAGTGCAAGCTGAATGGAAGGGAAGCAGAGTTATCCCTTCAATGGTAAAAAATGTAAATCCAAAAGAGGCAAGTCAGAGTTATAATTTAAATGGCAAAGTGTAGAGAATACAATTTACAAATATAAATGGCTGAAACTAGCGAGAATTCTGCCACTGAGCCACCATCACACCACCCTAAATTATTCTTATAGAGACACATTCACACACTATAGAAGTCATCCTATGTATACAATCAATGGCTTTTAATATAATCAGAAAGTTGTACATTCATCATTAAGATCAGTATTAGTACATTTTCATCACTTTAAAAAGTAAAACTGCAAACCCTTTAGCAGTACCTCTCAATCCTTCTATCCTTCCTTAGCCCTACATAACCAGAAATTCTGTTGTGTTTCTATAGACTTACTTATATTTACATTTATTCTAATGGAATCATACCAACACTTTGTGTCTGCTTTCTTTCACCTATATTTTTCTTCTATTGCTTGTTTTTTTTAATTAGAGAAGTTGCAGGTTTACATAAAAGTCATGTAAAAAAATACAACATTTCCATCTAACCCCCTATGGTTTATACTTTGCATCAGTGTGGTATCTTTTTTCTTCTAATTACAGTTAATAAAATAATATTCAAGTGTTTTTGTTAACTATAGTCCATAGATTGCATTATATGTGCTATTTCCTTATATGACCCTATTATTAAAACCTTGTTATAGTGGCATGCGTTTGTTTTAATTCATGAAAGAACAGCCTCATGTTTGTTGAATGAACCACTGTCATTGTTCACAGCAGGATTCACTGTGGTTATGCAGTCGCATGTATTATCATCCAGCTTTCATTCTGGTTCCATACATGATCCAAGAGTTGCCTTTTCAACCATATTCAAACACAATTCAACATTGTCAATTACACTCACAATAATTTGCTAACATCACCACTATTCATTTCCAAATATTTGCAATCAGCTTAATTAGAAATTCTACTAAGCTCAAGCATCAGCTTCCAATCATGACCCTCATTCTATCTCCTGATAACCTAAACTCTAGACTCTAACTCTATGGGTTTGTTCATACTAACTAGTTAATATTGGTAGTTAATATTGGTGAGATTATGCAAGATTTGTCATTTTGTAGCTGGTTTATTTCACTCAGCATAATGTCCTCAAGGTTCACCCATGTTGTCATATGCGTCAGGACTTCATTCCTTCTTGCAACTGAATAATATTCCATTGTATATATATACCAAGTTTTTTTAATCCATTCATTGGTTGATAGACACTTGGAGTCACTTCAATATTTTGACAATTGTAAATAATGTTAGTATGAACACCAGTATGCGCGTGTCTATTTGTGTCCCTGATTTCAGGTTTTCTGTGTATATACCTGTTAGTAGGATTGTCCGATCATACGGCAGTTCTGATATGAACTTCCTGAAGAGCAAACTATTCCACAGTGGCTGTACCCTTTTACATTTCCACCACCAATGAATGAATGTTCTGATTTCTCAATATCCTTTCCAATACTGATATATTCCAGTTTTTATAATAATAGAATTCCTATTAGGTATGAAATTATATCTCGATGTGGTTTTGATTTGCATTTCTCTAGTATCTAGTGATATTGAA
This sequence comes from Tamandua tetradactyla, assembly GCF_023851605.1. Classification (NCBI taxonomy): domain Eukaryota; kingdom Metazoa; phylum Chordata; class Mammalia; order Pilosa; family Myrmecophagidae; genus Tamandua; species Tamandua tetradactyla. The sequence goes on from NC_135332.1 coordinate 93,850,564, forward strand.
CATCTTTTCAAGTGATTTTTAGCCATTTGTGTTTCCTTTTTAGAAAAATGATAGTCAAGTCTTTTGTTCATTTTTTAAAATTGGATGCTTGCTATTTTTCTTTTGAATTGAAGAATTTCATAATATATTATTATTATTATTATTTTTGCGTGGGCAGGCACCAGGAATTTAACCCTGGTCTCCAGAGTGGCAGGTGAGAACTCTGCCTGCTGAGTCACCGTGGCCTGCCCTCATAATATATTCTTAATATTAATCTTTATTGGGTATGTGATCTCCACATATTTTCTCCAATTGAGTCGATTGCCATTTAAGTTTCTTGACAGAGTCCTTTTAAGCACAAGAGTTCTTAATTTTGAGAATGACCCAGTTATCCATGTTTTGTTTCATTGCTTGTGCTTTGGGTATAAAATCTAATAAACCACTGCTTACCATAAGATCTTGTAGATGATTTCTTACATTTTATTCTAGGAGTTTTATGGTCCTGGCTTTCAAATTCAGGTCTTCGATCTATTTTGAGATTCTGTGTGTGTTTGTGTATGGTGTGAGCTAGGTGTCCTCTTTCTTTCCTTTGGATATGGATATCAAGTTCACTCAGCACCATTTGTTGAAGAGGGTTTTTGTTTCAGTTCAGTGGACTCTGCCACCTTGTCAAAATTCAGTTGGCCATAGCTGTGAGGGTTTATTTCTGAACTCATTTCAATTCTATTGCTCAATATATCTATCTTTATACCAGTACAATGTTGTTTTGAACACTTTAGCTTTATAATGCATTTTAAAGTCAGGAAGTGTGAATTTTCCAACTCATTCTTCTTTTTCAAAATGTTTTAGGCTACTGGGGCCTGTTACCCTTCCAAATATATTTGATAATTTCATTAAAGTAGGTTGTTAGATTTTGATTGGGATTGGGTTGCGTCTGTAAATAAATTTGGATAGAATCAACATCTTAATGATATCTAGTCTTCCAACCCATGGACACAGAATGTCCTTCCATTTATTTAGGACTTTTTTGATTTGTTTTAGTAATGTTTTATAGTTTTCTGTGTACAAGCCCTTTAAATCCTTAGTTAAATTTATTCCTAATTATTTGATTCTTTTAGTTACTACTGTAAAATGGATTTTCTTCTTGATATTCTCCTCAGATTACTCAATACTTGTATATAAAACTCTACTGATTTTTGCTTGGGGATCTTGTATCCAGCCGCTTTACTGAATTCCTTTATTATCTCTACTAGTTTTGTAGATTTTTCAGGGCTTTCTTTATATAAGATAAAGTCAACTGCAAATTTACAAATTTTACTTCTTCCTTTCCACTTAGATGCTTTTTTAATGCTTTTTATTCCGTAACTGCTCTAGCTAAACCTTTAGCACAAAGTTGAGTAACAATGGACAGTGGGCATCCTTATCTTATTCATATCTTAGAGCAGAAACTTCCAGTTTTCACCATTCAGTATGAGGTTAGCTATGGTTTTCTCATATATGCCCTTTATCATGTTAAGGAAGTTTCTTTCTGTTTCTATCTTTCAAAGTGTTTCACATGAAAAATGCTGGATTTTGTCAAATGCATTTTCTGTTTCAATCAAAATGATCATGTGGTTTGTTCCTTTATTTTGTTAGTGTGGTGTATTACATGAATTAATTTTCTTGTGTTGAACCACCTTGAATATCTGGAAGTAAACCCACTTCATCAATAAAATCATTCTTTTATTGTACTGTTGCATTTAATTTGCTGATATTTTGTTAAAGATTTTGGCATCTATATTCATTAGAGAATTTGGTTTGAGTTTTTCTCTCTAGCAGTATCTTTATCTGGCTTTGGTATTAGAGTGATGCTGACTTCACAGATTGAGTGAGGGCATGTTCTTTCCTCTTCATTTCTGTGGAAGAACCTGAGCAGAATTGATAGAAATTTTTCTTGCAATGATTGATGGAATTCAGATGTGAAGCTATCTGGCCCTGGCCTTTTCTTGTTGGGAGAGTTTTGTTAACTGATTCAATGTGTTTACTTCTAATTGGTCCGTTGAGGTTTTTATTTCTTCGAGAGTGACTATTTCTTCATGAGATTCTAGGAGTTTGTCCATTTCGTGTTAATGTCTAATTTGCTGGCTTATAATTATTCATATCATTTTAAGATCCTTTTTTATTACTGTGACATCGGTAGTGACGTCACCACTTTTGTTTCTGATTTTACTTGCATCTTGCGTTACTTTTCTTTGCCAGTCTACTTAAGGGTTTGTCAACTTTATTGATCCTCTCAGAGAGCCAACTTTTGGTTTTGTTAATTCTCTTTGTTGTTTTTTTAGTTTTTAATTTAATTTATTTCTGTTTTATTCTAAATCATTTCTTTCCTTCTGTTTGCTGTGGGATTAGTTTGCTGTTCTTTCTCTTGGTCCTTCAGGTGTTCAGTTAAGTCTTTGGTTTTAGCTCTTTTTGCATTTTATAATGTAGGAATTTAAGGTGATATATTTCACATTCAGTTCTGCCCTTGCTGCATTCCATAAGTTTTGATATGTTGTATTGTCATTTGTATTTGTCTCAAGAATATTTATTTCTCTTACAATTTCTTCTTTCATCCATTAATTATTTAAAATTGTGTTTTTAACTTTCATTTATTTGTGAATTTTTTAGTTCTTCCCTGACACTGATTTCTGGTTTCATTTTTTTATGGTTAGAGAATGAGCTTTGCATAATTTCAATCTTTTAAAATGTGAGTCATTTTGGGACCCAACATGTGGCCTATTCTGGAGAATGACCAATAAGTGCATACTCTTTTGGGGAGCAATAGTGTACATATGTCTGTTAGATTTAGTTCATTTATTATATTATTATTGTTCACTGTTTCATTATTGACCACTATCTTGTATCTGTTGATGAGAGTAGCATATTGAATTCTCCAATCACACCTTCGGAGACTGCTATTTCTCCCTTCAATGTTGTCAGTGTTTGCTTTATGTATTTTGGAGCACCCTGGTTAGATAGATGCACATTTATTTATGATTTTTATATCTTCTTGATTGATTACCCTTTTTATTAGATATAATGTCCTTTTTGGCTCTTACAAAAGTTTTGCATAGGAAGTCTAATTTGTCTGATATTAGTATGGCTATCCCAGCTCTTTTTGGTTTCTGTTTGCATGAAATAACTTTTTCCAACTTCTCACTTTCAACTTGTCTGTGTCCTTGTGTTGAAGGTGAGTCTGTTATAGACAGCATGTAAATGGATCATGTTTTTGTGTCTGTTTTAGTTTGTAAGCTGCCAGAATGCAATATACAAGAAATGAAATGGCTTTTGAAAGGGAAATTTATTCAGTTGCAAATTTATGGTTTTAAGGTGGTAAAAATGTCCAAATTAAGGAAGCCAAAGAAAGATACCTTAATTCTAAAGAAAGGGCCAATGAAGTTCAGGGGTTTCTCTCAGCTGGGAATGCACATGATGACATCTGATAGCTTTCTCTCCTCATTTCATAAGACTTCTCTGGGAGTATTTTCCTACTGTACCTTCAAAAATCTCTGGCTGTGTGGGCTCTGTTGGCTCTTTCCAAAATGGTTCCTTCTTAAAGGATTCCAGTAAGCAACCCCACCTTGAATGGATGGAGACGTATCTCCATGGAAACCATCTAATCAAAAGTTACCGTCACATCTCTGCGGAAACAATAAAAAAGATCCCACCCAGCAATACAGAATGAGGATTAAAGAAGATGGTTTTTCTGGAGTATACAACATATTCAAAACAGCACAGTGTCCATTCTAATAATCTGTGCTTTTTGTTTTGGAAGTTTAACCATTAACATTCAATGACATTACCATAAATGTAGTACTTACTTCAACTATTTTTTCCCTTTGGCTTTTATATATCATATCTTATTTTTGTCTCACTTTTTAACCTTTTAGTTGCTCTTTCTGATAATATTCATTTTTATCCCCTACTTCAAGTCTCTCTTTCCTGTATTTTTTAAAATTTTTTTTTATTTTTTCCTTTCAGTTTGCAGAACTCCTTATAGTATTTCTTGTAGGGGAGGTCTCTTATTGATAAACTTTCTCAGGTTCTGTGTATCTGTGAGTATTTTAATCTTTCCATCATTTTGAGTGTCAGTTTTTCCTTATGAAGACTTCGTGGGTAGCAGTTTTTCTTTTTTCAGTACTTTAAATATATCGTACCACTTCCTTCTTGTCTCTGTGGTTTCTGATGAGAAAGTGGCATTTAATCTTATTGTAGTTCACTTGTGGGTGACAAATGTCTTTTCTCTTGCTACTTTCAGTATATTCTGTTTACCTCTGGTGTTTAACATTCTGATTATTATGTGTTCTGAGCTATGTCTATTAGGATATATTCTATTTGGAGTACTTTGCACTTCTTGAATAAGTATATTTATGCTTTTCATAAGAACTGAGAAATTTTCTGCATTAAGTTTCTCAAATATTCTTTCTGCAGAGAATATTTCTCTTCTCCTTCTGGTATACCCAGATTTGCACACTTCATGCTCTCACTCAAATCCCTGAGGCTTTCCTCAATTTTTCCTTCTTTTCTTTATCTGTCCTTCTGTCTGTGGGATTTCAGTTGTCCTTTCCTCTAGTTCATTGATTCTTTCTTCTGACTCTTCAGACTGCTGTTGTGTACCTCTAGTGTTTTTTTAATCTCTTCTATTATGCCTTTCATTCCAATAATTTCTGGTATGTTTCTATAACTTCAGATTCTTCTTTATGCTCACCCTGTGCCTTCTTAATATCCTTTTTACCTGTAGCTGTATTTTCCTTCCACTTCTTGAATTAACATAGGAGATTTGCTTGAACATAGTTAATTAGTTGTTCTGTTTCTCCTCTGAAGTTTTAATTTGTTCCTTCGGTTGGGTCATATCTTCCCATTCCTAGTATGTCTTGTAATTTTTTGCTAATGTCTCTGCACCAAATTATCTTGATGAGTTTTGTCCTGAGCTCAGTCTCTCCCTCTTTCCTGGGGTTTTATTATTGATTGACTTCATGTTACCACTCTTCTTTGACACTTGGTTCAAGTTATTCTAGACCTTTAGTTAACCCATGTATAACTGCTCAGATTTTTTCAGATCTTCATCTGATTTTGACCTGGGTATGTAGTACAAATTTTCACTACTTGTGAAGTTGTTTCAACCCCAGGAGAAAATGTCCAAAGAACCCCAGGAAGATGAACCCTGAAGCTGAACATTCTTGACCCACCCAAATAATGCCACTTTTCAGCAAACTTCCCCCCACAGCTCAGTGGAAGCTTTGTTTCTTTAAGTTTCTACCACTTTAACCTCTGTTGAGATCAGTGTTGAAGAAATGGTTTAAGCAGTCTCTGCCTGGGGTGGATTAAAACAGTGGTTCAGAGCCGGGAACCAGCAATCTAAATTCACTGATCAAGAGCCATGACCACTGCTCAGCAGTGCCCGTCTCTGTTCTTGGCAGGAGGATTTCCACATCCCTTTCTATCCACAGAAGCCAGCCAGGGACTGGGCCCCAAGGTCATTCACCTTCAGAGTGGGAGACAGCCACTGGCAGCTGCTGCAGAGTGAGCTACTCACAGTTCTTTATCACAGTTTCTCAGCCTCTTCATCCATTCTTCTCTGGATACTATATAGTGCTCCTCTGGCTTGCAGATCCCTAAAACAGTTGTTTCAAACAGTTTCTGTCTGCCCATTTGCTGTTTTTGGAGGAGGAGTGTGTTCTATTATTTCTCTGTTATTTTTAAGTGAATGAAACTAATTGGCTATTAATGACCAGGAGTATAGAAATGTGAGAAATTTATGGGGCATTTCCGCACAACAAATGCAAACAAAAATAAATGCACCAGAAGCAATAATAAAACCATCCTGAGATGGAAAAGATCATCCACATAGCAATCAAAATCAGTTTATAAAAATGATCCACAGTTTTTTCTTTCATTTGAGAAGTTAGCATATTTTACTAAAAGAATTTGAAATGGAAGTTTGAAATAAACCAAAGCTTGCTATTATCGCTGATTTGCTACTTCACATTTGTTTAGAACGAGACATCTAATACTGTAAAAAATCAGAGGAAGAACTGCAAAGCAATAGAACTTGAGCTCGAAAATAGCTTCTGTTATATATTAGGCTACATGCCAAAGGGAAAGATAATGTCTTTGTACCTCAGTTTCTTCATCCGGAAAATTAGGATACTGATATCCATCAGGTAAAATTATTGTGAATCTTAAGTGATATTATTTATGACAATGCTTACCATATAGTTCATATTATAATATATAAATACTTTTAAAGTTGCGCATGTGGAAGTCGTTCAAATACCCTTTTGTATATATAACCAATAAATATACTGGGGGCATAACATGCTCTGCCATGTGACATGAGAGTTGAGGATTGCCAGCAGCTGGTCTTCAGGAAGAAAACTTTGCCTGATGATGCCTTGCTTTGGACATTTTTTTTTCCTTAGGCTTAAAACTGTAATCATTGGGAATAATTTAGGTATAAGCTTATGGAAAACAATTAGAGGGGATATGAAGTAATTTGACCTCAATCTAAATTGGGAGATTGTCAAAAGTGTTCAAGTCAAGGATTAATAGAATATAATGCTATTCTGCAGCTAGTAAGAAAATGAATAATTGAAATTAAATTCCATATATGTGGTGTTTTGTGGCTTTAGCTCAAAATGAGGGACTACAGAGGGAATGGTTTGGCATAATTGCCATCAGCCAAACCCCTAGCCCCTTCTTGAGGGCATCTTAGCCACTGGCTTGAGAGGAAATGATAGAAACTCCCAGCCCCAGGAAAATGCTGGCTGAGGCTCCCAGACCCCAGGTTAAGAAAATACTTGCTGAGGCTTCTGAACCCCATGGCTGAGATTTCTAAGCCTTGAATTAGTACGTTGGCTTCTCAACCGGGGAACTGACACTTGAAGCTCTTAAAATCCAGGATGACAATACCATTAAGAACTTGGTACAAGACATAGTTTAAAAATGGTACAGAAGTTGGGTTATTAACAAGGTAATATCATGTCAATGACAATAGGAAGAAACACCTCCCTGATTCCAATCTGCTTGATGAAGTTTCAGACACTGTTATCACCTCAACAATTGAGATGTAGGTGCCATTTTCTCCTGTGCCAATGACTGCATTTCCTCCTGTGCCAGTGCTTATGGCTTCTGCATTTCTTTTGTGCCTCTTCTACCTTCTTACTGGAGAAATGAAGGTGAGCCCAAATGTCTTTAAACCTCCCAAAATGGACTGCCCACCTCATACCAAGATTAGTGTGATGTTTAGGCAGGGTGCCTCTACCTCTGGAGGGCAAAGTCAGAGACAATTCCCTTTCTGACAGTTGATGGTTGGAATGGGTGGTCACGATGACTGAGTGGATATCTACCTGTACATATACCATTTTCCACCTCTGATCTCTACAACTGGAAGGATCTAATTCTTAGTTATTGAGAGGTTCCTAGAAAAATGAAAAATCTTTTAAAATTATTATTTGTCACAGATCATCTGAACTGGGCCAATATTAAACCTTTATTACATGTTCTGTTAACTTCTGAGGAAAAACAAGCAGTGTTTGAGAAAGCACAGGATCATGCTCTTTGGCTAATAGTGATAGAAACAAATACTTTCAAGTTCCTGGAAGTTAGGTCATGTCAGAAGCTGATCCAATTTCAGACCCCAGTGAACAGGGGAACTGAACAAGTCTTGACCACTATAAAGCACACGTAATTATGGGGTTAGGAATGGAATGCCTAAACAGATAACTTAAGTCAAATGTAGGAAGCTGTAAAAAAGCCAGATGAAAACCCATCAATCTTCCTAGAAAGGCTATTCAAGCCATGCCATCAGTTTACCAATATAAACTCAGAAGACCAAATAAATCATCACAATGTGAATTTGCCCTGTATTTGCCAGAGTGGTCCAACATTCACTGAGAAATTTCAGATAATTGCAAGTGGACTCAGGCTGTCAATTTTGTCATTAGTGGAAATTGCATTTAAAGTGTTCTATAATCATGATGCAACTCAGGAGAAAGGCAAAAAGAAAGTTTATCCATCAGTAAACTAATCTGAATGTAATCTCTTAAGAGCAGTCCTGAGTAAGACTTCTCAGCAAATAAAGGAGTCTATGAAAGATAAGAACCCTGGGGCCCCAAGGAAACTGCTGGAACCCCAGCAGTGTTCCTGTTGCAAGGAAGAAGAGCATTGAAAATGGGAGTGTCCATGCTTGACATGAACAGACACAAAAGAGACACCAGCAATCCCATGCCTGTAGCTGATGGAGAGGAAGATAATGATATGGAATGATGGGACCAGAGATCTCATTCCAAGTGGGTAAGAAATTCATAAATTTCCTGTGCATACTAGAGCAACTTATTCAGTTTTAAGTCAAAAACTTAACTGCCCTTCAAATGAATCTGTCCCTGTTGTAGGAATGTCTCGAGTTACTAATAGCCACTGCGATGCTGAATCAGAGAAAGTCAATTGACTCACAAACTTCTTTACATGACTGAATGCCCACTTCTTCTTTGAGGTTGAGATTTATTGCCTAAATTACAAGCCTCTCTCTCTTTCTCATCTGGTGGAGTGAATTTAGTTTCCAGTGATCCATGCCTGTGTCCTGCAAACAGCAATATTGGTCCAAACAGTCTGCACTAAAAGATGCAGTGTACTCGAAAGCATCAAGCAACAAATTCTTAATGGGGAGCAATAGGAAGACTTCCAGGATGGGCCAAAGATGTTCAGGATGTCACAGTAAGACTACGGTTGGGCATCAATCCGCCATGTTTTGGAAGCAGCAGCCACTTAGACGAGAAGCCAGAGAGGGCATTCTGCTGCTAATTAAAAAATTTTAAGGTGCAGTGGTTAGAATGCTTGCCTTCCATGAAGGAGACCTGGGTTTGATTCTAGGACCATGCACCCCCAAAACAAAAACAACAAAAAAGATTTTAGAATGGTGATTAATAAACCTCACTCAATCAGACTTTAACTGTCTTATTTTACCAGTGCAAAAATCAGGAATTCAAGATTATAGATTTGTCTAAGATCTGAGAGCTATAAATCAAATAGTGGAAGATATACATTCAGTAGTACCTAATCTGACTCTCTTCATCAATTTCTCTGATGCATATATTGGTTTATGATTTTAGATTCAAACGATGCCTTCTATTGCATTCCATTAGAAAAAGACTCATGAAAACTCTTTGCGTTCAAATAGGAGGAAACTGACACAGGGATATAATATCAGTATTTTGGGACTGCATTGCCTTAAGGTTTTTAAAAATGCCCTCAATCTTTTTGGAGAAGACTTGTCCAGAGATCTTCAGGGAGTAAAGTTCCATTAGAGATTTTTTCTCCAAAATGTAGATGATATCCTTAGAGTTAGCAAAACTTGATTGACCACAGACACTAATACCATGTGTGTGCCATTAACAGACCCTGATTAAAAAATATTCATTTAAATGAGTAGTTATATGGACAAATGTAAATGGAAGGCAGGATATTCAGTAGTCACTATTACAGAAATACTGGAGGTGAACACCTCTCCGCAAGGAATTTTCATGGAAAGGGCAGAATTGGTTGCCCTCTTAAGAGCCCTACAGCTGAGTGCAGGATGGAGAGTCACCACGTACATAAACTTGCCATTTTGCATGCTCATGGGGCAATTAAGAGAGAGTGAGGTCTGTTTATTGCAGCCAACAAGGACATAAAGCATATAGACATAATTCTAGATTGTTAGATGCAGTAATGCATCCCAAAGTATTAACCATTGTCTACTGCAAAGGACATCAATTCACATATTGTAGAAAGGCTATGGGAAATAGATTGCCAGACAAGGTGGTGAAAGAAACAGCTAAATAAAAGCCTCCCCCAGGAACTGTAGCTGTTGTCCATTATCATAGTCAAGAGCAACCACTATTGTCACAAAATGAGCAAGATCCTGAACTCCTGAGATTTGGAAAACCCCACTACAGACAAAGATTTAGCAAGGGTAAAGGAATGGGAGTTTGCTACCTTAACAGACCAAGGTTGGCTTAGAAGCAGAGAAGACTGTGAGGGCTATCAAACTATTTGTTTCTGAGAAACTGGTCAAACCTATTAAAATCTATTTTCATCAAATAACTCTCTATGGACTCTTCCAATAGATTAGTCAATTCTTAGTAGGTCCCAAACTGCACTGGAGTGTACAAAATGTAACAAGTCAATGTATAACTTAGGCAACGGTAAATCCCTGACCCCCCTCCAAAGTTCCTCTATTAACCTCTATTAGGAGTTAAAATTGGGACTTAAGTTGCAGAGAGGTCTGACAAATAGGGTTTTACAGTAATGCCAAAAGTCTCTATAAATTAAAGGCATTTACTAGTATTTGTGGACACTGTTACTGGTTGGGTAGAAGCTTTTCCTTATTGAACTGAAAGGCACAACGCATTATAAAATGCTTACTTAAAGGAATTGTTCCTAGATTTGGACTCCCACTTTCTATGCAAAGCAGCAATAGATGCGCTTGCATGGAAGATTGTTAAACATGTCTCATGACCAGGATGCATGGGTGGTTTTCAGTGGTAGAATGTTCACCTTCCCTGCAGAAGTCCCAGGTTGATTTCTGGACCATGCACCCCCTCAAAAATTTCTTTTTCTCAGGACCCTTAGACATCACTTGGCACCTATATTCTGCTAAAGGCCAGAAGCTTCAGGAAGGATGGAACACATAAATTGAACTTTAAAAGACAGCTTTGTCAAAATCTGATTGGAAACTCATTTAAAATGGGACAAACCTTTGCCTATCGCCCTCCTGAGGATAAGAATGGGACCACAAAACAAGTTATGTTGAAGTCCTTATGAAATGACATTTGGAAACCATTTCTAAAAGTAGAATATGAAGGAAACACGCATCATAGCTCAGAATTAGGGATAATTCAATATGGAAACTCTTTGGGTGCTATTTTGACGGAAATTAATAATTAATCCTCTACTCATCTTAAGTTCCCCACAGATACCCCCTTAGACCATTACCAGCCTGGAAATTGGGTAGGGTTCCATATTTGGAAAGACCAGCCTTCCCAAGCTCAATTGTATCACAAATGTGTTGGACCTTATTGAGCATTATTTGTTACTCATTCTTCTCTTAAGTTCCAGGGAATATATTCTTGGATTTACCACTCCAGAATTAAACCACAGCCATTCCAGGTTGGAGGTACCTCTCCTATTAGCTGGAAAACCATAGTGACAGTGGATCCTCCTGATGATGCAGAACATAGTATACTTGGGGACTTCTGGATAGCCTAAAATATTTGTTTAAAAATAAATCTTTCTAATCAGATTGGTTATGATGTTCCTTGTTATGATGGTTAGGTTCATGTGTCAACTTGGCCAGATGGTGATGCCCAGTTGTTTGGTCAAGCAAACACTGGCTTATCTATGAAGACATTTTGTGGACTTACATCATGCGCATGTTGGTTGCATCCATGGTTGACTACATCTGCAGTTGGCTAAGGAAGAGTCTTCTGCAATGAATGATGCTTAATTTAATCACCTGAAGGTTTTTAAGGAGAATTTAGAAGAGAGAATTTCTCTCTCTCCATTTCAGCCAGCCAGCCTCTCCTAGAGAGTTCTTTGAGGACCTTCATCAAAGTTGTCAGCCTATGGCCTGCCCTGCAGATTTTGGACTCGTCCATCCCCATGATTGCATAAGATGCTTTTATAGCTCTCATATTTACAGATATCTCCTGTTGGTTCTGGTTCCCTGAGAATCCTAACTAATACATTTGTTTTCTATTTTTCTGTGACTTTAGTGCATCCTTTAGTAACAGCGCAAGAAAGTAATCTCTAGTTGCAATGGGCCCTTTCATATGCCACTTCTATGAACAAGTCTAACTTTTGGATTTGTGACAAGCTGCCTGCCTATCTCTAGTGTGTGTGGTTTGCTACGACAGATGTTCCCCTTACCAGGGACAGACTGGATGGCTCTCAAGTCATTGATAATTGAGATGCAGAAAGAACCCTTGTGTTAAGCACGACATCGCCAGAGGTGATCCTAGTCACTGATCAGTAAATCTCACCCAACCAGGACATTGTTTATTGTCTTGTTTTCTATGAGAAAGTACTAATGAAATGGTACTAATTATTCTTATTAGTTAGGGGTGAAAATGTTGCCAAAAGAATAAAAGATGTATGTGTTCAACTTTGGGATGGAATAGTTGGCATGCCCGGGGATATAGGAGTCTGAGCCAGAAGGCTCTAGTTAGTGAACAAAAAAATAATTCCCAATTGCACAGCTCTTCCTTGATACACTTTTCTTGAGTAGAGTCTTGAATTAAGCTGTGAACCACCTCAGTTAGAGTGGGTCTTCATCCTTTTCCTGGAGTCCTTTATAAGACAATGAAATTCAGATAAACTAAAAGAAACCACAGAAGTAAGAATCTGAAAGCAGCAAAACTCAGAAGACAGAGTAGAGACCAGCAGATACTGCCATGTTCTCTTCTATGTGAGAGAAGAGTCCAGAGTCACCAATAACTGGTCATCAAAAGGAAGTATCACCTGATTTGATACTTGTTTTGGACATTTTTCTTAGCTTTGAAACTGAGAGCTTGTAAGCTAATAAACTCTCCTAGTTAAAACCGATGCATTTTATGGTATCTGCTCTCAGCAGTCAAGCAAGCTAGAGCAAATTTCCACTATTATTTAACTTCACAATGTAAATGGTATATGTTGCTTAAATTTACATGTGAAAAGTAAAACACTAAGAAAATTTCCCCATAGATTCTTCTAAATTAAACCCAAATAGCAAAATAAAACCCTATTTGGTACTATCACCATTCATTTAATATAAGACCTGGGAAGATTTTGGTATAAACGTTCAATATAACTTTTTGAACTGCAAATATAAAAAGAATTTCAAAAGTAATCACTTCTGCTTCCATAGACTTTAGGCTTAGCTGTGCATTTTATTACACATATGAAGGTAACTAAAATCAGCACAAATATTTCACCCACTGAGAGAAATAAGAGTGTATTGAACAAATTTTATGAACTTTGCAATAAACTTAACAGCTTTATCCAGTGGCATTACTTTCTTTTATTCTGCTATAAACTGAACACAGCATTTTCATAAATTTCTCATTGTCTCTGTTTATTATATATATGGCAGTTCTAACTCCTAACTTGCTAACACATAAATGTTGTTATATATGACTTTTTAGTGCCAAGCAAACAACAAGATCACCAATAAAAATGCATGGGTCTTTTTGAGAATTATGTAAATGTATGTTAGTTAAGCTCCTGTTAGCTTTATTTTGTACCCTTATATACTTTTAAATTCTATTAACATTTTATTTTTACATCTATCTTTCTTTCTGAAATCTATTAAAGTTTTAAAATAACAGACTGAGGTATAAATTAAACAATTTTAAGAAGTGCTTAAAAATGTACAACTTATCATTTTTTTCAATATATTCAAAGAGTTGAAAAACCATCAATATTATCAAATTCCAGAACATTTTCACCACTACAGAATGAAACCATGGACTAGTCGTCACTATGTGTCCTCCTCTCCCCTCAGTCCCTGGCAACCATTAAACTAGTTTCTGTCCCTATGCTGTAAAGATTTGCCATTTTACTTTGCCTCAGAATTAAACTTTGGTGTCATTATAAAGCAGTTTTCCAGCCCTGGGGCATAAACTCCTCCAGAGCCCAAACCTGCATTTGTGACCACTGCCCACACCGTCCTCACACCTCATCCAAAATCTGCAATCGCTCCCAGATGAAAAACTGAACATCCCCACAGCCTTCAGACCCTAATCCCTCTCTCTTTTTGTACTTTAAAGTAATCAATCTGGGTGGTGCAACACTGGCTCAGTGGCAGAATTCTCGCCTGCCATGCTGGAGACCTGGGTTCGATTCCCTGAGCCTGCCCATGCCAAAAAAAAAAAAGGAGCAAAGTAACCAATCCTTGCGTCCTATGGCATATCTACTAATCTCCACACCTGGACCACAATTAAAGCAGACAAGCACATCTGTTCCTCTCACTCTGCCTGTGTATTCGCTGCTTGCTGTTTGAGTCCCCAAGCACGCTTCCTGTTCACACCATTTCTGGGACCTATGAATAACAAGCTATCTTTCCTCATGCATTGCCCTTTGGATTCCCATTGTGTAGCCCCTAACTCCACCCAGACCTAAATGCACAATCCAACTTAATCAATTCAGAAGACAGAGTTTCCTAGGGTTGCTCCTATGTTTTCTTCGAAGAGTTTCATTACTCTGTTTCAATAAAGTAAATGTCACATTTTGAATGACTTTTGTGAGAAAAGGGTCTGGCTTCATTCATATATGTATATGGACATCCAGTCATCGCAGTGCTATTTTTGAAAAGATGGTTCATTCCCCATTTAATTGTTTTGGTACACACAAAAATCAGTAGACAAAAACTGTTAGCTTATTTCTGGACTCTCATTGCTTTTCCAATGTTTAATATGTTTGTCCTCATACCAGCATCACATGGTACTAATAACTGCAACTTTGTAGTATGTCTTAAAATTAGGAAGAATGTGTCTTTCACCTTTCTTCTATTCAGGATTGTTTTTATGAGTCACTTGTACATCTGTATGTATTTTCAAATCAGCTTACCAACTTCTGCAAAAACAAAAACAAAAAGCCAGCTGGAATTTTGATAGTGATTGCACCATATCTACAAACTGGTTTGGGGAGTAGCAATATTGTCTTCTGATCTATGATTTTTTTTTTTTTTATATTTAGGTATCCTATAATTCCTAGTAGCAATGATTTTTGGATTTTCTTGTGCATGTCTTGAATTTTTTTGTTAAGTGTATTCCAAAATATTTTATTATTTTAATGCTATTGCAAATAGAATTGGTTTTTAACTTCATTTTGAGAGTTCTCAGATTAGCCATTCACTGTTCAAACTTTAAGAAGGGATTTAGCTAAACAGTTACTAACAATTCAAATAAAGATGTTTCGATTGATACCTCTGAAAATGTGGAGGACATCTGTCGTCTTTTAAAGAACAAGCAAGAAAGGAACAGAGAATTGTTAATGGGTATATTTTTTATTAAGATACTTTTATTATTAGTTTATTTCCAAAGTTACTTAGTTATTTCTATATTATGGTACATAATTGCAATCTTAAACTTGATTTATGTTATTTTTTGATAAAAATTATTCTCTAATTCTGTGTAAAAAGAGTAATCATATCTAGCCCTCATATCTCCACAGTTTTCTGTTATCTCTCTTAATATGCTCTCTTCTTTTCCTTTTAATCTCTAGATATATCCTCTTGGCCCACATTTAACTTTCCCTTCTCTACTATGTCTCCTTTTACAAAGCGTATTTCATACACACACAAACACAGAGAGAGAGATAAAGATAGATGAGAGAAAGAGGAGAGAGAGAGAGAGGAGAGAGAGAGAGAAATTCTGTCTCATAAAAAGATTATCAAAAACTGAACTGTTCCCTCTACGTTTTTTAATTCAGCATTAACCATTCTTTTATTCAGTGAATATATTAAAATCACTTATATACATTTTGGCACTAGGGAATTTCTACAAGTATTTTCCCATAGTTCAGAATAAATATTTAGTAAATAATTTTTATTTCCCCAACGAACATTAAAAATTATAATATCCATACACCCTTGCATAATTAATCTTTATTTATTGATGCGGCAAATATACTGGACACAGCTGGTATGAAATCTCTCCTCAAGACTTAGAATTAAATGTGGAAAGTTCATCTGTGTGTGTATGTGGAGAAATGACAGGGCAAACATCTTAACTTTTGTGAAGTTCAACTTATTGATTTTTTAAAAAAATTATGAATCATGTTTCTTGCATCATGCTTAAGAGCTCATCCTCTTCACCAAACCCTAAGTCCTGATGATTTTCTCCTATGTTTTCTGCTTAAATCTACGAAACATTTTGAGATCACTTTTACAAGAGATGAGACTAGGCTGAAGTTAAAATTTTTGATAAAATGTACTGCATTAACTCTTCCTGTCCATAAACAGAAATGTTTCTCCATTTATTGAGATCTTCTTGGATTTCTCTTCTCAGCACTTTGTAATTTGGGACACACAATTCACATGCATATTTTGTCATACTGCAAATAAAAAGTTCATTTGTTGTAGACAATTTCACTTAGTATCTGTTTTGGTTTGTCAAGGGTACCTAAATGCAATGTGCCAGACATGGATTGGCTTTTACAAAGGGAGTTTAATAGCTTACAAATTTACCTTGGTAGCAGGTCGTGAAAATGCCCAAATTAAGGCATCAAGAGGAAAACATGTTCTCTGAGGAAGATTTTCAGGGTTCTTCTGTCATACAGGAAGGTACATGGTGATGACTGTTAATTCTCCTCTCCAAGCTTCTGGTTTCAAAATGTCTCTCTCAGCTCCTATGGGTCCTTCTTGATCCTCCCCAAGGCATATTCTTTCTTAGCTTCTTTAAACTCTCTCAGCTTTCCTAAAGAATTTCAGCAAGTGGATTAAGACAAACCTTGAATTTGGTGGGTCACATCTCCATTTAAACAACTTAACCAAAAGGTCCCACCCAATAATAGTTCTGACCCCACAAGATTGGATTAAAAGGACATAGGCTCTTCTGGGTTACCTAATAAATTCAAACCAGCACAATATCTTATTTTCAATTTCACCATTCATGCATATTTTGTTAATACAGAGATACAATTGATGATTTTTTAAAGTTGATCTTGTATGCCATGACATTGCTTAACCACCTTATCAATTCTAGGATGTTTTTCGTAGATTCTTCAGAATTGTCTGTATAAGCTATTAGGTGACCTGCAAATAGGTTCTATGCTAATGTCTTCCTTTCTGATTTGCACACATTTTATTCCCTGTTCCTGCCTTATTGTGCTAGCGAGAATTTACAATGCTGTGTTGAATAGAAGTGGTGAGAGCAATCAACCGTGTCTGGTTCTTGGTCTTAGGAGAAATGCAGTGTGGCTTTGTAACTTGCTGTAAATCTATAATTATTTCAATGTAAAAAATAAACATAAAAATAACTACCATTAGAAACAAATGCCCTTATGACCCAGTGAACAATGGATATGAAAAGATCCCCCTACTCTTCCCTCAGGAGGTAGAATCTAACTACCTTCCATTGGAATCTGGTCAGTCTTGTCACTTGCTGTTAACATTTAGAAGGCATTTGAATTGCTGCAGTTTAATTTCTGAGGTTATATCATATCAGGAAATGCACCTTTCAACAGACGAGTACAATACTCAGTCTTGAAGCCTTTAGTTACCATATGCAAAGTCAGCTGTCCTGAAACTGCCATTCTGTGAGGGAGCTCAAACTATTTCCTTCTGAACAAATTCTAAAAGCGCTAATAAACAGCTATTCCTGATAAGATCATAATTTTTATTTGAATAAATGCTGGACACATGAATGTTGGACACAGTTGAAGGGAACAGGACATTCTAGAAACAATCGGTTGCATGAAATATGAATTTCCATATTTTTTTGTACCACAAGTAGAATGACTTAATTGGAACACTATTAATTAAATATCAGCAGGCAGAAAAGTCATAGTGGTTAGCAAATGATTACATTCCTGTGAGGGAAATGAGAACTCTGAAAGGTACTTAAGAAGAAGACTGAGAATTACTGAGTGGCACTATTGAAAACTAAGAGCAATACATAAGATGGAATGATGATCAAAAATCTTAAAAGAATGATGCTTGTGTAAGTGATAAGGTCCTACTTTTGGATAGTATACATAGGAAAGAAAATAACCAAAAAAATTAACAGTAAGCATACATTTAAAAATAATTGTTTTCCTTTTGTAAAAGTAAAACACGTTTACTGCATATGCATATGTATCTATACTATCTAAATATAGATAAGTATATGTAGTAAATATGAATAAGTATCTAAAATATGTATCTATATTATATATTATACATATTTATATGTATGAATCTCTCTCTCTCTTCCTCTCTCTCTCTTCCTCTCTCTCTCTTATTTTCGAGAAGGTGAATAGACATCATTTTCCTATTCATTCTGCTAAATCAAGTGAAAAGACTGGGTATTACATATAAAACAAACCTAAGAAAACTCTGAAAGGTGAATAGAAGAAAGCAGATTAGCTAGGAACTCCAGGACCAAAGGAATGAGTAGGTAATAACTTCCTTGGTTTTTCTTTCTGCTCCATATTTCTCAGACTGAATAATGGAGAAGTCAACAAGCTAGAAATATCAAGTACAGACAAAAGTCTGTCCCCAAAGCCTCCTTTCTTTGGCCAAAGTGCCAAATACCAGGAAAGTGGCATGTTATCAAGATAGAAAACTTATAGACAATGACCACTCTACCACAGCTGAAGACCGTGGAATAAGACTGCAACCCCAGGCCCAACTCAGACGGCAAAAACTGAGTAACGAGGCTAGGCTGTCATAAGATATCTCAATCTATCCCTCATTATTTCAGTGAAGACACATGAGAAGCCTTGACTTCCACTCCCATGAAGCAGTAACAAGGCTCCCATCCCACTGCTTTCTGGAATTGTGTCTGGGGAATCGTCTTGGAAAGTTAGGGCTCTCACCACTTCCTAGCTGTAATAAGACCACCTCTCTGTAGTTTTACTAGAGGTGCTTCAGTAACAAGACCTCCTCTCCCTCAAAGCCAACTTACTGACAATAGTGAGGGGCAATTCTCCTGTCCAGTAGTAAGGAGTATCTCCTGCTTGGTGACAGAGGGAAGATTCCAGAATGCCACCCCTGTTAGTAATGAGGTAGTACCCAGTACCCAGTATACCCATCAAAGTTATGTCAGATGTGGTCTCCTGTAATGCAAGACTTAAGTAAGTTTCATAGTCATATAACATAATATCTACAAAGCCCAGATTTCAATGAAAACTCAATCATCAGATCAAGACCTAGGAAGCTCCTAAAACAGAATGAGACAAAGGTCAACACATGCTAACCTGTTGACAAAAATGATGACAGAATTACCTAAGTATTTTAAAACAGTTATCATAAAATGGATTTTTATGGAAGAAATGGAAAGATTCTCAGCAAAGAAACAGAAAGCCTCAGCAAAATAAAAGATGTAAAAACAAGACCTAGATAGAAATTTTATTCCTAATAATACAAAATAATCAAAATTTTAAAAAGAAAAACTCAATAAACTGGCTCAGAATCAGAATCAAAATAAAAGAGGAAGTATTCATTCAACTGGAAAATATAAAGATAAAGGTTAACCTAATTTGAGCAGCAGAAAGGATATAGATGGAAAAGATGAATGGGGACTGAGAGAAGGACATGTGAGAGTATAACAAAAATTCTAACATTAGCAATCAAAGCAACAGAAAACAAGAAGAAAAAAGATATCACTGAAATAAGATCAATTAAATAACGGATAGATTCTTTCCAAATTTGGCATCAAAAAATACGTAATGCTTCAGGAGAATGAATGAACTCCATGCAGGATAAAACCAAAGAAAACCATGCCAATCTTTATGATAGTCAAACTTTCGAAAACTAAGTACAAAGAAAAGTCTTGAAAGGAGTCAGAGAAATGATGCATGGCCTATAGTAAACATAATTCAAATGACAGTAAATTTCTAATAAAAAAAAAAACAAACATGCTGCCAGAGGAAAGTGACCAAGGTTTTTTCAAATGTGGAAAGAAAAAGCAGCCTATAATCAGTAAAAATATCCTTCAGGGGCGGGCCGCGGTGGCTCAGCGGGCAAAGTGCTTGCCTGCTATGCCGGAGGACCTCGGTTCGATTCCCGGCCCCAGCCCATGTAACAAAAACGGAGAAACAGAATACAATAAAACAAGAAAATGTTTAAAAATGTTTCCCTTTCTTCCTTCCTTCCTTCCTTCTATCCTTCCTTCCTTCTCTCTGTCTTTCCTTTAAAAAAAAAAAAAAATATCCTTCAGGATGAAAAGAAATTTAAGACATTCCTAGATGAAGGAAAACTAAAAATAGATCACTTGCAAATCCACCCAAAAGAAATGCTCACAGAAGTTCCCTAAGCAGGAAAAGAAATGATAAAAGAAGGAATATAGGAACATCAAAAATGAAAAAAGAATACGGTAAAATAAAATATGTGTAAATATAATGGACTTTTCTTCACTTTTTAAGTTTTCTAAATTATGTTCAACAGTTGAAGTAGAAATCATAACATAGTCTGCAATGTATGCAGAGGAAATATTTAAGGCAGGTATAGTATAAAAGTGATGGAATAAAGGAATTTAGGAGGTTAAGGCTTCTACATTTCACTTGAACTAGTCAAATGCTCTTATCAGTAGACTCTGCTAAGTTATGTATATATGATGTTATATCTTGAACAACCACTAAGAAAATGGTACAAGAAGATACAGTATAATACACTATGTATAATTCAACATAGAATTCTTTAAAAAATGTTTATATAACCATCAAGAACTAAAGAAAAAGAAAACAA
The DNA here is from genome assembly GCF_023851605.1 of Tamandua tetradactyla. Classification (NCBI taxonomy): domain Eukaryota; kingdom Metazoa; phylum Chordata; class Mammalia; order Pilosa; family Myrmecophagidae; genus Tamandua; species Tamandua tetradactyla. The sequence continues at coordinate 93,870,965 of NC_135332.1, forward strand.
AATGGCAAAAAAATGAGAATAAACAAAACAAAAAACCGAAATGGTAGACTTCTGCCTTAACAAATTACTGATTACACTGAAAAAAGATAGTGTAAATATACCAATTAAGAGGTATAGATTGACAAAATGGAAAAAAAATGATCCAAATAAATGTTGCTTACCTGAACCTCACTTCAAATATAATGATATATCAGAAGTGAAAAGATGAAAAATGATATACAATGCAAACATTAATTAAAAGGAAGCAGGTGAGGCAATATTAACATCAAATAAGTACACTCCAGCATGAGGAAAATGTCAGTATATGGACAGGTATATTACATTAGTATAAAAGGATTTATCCAACAATAAAACATGCCAATCCTAAATGCAAAAGGACCAAATAATAAAGCTGAAAATATATAACCAAACACTGAAATAATTTAAAGGAGAAATCAAAAGTTTTATATATAAAAGAGGCTTCCTCATCCATCTCTCAAATTTATTACAACTAGATAGAAATTCAGCAAGGATATAAGCTAATTCAACAACGACAGGATATAATAAACATTTATAGCCAATCCAACAAAGAACAGAGCATGCATTGTTTTCAAGTATCCATGGGACATGTACAAAGACAATATCCTAGAATATAAAAATGTCCAACAAATTTTCAATAGTTACAATCATAGGTTATATTCTCTGAACAAAACGAAATCAAACAGAAAATCAATAAACAAGGAGAACAGGAACATATTCCAGTACTTGTGAACTAAATAACCCATGGGTCAAAGAAGAAGTCCCAAGTAAATAAAAATTAATATACAGAGTGAAAATTCAAATACAACAGCAAATTTGTCAGACATATCTAAAGTTGTCTGACAGGGAAATTTATAGTACTAAATGCACTAAATGCTTACATTATAAACAAGAAGAAATCTCAACTTAATAATCTGTGCTGCCACCTCAAGAAACTAGAAAATTAAGAGCAAAATAATCATAAAGCAGGAAAAAGGAAGGAAATATAAAAGATAATAACAGAAATCAATTAAATTTAAAAGAAAGCAATTGGTAAAAATCAATGAAGAAATATATGGTTCTTTGAAAACAGTAAAAGTAACAAGAACTCTGTCAAGACTGATAGAAATGAAACAGGAAAGGCACAAATTATTGACATCCAGAATGAAATGGTATATGACTGGGAAAACCTATTCATGATTCATTTACTTGTCAAAGGACTTTATCTAGAATACATATATTTGTGTGTGCGCATGTGTATATACATATGATCTAGATATACATGTATATATATGAATTCTACAAATCAGTTATAAAGTGTAGACATGACAATTTGTTTTTCTTTTTTTTTTCTTTTTTGTATGCTATATGGTGGGGCCCATTTCATTCTTTTTCCATGTAACTATCCTGTTATTGCAGCACCATTTGTTGAATTTTTTGTTTGTTTGTTTGGTTGGTTGATTTCTTTGTTTTCTGAAATGCATGGGCCAGGAATCAAACCCAGTCTCCTGCCTGGTAGGCAAGAATTCTCCCACTGAACTACCCTCACACCCACAGGACAATATTTTTTAAATAGGCAAAAATATGAACAAAGCATGTACATCACAAAATTGAATAAACAAATAGCTTATTAATATATGAAAAGGAACTCACCGTTACTCACCTCTAGGAAATACTAATTAAACTACAATATGATAACAATATATGCTTATTGGAATTTCTGAATGAAGAAAGGATGACAATTGCAAATTCTAGATGTATATAGAGCTCTGGAGAAATGTCTATTCAACTCCTCTGCCCATTTTTAAATTGGATTGTCTTTTTATGATTGTGCTGTAAGATTTCTTTATATATTCTGGATATTAAACCCTTATAGGATATGTGGTTTCCAATATTTTTTTCTATTTATTGAATGTCTTTATAATTTCTTGACAAAGTCCTTTGATGTGTGAAAGTTTTAACATTTGACGAGGTATCATTTGTGTCTTTTTTTTCTCTTTACTTATGCTTTTGGTGTAAAATCTAAGCATCATTGTCTACCACAAGAGCTTGAAGATGCTTCCGCATATATTCTAGAAATTTTATAGTCCATGTTCTTATATTTCTGCCTCTAACCGTTTTGATTAATTTTGTATATGGTGTTAGTGAGGGGTTACCAAATAAATTTGCTAATTGGCTTCTCCATTTCCGTAAATAAGCTGTTGGAATTTTGATAGGTAGTACGTTGAATCTGTAAATCAATTTAAGAATTGACATCTTAATGACATTTAGTCTTCCAATCCATAATCTTGTAATGTCTTTCCATTTATTCAGGTCTTCTTTTATTTTAGCAGTGTTTTGTAGTTTTCTTTGTACAAGTCATTTATATCCTTGGTTAACTATTCCTAGATATTTGATTCATTTAGTTCCTATTGTAAAAGAACATTTTCTTTATCCTGCCAATTTTCTGAACCCATTTATTAACTCTATTAGCTTTGTTGTAGACTCTTTGGGACTTAAATATAGGATCATGTCATCTGCAAATAGTGGAAGTTTTACTTCTTCCTTTTCAAATTGGGTGCCTTTTATTTCTTTTTCTGGTCTAGATTCTAGTACAATGTTGAATGACAGTGGTGACAGTGTATCCTTGTCTTCTTCCAGATTATAGAGGGAAAGCTTTCAGTCTTTCACTATTGAGTACACTGTGGGTTTTTCATATATGCCCTTATGTTGAGGAAGTTTCTTTCTGTTTGATTTGAAAGTATTTTCTTGAGGATTCTTGCATCTAAATTCAGTAGAGAAATTGATCTCTAATTTTCTTTTCTGGTAATATCTTCATCTGGCTTTGGTATTAGGGTGATGTTGGCCTCATAAAATGAGTTATGTAATATCCACTCCTCTTCAATATTTTGGAAGATTTTGAGCAGACTTGGTGTTAATTCTTGGAATGCTGGGTGAAATTCACCTGTGATGCCATTTGCTCATCGGCTTTTCTTTGCTGGGAGGTTTTTTTATGGCTGATTCAAAATCTTGTTACTTGCAATTGGTCTTCTCGGGTCTTCTATTTCTTCTAGAGTTAATGTAGATTGTTCATGTGTTTCTAGGGATTTATCCATTTAGTCTAAGTTACCTAATTTCTTGGCATACAGTTGTTCATAAAATTCTCATATTATCCTCTATACTTCTGTGGGGTTAGTCTCTCATTTCTGACTTTGCGTATTTACATCTTCTTTCTTTTATCTTTGTTAGTCTAGCTAAGGATTTATCAGTTTTATTGATCTTCTCAAAGCATCAACTTTTGATTTTGTTAATCCTTTCTATTTTTTAAAGCAGTTTTGATTGATGTATATTTACACACTTTACAAACCATCTATAGTACAGAATCACTGGCTTACAGTATCATCACACAGTTATGCCTATAATCCCATGATCAATTTAAGAAAAGACATTTAAAAAAGGAATATTGAAAAACAAATCCCCCTTACCACTTATCTTCCCCCAATTACTGACTGGTGTACTACATTTGTCATTGTTGATGAGAGGGTATCACATTATTGCTGTTACCTTTAGTCCATACTTTGCAATAGATAACATTTTCCCATATACCCTTTTATTAGCTCTTTGTAATAGTGTCATACGATTTCTCTAATTCATGAAAGCACTTTTTAATATTTGTACATTTAATCACAGACATTGTCCACCACAAGATTCACTGTTATGCATTCCTATGTTTTAAGTTTCAACTTTCCTTGAGGTGACATACATGACTCTAAATGGAAAAAGATTTTCCATGCAAGTTGTAACCTAAAAAAACAGGTAAACTATACTAATATTGGACAAAATAGACTTTAAGTGTAAAGACATCATAACAGACAAAAAAGACACTATACATTAAAAACATGGACAATTCACCAAGAAGATATAACAATCATAAATGTGTATGCTCCCAATAAACGAGTTCCAAAGTACATGAGATAGACATTGGCAAAACTGAAGGGAATAATAGCTATTTCAACAATAATAGTAGGAAATTTTAATACACCACTCTCCTCTATAGACAAAAGAACCAGACAGAAGAGCAACAAGAAATCAGAGAAGTTAAACAAGTTGGACCTAACAGAAATATATAGGTCATTGCACCCCAAAGCACAAGGATATACATTCTTCTCTAGTGCTCATGGAGCATTCTCCAGGATAGATCAAATGCTGGGGCACAAAACTGGTCTTTATAAATTTAAAAGCATTAAAAATATTCAAAGCAATTTCTTTGATCACAACAGAATGAAGCTGGACCTCAATAACCACCAACGAATGGGAACACTCACAAATGTATGGAGATTAAATAACACAACCTTAAACAACTAGTGGGTCAAAGAAGAAATTGCTTGAGAAACCAGTAGCTATCTGGAGACAAATGAAAATGAGAATAGAGCTTATCAGAACTTATGGGATGCAGCAAAGACTGTGCTGAGAGGGAAATTTATAGCCCTAAAAGCTTATATTAAAAAAGAAAAAAGGGCAAAAAATCAAGGACTTAACTACTTACCTGGAAAAACTTGAGAAGAAACAGCAAACCAACCCCAAAGCAAATAGAAGAAGAGAATAACAAAGATTAAAGCAGAGTTAAATGAATGGAGGAACAAAAGAACAATACAAAGAATCACTAAACCAAAAGTTTTTTTCTTTGAGAAAATCAATAAAATTGATGGGCCACTAGCAAGACTGACAAAGAAAAAAGGGAAAGGATGGAAATAAACAAAATCAGAAATGAGATGGGGTGCATTACCACAGACCCTGAAGAAATAAAAGAAATCATAAGAGGATACTATGAACAACCATATGGCTAACAAACTAGACAACTTAGATGACATGGACAAATTCCTGGAAACACACAAACAAGCTACACTGACTCAGGAAGAAATACAAGATCTCAACAAAGCAATGATAAAAGATTCAATCATTCATCAAAAATCTTCCTATGAAGAAAATCCCAGGGCCAGATGGCTTCACAGGGTAATTTTATCAAATATTCCACAAAGAACTAACACCAATCTTGCCCAAACTTTTCCAAAAAATTAAGGAAAAAGGAACACTACCTAACTCATTTTATGAAGCTAATATCATTTTAATACCCAAACCAGGTAAAGATGCAATAAGAAAGGAAAACTATAGGTCAATCTCCCTAATTAACATAGATGAAAACATTCTGAACAAAACATTAGCAAATCAAATCCAACAACACGTTAAAAAAATCATACACCACAACCAAGTGGGGTTTCTACAAGGAATGCAAAGATGGTTCAACGCAAGAAAATCAATTAATGTAATACCACACATTAACAAATAGAAAGAGAAAAAAATCACATGATCATCTTGATTGATGCTGAAAAAGCATTTGACAAAATTTAATATCCTATTCTGAATAAAAACACTCCAAAAGATAGGAATCACAGGTAACTACCTCAATATGATAAAGGGGATATATGAGAAAACAATGGTCAGCATCGTCCCCAGTGGAGAGAAAGACTGACAGCTTTCCCCCTCAGATCAGGACAAGGATGCTCACTGTCACCACTACTATTCACCATTGAGCTAGAAGTTCTAGCTAGAGTAATCTGGCAGGACAAAGAAATAAAAAGCATCCAAATTGGAACGGAAGAAGTAAAATTTCATTATTTGCAGATGACATGATACTTTACTTGGAAGATCCTGAGAAATCTACAGCAAAGTTACTTGAGCTAATAAACAAATTCAGTGTTAGCAGGATATAAAATTAATGTGCACTAATCAGTAACATTTTTATACATAAGCAATGACCTAACTAGGGAGTCACTTAAGGAAATAATCCCATTTAAAATGGCAACTATACAAATCAAGTACTTAGGAATGAACTTAACTAGGGGCATAAAGGACTTGTACACTAAAAACTATATAACATTGCCAAAGGAAATCAAAGAAGATCTAAATAAGTGAAAAGATATTCCCTGGTAATGGATAGGAAGGCTACATATAGTTAAGATGTTTATTCTACTGAAATTGATCTACAGATTCACCACAATACCAATCAAAATCCCAAAAACCTACTTTGAAGACTTGGAAAAGCTAACTACCAAATTCATCTGGAAGGGAAAGAGACACTGAATAGCTAAAAATATTCTAAAAAAGAAGAACAAAGTGGGAAGATTAACACTCCCTGACTTTAAAACCTATTATAAGGCTGCACTGGTCAAAACAGCATGGTACTGGCACAAAGATAGAAACATTAACCAAATGAATTGAATTGAGAGCTCAGAAATAGACCACCAAATCTATAATAAACTGACTTTTGACAAGGACCCAAAATCTTCTCAATTGGGACAAAGTAGTCTTTTCAATAAATGGGCGTGGATGAACTGGATATCAATAGCCAAGAGAATGAAAGAAGACCTTATCTTACACCCTATACAAAAATTAACTCAAAGTGGATCAAACACCTAAATATAAGAACTAGCACCAAAAGGCTTCTAGAAGAAAGTGTTAGGAATCATCTTCAAGACCTAGTAATAGGAGGTAGCTTCCTAAACTTTATACCCAAAGCACATGCAACAAAAGAAAAAATAAATAAATAGGAACTTCTCAAAATTGCAAGCTTCTGCACTTCAAAAGACTCTATTAAAAAGGTGAAGAGGCAGCCAAGTCAATGGAAGAAATTATTTGGAAATCACATATCAGACAAAGGCTCGATATCCTGGGTACACAAAGAAATCATACAACTCAACAACAAAAGAACAAACAATCCAATTATAAAATGCAGTAAAGATACAAATAGGCATTTTTCTGAAGAGCAAATACAGATGGCTCAAAAGCACATGAAGAGATGTTCATTTTCATTGGCTATAAGGGAAATGCAGGTCTACAACTACAATGAGATGCCACCTCACACCTATAAGAATGACTGCTATTAAACAATCAGGAAACTATAAATGTTGGAGAGGATGTGCAAAAATTGGGACACGTATGCACTGTTGGTGGGAATGTATAATGGTACAGCCACTATGGAAGACTGTTTGGTGGACTCTTAGGAAACTAAATATCAAGTTGTCCTATGACCCAGCAATACCACTACTTGGTATATACCCAGAAGAACTGGAAGCAACGACAAACAGACATTTGCACACTGATGTTCATATTTACATACATATTGGCATTATTTACAATTGTCAAAAGATGGAAACAAACCAAATGTCCATTAACAGTCTATTGGATTAAGAAAATGTGGTATATACATATGATGGAATATTATGCAGCAGTAAGATGAAATGGTGTCCTGAAGCACATGACAAGATGGATAAGGCTGAGGATATAATGCTGAGTGAAATAAGCCAGAACAAAAGGAAAGATACTGTATGATTGCATTTTCATGACCATGGAAAAGGTAAAATTAGAGGCTTATGATGCAGAATATAGAGGACTTAGAGATAAATAAAGCTAGGGATGGTGAATGGTTAGCTCAGGAGGTTGAACTCCAATGTAAGGAAATAGATAGAAGTGATGGCAGCTCTCTAGTGAGTCTATAAATAATATTACCATATTGAGATGAGCAACATTGAAAGAGGTTTATAGATCTATGTGTCTCACTTATCAACACTAGAAATATAAATTAGTTCTTGCAAGAACTACTTCAAATGTGTAATTCATGTACAAAGAATGTTTAAGACCAGGGTACGGGGGGAGACTGCTATTGCATGCTATGGGCTGTTATAAAGGAAACCATCAGCACTACCATAGCAAGAGCAGTGGTAAATAATTGGGGGGAGGGACAAGGGTGAAGAGGAGGTTTAGATTTCCGTTTTGGTGAGGGTGTGTTTATTGGTTTTCTTTCTCCTGGGAATGATGAAATTATCTAAAATTGAGAGTGTTGATGGATTGTGAATTTTGGGCACTAGGCATGATCTCTGATGAATGCAGGTAGCTGAAGGATGCACTGACTGAGAAGTAGATTGGTGAATGATGATGTATACTTATAAACAAATGCTGTGCTGCTACAAGAGAAGGAATGAAGTGGTGAGGCAAGCAACGATGTGAATGAATGTGTGGGACATAAGCAATGTAATAAGCCAGAAACAAAAGAACAACAATGGTATGGTTTCCTTTTAAAAACGCCTACAAGAAAACAGGGGCCTAGATTGTAAGCTTTTATAGCAGTCACATTTAGTCTGGAGAGGTAATTGTCATTTCTGGATTTTAAGAGGCTGTTATATATATATTTAACCTGATATTTAGAGATAAGAACAAAGCTGAGCAGATTAAAGAAATTCAGAAGGTAAGGAAGACAATGTCTATGTTTTAGAACCACACATGCTCTTCGAGACCAAAGGAAGAAAGGTTTACTTGGTCTGGAACTGAAATTTTCTGTAGCACATAATCTAACTAAACATGTACATGGAGTTCATTTGAACAATTGAAACCCAGGGATCCCAGAATAAGAAAGAGGGCCTTTAATCCTGTATATATTAATACAATGCCCAGATACATCCTAGAGTATTTTAAGCAAATAATCAAAAAGTGTAGGCAAAGTTCCTTGAGGGATGGGAGAAAAAATACGGAACTATTAAATTTTACCATCAGGAAACCCCTTGATACTGTGTCAATCTCCAGGGACACCCAAATCTGTAGGACATATCCTTGATCTTGAGGCTTAGTCTTGTGAAGCTTATGTATGTAACAGAGTAGCTTAGCCTACCTATAGGTATGCCTAAGAGTTATTTTTGGAGGACCTCTTTTGTGGCTCAGATGTGACCTCATTCTCTCTAAGCCCAACTCTGCAAGTGAAATCATTGTCATCCTCCCTATGTGGAACATGACATCCAGGGATGAAAGTTTCCCTGGTGATGTGGGAGATGATTTCCAGAGATTAATCTGCCCTGGCACCATGAGATCCACAATTCCATCCTGACCAAAAAAGGGGAAAAGAAGTGTACCTAATAAAGTAGCCATGGCAGAGAAAGCTCAAAGAGAGTTGAGAGGCTACTTTGGAGGTTGATCTTACATAAGCTTCAGTTAGACATTGCTACCTTTCATAACCTACCAACCCCCAACCAGTACCATTTCAGCCAATCCTAAAAAACACTTATGGCAATATATAAGATTCCATGAGGGTTCCATGCACTAGAGTAACTTACCAGGAACCTACAACCTCCAGATGAATCCCTGGACCATATAAGCCTTGAAACCTAGAGGGTTCAGCCTCTCCAGAACATCAGATACTTCCATCTCCCTATTCCATATTATTGACAGACCTTTCCAACATGAAAAAGTTAGAATGACCATAGCCCAAACACCCTTTAAGAGAAGGACAGAAAGATGAAAGGTGATGGTGAAGTTATACAGAGAAGATAAGATTATGAATGCTGAATCATTACATTGGTATCTCTTTTAGTCTCCAGTATCTTAGAAAAACTAGAAGTAAAAGCCTAAAATTGTGGAATTGTAACCCATGTCAAACTCTGAAATATGTTCTACAACTAATTGTAGTGCTGTGCTTTGAAATTTATTGCTTTTTTTTTGTATATATGCTATTTTTGACAAAAAATAAAGAAAAAAGTCAATTGTCAATTGTGGTGATAAAAGAAATTAAGCCTTCTATCCTCCTGTATTCTGGAGCAGCTAGACTGAAAAATATGAGATGATGCATGGATTCATCCTGCTGAAGAGTGCTTTGAAAATTATGGCTTTTTTGTGTCTTTGCTTTGTATATATATATATTATAGTATACAACCAAAAAGTTAAAAAAAAAAAGAGTCAACTGATCAGCATAACTTCCCTGCTGACTATTCCAGCACATCATCTTCACTTATGAACTGGTTTGGTACCCAGCTGGTGGGAGCCATGGCAGCTCTGGCGCTGCCACTGAAAACTCAGAGCAATGAAAACCTGGACAAAATCCATATATCTTTGGGTGATGTAATCAAATTGATTTGAAAGGAAGGAAAGAAGCAAAATTTTCCAAGGCTAAATGGAAGTCTCCAACAAAGTTGTACCCAACAATTCAGGATGAGAATACACTGTTGAATCTAACAGAATTGTGGTTTTGGTAAGAAAAGTTTGAACCATAGAAGAAGAGTCATGTCTGGAAAGAGACATTTTTATGGGGTTATCACTGGCCTTGCAACAAGGAAAGTAAGTGGAATTCAAAAAGTAATTAGTTCTTTCGATTCCCGGTGCCTGCCCATGTAAAAAAAAAAAAAAAATATATATATATATATATATATATAAAGGAATTAGTCCTATGAATTGACCACTTCTAAGTGAGAAGAATATAGAGCAATATTTTCTTGTCTTAAAAAGAAACAAATGAAGACAAAATGAAATGCAGAGGACAGTTTCTATTCTCAGAAGACCTAGCCAGTTAAACAGAAAAAATTAAATTCAAGCCAATTTTGCTGGAAGTGGAAATAAATTAAGCCATCAGAAACACACACAGGCAACTTTTCCTTTCAAAAGAGGCCTAAAAGTTCAGGCCCAGTTGAACACAGAACAGCTGCTAGATGATGTCGTAACAAAGAGAACTCACCAGTGGTGGACTTTCATGACGATTGGAGGGATTTTAATTGTATCCATTGATAATCCTGGAGCAGTTCAGTGCCCAGCAACTCAGAAACCATGATTAAGTTGTACTGCTGTACCCTCATTCTAGGCAAAGTGGGAAGAATCTGATCTAAAGAAGGTTCCTAAAGTTGTACCCCTACAATTTGACATATATAGTGTTGGAAAACAGAGATAAGTTTGAATGAGTGATTTGGGATCCTGAAGGAACAAAGAGCCACTTTCACCTTTCATATTCAACAAAGGGGGAAGCTGCTTTGTAACCATGGGAGAGATCCCAAGACAAAGGGACTTTTTGAGTGAAAGCTCTATTTGAATATTTGAATTGCTTGATGAATTTGTCATGGAAATTGAAGAACCTTTAATGTAAAATATTCACAAGGCTAAATATTCACAAGGCTAAATAACTCTTTATTTTTGTTTTTGAAGTTTTCTAAAAACATGTATAAAATAATGCCCTGAAAGAATAACAGGGAATATATATATATATGTTTAAGTTTTCATGATTGGCTCAGCTAAACAATCTCTATTTGAGTTCTTTGTTTCCTTATGCAAGGCAAAGATAGAAATCAATTATTTTTATGGTGGTGATATTTAGAATCTCATCTCCTTTGTTCACTTTTAATACTTTGCCATGCTAAATCTTCACCTTTGGAAGTATGGGTGGGTCCCTTTTTTTTTTTTTTAATTTTGTTTATTAATCAAAAAAAAAAAGAAATTAACACAACCTTTAGAAATCATTCCATTCTACAAATGCACTCAATAATTCTTAGTATCGTCACATAGATGTATGATCATCATTTCTTAGTACATTTGCATCGATTTAGGAAAAGAATTAGCAAAACAGCAGAAAAAGATATAGAATGTTAATATAGAGAAGAGAATTAAAATAATAATACTAATAATATATATATATATAAAGGAAAAAAGAAAAAAACAAAAGCAAAAGATACAAACACACAAACAAACAAACAAACAAAAAACCATATTTCAGGTGTAGCTTCATTCAGTGTTCCAACCTAGTTACATTACACTTAGGTATTATTGTGCTGTCCATTTTTGAGTTTTTGTATCTAGTCCTGTTGCACAGTCTGTATCCCTTCAGCTCCAATTACCCATTATCTTACCCTGTTTCTAACTCCTGCTGGTCTCTGTTACCAATGATATATTCCAAGCTGATTCTCGAATGTCGGTTCACATCAGTGGGACCTTACAGTATTTGTCCTTTAGTTTTGGGCTAGACTCACTCAGCATAATGTTCTCTAGGTCCATCCATGTTATTGCATGCTTCATAAGTTTAGTCTGTCTTAAAGCTGCATAATATCCCATCGTAGGTATACGCCACAGTTTGTTTAGCCGCTCGTCTGTTGATGGACATTTTGGCTGTTTCCATCTCTTTGCAATTGTAGATAATGCTGCTATAAACACTGGTGTGCAAATGTCCATCTGTGTCTTTGCCCTTAAGTCCTTTGAGTAGATACCTAGCAGTGGTATTGCTGGGTCGTAATCCATTCTGCCATTCTATGTCTTTTGATTGGGAAATTCAGTCCATTAACTTTTAGTATTATTACTGTTTGGATAATATTTTCCTCTACCATTTTGGCTTTTGTATTATATATATCATATCTGATTTTCCTTCTTTCTACACTTTACTCCATACCTCTCTCTTCTGTCTTTTCGTATCTGACTCTAGTGCTCCCTTTAGTATTTCTTGCAGAGCTGGTCTCTTGGTCACAAATTCTCTCAGTGACTTTTTGTCTATAAATGTTTTAATTTCTCCTTCATTTTTGAAGGACAATTTTGCTGGATATAGGAGTCTTGGTTGGCAGTTTTTCTCTTTTAGTAATTTAAATATATCATCCCACTGTCTTCTAGCTTCCATGGTTTCTGCTGAGAAGTCTACACATAGTCTTATTGGGTTTCCCTTGTATGTGACAGATTGTTTTTCTCTTGCTGCTTTCAAGATCCTCTCTTTCTCTTTGACCTCTGACATTCTAACTAGTAAGTGTCTTGGAGAACGCCTATTTGGGTCTATTCTCTTTGGGGTGCGCTGCACTTCTTGGATCTGCAAATTTAGGTCTTTCATAAGAGTTGGGAAATTTTCAGTGATAATTTCTTCCATTAGTTTTTCTCCTCCTTTTCCCTTCTCTTCTCCTTCTGGGACACCCACAACACGTATATTTGTGCGCTTCATATTGTCATTCAGTTCCCTGATCCCCTGCTCAAGTTTTTCCATTCTTTTCCCTATAGTTTCTGTTTCTTTTTGGAATTCAGATGTTCCATCCTCCAGTTCACTAATTGTAGCTTCTGTCTCTTTAGATCTACCATTGTAGGTATCCATTGTTTTTTCCATTTTTTCTTCTTTGTCCTTCACTCCCATAAGTTCTGTGATTTGTTTTTTCAGATTTTCTATTCTTCTTTTTGTTCAGCCCATGTCTTCTTCATGTCCTCCCTCAATTTATTGATTTGGTTTTTGAAGAGTTTTTCCATTTCTGTTCGTATATTCAGCATTAGTTGTCTCAGCTCCTGTATCTCATTTGAACTATTGGTTTGTTCCTTTGACTGGGCCATATCTTCAATTTTCCGAGCGTCATCCATTATTTTCTGCTGGTGTCTGGGCATTTGATCAGATTTCCCTGGGTGTGGGACCCAGCTGGTTGAAAGCTTTTTCTGTGAAATCTCTGGGCTGTTTTTCTTTTCCTGCCCAGTAGGTGGCGCTCGTGGCGCTCATCTGTCTGCACGGCAGTCGGCCCGGGAAACCGCGCGTGGAGGCGGGGGTCGCTGGCCGCAGCGGCTTGGGAGAGTGCCAGTCCTAATTGCCCAGCTGGCCCAAAACGCCAAGCGTGATGGGAGGGCCCCGCTATCCAACGTTCCCAGTCAGACCGGGGAGCCACATGCGTGGAGGGGACCCCAGTCGCCAGCCGCCCGGCCGGTAAAACACGCGCCCCTCGGGTATCTCACCGCAGCAGATTCTCCCTGCCCGTTCAGCTGTTCCAGAATGGGGTACGCTGTCTTTTTGGTCTCTGTCGTGACTCCGGGAGCTGTTTCGTATTGTTTCTGTTTCTTTAGTTGCTTTTCTGGAGGAGGAACTAAGACCCGCGCGTCTTACTAAGCCGCCATCTTCTCCGGAAGTCCTGGGTCCCTTTTTTTTGCTGGCAGTTATACTTTAATAGTGTTGATGCAATAAGGGCAGTTGCCTTTTCTTCAGTAAAAATGTTTTTAGAAATTCATTAGAATTCCAGTTAGAGGTTTTAAGATTTAGGGAAATATCTGTAACTCAGTTCTTTTTTTCAGGTAGTGTTAGGTTAATTCTTCAGAATGGTAAATCTTACTGACAAATTTTTTAATAAGCAATGTGACTTCTAGGCATTAGTCTCAGCTTAAGATGTTGGTGTTCAAAGACTGTAAATGCATGCTTACAAAGTTATTTGATAAGGCCTTGTAGGAAAAGGTTCAGTGTAAAAACTCTCACAATTTGTGTTTAGTAAACATATTACTTCATTTAGTAAATGGAGAAAGCTTGAGCTGAAGTAGCAGCTTGAAGAACAGGCAACTGAGTGAAAAACTTCAAAATCCAGGTCAGAAGTACTCTGTTTGGATATAGTGTAGTCTTGGTCCAGTGACCACAAAGTATTTTTCAAATGATATTTAAAAGAACTATAATTATTAAAATAGATTGCATCTCTTAGATATTTTGGTAGTAAAAGTAATAACGATGAAGTCTTATTTGTTATTCAAAAAGTTGATTTTAAAACCTTAAAGAGTTTTAAGTTTGCTAAATTAAGAGGTATCCTATTTCAAAAACAAAAATATAATTGTCTATGTCACAAAAGAAAATAATAATAAATGAAACAATGCAAAAGTGATGAGACAGTTGCATTATAACCTTGCTTTATACCTCTCACTTTGATTTAATTTATGGGATAAAGTTCAAGCATTTGTGGGGAGGAAACAATTTGGTGTTTCCCCTTTCTGGCATGATACAAGGACTTAGTACTTTATGCCAAGATCTTAGAGTTCTCAGATCATTGTATACTATAAGTTATGGCATAATGCGAAAATGCAGCAAAATTATTCAGCTATAAGTTATAAATTTGGTCATTATGAAGCTTGACCTTTTGGTTTTCTCTAAATGTGTGTTAATTTCTCTAGAATATAATATTAGTGTTTACTTTCCCTATTAAAAAAATTACTTTATCACTCTTGCCTGCCTTGCATTGTGTACTAGATTTCATTGTCACTTGTACTCCTTGGGTTTCTTATTGGTTTTTTTTGGAAGCCATGGAAAGCTGTCATTAACTGTTTCATGCTTATACTAAAGAATTAAATCCCATCCTAAATATCTGGTGTTTTGAAAATTCTTCTAATGATAAAAGATTATTGGAAGTCAGTCACAGTATTTGAAAATAAACTCTAGTCTCTCCTTGGCTATCTTATACTTTTTGTACGGGCCAAGGTATCTGTGCAAAGCACTTTTTGGCAAGTGTAAATGTTTGTGTTTGGTCCAAGAGCAATGCATTTTAGACTGGTTAGACTTACTTGTAGCTTATTTTAAAGCAAAGGAAAAAAAAATGAACATGAGTTTGCTGTCTTTAGGACAATTTGTGAAAATAAGGTGACTTCTGCTACGTTAAATATTGTACAGTGCTATTATTAATACCTTTCTTTAAAAAAAACCTTAAAATTGCCCCAAATATTAACATCAAGTGCATCAAATAACAAAATGTTTTTGGTATCTTAAACTTTTGTTCTTTGTGCATATGCAATTTGACTTTTTAAAATATAAAAATTTGCCTTTGTTACAACTAAAAATAAATAAATTGACCATAGATCTGAGGGTCAATTTCTGAATTCTCAATTCAATTCCACTGATCAATACACTTATATTTATACGAATACCATGCAATTTTGACCACTGCAGATTTGTAATGTGCGTTCAAGTCAGAAAGTGTGACACGTCCCACTTCTTCATTTTCAAGATGCTTTTAGCTACTCGAGGTTCCTTTCCCTTCCAATAAAATTGGTAATTAGCTTTTCAATTTCTTTAATGTAGTTTCTTGAAATTTGATTGGTATTGCGTTGAATCTATAGGTTAATTTGGATATAATTGAAATCCTAATGACATTTAGTTTTCCAGTCCATGAACATAGAATGCCATTCTATTTATCCAGGTCTTATTTGATTTCTTTTACCATTTTTTCTGTAGCTTTCTGTGAACAAGTCACTTACAGTCTTGGTTACATTTAATACTAGATATTTGATTCTCTTAGTTCCTATTGCAAAAAAAAAATCTTGATTTCCTCCTCAGATTGTTCATCACTTGGGAATAGAAACGTCATTGATTTTTGCCTGTTGACCTTGTACTCTGCTAATTTGCTGAACTTGTTTATTAGTATATTTTTGTTGTCATTTTTCAGGGATTTTCTAAATATAAGATCATGTCATCTGCAAATAGTGAAAGTTTTATTTCTTCATTCCCAATCTGGATGCCTTTTATTTCTTTTTCTTGACTAATTGCTGTAGCTTGAACTTCTAGCACAAGGTTAAATATCAGTGGTGACAGTGGGCATCCTTGTCTTGTACCCAATCTTAGGAAAACTTTCACCTTCTCACCATTCAGTATGATGTCAGCAGTTGTTTTTTCATATATACCATTTACCATGTTGAGGACATTTCCTTCAATTTCTGTGTTTGAAGTATTTTTAATATGGAAGTGTGCTGGCCTTTGTCAAATGCCTTTTTTGCATCAATGGAGATGATCATGTGAGTTCTCCCATTCAATTTTTTAATGTGGTCCATTACGCAAGTTGGTTTTCTCGTATTGAATCATCCTTGCATTCCTGGGATAAAATCCACCTGGTCATGGTGAATAATTCTTTCATATGCTGTTGAATTCTACTTGTAAGGATTTTGTTGAGAATTTTTATATTTATATTCATTAGACAGATCAGTCTGAAATTTTCTTTTCTTGTAGTATCTTTATCCAGCTTTGGTATTAGGGTAATGTTGGCTTCATAGAATGTGTTAGGTAGTGCTCCTTCTTCATTTTTTTTTTCAGGGGGGGGAAGATTTTGAGAAGGAATGATATTAGGAAGGAATTTACCATCCTTGCAATCCATGGTAAAATTTGCCTATCTTTTTTCCATCCTTTCATTTTCATCCTGTTTGCATCTTTGGTTCTAAGGCAAGTCTATTGCATACAGCATATAAATCAATCATATTTTTAATCCGTTCTGCCAATCAGTGTCTTTTAATGGGGGAGTTTAATCCATTATCAAAGTTATAACTGTAAAATCAGTTCTTAATTCAACCATATTATCATTTTTTTATTTAACGAATCTCTTTCTTCTCTCTCTCTCTTTTTATCCTTTAAGTAACCATTACTAATACTCTACAGTTCTGGTACCATCCACCAGACCTCTCTCCTGTCTTTTCTTTTTAGCTGGCAGCACTTCCTCTGGTAGTTCTCTTAGGGCAAGTCTCTTATGAATGAATTCTCTCGGCTTCTGACAATATTCTGTGAATATTAATAAACTCCTTGAATTTTGAAGGAAGCTTTTCTGGATAAAGAATTCTTGGCTAATGATTTTTTTTTCTTTCAGTATCTTAAATATAATGTATCACTTCCTTGTTGCTGCCATGGTTTCTGATGAGAAACAACATTTAGTCTTATTTGGCTTCTCTTGTATGTGGTGAACCACTTTTCCCTTGCTGCTTTCAGAATTATCTTCTTTTCTTTGACATTTAATAGTCTGCTTTCTATGTGTCTTGAAGTGGTTCTGTTCAGAGTTATCCTGTTTGAAGTATGCTGGACTTCTTGGATTTGCATATTTATGTCATTTATAATGGTTTGGAAACTTTCAGCCGTTGTGTCTTCAACTAGTTTTCCTGGCCCTTTTCCATTCTCTTCTCAACCATGATATGTAGTTGCAGGCTTTGTGATGTCAATCAATTCCCAACTTTTTCTCCATTTGTTCTCTTGTTTATTCAAATTTGGTTTATCTGTCTTCTAGCTCACTGATTCTTTCTTATGCCTCTTCAAATCGAATGTTGTGTATCTTCAGTATATTTTTAATTTCATCTATAGTGCATTTTATTAGCATAATGTCTGCTGTTTTTCTATTTATACTTTCAAGTTCTTCTTATGCTCTTCTAGTGTCTTTTTAATATCCTTTGTGCCTTCAGAAACAGTTTCCTTCATTTCTTTGATTCAGGGATTTGTTGAACACCTTTGATT
Source organism: Tamandua tetradactyla (assembly GCF_023851605.1). Classification (NCBI taxonomy): domain Eukaryota; kingdom Metazoa; phylum Chordata; class Mammalia; order Pilosa; family Myrmecophagidae; genus Tamandua; species Tamandua tetradactyla. The sequence continues at coordinate 93,888,762 of NC_135332.1, forward strand.
AGTTGTTCGACATTCTATGTCTCTTCTGGGTTCTTGATCTGTTCTTTTGGGCTATTTCTTCTGGAGTTTTCATATGTCTTGTGATTTTTGCTGATATCTGGCCATCTAATTATCTTGATGGGGTTTATTTTGAAGGTCATTTTTTCTCTCATCTAGAATTTAGTTGTTCCTTGAGTTTGTATTAGGGCACTGCTTTGACAGGTGGGTGGTAAGCATTTCTCAGCAAAATAGGGCCAGGCACCCATGCAGGGGGTGTAGACCAGCTCCCAGGGGCCTGGGTGAGGGTTTGGAGAGGCTCTGAGAAGCCCTGCAGTTTCCCTGCACTTTCTGGCCTGCCCAGAGGGTGGTGCTGTTTGGTGACTTAATCATCCTCAAAAGGTATTTACTTCCTGGAGCCCTGCGACATCTGACTGTCTGGGACTGACACTGCTCAGTTCTTGTGCCCTCACTTCACCAGCCAAAACTGGTTCAATGTGAGACTTTGTCCCCCACTTTACTTGCCACAGAGGGCATCCACAGTCACCAGCCAGGCAAGGATCAGGCTGCCCACTGCTTTTGCCCTTAAGTGTGGGGGATGGGCACCAGGCTCCATGGTTGGAAATACAGCCTCTGTCCACATTTTCTCAGAATCTTCATCCTTCACTGTTCTGGACCTTGAGGTGTCCTCCCCTATCTCCTAGGCCACCAAAGAGCTAATTCTGACAGTTTCTCCCTTGTTACTTGCTGTTTTTAGGGAAGACTTTGTGATTCCCTCTCTACCATTTTGGAAATGCCTCCTTGTTGGCCTTTTATATTCTTCCTTCCCCAGCAGCTTAAATCCTGCTGTAATTCCATTTGGCCTGGGTCCCTGTGTCTGGATATAGGTAGTGATGTATCCCACTTACCTGAGAGATTTTATAGTCTGTGTCCCCAGTGACATGTGGGAAAGTTTGCAGCTGATGCCTCTGGGCACTTCTCAAGCTGTGAGACTGAGTGAGGGGAGAGATTTGGCCAGTCCAGGACAGAATATTCCTACCTGTTTTTTCTCTTTCTTTGATTCAGCATTTATGGAATCCTTCTCCAGTCTGTACCTTCCTCCAGAGTTCTGGACAAATGAGAATTTTCTTTTTTTTTTTTCACTAAATCTCTGAGGAAAGATTTTCAGTAGCTGTTTGCATTGCAACTTTGATGATGTCCCTCCTTGCTATTGTCTTTTTTTACTTTCACTATCATTTATCCCTACTCTGACCTTGCTATTTTTTCCTTCTGCTTGCTTCAGTTTAATTTGCTGTTCTTTCTAGTTCTTCCAGGTGCAAAATTAGGTGTTTGATATTCGTTCTTTCTTCTACTTTAATGCAAGTATCTAAGCCTACGCATTTATCTGCCTTTGCTGTATCCCATAAGTTTTTATATATTGTACTCTTGTTATTTTATCTTGGAGGATTACCCCTTTCACTGCCAAATAGCATCCTTATTTGTGTCTTAAAAGCAGTTTTTCATTTACAGTCCATTTTGTCTGATATTAATATAGCTACTGCAGCACTTTTTGGTTTGTGTTCACGTGGAATATTTTATTTCCAAAACTTTCATTTTCAATCCAATTTGTGTCCTTATATATAAGTGAGTCTCTTATAGACAGCATATAAACAGATCGTGTTTTCTTATGCATTTGGCCATTCAGTGTCTTTTGATTGAAAAGTTAATCCATTAACAGTCATGGTATTACTGTAAAGTCACAACTTACTTCAATCATTTTATCTTTTGGCTTTTATGTCATGTCTTATTTTGTCTCTCACTTTACCCTTTTCTCTTTCAGTACCTTTAATACATCATACTACTGCCTTCTCATTTTCATGGTTTCTGATGAGAACTCAACATTAGACTTAGTGTGATTGCTTGTATGAAAAGGGTAGAAAGAGAGGGTTATAAATGGTACAACCCTTCCTGATAATATTCATTTATAAAGTCTATTTCAAGCCTCTCATTCCTATCTTTTCCTTTCAGCCTGTAGAACTCCATTTAGTATTTACTGTAGGGCCGGTCTTTTGTTGAAAAACTCTCAGTTTCCATCTCTCTGAGAATATTTTAAACTCTTCCTCAGTTTTGAAGGACGGTTTTGCCAGATAAAGAATTTTTGGATGGCAGGGTTTCTCTTTCAGTACCTTTAATACATCGTATCACTGCCTTCTTACTTTCATGGTTTCTGATGAGAAGTCAACATTAGACTTAGCACGATTGCCTGCATGTGAAAAATTGCTTTTCTCTTGCAGCTTTCAGGATTTTCTTCTTATCTTAGGCATTTGAAATTCTTAGTATGTGTCTCAGAGTATGTGTATTAGGATTTATTCTGTTTGGAGTATGCTGTACTTCTTGAAATTGTGTATTTATTTCTTTCATAAGACTTGGAAAATTTTCAGCCATTATTTCCTCAGATATACTTTCTGTTCTTTTTCTTTTCTGCTCTCCTTATGGGACATGCAGGATGTGTGTATTTGTGCATGTTGTACTGTCATTCGATTCCTTGAGACCTTGCTCAATTTTCTATTCTTTTCTCTATCTTTTCTTTCATTTGTAAGATTTCAATTGTCCTGTCTTCTGGTTCACTGATTCTTCTTCAGCCTCCTCATATCTGCTGTTGTATGGCTCTAGTGTATTATTAATTTCCATTATTGAGCCTTTCATCCCCGTAATTTCTATTATGTTTCTTTTTATACTTTCAAGGTTTTCTTTATGCTCACACAGTGTCTAATTAATATACTTTATCTCCATATTTCCCTTCCTCTTCTTGAATTGATTTAGGGTATTTGTTTGTACTTTGATTATTTGTTCCAGATTTTGTGTCTCTTTTGAAGTTTTAATTGGTGCCTTTGACTAGGCATATATTTCTTTTTCTTGGTATGATTTGTAATTTTTTTGCTATGTCTTAGCATGTGTTTATCTTACTGAATTTACTTTGAAGGTCAGTTTCACTCTCTTGCCTAAGGTTTTATTTGTTAAGGCTCTTATTTGATACTTGATATAACTTTCTGTAGACCTTTCAAGAAGCCATGTTTAACCAACCAGATTTTTTGGCTTTTCTTTATCTGATTCTTGCACTAAATGTGTGGCATAATTTTTAAGATTGCACGGTTTGTGAATTATTTCACCCCCAGGAGAAAACATCCTTTCCTCTCTTTCACCTAAAGGGATCATGATATGTTTTCTTTGTATTTGTTTTGCACCTGTAGTTTTTGTTACATTTCTTTCCCTGTCTCTAGCTGATTTTTTCCTGGAAGACAAATTATGGAAGGAAAATCACCTGAACGTGTACTGTCAATCCAGCATTTCCTAGCCAAAACAAGACCAGGGACCCAGAAATGGGACATACCCAAGCTCCTAAATGCCCTGGAAAGAGGGTCAGGAAAGACATAAAGCCTTTTACAGCTCTCTGAAGCTTCACTTTCCTGGCCTTCCATCAAAGGGCACTATACAGCAAACTGTTTCTCACAGCATTAAGGAAGTACTGTGTCTTTAAACCTCCATCACATCTATCACTTTTGGTGACAGGGTTGAAAAAGGACCACCATCCTGAAAGGATTGAAACAGTAGCTCAAAGCAGGGATCCAGTGATCTGAATTTGCCAATCAAATGTAATGATCGGTGCTTGGCTATCACCACCTCCTTCTTAGGAAGAGGACTTCCATGTCCCTCTCTGTCCACAGGAGCCACCCACAGGCCAGGCCCAAATGGAACTCACTTCAAGACTAAGGAATGGGTATCAGTGGCCATCATGGGGTGAGTTACTCACAGTTCTCTACTGCTGTTTTTCAGATTTTTCTCCCAGTCTTCCCTGGATGCTGTGCAGTGCTCCCTGGCCTCTGGAGCCCAAGAATAGTTGTTTCAGAGTACTTCTGTCTGTCCATAAGCTGTTTTGTGGGAGAACTGACTCCTGGATCTCCCTACTCTGCCACCTTCTCCAGAAATCCCTGTCTTTCCCCTTTTAATTTCATGCTTCTTCTTTTTTTCTAAGTTCTATTTTTCTGCTTTCCTTGTTTGAAAAGAGAATTCTCTTAATTTCTATTTTTCAGGAAGAATTGGAAAGTCATTTATTTTCTGGTATTTTCTACATGTTCAAATATTTTCCTCTTTCTTGTCTGAATAGAAGAAGACCTACTGACATAGAACAGAATTGGAGGGAGAGATCCTGTTATTCACACTTAAATTATTATATAGCCATTGATTTCTGGCTATAAATTTTGTGGGGAAGTCAGAAAACAGTGTTTTTTTTTTTTCCTTTTATTTAAACCTTAACCAATACATAGCTAGGTTTTACTTTGCCCCTTCATTTTCTCTGCTATGGGAATTTTATTTTCTGAGTTGGTTTACGCAAAATCAATAATATAATCACCCATGTGTTGAATTGCTGTCCCATGCACATTTATTTTTCTGTCAGGAAGATTTATTTAATTCTGTGTTTTGGACTTTTTAGCCAGCTTCTCAAGTTTGGCCTCAAAATAACTGCAGAGTCACTTTGCAATATACAGCTTAATGTGAATTTAAAAAATTAGCTGAAAAATTTTTGCATCATCACATTTTTTACTAAGTCCATCTGCCTTTTAAACAAATTTAAAACTCAAGTTGTCTAATCTTTTGCTTTACATTTTACTGCTTGGTGTCTATATTTTCAGATTCATTATTTTACAAAATATCTTTCGTATATCTCATTTAAGTTGTTAATATTTAATCTTCATGTTTCTGTTATTTTTTCCAACTAGAATGCATGTATTGCTTATCAGTGAATTGCTTGCTGTTGATTTGGCCATCAGTGATTACATTTCTCTCTACTGTATTTAAATTGCGAAGATTTCCACTTAAATCTCCCTTTGAATATGATCAGAATCCTCTTTCAGAGCTGGAGTTAAAGATCTAGCTAGAAGTTCATTGACCAATAGGAAGGAAATGGAAATATTGTTTTAGGAAGTGGGTAATGTTGGAGAAAAAAAATGTCTGAGGCATTTGGATCTACATACCTCCCTGTCTTTGCCTTGTCCTTGGGGTAGATGCCACCTCTTGCCTCTGACTTTATCCAAGCATGTGACCTCACCCATCAGGCTGGTCTGCACTATCCCCAGACTCCTCCTTGATGGTGTTCCAGAGTGGTCTTTGCCTCCAGGTGTCCACACCCCATATCAGGAAGTATTCATGTGGTCCCTAGAGGTTCCCAGCTCAGTCTCAGTCTTCACAGTGAAATTCTTTGCAGTTTAAACCATAAACTTTTTAAATTCAATCCCCTCCCATCAGCAGTAAATTGAAGTTGCTGCCACTGTTGTTATTTTCTTGCTTGGCTTCTTCTTCTGCGACTGTTATTACTATTTTCTTTCTAATGTTATTTTAAGAAATGTGGTTAAGATTTCTCTGAAAATTACCCAAAAGTTTTCTTCGATTATATTTACAAGATTACACTAGATCATCTACTGTTTTATTTTGTTTTGGCCTTGGGTCATCCCCAGATTCTGTTGAGGAACTTAAAGCCCTCTGTTAAAATATAAATGAACTTGCTTGCTACAGTTGGCAACTCCCTTTGCTGTTTTGTGTCACTTTTAATGAGCATTCAATTGTTAGAATCAGTGCTTCATTGGCGCAGTCTGACATAAACAGACAAAAAACAGATGATAAAACATGCTATGAATTGGAAGTAGGAAAAGAATACATTGTACTACAAAGCTGATGGTGTTTTCCGCAAATAAGCCTTACAAATAAGTCATGATTTTATGATTTCTTTTTTGAGTTTTGAGAGAATTTCTACTTTTTGTGTGTGTGTTTAGGCTATATTTAAAACACTAGTATTGTCAGAAAAATAGTCTCTATGTCAAAGATTTTAATGTATGTTCAAATGAAATTACATCTGACACTAAAATTACTGTGAGCTGTCACTTTCACTGATATCTAATTTTCAAAGTTATATTAAAATTAATTTATATCAACATAGTATTCTTCTGTAATCCCTTTCATAACTGACAAAAGGGAAAATAATAACCTGACAATCAAATGCCTGTTCTCACCAGTCAGATACCATCCAGTATCTGAAGTACAAAAGCCCATCATGGACCATCTTGTAATTTTCTTTAATAAGAATCCTATATTATCTTTTAAGATAAAAATCTATTTGTTTAAAAGAATTGGTCCCCTCTTTTCTTAAAGAGTGATTATTTTCCCATTTAAACATACTTATTTCACTAGATGAAATACTTCACATGCTTGTTGTGCCTTATTGCCACTTTGCCTAACCATATTCATTATGGTTAGGCAAAGTAGCAAAAGGAATATGTCCTAATGATTGAATACAACTAAGAAATAGCTTTTCTTCTAAAGTCATCATAACAGCAAGAGGAACAAAATCCTAAAGACAAGTTCCCAACAAGTAACTAATTCAGTTTCAATCATTGTAGCTTGTTCCATGGTGACTGAATTTTAGTTGAAATAAACAAAAAAGAAGTAGAAGCAGGAATTCCTCTTTCTCACTTCTGAGATCCCCTGCTCTGGATTTAAGACCTCTAACTAATTGGATAAGGAAACACCTTTGTGGTCAAGGGCAATCTCCTTTGTTGGTGTAGATGCAGTTATTGCTAACCTTTGTTGGTGTAGATGCAGTTATTGCTGAGCAATGAGCTTGCTGCCCAGTATGCACAGAAGCCAATACTGTGACACCAGGGCTTTGAGAAGAGAAAGAGTTTAAATGTGAAGTTGATTGGCAAGGAGCTAGGAGGCAAGCTCAAATCCGTCTCTCCAGTGGGATGGGAACAAAGCGTGGTGGGAACAGTGATGGGAATTTGGGTTGGCATATTCTGATTGAATTATCCATATGTGGTAGAAATATGCTCATGGGCTGGCTCTTCCTTGATGAAGGAACCCTTGCATTTTATTTGCTTCTAATGTTTCTTCATCATAACCTTTGGTCCAGAGGAGGGTGATTTTTGTCCCTAGTGTCTGAGACAGAGATTATCCAAGGGACAAGAATTTGTGTTTCTGTACATGCTCTGGTTTCTAGAACATGATCAGTTTTTGATTGCCTGTATAAGAAGCTCAGGAAAGAAAAGGTTACAAAAACAGAAAGAATTCTTATAAACTGGTTTTTGTCCTGCCCATTGTCTCAGTCCACCATCTACTTGAGTTTTTTTTAATATTCTTCAATCTGGAAGGACTCTGAATGACAAACACATGGCTGCTTCATGCTGATTGAGGATGTATAATAGGATTTGAGGAATGAAATTGCTTGGCTTGGAGCTGAATGTACAATTAAGTATCTAGTAGTCATTCTTAGCATTCTTAGAGGGGCCAGTACCCCTGGGTGGCAAGACTCAACTGTCATAGAAACAATCTGTAGGCTTTATATCTCTGAGAAACAAATTTAATGAGTAAGTTGAAAATTATATTTTCAAATAAAAGAAGAAGGATCATGATCAGGGGAATTATAAGTGAATATAATTATGTTATATTGGGGAAATAGATTTTCGTAGATTCTTAGAGAGCTTGCCAAGGCAGGGTATACAGTCCATGTAGCCTTGTGTTTCGTTCATGGGTATTTGGATGTCCCTAGGATTTTGAGAAGCATTGCTGCAGGAGGCTTTGTGTACTATGGCAGTTTGCTATATCTTGCTGAGATTTGCATGACAGTAACCTGCAGGATGACTTCCCAATTCCATTTGAAATCTTTTAGCCATGGAAACTCTATTTTGTTTTGTTTCTTTTAGCATTTCCTCCTTTTGATCAAGATCTTTCTCTGAAACAAAATCCCTATTAATTTGGCAATACTTCCCATGAAACTTATAACATATTAAACAAAATTAACCATTTTTCATACCTTCCCTTTGATGAGGTCAAAGAACAAACCATTTGGTTCAATTTGAAATAAAACATATCTTAGGATTTGATTTGGGGAAGGTAAAGTGTCACAAGGTGTCAGGTTGAACATCATGTTAAATGGGAAAATGGATTACTGTGAAACAATATTTAGCTTCCTATTTAACTAGTGTAACAAATAAAGAGTAGATCGCCATTACTATGATTGTAAGAAAGAGACTTAGTTTTTTTAAAAGTGAGAAGACGTGTGTTGCAGCCCAGCATACTCTGGGACCCAGGAATATGTCAGACAGAATATTACCCATGAGTTTAATCAGAGGCTTGCTGGAAGAAAGTGTCCCTGTTGGGAAATGAGTCAGTAATCTGCCCCAAAATTGAAAGAGAAAGAGAGAAAGAGGAAGAGAGGGAGGTAGAAGGCTTCTTAAATTCAGGAGTCCTATGAGATTTGGTTTAGCAATCTTGCAAGAGTTGGAGTGAGCGGGGACTTTGACTTTTAATGTCTGTCCCTGGTTATATAAGCTGCACCATGACTTGCTCACAAAATGGAGGAGGGGGCAGGACCTAGGCCATATGTCTCCACAAATTTTTTTCTAAAATAATAAGGGATAAGCTTAATTTAACACCAACAAGGATATTATTCTGATATGACATAGCATCTTGTTTTTTCTTGGCAGAATATTCAGATGGTTAAGGAAAACGTTTTGAAATTTCTCACTAAGAACAAAACAACAATCCAAGAACACTTCATTATTTTAACACAGGAAAAAAAAGTTCTAGTTTTATATGAATACACTCTTTATATAAAAGCTATTAAAAACTATTATATATAAATCTCTTAAATTTTAGTCAGCATTGACCAGGACAAATAAAATCCATTTTCACAAATCTTCTATACATTTCTATTTCTATTTCTATTTAGGTTTAGAGTTACACATTCTTGCTTCTCATTCTGTGAAACAAGTCCTTTTACTTTAGGACAATACTAACTTATTTTCCTTACCAAAATACATCTCTCATACTTTACATCTCTGCATACTTTAAGTTACTAAAAAGATCTTTGAAACTATCTTCAAATATCTTACAAAATACAATTATTCTTAAATCAAGTTTGTCAAAAGAACTATTTTATTAAGCACATTTATATTCTTATCATCTTAAAGATCTAATAGATATAATGCCATCTTATTTTATCAGTAAACTTGGAAATAAGTTAGGGAAGATATACCTAAGCAGAGTAAAATTGTATGCTTATATTATATTTCATATTGATAGCTCAGAAGACATAGTAAATTTTAGGGGATAGTTTCTAGAAATACTGCTTTCTTTAGTGTACCATTTTATCAGTATTCCAGTGACATAAATTATGAATAATTACTGAAATGGTTTTCTGGAGGCAAGTGGGGAGGACTGGTTTACTATAAAGGCTAAGCCATGATTTAATTCCAGGCTTATAAAAGCAGCCAGTGTTTTACAATTCTCTTCTTTTTCCAATAAAGTTGTTAGGTTCACAAGTTGTTATAGAGATGGGAATAGGACTAGAATTTGTGGCTAATTTTTTTGCAGCTGTATCTGCCATGTGATTGTTCCTGCTTTGCTTTCTATTTGCTTAAGAATGACCAGGAATTCTAATTATAGCCACACTTTTGGCAACAGGGAAGCATCCAGCAATTTTCCATTGAAGGGTGAGATTTGACAATTGGATTTAACTTAATAACCCCCATCTCAGGGTTATAAATGTGATTAAATTATGATTTATATTTTATTTTACTTCCAATATCTCTGGATCCTCGTAATTTTTGATTCCAAGGAGTGGGAGTTCCTACTTGTCTCAAGGGACAAGAATCTGTAAAGAAAAAAACCTTTATTTCTAAAGAATAAGAATTTGTTTCGGCCCAGGCTTTCATTTATAACCTGCTGCCAATCAATTTGATTACCTGTAAAACAGCTCAGGAAAGAAATGGTTACAAGGACAGAGGACATTTCCCTAAAGTGGTTTTCGTCCTGCCCACAGTTTCACAATCAGCCACAGATGCATCGGTTGACTGCAGTTGTTAGTCTGTCTATGAAATACCCTCACAGTATAATCAGGGCAGTTCTTGTTTAACCAAACAACCTGACACCATAACCAAGCCAAGTTGATGCAGGACACTAATGATCACATTACCTGGGCAGTACCAGAGAAGCTTTTTATTCTAACTTAAAAAAAAAAAAATGTAAAACCCAGGTATACATTAAATGGATAAATAAATGATTCTACACTCCACACTAAAAAAGAAATTAATTTGCTCATTATCAGCAATCACATGACCATGTCAGAAAGATTCTTCCATGTCCCTGTCTTCCTGCCTTTGGTTTGAGGATACTCAGTATCCCTCTCAAACTTTGAGAAGCGGTATGATCTTGTCTTTCCATTCTGAGCAACCATAGCTAAACTACCATCATTCTCCAGAGTATTGCACACATGGTAATTATTCAGTTCTCCAGCCACTGCTACTCCCTCTGATGTTGGCAATGGGTTGCCGCAGTTGTCTTTGCTGGTTTGGAGATATCCCCATTGAGTGTCTTTCCTATTGCACCTCCTTATCAAAAGTCTCATAGTCACAGATAGACCTTAGAATCATTATTCCCTATTATTTATTATTTTATGTAAGAACAAAGATTAAAACATATAGAGCATCATAACATGGTAAGCATTCTTTTAAGCTCTTTATATGAAATGTGTTTCTTCCTTACACAGCCCTATGTGACAAATGCAAGCATTAGAGATCTCTATTATTTTCAGATGGAAAACCTGATTCCCCAGGGAACATGCAGACCTGGTGTGGGTGAGGGGTGAATTTTTTCTAGTAGTGGTGTGCATATTTGGCAATGACCATTTCTATATTACATACAAGCAAAATGTTATTTTTTAAACTGTATATTGTACTCATTTCTCCAGGTGGTGGATTGAATTAGGTGTCCCAATTTAGACATGTTCTTAAACTTACTCTGCATTCTTGTGGGTGTGAACCATTGCAAATAGGATCTATTGAAGATAGTATTTTGTTTAATTGAAGTGTGGTCCAATTGAATGAGGGTGGGCCTTAACTGGGATGAATGGAGTCCTTTAACTATAGAAGAAATTCAGACAGAGAGAAAGCCAAAGGGAAGAGTCAGAAGCAGGGGCCAGCAGAAACTCAGAAGAGAAAGGAGAGGACAGGGCTGTATGATGGAAAGTACAATTCAAGGCAGAGTCCAAAGATTGACAGCCAGCACCAGGAAGCTATAGACCCTGGGAGGAGGCAAGCCTTCTAGCCTCCAAAATACATGCCAATAAATTCCCATTTTCAGACAAAATGATGTGTGGTAAATTTCATCACGGTCTGGAAGACTAAGACATGCTGTGACCCATACAGGAGCTGCAAAGGGTCCTAGCAGTAGTTCACTCTACACACTTAATGGAGACTCATCCTTGCTTGGCCATGGCAGAAAGAACCATCTCAGATGGAACTCTTGTCCTGGGTAATTCTTTATCTATCCATGAATAAAACCTTTTAAGTATGTCTATTTTATACAAAACAGTGTTTTATATGCTAGAGACACAGCTGCTAACAAGGCTGACATACTACCCATAACAGGCTTGCAGTTTAGCACATACTAAGGAACCCCATCTGTTGGCCATGACGTTGGGCACCATGTCTTTTTGCCAAGACTCTTGAGATTGTATGAACCTGCTTTCTTATGATGCCAGCAGGTGTGGTGGTGTGCCATTAATAGATTTCTGTTTTCCCCCACTATTGGGCACCTCAGCTCTTAGGACAATGGTGTGAATGTAAGGCAGTTAGAGACATCCTCCTGCCAGTCTACCACCTCCAGCCACATGAACTTCATCCTCATGTTTATTCTCATTTTATATTTGTTCCGTGAATGACAGTGGTTAGGAGGCACTGGGATATTCAAGAACCTATCCAGCATCATGTCCCCAATTTTACAAACTATGCCAGAAATTGTCTCCTTTTGCAGGATTTTCAAGGAATGACGGAAATTGCTAGAACTCAGAGTTTCTTATATTCATATAATACTTAGGTTTGAGAATCCGTTCTATTTATGGCATGAGACTAATATATTGAATAATATATTGATAAATTGAAGCTCTTAATTCTCCTTAGTTTCACTTATTTGTGATAATTTACAATCATGACTACAACTTGGATGATCTCAAAGTCGTTATGCTGAGTGAAAAAAGTCAATCTCCAAGGACATATATTGAATGATTTCACTTAAATAAAATCTCTGAAGCAATATATAGAGCTGGAGAACATATTAGTTGATGCTAGGGAGTAGGAATAAGGGTGAAAAGGGGAGTTCAAGGAGGAGGAAAAGAATCTTATTTTACATGGTGACTACATGAGTCTACACATGTGATACAATTGTGAAGAACTGTTCAAACATACACACACACACACACACACCTATAAAGCTAGTAAAACATGAATAAGCTCTTTGATTGTACTGATGTCCATTTCCTGGCTTTGTTGTACTAGGCTAATGTAAGATGCTACAATTGGGAGAAATTGAGTAAAGGTTTCATGGGAACTGCTTGTATATTTTTGCAACCTTCTGTGATTTTATAACTATTCCAAATAAAACATAAAAAAGGAAAGGGATGGAAAAAGTCAAAATTGGATCACTCATCCTATAGGTAGTGATTATATGACAAATTGGAAAAGAAGATTGACACGGTAAGTAATATTACCAGTCATAAAAGGGTTATTTCATAATGAATAAAAGGTCCAATCTATCAGAAAGACATAGCCATCCCAACTGTATATGCACCTAATAACAGACTATCAAGATTCATTAAGTAAAAACAGAAGAAAAAAATAAGGCAGGTAAAGAAAAATCTAATGAGTATGTGTTTTTCACCACTTCTCTATCAGGCATTGACAAATTAAAGAAATAATAGTAAATTTATATACTTGTAAAATATGGCATTAAATTATATTCATATGAAATTACATTCAAACTAAAACTCACATGTTTCTCAAACCATATGAATTACTGACAAAAATAATCCATATGGTAGAATATAAACATTTCAATAAGGTTAAATACAATTAAGGGTATAAGTTTTCTGTCCACAGTAGCATTAAATTAGACAACATAAGGAATCTCTTTTGTTCCCAAATCTAGAAAAATCCCAAATAGAAGTCAAGCCACACATTCTCTAGAACATGTTTTTATATAATAATAAGTTACAATAAAAATGAGAAACATTTCAAACTAAACAATAATTAAATTAGCCATATTAAGAATTGTGGAAGATAACTAAAGCGGTAATTAGCTAGAAATAAATATTGAAATGTTTATATTAGAAAAAGAGGAATGATTCGAAATTGATTATCTAAGCTTCAAACATAGTGAAGTAGATAAAAACGGTCCAATTAAACCCAAAGCAAGTAGAAGAAAGGATATAATAAAGATCATAGCAATGTCAATGCATAAAAATAAATGAAAGAAAAGTGAACAGTATTAGAATTGAAAGTGAGACTATCACCAAAATCAGACAGAAATTAGATGGAATATAAGGGTATTGTATGAAAAACGTGCACTAATAAATTCAGCAACTGAAATGCAACAAATGCTACGAAAGACACAAATTACCAAAGCTGACATGACAAAAATAGAAATGGCAAAATATCCATAAAATGAATTGAATTTTGTAAAAGAAATTCATGGTAGAATGTTTTCACTGTAATTAAAATTCATGGTCAAATGTTCTATGAAACATTTAAGGAAAATAATAATATCACATTTACATAAGCTCTGAAAATAACAGAAGGGGAACATTTAAGGGTTATTTTATAAATTCAGCAAAGAAATTGTCACTCAATGAAAATACATACACAATAATGTGACAATATAATTTTTTTTAAAGATAACAGTTAAAAATTGGCAATAAATTGAGCAGATCTTTACAAAAGAAGGTAAGAGGATGGACAGTAAATGCATGAAATTGAGCAGCCATCACTAATCATCCAGGTCATACAGCTTAAAATCACAAAGCAATCTCAGCCATTAGAATAACTAAAATTAAAATAAATGACCCACAACACAGAAAATTGACAAGGATGTGGACTGGGAACTCTCATTATGTGATAAAGTGTTGCACTTTGGAAAATTGTTTGAAAGATTCTTAGAACTCTAACTATACATTTATATATTATATTCCATTATTTGTTATTTTACAAAGAGTAATAAAAACATGCGGTCACAAAAAAGTCTTGTTCAATGCCATTCATAGCAGCTTTATTCATAATAACCCCAAACTAAAAACAGTTCAGTTTCTATAGGAGATGAATGGATAAGGATATTGTAGTATATTCACACAAATTATTTATTGAACAATAAAATAATTAACTACTGACCCATGTTGCAACATGCATGAAACTCACAGATATGATGGGGGGCAAACTAATCCAGGCAAAAATAAGTAAATATGAATTCTGTTATGGAATCCCATGTATGTTAAATTCAAAAGCAGGCAAGGTTTTGACAAAGTGATTGAAATCAGAACAGTGGCTATTTTTCACAGGTGATGACATCATTGGGGAATGTACATGAGGAAATATCTGGGATTGATAACGTGTTCTATATTTTGATTGGGATGGGGAACACATATATTCATTTTTCAAATTTTATTATAAATTCTGTGAATGTAACAATATATACAATATTCCTCAGAAAAGATAAGTTTATAATAAAAAGGAAAATAAATGAATGCATGATAAGAAAAAAAAAATATTTAGCAAAGCCAAAAGCTGGGTTTTTGGAAATGAAACCAAGAGAAAAGGCACATATCATCATCAAGAGAGACACTGCTACAATTGCTAAAATACAATATTAGGGAAAATGACTCAACAGTCTCAAAATGTTTTTGCCAATGAAGTTGACATTTTCAAAAAAATCCAGTTTGTTAGAAAAACAGTAGAAAGAATTAAGAAACACACATTAGGCTAATAAGTAGTCCCATTCACTCCAAAATTTAATCCCCTGTAGTCAAACCATCATCCTATCCATGAACTCTGGCCATCCCTTGTTCATTCATGATCAGAAGCCATCTCCTGTTCATTCATACAGCGTCTCATTTCCTGGAATGTCATATTAGTGGAGCCTGGCTACTTTCACTTCAAACAATTGATTTCATATTCATCTATGTGCTTGATGATGTTCTTGAACAAAACATATATCATGATTTGTTCCTTGTATTGCTGATTAGTTGTCCATTATAGGAATGCATCACAGTTTATTTGTCTAGCAGTTGAAGATCATGTGGATTATTTCCGTATTTTGTAAATTATGAATAGAGATACTATAAATATTCAAATGGATGATTTTGTGTGAACATACATTTTTAATTCTCTTGAATACTTCTAGAAGTAAGAATTAAGATTGCTGTGTCATAAATGTGTATCTTTAACTTACTAAGTAACTGCCAAATAATTTTCCAAAGTATCTACCATTTTGCATTTACACAGGCAATATATATGCATTCCATTCCCTCCACAATCTCATTATTACTTCATGTAATCATAGGTGTGTAACGTTCAACGTGGTTTTAACTGGCATTTCCATAATGAATACTGATGTCAAATATATTTTCATATGCCTTTTTTCCATTTATATATTTCTTTTAGTAAAGCATCTGTTCAATTTCTTTGACTATTACTTTTAGACTCAGTATTCAGCTTTCTTAATGCTGAGTTTTGAGAGTTCTTCACATGTTCTGGATACAAAATCTTTGTCAAATATTTCTTTCACAAATATTTCTTAGAGTGCACGGTTCATTTTTGGGCAAAGATAAGAGATAAAGTTTGAAGACTTTGTGTGTGTGTGTGTGTGTGTGTGTGTGTGTGTGCATGCTTGTTCAATTTTCCAGAACCATTTATTCAAAATATTTATTTCTACTTTGAATTGATGTTACACTTTTGCAAAAAATCCATTGACCATATTTGTGAGTTTGCATCTGCAATCCATTCTGTTCATTTATCTATGTGTCTGTCCTCTCACCAATACCAAGCAATCTTGTTTACTGTGTCTGTGAGTTAATTCTTGAAATCCTTTAGTGTTTGTTCTTAGTTTACATTCAACTTTGTTCTTAATCAAGATTGTTTGCAATTCTAATTCTTTTGCCGTTCTGTGTAAATTTTATTCTTCACTTCTCAATATCTACAATAACACCTTTAAGGATATTTTAAGATTGCATTGAATCTATAGATGAATTTGGGGAGAATAAGAATCTTAAATATCATGAGTCTTCCAATACTTGAAAATTTATTTAAATCATCTTTGGGGTCTTTCAATGATATTTTATAGATTTAAGCACAGAAATCCTAGGTGTATTTTGCAATATTTATAAGTATTTCATTTTTGTACTATTCTAAATGGTAAATAAAAACAGAATTCCAGTTGTTAATTGCATTTGTTTTTATGTTGACTTTGTGTCCTATAACATATTCAACTCACAATTTCTCGATTTTTTTAATAGATTACATGGGATTCTCTACAAAGAAAACGACTTTATCTCTGAATATAGAAGGATTTCTACCATTTAAATCTTTTTGTCTTTTATCACTTTTTTTTTTGCCTTATTACCTGGCTTTCAGTTCAAGTATGAAGATGAAAGTAATACTGAAACAGAACAGATTACCTTATTCCTAATGTTACAAGGAAATCATTTAATCTTTCACCATTAAGTATGATTTCAACCATTTTCTTTTTAAGGTTATGTTTTTAGTTTAAAGTTTCCTTTGGTCCCTCACTTGCTGACAGTTTTTGTAATCATACATATGTTTATTTCTTTCAAAGCTTTTTTCCTTAGTTGTTGAGATGATTGTGTGATTTTTGTTGCTTAATTAGTTAATATGGTGAATTACACTAATTGACTATCAAATATTGAACTAGCCTTGCATTCCTGATATAAACTCCATTTGATTGTAGCATATAATTTCAAGACTATCCATCTTATTTCAGTACAACTTTAGCTGCATCCCTCATTTTTTCTTTTATTTTTCATCCTAGAAAATATGACCAATGTAATTGGAAAAGTACGATAAGAAAATCTATCATTTCATCTATTAAACATTTTTTTGTTAAACTTTATGATAGGGAATGCATGTTAGATGTTGATCATTCACACCCATTTTTTTTCACCAGGAAGGAATACTTGAAGAAATGATATATAAACTGAAATCAATATATAAGTAAAAGTTTATTTAAGAAGGAAAAAATTGTATAGTAAGATTTTTCCCCCTATAGGTTTATTGGCAATCTTGTATGTTATGTTTCTAAAACAAAGAGATATTACCAACGTCTTAAAAAATTGATGGCTGCTTCTCTCTCTCCTGTGAGTTTGAAGATAGGATTTGGTCCAGAGCAGGTTGGCAGCTCTAGTACATGAATACATTCATGGCCAGTTCCTTTCTACCTTACCCTTCATCATTTTGGGTTATTTCCTTGATGCTGATAGTTCAGGTCCACATAGACATTTTATCCCCACAAAAAGAGAGAAGAACAAAGGAAATTTCAAGACAAGTCATTAATATTTAAGTTGGAAATAATTAGCAGGGCACACATTATTTCCATTCACATTTCATTGTCAAAAACTGATGCACATGGGGCAAGCCACAGCAACTTAATGGGCAGAGTTTTTGCCAGCCATGTCAGAGACCCAGGTTCAATTTCCGGTGCTTGCACAAGCAAAAAAAAAAAAAGATTGATTCACATGACCATTTCTTATTTATGATAAAATTATATCGGATGAAATTTGGGGCAAGGTGCAACAAACAGACAAACAAAAGTTCCATCAGACACTGAAATGGTTTCTCCATGATATTGCCGTCAATGTTTTTGAAATTTGTTTTTTAAGATTCATCTCTCAGAGAAAGTTAAAAAATACATATTAGCAATCTGTTGAAGCTAGGTTTTCTTCTCTAGAAGTTCCTCCTTTCCTTCTTATCATGGTCTCTATGAAATAAATATTTGCTATTAATATGTGTGTTTAAACCCTGACTTTAGGTATTATCTCTCAAACATTTTGTAATCTAATTTGTAATTTGTGCCTTAGAATGTATAAGCAAAAAGTTTACTGAGGTTTAGATTCCAGAAGCAATTAAAAATATAAAAAAACATATATAAATAATTTGTTTGCATATGCCAAAGTCTAGTCGTTTAGATATACTGGTATAGTTACTAATTAAATTTAAGCATATGCATTGTAAATTAATATAAAGAAGAATCTTAATCTTTTTATTTTTTGCGATGCAAGACACCGGGAATCGAACCTGGGTCTCCAGCATGGCAGCCGAGAACGCTGCCTGCTGAACCATCGTGGTCCACACGAATTCTAATATTTTCATTCTTAAAGACGAATATAGATAAATATTTATTGCAAAATGCTTGTGAAGAGATATTTAATTTCAAATGATTATAAGCACAACAAACATATGTACTTGGTGAAAATATTAACCCTCCATTCACTGTTTCTGTTTGGTAATGGACTTTCCATTTATTATTTTTTAGTTTAACCCTTTGAAGGAATATTTAATTATTGCCCGATAACATTTAAGGATATCTTGCTCATTAAATTATGTACAGTGAAATGGAATCTTCCTCTCCTGTACTCCCAAATTGTTATACCCATCAACCAAAACTTCTATTTTCTGTAATAGCTTTCTCTCAAAATTTTATGATTGTTTTCAGTATATTTGTTCACTTCCCCTAATAAGCTCCTTGGGGAATATAATATTCTTCTATGAATTTTTCTGTCATGCAGATGGCTTAATGGAATCCCTTGTACAAGTTGGACAAGTTCTTGAGGTGCATTGTTACATGTGCCTTAATTTTCCCTAGCTTTACCTATGCAAAGTTTTCTTGCCTTTTCTGAACATCATGCTACACAAATAAATGCATCAATAAAAACAGACATTCATTTTTGTGTCAGGTGTTAGCCACTAGAACAAAAATTCTGTGGCATAAAATGAGCTAAGTGTCTGTTCTATTACTTGTTCTTTATTCTAAACATTTTAATAGTTATAGAATGCTTTCCTATCCAGATTTATCAATCTCAAGAATGAGATAGGTGATGTTCAAATAGTGCTCAGAGCTTTTAAGGACATGACTGAGATTATGCCCTATTTGCTTTATTACAGGCATGTAGTTTCCTTATAGAACTAAGAGCACATAATGGCTCTGAAAGTGAAGAATATAATTCTCAGGAAGTCAATTATTTAATTTCAATTCGGCAAATATTTATTGAACACTTTCCACTACAGATCTATTTATTAAATTACTTCTTATATGGTACCAAGAGACTAATACTAGCAACAATAAATAGCCTAACATAAGTAGGTCATTTATTCTAAAGGCATATTTACTGATATATGTCTGCCTCAGACCTTGTCTACTAATTTTTCAATTTTTATTTATAATGTTAAAAGATTTTCATGCTTCATTATGAATCATCTTTGCAAAGTATGTGCTTATTGAATCATCGACAAAGGTATGAAAGAATAAAAGATGAATAATGAAAAGAACCAATTGTCATTATGAATAAATTGTTTTCTCCTAGGACACGTAATCTTTGGTTTCCAATGTGCTGAAACTTAATTTCAAAGAGTTAATTCAACCAAAAATAAACAAGCTTTAAGTATGCTTACTGAGAGAAAAGGTTTTATGCAGCTATACATTTTGTGTGATGATATTTCAAATGGAATCAACTTATCCTCACAAATTGCTTTCTAAAAGCATACTTGGACTCATCAGAAATTTGAAAGGAAACACCAGATAGTGTTGAGTCTAATCAATATCTAAGGAACTTGGTGTATGAGATTACAATCAAATACAGCTCATTTTGGTTTCCTGTCATGTAAAATGCATATGTCCCTGACTTCTTCAGGGGAATAATGGAGCAGATTTTGGAGAGCATAAGATTGATTGATGCATCAAAGTACTAAAGCAGAATGAGGAGGCCAGTCCCAGCTTTAATTGCTTCACAGAAGCAGCTGTTCATCCTTTAACAGGTATGAGTGTCGCTGACATCCTCTATATGACAATGTAGAGGCCTATAATGTCTGCAGTTGACAGGGCACAGCTGTTTCCTGGGCCCTGCATCCCTAAGAGAGTCAGTAAGCTGTAAGTTGCTAGAGAGCTAAGGTGTTTGACATGCTGCCCTCAAACCCTTTTGCTGGGGACAGTTAAATTCACCTTACGGTGCATATATTTGCATATCTGCTCAGGAATTCTGCATCTGAGGAATGGCTTTCTGGGGTTATTTCCCCTCAGCTCAGATTTAGGAGTAGGAAGAATGTGGAGAACACCTGGTGTTCGCTAGCTAGAAGATACTACTTTATACAGCTGGAACTGGTTTTTTTTTTCTAGGATTATAAATGATAAAGCATGAATCAAAATAACTTCTAAAAAAAACAATAAAATTATCGGAAACAGACAGGAAAGCTTGTTGGTTGACAATTGGTGCAGAAGTGGAAAATACGACAGTAACAGTTACATAATAATTATACATGCCTGCAAAATGAGTCATCATAAGCAGTTGAAAGAAGAAAGAAAAGAAAAAGGGAAAATATTTGTAAGACATATATGACTGCTAGGGAAGCTGCAGACACCTGTTAGGTGATGTTGCCCAGACCTCACCTGCCACCACTAACCTCTCTGGGGAAGTCACACACATACTGTGCTTTCATTGTGAACCTGCTGCTACCCAAACCTCCTTTTCTATTGTGCATCATTCCACAACTTGGAGATGTTACGTTTAGTGAAATGTCTGGGTCAGACCTTAACGCTGGAAGCAGAGAACAAGCAGCCTCAGATAATCAATTTATAATCTAATAATTGATTATTAGAACAGAAATTCTCAATGTCAAGCTCCTGCCTAAGGTGAATAGAAAACACCTCGAACAGTTTAGATTGGCCTCTGTTCTCTGATGTAAAGCTACCATGTGGAGCTGCCATGTGCCAACGCCAAAATGGACAGTTTTGGCTACCCCAGGAAATCAACTGTGGTGATACTTCTTCCCCTGTTCTTTTGAATTCTTTGTGCTGTGTAAGTAGCAAAGAGATTATTTACTCTTCAGGAATCTATATTGTGCCATAAAGAGATAGGTTGGTCTGTCTTTGACACGAAATTGAAAGTGTAAAGCTGCCATCTACTGACCCCTGAGCAATTTTGGCCATGCTGGGAGACCATTCATGATGAGATTTCTTCCCCTGCTCTTTGTGCTTTGTGAGTAACAAAGAGATTAGTTTCTCTTTCTGAACTCGACACTGTGCAAATAATAAAGATATCATTTGCTGAGTTTCTGTTTCATCCTGAGCCTGTGTTCCCACAATTCGCTATTGTAGCAACATATTCCACAATGACAGATGAAAATTTTAATTTTCCTTGTATCCAAAGACTATTAGCAATAATATGACAAACAACCAATTGATATATGAGCAAAGTATATGTGGCAGGTTGCACACAGGGCCACAGTATTTTGCAGGTCCTTCCATCAATAGGTGGAACCTATCTTCTACCTTTTGATCTTTGGCTTTGTGACTCAATTGCACTACCACAATGTGGTCAATGTCACATGATGCAAGTTTTAAGCAGAGGCCTCAAATGGCCTTGGACTCACCCTTGAACAACTCTTGTTCCTCTCTTGCTGCTTTTGGAACAGTGACAATTATAAAGAATCCCAGGCAGATCCGTTGAAGGATGAAATCTCTGGTAACAAACCATGCCTGTCACTCCAGCTGACATCATTCTAAGCTCTGGACATTTGCTTTGAAAACATGGTACACCATCCAATACCCAATGAGCCTCCAGCTGGCAGCATACTCATGAGAATGGACAACAACTGTTTTGTACAAAAGGTAACTGATACAGGCTATAATGAATAAATGCAAATAAATAGTTAACCCAGCATATTAGTTTCAATTCAACTAATGATTAAGGACATCCAAATATACCAATCATAAATGGAGATACAATTCATTGGAAACAACTTAATAATTGGAATATATCTAGTGTCAGCAAGCCTGTGGAAAGCAGGCACATGCACAACTGTTTAGAGTATAAATCAGCAAAAATTGTGGGAAGGTCATCTGGCAATTCCATTTCTAGCATTCTCTCTGGTAGGAATAATAACACAAATGCACTGATAATTTTGTAAAGATTCTCATTGGATTTAGCTGTAACTAGGAGCACACCAAAGTGACAGGGGCTTAACAAGACAGAGTGAATGTTCCAGGGCTGATATGGCAGCACCAGAATCATCAAAGGATCGTGCCCGTCTTATGTCATTATACTTTTTTTTAGCATAAGACTTCAGGTACACAGTGTATGGCACAGTCACACAATGGAACAAAACTACTCGTTAATAACATCATTAGACAATGAATAAGGTTGATCCATCCATATGCACAGTCCTGAAAATATGTTGAAGATATACCGTTACGGGAGAAAAGCAAATTGGCAGACAAACACACATCCATGTGTAGATATAGATACGTTGAGAGGTGTCTTTGAAATATTGGTAAAATTCTAGCAAGATAAAGAGTGAAGATTACATTTTTTATTGTAGTAAAATAAACTTTACATGAAAGTTACCATTAAATCACTGCATAGCATATACTTCAGTGGCATTTGGTACATTCACAGTGTTCTGACAGTCATCATCACTAATGACATACTTCCAAATATTTTCATCACCTAAAATGAAACTCATATTCATTCTGAGTCACTCCTCATTCTATCCTCCCCACAGCACTTGATAACCTCTAATATATTTTCTGTCTATATGAACTTGCCTATTATGGCTATTTTATACAAATGGAATTGTAATAAAATATGTGGCCTTTTGTGTCTTTCTTTCACTTAGCTTAATGCTTTCAAGATCTACCCAGGTTGTAACATGCATTACTACTTCATTCCCTTTTATGACTGAATGATATGCCGTGGTATGGATATAACTCACTTTATCAGTTGATGGGCATTTGGGTTGTGTCCATCTTTTGGCTATTGTGAATAATCCTGATATGAATATTCATATAAAGTTTTGTTTGAATATTTTCTTTCAGTTCTTTTGGGTATACACCTAAAAGAGGAACTGCTAAATTGTACAATAATTATATGTGTAACATTTTCAGGACTTGCTAAACTGTTTCTGAAAGCAACTGCGTTATTTTACATTCCCTTCAGCAATGCACAAGGGCTCCAATTTCTCCTCATTCTCACCAACACTTCTTAGTTTTAGTTTTTTGTTTATTCAATTTTAATTTTTAATAGCCACCTTAGTGGTTGTGCAGTGGTACCTTGCTGAAGTTCTGCTACCCATTTTTTTAATGACTTCTGAAATTGAGGATCTTCTCATGTGCTTGTTGACCCTTTGTACATCTTCAAAGAGAAATGTCTGTATATGTCCTTTGTCTATTTTTTTCAATTGCATTGTTTGTCTTTTTGTTGTTGAGTTATAAAATTTCTTTATATATTGTGGTTACTAGATTATTGTTAAACAAGAGATTTGCAGATATTTCCTTCCATTCTTTGGTTTGTCTTTATACTTTCTTGTCATTCTCAGGAGTGCTTTTTGATGTACAAAAGTTTTGAATGTTGATGATGTCCAATTTAAATGTTTACTTTGTTACCTGTGCTTTTGGTGTCATATATAAGAATAGACTGAACCAACCATTTCAGTCTATTTTGAGTTAATTTTTGTATGTGATTTGAGGTGAGGGTTTGACTCTATTCTATTGCGTGTGGATATCCAGTTGTCCCAGCACAGTTTGCTGAAGAACTTATTCATTCCCCATTGGATGATTTTGGTACATTTAAGCATCAATTGACCACAGATGTATGGGTTTATTTCTGGACTCTCAATTCTATTCCGTTGGTCTATATGTGCTCTAGTTTGTTAGCTGCCAGAATGCAATATACCAGAAACAGAATGGCTTTTAAAAGGGGGAATTTAATAAGTTGCTAGTTTTCAGTTCTAAGGCTGAGAAAATGTCCCAATTAAAACAAGTCCATAGAAATGTCCAGTCTAAGGCATCCAGGGAAAGATACCTGGTTCAAGAGGGCTGATGCAGTTCAGGGTTTCTCTCTCAAGTGAAAAAGCACATGGCAAACGCAGTCACTGTTTCTCTCTCAGCTGGAAGGGCACATGACGAGCACAGCATCATCTGCTAACTTTCTCTCCCAGTTTCCTGTTTCATGAAGCTCCCCAGGAGGCATTTTCCTTCTTCATCTCTAAAGCTCTGGCTGGTGGATGCTCTGCTTCATGGTGCTGCAGCATTCTGTGCTCTCTCGGAATCTCTTGCTTTCTCCAAAATGTGTCCTCTTTTATAGGATTCCCATAAACTAATCAAGACCCACCTGAATGGGTGGAGACATGCCTCCATCTAATCCAGTTTAACAACCACTCTTGATTGAGTCACATCTCCAGGGAGATGATCTAATTATAGTCTCAAACATACATTACTGAATAGGGATTAGAAGAAAAAATTGCCTTTACAAAATGGGATTAGGATTAAAACATGGCTTTTCTAGGGTACATATATTCCTTCAATCCAGCACAATATGTCTGCCCTTTATGCCAGTGCCACACTGTTTTGAAGTGAGGTTTGAAATTGGGAAGTCTCCCAACTGTGCTGTTCTTTTTCAAGATTGTTTTATCTGTTTGAAGTAACTTTCAATTTCATTTAAATTTGAAAATTGGCTTTTACATTTTTGAAAAGTAGGCCTTTAAGGTTTTTAATAGTGATTTTATTGACCTGTAGATTTCTTTGGGAAGTATTGTCACCTTAACTATAATTTTCCAACCCATAAACATGGAATATTTTGTACTTATTTATGTCCTCTTTAATTTCTTCTTGCAATGTTTTGTACTTTTCAGCATATAAGTGTCATATCTCCTTGGTTGAATTTATTCTGAAGTATTTTATTCTTTTTGATGCTATTGCAAATGGACTCATTATCTTTAATTCATCTCTGGAGTATTCATAAATGGCAAACTTTTAACCCTTGCTATCAAAGAGATGCTAAAGAAAGCTTTTATATTTTACTTATATAACAAAATAGATAATGGGCTCCTATATTTATTTTACTTTGCTTTCGGTAGTTTTCACCATTTTTCATATAAAAATTTGTGAAGTGAGAAATTGCACATATATAAATTTCTCTGATATTAAAGTACTACAAGATGCGTGGACCCTTCATATTCGGGCAGTTGAACACTGGGAATAATTTAGAAACCTAGATCTGCTTTCCATCATCTGTTTTTTTTGCTGTTGTTGTTACAAACCCTAGAGACCCACTTAGCTTTCCATTACTTTTAACAGTTATGACGACCTCGGCTTCCATTTTGGGGGTCTGACTTCTTGCTTGTGCCTCTCCATAAAACTGGCTTTGAGGTTTATGCCTCAGGTAGGCAGTTAACAGGTATTAAGTCCTTATTATATGTGAGAGTACTTTGCTTCAGATTATCCATTCTAGCTCTGAGGGTGTTGGTGGAAAATGTTAGAGACTAATTACGCTAACTAGTTCACAGTGTGCTTTTCCTGTTCCTTTATTGATGAAGCCTGATTTTCAGAATTTATCTCTTTGTGCAGTTTTCAACCACTGAAGAGAAAACTGAATATTCTTATCTTAGGCAGGATCCTTTGCAGAAGACATTCTTTATAATAACCTGATTTTCCCACTCACTATAGTCTCAACCTTTGAAGAAGTAACCTTTTACTTTTAAAATGCATGACTACTCCTTTATCTACCTGCAGACATAAGATTTCTTTATACATGAATTTTCATCATTTAAAGGTTTTTATGTTTTTCTTGTTTCCTTTTAAAAATGTCTTTGAAGTTCATTGTCCTATCTAATATGTAGAGGGAAAATAGCCAGCAGAGTTTAAATAGCTTTGTATTTTGAAATGATGGAGAGTGTAGATAGGGATGCTTGACAAGGAGTTATTCTAGTAGTCAAGGTGAGAATTGGATGACCTCTACAGCTTCTCAGGGTCAATAAGTAATTTCTTGGAGTCAGGTGTTTTTAATTGCTCAATTCAGTATTTTTGATTGCTATGGTTCAGTGATGTGTCTTAAAAAATAGAGAAAGTTCAGAAAAAAAGTAATCAAAATAGTTCAATTGACTTTCAAAAATATAAAATAAATGTCATCACTAATCATTATCCTCAAAAATTTTAATTTAAGATTTATCCCATTTAAGGTACTATATTCTCAGGATAATTTTTCAAGAAAAGGTGTATTATAAGCTCTAAAACCTACCTGTCACTGTGGAAATTATTTGCCTCGTGTCATCTATTCACATGCTCTCTGTTTCATGTCTTTCAAGTTTCTGTCTGATTTCATTTTCCTTCAGAAATTTGTAAATTATTCTCTTTCTTATGAAACTGAGGTTGATTTAAGAGCAGGATTTCTGAAGTATAGGCAAAGATTTGCCTGTTTTAGAAAATTCAAAGGAATTCTTGTTCAATTATGAATGTCAAGTACAAAAGAGTCAGTGTACCCTTAGAATTCTGTGGCTTCATAAGCAACAAGCAAGCAAGTCTTAAGAACTTCTGAGAAGTGCAGGAGAGTCAAATCATGTAAGCTTTAACTCTGGCCCTTTCAGTGTCATTTGATGTGTTCAGCAAAGCAGACCAACCTTTGGTGATCCCTTTTTATTCCCTGGATACTGACTCCTTAGAGCCAATCTGAAGCTTTCAAATAATGCTACTAAAATCAGGTAAAAGAAAATGGTACAGTAGAGATTTCAAAACTGATTCTGCCCTTCAAAGAAGCATATTTTACTTTTTAAATGAGTCAAATAAGTATCGCCAGAGATGTATTAGCTATGAGTATTCACAGTCTCAGGTCTATTGCCTCTGGTTGGGCCAGGGGCCTTGCCTACTCTCTATCGATGCTGGTTCCTGAGACATTTCTAGGCAGATCTAGGTAATCAGTGAGGAGAAGAAAGGAAAAATGCAGGCAGAGACATACAGCTAAGCAAAAACTCTGTGAGAAGATTGCTAGTGCAGCAAAGGCATGTGCTCTGGGTTAAGCAGATCACATTGGGGAATTTGGGAAAGAACCCTGGGTTAGAAAAGCATTGGAAAGTTTGGGAAAGAGATGGAAGGGGGAGTCTTTGGAGCAGCTATTGAGAAGATGTAAGACATTGAGGGGAAAAGAGAGGGTCAAAAGTAGAAATTTTAGAGAATGTATTGCTTAGGTTCCTAAAACTTTCTGAAAAGATGACTGCCAGAATCGATGTACTTTTAAAAGTTTCTCCAGATGACTCCAATTGTCATTCTTTGCCTTTAATGCTACCAACCACAACCAAGCCACCCAGCAAATAAGTGAATAAATGACCACACAATTTATGGTCGGTTCACATTCTTAACACCAAGCAGTGGCAGAATCCAGAAAGATAATTTAGTTTAATGCTGCTTCTTTTACAATAGTTTGTCTAGCTTATGTCATATAAACAGGACAATACATGGAGAGAAATACAGGAGAAATATTCACACACATTCTTGGAATTGTTATGGTCTGTCTCCAAACAAAATGATATCCTCAGATGATTTTGATACAATGGCGAGATACCATATGATTTTAAATAATAAAATTAGAATTTTAAAAGCCCAAGAAATGAAAAACAGTAGAAAACATAAGGAAACAGGAGTCCTGCCAAAGGATGCCAAAAGAAAATATTTTCATCCCACCATATTTTTTATAGTAGAGGTTGAGAAGAAAATAAATATTCTGGTAGTATTATAGCCAGAGTAGTAATGGAAAGCTTCATCAGCCTGGTGACAGAACTTCGCTTAGTGAGGGCTTTGTGTTTTGTTTTGCTTTTCTCATCTGCTAGCATAGAGAGTCAGGGGATGGAAATAAAATAGGCCAATTTTGGACTCATTTTAGGAAATGAGGTTCTGTGTGAGGAAAGGTATGCTTCAGTCATTTTATAACCCTATATATTATTAAGTTATAGAACAATTCACAGTAATTTAGACTTTCTTATTTCTCCTATTAAGCTGGAGGCAGCAGTACTAAATAGTTTGCTCATGCCAAGGCTTTTGTCACATATAAAGTGGCAGAAAGAAATTATCATAGTATAACAATAGTGAAAAGTTTTGGTGATTGTTCCCTTTAAATGTATTATGGTGTCCAAGCTATTTTTTAACCAGTCAACAGGGGAACACTGTAACTGAAACAGTTGTTGCATAGAGAGTCATAAGACACTTACATTCGATGCTTTCGTGTATCTATTAAATGTAGAATCACACATATTTATAATGTGACATATATATGAAAAGTCATGTATTGTCAGCCATACTGTATATTAACACAGTTTTACATTTTATGAAACAGGAACAGAATGGTAAACAACTTTTTTTGCAAAATGATGAACCTGTTCTATAGTAGAACAATAATTAGATGCAATTCTTTGGCTCTCACATTATGAATCCTGCCATAATCTCTTATTTTAATGAGTTACAGACAAATTTGATTATTATGCATTATGCAGGTGGTTCACTTGAGTGGACAGACCAATGTGTAGTCTTCATCCCTAATGGTGTTTAGCATGCATCAGTTCTGAATCAAGATTATAAATCAAAACCTTCCCTATGACCTGCATGCAAAATTTAACACCCTTAAATTATTCCATAAAAAATTTACCTTCTCTGTTAAATGAGGAGCTTGGTCTAGATCATTTATAAAATTCCATACAGTTCTAAGTACCTACTAATTTATGGAGTCTACTGTGACAGTTTGAAAGTATTTTGTACCCCAGAAAAGCCATGTTTTAATCCTGATTCAGTCTTGTGGGGGCAGCCGTTTCTTTTAACCCTGATTCAATATTGGAGGGCAGAAACTGTTGTTTAGATTATCTCCACAGAGAAGTGAAATGCCCAATTATGGGCATGACTTTTTGATTAGATAAAGATGTGACTCCACCCATTCAGGATGGGTCTTGTTTAGTTTACTGGAGTCCTTTAAAAGAACGACAGAAGCCTCAGAGCTCACGGAGAGAGTGATATAGATGATTGGAGAACAGTTGCTTCAGAGAACAGAAACCCAGATGTTTGGAGATGCTTGGAGCCCAGCAGACATCACTATGAGATGTTAAACAAGCCAGAACCTGGTGAGAGCCAAGGGAAGCCAAGAGATGAAAGCCAGCCTTGGAGAAGCAAAGTGAGCAACCCCCACAGGAACAGAGACTGAAAGCAGTGGAGCCCAGGAGCAAGGGACCAGCAGTTGCTAGTCACGTAACATCTAGGGCTGGCAGAAGTGTTCCAGAACCTTAACCACCACTAAGTAAAGTGGTGCCTTAATTTGGACACTTTCACTTCCTTAGAAAGGTAAACCTGTAACTTTTAAATTCCCTTTTAAAAATCCATTCCATTGCTGTTGTGTTAGTTTGCAAGCTGCCAGAATGCAATATACCAGAACTGAAATGGCTTTTTTTCTGGAGTACATAATATGATTCAAACCAACACAGTTGCTATATCGCTTTTCAGCAGCTTACAAACTGATACATCTACTTTATTCAGAATAGTATTTGTTCTTCCCAGTTTTGGTGGTCATAATCTTTAACTCAAAAGAAATAATTAAAACTTGCAATATCAAATCTTGCACGTGGAGAGAAGAAGATATTATTTATAAAATGAAAGAAATCATTGAAGTCCATATTTTAGACTTAATAAAGGCAAGAATACACATAGAAAGATAGATCAATAGGTAGACAAACGTACAGATAGAAAGAGAAGTAAAATGATAGAGATGTATACTCCCATAATCATTCATTCATCCCACAAGTATTTGCAAACTACCTAGTTCATGCCACCATCTCTGTTGTTTGTTGGGGTTATCCAGATGAACAGACATAAATATTGACCTTGAGAAGGTACAAATGGACTTCAATTAAGGATAATGATTTATTTAATTAATTGTAGTGGTAATTGAGAAGTGACTATGATATTTATTGAAGTGGAAAGTAGAAATTTTAGTAAAACAATGCATAAGGAAAGAAGGAAGCAGGATGAGTTACTTAAGATAGTTATCTTGTTGTCACTGGTGGGGATAGAATATTTAATTGAGAGATGATTACTTAATAAAAATTCCATCATAAATATGAGCTATTCATGGAGTTTCACTTTTTTGTTATTATTTTTTGAGTCTGGATTTTAGTGCTTTTCTTTCTAGGACTCATTTTAATGATTGTTTTAATTTTAAATGAAGGCTGTAAATTCTTTCAAAAAATATTTATCTTCCAATTAGTTTTAAATTGCTTAGACCCAAAAGTTGTATTTATAATATCAACTTGGGTTAAAATATTGTTTCCTTTCAAAAGAAATCCTGAATTTCTATAAAAGGATTAAGATATCATTCTCTGTCAAAAATTAAATTAACTTCCTTTCTGTATTATTTTTAATTCATCATAATTTGTGTTAATACTTTGACAACAAAAATGTTGGTAATTCATTTTTATTCTAGACGTAAAACCTTTTACACTTACACATATAAACCTAATCCTAGTATAACAAGTTGTACTTCACACAGGGATATATGTGCAAGCATTAGATCTGGAATAAGATGCACATTGTACAAACACTGAACTTGAAGCATTTAGATGTTGCATTTTAAGTAATTTTTGTTCATTTAGTTTGTATTTGTGCATATGGGGTCTGTCAAACATTCTTTATTGTACTATTTATCATACAATAAACAAGGGGGATACTTCTGAGAACATAAACTTTTGAAATTCAAAAGATGTTACTTCTGGAAATAGCGCTGTAATTTATGTTTGTATCAGATGGTGCTGTTCTCTTGTTCCCATTCCAATGAACAGTCATTGATATGGGGTTTTAGACCATCGTCCTGTAGAGAGATAAAAAACAAAACAGTACATGCCTGTGAACACAGGGCAGTTCCCCCTCAACATTAGTATGATATAGGAGTTGATAATCAGTTATTGAAGCTTGTTTTAGGGTCAACAACTATGCCAGTTTGAAAGTATTATGTACCCAGAAAAGCCACATTTTAATCTCGATTCAATCTTGTGAGGACAGCCCTTTCTTTTAATCCGGATTCCATATTGTAGGGCAGAAACTTTTGATTAGATTATCCCACAGAGACGTGTCACACACTTGGGTGTGATGGTTTGATTAGATGGAGATGTGACTCCACCCATTCCAGGTGGTCTTAATTAGTTTAATGGAGTACTTTAAAAGAGAAAAATTTGGAGAGCTCAGAGTCGACAGAGACGCTTGCAGATGCAGATCCTTGGAGAACAGCTGCTTCAGAGCTGCCAGAGCCCATATAGCCAGAGACCTTTGGAAATTCAAGAGAAAAATGCCCCCAAGGAAGCCTTATGAAATAAGAAATCAGGAATTAAAGCTAGTAGGCATCACCATGTGCCTTCCCAGTTGACAGAGGTGTCCAGAAGCCAGAGACACCAGCAGATGTCAGCTAAGTATCTTCCCCGCTGATAGAGGTGTCCTGGATGACATCAGCCTTTCTTGAATGAAAGTAACCTCTTATTGGTGTTTTAATTTGGATTTTTTCATGGCCTTAGAATGGTGAGCTTACAACTTATAAAATTCCTTTTGAAAAAGCCATTCCATTTCTAATTTATTGTTTTCTGGCAGCTTAACAACTAATACAACATCTTAGTTTTCAGGTATTGTCCAATTTGAACAATGAATATCCAGTATTGTATGAAACTCCTCAGTTTCAGGCAAACTGAGGCAGTGTTACTTTATTTAAACAGTGATCAGGGACTGTACTGGGGATAGGGACACCAGTGCCATTGAAAAGTTCTATGATGATTTTTCTCTGTAGACCAGAGTGGGTGGCAGGAGATGCTGTTATAGAACTTGATAACTTGATCTCCTTGATAACAATGGGGAAGAGAATGATAAAACATTAGAAAATGCACGGCAGCACTTAACCATCAAAAGCAAGGTGGGAATAGATAAAAATAAGTGGTTATGTCATAGTGACAACTAGGGTGTTGACACACAAAAAGAAAAGGGAATTAACTGGACATAATGCTTCCTAGGGGCAAGATGAATTGTCAGCATAAATCACGTGGGTGTAAGTGTAGGTTTAAGCCAGCTCCATTCCTATGACTGAGTCAGCTTTCATTCCCAGACTCAAATGACAAAAGGATAGGTCTGTTCCCTATAAGGAAGAATGTTGAAATATTATGACAAATATATGTGGCAAGGATTCTCCTATTCCAACTTGAAAGGGACAGGCAGTTATATAAATAGTTAATCCTTCATCACAAGAAAGAGGAATACCAAGATATTTCAAGGACAATTGACTAAAGACTCTAAATTGACAAGAATACCCTGTGACTTGAAACATTATGGTGTCCCCCTTTTATAGTGGCTTCATATAGACAAGATGATCCATGGCCTAGTTCTAGCTCTCAGTGAGTATGATGGGGCCCACTGAACCACCTGATGGAAATACACGTCTTTGGTAATTGTTACCGCTCCATGTTAATTCCTTAATGTGTGGGGTAGAGTTCTGGTTGACAAAACACGAGTTAACACCTCTGAAACGATCTTTCCTCATTAATACAGTGAATAAACTTGACCTAGATATATTGGCCTGCTAATGTATTTTGAAGAAGCAAAATCTTCAAAATTTTGAAGAAGCGGAATCTGATTTGTCAGGTTCAAAATACCACAAATGTTACAAATCAATGACCATGGTATGATACTGTATGGCTGACCAGTATACTCCATGGGTCCATGTACAAAGGGCAGAAGTGAGAGGCTCCCCTTTGCCATTACCCCCAGTGACCAGTTTTGAAAATTTTTATTCTCCATTTCGGCAATATTGAGCTCTCTGGATCTAGAGATTCTGGGATGCAGTGATGAATAGCTTCACCAAGGAACGCTTGTAAGAGACAGTAAACTGTAAGGTATGCTTGCCACTTGACTAATTCAAAATTCCTGTGCCAAGAGTGGCATTCCTTTTTTTTTTTTTTTCTTTTTCTTGTTTTTTTTTTTTTTTGCATTGGCAGGCACCAGGAATCAAACCTGGGTCTCCAGCAGGGCAGGCAACATTGCACCACCCATGAGCAGCATTTTTAACGTTCAGAATTACAGATCCTACTAAGCTTTGGTTTGATTTATGACTTAGGTTAGAAATACCCAAGTATTTAATGTTCCTTGGAGAAAATACAAATAGATTTTCATTTTAGATTTCAGTTTCACCATTTTGATTTATATGTTGTTACTGTACTGAACTCACTTATTACATTTAGGAGGATAGGTATCTTGTTTTTTTGTTATTCTGTAGATAGCTTAGGATTTTTACATAGACAGTCATGCCATCTGCAAATAAGGACAGTATTAGTTCTTCCATTCCAATCTGCATGTCTTTGATTTCTCCTTCTTTCCCTAATGCCCTGACTAGAGCTTCCAGTGCTAAGTTGAATAAAAATGATGAGAAGAGTCACCTTGCCTTTCACCTATCCTAGGGGAGAAAAACATTCAATATTTTACCACTCCATATAATGCTGGTTGCAGATTTTTGTAGATGTTCTTTAATACTAATTTGAGAAAGATCCTTTTTATGTCCAGTATGCCAAAGATGTTTAGCATGAAAGTGTTGAATTTTATCAAATGATTTCTCTGTGTCAGTTGATACAGTCATGTATTTTTCTTCTTTAACCTCTTACTATAGTGAAGTGCATTGATTGATTTCTTTTAATACTGAGCTATCTCTGCATATCAGGATTAATCCTACTTGGTCATGACATACAATTCTTTTTATAAATTTCTGGATTCAATTTGCTCATATTTTGATGAGGATATCATGCCTAAATTTAGAGAGATATTGGTTTGCAGTTTTGCTGTCTGTTTTTTGTTTTTGTCTTGTTTTGTTATCAGGGAAATATAGCTTCACAAAATGAGTTTGACAGTGTTTTCCATTTTCTGGAAGATATTGTGTGGTATTGGTGTTAATTTTACTTTAAATGATTGGTGTGAATCTAAAGTGAAAATATATGGGCATAAAGATTTCTTTTCTAGGAACATTTTGTTCTATATATGAAATCCCACACCCTACACCCCCCGCCATGGAAATAGAACTCTTCAGATTAACTGTTTTATATAGGCTAAGTATTGGTCATTTTTGGTTTTCAAGGAATTGGTCTGTTTTTTCAAAGTTGTTAGATTTGTAAGTGTAAAATTCTTCATAATATTCCCTTGTATTTTCAATGGTTATAGAATCTGTCATGTTATTTCCTGTTTCATGCCTGATTTAGTGATTTGCATCTCACTATTTCTATCTGTCAGTCTTGTTAGCATGGTATCAATTTTATTGACTACTTTTTAAAACTGTCTTTCATTGATTTTCATTTTCTTCTTTTATTTTTAATAATTTCTGATTATATTTATTATTTTCTTCTTACTTTGCATTTATTTCACTCTTCTTTTTTGAGTTTCTTGAAGTTGGAAGTTTGATTATTGCTTTGACTCCTTTTCCTCCTTTTAGCGTAAGCATTTAGTGCTACAAATTGCTCTTCAAAACTGCTTGTGATGTGTCCCATAATTCCCACATGCTGTTCAGTTGAATGCATTATTTTATTTTTCTTGAGACTCCTTTGATCTATGCATTTTTCAAAGATGCTTTAATTTCCAAGTATTAAGAGGTTTTCCTGATTTCTTTTTGTTATTGGTTTCAATTTTGATTCAGAGAAAATACTGTATTATTTTTATATTATAACAATTATTTTAAATTTGTTGAGATTTTGTTTATGAAACAGGGTATTGTCTATCTTGATGAATGCTTTCTGGACTCTTGAAAAGTATGGGTGTTGTGATTTTTTTAGATGAAGCATTCTATAAATGTCAATCAGACCCTCTTAAGAATGTGGTTTAATTCTATTTTTTTCTCATTTTTCTGTTGAGAACTTCCATTATTTTTAGAAAGCAAAATGTCAAGGTCCCCAAGTACAAATGTGGATTTAACTAGTTCTTCTTTCAGTTCTATCTTTTGCTGTTTCACATAGTTTGAGGCTGTGTTTGTGGTATACACATGAAGGATCACACCTTCTTCTTTATGAAATGTCCTACTTTGAGCCTATTAGTTTTTTTTTTTGAAGTTTACATTATCCAGTGTGAAAATAGCCATCTTCATTCATTTTGACTTGCTGTTGGCATAACATGCCTTTTCGTATCCTTTTACTTTCAACCTATCCACATTCTTATGATTAAAGTGAGTTTCTTATAGAAAGAATATACTTTGTGATGTACTTTGAAATTTATTGCTTTTATATATACATGTTATTTAAAGAGAAGATAGAATTTAACCAATGAGTATGTCCGCTAAATCATTATACTGGAATTTCTGTTGCTCTCCAGTGTCTTGGAGCAGCTAGAAGGAAAAATGAAAACTCATGGAACTGTAACCCATTCCAAACTTTAAAATCTGTTCTATAAGTACTTTTTAAAATGTACTTGGAAATTAAAGTAAAAAAAGCTTGCTAGTAAAAAAAAAGTTATACTTCCTCCTCTTTTTGTTATTTACTGGCATATTTTGACCACATATTTTAAAATAATTATACCCCATGATTTGAAAAAGAAACATGTGACCAGATGAGACTGGCAGCAAATGTTATTTATCCTCAGAAAATCTGTTTACACTCTGTGCCAGATGACCAATTTTCCAAAAGAATAACTTGGAAAGAGATAAAAGAGGCATAAGCCTTTGGAAGCTATTTACCTCTGAGGGCATCAATAAAAAATGATTGCTTCATTTTGCAAGTGTTAAGCATTAATCAATCAGCATGATTGTGCATGCTCTATTTTGGATTGTATTTGCTAATATTCTAAGGAGGATTTTGACTTTTGTGTTCTAGAGAGATATTGATCAGTAGTTTTCCTTACTAATAAAGTTCCTTGTCTGATTTTTGTATTAGGGTAATGCTGGCTTCATAAGATGCATTAGGAAGTGTGCTGTCAGTTTGCATTTTCTGGAAGAGATTGTGAGGTATTGATGTCATTTCTTCTTTAATATTTGCTAAAATTTACCACTGAAATAATCTGGGCCTGGTGCTTTGTTTTTGGAAGGCATTTTATTATTTAATCGATTTCATTACTAGATACAGTTTTACTCAGATTATTTATTTCTTATGTGTGAGAATTGGGTTTCTTCTGAGGAACTGGTTCATTTCGTGGTTTTCAAATTGTGAAAGTGTTGAATTCTTCATGGTATTCTGTATCAACTAATTCTCTCCACTGTAATCCACTGTTATTAAACTGGGAGCCTGTGGTGTGGTTTAAGTATGGGGATGGGTGTGGGTTAACTTCTATAAATTTACTATTGAACATCCATCTTTGCATGGACCTGTGCCCCTGATCCAGAAAGGCTTCTTAATTGCCCCACAGCTCCAATAAGACAGGAAGAATTGAGGGGGCTGGAGTTTGAGATGAGCCCTTCCTACATGGGGTACAGCTTTTCCTCCAGACAGCAGACCTTTGTGGAGGAAAATGTCCAGGACAAGGTTTACTCTTCTCTTCTCTGTCAGAGCCACAAGGGGCTCTCTCTGGGATCATCGCCATGAGAACCTGGTAGGGATCCTGGAGGTAAATGCAATGATTAAATTCTTATTGTTTTATCATGCTATTAAGAGGAATTATTTAAACTCTAAAATTCGGTCTCTAGTTTTCTGTGAATGAAGTCTGGAAAAGGCCTGGTGATTTTTTTCCCTTTTTGGGTAACAATGTACCACACAAAGCTTTTTATTTCTTGTATTCCCTAGAGACACAGCTGGGTATTTAGGTCATAAGAACGCATTTTTGATCCTTGGAAAATCCCATCTCCTCTATTGTGTGTTGGCTTGGATATCTGCACCTTAAATTTCTTCCCCTATAGAAGATCAGGAGAATATCTAGAGTAATAAGGTTGTTCTAGTTTGCTAGAATGCAACACACCAGAGATGGATTGGCTTTTAATAAAAGGGGATTTATTTAGTTAAAGGTGCATAGTTCTTCAGAGGAAAGGCAGCTAACTTTCAACTGAGGTTCCTTCTTATGCGGGAAGGCACAGGGCAATCTCTGCTGGCCCTCTCTCCAGGCCTCTGGGTTCCAACAACTTTCCTCGGGGTGATTCCTTTCTGCATTTCCAAAGGCCTAGGCTGAGCTGTGTGTGTTGAGATGAGATATGCTGAGCTGCTTGTGCTGTGCTACGTTACACTCTCTCATTTAAGCACTAGCCAATTAAATCAAACGTCATTCATTGCAGCAGGCAGGCCTCCTACCCGACTGCAGATGTAATCAGCAACAGATGAGGTTCACATACCGTTTGGCTCATGTCCACAGCAATAGAAGTAGGCACCTTTACCTGGCCAAGTTGACACCTTAAACTAACAAAAAGGTCCTGAATGACTGATGTTTTGCTGAAAAATAATGGAAAAGTTATAAAAGTATGTAACAGCAACCTAAGATAATGCTGAAATGTATCTGTTTTGACCATCTTGAGCACTTCAATCAGAGAGACAAAAAGAACTTCTTGTTTTGTAATTGAATTATATTTGTTTTAATTAAATTACTGTAAAATCCTATTTAAAATATATTCCATATTAATACTTAGTATTTTCAGATACCTTTAAGCATTTTAAAGTAAAAGATTATCTTTTCAATTAATTTGTTCAAATTATTTATTTAACCTATAATTGTTTGAGTATGCACTAGGGTATTAGCCAAGGAAAATGATTAAAAATTGTTTGAGTATGCACTAAGGTATTAGCCAAGGAAAATGATTAAATTCATTTACAAATAGTCCTAGTTTTCTGAGTCCTGAGTTTGCACTTAAAATATAGCATGAGATTCAGGAGAATTTAAGAAACTTTCCAAATTTACATATAATCCTTACCATTATCTGCTCAAGACAGATAATCTAATTTCCAATTAATGATTAACCCTGAGGAAAAGAAAATCAAACAATTTTTAAATTGTGTCACTAGTATGATCATTAATTTTTATTAATTCCTGATATAAATGGAACCCACTCTATATTATAAATGCTAATGTGTAGCAGAAGAGAAGCAGACGTGTATAAATTAAAAAAATGCTTGATCTGAAAATACTCATATTTGAATACAGAATGTCAGAGAGACACTGCTCTTCATTTATGAAGGAAAAACATTGATGACAGACATTTAAGTATCATGGGCTGATTCTTGGGATTTTGTCAATTTTATTTCCAATTATAATGGTAGCAACTAATTAGAACTGCACTTAATGCTCTTACATGCATATGCTGTTCATATGCACATAATATTTGTTTTCCCATGGCATATTTCTGAACAAATACTTACACTTCTTTCAGGTTGTGCTTTTTGTAAAAAATAAAGATGTGAATTTTGCTCTAGGCCTGCATTTATAATTTACTTGATCTGTCTTAGAATAATCTATGTTTAGGAAGCCCCAAAAGCCTTGGTGTGGGTATAACCAGATCATTTAATGTGGTTCATATAAAGATTGATGTCACAAGTTCGCTTCATTGCTTAAACTGTGGATAATCATCAACAATAGCCTAATCTATTACCTTGTATTCTTAGGGAAACATATTATAAAATTAATTTTGTTAATCTATAACAAGATTTTTGATGCTTCTATTTGGAGAACTTGGTGGAACACTGTAGGCTTGGTTCTATTTCTTCATTCCCTCAAGTTAAAAGGCTGTGTTCCTTCTCACTTCATTTTCCCCCTGAGTCTTAAAGCTGGCAGAGTTTATTTTACCCTCTTCATACAGAACTTGGCTGAGACAAGTGACCTAGTAAGGGTGGGGTTAAGGGTGGGACATTCTGCTGGACTCTCCCCCTGTCTGCACTGGCCTCTGGCTCCCCAAATTGTGTTAATAACCATCCTTGATGTCAACAATTTTTTTTTGTCATTGAAAAAATTATATATTTGATGACTTTTAAGTTCTTTTAGAAAAGAAATTCATCTTTTCTCTGCCAATGATTTAATAATTTTAAATAAATTAAATAGCTAATGTAGGATCATAATCCAATTTCTGAGCCTTTACCAGAGTTTTCATCTTTCAACCTCAGCTCAAAAATTCTTTTTATTTGCCTTGATCACCTTAGTTGTCTGACTTTGGCTTACTAGAAATATAAATAAATATTTTTTTACAATATATATAATGGCTCTCAGTTACTGAAAGACTTTAGAGGGAAGCTTCTTCTTTATGATTTAATTTTCCTATATAAAAGGAAAGTAACAAATCCTAAGAATAATGACCTACATGTGTATACCTTTTTTCATTTATCCAAAATTCTTATATCTCCTGCATTCTTTAAGCTTTACAAAAACACTTTAAAGTAGGATAAGCACATATACATGTCACAAAACATCAAAGGTGGAGGGATAACTAGAGTGCTTTGCTGATTAGATACCAT
This sequence comes from Tamandua tetradactyla, assembly GCF_023851605.1. Taxonomy (NCBI): domain Eukaryota; kingdom Metazoa; phylum Chordata; class Mammalia; order Pilosa; family Myrmecophagidae; genus Tamandua; species Tamandua tetradactyla. The sequence continues at coordinate 93,928,040 of NC_135332.1, forward strand.
ACAACATACTTAGATTCAGTTAGTTAATGAAGTGAGTGAATGAAGTAAAATTTCACTATAACATATATGCACCCTACATTTTCCGCTTACATTTTGTACCAGCGAAAATGTAGTTATATAACCTTCACAGCTCCACGTAGCAGGAAAATTCATTTGCATTTTTTTCAGATTGCTGCACTAATTATTTGGCATGAGTATAATATTTTTTGAATGATTGTGAATAAGCAAAGATATGTTTACTGGGACTGAATATCTTTTTTTTTTCTTAGCTATAACTGTTGTCCTCTATAATATTCATATTATACACATGTGAATTAAAAAACTGCAAATAAATGTTTGTTTATGAATTATATGTGCCTATATTCATAATGTTAAATTATAACCAGAGATGATATATGCTCTAACATTTAAATAATTCAGGCTAACTGCTCTTTCAATCAGATCATCATTTGGCAAATATTTCTTGATAAGTCTAAAGAAGAACACATTTTTCTATGACTGTGTTTTACACAACTTTTGCACAAGTTACTAAGGAAAGGAAAAAAAGCATCAATATGTGAGAATGTATTTCACAGAGTCCATCATCTCTTAAGAATTACAGAGGGCCTAAAGTACTTTCATTTATGTGAATTACAACTACCAATATTTCTTGTAGAATTTAAAGCTGAGAAATTTTTAAAATCTTTATGTCAATTCATTAAAAATAATAATATTAAACCCATGTTATAATCTAAATAGGAAATATTTAAAGTATTTTAATATCATAATTTAATATAATATTTAGATCTTATATATGAAATATTTTTAAGGATGAAAATATTATCAAAAAGAAAAAAAATAGTGAGATTAGTGGCATTGTTTTATATTTTTATAAATCTCCTTAACGTATATATAATTATAAATCTCCTTAATATAGATATAATATAGTAGAATTCTGCATTCAAATTCCTTAAGCTCTGTTATTGTAGTTGAAGTATATAAGGAAAGGCTTACTTCACATATACATATAGTTTGAAGAGGAGAGTAAAGTTTAATAGTCTTTTCAGACAATTGTGAATATTCTCGTTTAATATTACCCTAAAACTCAACAAGTAGTAGTTTCTTAATAACAATGCAGATTCTGAAACCAGATCAATGGACTTTTTCTTCTTTTTTTACTAAAATGCATTGTTCTAATTTCTCTTTGAATAGGTCTTTTAGCCATGGATGATATTGCAACATCATGTATTAATTATTTTGAAACTATTGGTTCACGGAGTTAATCAAATCTCCAAATAATTACACATTTTTATGCAATACAAAAATCACTTTTTAAAATATTATTACCAATCTCATTAGAAAGTTGGAAACCTTTGAAGCTTGTAGTGGCAGGTGCATGTTCATAAAACTTTAATTTTTACTTGAATGATCAAATTGGTAGAATCAAAAGAAATAGACATGTCAGTGACTCTTTTTGAAGGACAGACACATTTTTTTTTAATGTTTGTGAAATAGATCCCAGCCTATTATGCATTAACTCCCCATTCCCTTTGCCCCACACTTCGGGTAACCTGGACTAAGTTCTGTCTCTAGAGATTGCACATTCTCTGATAGTTTCTTTGTAGTTACCATGAGACTTAATTTTTTTTTATTAGTTTTAAAAAATAGGCATTTTGCTACAAAAGAGAGATAAATGTCCAATAAAGATACAAAAAGAGGCTCATAATCAAAGAATTCTACATCAAAATAGAAAACAGTATCCCTCTTCACTTATTAAGACAGAAACGTTTAAGTTTATTGACATCCAGTATTGTCAAGGAGTGGGGAAATAAACACACACACAGCTGAAGAAGTGTTGATGAGTGCAAACTTTCTGGAAGGCAATTTTAGTAATATTTACCAAAATTTGATATATTCATGTCCCTTAGCCCAGGGGATATTTGGACAAACAGGTTGGCAGGAAAGGTAAGCAGAGAGTGAGCTCCTTGGATGTATGAGAATCCAGAGAGAGGGAGTGCATTGGTGGTAGCTGTGCCCCAAGGTTCGAGAACCATAGAGGCTTCTGGAAGGACAGAGAAGGTGACCTGAAGGCAGAGTTGGCCAAGATGGCTTGAAGCCCTGCAGGTGTCTCCTCATCCAGCCAGATCTTGTGCAAAATGTTCATGTAGAAGAGGGTACGGAAAGGTGAGTTCAGAGCCAGAGGGGGAATGATGAGTCAGAGTCCATCTGAGCAGAGAGAGTTGTTGAGGAAATATTCTCTGGAAAAAGCTGAGCAGTGTCATGTGGTTTTGCTGTGTTTAACATTTGAAGAATTGTTGAACTTGTTTTCCAAAGAAGCTGCACCATTTTAAATTTCCACCAGTAAAGTGTGGTGGTTATGGTTATGGTTTCCCCATACCCTTGCCAACATTTGCTAGTCTCCTTTTTTTTTTTTTTTTATGAAATAAAAACAATGAGATATCGCTTCACACCCCCTAGCATGCCTATAATAGAAAAAAAAAAAAGGAGACTTAAATTTAGCATCTAAATGTGTAACAATTGTGTTTTCTTTATACCAACTTAAATTCAGTAGTACACACAAATTATGTTCCTATACAATCCATCACCCCGCTTTTGTGTGGTTATTATCACCAACTACATTTACACATTAGGAGTTTGAAGCCAGTGATTCATCATTACATTTCATGCATTTGCCTTCTAGGTCATGTAGGAAGTAAAAAAAAAAAAAAAAAAAAAACAAACAAAAGGTACAATAATACTGGTGTTTATATTTACCTATGTTCTTATCATTATCATAGATCTTTATTTCTCCGTGCAGCTTCAATCTATTGTCTAGTGTCATTACTTTTGACCTATAGAATTCACTTTAGCATATCTAAAGTGACAAACTCCCTCAGGTTTTGTTTATATGGGAACATCTTAAGGTCCCCCTCATTTTTGAAAGAGAACTTTGCTGGATATAGAATTCTTACGTGGTAGTATTTTGCTTTCAGCACTTTTAATATGTCCTCCCACTGCCTTCTTACCTCCATGGTTTTTGCTGATAAATCAGCATTTAATCTTTTTGATGCCCCCTTGTATGCAACACATTGACTCTTTCTTATGGCTTTCAGAACACTCTTCATTTTTCTCATTTGACAATTTGAATATAATATGCAACAGTGTAGGCCTGTTTGGATTTATCCTGTTTAGAGGTCATTGAGCATCTTGATGTATGTATTCATGTCTTTCATTAAATTTGTGAAGTTTCTGTTATTATTGCTAACAAAATTCTCTTTGCCTCTCTCTCTCTTCCTTCTCCTTTTGGAATCTCACAATGCATGTATTTGCACCCTTGATGGTATCTCCAGGTTCCTCAGGCTCAGTTCATTTTTCTTCACTATTTCTTCCTTCTGTTCCTCAGATTGTATGATTTCCACGGTCTTAGCTTCAAGTTAACTGATTATCTTTTGTGCCAGCTCCAATCTGCTATTGAACCTCTAGAAAATTTTTAACTTCTGTTATTGTGAGCTTCAGCTGTTTGGTTCCTTTTCACAATTTCCATTTCTCTATTGATATTCCTTCTGTATTTATCTTTTGTTTTCCTGATTAGTTTTAGTTCTTTGCCCAAGTTTTCAATTTACCTCTTTGAGCATATTTTGGATCATCTCTTGAAAGATTTTCACTGTGCAGTCCTATATCTTGTCCTCTTCATTGAGGTTTTTAATATTTTAATTATCTCCTTTGCCTCAGTCTTTACCTCCTGTTTCTTTACATTTTGTAATCTTTTTTTGAAAACTGAATGTTCTGATATTTTAATATGTTATTACTTGAATTTAAACTCTTAAGCATCAGTTCCATAAACTTGTATATTGCTAGGACTATGGGAGAGTTTACCTAAAATGCCAGGAGCTAAAGAAAAATGGTGGGGAACTTTCTCAGTCTTTGCAGATTGACCTGTTAGGTTTAACTGTATAATGAGTTTAGAGAATGACTCAAGGCCAAAGCATAGGGGCCTCCCAGATCTTTTCATACAAGTCTTTTGTCCATGCACATGTGGCACTGAGAATTATTCTATGTAAGTGGATATGAATATCCTCTCTTCCCTAGGAAACAATTTCTTCATGGCCCCAGGCACTGCACTGTACATTCTAACACCAGCAGCCCCCTGCCCCAGGCAGCACAATTTGATTCTCCTCCCACGGTGTTCTGTAGGAAAGCTCTACATGCAGAGCAAGTTCTGGGATGGTAAGTCCCTTAAGCTACTATCAAAGATACTGGGCCAACATGTTGCCAGTATGTCTTCTAGGGTTACTCTGCTCCTTCCAGAACTGGGACCAGGGATCCAAGCTCTGGAAGAAAGGAGCCAGTGAGCAGTGTGGGAGACTATAGCCACAGTGCCATGAGATCATGTCCCTTTTTAGTAGACTTTTTCTTGATTCAGCACTTGCCTTGTTATTGTAGTCCTTTGTTTTCTGGAGCTTTGAGAAATATTTTTCTGTTACTTCTTCCTGGTTAGTCAAAGCTTCTGTGGTGGAATAATCCCTAAAGCTTCTCACTCCACTTTCTTGCTTGTAGCCAAAAAACAAGTATTCTTATATGCTGGTCACTCTATCATCCAATAAATTAACCTAATCAATCTATTGTATCCTATTATTTATCCTTCTTATTGATTGATGATTGCTTCCTACTTTGCCAAAATTAACTATGATTATTAGTCAGCTTTTGCAGTGCTAACAGGCAGTCTCAAAATATCAATGTTTTAAAGTAACACATTTCTTTATTATCATGGTCTTGCTATTTTTACTGAAATTAAATTAGCTGAGCTCAGCTGAGCTTCACTTGTCTATTTCAGATCTGTTCCTTACTTATCTCACTCTAAGACTCAGACTGAAAAGGTAGTAGCTTCCCGGAGCACACATATTCTTCTCCTGGCATATGACAGGACTATGGGGAGAAACTTGCATTCACTATTTATCGCAACTCTGTTCTAAAAATTAGAACCTTTAGCCACTTTAGTAAATTGCATGGAAAAATCCCAAAGTCATTGGGGTGGAGATATATCTCTGCTTACTTAGAGGTACTACAGAAGTATGGAGAGAGAAAAATTGTTAGGGACAATACCCCACCCATCCTCTGTCATGAATATATATATATGTATTCATGACAGAATATATATTTATATCTTATATGCAAATGCACTTAACTTTTTTCTGCAAGATAACCCCACAGACACAAAGCCCAAGTTTTACAATCTGTATCATGTCCAACTCTAACTTCCATTGATCTGAAAGACCAGAATATGACATCTGCCTCCCACAATCCAGTATAGTGGGAGAGGGCAACCATAACCAAAACTCCCATTCAAAATAGAAAAGAAAAGAAGGCACTCAGCAGGTTCTAATCCATAACAATTCTGAAATATCACCTGGCAAATGTCATGAGGCCTTGAACTTAGTAGATAGAAATATATATGTTTTTATCAAAATCTGGATTTACTGCTGGAGATGAGTGACCACCAATCACCAACTTTTGCTTCTGCCCTCTGTGAGGTTCTGTCCTTTCCATTTCCCTTTTGGTCATACCATTCAGGGTAGTGGAGAAATCACTGTGTGCTTTTACTGGAAAGCATTCACAACTGTCTTCCAGCTGTAGAAAGTTGTGCCCAAAGTTGCTTTTATGTTTCAAATAGACACTGTCTCTTTTAGTCTAGGCTTAGGGGTGTGTGTGTGTGTTTGTGGGTGCATGTGTGTGCATGTGTGAGAGAGTTTAATGAATATTTATTTTGAGATAATTACAGATGTATGGACAGTTGTAAAAATAATACACAACATGTACAGTTTACCTAGTATCACCCAAGGAAGGTATCTTGAAAACCTGAAATACAGTATAGCAATCAGGATATGGACATTTAAACAATCAAAAACCAGAATGTCTCCATACTCGCAAAGATCCACATATTGTCCTTTCATAAGTGCACCAGTTTCCCTCCCACCACCACCGCCAATGCCTCCTCCCCAGCCCCGCAACCAGTAATTTGTTACACGGCTCCATAATTTTGTCATTTGAGGGATGTTATAAAAAGGAATCTCACCTGTAACTTTTGGATTGACTTGTTCACTCAGCATAATTCTCTGAAGCATCACTAGGGTTTTGCATGTAATAATAGTTTGTTCCTTTATTTTTGAGCAGTATTCCAGAGTGGGTTTAGCCATTCATCCATTGAAATGACATCTAATTTGCTTCCAGTTTTTGACTACTACAAATTGATCTGCTATGTATGCATTGGTGTTGCATGAACATAAGCTTAGATTTTTCCAGGATAAATTCCCAGGAGTAAAATTGCTGAAGTACATGGTAGTGGCATGTTTAGGTTTTAAAAAGAATACCAAAATATTTCCCACTTTAATGCTATCATTTTACATTCCTGCAATGTATGCGTTTTTCCCACATCCTTACCAGAATTTTGAGTTGTTACATTTTTTCCTGCCATTCTTATATATGTATAGTGTTATTTCATTATGTTTTAATTGGCGATTCTGAAATGGCTAATGTTTAATATTTTTATGTCTTTATATGCCATCTGTATATCATCTTTGTTGAACTGTTGCTGCTTGTTGTTCACCCATTTTCTAATTGATATGTTTCTTACTATTACATTTTGAGATTTTTTTTAACATATTCTAGATAGAAGTTTTTTGCCAGATATGTGCTTGGCATATATTTTCTCCTAGTGTGTAGCATGTATTGTCATCAGCTTAATAAGGAGATTCACAGAATAAAAGTTTTATGACTTGATGAGGATGGACTTTTTTTCATTTTACAGAAAACATTTTAAAAGATGTCTAAGAATGCTTTTGTATCATTATGACAGTACCATACTCTTTTGATTACTGTGGCTTGATAGTAAGTTTTGAAATTGGAAAGTGTGAGACCTCCAAGTTTGTTCTTCCTCTGCAATATTGATTTGGCTGTTAGGAACCTCTTGCAATTGTATCTGAATTTGGAGATTGCCTTTTCCATTTCTGCCAGAAATCTGCTGGGATTTTGATAGGTGTCGTGTTGAATCTGTAGATAATCTTAAATAATTTACGTCTTGATAATAATTCTTTCCATTTATTAAGTTTTCTTTTATTTTTTCAGCAAAGTTTTATAGTTTTCTGTGTATCACCTTAGCTTAGTTTTTTTTTTTTTTTCTTCTTACATGGGCCGGCACGGGGAATCGAACCCAGGTCTCCAGCATGGCAGGCAAGAACTCTGCCTGTGAGCCACTGTGGCCCACCCTCCTCAGTTGAATTTATTCCTAGGAATTATATTACTTTTTGAGCTACTCTAAAGAGGCGTGTTTGTTGTTGTTTCTTTTTTTGTTAACATTTCAAAATATTTTTCATGGTGTATAGAAATATCTGGATTTTGTGTGTTTGTATGGTAGCTGGCAAGTCTGTTGTATTCATTTATCAGTTCTTGTAGTTGTCTTGTGGGTTCTTTGTGATTGTCTATGTAAACAACTATGTCTTCTGTGGATGGAGGTAATAACTTTTATTTCTTTTTCTTGTTTAATTGCTCTGGCAAGGACTTCAAGTTTATACTGAATAAGATTTATGAAAGTGGGCAGATGTGCTTGTGTTGTTTCTAATATCAGGGGAAAGCTTCCAGTCTTTCATCACTGAGTATAAGGTTTGCTGTGAGTTTTTCATATATGCCCTTTATCATGTTGAGAAAGCCACCTTTACTTCTATTTTTCTGAGTGTTTCTTTCTATAAAGAGGGATGCAATTTTTTCAGAAGCCATTTTTCTTTATCAGTTAAGGTGATCATGCTATTTTTCTCTTTAGTCTATTAATATGGTGTATTACGTTGATTTTCTTATGCCAACTTTGTATTCCTTAGTTAAATCCCATGTGGTCATAGTGTATTATCTTTTATTATGCTGCTGGATTCAATTTGCTAGCATTTTATTGAGATGGTTGCATTTATGTCCCTATGGGAAATTAGTATGTAGCTTTCTTGTGATAGAAAAGCTAATCTAACTAGAAAAGTTAATTTAACTTTTGTATTAGTTAGCGTCATAATATTTGCTAGAAAGACTTCCCTCCTTTTGAAAATATTGGAAAAGTCTGAGAAATATTTGTATTGAAATATTTTTGAATGTTATAGAATTCACTGGTAAAGCCATTTGGTTCTGCAATTGTTTTTGTTGGGAGGTTTTTATTTGTTTGTACATTTTAAACTTTTTTATTGTATAGTATAACATATATACAAAGCAGAGAAATAAAAAAGCAATAGTTTTCAAATTACTCTTCAATAAGCAGTTAGAGGACAGATCCCAGAATTTGTCATGGGCTACTTTATGATCCTCTCAGATTTTTTCCATTTAGCTGCTCCAGAATATAGGAGGCTAGAAGGATTAAATACTTTTTTTATCATCACAGTTGACTTTTTTGTGAAAAATAACATGTATATATATACAAAAAAGCAATAAAGTTTAAAGCACAGCACCACAATTAGTTTTAGAACATTGCAGAGTTTGACATGGGTTACAACTCAATTTAATGATTCAGCAATCATATTCATTTAAATCCTATCTTCTCTGTATAACTCTACCATCACCTTTGATCTTTTTATCCTTCTTTTTAGGGGTGTTTGAGCTAGGGCCATTGTAACTTTTTCATGTTGGAAGGGTCTGTCAATACTATGGGGTAGGGAGATGGAACTATCTGAGGTTTTGGAGTGGCTGGGCCCTCTAGGTTTCAGGACTTATCTCGTCCAGGGTCCTATCTGGATGTTGTAGGTTTCTGGAAAGTTACTCTAGTGCATGGAACCCTTGTGGAATCTTGTATATTGCCCTAGGTTTTCTTTAGGATTGGCTAAAATGGTCCTGTTGGGATTTGGCAGGTTATGATAGGTAGAAATGTCTAACTGAAGCTTGTGTAGGAGCAACCTCCAAAGTAGCTTCTCAAGTCTATTTGAACTCTTTTTGCTCTGATACTTTATTAATTATACTTCTTTCCCCCCTTTTGGTCAGGATGGAATTGTTGATCCCATGGTGCCAGGTCTGGATCCATTCCTGGGAGTTATCTCCCATGTTACCAGGAAGACCTTCACCCCTGGATGCCCCCCATGTAGGAGAGAGGGAAATGATTTCACTTGCAGAGTGGGGCTTAGAGAGAGTGAAGCCACACCTGAGCAACAGAAGAGAGCCTACAGAAGTAACTCTTAGGCATACCTATAAGTAGGCTAAGATATCCACTATTACATAAGCTTCACAAGAATAAGCCTCCAGATCAAGGGCATGGCCTATTGTTTTGGGTGTCCCTGTAGTTTGACACAGTATCAGGGGATTTCCTGATGGTAAAGTTTAAAAGTTCCATATTTTTTCTCCTGTCCCTCATGGGACTTTGCCAATACTTTTTGATTATCTGCTTAATATACTCTGGGATGTATCCAGACATTACATTAAGCTATACAGGATTAAAGGACCTCTTTCTTATTCTGTGCTCTCTGTGTTTCAAGTGTTCAAACGAGTTGTACAGATAAATTGAATTAAATTATGTGCTATAGAAAATTTTGATTCCAGAATGAATAAACCTTTTTTCCTTTGGTCTCAAAGAGTGTGTATGGTTCTAAAACCACACATGGTTGGGAGGTTTTTGATTTCTAATTTTATTACTCAATTTCTTTACTGATTATTGATTCTGTTGAGTTTTACTTGTACTTGAATCAGCTTAGGTAACTAGTGGATGTCTAGGAATTTGTCCATTCCTTCTATTATTTTCTAATTTGTTATAATCCTTTACATTTCTATGGGATTGGTTCTAATGTATTCCCTTTCATTTTTTTTTTTTTTCATTTTAGTCACTTGTGCCCTGTTTCTTTTTCTTTCTTGGTTAGTCTAGCTAGTGTTTTGTCAAATGTATTAATCTTTTCAAAGAACCATCTTTGGTTTCATTGATTTTCACCATTGCTTTACTATTCTCTACTTTATTTATATGCACTCTATTATTTATTATGTCTTTCCTTCTACTTATTTTAAGTTTAACTTGGTTTGCTTTTTGTATTCTTCAGATGTGAAAGTAGGTTATTGGTTTCAGATCTTTCTTCTTTTTAATATAGGCTTTTATATCTATAAATTTCCACCTGAACACTACCTTCAAGGTCCTGTAAGTTTGTGTATGGTGTGTTTTTGTTTTTATTCACCTCAAGACATTTATTAATTCCCCTTGTGGCTTCTTTATTGACTCGTTGATTGTTTAAGAGTATGCTGTTTAACTTCTACACATTTGTGAATTTTCCGTATTTCCTTCTGTTATTGTGGTCAGGTTAGATGCTTTATGTAATTTGATTTTTTTTTTTTTTAACCATGAGAAGGCATTTTTTTTTTCACTAAATACAGTTGAAATTATATTTGCTTGGTCCCTCAAATGATACCTCAGATGTGAGAGAACATGAACACCATGGGTGGATGCAATAGCTACCTTGGCTTAGAAACAGAAAGCAATATAATTTCAGTCTTTTGACATTTAGTGAGACATGTTTGTTGCCTAATATGTGGTTTCTCCTAGAAAACAATCCACGTGCATATGAGAAGAATGAGCATTGTGCTATATTGTTGATACAGTTTTTCCAGATCTTTTAGGTCTAGTTCACTCATAACATAATTCAAGTTCTCCATTTCCTTGTTGATAATTGTCTAGATGTTCTATTCATTGATGAAGATGTCTCTTTGAAATCTCTAGCTGGTATTGCAGAAGTGTCTGTTCCTTCAATTTTGTAAATGTTTGCCACATGTATTTTGAGGTTCTGTAATTGTACATGTTTACAATTGTTTTATCTTCATCAGGGGTTGACCATTTTATTAATATATAGTGTCTTTCTTTGCTTCTTATAACTTTTTTCATTTACAGTCTAATTTATCTGATATTAGTATAGCCAATCCAGCTTTACTTTGGTTACTATTTGCATGGGATATTTTTTTTCCATCCTTATATTTTCAACTATTGTGTCTTTGGGTCTAATGTGATTCTCTTGTAAATGTCATGTTGTTGGTCACGTCTTTTGCTTTTTCCATTCTGCCAACTTTTGTCTTTGATCATAGAGTTTAATCTATTTTCAATCTGTGTTGTTACTGGTAAGGCAGTACTTATTTCAGACCCTTGTTCTTTCTTTGTTTTATTTCATATCTTTTCTGTCTCTCTTTTTCCTTTATTGTAGCCTTCTTTTAGGTATAGTTGATCTTTTGTGATGACATTGTTTGTTCCTTTTCTCATTTCTGTTTCTGTATATATTTTAAATACTTTTTTGTGTCTGCCACAAGATTTGTATTTACAAACTTAAATCCATAAACTTTTCAAAATAATACTTCACTTCAATAGCTCACACAATCTCTGGTCCTGTACTCCACCATACCACTTATTTACTTATTTACCTATTTATTTCTTTCTCACATTATCTCAATCACTGAATAAATACTCAACATGATTAATAATTAGGGTAATGCAGACCAAAACCACAATGAGATACCACTTCATACTCGCTAGAAAGACTATTATTTTTAAAAAAAAATGAAAGAAAATAATAAGTGTAAGCTAGGATGTGAACATGTAGGAACTCTCATACATTGCTATTGGGAAAATAAAATGGTGCAGTTATGGAAATGTTTGTAGTTCTTCAGAAAGTTATGTATGCATTTGCTATGTGGCCCAGCAATTCTACTTCTTGGTATACTCCCCAAGAAACTGAGAACAGGGACTCAATCAGAAGTGCATTATTCCCAATAATCAAAACTGTGAGAAACTAAAGTGTCTCACACTTTAGTTGAGTGGATGAATGGATAAACAAAATGTGTTATATATATAGAATGAAATACTATCCAGCCATAAAATGAATGAAGTTCTGACACATGGTATAACATGAAGGAAACTTGAAATCATCATATTGAGTGAAATAAGCCAAACACATAAGAACAAATACTTTATAAGCTCACATATTAAATAATAGGAACATACAAAATTATAAATTTAGAAATGAGAATATAGTTTACCAGGAGAAAGGGCTGTGTGGGGAAAAGGAAATTAAGACTTATTTATTACAAAATTTCTATCTGGGGTGATGCAAGGGTTTGATAATTAATGGAGGTGATGGTGACACAATAATGTGAATGCAATTAACATTTAATTGTACACTTGAAGTGGTTAAAATGGGGAATTTATATTGCCAGATTAAAACCTTTTTGAAACCCATGGAACTGTGCAACACAAAGAGTGAAACCTAATGTAACCCAAGTACAGTATAGTTAATAATATAAATATGATAATATTGGATCATCAATTGTAGCAAAGGTACCACACCAAAGCAAGATGTTAATATTAGGGGAAATTGGGGGGACATATATGAGAATCTTTTTTGTAAACCTTAAACTTTATACATATATATATAAATATATATAAATATATACATATATATAAATTTAGGCTGTTGATCCATTTTGAGTTAATTTTTGTATGTGTGATGAAGAAAGTTTCCAATTTCATTATTTTTCATGTCACTGTTTAGTTCCCAGCACCATTTGTTGAAGGGAACATTCCTTTCATTTGCAAAAGATCAATTGACCACAGATATGAGCATTTATTTCAGTGCTCAATATTCCATTCCATTGATGTATATGTCTATCCTTATGCCAGTGCCATGTTTTTGTGTTTACTATAGCTTTGTGTCAAGTTTTGATATTAGGAAATGTGAAACCTCCTATTTTGGTTTTCCCTTTCAAGATCATTGTGGCTACTTGGGGTCCTTATATATTACATGTGAATTTGGAGGGGGATTTTCTGTTTTGTCCAAAATGGCATTGGGATTTTGATAGGGATTGCATTGTCTCTTTATTTCACTTTGTGTAATACTGTCATTTAAACATATTAAGTATTCCAGCCCGTGGACACAGAATGGCTTTCCATTTATTTAAGTTTTATTTGTTTCAGAAATATTTCGCAGTTCTCAGAGTCAATAATTCATGCTTCCGTTAAACTTAATCCTAAGTATCTTATTTTTATGCTGTTCTAACTAGAGTAGTTTTCTTATTTTCCTTTTCATAATGTAAACTGCAAGAATATAAAAATACAAGTGACGTGTATTGGTTATGTATCCTGCAATTTTGATGAACTCATTTAACAACTCTAATGGTGTGTGTGTGTGTGTGTGTGTGTGTGTGTGTGTGTGTGTGTCTGTCTGTCTGTCTTCTTTAGGGTTTTCTGTATGTGAGAACATAACACTGTGAAGAGATATAGTGTTACTTCCTCTTTTCCAAATGTGGATAATTTTTAATAATTTTTTTTGCTTATTTGTTCCAGTTTCGAATTTATGTACAATGTTGAATATAAGTGGAGAAAGCAGCATGTTTGTCTTGTTCCTAATCTTAGGAAAACAGCTTATACTCTTTCACTATTGAGTATGATGTTTGTGGAATTTTCATACATGGATTTTATCATATTGAGGAAGCTCCCTTTTATTCCTAATATAGTGAATATTGTTGCCATGAAATAGATTGGATTATGTCAAGTTCCATGTATGCATCTATTGAGGGGAGTATGTCTTTTCCCCTTCATTAGTGTGGTGTATTATATTGATTGATTTTCTGTTGTTGAACCACATTTGCATTTCTGGCATAAATCTCCTTGACATGGTGCATAATCCCTTTAATATGCTGATGAGTTTAGTTTGCATTTAGTAACTGAATGAAATTTCATAAGGTATATTGATCTGAGACTTTCTTTTCTTGTAGCCTCTTGGTCTGGCTTCAGGGTCAGTATAATGCTGGTCTCTTAAATGGAATCAGGAAATGTTCATTCCTCTTCAACTTTTGGAAGATGCTGATAAGGAATGGCGCTAATTCTTCTTTAGTATTTTCTAGATTTTACCAGCCAACATAGAAAGGTCCTAAGCTTTCCTTTGTTGGGAGGTTTTGATTATTGATCCAATCTCCTTACTTGTCACAGTGAGGATTTGCTATTTTTTCAAGAGTAGGTGTGGTATTTTGTGTATTGCTAGGAATTTGTCCCTTTCATCTAGGTTTAATTTAGTGGATTACAGTTGTGTATAGTACTGTCTTATTTTCCTTCTTATTTGTCTAATGTTGGTACTATTGTGTCATATTCAATTTCTAATTTTAATGATTTGAGGCCTCTCTTTTTTACTTGATCTAGTTAAAACTTGGTGACTTTGTATATCTTTTCAGAAAAACAACTTTTTGTTTTATTGATATTTTGTATGGTTTTTCTAGTCTCTACTTCATCTCCATTCCAATATTCATTATTCTCTTTATTCTGCTAGTTTTGAGTTTGCTTTGCTTTGCTTTCCAAGTTCCTTCACTTGTGCAGTTAGGTTATTGATTTGAGATCTTTTTATAATGTACAGGTTCAAAGGTTTGAATTTCCCTCTGTGTACTGCCTTTTCCTTCATCTCTTAAGTTTTGGATGCTGTGTTTTTGTGTTCATACATCTCAAGGTATTTTCTGAAATTCCTTGTGATTTATTGTTGATTCTTCATTTAAGAGTGAATTGTTTAGTCTCCATATGTTTGTGAGTTTTTTTCCTTCTGTTATTGATTTCTAGTTTCATTCTGTTGTGATAAGAAAAGATACTTTGCATGATTTCAATCTTTTTAAATGCAGTAAGACTTGTTTGTCTTCTAACTAACGTCTGTCTTGGGGAACAGTCTGCATGCACTTGAGAAAAATGGGTATTTTGTTTTTTGGGCTGGAGTATTCTGTATATGTCTGTAATTGTTTTATGGTGATTTAAAGTTCTATATTTCCTTATTCACAGTCTGGTTCCTCTATTCATTATTGAAATGGGTTATGGAAGTCTCCAAATATTAATTTAGAACTATCTCTTCAATTCTGTCAAATTTTGCTTCATATAATTTTGGTTTTGTTGCTAGGTGCAAACACATGTTTACAATGCTTATATCATCTTGATGGATAAAGCTTGTATCATATATAATACGCTTAGTCTCATTACCTTTTTATCTATCTTATATGATTATGATTTAACCATCATAGATCTCCCTGTGTTACTATCTGTACAGGATATATTTTCCATTTTCTACTTTCAATATTTTTTTACCTTTGTGTCTGAAGTAAGTCTGTTTTAGACAGAAAATAGATGGATCACTACTTTCTTTTATCCATTCTGACAACCTCTATCTTTGAATTGGAGTATTTATTGCTAAGACAGGATTTATTTTTACCATTTATCTATTTTTTGTATGCCATATATATATATATGTATGTATATATGGTTTTTGCTCCTCAATTCTTTCATTACTGTACTTTCAAAATTTATTATCTCTTTATAGTGTACCATTTTGACTTACCCTTTCCTTTTACATATATATTTTAGTTATTTTCTTAGTACTTCCCTTGAGGAATGCATTTAATGTTTCAAATTTATGACAGCTGAGTTTTAATAATACCAACTTAGTTTATCTATTATAAAACCCTCTATTTGTACACAACTCCTTTATTGTCTTAAATTATGTCTTTATACTTTGCAAGTCCATTAACATATTTTTATAATCATTCTGTTATAAATTTTCCTTTTAAATTAAGTAAGAAAAAAGAGGCATTACAAACCAAGATTATAATAATACTGTTTTTTTATATTTATCTGTGTGGTCACCTTGACCAGCGTTCTGTTTTTAGGCAGATGGTTTCCACTTACTGTATAGTGCTCCTTTGTTTCAACCTGAAGGGTTCCTTTAGCATATCTCAAAGGTCAGAATTATTAATCACTGACATCTTTAACTGTTTTAGATCTGGGAATGCCTAAATTTCTCCTTCATTTTTAAAGGAGAGTTTTGCAACATACAGACTTCTTTTTAAATTTTTTTTCTTTATTAGGGAAGTTGGGCATTTACAGAACAATCCTGCATAAAATACAAGATTCCCTTAAACCACCCTATTATTAAATGCTTGCACTGGTGTGGAACATTTGTTACAATTGATCATAGGACATTTGTATAATTGCACTATTAACAATAGTCTGTGGTTTAACTTCGGGCTCACTGTGTAGTGTACTTTCACGGACTTCATTTTAAAATTTTATTCTGTTTCCTATATGCAATCTAATATTTTCCCCTTTGATCACATTTAAATATGCATTCCAGTGCTGTTAATTCTATTCACAATGTTGTGTTACTGTCACCACCATCCATTATCAAAGCACTTCCCCTTCCAAATAGGAACCCTGTTCATTTTAAGTCATAACTTCCCTTTCCCTATCCCCACCCCATCCCCTGGCAACCTCACTCTAGATTCTAACTCTATGAGTTTGCTTATTCTAATTGCTTCATACCAGTGAGATCATATTGATATAAGCATCTTGCTCAACAGTTTTTTTTTTTTCTTTTCAGTATTTTAAATATGTCATCCCACAGTTACCAGTCCTCCATTTCTGATGAGAAATTAGTGGTTAATCTTATTTAGGATCTTCTATTTGCAGCAAGCTATTTCTCTATTGTTTCTTCCAAGATTCTCTTTTTTCTCTGGCTTTTAACAATTTTTTTTTTTTTTTTTTTTTTTTTTTTTTTTTTTAAGGAAAGACAGAGAGAAGGAAGGAAGGATAGAAGGAAGGAAGGAAGGAAGAAAGGGAAACATTTTCTTGTTTTATT
The DNA here is from genome assembly GCF_023851605.1 of Tamandua tetradactyla. Taxonomy (NCBI): domain Eukaryota; kingdom Metazoa; phylum Chordata; class Mammalia; order Pilosa; family Myrmecophagidae; genus Tamandua; species Tamandua tetradactyla. Next base: position 93,944,659 of record NC_135332.1, read on the forward strand.
GTATTTTGTTTTTCCGTTTTTTGTTACATGGGCTGGGGCCGGGAATCGAACCGAGGTCCTCCGGCATAGCAGGCAAGCACTTTGCCCGCTGAGCCACCGCGGCCCGCCCGGCTTTTAACAATTTGATGATCATATATCTTGGTATGGATCTCTTTGTTTATTCTGCTTGAATTTCACTGAACTTCTCAGATGTATTTATCCATGTCTTGCATCAAGTTCAGAAGTATGTTTCTCATAGTTTCTTCAGGTATTCAGTCTGCCGCTTTTTCTGTTTCTCCTCCTTCTGACCCCCCCATAATGTGCATGTTGGTCCTCTTAGTGGTGTCCTAAAGACCTCTTCTTCCATGCAAGGTTTGCCTTATGTTGTCCTTGTCCTCCAACCACAGACGTGTTCTCTATCGAAGTCAGCTGTACCTGTGTGTTTCTCTCCCTCAGGTTTCTGGTAACTGATCCTTCAGTTCTTCTCTTCCGTTCTTAGAAGTGATCATAGCTTGACTGTGACTGAGCCTTCAGTCATGTACTATACTTTATGGTCTTGTTTTACCCATACTTTCTAAATGACCCATTGCAAAGAAACTTGATTGTTACTCAGAAGCTCGTAATTTTAATATACTTCACAGTTTATTAATTTTTATTTATAATTGCTCCCAGGACTAGTTTACTTAGCTTTCCATACCATAAATTTCTGAAAAGTAGTCCTACATTTGTCTTTTAAAATCTTTAATTATTTTGTCTTATACATTTAGATCTAGTCTCCACAAAGCTTCTCTATTTTATTGCCATGAAGTATAAATCCAAATTTTGTATTTCTTTATTTCCCCCCAATAAATATAGAATCATTATTTAAAAACAAATTTTTTTTATTACACCTTTTGCCATATTTGTATTAAATCACCTGCCAGTATGTATTTGGGACTCTTTCTGGGAGCTTTACTCTCTTCTATTATTCTATTTATCTACTGAAGTTCACTTGTGGGCTGTTTTCCTTATCATACATTTTAAAAACATACATGGTAAAGTAACTCTTTCTAATTTTATTTGTCTTTAACTGCATATTTGGTTTTGGGTAATATGTTATATGTTTTAGAATCAGCTTGACAGGCTCAACACAATGCCTTGAGAGTTTGAAAGATTGCTGGAATATATAAACACATTTAAGGAATATTGCCAAATCTTTCAGCCAATGAAAATAGTGTATGTCTCAATTTATGTAACTATTCCTTAATTTCTATCAATATTGTTTCAAATTTCTCTATGACAGGACTTGAAAAATTTGATTATATTTATCTGGGCATAAGATTTACACACTAATTTTAAATTATGTGTATGTACACATTTGTGTGTATAAATATATACACATATGCAGTTCATTTTTATTTAATCAACATAATTGCATTTTGACTAAAATGTAAGCAATTTTTGAGCATTGGTCATAATTCAGTAATCTTCATAAATTTAATTTTTTCTACTGATTTATCTTTAGATTCATTTTTTAATGTACAAAATGAAATTATTTGCAAATAAAAATTAGAAGTGATATTTTCTTAGTCCTTAATGCATGTCCTTTTCTGATTATATGTAATTTCTTTTATTCTTATGTTTCTAAGAGATTTAATTTTATAATCAATAGATTCTGAGTATTGTTTTTATTTAATCTATTGTAGTCAAAATATGATTTGTCTTTTATTCTTTTAATGTAGGAATTTCATTAGGTAATTTTTTAAGTTATTAATATAAACATATATTCTTGCATACTCCTAACTTTGTTAAATTATGTAATACTGCTTAATGCTGGTGGGTTTTCAGTTTGATAGTATTTTGTTTAAGATTAGCACATTTGCACATTTTGTTTAGGATTGTGACACTGGCTTATACTTTTTCTTCCTTGCTTTTTTTTTCAAGTTTTGCAAGAAAAAGCTGTACTGGTATCATGATAAAAGTAGGTATGTTATCTTTTATCTACTCAGTGATAAATTTTGTAGAATATTGATCTCATTTCTTCCCTAATATTAGAAAATATAAATGAACAGAACATCCACATTCAAGGAATGAGATTTTCTACATTTTAAAAACAGAATTCTGATTTTTGAGAATTAACCTTCTGAACTTGTTAAGTATTTGCTCAGATTTTATGTTTAGAAAGTAAAGAAAAATATGGTAATACCAATGACCATTTAACAGAAAAATTGATTGAGACAATAATTCAAGGCCATGCATCTTGCTTCTAACAGTTTTCATAGCAAATATTTTCCAGGTGACAGATGTATAGCAGTATATCAACAACAATTCATTTAAAAGGTAACAGAAAGTGGCTCATCTTAGCCTAAATGGCAAGGAGAAACATGTTTGCTAGTATATGAGCTAGAACAGGGTTTCCTGTACATTGAACACATTTATTTTTTAAATATATCAGGAAGTTCTAAATTGTCATGCCTTATATATGTGTACTGGCTGTTGTCAGTCCTAATTCTATTGCCAGAAATCTGCACAGGATAGTATTACCAAAACTAGTCTTCCTGGGAATAATAAACAATTGCTATAGCAACATATCCTCACATTTGGCGGCAATGAAAATGACAGGAGGAAATACGTGAAAGACTGCCAAAGAATTTTTGGCATTACAGTTTATAAGTGACCATTGCCATTGAAGGAGTGATGTTTTAAAAAGCTATGTTACATTTTTATGGAAAGGACCTCACTATCACTATGAGCACTGGTCACTCAGGAGTTTGATGATTCTTGAACGCTAGAACATGGAACATTGATTTTTTTCATGTAACTTGCATGCATCTTTTCTGTTCTTTAGATTGCTAAGGTTAATGCATAGGTAGGTACTTTATGCTGAAAAATTTCTAAATCCTTATTTATTTCTTAATAGCAAACAAAATTGACCTCTTGGGAATTTTGATAAACTATAGGGAAATTCATTTGTGAACTGGATCCATGTGGAAAATTGTAAAGACAAACATGTACTTTGAACATTTTGAAGCATTAGTGCAAATGGGATGCTGGCAAATGGGAATCAACAACACTAATTCATGAACAAATTGCCATGTTCAAACTTACAGATCATTATTCTACCCAGTCCCTGGTGATCTCATGGCATTTTTTAAATGTTTTTTATTGCGTAGTGTAACATATGTACAAAGCAAAGAAATAAAAAAAAAAAGCAATAGTTTTCAAAGCACTCTTCAAAAAGTGGTTACGGGATAGATCCCAGAGTTTGTCATGGGCTACCATATAATCCTCTTATATTTTTCCTTCTGGCCGCTCCAGAATATAGGAGGCTAAAGGTCTTAAATACTTTATTATCATCACAATAGACTTTTTTCCTTCTTTTTTGTGAACAATAATATATATACCAAAAAGCTATAAATTTCCAAGCACAGCACCATAATTAGTAGTAGAAAATATTTCAAACTTTGACATGGGTGAGGCCAGGGAGTGTTAATCCTCCCACTTCTTTTGTAGGATGCTTTTAGCTATTCAGGGTCTCTTTCCCTTACAGATGAATTTGGCAGTTAGCTTTTCCAAATCTACAAAGTAGGTTGTTGGAATTTTGATTGGTACTGTGTTCAACCTGTAGAACAATTTGGAGAGAATTGGCATCTTAAATATATTTAGCCTTCCTACCCGTGAGCAGGGAATGTCTTTCCACCTATTTAGGTCTCCTTTGATTTCTTTTAGCAGTGTTACGTAGTTTTCTCTGTACAAATTCTTTACGTCCCTAGTTCAGTTCATTCCTAAGTATTTGATTCTTTTAGTTGCTATTTTATTTTATTTTATTTTACATGGGCAGGCACCGGGAATCGAACCCGGGTCCTCTGGGATGGCAGGTGAGCACTCTGCCTGCTGAGCCACCGTGGCCCGCCCTACTTGCTATTTTTTCCTCAATTGACTCCTCAACTAGGTCATTGCTAGTGTATAGAAATGTTACTGATTTTTGAACATTAATTTTATATCCTGCCACCTTGCTGAATTTGTTTATTAGCTCAAGTAGCTTTGCTGTGTGTTTCTCATATGATATTTATCATATCATCTGCAAATAATAGTTTTAATTCTTTCTTTCCAATTGGGATGCCTTTTATTTCTTTGTCTTGCCTGATCACTCTAGCTAGAACTTTTAGTACAATGTTGAATAATAGTGGTGACAGTGGGCATCCTTATCTTGTACCTGATCGGGGAAGGCTTTCAGTCTATCTCCATTGAGTACAGTGCTGGCTATCAGGTTTTCATATATTCCCTTTATCATATTGAGGTAGTTACCTTTGATTCCTATCTTTTGGAGTGCTTTTATAAGAAAAGGTTGCTGATTTTTGTCGAATGCTTTTTCAGCATCAATCGAGATGATCATGTGCTTTTTCCCTTTTGATTTATTACTGTGCTGTATTACATTAAATGATTTTCTTGTGTTGAACCATCCTTGCATTCCTGGTATAAACCCCACTTGGTCATGGTGTATAATTCTTTTAATGTGCTGTTGGATTTGATTTGCTAATATTTTATTGAGAATTTTTGCATCTATGTTCATTAGTGAGATTGGCCTGTAATTTTCTTTTCTTATACCTTCTTTACCTGGTTCTGGTATTAAAATGATATTAGCTTCATAAAGTGAGTTACATAGAGTTTCTTTTTCCTCAATTTTCTGGAACAGTTTCAGCAGGATTGGTGTTAGTTCTCTCTGGAATGTTTGATGAAATTCCCCTGTGAAGACATCTGGCCCTGGGCTTTTCTTTGTAGGAAGATTTTTAATGTCTGATTGAATCTCTCTTTACTTGTAATTGGTTTGCTGAGCTCTTCTATTTCTTCCTCAGTCAGTGTAATTTCTTTGTGTGTCTCCAGGAATTTCTCCATTTCATCTAAGTTGTCTAGTTTGTTGGTGTATAGTTGTTCATAGTATCCTCTTATAATTTCTTTTATTTCTTCAGTGTCTGTGGTGACACACCCCTTCTCATTTCTGGTTTTGTTTATTTGCATCCTATCTTTTCTTTTCTTTGTCAGTCTAGCCAGTGGCCCATCAGTTTTTTTTTTATTTTCTCAAAGAACCAACTTTGGTTTTTTGATTCCTTCTATTGTTCTTCCATTCATTTACCTCTGCTTCAATATTTGTTATTTCTCTTCTCCTATCTGCTTTGGGGTGAGTTTGCTGTTCTTTCTCAAGTTCCTCCAGGTTTGCTGTTAAGTCCTCAATTTTTGGTCTTTCTTGTTTCATAATATAGGCATTTAATACAATAAATTTCCACTCAGCACGGCCTTTCCCACATCCCATAAGTTCTGATAAGTTGTATTTTCATTTTCATTCATCTCCAGATAGCTACTGATTTCTCTAAGAATTTCTTCTTCGGCCCACTGGTTACTTAAGAGTGTGTTATTTAATCTCCATATATTTGTGGATGTTCTTATTCTTTGGTGGCTATTGAGATCCAGCTTCATCCCATTGTGGTCAGAGAAAATGCTTTGAATGATTTCAATATTTTTAAATTTGTAAAGACCTGTTTTGTGCCCCAGAATATGATCTATGTTGGAGAATGTTCCATAAGCATTAGAGAAGAATGTATGGCCTTGTGTTTTGGGGTGTAATGACCTATATATGTCTGTTAGGTCCACTTCATTTATCAAGTTATTTAACTTCTCTATTTCCTTGTTGATCTTCTGTCTGGTTGTTCTATCTATAGAGGAGAGTGGTGTATTGAAGTCTCCTTTATCACTGTTGAAACATCTATTGCTCCCTTCAGTTTTGCCAATGTCTGTCTCATGCGCTTTGGAGCTCCTTGATTGTGAGTATAACCATTAACGTCGGTATTTCTTCTTGGTGAATTGACCCTTTCATTAGTATATAGTGTCCTTCTTTGTCTCTTATGATGTCTTTGTATGTAAAGTCTATTTTGTCCAATATTAGTATAGCTACTCTTGCTTTCTTTTGGTTACAACTTGTGTGGAAAATCTTTTTTCCATCCTTTCACTTTCAATCTATTTGTATCCTTATGTCTAAGATGAGTCTCTTGTAAGCAGTATATAGATGGATTGTGCTTCATAATCCATTCTGCCAATCTGTATTTTTTAATTGGTAAGTTTAGTCTGTTAACACTCAAAGTTACTACTGAAAGGGCATTTCTTGATTCCACCATCTTATCTTTTTTATTTTATTTGTCAGATCTATATATTCTTTTCCCTCTCTGTTTTTGTATTCTTTAAATTACCTGTAGTGGTCTTCAATTCTGTGCCCTTCTCCAGACCTCTGTCCGCCTCCTGTCTTTTTTTTTTTTTTCCCAGTTGGCAGAACTCCTTTTAGTATTTCTTTTAGGACCAGTCTTTTGTTGACAAATTCTTTCAGTACTTCTTTGTCTGTGAAAACGTAATCTCTCACTCAATTTTGAAGGACACTTTGGATGGGTACAGAACTCTTGGCTAGAAGTCTTTCTCTTTCAGGTTCTTGAATATATCATACCACTGCCTCTCTCACTCAATTTTGAAGGACACTTTGGATGGGTACAGAACTCTTGGCTAGAAGTCTTTCTCTTTCAGGTTCTTGAATATATCATACCACTGCCTTCTCACCCCCAGAGTGCTAGTTGGGTACAGTCTTATTAATTCAGTCTTATTTTATTTCCTTTGTATGTAGTAGGTTGCTTTTTTCTTGCCGCTTTCAGGATTTTCTGCTTCTCTTCAGTGTTTGGCAGACTGATTAATATGTGCCTTGGGGAAGAACTGTTTGGTTTTATTCTGTTTGGAGTTCTTTGGGCTTCTTTGACTTGTATATTTACATCCTTTATGGGATTGGGAAGTTTCTCCCCATTATATCCTCAAGTACTCTTCACAGCCCTTTACTCTTCTCTTCTCCTTCTGGGATACCAATGAGTCTTATATTTGTGCACTTTGTTTCATCTATTATTTCCTTGTGTTCCCATTCAATTATTTTTTCTATCTGTTTTTGGCATTTGCTGTTTTGAGCCTTTGAAATCACTTTTTCTTTCTTCTGTATCTTCAAATCTGGTGTTGTATGCCACAAGTATATTTTACTTGGTCAACAGAGTCTTTAATCTCTGTGATTTCTGCTATTTTTCTATTTATTCTTTCAAATTCCTCTTTGTGCTCTTCTATTGTCCTCTTGATCTCCTTTATGCCATTTGCTATTGCACTTATTTTATTAAGTACAGTCATATTTTCAATTAGTTGTTCCAGCATCTGTATCTCCTCTGGTGTTTTAATTTGGTCATTAGGTAGGGCTATATCTGTCTGCATTGTGATATGCTTAGTGATCCTCTGCTGTCTTCATTGCATGTAAATATCTTGAATGATTTATTTTGGGAGTTTATTTTTTTCAGTAGTCTAAGGCCTTGTGTTTTAGGGATGGTTGTACAGCAGGGAGCAGGGCACGAGGTGGAGCACTCAGTAGGGTGATTTGTTTCAGGACAGGTATGGGTGCAGATTGGGGATGTTACGCTGATGCTTGTGAATGTGGGTGCCCAGCAGCCAGGGAGGATGTACTGTACAGGTGCACTGGTCTGTGGGGTGTAACCCTGGTGTGTGCTGGTCTAAAGCATGAGGCCCTTTGTGCACATGCATAGAGCTGTGGCAGCAGTTCGGTGTTTTGCCTTTATGTACTGGGGGCAGATGTGACCTGGCTGTGTAGGTTGGGACTTTCTTAGAGCTTGGAAGTGAGGCTGAGGGCTGTGTTCACGCATGGTTCTAGGACTGCTGTAAAGTGCAGTTCCCAGAGCTAAACAATGTAACTGGGGACCCGTGAGGATATGTGAACCTCGGAGTGCCAAAAATGGATGTACTGAGCTCAGGGAGGGCAGGATGAGGCTGTGTGACACTGTGGGTGGGGAGCAGGAGCTGGAATGAGCCTAGGTATGGAGGTTAATGCCCACAACCTTTATGTGCTGGCAACATCCTAAAGAGAACAGGTTGGGGGATGTAGTGTTTGGGAGGGGTGCAGGAGAAGTGGTTTGAGCTGCACTTAAGGTGAGGGTGTGGGGCAGGTATGTGCACTAGGGGCTGGTGGGGTGGGGGGTGCCTGGAGTGCAAAAAATGGGAGCGTGTGACAAGGTTCAAGTGCATGGGGTGTGGGGTGAGTCGCAGGTCACAGGACTGTGCTGGTGAGGGTAGCGCACCCAAGGAACATGGCCTGACTTATTTCCTGGTCCCAAGTTCCCGTCCGTGCACTCTCACAGGCTCCATGGCTCTGTACCTCCACTCCAGGCTCCAGCTTTCTGCCCCTCAGTTCCTCGGCCTCTGCAACCAGGGCTGCCACATGTGGTACAGAAGACTCTCCCAGGTCAGCCACACTCCTAAATTGCTGCCCCAGTCGCCCTCCTGTCCCTTCTCTAACTTTTCCATGGAACAGGGCTAATTTCGAGCTACTCTAGTCGACCATCTTCCTGGAAGACCAATCTCATGGCACTTTAAATTTTAAAATAAGCTACCCCAAATTAAGTATAATAATATGGTTATTGAATATGTTTAATACAGAGTTAGAAATGGGAACTAAATGGTGGAAACAATTATTTAAGAAAAGTAGTATACTTTTTCAATAAAATGTTTGCTATAATAGTTTAGTATCTATTTAACTTCTAATCCTACTTTCATTAAACACTTATTCTTTTGGCATCTACTTGTACCAGGTACTCTTCCTGGTGCAAGAATGACAAAAGTGCACACAAAGACACATTTACAGCAACAACCCCAAGCCCTTTATTTATAATCCTTTATTAAAGAATTACATGAAATGTAAAGCTACTGCTACAAACACCAAAATAACTGTGGGCTTTGTTGTATAACTTACAAAACATCTGATACATCAAAAAATAATGCATATCTATATTTGTATCTGTATCTGTATCTCTATCAATATATCATCTATATATGTTTTTACCAGATGAGTTATCTTTCAGGAGAACACACATTTTCAAAAAGTACATCCAATTTTACATGCTAAGATAATGCTTCTTTCAAGAAACATCCTAAACAAATATCCTAAAGAAAAAAAACCTTGAAAATGCTTATTAATAATTTATTATTATTATAATTTATTATAAATATTAATAACAATTAATAACTTACTTGAATATTATGTTATTCTATTAGTGTATGCAATTTTATATAAAAAGTAGCAGCAACTGAATTTTAATATTTAATTAAGGATACATAATTTTATATAATAGGAAAAATAGTTTAAGTTTTGCCATATACTAAAGTACTAATTACATTTAGGGAGTAAATCTTTAGATCCTAATAGAAACACATTCTGTTTGGATATTTTTATTCTGAAAAAAAATTAAGGAAAATCCTTGTATTTTACAAGGAAATGTAAAATAAAAAGAGACATAAAAGAACATTTATAATTAAGATTATCAAAATTTTTCCTTTCTAGGAATAGAGTTATATTCATCCTTATGCATATTGAATTAAAAAATGTCTACTTTAAGAGTAGTAGTAATTTCAGAGTCTGCTACATGTAGCCTTTAACCAAGACTAATATATTTTAGTTTTTACATATAAAATAACATCAAAGAAATTGAAATCTGTTTTAGACTAGCAATATCAGAGCAGAATGCTGTATTTAATCAAAGATAAGAAAATAATTCATTTTTTGATGTATTTCTGTAGAAAAGGAAGATGTAGGGCAGAAGAACAAGACAGATAATTATAAGTGTCAGAAGATATTCTTTTAAATGTTAAAACAGATAAAATTTACTTTAACAATAAATGCAAGCTATGAGAATTGTTTAAATTAACTCTCATTAGCTTTACATTTTCTTATCTTTTAATGCTCAATTAATATTAATAATCCACATAACAGCAGAGCATAATTTAGCAATTTTAATCAAAGTGATTGATTAATTACACTCCAGTGAGTTATATACAGTTTTTACAGTAGGATCTCATTTTACACGAGTCTTGCACCAACATGCCAATGATAAAAGTAATCTAAGTTCATTACAAAATAAATTACATACTGGGGGATAAGAGATAATGAAAATATTAAAGCAATACAAGAAGTTATTTTTATATGTCCCACATATATAATTTAATAAATGAATGGGAGCATAGGGATCATTTCACCAAATATCCATGGTTCACAGGTAGAAATTTAAGTGATGTTAAATTAGTTCTCAAGTTAGCAAATTGGAAAATCTAAGACTGAATAAAAGGTTATTTTAGATCAAGTTTAGTGCCGTGTTATCCATGATATACTTGGTGTGTTTCATCCATCTTCAATTACAATATACAGAACATTTAATATCAGCATGAAGGTAGAAATAATATATGAGATGCTCACTCCAATTGATCTTATATTAGGTGAAGATCACAGACTTTTGCATAACATTGGATGCCAATATTTCTATAAAATGTCTAGAATAGGGAAATTTGTAAAGATGGAAAGTATATTACAAGCGCTTAGATGATAGAAAGACTGGAATAGAGTTTTTGCTTGGAATGATGAAAAAACTATGAAAAAAAGTCCACCATTTTCTTACATGTGTCCTGTAACTAGGCAGGTAATCAATCTGCACATGCTCAACAATGACATCGCCTCCAGCCACATCCTGGAGTGCCGCTGCACCATTTTCATAAACCCAACTTTGCCAAGAACTACAAAACTCACAGAATCTCTCAGGTTGACATATCTGAGGTTTCATTACTACTGATCTCTTTACATTATGCTTTGTAATAAAAGCTCTTCCTATCTTGAAACTCTCATGTCACAGAATGATTTATTGTGTGCATGAGATAGCAAGCCCAGCCTGGCAACAATCTGAGGAACCTGAGTGTCTGTGATTTCACCTCCCTAAAGCACTGGAGCCCTGCTGGACAGGTGAGCACTGTCACCAAGTCCTTGTGGCCACCTAGACCTGCGAGTCTAGAAGCTCAGTGGCTGAGTTTATCCTGCTTTGCGAGCATTCCGGGCTCATCAGTGCGTTGTTGTCTCAAAGGGAGAAACAGTTCCAGGCCTGGACATCTGTACGGGTGCACATGTCTTCAGGGCAAAGTGGACTGCAAGAAAGGGAACTGCTCAATATTAACTGAGCATTAAAAGATAAGAAAATGTAAAGCTAATGAGAGTTAAACAATTCTCATAGCTTGCATTTATTGTTAAAGTAAATTTTATCTGTTTTCACATTTAAAAGAATATCTTCTGACACTTATAATTACTTGTCTTGTTCTTCTATCCTACATCTTCCTTTTTGAGTCTCTGGACTAAGGTCGAGGTTGCGGATTCCCCTTCTGTACTACCTCCCTTGCTGTGCCCATTGTATCTTCTTGAAATATGGGATTCAAAATTGTGACATGAGTTCTGGGTACCATCCTATACCGGGTTTGAGTCTTTGAGCTGAGAATGAATGGGCTGAGTTTACTCTTATAATATATTACAAAATGAGCAGTCTAACAATTTGATGAGCAAGTTCTATATATTAATTTGGTTAAGCGTTTCTCCCCACTTTGCATATATTGCATTGTTTGTCTGTCCCTAACTTGCTTGTTGGAATCCTTTGAGATGGGAAATTCCAACAGGATTGGAATGCAGCCCACTGAGCTGCAGGTTGCATTCTATGAAACTGGGAGAGGTTTGATTATGAATCCATGAAAAAAAGTGTAAAATGATTTCCATTGGTAACACAACCTGGCCCCACTATAAATTGGAATCTTGGAAATGATGACCAGAAAATAAATCTCCAAGACTTGTACTATAGAAAGGAAGAAAAATAGAATTGAATTCCAGATGATCAATATTTTATGTCTTAGCACTAAATTAACAAATTACAAATTCTTAAGAAAGAAAGCTCTATCCAAATTGTGTAAAGATAAATAAGTGCATATATATATATATGTGTGTGTATATATATATATATATATACACGCATAGAGAGAGAGAAGAAGAATATTATATACTTCTGGGGTGCCAGAAATTGGGGAAGCTGAGTTTCTGGTGCTCTTTGAAATCCTCCTCTCGTCACCCTCTGAATCCTGGCTTAGATTGTCTCCCCTTCTATAATGATGGGATTTGCCAAATCCTACTGAACATACGGTGAGTTTTGCAAAGAATTCAATCTTGCCATTCAGATTTATGAGCCTGAATACTCAAGCCTTTATCAATTAACTTACAAGATTGCTGGTGAAGGTCATGCAGGAATCGGCATAGCTAAAACTACTTAGAAAGAAAAAAAGCTGATAAAAGAGAATTCCTCCCAGGGTAACGCAGCAGCCTCAATAAATTCTCTAGGCCCCAAGTCTCAGGGAACTAGCACCTATCATTACTGTAAACAATCTAGACATTGGAAAAAGCTCCCTAAAACTTCCTGAAAATAGCTGTGCTGCCCCACATCCCCAGTGCTCCTTGCCCACTGAGAAACCAAAGTGCCTTTCAATATAACTACCAGGGATGCCTTGCCAAATGGCAAAGATGTTTCCAACTGTCCAGGTCATATCTTGAGGTGAGTGAAATAGATCTGATAATTATGACAATTAAAACAATTAAAAATGAACGCATATGATCTCAAATGTTTTATCTGTCTTATATTTTGCTAATAACATGTTTTAAGGCTTTTCATAATTTTAGGATATTGCATAAACAAAGAGGTTTTATTATCTCTAATGGAGGAAAAAGAGCATTTCTTGCATTGAGAAAGTACTCAATACTATACCGTTATCAAAGGATTTAGCTATAATTAAAATTCCTGGTCATTCTTAAGCAAATACAGAAAAAAGCTCTGGCGGATACAGCTGCAAAAGTTGGAACAATAACTTTTAGTTCTATTCCTGTTTCTATAATAACTTCAAACCAAACAACTCTATTGAAAAAAGTATAAAACAATGGCTGCTTTTGTAAGACTACAATTAAATCATGACTTGTCCTTAATAGCAAGCCCTCCCTATTTAACTCCAGAAAAGTGTTTCAGAAATGTGTCCTTGTAAATGTTTCATAAAATTCTTCACTTAAATACTGATAAAATGGTAAACTGAAGAAAGGAATATTTCTGAAAACTGTCCCCTTATGAGCTTTCAACATTAAGTGCAATATAAGCATACAGTTTTGTTCTACTTAAATATATTCTCTCTAAATTTATGCAGATTTACTAATTAAATAAGCTAGTGTTACATTGACCAGGTATTTAAAATGAAGAAAAAATATATTTCAAATGGGAATTGTTCCGATAAGTTTAATTTTGATAGTAATTGTATGATATAGGATGTTTTCTTGAAAGATAGTTTCCAAAATAATGTATGCTAAGAATACAGACTGTGTTTTTAGTAACGAAAAAGGAGTAACTTTTTCCTAAAATTAAACAAGTAGTTGTTACAGAATAAGAAAGAAGAAAATGTAGAACCTGATTAGATATAAAAAGTTGTAGAAGGTTTGCAGAAATGGAAATTTATTTATTGTGATCTAAGTTAGATCACATGTGATACCCCGAAAACTTAAGGGTACAAGGGTAATTCAGTGATAGAATTCTTGTCAGTTATGTAGGAGATTCAGGTTCAACCCTGGCCCATGCTCTTCCAAAACAAATAAACAAACAAACAAAAATCCAACAAATGGTGCTGCAAAAATTGGGTATCACATGGAAACATAATGAAATGTGACCCCGCTATACAGCATACACACACACACACACAAAATTATTGGTCTTTGTCATGGTCAGGTTCATGTGTCAACTTGGCCAGGTGGTGGTGCCCGTTTGTCTGATGGGCAAGTGCTGGCCTATCTGTTGCGATGAGGACATTTCATAGAAGTAAATCATGATCACATCATCTGCATCCACAGCTGATTCATTTGTAATCAGCCAAGGGGAGTGTCTTCTGCAATGAGTGATGTTTAATCTAAACACTGGAAGCCTTTTAAGGAGGATTCAAAAGAGAATCTGTTTTCTTCCTGCTTCAGCCAGCGAGCCTTTCCTGCAGAGTTGATCCAGACCCTCCATCAGAGCATGCAGCTTCACAGTCTTCCCTATGGATTTTGAACTCTATGTTTCCACGGTTATGTGAGACACTTTTATGAATTTTATATTTACAGATATTTCCTGTTGATTCTTTTCTCTAGAGAACCCTAACAGTGAACCCTAAAAGAAGAACAGTCTTCTTTTAGTAAAGGGTTGTGAAAGGTTTTCTTTTCCTGAATTCTCAATTTAAATGTCAGAGAGTCTGTGATTTATCTGAATAATATCTCGTACTTCAGGTTGGCCTTAGCATGCCCTTGGTTGTTTAAGAGAAAAAAAACAAGCAAATATTGTTTCACATTGACCCATTTTCCTTTTAGGGTAATGTTCAACTCCAGGTCAAACCTTAAAAATCCCTTTTCTTTATCAAACTGTCTTTGGAAATTTCTGGAATGACCCTAGAGAATCTCAGGTGTGTTCTTTCACCTTGTAAAAAAAGAGATGCTAGAAATATTAAAGTTCATTTAGTATGCTATAGGAAACTAATTGTACAGTAAATGTCAAATTAAAAGGGATTTTCTAACCCTCTGATAATTGAATTTATATTGATGTAATATTGTTAATATAAATACACAGAGATAATTTAATAATCTTAGAGATTTGGCAGTGTTCTCACTGTCCGTAATATGTCCTGATACTGATCTGCATATTAGAAAACAGTATAGTGTTGTGAGTCATAGTTTTGGTTATTCTTAGAAAAATCCTATTATGTCACAGAGACAATCAAATGTCCTTGTCAGTTACACTGTTTTAGTCTAATATATCTCTGAATATGTGTATAGTCACTACAGAAAAGAATTTCATCTTCCACAAAAAGGAACTTCAAAAGAGATGCAAATATTTGAGCACCATGGTAACATAGAACCTTGATTAGGAGTGAAATCTTATTGGTTTGTTCAGGTTGATTGATGCCACAATACTGCCCAGAGTAATCTCAGCAAAAGATAATTAAAAAAAAATATATATATATATATATATTTTTTTTTTTTTTTTTTTTTTTACAAAGTTCCCTTGAGGACTGGGGAAAAAGGTATAAATATTAAACTTCCTTACCTGGGGAAGACCTGATATTCTCACAATCAATGGGGACTGTCAATTTGATGGGCTAAGCCCTTGATCTTGGGACTCGCCCTTCTGAAACTTATGCCTACACAGGAGAGGTGAAGCCTACTTATGATGATGCCTAAGAGTCACCCCCAGAGAACCTCTTTCATTGCTCAGATGTGGTCTTTCTCTCTAAACCTACTGTGAGCTTACTGCCCTCCCCACCCCCACCCCCCTATGTGGGACATGACTCCCAGGGATAAGCCTGACACTGTATTAAGAGAGTGAGAAAACCTTCTTGATCAAATGGGGGAAGAAAAATGAAAGAAAATAAAGTTTCAGTTGCTGGGAGATTTCAGATAGAGTGAAGAGGTTATTCTGGAGGCTATTCTTATGCAGTATAGAGATATCCCTTTTCAATTTTTGGTGTATTGGAGTAGCTAGGGGGAAATACCTGAAATCGTTGAGCTGTAATCCAGTAGCTTTGATTCCTGAAGATGATTGAATGACTATAGAGCTTTTAAGGTGTGATTGTGTGATTGTGAAAATCTTGTGACTGACACTCCTTTTATCCAGTGTATGGACAGATGAGTAAGAAAAAAAAGACAATAAATAAATAATATGAGAGAGAGAGAGATGAGATATTTGGGTGTTCTTTATCATTTTTATTTTTACTTTCATTCTTATCTTTTATTTTGGAGTAATGAAAATCTTCAAAAATCTATTGTGATGATGAATGTACAACTATATGATGATACTTTCAACCACTGATTGTACAATTTGAATGATTATATGGTATGTGAATAGATAATAAAATTGTATTTAAAAGCCACAGCAAAAAAATAGGACTGCAAAACACAGAGAACCCTACTGTAAACAATGTACTTTCGTTAATAGTACTATTATAAAAATATTATTTCATCAATTGTAATAAATGTATAACACCCATACAAGGTGTTTATAATAGTGTGGCATATTGGAACTCTGTATTTTGTGCATGATTTTCCTGTAAATCTACAAATTCTCTAAAAATTAATAATAAAATAAATAAATAACACAGTCACAAAAAATGGGTGGTAAGGGATATGAAATGTTTTAGATTGTTTTATTTCTTTTTCTGGAGTAAAGAAAATGTTCTAAAATTGATTGTGGTGATGTATGCACAACTACGTGATGATATGGTGAGATACTATATATTTCAGATAGTTTGTATGGCATGTGAATATATCTCAATAAATTTGCATTAAAAATGAAAAATAAGAGAAATAAATCATGTATATAAATTATGCTCTACTTGTTAATTAACATGACCCAAATAAAAATGCAAAGAAGAGAGAAAAAAAAAAAAAACTTCTGCTATGGTCTGTAATTGATATCCTCAATGTAAGTTAATTGCAAAATGTTTTGTTTCTGGAAATAGCTTCATTTCGAAAATGCTTATAACGGAATTAGAACCTTAAATGTTAGCTCTTGCAGCATCACATTTGTTCCTGGGCTTTGTTTGCTATTTCTAAATTGTAAGATACTTTGCTTTTTATGTGTAACCTGGTAGCACCCTGGAATTTTGTTTATCTCTGTGGCATCTGAGACTCAGAGATAAAGTTCTCCAGCTCTGGAAATACAGAGAAAACTGCATTAATTCTAAAACATGACTCCATGCAGCAACTATTGAAGAAGCTAAAGAAGAGATTAGACTTCAATTGGGAATATGAATGGGAATGAGCTGAATAGGATTAAGGTGAATCTTCAAGGACTTTAAGTTCTGTGTGAGAAAAAAAGATTTATTTTGTCCAAAGTTTAGATTTTCTATGGCACTCTATCTGATTTAATTGATCTGGCAAGTTTATTTAGACACCCTAACTCAACCTTATTTGACATAAAACCTAGAAGATGGAATGAGATCTTCTTATTCTCTACCGGTGAAGTTAATACCCTGAGGCTTTTCAGAGTGTTTTAGGCATAAAGTAAAAAGTATAAAGTTCACTGTTGGATTAGTTAAGAAAAGCCTAAAACTGCAAACTTCCCCATCTGGGGGAATTCCTGCTATTCACTCAAGCAATAGGAATTCACAATTTACTGAAACTTATAATCAAAGAACTTTATGAAATCTAAACCATAAATCCTGTCCTTTTAGAAGATATAAATTGTTCTCCTTTAAGCATAATGGAGAGACCTATGAACACAAATCTGAAAATAAGTATATATCTGAAATATATGAGCCTTCCCTCACAAAAGGAAATATGTTGAGCCAAGGCCTCAATCGTGAAGCTTGCACTTATGAATCTTATTATTGTAATGACAAAACTACATCTAATTATAATTAATGCCTAAAGGTCATCCTTTGAAACCTCCTTGTTACTCAATGTGGCCTTTCTTTCAGCCAAACTCTGCAAATAAGCTCACTACCTTCCCCCTACATGACTCCCTAGAATGAACCTTCCTGTCCTCAAGGGACTAAGAGCAATGTTGATCAACAATGCTTTTGGAGAAAGAGCCCGATCAAATGGGGGAAAATGAATAAAACGATAAAATTTCTATGGCTAAGAGATTTCAGACAGAGTCAGGAGGTCATTATGGAGGTCTCAGCCCAGATATTACATGTGCAAAAGCTTGCAAAGCTTAAAGCAAAAGTGTTACTGAGGGATCTAGGCAGGCCCAGACACCATAGACAAGACACATGGCTACACTGAACCAACACCACAGGCCCTATCTGTAAATCTAGAAAAAGCCATCTCCCTAAAAGCATATGGTTATAGTCACCTGTAAAACCACTAATCATTCCTTCTTGTTTTATTTGAACTAATAATTTCCAATTTCCTTAAGTTTATTTCTCAGAGATTTAAAATCTCTGAATTGTTAAAGAATATATACCATTGCTGTCTAAGAAATTTCATTCCCCCAACCAATAATGTTATCAACACTCTCATGCATGAAGAAGGTAGAGTGATCATTGCCCAAGTCCCTCAAGACTGAAGAATAAACAACAAAAAGGGGAGAGGAATTTCAACCAAGAACTGTTTGTGCCACCTAAACCTCCTTGCACAAGAGGAAACTCTCAACTGTAACTCTGATGCAAAGGAATAGCCTGTGACCTTGTGCCTACCCCTTATCTTATCTTCTGTAATTTAGTAGTTTTAAGATCTACCCAACCACACTCATATTTATTAATGAAGAAACCTGAGTCATCCAACCCCAGGCCTGGTTTGTCTTTTCTTAGGTAAAGTCAGTTTCAACCAGAACTGGCCCTCTAGGCATACACAGTAGAGCAGAGCCTTAACCTAAAGTTACCTTTGCCCAATTATACTAAAAACCATTCCCATTATCATGTTAAGGCTGTCATCTTCTTACACGCATGCTGTGACTAAGCATGTAATCAGTTCGTGCATGTACAGCGATTACACCACCTCCAACCTTGTCATCTCATCATCGAGCCACTGCATTTATTACCATAAACCCACTTTTTCCAAGAACTATAAAATCTCATTGTGTCTCCAGTTCAAAGGTGGATCTGAGACTTCTTACCTCATGTTCTCCTCACATGTAGCTTTGTAATAAAAGCTCTTTCTCTCCTGAAACCTTGGTGTCATAGGATTGATTTATTGTGCACATCAGGCAGCAAACCTAGTGCAGCAACAATATGACATCATTTTTGAAGAGACTTTGGGAGAATTTGAACTTGGAAGTCATTGAGTAATCAATGGTTTGGGAAGACAATGATTTAGGAATACTGCAGTGTACTGCCCATAACCCCACATTTTTGTCAATGGGTCATTGAATAATCATTCTTTTGGTAACATAGTTACCATTGCTGAAAAATATTAAACATCACTTAAATAGGAAGATATGGAATAGAAAAAAACCTAAAAAAAGATTATTGATGATAGATAAGTAGATTGAAAAATATCAAGATGGATGAAAGGAAATAGCAAGCAGAGTCATGAATAGAGTACCACCTCTAAATAGACCACTCCCAGGAAAATTTTAAAATCCATATGAGAATTACATAAATGTCCTGATGAAGTTGACATTCTTGCATCAGATATTTGTGTATTATGCTTAATCCACAATCTTAGTCCACGGTCAGGAATGGTCAAAACTAAATGAACTGATTTTGTAAGGTGTTATAATGTAGAAATTTCAAAGTACTTTAAAATATTTTGAAGTATAGTCTTTTCCTTGTGCTAAGTATGAATCAAATTCTCCTTCATATATGGTGAAAACAGACAATAAAGTTACGAGTAAATGGTAATAATTTTATTTTTAGTTAGCAATTTCACATTTTAAATGAATTACCAGTGTCACAATTTTAAAGAACTCTGTGGAAAATCATGTGTAGGAACCAACTTCCTGTAATGGAATATAGCTCTTTTGTATACATTTGCATGCATATTTCCTGGGCAGGAAAAGAATGATCATTAGTTAATAGCTATAAGAGAAAACATGTTGAAAGATATGCAAGTGTTTTTGAGTATATTTCTTCCCAAGCATTATATATAAAATGAATTCCTTTTATACAATCACTATTAAAAGAACATAACTTTACCTTTATGCAATTAATATTTTCTGGAAAAATCAAGTTTATCAACCAGTTCCATTTCATAAAAGCAAAGTCAAATGATGTATTCATTGACTAGTACCTTATTCCTTTAAAAAATTGTATTAACTATATCTTAGTGTGTTTCATTTATTAAATCATTTTTCTCCAAACCACACACTAGAAACTTTTAAAGGCTTTTAAAATATTAAAAACTGTACCTACTGGTCTTATATAGCTACTCTTTCTACTGAAACACTCATTAATAAATACATTCAAGACTAGAGAAAATTCCTCATACTCTATATGCTGAAATAGCATGGAGAAAAAGCAAAATTTTAAAATTTAATCAATGTGAACACTGACATTTGTAAGAGTCTATTAATTGTCCATGGTATCATTTTACTATGGTTCGTATTATTACTATTTTAGTTTAAAGAGTGTATAACTATTTCAATCTCTCTCCAATGTAAGCATTTATAAAAATAACTAATCTAGCTTTTCACTCACCCTTTAAGTATATTTATTGCTGGACACAGAGGAGAGGCTCAACCACTATTAACTCCCACCTGCTTCTGAAGGCTGGTATAGAGACGTTGCTCTGTCTTGTCCAATACCACCTTCTATGGAAACAAGGGGGCCCCTGTTTCCCTGAGGCAGGTCCAGAAGGTGAGCTCTTTGAATGACCCTGTCCATACCATCCAGAAGGGGAAAGGACGTACCACCTAAGAGATGGATAGGAAATCAACTTCCTGCCCCACTATCTGGAAGCACAAGAGCTGCTGGTGTAGTTGTTCTATTTGTGTTTGGCTTGGGTAGAGCTGATGTTGCCAAAAAAGGTTTTCTGCTGTTCTTTTGTTAGCACTTTTCCAGTTTCTTTGGCTTGAGGAGCATGCTTTGCTTACAGCTTGTTTTTTTTCCATGCTGTTGGTTCCAGGTCAGAGGTTTCCAGAGAAACCTGTCCGGGATGAACTGGGCACAATAAGGAAACCCAGAGAACTCAATGTTTTGTCATTCCTTACGTCTGTGAGATCACACACAGTCTGTCTTCTTCTTTCCACTTTTCAGAGGCTCCATGTCATTGTTGTGTTATGTTATGTCCAAGGATTCCTTTAGTTGTAAGATAGAGTTACTAGGAGGAATGGGGCTACTCTCTCTTGGTGGAACTGATAGAACTACACTAGCATTTTTGAAGAGCTCTGAATTGCTATTGCAAGCCAGGAAACAGTGTGGTTGATTGGACTCATGAGTTCACAGGGAGGATGAATTCTTGGATTGGCCTTGGCCAACTCTCTCTTGGCCACTTGAGAGAAAGTAGAGTGGCTATTCCAATGAGGGACAGCAGAGCTGGTGGTGGCCAAACAGAACTACAGAGATTTTTGCCATTTGCTAACAGACTGTGGCATTTCTAGAACTGAAGTAGATGATCAGCCTAACAAAACCTGATTTTATTTGATAAGCATAAACTTTCGAAGTCTGGAAAAAGGAAATCTCAGTTGAATCATTACAAGTGAGTCATGATCCTTCAAACAATTCCCAGACATGAGCCAGTACACAAATCCAGCATGCCCTAAAAGAAAGGTCAAGACCTTAAGAAAACCCTAAAATATATCATTAAATATTTTCCACAAGTGTTTTAAAAACAAACAAACAAAAAACGACCTTTCTTTTTGGAAAGACCTCAAGGGAGGCTTGCTATGCTGCTAAAAATGGATACTATAAATCAAATGTCTGAAGATGTTTTCTATAAAGGGCCAGATAGCAAATAATTTATTCTTTGTTGGCAACTACTCAGATCTGACATTATAGCACAGAAGAAGCTACAAAGACAACATGAAACATGAATGAATGGACTTGGCTGCTGTCTTGGTTTGCCATGGTTGCTATGACATAAACCACACACATTTGGCTTAAGTACCAGGAAGTGGGTGCTTCACAATTTTAGAGGCCAAAATCCCAACATTAAGGTATGCACTGAGCATCCTTTCTGCAGGAGTCTCTGGTGGTCTTGCAATCCCCTGTTACATGGACATCTCTCCTTATCCTTGTGTCAGCCTCTCTGGTTTCCACTGACTTCTAACTTCTAATCCCAGGTCCGTTTTCCTTCATTTACAAGAACCTATGCCACATTGGGTTGGGGCCTTCCCTCATTCAGTTTGGCCTCACTTTAATAATGGCTTCTTCAAAGGTTATATTTGTAAATGGGTTCATACCTGTAGAACTAAGCGTTAAGACTTTAACATGACTTATGTGGAGACCATGATATATTAAAAAAGAAAAAAAAAACTATTTAAAAAAGCAGTTGTTGAACCATATTTTGCCCATGAGTCATAGTTTAACCCACCTGTGCTATAATATTGACCCTCACTAATGAGACCTAAACTATGTGACATGGTTATTCTGTGTTCTGGAAGGGGAAACGACAAGACTCAAAAAATTACTGGACACCAATTGTGTACTCTTATTAACTGCTAGAGACTCCAAACATTGCTGTGGTTCAATAGTCAGCACAATGACCCATTGAAGCCAGGTGATTTGTGGAATTTTGGCCCTGGTTGATCTGAAAGGGAGTATGTATCCTTGGTACACGGTGTGGTTGTTTCTCCAATTCTGAAATCATATTTGGAATAGACATATTACGTTGACTAGCAAAACCAACACTTGTTCCCTAACATATAGACTGGGGTTTATTATGGCTATAAGTACCAAATGCAAGATGCTAGAACTGCCTTTGCCTTACTAAATTGTAAGTCAAAATTAACACAGTGCTCCTGGAGGAATTTCAGAGATAAGATGCAGTTATGTAGATTTCTACCACATCACTACTGACTTTGTGTATTTTGTCTGAGCAAAAGACAGAGGCATCATAGAGAACAACAGCGGATTCACCCAAATATTGACAAGTACTCTTCAAATACAGTTGCTACTCTATTCCAGATGTGATTTTGTTGCTAAGGCTAATTAACATGACCCCTGCACCTTTAGGCCATATTGAGCTGGTGGACTAATTCTATTCCTATCAGTGATGAATCAGAAGCAGTTTGATTTAAGCTGGCAGAGGCAGCAACACATCCTTACTCTCCAGTTCAGGGCTATTTCATGTACCTTTCCAGCCCTTTGCTCTATGCTGGTTCTCAGAACATGCAATTGCCATTCTGTTCCCTGGACATCATGTCCACCCACTACAATGATCTCATGCTGATTAGAATGATCAAGAAGTAACAACCATTTTATACAATTTGGTAAGACATATTTGTGACCAAAGTTGGGGAAACACTGCCAGCAAAATTCAGGGTTGACTACCTAGGTAAAATTTTAAGGAACAGTGATCCAGGATGTGTAAAGATGTGTCCTGCAAGGAGGGGAAGTTGTTGTGCTTGCTTCCTCCTTCCATTAAGAAAAGTTGCCACCCTTTGTGGACCTCTTTAGGTTCTGGCCACAGCATAAGTATCATCTGGGAGTGCTAGTCCACTCTCTTTCATCGATGTATTTGTGTGTGGCCCAGGATAAGAGAAGGCTCTGTAAAGGTCCAGGACACTGTTCATATAGTTTTGTGTCTAGGTCCTCTGCCCTTAGCAGGTCCAGTGTTGCTTAGAGTGTCAATGGGCAGATAGGACATAGTATGGGAACTTTTAGGGTCCCCAGGAGTGGATCACAGTGCAGATCTGTAGAACTTTGGATCTCAGCTGTGCTAGTGTCTGTGAGCAACCTTTTCTGTTGAGAAACATCTTTTGTCTCTGTTCACAGCATTTAGAGGAGGGCCTGAGACATAACAAATGAACAGGGCATATTTGTTGGAAAGGAAGGCATAAGAAATAGCAATTTTCTTTTGTTTTTATAATTTAAAAGGATTTGTAAATAGTTCAGACATAAATTTAATTAAAATATAGATTTAAGCTAAAGAAATTGTGGAGTTTCCACTGCCAAGATATCCACTTAGGGCTTTCATAGACCACCCTTAATAAAATTTCAAAACTCAAGGCACTATGCCAGCAAAATCTTGAAATGCATCTTTCTAATGCACCCTTAACATAAAAAGGCATGGAGAAGTGTCTGCTTCCACTTCTTTTAAATAGTTCCTATTATGTAGTAAACATATAATTTTCTGTGGTAAAAATAACATTAACTGGAATTGAATCTTGTTTAGATTTTGTTAATATTAAACCTATCATATATCATTTATAAAATATATCAAGTTTAGTTCTTGAAAATATGATCATTAATTCTCATGTTATTATGTGTTTTTTTTTTGCATTGCTATATATCCTTATTTTCATTGCACCAGTGTTTTCAGTTTCATTTAGTTTACTTCATTATCCTTCTATCCTTAGTCACAAATACCAAATATTGTAATTTCTCATGTGTTGTTTATGGATCATATAACTCATTTTAATTTCCCTGATTAAAAATCCTCACAGAATACATTATGTTTCAATGGCCTTTACAGGGTTACTTTGTGCTATTAAAATTTGATGAGATTGAATTTTTAACCAATTGAAGGAGTTGGATGTTACTGCTAAAATTATTCTCTTTCTTTCTCTTGAATTATCATCTTATATGCACTTCAAGTTTCAGATCAAGAATTATTTGCCTCATGCTTTACCTGGCAACTTAGTCAGTTAAGATATTTTCTTTTATTTTTAATTGAAAACATTTTCCTTATTTTTAATTGAAAAAGAAATAGGAGAGTGTGGGGAGCAGTGGAGAGACAAGGGATTAAATCATAATTTCATGCCCACTCTTTCATGACGTTACCCAGCTTTCCTCTTGAGTGTTAATATAGAAATATTTGACATTCAAAACATCCCCTTATAATTGAATTGCTATAAATATGAGACAAATTTTAAGTTCAATTTAAAAATGGAATAAGGGACTGTGTATTCTGTGTGCTATATATTTTTCTGTATGTCATGTATAGGTGAGTTTCATATGTACTTGGTGTTGAACACCCATTGATTGCATTTTAGATTCCTTTGAGCAAACAGAAATGAGGATATCCTGTGGTATTTGTGAAATAAGGTGAAGGATCTTTGGAGGTTGTTCAAATAGGATCAAGAAAATCTCTGCAACTGAATTTAAAATATTCTGCATTATGCTACTAGAGTTCTCTGCATCATAGATTCATAAATTTTGATATCTCAAAATTATATAAAGTTTAATGATTTATCATAGGCTTTTAATATAGCCTCTTAATACTAGTACTCTATTGGGACTTACAAGCGTTGGGTATAGTTTCCTAGTGAGTGCTTGCCATTTTATACAATGCAAATTTTAATAATAAATGCTGCTAGAAAGGAGAGAGAACAAAGATGAAAGAATCTTTGAAACAGTTTAAAATTCATGTTCCACTTTTAAAATAAAAATTTTTCCCACAATCCATCAGGGAATTTAATAAGGTATTTATTAGGCTTATCTGATGGAGCATTCTGCCACAGGCAAGGAATGAATCATCAAACACTTGCATTTGCTAAACAACTGAAAAGAGATACTATAAAAAGTGAACGCCAGGCACAGCTTCTCTTCTTATTGTTAGCAATTATGAAAGTCAAAGTGGTTCTATAATGTATTCCTTACACTTACACATATATTTAACTCCATTTATATTCCAAGCACTAAAGATGAAAATATAACTAATTTCTCCTCCCTCTACGTTCAGTGTTACTGAAATGGAAAACAAATAACAGAGGCTTCACAGTGTAAAAGACATTGTATTTACAAGGTATTGTGATTGAACAAATGGCCATTTTTTACTGGAGAAAGAAAAAGAAATACTTTAAAATATTAAATCAGGAGAAAAATGAAAAACTGCATTTGGTAAATGATTCTGGAATTCAATTTATGTAAGTAATCTCTAACCCTACTGATTACAAATGTCTCTTACCATCTGATCCTTCCTAAAATGGAAGTTTCATTTATATTGATTTCATCATGAACAGAGAAATATAAAGCAATTACAAATAGTCTCCTGCCATTACTAAATAAATATGAAAAAATCAAAAATGCAAAACATGCTTGACGGGGTATCAAATTCCTAATGAGCTCAAAGATACAACTTGAAACGTGGAAAGAACGTGAGTATCTGAACATCTAGCATTCAGACAACTCAGTAAAATATTTTATCATGTTCCAACTAACAGGAGACAATCTTCAGAATTTGCCAGAAGAGCTATTCTTGATATTTCACTCTGATCCAGTTTAGATTTAAGACTGCAGCCTTGCATGTCAACTAAAGACTTGCCTTAAATCTCTAATCTTCCCTGACTAAAGACATGAGTAGTACAGCAGCCCACTTCTCTCTCAGTCTTTCTCTCCCTCTCTCCAGCCCAGTCAATCATCCATAGAACATAAAAAGACCAGTCCCACTTCAAAATGAGTCATCTATTTGTGAGAAAAAGCAATAGTGTTTGGGGCTCCCGGGGCCTTTCAATTATCCAATATTGTGTAATTACTGAAGCAATACAATATCTACTAAGTTTGACATGGACAAATATTGATGTTTATGTTAAACTAGATGCAGTGGAATGAGGGGAAGCAAAAGAGAATGTTTCAGGAATTGTTGGGGTCCCATATGGGAGACCCCACCAGATCATCCCTACTTGCGAGGGGAAGCCTGACAAAAACAAAACAAAGCCTAGGTAGTTTTTAAAGCCTGTGTGCAAGCAGCAGGTAAACTCACAGCTCTTCTTGGCTCTTTACCTGTCTCCAAGGATATCCAGAAAGTGTATGAGATAGTGGTTATTACTGTGCTGCTAAAGTCCAAGACTTCCTTGGAGGTGCCCTGTGCTAGCTTATTTATGTTATATATTTAAAATGTATAGATAGGTTTTCTGCACTCTCTTTAGCTGGTCACACAGCCTGACTGTGGCTTCATGACCAGCAGGTATAAAATATCCCTCACCTAACTTGTGTTTTGCTCCCTTGAAGTCCCTCACCTAACTTGTGTTTTGCTCCCTTGAAGTCCCTTGCATTTTGGAGGTCTTCATTCTGAAGATAAGGTCCCTCTTGTGTGACTCAGGACAGGCCTTAGGACAGTATCTGGAAGGCTCAGCCCTCCCTATGTGCCTGGACTTTTCTTTCTCATGCTACATCACATTGGTTTTATTGAAGCCTTATGTAACTGACCCAGACTTAACCAAAAGATTGGGTTAAGTCTGCCAAGTCTACACAAGACTTCTGACCTGAGCTATGATTCAACTTTAAAGTTGGAGGAAGAGTTCACACAACACTACATTTACTTTTTTTTTTTTTTTTTTTTTTTTTTTTTTTTTTTAAAGGAAAGACAGAGAGAAGGAAGGAAGGAAGGAAGAAAGGGAAACATTTTTAAACATTTTCTTGTTTTATTGTATTCTGTTTCTCCGTTTTTGTTACATGGGCTGGGGCCGGGAATCGAACCGAGGTCCTCCGGCATAGCAGGCAAGCACTTTGCCCGCTGAGCCACCGCGGCCCGCCCACTACATTTACTTTTGATGCACTCTCCAAGTTCAGGGATTTTCCTAATCAATAATTCAGTAGAAAGACTTACAAACTCACTCAAAGCTATTATATTCATTGATGTGTTTTATTTCAGGGAAAGGATACTGGAAAATAAACCAAGGAAGAGGCCCATAGACCATATGCTGGGAAGGTTCCAAATGTGAAACTTCTATTGTCCTCAGGATGTGTTCCCGTCTGGATTTGATGTGTGACAGTTGACATGGGGTATTGCCAACCTGGGAAGTTCATTTGAGCTTTGGTGTCAAGATATTTTATTGGTGCTATAGTACATAGTTATGATTGATTGATTAATTGCCCACATAGTAGAACTCAATTCCCAGGGCCCATCTCCCCAGAGGTTGGGCTGATATCCAACAGCCTAAGAGGCTCATCATGAATCACCTTGTTAGGATAAACCACCAGGTGTGATCCAAAAAACCCACCATGAATGACAGAGGCATTCCCGTAACTCTGGAAATCCCAACAGCTTACAGTTTACCTCCCTGAAGCCAGGATCAGAGACCAGACTTCTCATTGACAAAGAAAGCGAACTGCATTTCATGAAACAGTGTTTGGGGCTCCCTGGGCCTTTTAGTTATCCAACATTGTGTAATTACTGAAGCAATACAATATCTACTAAGTTTGACACGGACAAATATTGATGTTCATGTTAAACTAGATAAAGTCGAATGAGGGGAAGCAAAAGAGAATGTTTCAGGAATTGTTGGTTTTAACCTACAAGAGCTTTATTTTTCTTAGTCCTAGAAATAGACATTGTAGTATATTGATTATCGAAATTTCACATTTCTCCACTCTTCCCTGTTTCAATGTCATTTATAATGTGATTTTGCATTTTTTCCCACAAATAGATGACTCATTTTGAATCAGGACTGGTCTTGTTATGTGCTGTGGATGATTGAATGAGGTCAGCCGTAGATCCGAAGAGAACTTGATCATTTCTTATATCTCTTAGTTGGGCTGTGAAATCACCATTATAAAAAGCCTGCACTAGAATGTGGAAGACTGAAAACTACATGGAGCAGAACTAAGGCATTTTTATTAAAGCCAGCCTAGACCAGAATATCCCCAGCTGACCAGCCAGTTGATGGCAGATGCACAAAGAAGATCAGCTATCATCAGCCAAGCCTGGCTAGGTTAGCAGAAATATCCAGTTAAAACATTGATATGATTATTTTATTGAAGAAGGTGTACATTTACAAAAACATCATGCAGAAAATACAGAGTTTCCATATACCCTCTCTCATGCATGCAGTTTTCCATGATTTTAACACTTTTGCATTAGTGAGGTAACTGCTAAAATTGATGAAACAATGTTATTATAATTATACTATTGACATATAATTCTTTATCTGTTTGTGTTAAAATGTTTTATTTTTATTCCCATAAAATATCTGCAAACTTAAGTTATCCATTACCAAAACTTTTAACAAAATCCCAAACAGAAACTCTATAATAATGAAGCATTAACTGCCCACTCCCTACCACCCCCTTGGTAACCTGTGTTCCAGTTTCTGACTCTATGAATTTGATTTTGCTAAATATTTCATGTCAGTGTGATCATATAATATTTGCTCATTTCTGTCTACCTTATTTCGCTCAGTGTCTTCAAGGCTCATCCCTGTTGCTGCATGTATTAGAACTCTATTCCTTTTCATGGTTGCATAATATTCCATCATATGTATATACTACATTGTGTTTTTTATTCGTCTGTTGATGGACACTTGGGTTGTTTCAGTCTTTTGGTAATTGGGAATAATGCCACTATGAACATCAATGTGTAAAGATCTGTTTGAGTTCTTACATTCAATTCTTACTTGAAAGTAGGATTGCTGGGTAATATGGTTATTTTATATTTAATTTTCTGAGAAGCCACCAAGCTGTTTTTCACTGTGGTTATACTGTTCTTGGGTCCCACCAACAATGAGAGTGCATTCCTACTTCTCATCCTCTCCAATCCTTGTTATTTCTGTTTAATTAATAATTCCTATTCTAGTGGGTATGAAATACCTCCTAGAGTTTTTTCAGCATTTTTATGGTGAAATATATACACAAAAAACCCTAAATTTCAAAGTACTTTTTAACAAGTAATTATAGAACAGATTTCATATTTTGATATGGGTTGCACTTCCACAATTTCATGGTTTTTTTTTTTCTTCTAGGTGTTACAGGACACTAAAGACTGGACGAAGTATCGATATTTTCAGATGGCATGATCCAACACTTGGAAAATCCTGAAAAATGTACAACAAAGCTGTTCGGGCTGTGGTAGTTAGATTCAGTTGTCAACTTTGCCAGGTGAATGTACCTAGTTCTGTTGCTGTGGACATAAGCCAATGGTACGTGAACCTCATCTGTTACTCATCACATCTGCAGTCGGTTAGGAGGCATGCCTGCTGCAATGAATGACGTTTGACTTAACTGGTTGGTGCTTAAGTGAGAGAGAGCAACGTAGCACAGCTGAAGCAGCTCAGTATACCTCATCTCAGCATTTGCAGCTTAGCCCAGGCCTTTGGAGATGCAGAAGGAAATCACCCCAGGGATGGTTGTTGGAACCCAGAGGCCTGGAGAGAAGACCAGCAGAGACCATCCTGTGTCTTCCCACGTAAGAAAGAATCTCAGTGGAAAGTTAGCTGCCTTTCCTCCGAAGTACTAACAAAATAAATCCCCTTTTATTAAAAGCCAATCCATCTCTGGCATGTTGCATTCCAGTAGCTAGCAAAGTAGAACATGGGCTAATAAACAAATTAAGCAAAATACTGAGATACAAGAACAATGCACAAATATCAATAATGTTTCTGTACACAAGTAATGATTTAACTGAAAAGACAACTAAGGAAAAAAGAATTCCTTTCAAAATAACAACTAAAAGCATCAAATCCCTAGGAATAAGCTTAACCAGAGACATTAGGGACTTGTACACAGAAAACTGCAAAACATTGCAAAAGATATCAAAGAAAATCTAAATAAGTGGAAAGACATTCCATGCTCACGGACAGGAAGGTTGAATGTCATCAAGATGTCAATTCTACAAAATTTGATCCACAGATTCAATGCAATACCAATCAAAATCCCAACAACCTACATTGAGGACTTGAAAAAGCTTGTTATTAAATTTATTTGGAACAGAAAGAGGTCTTTATACCTAAAGATATCCTTTAAAAAAAAAAGAAGAGCCAAACGGGAAGACTAACACTTCCTAGTATTTTTTAAAAGCAGTTTTTTTTTAGATATATTCACATACCAACAACAATATATCCAAAGTGTACTATCCATGGCTTGCAGTATATTCACAGTGTTGTGTATTCATCAACACAATCAATTTTAGGATATTTTCATTACTCTAAAATAAAAAAAAACCTTTATCACCATATTGGCACAGCATTGTTGCAGTAACTTTG
This sequence comes from Tamandua tetradactyla, assembly GCF_023851605.1. Classification (NCBI taxonomy): domain Eukaryota; kingdom Metazoa; phylum Chordata; class Mammalia; order Pilosa; family Myrmecophagidae; genus Tamandua; species Tamandua tetradactyla. The sequence continues at coordinate 93,975,072 of NC_135332.1, forward strand.
TTACATCCTATGAAAGAATATTAAAATAATACTGTTAATTGTAGTCCATAGTTGGCATTAGGTATACTCTTTCACCATATATTACCCAATTGTTTTGTTTTGTTTTTTTTTTTTGCATGGGGCAGGCACTGGGACTCAAACCGTGTCTCCAGCATGGCAGGTGAGAACTCTGCCATTGAGCCACCATGGCCTGTCCATACCACCCTATTGTTAACACCTTGTAATAAAGTTGTACATTTGTTCTAGATCATGACAGAACATTCTAACATTTGTGTAGTTAACTCCAATCATTTTCCCACAATAAGGTTCACTATGTTATACAGTCCCATATTTTATTTCCTAACTTTCCTTCTAGTGAAAGTCATGGCAGTAAACTTCCCATTTCAACCAAAATTGCATGCTTCATTCAGCACTGTTTATAACATGTGCTACCACCACCTCTACACACCCAGGCATGTACAATCAACCTAACTAAAATTTCATGCAAGTTAATCACCAACTTCCCATTCTCTACCATTTTTCTATTTCTTCATAGCCTGTATTTTAGATTTTAACTCTATAGGTTAGTTTATTATGATTAGATCATATTAGTGATATCATGCAATATTTGTCCCATTGAGTCTGACTTGTTTAACTCAACATATTGTTCATGAGGTTCATCCATGTTGTCGTATGCTTCAGGATTTCATTCCTTCTTACAGCTGAATAAAATTCCATCATATGTTGTGGTAGTTAGATTCAGTTGTCAACTTGGCCAGGTGAAGGCACCTAGTTCTGTTGCTGTGGGCATGAGCCAATGGTACGTGAACCTCATCTGTTGCTGATTACATCTGCAGTCGGCTAGGAGGTGTGCCTGCTGCAGTGAATGATGTTTGACTTAAATGCCTGTTGCTTAAATGAGAGAGCTCAATGTAGTACAGCCCAAGCAGCTCAGCATACCTCATCTCAGCACTCACAGCTCAGCCCAGGCCTTTGGAGATGCAGAAAGAAGTCACCCTGGGGAAAGTTGTTGTAACTCAGAGGCCTGGAGAGAAGGACAGCAGAGACCATCCTGTGTCTTCCCACATAAGAAAGAATCTCAGTGGAAAGTTAGCTGCCTTTCCTCTGTAGAACTAACAAAATGAATCCCCTTTTATTAAAAGTCAATCCATTTCTGGTGTGTTGCATTCTGGCAGCTAGCAAACTAGAACACATGTATACACATTTGTCTATCCATTCATCAGTTGATGGACCCTTGGATTTCTTCCATCTTTAGGTGATTGTGAAAATGCCACTTTGAACATCAGTGTGCAAATCTTTGTTTGAATCCTTGCTTTCAGTTCTTCTGTGCATATAATTGAGTAACAGGGTTGCTGGATCATAAAGAAATTCTATACTTAGCATCCTGAGGAATTGCCAAACTGTCTTCAACAGTGGTGGTAACATTTTTCACTCCAGTAGAAAAAAGTGAATAAAGGTTCCTATTTCTCCACATCCTCTGCAAAACTTTTCATTTTCTGTTTTTTCAATAGTGGTCTTTTGGTAGATGTGAAATGATATTTCATGCTGTAGATTTACATTTCCTTAATAGCCACCAATATTGAGCATCTGTCCATGAAGTTTTTAGCCATTTATATTTCCTCTTTGGAAAAGTTTCTTTTAAAGAGTTTTGCCAATTTTTAAATTGGGTTGTTTGTCTTTTATTGTTGAATTGTAAGACTTCTTTAAATATTCTGGATATCAAACCCTTATCAGATATGAGGTTTCCAAATATTTTTTCCCATTGACTAAACTGTCCTTTCACTTTCTGTGCAAAGTCCTTAGAAACACAAAAGTTTTCAATTTTGAGGATCATCCATTCATCTGTTTTTTCCTTTTGTTGCTTATGTTTTGGGTGTAAGAAACCACTGCTTACTACACGATCTCGACCCTACATTTTCTGATAGGAGTTTTATGTTCCTATCCCTTATGGTTAAGTCTTTGATTCATTTTGAGTTAACTTTCGTATAAGGTGTGAGATAATAGGGATCCTCTTTCATCCTTTTAGATATGGATATTCGGTTCTCCCAGTAGCATTTGTTGATGAGGCTCTTCTGTTCCAGTTGAATGGACTTGTTATTCATCAAATTTAGAAAACAAGCTACTTCCAAACATCATGCAGTTTTCAGAGTTCAGGTCTGTGTTTCCAGTGATTCAGGTGAAATGTATTAGTGTTGAAGTAATTGGAAGAGTTTTAAATTCATCTGTTGGTCTATGTGAGTGGGATGGATCTGAGTGTTGTGAATTTAAGAAAGTAGAACAAAATACTCAGCATTTGCAATACCTGAGGATAAAATCGACAGGCACACTCTGTCTTCTTCCTCAGAGTTGCTTTTAAGACATGCCCTACTTCCTGTGAAGTACAGAAATTTGCAATGCTGGCAACTCTAGTGCCCAGCTATTAATTGAGATGCATTTTCTTCCATTTAGCATGTTTAACACTCCTTGTTTTCATTCCTCCTTTCACCATGTTTGACACTAAATGGCTATATTTGGCAGTAGGGTTACTGCACGACCAGGTTTCTATTATCTCTAATGATCAGCACTTTCATTCCTATGCCACAGGGGCTTCTCCCAATTCTTTTTACTCAGGAGTTGCTCAGGCCTGTGAAACATGAATTCCTGGGACTGATTTCTCTTGGAATCTGCATTTCTCCCAGTGAAATAACAATCATCAACACTAAGTGTTCTTGAATGTTCCAGATTCTGAGTTGTATTTATATCTGTAACATCATTTAAAAAATTTTTCCTACAATTGTAAAATGTACATCTAGTGATTTATGTCCTCCTCTCATTTGAATTTGACACAGGCTTAACATGCTTGATAAAGTCAGTCTTCTCAAACTGATGGAGGAATGATGCTATTTGTCAGACTTTAATGCCTTCTTTCTTTTATTTTTTTTTACCCTCTAGTGTAGACATCTGCTTTCCTAATAAAATACTAGGCGGAGTTCACTCAAAGTGAGAGAAGTGATATCAATTATTTTACAGTACTATGAAAAACATTACAAGATAACAAGAGAAAATAAAGTCTAGTTGAGTGATAATGCTTGTCTAAGAATTGATACCCACTTAGTTTGTCTCCAATTATTTGCCCCGAGTCTTGTCCTTTATTCAAAGCTTCCTCAAATTCATTCTGTATAGTTCTCCATCTAACTTTTCTCACTTTCCAGACCAGGTGACCTTGATCTCATCTGAAATAGGTAAGCAACTACTGTTATTTCACTTGCTTCATTTATATTTATTATGTTGGCATAAATTCTATGCCTTTCTCCCTTAAATGCCCTAGACTTATCAAGCACCTTCTTTTATTGCCACAAGTGTTTTGAATGTGAATGACTGACAATATTTATGAATGCTTCAATTGAATTTATTCACTTTTTATTGAGATAAAATTCAATGATCATAAAATTTACTACTTTAAAGTGTACAATTCATTGTTACATTGAAACAGTTGTGCAATCATTACAATAATATAATTTTAGAATCCATTCATCACCCCACAGAGAAACTCCATCTACATTGCAGAAACTCTCACCTCTCATCCACCAAGACCTAAGCAACCACGAATTTGCATCTAGAAGTATGCCTTTTGTGATTTTTTATATTGAAAAATTCATGTAATGTGCAGTCTTTTGTGGTTGGCTTATGTATTAGTTAGGGTTCTCTAGAGAAACGGAATCAACAAAAAACACTCACAAATATAAAATTTATAAAAGTGTCTCACATAACCGTGGGAATGCAGAGTCCAAATTCCACAGGGCAGGCTGTGAAGCTGATGATTCTGATGAAGGGTATGGATGAACTCCACAAGAGAGGCTCACCAGCTGAAGCAGGAAGAGAGCCTATCCCTTCTGAATCCTCCTTAAAAGGCTTCTAGTGATTAGAGTAAGCATCACTCATTGCAGAAGACACTCCCCTTGGCTGATTACAAATGGAATCAGCTGTGGATGCAGCCAATGTGATCGTGATTTAATTCTATGAAATGTCCTCATCATAACAGACAGGCCAGCACTTGCCCAACCAGACAAACAGGTACCACCACTTGGCCAAGTTGACATGTGAACATGATCATGACAGTCGACCCCTTGTCAACTTGGCAGCTATACATATCACCTTAAACCATACCTAATTTCTAAATAAAAAAACAATAAAACATACATTTTTTTCACCTAACAACACTCAATTGCTTTGCATATAACTGGAAACACAGTATATCTCTCCAGAATAGGGTGCAAGTCCTTGGGTAATATTCATTCTTAAACTTGATATTTTATGACTTAAATAGTATAACTTGAACAAAACAACATTACAGTCCTCATTTCTGTAATTAATCATGAGGTTGTAGTTCATATTTATCACTACCTTCTTCCACTACCCATTCCATGTTCCCTTTACCCTCAGAAAGCACGTCTTCAGCTGGCCGTGCTTCTTCACCTGGTGGGGTGACCCAAACCTTCCTCTGCTGAAGTCACCCTCTGGTGCGCATTCCCATGGAACACAAATATGCTTCTGTTTTTAGCCCACTCAGAAAGGTCTATCTACAGACTTCTTCCCCAGTCTTCTTTGTCATCAATTGTCCAATTATGATCTTTCCAAATTCCTGATCATCCAGCCAAACCATTAGCAAAAGCCTATGAGTAAGTATACAAATAAACCTCTGGCTAGTTCTCTTTCCAATCAAAATGAACAACCAAGTACAATGCTCAAAATTCTGCCCACTGGGAGGATTTCCCCTCACCACTGTCTTTCAAGGACACCCCAGAAAGGGGTTGTAGTGCTGCAGCTGTTCACTTTTGGGTGATACCCACATATCATGCTGAACCATCTGTAAACCATGTCCAAGTTTTCTCTTCCTCAGTTAATCCACTGTAAGAAACTCCCCAAGAGGCCATAGCTCTGGTCTGGGAAAGAGAATGTAATGTGGCAAGAGTGGAGACCATGGGCATTTGGGCCACTTCCTCATGTAACTCACTTGTGCCTTCAAGACCTTCTCTGGCCCTATCTCATATATACATTTCCATTTTACAATAGAGTGCTGCTGTGCACACCCAACTTTATGGCTTGGTGGTCAGACAACACCCAGCTCAAGATATGCAACTCAGGTCTCACGGTAACTTGGTGGCCCATGGTTAAGGATTCAGTATCTACTATGGCCCAGTAGCAGGCAAAAAGCTGTTTCTCAAAAGGAGAATAGTTATCTTCAGCAGATGGTGAGGCTTTGCTCCAAAATCCTAAGGGTCTGTTTTGTGATTCTCTTATAGGGGCCTGCCAAAAGCTCCAAACAGCATCTCTATTTGCCACTGACACTTCCAGCACCATTGGATCTGCTGGATCATATGGTCCAAATGACAGAGAAGCTTGTACAGCAGCCTGGACCTGTCACAGAGCCTGCTCTTGTTCAGGTCCCAACTCAAAATTAGCAGCATTTCTGGTCACCTGATAAATGGACTGGAGTAGCATGCCCAAATGAGGAACATGTTGTCGCCAAAATCCAAAGAAACCAACTAGGTGTTGTGCCTCTTTTTTGGTCTTAGGAGGGGCCAGATGCAGCAACTTATCCATCACCTTAGAAGGGATATCTCAACATGCCCCACACCACTGGACACCTAGAAATTTCACTGAGGTGGAAGGCCCCTGTTTTTTTTGTTGGATTTATCTCCCATCCTCTGACACACAAATGCCTTACCAGTAAGTCTAGAGTCGTTGCTAGTTCTTGCTCACTGGGTCCAATCAACATGATATCATCAATATAATGGACCAGTATGATTTCTTGTGGGAGGGAGAAATGGCCAAGGTCTCTGTGGACAAGATTATGACATAGGGCTGGAGAGTTGATATACCCCTGAGGTAGGACAGTGAAAGTATATTGCTGACCTTGCCAGCTGAAGCAAACTGTTTCTGGTGGTCCTTACTAATAGCTATTGAGATAAAAGCATTTGCCAGATCAATAGCTGCATACCAGGTACCAGGGGGATGATACCACATCTGGAACAGCAGTTGCAATTGTAATTATGCCACATCTGGAACAGCAGTTGCAATTGGAGTTACCACTAGGTTGAGCTTATGATAATCCACTGTCATCCTCTGAGACCCATCTGTTTTCTTCACAGGCAAATAAGAGAGTTGAATGGGGGATGTGGTGGGAATCACCACCCCTGCATTCTTCAAGTCCTTAAGAGTGGCAGTAAGCTCTACAATCCCTCCAAGAATCTGGTATTGCTTCTGGTTTACTATTTTTCTAGGTAGGTGTTGTTCTAGTGGCTTCCACTTGGTCTTTCTCACCACAGTAGCCCTCTCTGCATGAGTTAGAAAGTCAATGTGGGGATTCTGCCAGTTGCTCAGTATGTCTATACCAATTATACATTCTGGAACTGGGAAGTAACTACAAAATGGGTCTGGGGGCCCACTGGACCCAGTGTGAGATGGACCTGAGCTAAAATTCTATTGATCACCTGGCCCCCATAAGCCCCCACTCTGTCTGTTGGACCAGAGTGACATTTTGGTTCCCCTGGAACTAATGTCACGTCTGAACCAGTGTCTAATAATCCCTCAAGTATCTGATCATTTCCCTTTCCCCAATGCACAGTTACCCTGGTAAAAGGCCATTGTTCTCCTTGGGGAAGACTTGGAGGAAAATTAACAGTATAAATTTGTGGCAGTGTGTTCTAGTTTGCTAGCTGCCAGAATGCAATATACCAAGAACAGAATGTCTTTTTAAAAGGGGAATTTAATAAATTGCTAGTTTAAAGTTCTAAGACCACACAATGTCCTGATTAAACAAGTATAGAAATGTCCAATCAAAGGCATCCAGGTAAAGGTACCTTGATTCAAGGAGGTCGATGAACTTCAGGGTTTCTCTCTCAAGTGGAAGGGCACATGGCGAACACAGTTAGAGTTTCTCTCTCATCTGGAAAGGCACATGGTGAACACAGTCATAGTTCCTCTTCCATTTGGAAGGGCACATGGCAAACATGGCATCATCTGCTAGCTTCTTCTCCTGGCTTCCTGTTTCATGAAGTTCCCCAGGAGGCATTTTCCTTCTTTATCTCCAAAGGTCGCTGGCTGGTGGATTCGGCTTCTCATGGCCATGTTATTTTGCTCCGCTATCTCTGAATCTCTTTCTTTCCCCAAAATGTTTCCTCTTTTATAGGGCTCCAAAAACTAACCAAGACACACCCAAATGGGTGGAGACATGTCATCACCTAATCCAGTTTAACAACCACTCAGATTAAATCATATCTCCAGGGAGATGATCTAATTACAGATTCAAACATCCAATACTGAACAGGGATTAAAAGCAACACTACTTTTACAAAATGGGATTGGGGTTAAAACATGGTTTTTCTAGGGTACATACATCATTTCAAACCAGCACGCAGTGTAACAGGGTTCTCCCCGAAAGGGAACTGGCCTCCCCCTCACTGAAGGGGCTCTGGGTCTGTAAACTGTCCCAAGCCTGGAAATTGATTAAGGGGCCGTGACTCTGTGTTTTTGTAATTCAGGTTAGACTTCTGTTCACTTGACCTGGAACTCTTGTTTATACAGCTCGAACAAGAATTTAGTAGACTGCCATCTACTGTATTTCTAGGTACGCCATGATTTACTATCCAGTGCCACAAATATCTGCGAGTCATATTATTTTGACTCCTGCTTTGAGTGTGCTGTCTATTATAATAGCCACATCTACCCCATCTTTGACAATTAAGTGCTGCCACTTGGCTTCTGCCAACTTGGGATCTGGTCATCTACATTTAGTTTAAGGATTCCAGCACAGTGACAGCAGTTCCTACAGTACTATTTGACCTACAGAGAAGTGCAACCACAGAGCTCTTCAGGGATGATGGTGCTAGTCTCACAAATTTATTTCCCACTGTTCTAGTATAAGGTGCATCCTCCAGACATTCTGGGATGTAAGAGCAGACTTTGCATGATAAATCCACTCTAACATTCCAATCTCTCTAAGCCTCCTGATCCCCTCATCTACATTATACCAGGACAATTTTGGCATTTCAACCTCAGGTAGTGTCGGACACCTTTTGATCTGTGTTTCAACCAACCATCAAGCAAACTGTTAATGCTTTTTCTAATCCCTCAAGCTATAACATTGAATGTAGAACATATGCTTAGTGGGCCCATATCAATAAATTCAGCCTGATCCAGTCTTATATTCCTCCCACCATTATCCCTTAAAATCCTATGCCATGCATATTTCCCTGATTTCTGTCTATATAAACTGGAAAATTCACACAGTTTTTTTGTATAATGTACCTCCTCATGTGTGATACTTTGTACCTCACCTTTAGGGGCCTGATGGGACTTCAGTCTCATTATAGGTCTGGAAGAAATGAGGGATGGTGGGGATGGGTCATGAAAAGAATAAGAAATATCTTCCAAGCCATTTGCTCCAGGGCATTTATTTGCAGTTTCACCTGGTGAAACAGGATTAATCACTCTAGGGCTAATCCCTTCAGGTGAAGGTTGGGTGGCCAACTCCTCAAGGAAGGCTGGAGGTGGGGCAGCTATGTCCTCAGGGAAGACTATTACAAGGTTATCTAGAAAAGACTCAGCATGACATAAGGTTTCAACCTCACCCTCAACATCATTATCAACCCGTATGTCACCACCCATTTTTCAGGGTCCCACTCCTTTCCAATCAATGTCTTCACTTTAACAGCAAACACCATGCAACATTGAGATTTCAGTTTATGTTGTAAAAGTTGCTCCTCTGACAATAAGATTCTGAGTCTTATTTCAGAGATCTCAAGCCTACAGCTACAAGAAATAAGATTTTCTTTCAGGATACTCATAGAAACTTCTAAATCAGTCAGATAGCACTTAAGCTTCTCGTTTAAAGCCTTAAGCTCATTCCTTTCACTCTTTAATGTATCCAGTGCATCTAACAACAACCAGCCAACATCTCTTTACCTCTTTTTTCCACAAAACTCCATAAAGGTGTCAAAAACATTATTCCCCAGAGCCTGGCTTCATACAAGCGAAGCATTAGGAGAATCAAATGGTGATATTTTGAGTATCTCTTTTGCCAACTCACTGCATGGATTGGGAGTGTCATTCTTATTATGGGAATCAGAGTCCTTAGTGCCTTTGAGCCCAGTCAGAGTAGAAAACCATTCATAAAAGCCCATTTTTAAGATTCTGTTTCTTAGGAACCATTCCTGGTACAAAGCTGTATTAGTTACGGTTCTCTAGAGAAACAGAATTGACAGGAAACCCTCACAAATATAAAACTTATAAATGTTTCTCATGTAACTGTGGGAATACAGGGTCCAAAATCTGCAGGGCAGGCTGTGACATCAACAATTCTAATGGATGGTCTGGACGAACTCCACAGGAGAGGCTCACCAGCTGAAGCAGGAAGAGAGCCTGTCTTCTGAATCCTCCTTAGAAGGCTTCCAGTGATCAGTTTAAGCATCACTCATTGTAGAAGACACTTCCTTTGGCTGATTAAAAATGGAATCAGCTGTAGATACAGCTGACGTGATCATGATTTAATTCTATGAAATGTCCTCATCACAACAGACAGGTCAGTACTTGCCCAACCAAACAAACAGGTACCACCGCTTGGCCAAGTTGACACATGAACCTGACCTTGATAGCTTATTTCTCTTAACATAATGTTTTCTAAAGCTGTAGTCTATATATTAGCACTTCATTCATTTTTATTGTTAAATCCAATTGTAAAGACATGCTGCATTTTACTTATCCATTCATCAATTGATTAATATTTGGATTCTTTTTTCCATTTGTCATCCATGATGAATTATATTGCTAGGAATGAAATTTTTTTAAAATATTTGAAATATTTCCTATTTAAGCTATGGCAAATTCATGGAAGTTTTCTTGGAATGGTTTAATGATGGACTCAATTTCCTTAAGAAAAGTTTGACTAATCAATTTTTATATATTTTTGTAACCATTTCAAGGAATTATATATGCTAAAAATCTGTAAATTTAATCAAACTTTTAAGATTTATTGGCATCAAAGTGTTTGCCAAAAGACACAATATTATTATTGTATAAATGATAATATTGTATACTTGATGATTATTTGATTTCATATTCTGGCCTTACAAGCCCTTTTCTATTTAACAAGTCTAAACAAGCAAGGAGAATAAAATTTTATTATTGCAGAAAGTGACAAAATAACTCATTGCTCTGGAAAGTTCCATTTGAAATATAACTTTCATGCTTTGTGGGGGAAGAAAAAAAAATATATTAAACAAAATCTGAAAAATATACTGGAAGCATTTTTACACATTGTACGTTCTAGATAATGTTGAAAACCATATAAAACAGAAAGACAAAAGCAATTATAGATCACTGTTTTTGAGCTGAGAGGTTTTGTTTTCCCCCATCAATATTAGCTCAATCAAGGAGAAGAGATGATTAAACTGCTCCCACATCATCTGAAGACTAGAGTAACACAAAAGAAAACCTTTAAAATTAATGTGTTGCAACTAAAGAATAACTAAAAAAAAGAGAACCTTCAGAAGTTTTTAAGTGTCCTGCTTTTCCTGATACTGACCCAGTTTATGACACAAGAAGAAGATAATTAAAATATCAGGAAGAAATTTTTATGGGCCCTAGATTTAATCTGGGCAAAGAAATGGACTCCAAAAGACATAGTCATCAAATATTATAATCATAATAAACTGGATTTCTTACATTTAATTTGCACAAATTCAAGTAATAAGCAATATGTTAAAAACAGTGAAAAACTTTAGGTTTTATAAGCTTATGTTTTATTAAAATCTTCAACCTTATTAATAATTTTTACTAACATTTAACAATACTACTATCAATGTTATCATGTGTTTCTTTAATTTGGATTGCTGTCCAATGGCATGTCTATTGATCTCACATTGTTTTAATGTATAGAAAAGATGACATGTAATGTAAGCGATTGCATAAAAAAACAGAGTAAGGCAAGATTTTGAAATAAAAAGATGATTCTGAGAAAATAATGGCAGTTTCTTCAAAAGTATCAGTATTAGAGATACACAATGAATATTTCTCAAAGTTAAAATCAATCTTTTAATTGTGTAGTTATTTGTAAGTGGAATTAATACGGGAAAATCTTAAGAAATATATGCACTCAACTTAAATAAATAAGAGTAGAAATATGGAAAAATTGATTCAAGAAAGATTATGTAAATAAAAAATGAATTTAAAATTTCAAATTTTGGAAAATACCCCCTATTACCATTTTAATCTTTTGTACCTCTCAAATATATGATTCTTGAGATATCTTTACTCCATTTAAAGCCTTCAATCATCATCTAAGTCCAAAGATAATGACTCCCAGATGTTCATCATCAGCAAAAACTTTTTCTTACATAGGTAAGAAAAAGTAAGTCTTACCCTGGTTTCCAAATCCATAAAGGGTTTTGTCATTGATATATCATCTCCTATCACTCTTCTTCACTTACATTAAATGGTAAATAAAGTGGAAATTTTCTGTAACATCTACCATGTCTACTTCATTTCTGCCTTAGAATCTTTGACCTTATGATTTCCTTGGACTAAAATGCTCCTTATCAAACTATTTGTTGCTGAATCAAAAAAAGCTGTGTAAAATAACTTACACATCTGGGGCGCTCCTTTAGGTGTTGGGAAAACAGCAGTGATTAAGAGGAAAAAGACTCTAACCCCATGGAGCTTGCATTGTAGTGTGGAAGAAAGATAGTAAAAAATTGACATGTAATTCGGAGAGGGTTAAGCATTATGGAGAAAAAATAAGTAGCGTAAGATAAACAGAGAATTGTGGATAAGATGGAACATTGCTAGTTATGAAGAAGGACATGATAGTATGGTCATGATAGTATGACAGTCACTGAAGGAAATGATCGTGTAATCCACAAGACTATCAGGAGCAACAGCAGTACTGGCAGAGGGGAGAACCAACACGAATCCTGGAGACAAAGATGCACTTGACTGCTTCAAAAGACAACAGAGAAACCAGGGTTTAGAGCAGAGTGGACAATGGAGAGAGAGTTAATAGCTATAATTAGAAGTTTAGCTTTACTCAAAATGAATTAACTAGAAGTCTTTGGAGAATATGCATGCAGAAAGTGCTATGATTTCAGTCTTATAAGGAACATTCTGGCTGCTAAATATGGAATATATTCCATGAGAGCTAGACTGGAGGTTTTTGTGATGACACAGGCAATAAATGTCAACAGTTTGTACTACATTAGGAGTGATGGAGAATGACATCTGCTTAAATATTATCTCTTCAGAGGTACTATCCATGATTACTCAACTAATCACTTCATTGTAAATATTCACAGCAATAATCACTGTATGATTTTTATTTATATATCTATGTCTATTTACATACATACATACAGATAGATACATAGATATACAAAAATGACTTGTTCTTTATTGCTTGTTCCCGTCTATAATAATGTAAGACCCTCTAAATCATAGGTTTTGGATTCTGTATCTTTGTATCCCCTATTCTTTGAATAGCGCCCAAAATATCAAGTATCTTATTATGTATTTGTAAGTTTAATAGTAAAAGAGTGCTCACTTCAGCAGCACATATACTAAAACTGGAACGATACAGAGAAAATTAGCATGGCCCTTGTGAAAGGATGGCATGCAAACTTGTGAAGCATTCCATATTAAAAGAAAAACAATGACTAGAAAGCTCTATGTGGATATCACACAAACACTTCATAAAAAATGAAGTCAAAATTGAATTCATCAACTTGTCCTACCTGAACCCCATCCATCTCTTCCATTCCTTTTCTCAATGAATAACATCATAATCCATTCATTTTCTTAATGCGTTCACTAGTATTCAATTTTTCATTTCCTCTTAGCATGATTATCAAAATAAAATCTTCTCAATCCTTGAAAATATTTCATAAAATTACTGCATTTTTTCTACTCTTTTTTGCTCCTTTATTTTTATGGCTCAAAATAACCACTTATTGTTAGGACTTTTACAATAGTCTCTTTATTAGTTTCTCTTCTTCCATTTATATTCCTGATTTGACATGTTACAATCAGAGTGACCTGATTATGCCACAGCCCTGCTGAATATACCCCAATGAATTTCTGCTTCCAACCATAATGAAGTAACAAGGTTTAGACTTAATATTTCTTAACAAACACCTAGAGACTGGAGTTGAAGGTGGCTGAAATAATTAGAGATTGTGTGGAAGAATTTTGGAGAGCAAGGATATATTTGGATAATGATATATATATTTCCTCTTGAGATTAATATCAAATTGTACACATGTAAGAAAAAAATCCTTGAGGCTAATGAATAATAGCAAGGAAGATCAAATCTGAACAATTTCCAGGGCTCTGACAAACTAAAAAGATAGTCAAATCATGAAAAGTCAGAATAGGAAGTCCTCACTGGTGACCCACAAAATTCAATAGATGCACCAAGAGTGAAACATTTAGGTAGCAGGACTAACCTATTCCTACAATGCCTACTACTTCAAATCCACCCTAACAAAGCTTAAAAGTTAACCTTGGAAAGATCAGATTAACACTGAAATAACTTAGCTGCCAGGTCCTAAAAATTCAAAGCTAAAGGAAGAACACAAAATACAAAGTCACAATGATTTTCATCATCCAGTCAAAATTACTATACACCAAAGGGAAGGAAATATGACTCACAATCAGAGGAAAACTGTCAATAGAAACAAACGATGTATGTAGTAGAAAAACTCAACCTGCCTCTAGGTGTACCTAAGAGTCATCTTCAAAGGAACTCTTTTGTTTTCAGAAATGGTCTCTTTCTTTCTCTCTCTCTAAGCCCAACTCTGCAAATGATAAAGTTGCCCTCCCCACTACATGGGACGTGATATCCAGGGGTGAAAGTCTCCTTGGAAGCATGGGAGATGATCCCCAGGGATGACACTGGCCCTGACACCATGGGATCAACAATGTGATCCTGACCAAAAAGGGGGCAAAGCAGTGTAACAAGTAAGGTATCAGTGGCTGAGAGAGTTCACACAGAGTTGTGAGTCTACTCTGGAGGTCACTCTTATGCAAGCTTCAGGTAGACATTGCTACCTATCATAGCTTGCCAAATCCTGACCAAAACCATTCCTGCCAATCTTAAAGAATACCTATGGCATTATATAAGATTCTACGAAGTTTCCATGCACTAGGGTAGCTTTCCAGAAAACTACAACCTCCACATGGATCCCTAGACCAGATAAGTCCTGAAACCTATAGGGGCCAGTCTCTCCAGAACATCAAATAGTTCCATCCCCCCATCCCATATTATTGACAGCCTCTTCCAACATGAAAAATGTAGAATGGATATAGCCCAAATACTCCTGAAGAGTGGGAGAAAGCTCAAAGGTGATGGTGGAGTTATACAGGGAAGGTAGGGTTTAGCAAACAAGTGTGATTGCTGAATCATTATATAGATATTTTTTTCGTCTCTGGTATCTTAGAGCAGCTAGAAGTGAGATCCTAAAATTATGGGATAGTAATCCATACCAAATTCTGAAATCTCTTCCACAACTAATTGTTGTGATATGCTTTGAAATTTATTGCTTTTTTGTAAATATGTTATTTTTCACAAAAATGAATAAAAAGTTGATTGTGATTTAAAAATACACAGCTATATCATGATATTACAAACCATTGATTGTACATATTGGATGATTACATGGTATGTGACTATACAATATATATCGATTAAAATTTCAAAAAATTAAATAAAAAATAGAAACAATGAGAAATTACAAAGAGGATGTGTCATCAAAGAAGGACATTAAAACACCCATTGTAATATTTCACCTTATTATTAACACTTTGCATTGATTTGGAACATTTGTTACAATGGATGATAGCACATTTTTATAATTTTATATGATTGTTCTGTAAAACCACAACTGCTCTAATAAAGTAAAAATCATTACAAAAAATCTATTGCATACTTTTCTGACAAAAAGGGGGAAAAGAATTGTTACAGATAAGGTATCAGTTTGTTGAAAGAGTTCAAATAGAGTCAAAAGGCTATTCAGGAGGCTACTCTTATGCAAGTTTTAGCTAGATATTGCTATTTATCATGATTTGCCAAACCAAAACCATTCCAGCCAATCTTAAAAACAATGGCTTTATCTGAGATTTTCCAAAGGCTCCCTGCACTATGATTACCTTCCAGAAACTTACAAACTCCAGTTGAATTCCTAGGTCAGATTAGTCCTAAACTCAGAGGGTCCAGATTCTCCAGAATATCGACTAGTTTCATCCCCCATTCCATATTATCAATAGTCCTTTCCAAGTAGAAAAAATTTAAAATGGTCATAGCCAAATTAACCCTAAAGATTGGAAGAAGGATCCAAGGAGGAGGAGTCATAATAGAGAAGATAAGGTTTAACAAATGAGTATGAATGTTGAATCATTATATTGACATTTCTTTTAGTCCCCAGTGTCTTAGAGTAGCTAGAAATAAAAACCTTAAATTGTGGAATTGTAACTCATACCAAATTCTGAAATCTGTTCTACAACTTTTGTTGCCGTGTGCATTAAAATTTATTGTTATTTTATACGCAATTTTTCACAATTAAAAAAACTAAAAATGTCTACTGTGAGTAAGCTTAATGCTTAAAGATTCAGAGAAAAACATGAACATACCACAGAGACAAATAGACGACGTAAAAAATAAGCAAATGTCAGTATTGGAGAATAAACACAGAATTTATGTTGAAAATCACTCGCAGGCCTTAACAAGATAATAGACACAGCAAAAGAAATCTGGTTAATAGAGACAGCAATGGAATTGATCTAAAATAAAACATAGAAGAAACAAACTGGAAAAAAAGAACAAGTTCCCCAGTAAACTATGGAAAAGCATAGTGAGTTCTAAACTACGTAATTGGATTTTCAAGAAGGGATACAGAATTAGAGTTGGGTTTATTCAGAACAAATGATTGAAAGTGAATGCCTGAAAATATTTCAAATCTGAAAATCATAAACTTACAAGCTATGAACTTCAACAAGCTTGTATAGTGATAAATAAAACCAACAAAAGGCACCATATGCCAAATTGCTAAATAAACATACAATACAAGTATAAATAGAAAAATCTCAAAAGTAGCCAGAGAAGGTTTGAAAACATTACAAAAGGCTATAATCAGGAAGTTATAAAGCTCTAAATATGTTTGGTCCAAAACACCTGAAGCAAAAACATATCTGAAGGAAGAAATTCAACATAGTTGGAGACTTTAACCCTCCTTCCTCATTAACTTACACTAGTATACAGGAAAATCTCTAATATATAGACAATGTCAGCAGTGCTCTCAATCAGATTGTCTTCACTGATATTTCAGGTAACACTCCACCAAAAAGAACCATTTAAAATTTCTCAAAATTGTCCTAGGGAAATTCAGAAATGGAGAAACATTATTCAAACTCAAATTTAAAACTTAAAATCATTCTCAAATCAGTGAAAGTCTGTGGCACTTGAGCCACAATCTGCACCCCCAGTTCAGTGTGATGGAATTTCTACCCATGGAAGATACAGCTAAAACTACAGGGCACCTTCCCCACTCAGATCCTAGTCTTGAGCTAAGCTTTCTCACTGTGAAAGGCTGGTAGCCAGCATTTCCATCTTCATAATTCAGAAGCTCTATTCCAGACAAGAGTGACTGAGAGTTCTAGTCCCTGGCTTAACTCAGCAACTCTAACAGAATTCCTACACACGTCATTGTAGGCAGAGGGTATTGTAGCCTTGTTGCCTATGACCCAGTCCACTTATGGAAAGGTGGCACCACTCAAGAGGCTACCACACCTACCCAGTGATACACTCAAAGCAAATGTATCACTGGGAGAAAATCCAGCCATTATCCTCACTCTTAGGTCTGAAGCAGTGGCACAGTATTTTTACTAAGCAGAAGGGGGAGACAGTAAGATCAGAGACAAGCAAAGAAGAAAGTGTAGCCCATAATCTAGAAAAATGCAGGCCATAGAGAGTCCTTGTCAGAGGACCCAAATATTTGACCTAACAAAGAATTCAAAGAAGGCATTAAAAATATTTTCAAATCCCTAAAGTCATCATAATTATTACAGGATAAACGATGATAATGTTTCAGCAGAAAGAGAATATCAGTAATGAGATAGAAATTATAAAACTGGCAGCAAATGGAAATCTTAAATTTAAAATGTACAATAACCCAATGAAAAATTCAAAATAGGACTCAGCAATGGAGTTGAGCTAACAGAAAAAAATAATTGGTGAAGTTTAAGATAGAGCTTTAAGGTAGAGCTTATTGAAGTTGATAAACACAGAACCAAAAAAAAAAAAAAAAAAACTCAAAAGAATATTGACAATGTTTATTTTGCCAAAAATACATATCGGGATCCTAGCAGGAGAGGAGAGAAAGAAGCAGAACATTTACTCAAAGAAAAAATGTCTCAGAATGTTTCAAATTTAAAGGAAAACTTCAGTCTACATATAATCACTGAAGAAGTGGTATAAATGCAAAGAAATTCAATCTAACACACATTGCAGTTAAAATGTTATAAAGCAAAGAAAAATTTTGAATACATCTTTATATACAAGGGAATCCTAATAAGATTAACAACTGATTTCTCAGAAGAAACAATGGAGGCCATTATTCAATGAGGTGGAGAAGAGGGAAGGAATATCCACCAAGAATATTATATAGAGCAATGCTACCATTTTATAAAATGAGCATGTAATAAAAGCATTCTCATATAAGCAAAATTCACACCATCATTTGATGGATATATTCAAAGGACAGACACTAACAAGTGTTGGTGAGGACATGGAGAAACTGGAACCCTCATTGATTGCTGGTTTGAATGTATAATGGTCTAGTTATTTTGGAAAACAGTCTCATAATTCCTCAAAATATTAAATAAAGGAATACTATCTGGCCCAGCAATTCTCTTTCTAATTATATACTGAAGAGAATTTGAATTTCCACCATGAAATTCATACCCGCATGTTTACAGCACCTTATTCATAATAGCCAAAAAGTAAAAAGCAAGCCAGCACCCATGACTGATGAACAGATAAATAAAATGTGGTTTATTTATATAACAAAAATTTATTCAGCCATAAAAAATAATGAAATATTGATGTATGCTACAACATGAATAAATCTTGACAGCATTATGCTCACTGAAAAAAGACCTCATATCATATAATTCCATTTATACATGAAATGTGCAAAATAAGAAAATCAGTAAAAATAGAGTGTAGATTAGTGGCTTTTGATAGTTTATAGTAGGGAATAAATGGGAATGACTAATAATTATAAAGGTTCTTTCTGGAGAGACAAAGTTGCCTAAAATTGTTCCTGGCGATGGTTTTGTAACTGTGTTCATATATTAAAATCACTGAATTCTGCTAATCAAATTGGTAAATTTTATGGCATATGAATTGTATCTCAATAATGTTAAATAATTGATAAAGATACTTAAAATTATATTCTATATTATGACAAAATTATATGAAGGATTATATATGCATATGCTACTTTTCATTTTACTAGGTGGTAAATAAACTTAGAAAGGAAATCATGTTTAAAAACTACTTTGACAGAAGGAACTTCTGGAATGTTGGATCATCAAAAAAAATCTGCTCCTCCATAAAAGGAAACAGAAACCATCAAAAGTTGCCAAAATTAGCATTTTCAGATCTTTGGAATTTAAACAGAGGCTTATAACAAGTTAAAAAGTGTTTATTCAAGAAAAACATTGAATCTTAGTAAGAACAGTACGTTTTGTGGAATTTTATCTTGCCTTGTACAGATCTCATCACACAGTCTGTGATAGTTTTGAAACCTGGCAGCTTCTCAACCACAGCTGTGAAACCCACCAGCCTAGTATCCACCAGAAAGGGTAAGTCTGTCTTTACTCTCACCATGGAGAGCCAAACTGAGACAGAAGGACAGCCAACTCAAGAAATACATTAACTAAAAGAAAAAGGTAGGTTCATGGAACCTTTCTAAACAACAATAGCAAAATCAAATGAAGAAAACAACATGTGTCCTTCAATAGGAAAATTCATAAATAGATTAAATTATGTCTTATAATGCACACTATACAACAGTTTTAATGCATAAACAGATGTGCATTGGTCAAGAGACATACATCTGATAAATACAGTATTGAGTGAAAAAACAAAGGTATGCTCCATTTAATAAAATTTAAAAATTCAAAAGTGGTACCATACATTATTTATTTATGGATATATCATACATATATATATAATTGAATCATGCGATAGACTATGGTTCCAGTCAGCCATTTCAGTAGAAATCAGGATTGGAATTGCAATTATTCAGGAAGTTTCCTCAATAAAATTTTATTTTCTGATGATTTGGACCCCCTAGACTTGCACAAAGGCTAATAAAAATTTTTACAAAATTTGTATGAACAGAAGCAATGGCTGAAAGGGACAGAAAATTGAAGGAAGGATAACTTCAAGACAGGATCATGGAAGTCAAGTCAAAGGGACCCATTATTCAGGGTGAGTGCCCCCACCCCAATGCATAGCAATAGTTGCACCTGTGTCCTAGCACTCCTCAAGTTGGAAAGGGTGGGGCTGCTGCTCCAGTAGGCTTGAAGATGAGACATTGATCCATATACAACTCTCAGACCTTGACATTTAATAGAATTTGCCCTTGCTGGCTTCTGAAATGTTTGAGACCCGTGACCTCTGTTTTCCTTCTAGTTTCTCCCTTCTGGAATGAAATATTTATCCTATGTCTGTCCCACCATTGTATTTTGTCAGTAGAAAACTTATTTTCTAGGCTTCACAAGTCCACAGAGGAGACTTGCCTCTATAGCCATATAAACAGAGAAATCTCGCCCTATAAGAGACTATGACATAAATGATTTTGATGAGGCTTTGTACTTAACATTGTTACTGAGATGTGGAGTTTGAATGCTGTGGTGAAATAAATGTATTTTTCCTGTGGGAAGAACTGTGTTTTATTGGGGTCCAGAGGGTGGACTTTAGGGATTGAATCATTTCATTCACAAAAGATTCATTCAGGTCCCAACCCTTGGTCCCGTGACTGTGAACTTATTTCTAAATAAGGCTATCAAAGATATTGTTTAGTTGAGATATTCCCAAATTGAATGAAGGTGAACCTTAGCCAATAGGGCTAATGTCATTACAAGCAAAAGGAATTGGATGCAGCAGAAGGAAAAGCTAAGGAAACAGCCAGAAGCCACATCTCTAAGGAGATCATCTAATCTAATCAGAAGTTAATCAACAGTACCGAATAAGTAATAAAAGAAGTGGCTGCCCCACAAGATTGGGTCAGGATTAAAACATGGCTTTTCTGGGGTACATAATAGATTCAAATTGGCACAAAATATATGTATTTTTAAAATGACTCTTTGGACTTTAGGTAATTTAGGAATATTTAATAAAAATAAATTTATTTATACACTAAGATTTTATGAATATAAATTATGTATAAATTCTAGGCTTAACATAGCTTAAATTAAAAATATTTGTCCCCGAGAAAATTGAAAAAAGTGCATTTTATACATTTATATTTAAATACTTATCACTTCTCTGCCTTTTTGCTAAGATCAAGTGTATCTTTAAAAACTTAAAATAATGTAAAATATTTAATAACTTAAAATATTTGTATTTCATTAAGCTACAGAGCCTAAACTTTTTATGTAGTTATGATAACATTATTTTTTAATAGTTCATTCCTGAGTCCTTAAAAAAGGTTGAAAGAATGACTAGATGTCTACCTTCTTTCATCAAAACTAAGCAATGCCAAATATAACTCAGTTCAATAGATAAGATTATATTAATTTGGGATTCAAAGAAAACATAAGTAAAATTATTTAAGGTCAACTAAAAAACTTACAATTTTTTTGATGGTCCACTTATGTAGAGTGGATAAAAGAAGTGTGAGTTATGGAAGGATTAAGATTAGCAGTTTCTAGTTGAAAACTTGTACATAATAGGATTAATCTGGTTGATTTTCCTTTGTATTGCTGAGTACGTTAATTTTATTATATTTAATTTTTGTCACACTTCAAGAGTCAGTATCTCTTCTTTTTTTATTTTTATTTATTTTTTTATTGTTAATTTTATTTTTTAACCTCTTCTTTTTTAGAAATTTTTTGGGTGCATGGTCCAGGTATTGAACCAGGTATCCCACATGGAAGGTAGGCATTCTAACCACTGAACTACCCATGCACCCTTAACCTCTTCTTTTTTTTTTTTAAGATGAACTCTAAATGTGTTTTGGGTGGTCCCTCATGCATGCAAACAGATCCTAATCAGAAGTATACAAATATGCATATATGCCTGCACATTTATTTATGGAATAAGAAGCATCATGACTATAAGGTGTCATGGAAATGACTGCTATTTTCCCCAATATCCTTTTTCCTGAATTTCTAGTAATACAACTGCTAAGTTTGAAACAATTCTACATGAAAAAAACAAAGGAGAGGATAAAAAATATCCTCTCATTTGATCACATTTTTGGTCAATGGGATATGTCTTGTAAAATTCTGGAAAGTGAAATTAGGAATATCAATTATTTCTATTCTTTCTTCTCTGGCTAGAATTTAGGCTTGAGGGTCAGAGTTAAGCAACCACCTTTGACTATGAAGTGGAAGCCAGCTATTGAGAATGAAGAAGTAAGAGAATAAAAGAGCCCAGGACTCTGTGAGTCACCCAAACCAGTGTTGAACTGTAACCCCTAGAATCTACTTACATAAGAGAAAAATAAATTTCAACTGTATTTAAGCCATTGCTAATTTGTTTTATTTGTCACGCACAGAACAACTTTGTCTAATCTTCAAATAAATTGATCTATCTATTTATTTATTTATTTAATGCTGACCTTGTGAAAAAAAGGATAAGCTCTCCAGTAGTGATGGTGTGGAGTTGAATGGCCCCCTGAAGTACATGTTCTTAAAGTTAATCTATATCTGTGAGTGTAGACCTATTTTAGGTGGACATTTCTACTAGGTTATTTCAGCTGAGATTTGCCCCAGGTGGATCTTACTGCTCTTCTTGGAACCCTTTAAAAGAACATGAAATAGAGAGAAAGATGCAGAACCTAAGGAAAGCAGAAAACAGAGGAAGGCCACAGAGAAATTGAGAAAGAAAAGCCAGAGAAGCTGAGAGAGGATACAAAGGAAACAGAGAGAAACCACAGAAACAGCGAGGAAGCCACTGAAGCCAGGAGCTCAAAGCAACAAAACCTGGGAGAGAAGGGAGAGACCAGCAGACTTCACCATGTGCCTTTCCAGGTGACAAAGATGCTGAGGATCACCCCATAGCTGGATTTTTGGGAGAAGATACTGTCCTGTTGATGCACTGATTTGTACATTCTCATGGCCTCAGAACTGTAAACTTGTAAGCTACTTAATCCCCATTGCAAAAGCCGGTCTATTTCTGGTGTGTTGCAGTTCTGCAACTTCAGCAAACTGAAGTTGAAGTCTGAACCTCATTTAACATAAAAAGTGATATCTGTAAAAGATTCTATGACATTTAACTAAATCATAGTTTTCCCTTTATGTTATTGAGTTGTATTATTTCAGTATGATTTAGAATGTAGTACTCTGATGCTTATCACTCTGTAAGGAATTAAGATTCTGAAACACAAAATGATATATGACCATGCAGTATTTAACGGAGTTATCTATTAAGAAATCATTATGGTCTCTGAAATAAATAGCTGCATTTACAGTTTGCTATTTTAAATTATTTTTAATAATTCCCTTCCAAGAATGCTTTAAAAAAAGCTAAATGGAGCAGCAGGAATCTTGATCCCCAAAATAAAATCTAACTGATAAGGTAATTTTCTATAAACATGATAAATATTCCAATCATGACATAACCAACATACTTATCTTATGCTTTTACAGAGTTGGCATATGTAAAGAGATATTTTGTGTTCTATTTTTTATACCACTCTACTATTGGTCCTATTAAAGAACTACTTGCTACATCAAATGATTCCAAATCCTTAACATGTTATCTCACACATTTTAGAAGCACAGCATATAAGTATTCAAGTATGATCTATGAAACTTTAGATACTTTGTGAATACTCTTCCTGGAAAACCATGCTTTGAAATAAATACATTATATATACCTTTCAGGTACCATCTAAAGTACTGTCAAGTTTCTTTTTATTATTGGTGGCAGTGGTGATAGTAGTTTTAATACACTTTGTTTTTTATATGATACTGAATGTAAGGAGAAAATATCTATAATTCAAAAGAAAAATTAACTGAACCGTTTGAATTTGCTATGCAATCTTCACAGTCATGACAAAATTTCTGAAAGCCCTCCTGTTTCTCTGTAGTTTGTCCTGCTCTGCTTTGACTGTCACTTCTTCTGGGAGTTTGGTGTTTTCAGTGGAGTAGTAATTCAGTGCTAATATTGCAGAGC
Source organism: Tamandua tetradactyla (assembly GCF_023851605.1). NCBI lineage: Eukaryota > Metazoa > Chordata > Mammalia > Pilosa > Myrmecophagidae > Tamandua > Tamandua tetradactyla. The sequence continues at coordinate 93,998,509 of NC_135332.1, forward strand.
TTGGATGAGGCACCATCTAGCTGACTGTGCTGTGACTTTTATTTATTTATTTTTTACATGGGCAGGAACTGGGAATCGAACCTGGGTCTCCAGCACAGCAGGCGAGAACTCTGCCACTGAGCCACCATTGCCTACCTTGTGCTTTGACTTTTAATCTCTACCTATAATGAACTTGATTTAAAAACTTTCCAAGTGGGATGTAAGTCAGCTGGAACTAAAAAGCATACTGTGGTCATGTGCATTTTTTGTACTTTAATTTGTTGCAAATAGGTCATGGGTTAATAGTCAAATAATTTTAGGTATATGGGTTTATTTTCTTTGTCGATAAATGGTTTTTCGTTGCTTCTTTAAATAAGAGTTCAGTTAACAGTACATTTTCTTTGTGACATTATAATGAAAAATATTTAATTTATGACAGAATTCTTTATTTCCTGAAGTTAAAGAGTCGAGAACAGGAGTTTAATAAGTAAAAGAAGAAAAACAAGAACTCAATTTCAGAATCTAGGGCATAGGAAATGCTATACGATTTATGTGCTAATCTTTATTAGAATCTGTAATTTGATATTTCTAAACAGAAATATGCTTTTGTTAACACATATTATTCCTTCGTGTGTATATTAAAGAATATTAACTCTGTGTATAGACTGTTGTTATACATGAAATAAAAATAACAAGTTATTTTGTTATTGTGGCATCTCAAGAGCTACTTGCTGAGCAAACGGGCTTAGATTTTTAAATTTATAAAACCTCTTGGTATTTAATGATCTTAACATTTATAACAGGTTTGTATCATCAATACATTATTAAATCATTCAACATCATGCAGCTTCTTTAGTATCATTAAATGTTACATCTGTGTATTTATATTTATATAAGTTAAACTTTTAAATAAGTATTCTAATATTGATTCCCATGGTAAATATTAAATCTATGCAAAATTCAAAAAGTAAATTACTCAGTCATAGAAACATTTAGCTGAATTTGTGTTAATAGTGGGTTTTATGATACATTTACAGATAAAATAATTTAAATACATTTGAATATTTGAGCCTGATTGTATTGGCTAGATATGATAATGTCTGTTATGGAGAAAATTAAATTTTAATATGAAACTGTAACATGTTTATCTTCACAAATAATAAACTCAGTCCAGTATGAATAACTTCAACTTGATAAAGACAAAATATTTTCAAGAACTTTTTCTTCTGTATTCCTTTTGGAATTTGATGAAATCAGAGTTATAGATACACATGAACAACATATGGAGATAATGCAAAGTAAAATATCTCAACCATTCAGAAGTTGTTCTGAGGAAGCACTTTTAAATGGAAAATTGCAGGGCATGATATGTATTTGGTAACATCTAGTGGACAGTGAAGTAGCAGAGTAACTATCTTTTTAGTTCTATTACACTAATGATGTACTTGATCTACGGAGGCTTATTTTAAGAATGCTAAAAAATTTGTGGAGATTATTTCCCAAATTGTCACAACTTTCACATAAGAGATACTTATTAGGATAAGATTTGACTTCACATAATTACACATGCAAAAAACATCCTTTAAAATAATGATTAACCTAATCTTACTTTTATAGTACAACATAGTAAGTGTTGTAACAACAATTGTAAACTAATTAAAATCATTAAACCTACCTTGAGAAGCTAAAAAATGTTTAAATATAAGATATTTAAGAAGCAGTAGAATTTATATAACTTTAATGGTCTGTAGACTTTTCCAAACAAATTTTATGACTCATTTCCAAACAATTTTTTGCATCACTATTAATTTATTTATAAATGGAACTAAAAAACATATGCATACACCTTTGTGTGTCTGCATTTGTGTGCCTCTGTGTGTATTTGAATGAAACAGTCTTTTAGGTATATGAATATAAGTATTTATGAAGAGTAAAAATGTGTGTTCCCAAAGTTTGATCTAAATTGGAAGGGTTATTTCCCTCAAAAGCTTTTTTAGTCACAGGATTTTACTTACTAATATTGTTTTACTCACTACAGGAGAGCAGAGTAATTACCAACCGTAAAATTCAGTGCTGGATTGAGTTCTAGCATGAGGAGTTCTGCAGACCCATTCCCCAGTGAAACTGGTGAAAATTGTATAAAACAACCATCTAAAGCTCTGAAAATTGTCTAACAGCAAAGGAAGAAACATCTATTCCAAAATATTTATGAAAATTTGTTAAGAAAGGTAAGTATGGTAAGTATCTGTAGTATTTAAGCCAAGGCTGCTCCTTCCCATCACCCTCCCAGCTCAGTGAGGTGGGGAACTCCACTCACTGCTGCAGCCAATAGCACAGGCATCCTTCCCCCAGAATCAAAGAGGGTTTTCTTTCCAAGAAGAGCCAAATATTTGCATTCCTTATCCTGCTTCCAACTACCTGCTGCTGAGACTATCAGTTGGTTGAGAGGTGAGGCTTCCCATCTTTCATGCAGTTCCCTGGTTAGGAAATGGAGCCTCTGCCTCGAGGGTGACACAATGCAAATATGAGTCTTGATCACTTTTAACCCAGCTCATGAGGAGGCAGTCTCATACCCCAAGAGGAAACGGGAGAGTGCCTCAGTATGCCACCCCAACTCCACCAAACACTGAGTTCCTATTCTGGGGATGTCTCTCAATGAAAAGTTTTGTCTTTTCTCTACTCAGAGCTCTGGAACAAGGCATTGGGTAAGAGATTTTACCTTGGAGGGGAACCAGGCAATAAACAGATAGCTCCTAATGTCTAAAGGCCCTCCAAGAATAGTGGAGGTTACGGTGAAAGGCAGTTGGCTAAACTGTAAGCCAGTAGGTTTGTAAGAGAAAACTAGAAATAAGACATCTGGGAAGAACCCTTCTGGGGTCAGAACAAAAAAGGAAACACCGATGTAAGAAAAGATTCTTTCTAAGAGGTTAGAACTTGATAATAGAGCAATTTATGCCCTAGGGCATTTTAAATCCATGGAATAATCAGCTGGTCAATAAATTTCGACATCTGGATGTGGTCAGAGAAAGAGAGTTCTATCAAAGCCAGTGTTTTCTCAAGGTGACTGTGGGCATACCCAAAACAGCTTCCCTGAGGAACATCAGAAACCGAAGCCTATGTGTGCTTGTGTGTTAAATTTCACTGAAATAACCCAGTCTGTAACTAAACAAATAAACAAGCAATGATAATAACAAGCCATTGAGGGAGGCAGTACCAGAGTTCTAAAATATATTTTCTGAAATGTCCAGTTTTTCCAAAATTTAAAATTATAAGGCATGTCAAAAAATAGTAGAGTATAAGCTAAACACTGGAAAAAATAAGAGACAACAGAAACTCTCTTGAGAGACTAACAAGGTAGATTTATCAGAAAAAGACAAAGTAGCCATTTTAGACTTGTTCACAGAACTAAAGGAAGCCATGAATAAAGTAGTAAAGAAAGGCATGATGACAACGCTGTATAAAATGTAGAATATCAATACAGGCATAAAAATTATGATAAAATAACAAATGGAAATTATGAAGTAGAAAAGTACAATAACTAAAATTAAAAATTCAGTAGAGGGCACCCTATCCATCCCCACCACCCCAACCCTATCATTTCCAGACCTGATCCAATGTGGGTCGTGGTATCCATAATACCACGTGGTATCCATAATACATGGTGTCTCTAGCTCCAGATCCCATTCCTACCCCTTCTCCTGGAGATGAAGGGAAAATGTCCATGTCTGAGCTCAAGGCCAAAGTGAAGTTCCTGGCATCCACCTTTGAAAAAGACCACAAGCAAATTCACATCATCACTGGAAGCTGAACCAGCAAGACAGCCTGTCCTGGTATCAACAATGTTAACTCTGTACTGCAACATCACAGAATCTTCTCTAATTTCTTCACCAATGTGGTTTGTGGGTTCCAATGACTCAAATCTGACATCAGAGCAGGAATGTCTAGAAGATACTGAAAAAATGTTGCTCTGTCAGCAATTGAAGCAGTTGTTATGTGAACTCTGCAAATTATATAACCTTTCTATACCTCAGGATGCTCAGATGCTAGGTCAACCAGCACCCATGGGTGAGAATGGGACAGCGGAAGTGGCTTCTGCAGAAAGGGACGTGGAAGAGATGCTGAAGAAATAGAAGAATTGAATCATGAGGAGATAAAGGAAGGAAAGCCCAATAAGGAAAAATAGATAGAGGATGAAGAAATTGAGACAGAAAATTTGGCAATTTTAGAGAAAAATAGACTCACAAGCAAGACTATCTAAACAGTGAAGTGTTTGGGTGAGCGCAAGATTCAGATAGATTTATGAATGAGCTCAGGGACATAGTAGAAATCACAGAGTTATAAAGCAGGGATGAATTCAGTGGAAATCAAGATGGCAGTTAATATGACTGAAACACTAAACTGCCGAAGGTTGTTCCCGGTAGTTCTCTTCATAGGGATTGTTAGATCTTAAAAGAAAAATGAGGTATAGAGTTTATTTTGCTTAACTTCTCCTTTAAGGATAAATTTGCATTTGCCCTTCCATTTGTTTGAGTAGTATCACCTGTTCTCTTAGGAGGGTATTTTCGGGTGGAGGAACATTATGTTTGGAACTTCTCACACAATAGGACTGAAGCTCTGCCTACTCAACAGAATTGCTCATCATGCAAATAAACATCCCTTAGTAAAAATAGAGCCAGTATGCAGTTTGATCCAGATAAAAATTAATAGAAAAATATCAGTATAATCCAGCAAGATTCTATAAGTCTACTGTACAGACATGAGAAAAAAATGAGTGGTATACTGCTCCAAGTGAAGGTGATTAAATATGTTGCCTGTCACATATTTGGATTGATGTTGCTTTAAAGAAAATATTTCCAACATGCAGACACAGGCTTTGAATGCTCCTATGGCAGCAGCTGCCTAAGATGTTAGTTAATAGATATTTTAGTGGTAATCAGTCAACTGGCATCCAGTATAAGTTACAACCATTTCATTTTGCTCATCTTAGGCATCTTGGGCTAAACAGTGGGGCCTTTTAAAATCTCTTCATCTTGAAAAGTGAACATCAAGTCTGTATCAAGTAAGTAAAGTTGTGACCCATTTTGGGTAGCTTTCCTATATTAAGCCAATGGATTCTGAGGACTTGTAATATATTGTTTCATTTAGAATCAGTAAAAGTTTTAATCACTGTTTAATATTGGTTTGGAAAATTTGATGTCTTCTAAATCACAGCAGCTTTTTCAGGACGAAATCTAATACCATTTTTACGATATTGTCAAGATAATGATGGGAAACCTACTTATTAAATTAAACTTTTTTCTTGCTATGTGAACTGTTTCCTTACAATATACTCTCAAATTGTTTGTATTGCACTTTTGAGGTAAAGCAAAGCAAGGCTATGCCACCTAAGGCTTCTAAGTAGTAGTTTCTGGGAGCATGAGACTCTTGTTGGGCTGAATCTGCTGCTTCTTGGTTCAATATTCTTTAAGAAGAAGAGCTGCAGTACAGTGTTTAAAGTTATTTAAAATACTGTCATTTTACATTTCTTTTTTATTACCAGGATGTTGAAATCATTTGTACACTATTCAACTTATAAAGTGATTGACACAAAGACTCCTTGAGCAAAAGCAGCTGGAAGGTAAAAAGTGTATCTAACTTGGAGACTCATAGAAGTTGTTACCATAGTCATAACAAAGGCTTTAATTGAATACATTATTGAATTCTTTAATATCCTGATGATTAGCATATTGACAGCTGCACATTTGGTATGCTTTGCTTTTTTTAAAATTTTACTTTTCATTGCAGATTTATTTTGCAATTTAAAGTAAATTTTGCAAGCTTGCATCAAATTTAAGAATAAGGAGCATTAAAAAATTTCAATAGAAAGGCTCTGTCCTAGTTTGCTAACTGCTGGAAAACAATATAACAGAAATGGGGTGACTTTCAAAAGTGGAGTTTTATTAAGTTGTCGGTTTACAATTCTAAGTCTGTGAAAATGTCCCAATTAAAGCAATTGTAAAAAAAATGTCCAAATTAAGGCACCAACAAGAGGTTCTCTTCACTTAATAAAGGCCGATGAAGTTCAGGGTTTCTCTCTCAACTGGAAAAGCACATGGTAAACAAGGTGAAGTCTGCTCTCCAGGCTTTTTATTACATAAAACTCCCCTGGGGGCATTTTCCTTCTTTATCTCCAAAGGTCTCCATCTGCATGGGCTCTGTAGTTCTTGTGGCTCTCTCCAAAATGTTTTCTCTTTTAAAGGATTCCAGCAAACTAATCAAGACCCACCTGGAATAGGTGGAGTCACATCTCCCTCTAACCACAGGTTAATACCCACAATTGGGTATGTCACATTGCTGTGGAGATAATCTAAAAAAGCTTCCAACCTACAGTGCTGGGCAGGGAGTAAAAGAAATGGCTGCCTCTGCAAGATGGATCAGGATTAAACAATGGTTTTTCCAGGGTACATAATCTTTTCACACCAGCACAGGCTCAATCATATATTGAAACTGACAGGAGGAAGAAAAAGAAAACTTGATTATAGATGGATATAAAGTATGCAAACCAAAGAATAGAGAGATAAAAGAATGAAGAAAACTAAAGAGAACATCAGAGATATGGGAGTCAGCATTAAATATGAATGGGATTACCAGAAAGAGAGGAGAGAGAACAAGGAGTAGAAAAAAATATTAAACCAAAATGGCTAAGAAATAATCAAATTTACTGAACACCACATAGCTTAAACACCAGGGATATCAACAAGCTCCAAACAGAATAAACTGAAAGAGATCCACAAATAGATATGTCATAGAAAAATGATTTGTTACTTATAAGAAAATTCCAATTAGATCAACAGATGACTTTTCACCAGAAGCAATAAAGTCCAGAATGCAGTGGGCTAACATATTCAGTGTTCAAAGTGAAAAAAAAAAAAGCTATCAACCAAGAATACAGTATCTAGCAAAACTATACTTCAAAACTGAAGATAATGGAACTTTCAGGGACAATGGTAAATAGAGAGCTGCAGTACCCAATTCTTCTCCAAAAACAGCTAGGGGACAGGCGGAAACTTTCCAAAATAACTGTTCTGGGATTTGGAGGCCTGAGGAGCACTGTACAGTATCCAGGGAAGAGAGCAAGAAAGAGGCTGAAATATTGTGGTAAAGAACTGTGTGTACTTACTCTGCAGTGGTTTCTAGTGCCTATCCACACTCTTGAGGCAGATTATCTTGGTATCTGGTTTCTGGCTGGCTGTAGAGGACAGAGAGGGATGTGAGAGCCCTCTTCCTCAAGAACAAGGTGGAGTGCTGGTTTAGTCTGTCAAAGCTGCCACAATGCAATACACCAGAGATGGATTGGCTTTTAATGAAGAGATTTATTTAGTTAAAAATGTATAGTTCTTCAGAGGGAAGGCAGCTAACTTGCATCTGAAGTTCTCTGTTACATGGGAAGGTACATGAAACCTCTGTTGGCCTTCTCTCCTGGCTTCTGGCTTTCTGCAAGGTGATCTCTTTCCGCACCTCCAAATATCTGGGCTGAGCTGTGAGTGCTGCGATGAGGTATGCTGAGCTGCTGAGCTCTCTTCTGACCTCTCTTTTAAGCCTCCAGCTAATTAAATTAAACCTTATTCATTGTGGAATAATGCCCCCTTAGCCAACTACAAATGTAACCAACCATACATGCATTTCACAAACTGATGATTTAAGGCAACAGAAACAGAACAAAGGGGCATCATCACCTGGTCAAGCTGACACCTGAACCTAACTACCGCTGGGGGAATGCCTGTGTAATGATCGCACTTTTGATCAGCCAATCGTGATTGCTGGTTCTACGTTTTAGCCTGCCCTAGACAGGATCTACCCAGCCATAGTTTTAACCCTGTAAACAGGGACAAAGGTGGTGGAAGTTCAAAGGTTCAGGACCTCCTTAGGGCTGTGGAAATAGTTTGATGAAAGTTGCCAACTGCACAGCAGGCCAGGAAAGCAGAGCTTCAGAAAGTCAACAAAAAGACTTTTTGAAGCCCTTCCTGAACCTCTCCTGAACAGGGCTCTTTGAGAATGTTCATTTTCCCATTATGGTACCTATTCTGGCTGGTAAATACTGACTTAGGAAAATTCTTTCAGTGGTGACCCATCTCAAAAATTTTGCACACCAGACAAGGCAGCTAGAGACAATGAAAGGAGAAGGAAAGAAACAAACAAACTATAGAGGCAAAACAAAAACAGATCAAGATTCCCAGAGAAGGAACAGAGGAAAGAGTGCAATCTTTATAAATAGTGAAATCTTAAAAATTAACCAAGAGTATTAGATTCTTAGAAACCAGCAAATTATTACTAGCCATAGTAATAGTCGAAGAAACAAATTAAAACTTCATAAAAGGTGAAAAATTTTGAACAACTAATCATAGAAGTTCAAACAAATATCCTACATCAATTCAAGGAGATAAAGGTAAAGGTGATAAATGGTAAAGGATATTAAGAAGAAACTTGGTGAGTATTAAGAAGAAACTTGGTGAGTATAAAGAAGAACTTGAAAATATGAAAAGAAACATAACAGACTTTGTATGAGTTAAAGATAAATAGAAAAGCTTTAAAAATGCTGTAAATGCATATATCACAAGATTTGAATAGGCAGAAGAATCTGTGAATCAGAAGATAGGACAATTGACAACTCACAGACAGAAGAAAAGAGAGATGAAAGAATAGAAAAAAAAAAATGAACAGGGTCTCCAGGAATTGAATGATGTCATTAAGTCATATGTGTCATAGGTGTCCCAGAAGGAGAACAGAAGGGGAAAAGATCAGAAAAACATATTCGTGGAAATAATAACCTAAAATCTGCCAACCATTATGAAAAATATTAGTATACATGTCCAAGAAGGGAAATATACACTAAACAGAATAAGTCCTAATATACCTACTTCAAAACATATACTAATCAGAATGTCAAATGCCAAAGATAGAGAGAGAAATCTGAATGCAGGATTAGAAAAGTGATTCATCACTTACAGGGAAACTGCAACAAGATTAAGTGCTAATTCCTCATTAAAAACCATGGAGATGAGAAGGCAGTTGTATGATACATTTAAGGTACAGAAAGAAGAAAACAGTAGGCCTAGAATTCTTTATAGTGCAAAATTACCCTTCCAAAATGAGGGAGAGTTTAAAATATCCAAAGATGAACAGAAACTGAGGGAGTCTGTCAATAAGATATCTGCCTTACAAGAAATGCTGAAGGGAGTTCTGTAGGCTGGGAGGGAAGAATAAGAGAGAGAGAGCTTGGGGGAGAGTTTATAACTGAAAGATTATCAGTAGGGTTGCTAAAAAGGTACAAAGAGAGACAAAATTAAGATATATATAAAATTAAGATATGATAGAATAAAATGGTTAATGTAATTACAGCCTTTATCATAACAATGTTGTATGTTAAGGGATTAAATACCCAAATCAAAAGACACAGATTGCCAGAATGGATAAAATAGAATCACCCATCCACATGGTCTCTACAAGAGATGTAACTTAGAACCAAGGACACAATTAAGAAAAAATAAAAGGTTGCACAAAGATATTTCACACAAAGAGTAACCAGAAAAGAGCTGGGGTAGCGATATTAATAGCTAACAAAATAGACTTTAAATGCAAAACTGTTACAAGAGATAAAGAAGAACACTAACTGTTAATAAATGTAGAAAATCTCCAGGAAGGAATGACAATCATAAATATCTATTCCATCTAAAAAGGGTGACTTAAAATACATGAAGCAACTCTGGAAAATTGTAGGGAGAAATAGATGTCACTATAATAATAGTCAGAGACTTCAATACACCACTGTCATCGTTAGGTAGATCATCCAGACAGAGGATAAATAAGGAAATGGAGAACTTGACTAATATGTTAAATAAACTACATGTAACAGACAAAATTCGTTGCACCCAAAACAGTAGGAGATACATTCTTCTGAAGTGTTCATTGATCATTCTCCAGGATAGACCACATTAGAGTCTCAAAAAAATTCTCAATAAATTTTAAAAGTTTGAAATTATATAGAATATTTTCTCTGACCATAATGGATTGAAACTGGAAATCAGTAACAGGCAGAGAACTGAGGAATTCCAAATATTTGAAGGTTAAACAACAGTTTTTAAACAATCCATGGGTGAAAGAAGAAATTGCAAGAGAAATCAGTAAATATCTCTAGAGAAATGAAAATGGGGATGCAACATATCAAAATTATGAGATGCAGTGTAGGTAGTGCCAAGAGCAAAATTTATGGCCCTAAATGCCTACATTAAAAAAGAAGGAAGGAAGGAAGGGAGGGAGGGAGGGAGGGAGGGAGGGGAGGGAGGGAGGGAGGGAGGGAGGGAGGGAGGGAGGGAGGGAGGGAGGGAGGGAGGGAGGGAGGGAGGGAGAGAGAGAGAGAGAGAGAGAGAGAGAGAGAGAGAGAGAGAGAGAGAGAGAGAGAGAGAGAGAGAGAGAGAGAGAGAGAGAGAGAGAGAGAGAGAGAGAGAGAGAGAAAGAAAGAAAGAAAGAAAGAAAGAAAGAAAGAAAGAAAGAAAGAGAGAGAAAGAAAGAGCTAAAATCAAAGACCTAACTGCACACCAGGAAGAACTAGAAAAGCAACATCCAACTAATTCCAAAACAAACAGAAGGAAAGAAAAAACAAAGATTATAACAGAAATAAAAGATTAAGGGAAAAAAAAAACAATAGAATTAACAAAGCCAAAAGTTGGTTCTTTGAGAGGGTTAATAAAATTGACATACCCTTAGACTAAGAAAGAAAAAGAAGAAGATGGAAATAAATGAAATCAGAAATGAGGGAGGGGGGATTTACTACTGACCCCACAGAAATAAAAAAGGATCATAAAAGTGTATCATAAGCAATTGCATGTTAATAAATTAGATGAAATGGACAAACCTAGAAACACATGAACAACCTACACTCAGTCTAGACAAAATAGAAGACATCAATAGACCAATTACATGTAAAAAGATCAAACCAGTCAACACAAATCTCCTCCAAAATAAAAGCCGATGACCAGTGCTTCACAGGAAAATTTTAGCAATCATTCCAAGAAGAATTATGTAAAATCCTTCCAAACAATTGAAGAGGAGGGAACACTGCCTAACTCATTCTATTAAGCCAGCATCATCTTAACATCAAATCCAGTTAAAGATACTTCAAGAAAAGAAAACTAAAGATCAATTTCTCTTATGAATATAGATGCAAAAATCCTCCACAAAATATCTGAAATTCTAATCCAACAGCATATTAAAAGTATTGTACACACCAAGGTCAACTGGGTTTTATCCCAGGTATGCAAGTGTGGTTCAGTGCAAGAAAATCAATTAATGTAATGCACCACCTTAACAAATCAAAGGGGGAAAACCCCTTGATCACATAGATTGATGCAGAAAAGGTATTAACAAATTCTACCATCTTTCTTGATAAAAACACTCCAAAAGATACTTATAGAAAGAAACTTCCTCAATATAATAAAAAAGCATATATGGAAAAACCCATAGTTAACATCTTACTCTACAGTGAAAAACTGAAAACTTTCCTTCCAAGATCTGGAATAAAACAAGGACGCCCACTGTCATTAATGTTATTCAACATTGTCATAGTAGTTAGCAATAAAAAGAAATAAAATGCCTCCAAATCAGAACGGTCCTATTTATAAGAACTAAGACCATAAAACTCCTAGAAGAACATGTAGGGAAGCACTATCAAGATTATGTGGCATGCATGCTTTCTTCCACTTTAGATCCAAATCACAAGCAATGGAAGAAGAAATAGATAATGGGTCTTCTCAAAACTAAAACCTTTGTGTATCAAAGAACTTTGTCAACAATATAAAAAGTAGCCTAGTCAATGGGAGAAAATATTTGGAAACCCCATATTTGATAAAAGTTTAATATACAGAATGTACAAAGAAATTCTACAACTAATATGTATAAAATACATATTATATATTTCTAATATATAAATAAATTCTACAACTAAACAATGAAAACAAAGTGCCCAATTTTTAAAACATGTCCAAAATATCTGAAAAGATATTTTTCCAAAGAGGAAATACAAATGGCTAAAAAACACATGAAAAGATGCTCATCTTTATTAGCTCTTAAGGAAATCTAAATCAAAAACACAATGAGAAATCATTTCACACCTATTAGAATAGCCACTATTTAAAAGATAGAAAACATCAAGTGTTGGAAATGATGTGGAGAAATTTGTAACACTTATTTGTTGTTGGTAGGAGTGTAAAATGGTTGTACATTCACTTTGGAAGTAAGTTTGACAGATTCCTCAGGAAGCCAAATATAGAATTGTGGCATGACTTCTTCATCCCCTATCGGGTATAAACACAGAACAAATGAAAGCAGGAACTCAAAGTGACATTTTAACACTGATGTTGTTAGCAGCATTATGCACAATTGGCAAAAGATGGAGGAAACCTAAGTGTCTGTCAACTGACAAATGGATAAACAAAATGTGGTATATAAATATGATGGAATATTATTCAGCTGTAGGCAGGAAGACCTGATGCATGTGAGAACATGGATGAACCTTGAGGATGTTATGTGGACAGAATAAGCCAGACATAAAAAGACAAATACTGTATGGTATTTCTCATATGAACTAATCATAATAAGCAAATTTGTAGAGTTAGAATCTATAATATAGGCTAGCAGGGGACAAAATGAAAGTTGAGAATGGGGAACTGATGCTTAATTTGGGCAAAAGTGTAAATGTTTGGAAATGGATAGTGGTGATAATAACAGTTTTTGTGTCTATAGTTAGCAGCACTGAATTATGTTGGTGAGTATGGTTGAAAAGGAAAGTTTGGGGTTTTGTTTATTACCTGCAACAAAGTAAGAAGGAACTGCATGAGACTGTATAGCACAGTGAACTCTGTTGTGGATGATAATTGGGGTTAACTGTATAAATATAAGAATGTTCTTTCATGAATTATAACAAATTTACATCACTATTACAAGGTGTTAATTATGCGGCATATGGGAAAAAGACACCTAATGTAAACTATGGACTATATTAATAGTAATACTTTAATATTATTTTATCAATTGTTATAAAAGTACCACACTAATGGAAAGTGTCAAAAATGGGGGTATATTTTTTATTTGACATTTCTGCCAAACTACCACTCCTCTAATTATGAAAATGTAATCATAATTTTAAAAAGAATTATGCTAAGTGAGAGAAATCAGACACAAAGTTACTACATATTGTATGACTCTATTTATATAAAGTATAAACATAAGTACACTTATAGAGATTAGTGGTTATATAAATCTGGGGACGTTTAGAGAGATTAAGAGTACACTACTAAAGAGTATGCTGCTTTTCTATATTGGATTAATTAAATTGTTCTAAAATTGATTGTGAGCACAACTCTGTGATTATACTAAAAGCTGTTGATTGCACATTTTGGATGGATTAAATGTTTTATGAATACAACTCAATAAAATTAATAAAAAATGAAAGTAAAATAAAGACTTTTTCCAGATAAAGGAACACCAAGAGAATTTTTTACTGGAAGACTCACATTACAAGAAATAATAAAAGGAGTTTTTCAGATTGAAAGCAAGTTACCCCAGATGGTAAAATATATATTCAACATGTATATAATATGCATATGGCACATTGTTGGGACTATAACATGTAGAAAATGTAATATGTATGTGTTTAGTTTTGCCAATAACAGCAAACATAGGATGTGGGTGGGAGCAAAACTATTTGAGTTATAGAAACAACTACAGATGGTAAGTAATAATTAGAACAATGTATTGTTTTATAATGTTCATAGATGTAATATGTATAACACTAGTACTAATGAAGGGGGACAAAGGAAAAACAGATACGTGGGAGTGGCACGTCTTTATATCAGTGGACTTAGACTAATACATATCAGCAGCTGATTAGGATAAATTAAGATGTATATGATAAACTACAGATCAATCCCTAAGAAATTACTCATAATGAAAACTTCATTTCAACATATAATAAAACTCATGAACTATAATTCAAAATACAGTGAAAAATCATTAAAATCGATTATGTTACATGCAAAAATACTCATTCAATGCAAAAGGAATCAATAAAGAAGGAATATGGAACAAAAATGACATTAGTTACATAGAAAACAAAAACAAATAAATGGAAAACAAATTCAACATATCAATAACAACTTTAAATGTGAATACATTTAGTAATGCAATTATAAGCCAGAGATTATCAGGCTGGATTTAAAACAAACAAAAATGATGCAAAAATATGCTGTCTGTAGGAGACACATTTTAGATTCAAAGACACAAATATATTGAAAGTAAAAAAAAGGAAAATATATACCATGTAAATAGCAACCATGAGAAAGCAAGAGGGGTTACACTGATATATAAAAATGGTTTAAAAATGTTACTAGAGATTAGAAAGACATTTTATAACGACAAAAGGTCTGATAGAACTATTATATGCATTTGTGTGCCTAATAACACAGCATCAAAATACATGAAGAAAAACGGACAAAAACAAAGGGAAAAAGAGACAATATAACAAGAATAGAGAACTCAATAGTGCAATTTCAGTAATTCATAGCACAACTGGAGAGAAAATCAATAAGGTAATAAAAGACTTGAAAACCACTGTAAGCCAGCTAGGCCTAAGAGACATCTATGCAACATTCCACCCAACAAAACAATATAAATTACTCTCTAGTGTGGATGAATTATTCTCAGGATATATCATATGCTAGATAATAAAATGTGAATATATGAAAAGAATAGACAACAGACAAAGTGTAATCTCTTATGATAATTGATTGAAATTAGAATTTTTATGTGAAAAATTAGGGAAGCTTACAAATATACAGAAAATAAACACCACATTCCTAAATAAACAATGGGTCAAAAAAAGAAATGAAAGAATATTTCTAAGATGAAAATGAAATGAGAATTAATTCCAATGAAAATGACACAACATACTAAAAGTTGTAGTGAAGGCAGTGCTTAAAGGAAAATTTATAGTTGTGAATACCTAGAAGAAGGGAGAAGAAATATTACAGCCATTAACATAAACTTCCACCTTAAGAGACTAGAAACTTGATCCTGCAGCAAGCAGAGGGGAGGAAATAACAAAGATTAGCATAATGTTAATGAAGTAGATGTGCTAATTTGAAACTGTTATGTACCCCAGAAAAGCCATGTTCTTTCCCTAATCCAATCTTGTGAGGGCTGACCTATTGTTTAGGGTGGAAACCTTTGATTAGATTGTTTCCATGGAGATTGAACCACTCAATTGTGGGTTGTGACATTTTTATTAAATTACTTCCATGGAGATGTGACACACCCAATTGTGGATGTGGCCTTTTGGTTAGATGAAGATGTGACTCTGTTCATTCAAGGTGGGTCTTGATTAGTTTACTTGAGTCTTTTAAAAGAGGAAAGATTTTTGAGTTGTGTCAGAGCTGACAGAGACACAGACATTTGGAAATGCAGAAGCCCCAGGAGACACCAGGGTTGACAGAACCAGCAGGAGCTAAACAGAGATGAGAAGTGACACAGATGCAGACATTTGGAGATGCTTGGAGTGCCAACAGAGAAGCAGATGCCTAAACACAGCCGTTTGGAGATGCAGAGCCCAACTGATGCTACCATGTTTGTTTTCATGAGATTCTAAGCAAGCCAGAAGTCAGAAGGATCTACAGGGGCTGAGAGAGTCATTTGAAACAAGAAGCTGGGAGAGGATACAGATGTCAGCCACTTATCTTTCCAGCTGAAAGACATGTTCTAATTGCCATTGACCTTTCTTGAGTCAAGGTATTTTGCTTTATGGCCTTAGAGCTGTAAACTTGTAACTTAACCCCCTTTATAAAAGTCAATTCGTCACTAATATATTGCATTCTGGAAGCATTAGCAAATTAAAATAGTAGGGAATAGAAAAAAAAATCAATGCCAAAGACATGGGTTCAATTCCCAGTGCCTGCCCATGACAAAAAAAAAAAAAAAAAACACAAAAATACAATGAAACAAAATCTGGTTCTTTGAAAAGATGAACAAAATGGGTAAACCTTTAAGCAGAGTGACTACAATAAAGGAAGAAGACACGAATTACTAGATTTGGAAATGAAAGAGGGGAGTAATTATCAACTACACAGAAAAAAGATTTATAACAAATACTATGAAAATTTTTATTTTAAATTGTTTAATGCAAGTGAAATGGAGTAATTTATAAAGTAAAGAAACTCTTGAAAGTGACTCAGGAAGAAATAAATCATCTAAATCAACCTTAAAGAATGAAGAGATAGAAGTAGCAATAAAAAAAAAAAGTTACCCACAAAGAAATTTCTAGCGTCAAATGGTTTCTCCACTGAATTTTGCCAAATATTTAAACAATTAATATCATCTCTTCTTCTTTCATATAGAAATGCAAGGGATCCAAAATCGTCAACGTAATCTTGAAAAAGGAGAACAAGGCAGAAATTCACATTTCCTGATTTCAAAACTTACCGCAAGGCAATGGTCATCAATGCAGTGTGGTTTCTGCTCAAGGATAGACATATACATGAATGGGACTATGATTGGGAGTCCAGAGTAAAGTCACACATTTATGGTAAAATGGTTTTCTTCATAGGTGCCAAGACCATCCAATAGTAAAAGTATAGTCATCAACAAATCATACTGCAACAACATGCCAAAGAGTGAAGTTGGACACTTACCTCATGCCATATACAAAATACTAAACTAACTTGAAATGGCTCAAAGACCTAAACATAAGAGATGAAACCATGAAATTTTCAAGGAAACCTAGCAGTAAATCTCTACGGCTTTGGATGTGGCACAGAATGCAGGGATACAACACCAGAAGCAAACCAATGAAAAAAAAATTTAATGGACATCATCAAGTCTTTTGTGTTTCAAAGACATCATCAGCTTGGTGGAAAACAACCCAGAGAACGGGATAAAATGTTTACAAATCACATATCTGATAAGGTACATGTTTCCTGAATATACAAAGAATTTTTACAACTCAAGAATAAAAAAAGACTATAACCCAGTTAAAAACAGGCGAAGAAAATTAATAAACATTTCTCCAAGGAAGATATAAAAATGGTTCATAAGCAAATGAAAAGATGTTTGATGTCATTAGTAAGCAGGGAAATGCACATCAAAATCACAATGAGTTACCACTTCACACTAGACTAAAAAGTCTCGCAGTAAATGTTGAGGTCCATGTGGAGAAATCAGAATCCCAAACACTACTCTTGGGTGTGCAAAATGGTTGAGTCCATCTAAGAGTCTGGTTGCTCCTCAAATAATTGCACATAACTACCAACTCCCCAACCAGTTTCTTTTCTAAGTATTCTGAGAAGTGAAAATATGCCCACACAAAAACCTATAATGAATGTTTAAGCATCATTATTAATAATAGCCAAAAAGGTGGAAACAACAAAAATATCCATCAACTGGCGAGTGGATAAACAAAATGTGTAATATCCATACCATGGAATATTATTTAACCATACAAATCATTGAAGCAGTGTTACAGGCTACAGCATGGATGAAAATTGGAAATATGCTAAATGAAGGTAGCTAGACACAAATGACTACTTATTATATTATTCCAGTCACACACAATGTTTGGAACAGGAAAACCTACAGTCACAGAAAGGAGAATTGTGGTTTCGTAAAGCTAGAGTGGGGTTGGGAGGATAGTTAATGGGCAAGGATTTCTTTTCAAGATGATGAAAATGTTTTAAAATTGATTGTGGTGATAGTTGCTGATATGTATGAATATACTAAAAATTGCACATGTTAAATGGATATATTTTATATGAACATACTGCCTGTACCAGTTTGAATGTATTATGTACCCCAGAAAAAACATGTTTTAACCCTGATTCCATCATGTGGATACAGCCAATTTTTTAAAATCCTGATTCAATAATATAGGTTGGAATCTTTTGATTAGATCATCTCTATGGAGATGTGACATGCCCAATTGTGGGTGTTAACTTTTGATTAAATGGATATGTGACTCCATCCATCACACAGGGGTTCTTGATTAGTTTCCTGGAATTTTTTAAAAGAGGAAACATTTTGGAAAGAGCCATAAATGACAGAAGCCTCAGAGCCAACAGAAACTTCACAGCAGAGCTGACATAGATGCCAACACATGGAGAATAGAGAATGGATGTTTGGAGATGCTTGGAGCCCAGCAGACATTACCATGAGATGTTAAGCAAGTCAGAACATGGAGAGAGCCAAGGGAAGCCAAGACATGAAAGCCAGCCCTGGAGAAGTAAAGTGAGGAACCCCCACAAGAACAGAGGCTGAAAGCAATGTAGCCCAGGAGCAAGGGACCAGCAGATGCCAACCACATGACTACCCAGCTGACAGAGGTGTTTCTGACCCATTGGCCTTTCTTGGGTGAAGGTAACCTCTTATTGATGCCTTACTTTGGACACTTTTACTTCCCCAGAACTGTAAACTTGTAACTTATTAAATAACCCTTTTTAAGATCCGTTCCAGTTCTGGTATATCATATTCTGACAGCTTGCAAACTAACACCATCTTAGGCAATTACTAAATTAAAAACATTTTAAAAAGTAGGCTAAGTGTGGTTACGTAATCTGATTCAAATGACACAGAGTCAGCATCCAGTTGGTGACTCAGAATTAGAATCTATTCTTCCAACACACTCAGTTATTCTGCCTATTCCTTAGACAGTCAATAAAGTAGTCCAGCTTTGATGAGCTGCAATATTATTATCTATAATGTGGAAATTTCACTACTTTCAGATAAACAAATATTATCTACAAATTCAGTTAGAATCTTTAATGTCACATATTTGGAGTATATGATATAGTTCATTTGTTGATGCTACCATCTGTAGTGAATTGCTAAGCATGTATTCCCTATTTCTAATTTTCTCCTCCTTTTCCTTTGGGGTGACTGTCCCTCCACAACTCCCAATTTATGCTGCTTGAAACAGCTGACCACCACCGAATATATGGGATGTCAATTCCCATCAGGATGCTTTAGAAAACCTCTCTTTTTGCTGCATTCTATTTCTGGAAAGCTTGTTTATCACAAATTATTATCCTTGGTCTATATTTTATCATTTTATTAATATCTAATGTATTTAAACCCCCCTTTGTTTCTGTTGTCCATTTTAGAAAATATCAGGTTTATATTCTAACTGTTCCTTTGACTTTCTTCATAATTTATGATTATTCCTTTTTCAAACATTTGTTACTTTATACTATATAGTGTTAAATATTTTGGAGGACACCAAAAATTTATTGTCCTCTTCTGTTCTCCAAAAATTTTGAATTCTTATCTTAGTCTCCTTTCTTATCTTGAGCTCTCAGGCTAACACATTTTTTCAAATCTGGTGAAACTTGGTTATTCCTTCACATTGCAGATAACATACTAGAAGCGTTTACTTTACAGATGTCGGTAGAGCTTGTCAAAGACCAAGCATTACCTTAAGTAAATGGGTGAAGACTGCTGCTTCATGGGAGTTACTCAAAATGCCACAGTTTTCCGTATATGCTAATTTCCTTGTGAGCTGTTACAGTTTTAGCCAGATTATTTAATTGATCACTTTTAGAGATGTTTCCAGGCCTTTGTTTGTTTTGTCTGGATTCTAAGCACCTGTTTGCTATCAGTCTGAATATGTGTGTAGGAGAGTGTCATCTTAGGAAATTGAGTATTATAAATACATATTTTAAATAAATTCCATGTTTCCACTCTGATTTTCATCTTTCCTTTCATCATACCCAGGCCAAGTTTAGCAGCTATGCCAGCTTTAGTATTAGGCCTTAAGGAAGTTATCACCTTGTAGTTTGGTATTTTCTGAAGAAGCCAACCAACATATTCTACATAAGTTCAGTCTAGAGAATGCTTAGAAATCACAGGGGGTGGGGGTGAGAGGAGGGGAAGAGAAGGAGAAGAAGAAAGAGAGAATAAAAAAGTGAGTGGGGAGAGAGGGAGAGGAAGAGAGAGATTGCAGGACACGCAGAAAGATACTGAAGCAGTTGGCATGCGAGTGGCACAATTTTGGACTTTGGAAGCCACTGCAACCCCAATCACCAGCTAAAAGCAGGCATGTGACGACCATATCCAATGTCTCAGAATAGAGGAAGAGCCCTAATTTCACCTGTCCAAAACCTGATCTACAAAATTATAAGAAAAATAAAAAGCTATTGTTTTAAGCCACTTTTTTTAGATGGGTAGTTCATAGCCACAGATACCTGAAAGATTAACCTAAACTCATGTGGCTAGTATATTCAGGAGTGTAACATAGAAATCTACTCAAATCCAAAGCCTGAGCTTCTAAATACCACTCTAAATGACCTTATATTCAGTCTGGTTGTTTATTTATTTTCTTTAATATGATCTTATATGTCACTTAACCCTTCATCAGAGACAGTTCTAAGCACTTTACAAATAAAAACTCATGGCATCCTCCTAATTACCTAATAGTTTATTGATTATTTTTACTCTACTTTTGCAGATAAGAAATATCTTGTCTCGGGTGGCAATACTAGTAAGTGGTAGAGAAAACTTTCCACAGTAAGTGTTTTAACTACTAGGTTATTCTGAACAATTAAAATAAAGAGACTCCCTTGGCAGGTAATTTGAGGCTGTATGTACCCCAGAAAAATATTAACTTCTTAAGTTAGTACATTCTTGTGGGTATGACCCATTGTAAGTAAGACATTTTAATAAGGTTAGCTCAGTTTAGATGTTAAATGGGGTTTAATCATTATACTTATAAACAGAATAAAATTCAGACAGAGAGAGAAAAAAATGCACAGGGAGTTGCCAGAAGCCGATATTCAACTGAACCTGGAACTGAATGGAGACACTGGCATGTGTCTTACCATGTGATTAAGGACCAAGGATCCCACCAACAGCCCCTGCCAGAATTCTGCAGTCTTTGCAGAGAAAACATTCCTTGAGGATGACTTAATTTGGTCTTTCCAGACTCAAAACATGAGTAAATAAATTCCCTTTGTTTATAGCTCACCTGTTTCATGATATTTGTTTTGACAGCCCAGGGAATGAGAACAGGAGGCCAATTAAAAAAGAAATACCTTGTATGGTTATGCAAATTTGCTATTTACAGAGCAAATAGTGGGTAGACAGAATACTTTTCTGAATTCAGTTTGCGTCACAATAATTAAAATGTGAACAGAACTTTTAATAGGATATGCACATTTAGCAGAATAACCTGTAATCTGGCTAGAAAGCAAGGCAAATATAAAAATTATGCATGGAGGCATGAGTTCTAGCAAGAAAACAAGTGAAGAAAAAGAAAGTTATTGTGATTAATCAAAGCAAGTGCTTTGATCCTTACCTTACCCCCTTTGCATACCATCCTAAGGATTCTTCTAAGATAGCATAATAAAGATTTCTTCCTGGGATAATTACCCATCACCTCTTTTAAAGGTTATACAACCCTCCACCAACCCTGCCAGAAGTGCTAAGAAGGATCTAGTGCAATTTCCTCTTATCTAATTATTTTTTGCAATCTAGTTACATTTTCATTGGGCTCTCTTCTCACTTATAGATACAAAGGATTTCCAACTTGGCTTTGCCTTGCCTATATAAAAACGTGCTCAGTTCCTCAATGAAATTGTAAAATTTTGATTTCATTAATGAAATACCATCACAGAAACTTAATGATAAAATCAACCCATTAATTTTCATTAGGTGTGTTGGGGATTGATTGCTGTACCCCACAAAAAACATGTGTAAATTCCTATCCACACAAATGTATAAACCATTTATAAAATGGACCTTTGGAAATGTGATGATTAATTAAGAAGTAGGCACAATGAATCAGGGAGGGCCTGAATCTGTCTGACTGGAGTCCTTATAAGGCAGAGGAATCTTGGACTCAGGCATTCAGAAGAAGCAGGTATCAGAAGAAGTCAGGGAGGAGAGAAGGAATGCACCACGTGATAATCGACTGCCACCACCAGAACTCTTCTGATTCTGGGCCTTGCTGACAGCCTCCAAAGAATTCTTATTTAAGCACCCCCATCGAGTGGTGTTGATCATAGCAGCCCAGGTAAACAAGACAAGACATATAATGCATTTGCTCTTTTTTTTTTTTAATTTTCACACACATGACGCCATTAGCATCTGGAAATATTTTAAAAGAAGACAACAAAGTCGAGATAAGTAAAATATTTCATTGAAATCAAAGCACCTTTGTAAAGCTGGGTCAATCAGCATTGTCCTCAATTCGCAGGTAAGAAGTACAGGGACAAAGTGGTCTCCCAAGTCCATCAGTTGGTCAGCCCAGAGCTGGATCTGTTCTCTATTTGGGCACAAGATGCTGTGTGAAAAGCTACTATGCCTTCCATAGCACCTCACCATAGTCTCTGTTGCCTTTGGATAGGTTGGGGGAGCAGCTGATTAGAAAACCCTTGATTCTGATGATCAGTTCCTTATTACACTAAATAAACATATCCATTCATTCAAACACTCATTGTCCTGGAAGGTGAAGGAAAGATAACTGTAGTCTTCGGTCTCTAGAATCAATTCAATCTCAATTCTAGAAAATAAAATAAAGTCAACATGATGACTGGCAAGGTAATATGAGACATGCAAGAGGGCATAATTTTACTGAATCTTAAATATGTCTGTTTGTTTCAATTTTAAAACTTGAGTGTAGGTTTTGAGTAAGACCTCAAAATCTGCTCCTGAAGAGCAAAGAAAATGTTTCCTGGGATTGTGTTGATTTATATTTTCTTTTACTAAAAGTGCCAACTTGAAAGAAAAACTCCTATATCTAGGGGCCATAATAGTGCCATTTAGTTCTGGAAATCTTTTATAATGTGAAAACTCAAAGGGACCATTTTCCCTCTTGTCTGAAAAGAACTTTTACTCGCTATAATGTATCTACAACAGAAGCATGGTCAAAACCCTCGGGTAGCCAGGGTAGACAATTTTTAGAAAAAATTGAAAACATTGAATTGCCTGAGATTTTTCTTAACTTGAGACTGAGAGAGTATACTTTGGTAGAATGTATATGTGTAATTCCTTACTATTAATGGGCAGCATAGGAGATAAGTATAATTTAATTTTCAGTCCACAAACTATCTTATAGCTATATTTAAATCTCACATTCAAATGAAATTATTTTATGAATAGTAAAGGAAATTGGAAAGTCCCAAATCTATATTCTGATATTTACAACTATTTAACTTCAAATTTAAGAATTTTTGTTCAATTGGATTTAAATTATACTTAAATAAACTTTTTTCATTTAATTTTTATTAGTCTTAACTTAGTTATGATAATACAAGTTATAATAATCCTTCTAACTAAAGGCAATATCTTGGTTTTTCTTTTTTTCAATTTGCTGTTTTAAATAGGGCCTGGATAAAATATTCAGAATTACAAAGTAATGGATGCAAATCTCACCATGCAAACCCAGTAGCAACTGCCTTATTGCCTTTGAAAAAAGCATCACACTAAAATGTCAAATGTTTTTTGTTGCAGGTTATTGTTAAACTCTTATTAACTCAGGATATCATTGTTTATCAATGAGATCTGAACAATTGAAATAAAACTAAAACCAAGGCCAATGACAAGATTAAGATGCAAATCATAGGCTTGTCATTTCAAATATTTAACCTTAAGTTTACTCCAACATTCAACTGTGAATTATAATACCTATAGTGTCATTTGATTAAAGGAAAGATGGGAAACATTTTTACAAAAGTTTTTAAAGGCCCATCAAGGGCTCAATAGGAGTTCATTCATTATTCATCAATTCATTATTAATGTGACACCATCAATGATTCCTATTGTATAGTCGTCTCTATTGAATGAATTAGCCATGGTTTTCTCATATTCATTGGTAATAAGATTAATGAATATGGAACTGAGAACTGGGATTCTTTAATATCAGGTTAAGGTAATATTTTATCCAGGTCCTATTTAAAACAGCAAATTGAAAAAAAGAAAAACCAAGATATTGCCTTTAGTTAGAAGGATTATTATAACTTGTATTATCATAACTAAGTTAAGACTAAATAAAAATTAAATGAAAAAAGTTTATTTAAGTATAATTTAAATCCAATTGAACAAAAATTCTTAAATTTGAAGTTAAATAGTTGTAAATATCAGAATATAGATTTGGGACTTTCCAATTTCCTTTACTATTCATAAAATAATTTCATTTGAATGTGAGATTTAAATATAGCTATAAGATAGTTTGTGGACTGAAAATTAAATTATACTTATCTCCTATGCTGCCCATTAATAGTAAGGAATTAAAAAGAAAAACAGAGTTTTCTGTGATGTAGCAATAGGAGTGAGTCATGCTACCATGGAGCCAAATATAAATAACTGATATTACATATTCAGCCTTATCATACTTCTATGTGTTTTTCTCAGCTCATTAACTGCATCTTGCAAACAGTATAGCATCTCCATAGATCTCAATTAAATTACTTACACATACAAAACCCATGAGGAAACTGTAAACAAAACATTTTATGAACCATTACAAAAGGTCTAAGAGAAGTTTAAGCAGAGAGTTAGCATTTCAAGGCCCTCTTAAGAACTGTATTTGTTTTCCTTCTCATGGATGCTTATGATTATTTCATCAAGCTTTTTACTAGTCTCACATTTATTTTGAATAAATATATTTATTGCAAAATATGCTTTATTAAAAGAAATGTATATTGAAAATTAAATTCCATGTAGAAGAAAAATCATAAATGTAAAGTGCTCATTTGGAGTACTATAAAAATAAAATAAAAGTTTATCATAACGATAGTTATTCATACTAAATTTATTTGTCTTTAAAATCCACATAACTCCCAGTGATGGAAGTTCTTATGTAAACCACATAAATGTTTGAACAATTTTGCTCGAAACAAATTCTTCTGTCTGACATGAAATTCCCTTACTGGGATTTAAGCTGAAACAGTGATAAATTATGATACCGTGTTGTGAGGAAAACAGTATTGGTTGCATTGGTTCAAAACCCAAACAGAAAAACTTGATATTATAT
The DNA here is from genome assembly GCF_023851605.1 of Tamandua tetradactyla. NCBI lineage: Eukaryota > Metazoa > Chordata > Mammalia > Pilosa > Myrmecophagidae > Tamandua > Tamandua tetradactyla. Next base: position 94,023,530 of record NC_135332.1, read on the forward strand.
ATTATAGAGAAAATAACATTGAGACCTAAAAGAAAAATTGGGAGATGCTAAATTTAGTTATTAACAACATCTTAATACCTGTACTAGGTGCACTGATTTGGAGGAGAGACCACATGGTGGCAGTGCCCAGGACCAAAAACAGACAGTTTAGGTTAAGGGAGCTCCTATTCAACCTGCATGCAACAGTACTCTGTATAATAAATACAGAGAGGAGAGAGTCAATGTAATGGGTTAAATTGGGTCCCCTGAAAATTCACATTCACGTCCTATACCCTGAACTTACCTGTAAATAGGATCTTGAACATTTTACTGGTTAAGATGAGATCAAACTGTATTAGAATGGGCCCTAATCCAAAATGACTCTAGTCTTTTTAAGCAAAGGAAAATTTGGACACAGACAGAGAGATAGCCCCATGTCAGAGCAGAGATTAAGTTCTACCACAAACCAAGGAACTCCACGGATTGCTGAGAACCCACCAGAATCCAGGGGAGAGGAACAGAATGAATTCTCTCTTTTAAGACGAAGTTTGGCCCTGGCAACACATTGATTTGGGCTTCTATCTTCCAGAACCATGCGACAAATTAGCTATTTGAGTCTAACTTATAGTACTTTGTTACAGCACTTGTGGCAACCTAAGTCAGACAGTGAGACCCATTAACAGAACATTGCAACAATCTATGAAAGAAATGATGATAGTGGTGGTTTTGGACTAGGTGATAGTTATCCTTTTTTTCCTCTATTCAAATGTCTGATATTCTCTTCAACACATTCTTTTTTGCATAAACTTTCATTTAAAAAATTTTGTATTCAAGTGGTATTCACCTTGACTACTGAGTTTTCTTGGCACTTCCTTAAATCTGGTATCCAAGACAATTGGCAGAGCTGTCCACTAAGAATAAACCTGTCATAACATTTTTGGGATGTATGGGACTTGATGTGGAAGGAGCACTTAGTGGCAATGCCAAGGGACAACTCTTAGAATTGGACCTTCAGTGGGCTTGGCCAAGCAGCCTGGAATGTAAGACTGAATAAGCAGCAATCCATTGACTTACAGAACCATGTTGGGTTGTGAAAATTAAACATCTAGGATCCAGAAGATGGACAAACTGCTGGAGAGGATCTTGGAAACATGATGAGGGAGTGGCCAGCACTCAGCACAGGGGAATGTTGTGTTACCCTGGGAGACAGAATAGGAAAGAATAAAGAGACTTGAGAGAAGTTTGGGGATGTAGCTATACTGGGAGGACAGAAGCCCCATCAGATGATTATGCTTCAGGGAAGGCATGCAGTTCACTGAAGGTATCAGCAATGTCCTGGAGGAAAAGCCTGCTGGCCTCTCCTTCTTAGGCCAGGATGATGGTGGGAGAGGCAAGCACAGACCTGTGATCATACATATCCAAATGGATGAAAGGTCCTACAGGAAAAGAGGCTGGTGGGCAGCTGCTGGCCACCAGAAACCAGGAGGTTGCAATTATCCTAAAGACCATTCAGAGGGCTTAACTTTAGGTAACCATAAGGCTAAACCAGGCAGACCACATAGGTATCCCATAATATCCATTGCCAAACAAACAGAAACAATTTGTGGAAGAGGCTAAGGGTTTTTGCCCCAAGGGAAAGTCACTATTTAATGCTCATGTCCCAGGGATGGCTAGACGCCTAAGAGAAAGGACTTCCCAACCCAAAGAAAATGTATTTAGCATGATGAGTCCTCCAATCTTTCCCCCAAAGGGCCCTATGGTGGTTCTTTAAGGTATATTGGGTTAAGGGGAATAACCACACCTTTGGAGTTTATTAACTACAGGGTATCCAGTTGACACTAATGGTACCTTCAAAGACCCAAAGCATCTTAATAACCCCAGGCCAGAGTGGGAGGTGTAAAGAATTCAGACAATAAATTAAGTAATGGCTAAAGAAAAGCTTATGATGGATCCACTGTCCTTGAGTGTGTAATTGGAAGTAATAGGTTTAGTAGTTGGAGTGTTTGCATATTGGATCCTTGAGGTGTTTTCTAGAAGTCATTTATATATACGTTCTTTGAAGAATTATCTATTTTTGATGTTGATGAGGTGCTGCTTATCTATTTTTCTTTTCTTGCTTGTGCTTTGGAAATAAAGTCTCAGAAACCATTACCTAACACAAGTGTTGAAAATGCTTCTCTACATTTTCTTTTAGGAGTTTGATAATTCGGGCTCATGTGTTTGGGTCTTTGATCCATTTTCAGTTGATTTTTATATAAAGAGTGAGTCTTCCTTCTTTTGTTTGCAAATGGACATCCAGTTTGTCTGGTCCCATTTATTGAAGAGACTACTATTTCCCAATTGAGTAGGTCTTTGCCACCTTATCAAAAATTAGTTAGCCATAAATATGAGAGTTGATTTCTGATCCCTCATTTAGATTCCATTGGTCTGTCCTTGTGCCTGTGCTATGCTGTTTTGATTACTGTAGCTTTGTAATAAATTTTAAGATCAGATGCAGGGTGGGAGGGCAGCACAAAATGGTGGTTTTGTGAGGTGTGGAATTTAGTTCATCCTCCAGAACAACTAGTAAATAGCCAGGAACTGTATGAAACAACTACTGGTGAGACATCAGTGACCAGACACACATCATATACCACTCTGAAATGGATGGAAAGGCTAAGATCCTACCCAGAATTGTAAATATCCCAAGCCGTGGAGTCTAGTGCCCTTCTACCATGAGCTCAGGCTGGTTCCCCAAGGGGAAAGGAAACAGATTTTATTAGTATCAAAGATGTTAGCTCAACCAACTTCAATTGTGGAATTAATTAACAAATTATGACTACTGACAGGCCCTAAGATGAGACAAACCTGGAGTAAACACTAAAGGAACCAAGAGTTTTCACCCTGGCAGAGAGGGGACAGGGATGACAGAAAAAAAAAAAAAAAAAACAGGGGCTTTTTTAGTGGGATAGCATAAAATACTAGAAAAGAGCTGGACCCCTGGAAAAGGGGCACATAGGCCCTGGGGACACATAGATTCATGTATCAACTCCAGCCATTGACTTGTAAACCTGAGAAGTGGGGGACTTCTGCTTGGAAAAGGCTTTCTTTTCTTTTCCCTTTTAACTCCTTAATAGTTCATAAAACTGCAAGCACTCTCAACCTCCAGTACTGCCTCAAACAAAGGTGGAATTTAGGCATGTCTGAGAGACAAAGTAAATGGGTGAAAAGGGCAAGTCCCTAAAGGGTGTATCTGCCCTCAAGAAAAGGGGGAGGGCCCAGCGCAAGTGGAGCATCTCCTTTAGAGAATTCAAGCCCAAGGGCTGTAAAACAGAAGCATTCAATGTCCACCTACTACCACTTCAGCCTGGGTCTCAACCACACTCCGGCAAGGAGACACTGCTGAAACTAAAGTTATCACATGACTTTATGCTGGTGGGAATTTATGAGCTGACAAACACCATATGCTGGGCAAAATAGGGAAAGCAAAGTGATTAGAGGTTTATAGGAATGTCTGACAACCTGCTGGGTCTCACCCTCAATGAAATTTGATACTGGTGACTCTCTCTTCCTGAGACATGGGCCTGTCTGAAATGACTGGAGTCTATAATATCTGAGGAGAAACTCATCACAAAAAAGGGTTTATATTGGCAGTGCAGGAAATAGAAAAACTAGAACTGAAAAATTCAGATCAGTTCAACAGGACCCATGTGAGAGATCTAGAATAAGTTGAACAGAAATCCAAAAATACAGATAGAGAACAAAGCCAACTGACATGAAAATCCTAGGTGAAAGAGAGAAAACAACCCCAAAATAAACTAATAAAGAAAATAAAAAGCCTAGAAATCAGCAAAGAATGTCATAGTAGGAAAATCAAAGATATGGTCCAGTCTAAGGAACAAACCAATATTTCATATGAGATACAGGAGATTAAACAACTAATTCAAAATAATTCAAAGAGACATACAAAATTTCATCAAAGACCAAATCAGTGAGTTGTGGGAAGATGTAAAGAAGACATTAAGTGAACATAAAGAAGAGCATGAAAGTTTGAAAAAGCAAATCACAGAATTTATGGGAATGAAAAGCACAATAAAAGACATGGAAAAAACAATGGAGACCTTCAATATTAGATTTGAAGGGGAATAAGAAAGGAATAGTGAACTAGAGGACTGGATATCTGAAATTAATGCACAAAGGAAAATATAGGGAAAAGAATGGAAAAATTTGAGCAGGGTCTCAAGTAATTGAATGACAACATGAATCACAAGAATGTACATGTTATGGGTGTCCCAGAAGGAGAAAAGAAGGGAAAAGGAAGAAAAGACTAATGGAGGAAATAATCACTGAAAATTTCCCATCTCTTACATAAGACATAAACTTAAAGAACCAAGAAGTGTAGCATACCCTAACAGAAAACATGCAAATAGATCTACTCTAAAACGTTTGTTAGTCAGATTTTCAAATGTCAAAGACAAGGAGAAAATTTTGAAAGCAGCAAAAGAAAAGCAACCCATCACATACAAGGAAGCTTGATAAGACTGTATGTGGATTTCTCAGCAGAAACTATTAGGAGAGAAGCTCTGGTATGATGTATTTAAGGCTCTGGAAGACAAAAACTATCAACCAAGAATTCCATTCCCAGCAAAATTTTCCTTCAAAATTGACAGGGATATTAAAATAATTTGAGACAAACCGGACAGGAGAAAAGTTGTGACAAAGTGGCGAGCTCTGCAAGAAATACTAAAGAGAGTACTACAGGCAGATATAAAAAGACAGGAGAGAAAGGTCTGGAGAAGAGTGTAAAAATGAAAGCTATCAGTAAAGGTAAAAAGAAAAAGAAATTAATAATGACATATAAAATTCAAAAGACAAAATGGTAGAAGAAAGTACTGCTTTACAGTAATAACATTAAATGTTAATGGATTAAAATACCCAATCAAACGATGTAGACTGACTGAATGTATTAAAAAGCAGGATCCATCTCTATGCTGTCTGCAAGAGACTCTCTTTAAACCCAAGGACAAAAATAGGTTGAAAGTGAAAAAGGTTGAAAAAAGATATTTCACACAAACAATAATCATAAAATAGCAGGTGTAGCTATACTAATAACTAACAAATTAGACTTCAAATGTAAAACAATTAAGAGACTAAGATGAACATTGTATATTATAAAAGGACCAATTCAACAAGAAGACATAATGATCATAAATATTATGCTCAATTCTCCAGCCACATCAATGGAAAGAACATCTAGACAGAGGATCAATAAGGAAATAGAGCTTTTCAATAATTCAATAAATGAGCTAGACTTAACAGACATTTGTAGGACATTGTACCCAACAAGAGCAGGATACACATTTTCTTCCAGCACTCATAGAACATTCTCAAAGATAGACCACATGCTGGTTCACAAGGCAAGACTGAACAAATTTTAAAATATTAAAATTATACAAAACACTTTATTGAACCATAATGGAATGGAGTTGGAAGTCAACACAGGCAGAGGGCCAAAAAATTCACAAATATGTGGAGGCTAAACAGCACACTCTTAAATAACCAGGAAGAAATTATAAGAGAAATAAGTATAAATAACCAGGAAGAAATTATAGGAGAAATAAGTAAAAATCTTGAGGGGAATGAAAATGAAAATATGGAATGCAGCAAAGGCTGTGCTGAGAGGAAAATGTATTACCTTAAATGCCTTTATTGAAAAAAGAAGATAGAGCAAGAATTGAGGAATTAGTGGTTCACCTAGAAGAACTAAGGAAAGAATAGCAAACTGAGTCCAATGCAAACAGAAGGAAAGAAATAACGAAGATTAGAGTAGAAATAAATGAGATTAAGAATATAAAAAAAAATAGAGAAAATCAACAAAGCCAGAAGTTGGTTCTTTGAGAAAATCAATAAAATTGATGGACCCTTAACTAGGCAGACAAAAAAAGAAAATGAGAGGGGATGCAAATAAAATCAGGAATGGAAACGGGGCATAACCACTGACCCTGAAGAAATAAAGGAGTTAATGTGAGGATATTATGACCAACAATATCCTAATAAACAAGACAGCTTCCTAGAAAAGCAGAAACAACCCACACTGGATAGAGAAGAAATAGACTATATAAACAAACTAATCATAGTAAAGATATTGAGACAGTCATCAAGAAGCTGCACCAAAAAGAAAAGACCAGGACCAGATGGCTTCACTTGTGAAGTCTATCGAGCATTCAAGAAGGAATTAGTGCCAATCCTGCTCAATCTCTTCAAAAACACTGAAGATGAGGTAAATCTACCTAATTTATTTGATGAAGCCAACATCATCTAATACCAAATCAGACAAATATACTATAGGAAAAGAAAATTATAGATCAATCTCTTTAACTAATATAGATGCAAAAATCTTCAACAAAATACCTGAAAATCAATTCCAGCAGCACGTTAAAAGAATTTTACACCATGAGCAAATGGAATTGATCCCAGCTATGCAAGGCTGGTTCAACACAATAAAATCAATGTAATGCATCATATCAATAAGTCAAAGTGGAAAACCACTTAATCATTTTGATTGATGCAGAAAAGGCATTTGACAAAATTCATCATTCTTTCTTGATGAAACCACTTCAAAGGATAAGAATTGAAAGGAACTTCCTCAACATGATAAAAGGAATCTATGAAAAGCCCACAGCTAATGTCATCTCAATGTAGAAAGACTGAAAAATTTCCCTGTAAGGCAAGGATGCCCACTGTCACCACTGTTATTCAACATTGTGCTGGAAATTATAGCCAGAGGAATTAGAAAAAACAAAACAAACAAACAACAATAAAAACAAAAACAGAAATAAAAGATAATCAGATTGGAAAGGAAGAAGTAAAACTCTCACTTTTTGTAGATGACATGATATTATAGGTTGAAAATTTGAAAAAGTCTACAGCAAAGCTATCAGAACTAATAAATGAGTACAGCAAAGTGGCAGAATACAAGATCAACACCCAAAAATCAATAGTGTTTCTGTACACTACTAATGAGCAATCTGAGGAGGAAATCAAGAAATCAAGTAAAAATTCCATTTACTATTGCAACCCAAAGAATAAAATATTTTGGAATAAATTTAACTAAGGCTACAAAAGACCTATACAGAGAAAACTACAAAAAATTGCTGAAGGAAATCATGGAAGACCTAAATAAATGGAAAAACATCCCATATTCTTGTATTAGAAGACTAAATAGTCAATTCTACCTATATTGATTTATAGATTCAATGCAATACCAATTAAAATCCCAACACCTTACTTTACAGAAATAATAAAACCAATAGCTCAATTTATTTGGAAGGGCACAGTGCCCTGAATAGCTAAAAATATCTTGAGAAAGAGGATGAATGAAATGAGAGCTCTCACACTACCCAACTTTGAAGCATTACACAGCTACAGTGGTTGAAACAGCATGGTACTGGCATAAAGATAGATACACTGACCAATAGAATTGAATTGAATGTTCAGAATTAGACTCTTTCGTCTATGGGGCAATTGATCTTTGACACAGCAGTCAAGCCAAGCCACCTGGGATGGAGCAGTTTCTACAATAAATGGTGTTTGGAGAACATATGCAAAAGGATAAAACAGGATCCATCTCTCAAACTCTATGCAAAAATCAACCCAAAATCGATCAAACACCTAAACATTAGAGTTAAGACCATAAAACTTTTAGAAGAAAATGTAGAGAAATATATTACAAATCTTGTGATAGGAGGTGTGGTTTCCTAGACCTTAAATTCAAAGCCTGAGCATTGAAAAATAAATAGATAAATGGCAGCACCTCAAAATTAAATACTTTTGTGCATCAAAAAACTATTTCAAGAAAGCAAAAAGGTAGCCTACAGAATGGAAGACAATATTTGAAAACCACATATCAGATAAGGGTTTAATATCCAGAATACCTAAAGCAATTCTACAACTAAACAACAACAACAAAAACAACCCAATTTTTAAAAAATGTTCAAAAGGCATAAAAAGACACTTTTCAGAAGAGAAAATACAAATGGCTGAAATGGACATGAAAAGATGCACAGCTTCACCAGATATTAGGGAATTGCAAATCAAAACCACATGAGATATCACCTCACACCCATGAGAATATTCATTATTTAAAAAAAAAAAGAAAATGAAAAGTGCTAGAGAGGACAGGGAGAAAGAAAGAGGCACGCTTACCAATTGTTGGTGGGAATGTAAAATTGTGGAACTGCTCTGGAAGGCAGTTTGGTGGTTCCTTAAGAAGCTGAGTTTAGAATTGTCATATGATCCAGCAATCCCATTGCTAGGTATATATTCAGAGGAACTGTAGGCAAAGACACAAACAGACATTTGTACACCCATGTTTACTGTAGCATTACTTATGATTACCAAGAAATGGAAACAGCCCAAAGGCTATCATTTGGATGAGTAGCTAAACAAGTTATGTATATCATACATGCAATGGAATACATACAATGGAATATTACAGAGATGTAAGACAGAATAAAGTCATGAAGCATGTAACAATATGGATGAACCTTAAGGACATTAGACTGAGTGAAATTAGCCAGAAGTAAAAGGAAGGAGATACTGTATGTCCTCATTAATATGAACTAACATTAATGAATGAACTTTGAGAGTTACAGTTGAGAACACAGAGTATCAGGAGACAGAAGGAGGGTAGAGATCGGGCATTTGATGTTAAAGGAGTACAGAATAGGATTGCTTGTAGCGATCCAGAAATGGATAACACCATACTTTCTCATGGCAGCACAATACTGTAAGTACACAAATAAAGATGAGTATGAGTATGGTTGAAAGAGGAACGTTAGGAACAGGTATGACACCAGAAGGAAAGATAGAAGATAAAGACTTGACTGTAGAACTTCACAAAATGTAGAGTGGTCAAGGATGATGATTAAATGTACAAATATAAAAATGTTTTAGCATAAGTGAGAACAAATGAATGTCAACAGTACAAGGTGTTGAAAATGGATGGTTTAGAGGGAAAAAATACAATCAATGTCAGCGGTCTATAGTAAACAGTAGCATTGTAATATGCTTGCAGTAAATGTAACAGAGGCATTATACCGAACCAAATGTCAACAAAGAGGGGATATGGGGGAGGGGTATGGATACTTTTGCAGCAGAAAGTGTGTCTTCGTATAGATTATGGTGGCGAAACCATGGTTATTTACTTAGGTTGGGTTGCATGATATATGAATAAAACTGTTTAAAAATGAACAGAGAGAAACAAGTGCTATAGAAAATGTGGATAAAAATATATACCTATTTACTGTTGGTGGGGAAGCTGAGAGGTGTGGGTCCTCTGGTAGGCAGTGTGGGAGTTCCACAGGAGGCTGGGAGTCGGTTTTTCATATGAACTTGCAACTCCATTGCTAGGTATATACTTGGGGATATTAAAGGGAGGATATGAATGGACATTATCCCACTGGTATTTATGGTGGCAATGTCAGAAACAAAATGACAAATATTACCATGCCTCACTCATATGCACTAACTATAATATACAAACTCAGAGAATTGAAGTTGAGAGCATGAGTTCCTAGGTTGGGACTTATTGTAAAAGTTCCTCGATTGTAAGATTGTACAACAATCACATATATTTAGGAGTTGTAATAGTTATTTCTGTATTCTGAGATACTGAACTATTTGTAATATGACGTAGTCCTTTATTGAAATTTTGGGTATTCATGTGACACCCGGGACTCAGAGTTAGAGCACTGAAACTATGAAAGCCAGTATTACCCCATTCAGCAACTGTTAAGAAAGCTGAAAAAGTGATCAGACTTTGACTAGAGATATGAATGAACCTGATCTGGATAGGACAAAGGTAAACTAGAATACTGGGTAAAGGATAATATGACCCAAGTTTTCAAACTTCAACTTCTGTGTGAAACCAAAGGGGGAATAGTTTATTTGGTGCAAAATTTATATTTTGAATAGCATATTATCTAATTTAACTTATACAGTCAGTTTACTTGAGCACCATAATTACATGGAATCTTGAATAAGGCATGAGATCTTGTTGGTTTATAGGGGTTAGTGTGATACCTTGCAATTAGAAAAAAATGAAGGGATTGTCTTTAGAGTCTTGAGTCCTTAGTTACACAACTTGGTTTTTACTGTGTGCCAAGCTCTGTGATAAGCTCTGGGAAAATTATGGTGACATGGATAAAAATATCCTGCCACCTGATGTTTTCTGTGTGTAGGGTTAGGTGGAACCTCTGAAGTAGAGAAAATAATAAGTTGCAAGTGTTGAAGAAGTAGTAGGTGTTAGGTTAGGGGGAGAGACAAGGTGGAGGTGAAAACAGAGCAATGATATTTCAGGCAGCTAAAAGTACCCATGCAGTCGGTAACAAGGGCAAGATGTAACTTACGGTGAACAGAAAATAGATGCAGTACAGATTTAACATATGACAGGAGCTGTGTGACAGCTGTGGATGGACAGATGGGCAAAGCCAAGGTCATCTTATGGGAAATTAGAGATAATTTCCTTAAGATATTTTTTTAAAAATTGAAATATTTTTGAAAACAATGATTATTCCTTTTTTCCTCTTATAACTATACATATGAGAATTAAATGTAGTCATTTCCAAAATGCTAATCAGTTAGTTGAGCATTAATTTATTAAATAATCATTTCAATGAAAAGTGGTGTTTCTTCTTCTATATATAGTAAAAAATAATGAATGTGGAATCTAATCACTCTGTTCCACTTTGTTTATTTTTATGTGCAAGCAATGCCACACTTATCCTCTTTCGTTTTAAAAAAACTAATATTCATATGACAGTAACTATTGTCATATTTTCTTAGGACAATTATACTTTTAGCACATAAATGCTAATTATGCTATCTTTTTCCATGGTAAATGTATTTTTATTACCTTCAATATGCCAAGAAATATGTTAGGTGTGCATACCTAGCCAAAGCTGCTTTGTTTCTTTTCCTTTTGAGGACCTAAGTTTAGTGGAAGAAAAAGGCATTAATAAAAGAGTAACTCAGAAAATATTCAGTTACACACTTAAAAGTAGTCATCAAGTAGGAATACAAAGTGCTATTACTTCATATCATGAGGGGAAATCTCATGGAGGGACATACAGAATTTCTGAAGAAATTGTGATAGGCGCACATAGGATGTTAGGGTAGTGTTACCTGTAGGAAGAGGTTGGAAAAGATAATTTAGTAAAAGATAATAGCGTTTGCGTAAGACCTCAGAAGGGACAGAAAATGTAAAATCCTTGTGAGCTTGATGATAGGTGAAACAAACAGTAGCAGCAACAACATTCTGTGGATTTTATCCTAAGAGCAGTGCCTGAATTATAGTGATGTAGCAACATGTTTGACAAAATTAGGTATGCATTTTAAAAAAATTCCCTCTGGCTATAGTGTTGGGTGGGTGAAAATTGATATATGAAGGGCAGTTAAGAAGATATTGCATATGTCCAAGTGAGAGATGAAAACTATTTAACAGAAGGTATATCAGTACAATGGAGAAAAATAGTCGGATGTGTAAGCTAACAATTCAGAATGAAGAATAGGCTACATTTGGTGATTAGAATAATAGGGTAAGGTGCATATATACACACATATCTATATCTACATATAGATATATATTTCTTTCCCTGTATATATATAGAAAGAGACAGAGAGAGAGGGATCTTTTCAACTCTTCCTGGGAATATTGATAGCCATCTATTGGTTGGTGATTTTTACAATTTTGTTATACCATAATTTATTTTATAAGTATTTTTTTTATTTTAGCTAATAAATGTAATGTCTAAAGTACTTGGGGATCTAAAGTTCTTGAGGTGTTACTGTATTTTTTCTCTTATCTCTCACCCACAAAAGCTTATTTCCTTGTACTTCGTTTTCCTGGCTGCTAAAATCAATACTATGTAATGTGTTTGCTTAAACAATGGGAACTGATTGGCTCATGGTTTCTGAGACTAAGAAAATGTCCAAAATCAAGGAATCTTTAATGTGATGATTTCTTCCAGAAGACTGTGGTGCTCTGGGACTGGCTGCTGGAATCCCTTCCCGCTAGTTTCTTTTGTCACATGGTGATGCTCGTAGCAGCATCTCATGGGTTCTGCTGATTTCTGGCTTCCCCACATGCATTTGCCTCTAAGTGTCTGAATTTCTTTCTGCATATAAAGGACTCCAATAATGGAATTAATTTTGATTCAGTTAGGCCAGACTTTAACTGAAGTAACCTCACCAACAGTTCTGGTCTAAAATGGGTTCACTCCCACCAGAATGAGTTAAGATTAAGAACATGTTTTTCTTAGGTACATAGTTCCAAGCCTCAGCTTTGTGCTTTATGTTTGATTGTATATTTGATTTGCTCAATCTTCGTTTATGGATATCCTGAAGGCTTAAATTCAAAGCATTCCAGAGAGAATTTTTATTCCCTGTTATGGAGTAGCAGGGTTCACAATCAAAATTCGATCTCTCAAGATTTCTAGACTTTTTATTTCCATTTTCATCTCCCCACCTTACTGCTAGTGCAACACTTAGCTGCTCAGTCACAATTTACTTGAGGACAAGATGAGCATTTCCTTGCTATATCACTTCATGTCTTTCATGTTTCTATTAACATGCATCATTTGGAATGGAGTATCAATGATGTTTTTAGCTACATTATTTATTTCCTTCCAATCACCTTTGTGCATCACCCTGTCTTCATCATTTTTCTGCTTACAAAGAGCATCAAGTAAATTATAGCACATAGACATAATGAAGGATGAGAAAATACAATTATATGTCATTTAAGCAAAATGGACTGGCCCATAATCTTGTTACAAACTACTGCAATATGGAGTCCTTCCAATTAAACAAATTAATTCATAAGAACATGATATTTCCTCTTTGATCTCAGAAATACATTTCATCTTATAATCTTCATATTTCATATGAAAATATTTGTTTGAGTCCCTTCTTCTCATTCTTTTGGGTACATACCTAGGGGTGGACCTGTTGGATCATACATTGATTCTATGTTTAAATTCTCGTGGCACCATCAGATTGCTTTCCACAGTAGCTGCACCATTTCACGTTTCCAAAGCAAAAAGCACAAGGGTTCAAATTTTTCCGTATACTTCCCAACACTTGTTATTTTTTTGTAATACTCATGCTAATGGGTATAAAATGGTGTCTCAATGCATATTGTGGCTTAATTTGCATTTCTCTAGTGGTTATTGATGATAATAAGCATCTGTTCACATGCTATGGTTTGTATATCTTCTTTGAAAAACTGTGTATTCAATCCTTTGTCCATTTATTAACTATCATGCTTGTCTTTTTGTTGTTGAGTTGTAGGATATAGAACATATATATATGTATGTATTTGTGTGTGTATAATATCTATGATTCCCAAACATTTGCTCCCATTCCATAAATTGTTTTTTCACTTCTTTTTTTTTTTTTTTTTTTTTGTGGGGGGGGAAGGGAAGGAAAGACAGAGAGAAGGAAGGAAGGATGGAAGGAAGGAAGGGAGGAAGAAAGGGAAACATCTTTAAACATTTTCTTGTTTTATTGTATTTTGTTTGTTTATTTGTTTTTTACATGGGCTGGGGCCGGGAATCGAACCGAGGTCCTCCGGCATGGCAGGCAAGCACTTTGCCCGCTGAGCCACCGCGGCCCGCCCTCACTTCTTTATAATACCCTATGTTGCAAAAAATATTTCAATTCTGAAGAAGTCCAGTCTATATATTTTCATTTTGTTACTCATGTTTCGGTGTTATGTGTCAAGATTTCATTACATAAGACAGGTCCTAAATATTCTGCTTATATTTTCAACTAAGAATTTTACAATATAGATTTTATGTTTTAGTTGTTCCATTTCAAATTAATTTTGGTGTATGGAGGGAGGTAGGGATTCAATTCATTCTCTTCCATGTGGATTTCCAGTTGTCCATTTTGCTAAAATGGCATATAAGTGTATTTTCTCATCCTTCATTACATCTATGTGCCATAATTTACTTGATACTCCTTGTAAGCAGACAAATGATGAAGACAACTTGATACACAAAAGTGATTGGAACATTTAACCATTCAATGTTTAACCATTGTTCTTGTTTGCTAGTTGCCAGAATGCAATATACCAGAAACGGAATGGCTTTTAAAAAGAGGAATTTAATAAGTTGCTCGTTTACAGTTCTAAGGTCAAGAAAATGTCCCAATTAAAAAAAGTCTATAGAAATGTCCAATCAAAGGCATCCAGGGAAAGATACCTTGGTTCAAGAAGGTCGATGAAGTTCAAGGTTTCTTTCTCAAGTGAAAGGGCACATGGCGAACACAGTCAAGGTTCCTCTCTCATCTGCAAAGGCACGTGGTGAACACAGTCAGGGTTCCTTTCTCATCTGGAAGGGCACATGGTAAGAATGGCATCATCTGCTCACTTCTTCTCCTGGCTTTCTGTTTCATGATGCTCCCTGGGAGGCATTTTCCTTCTTAATTTCCAAAGGTCTCTGGCTTGTGGGCTCTCTGCTTCTCATAGCTATGTCATTCTTCTCTGTTCTCTCTCTGAATCTCTTTCATTCTCCAAAATGTTTCCTCTTTTATAGGACTCCAGAAACTTATCAAGACCCACCCAAATGGGTGGAGACATGTCATCACCTAATCCAGCTTAACAACCACTCTTGACTAAATCACATCTCCATGGAGATGATCTGATTACAGTTTCAAACACACAGTATTGAATAGGGATTATTCTGCCTTTACAAAATGGGAGTTTGATTAAAATATGGCTTTTCTAGCATCCATACATCCTTTCAAACCAGCACAACCATTGATTGGACTTGGAACCCTTTTCAAAAATCTGTTTCCCACAGCTGCATGTTTTTTTATTTATGGACTCCAATTCTGTTCCGTTGGTCTATCCTTATGCAACTACCACCCTGTGATAACTTTTGTGATAAGTTTTGACAAAGGAAATTTTGAATTCTCCAACTTTAGATTTCTTTTTAAGAATTGTTTTTGTCATTGGGGGCCAATTGCAATTCCATATGAATTTGAGAATTGGCTTTTCCATTTCTGCAAAAAAAGACTGTTGGAACCTTATTAGTGTCAGTATTAAATCTGAAGTTTGCTTTGGATAATATTAACTTCTTAACAATGTTAACTTTTCCAAATCATGATCATAGGGTGTCCTTCCATTCATTTAAGTCTTCTTTAATTTAGCACAGCAAAGTTTCATAGATTTCCTTGTACATATCTTTCTCCTCCTTGATTGAATTTATTCTTAATTATTTTATTCTTCTATTTGCAATTATACATGGTGTTTCTTTTAAATTTCCGTCTCTGTTTCCATAATCCTAGTATTCATAAACAACTGACTTTTGCATGTTAACCTTGTATCTTTTAATTTTTTGAACTTATTAGTATTATTAGCATTCTTGTGGGTTATTTTTGAGATTTTCTGTATTTAAGGTCATATCATATGCAAATAGGGGATAATTTATTTCTTAATCCTAGTATTTATGCCTTTTAATTCCTTTTCATATTCTATCACTCTGGCTAGAATGTCCACAACAATGTTGAATAGCAGTGGTGATATTAGGCACCCTTTTCTTGTTCTTGATCTTAGAGGAAAAACTTGATTTTTCACCATTGAGTATGATGTGAGTTGTGGGCTGTTCATGAATGGCTTCCATCATGTTGAGGAATTCCCCTTCTATTCCTCGTTTACTAAGTGGTTGTATCACGAAAGGAAATTGTATTTTGTCAAAGATGTTTTTAGCATCAACTAGATGATCATATTGGTGTTTTTCCTTTATCTTTTAAATTTGGTGTATTACATTGATTGGTTTTCTTATATTGAACCATGTTTGCATTTATGATATATATCTTAGTTGGTCATGTTGAATAATGCTTTTAATATAGCGTTGACTTCAGTCTGCCAGAATTGTATTGAGCCTTTTTCATCTATATGTGTAAGGGATAATGGTCTGCAATAATCTTTTCTTATGCTCTTTTTAGCTGGTCTTTGTATTACAATAATATTGACTTCAAAGAATGAGTTAGAAAATGTTCTTTCTTCAATATTTTTAAAGCTTTGATAAATATTGGAGTAAATCATTCTTTAAATGTTTGGTAAAATTGACCATTGCAAGTCCTAAAATTTTTCTCATTTGAGGGGTTCATGATATAGCAATAATTGAGAAAATAAGCTGAAATCTCTCTCTCTATAGTTGTGATTTGTCAATATAATCCACATAAGTCTGTTAATGATCACATTACATATTTTAACGTTAGGTTATTAGTTAGGCACAAGTTGCAAAGTGTCATTCTTTCTGATGAATTGATTCTTTAGTCATTATGCCGTGGCCACCTTTATTATTGATAACTTTATTTTTATTTTCAAATTTATTTGTCTTGATGTTCATGTAGCTACACAACCTCGTTTAGTCACTATATGCCTGGTTTATCATACTCTGTTTTTGTTTTTTTTTTTAATTTTTAACCCTTCCGTGACCTTCTGCTTTTTAACTGTCCTGTGCCATATTTTTCAAAAGCTAATTTGACTATCTATATACTTTTTACTGGATTTATACCTCTATTTTTATTGTCTGATGAGTTATTTCCCTTTCTAATGTATTCTTTTGTTTTGTTTTCCACTTTCCAATTTGGAAAGGAAAGAGGCTATCAGAAATATCTTGGCCTTTAATTTGTATTAAAATAACACCTTCTGGGCAACATTTAAGCTCTACCCTAAGTGGGTTCCTCAGTATACCGAAGGAAACAATCTAGTATGAAATGTGTGGAATATATCAGTTCCTTAAACCACCGTCCATAAAGAGTTACTTCAAGAATTTCTGGAAGCAAAGGCTTGTTTCCTGTGAGATTAGTTTGATTGTTTCTTCTTCTTCTATATATTGTACCTCTGAATGCTACTTAAATATCTTAGTAGAACTCTATTTGGAGATAAAGGTAACAGCCAGATCATCCTGAGATTGTTTCCATGATTGAAGAAACTGTAAAAATAAAAAAGGACATGAGTTTTGAACAACCATATGAAAAGCATGCTTACGTTTTAGAGGAACTCTTCAAAGAAAATGAGAGTGGGTGTTTGGTGCTCCAAAAGATGGTGGGTGGACTTTGGACAACTGCCGTATTGCAAAAGAACTATAGGTATTCTTAATTGAGAAGGGAATCTGTTGATCCTATAATGAAGACAATGGATAATGCTTATTTATTAGGGTATGTTTAAATAATAAACCTGAAGTTGACTTTAAAAGTTTTGAATAATTATTAGAAAAACTACAAAATAAAAAAAGAACACTGAAAGAAACAGCAAGAAAAGCCACAAAAGATGCATTGAGAATAAAAGAAGAAAATTTAAGGATGTTGGAAACTATGGATGGAAAAACAAAAACTGAAGAGACTGAACCTGCAGAGCTTAGAGGAGCCTGAAGTTGAGGAGTCTGGGGTTCTGAAGGGTCCAAGCTACCTGAGAAACCCCAGGAAGCCAGGGGCTCCCTGTTACCTAAAGAATTTCAAGTATCTGAAGTCCGTTAAACAGATTCCGAGTCGGCTGAGTCTACTGAGGATACTACATGTGAAACAAAACTTCACAAGTGATCAGACGATGACCCAGGACTTGAAGAATTACCTAAAACAGATATACTTACTGAGTCTCAAAGATACTTACCCTGATGATCCTGAAATGGAGCTATTTAAAGATAAGATTCAATTTTTCACCTTCACCTGGGAACAGGTGGAATTAGCAATTGGTGACTCGACTTTTTGCTCAAACTTTAAACTTGGAGATGGCTGACAGAATTCCAAAGCAACTGCTTCAAAAAATAGTTGAACCTATGAAAAAAAAGAAAACTGTAATATTCTAGATGGGATTTAAGTATAGAAGATTTCAATGAAGAAACAGAATACTATCAGGCTGAAACAAAAGTTGATGAGGTTGTAGAAGAAGAAAGGAGGAAGAAAATAATGAAGAGAAAATTAAAGAAAAGAAGAAGCATTTGGGAAATGAGAAGTACTTTTGTCCAGTGGTCATCAAAGAAAACTTTGTCCTACAACCAGGAAGCACAGAAAGTAGTTCGATATGTGAAAAAGCTATACCACTTCTTCCTGTGGTTAAAGGAAGGTTTGGCGCACCCTGAGAATCATGTGACTCAGGAAAGAACCAGTAAAGTCTACTTCATTAAAAATTTGCCCTCTGGGCTTGAATGGTTCTGGCAAAAGAGTGTGGAACACAGTTGGCAAAAAATCTGGAAAGATTGAAGAAGAGCAATCTGCAAAACAGGAATTTGAAGAGCTTGCAATTTAGGACAATCTATAATTTTTAACAAGATATTTAATCCTTGCATACATGATACTTAGTAATATTTATTATTTGTTTCTAGCCCTTATTTGGGGATTTTGCTAGGTATCTTTATTTTTCTCTCTTTGTATTTGTAAATATATTTCCAACTCTGAAATCCCCATTACTCAAATCTTTGCAGCAATTCTTCTGATATCTATTGTTTTTCCTGACGTTCATGGTATAGTATGTTATTTTATTTATTTTGTTTTGTTTACTATGCGCTCATATTTTTTGGAAACTTGAAGTCCCAGACTGACAGACTGTTGGTTGGGAGAATATTAACATTTATTTCTGCCTGGTATCAAGGGGCTGTACAGGCCAGGGTCTACTTTAAAATAAATTCTCCTGAGATTCTCAATACCAGACAGTCTGAATCGAGGTTGTAAACTCATGTGAAGTTTGGACTGGGAGAACAAATTCCAAGTGGAAGATTGTTCTATTTTTCCCACTGGAACCAAGTGAAAACCTTTGAAGTTTTTTGTATTCTCCTAACAGCAGAGCAAAATTTTTAAATTTTGTTAATTTATTAAATGAACATTTATTGAGCATTTGTTACCTGCCAAACTTTATTCTAAGTGCTTGAGAGGCATTGATAAATAAAACAAAGAGTTCCCCCTGCCCTTGTAGAAGTTTTCATTCTAAAGGAGAGAGAGAAAATGAAGTGAAAAGTAATAAATTAATAAATTGCTAATATAATAGCAGGTGATGGGTGCCTTTGAAAAAAAAAAAGTAGAGCAAGGCAAAAAGGGGTATAAAAATTTTTTCCATCTTTTTTTCTCTCACATATTTTTCCAGCAATTATAATAGTGAACAGGCTTTCACTTTTTTTTTTGTATGCTGCATAGTGGGGTCAGATTTCATTATTTTTCCATGTGAGTAGCCCATTATTTCACCATTTGTTGAAATTTTCCTTGTTTATTTTTTGTTTGTGTTGCTTGTTTGTTTTGTCTTTGGGAAGTTCATGGATTGGGAATCGAACCCGTGTCCCCCACATGGCAAAGCTTCCATTTTTTATTCAAATTGAATATCGTTTTGTAACTACATGTAACATCTATTGGGCACTCATTTTGTGCCTTTAATCCTCAAAACAATCTTAAAAGTATTATTATTGGTAATGCAGCAACTTTTTCAAGGTAAAGCTGAGATTCAGACATAAATATAACTTCAGAATGCTTTAAGTTGAAAGAATAGAACACCAAATAATTCTTAAGCAAAAAAGAAGAAACTCATTGGCTCTTGTAACAGGAAATCTGGAGCATGGCCTCTTCAGGGACACCAGAGACTTGAAGGATATCAATTAATTCTCTTAATCTCTCTTCCCTCACCTAAACTCTTGCTTCAGCTTTTCAATTTCCTTTCTTTTCCACCTCATTTTCTCCTGCTCCATGCATGGGTGGTAAGGAAGAAAATAATGACTATAAACACCTCCAGGATTATTTCTTCAGTACTTAATGACCCCAGATCAAAATTTCATTTTGTACTCTCAGTTTTGCCTTTTCTGGGTGAGCTGAAAGCACATCCATGGATGAATAACTGTGACAGGTGTGGAATGAGCTGCTACATAGTGTGTCTTGAAAATACAGGCTCAGGCCCAATGAACTTTCAGGAAATAACTGATTTACTTACACAACATGAAGGGTGCAAAAGAGCAGGGGAAGAGACTTCACAATGACCAGTCCCCTGGGGAGAGGCCAGCTGTTGGGTCAGGTTTGATGGATGGCAGCTCCACAGAAGGAATGCCTGTGCTATCCAGGATATTTATAGACTGCAGTGAGAAGAGGCCCTGCCACTCAGCAAAAAGCACTTGTCAAACAACCCTTTGCAGGCTTCCACTCTGATAAACAAGTGTATCTGCTTGTTCCCAGATTTGGGTTTACAGTATGGTCAGGCCATTCCATTAGACCTAATACTACTCTGGGGTTTGGAATGGAAACATACCAGAATATCTGCACACAAGAGAGGAAAATAAGGGGTTAAGTAAACGCTTGGATATAGCCACTATGTAGTTGGTTTCTCAGTGACAGGTTGATGAAAAATGATTTTTGGAAGCCATCAGAACCTGAAAAAGTGAAATAGGAATATTTTTCTGGGTGAAATTTGGAAATTTGCTACCAGGTATGGCTATGCATTACCCTAATCATATACCCAAACTGCTACGGATTGAAATTTTAAAAGGATCATGAAAGATAAGAGCAAATGAAAAACAAAACTACACTGAAATTGTGTCCCAGGAGAATATGGGCAACTGCCCAGAGCAAAAGTATCAAATGTTTTTTTATTTTAATCATATTATAATCAATATAATTTTTGTCCCATTCTTTTGCATTAATTTAAGAACTACAGTGAGTCATTTAAATCAGATACTACAGTGATTCATTTAAATCAGATACTCAGCTATTCAAATTCCAGTCCCTGGGACACACACAAAAAAGGATATCATCAGGTAACTCAATAGAAATGCCCGATCCTAGGTCCCACCTCATACCTGCTGAAGATGTGGCTGTATGCCTCTTAGCTTTGAGAAAAAAATGAAGAACATAGTGTTTGCAGTCTCTGGTATAAGACCTGGGGTTTTTAACTAGATTCCAACACATACAATCTGGGTGATATTAGACAAATTTCTTATTTCTGAGTTGTTTTATCTTTTATATGAGGGGGGCAGGCAGAAGATGGCATAGAATATACTTCAGCATTAAAAACTAAAATTTGCCTATCTCAAGGTATGCTATATTCTACATTTTAAGAGCTAGACAGAAGCTAGAGAAAGTGAAGTCATTCTAATATGTGTAGAATTGTTAAAGAGATTGATCTTAAATGCTTGGGAATGGATAGAGGTTATGGTAGTTTGCTATTGGGATAAGTAATAGTGACATGTTGTAGGTAAATCTGATTGAATGTGTTTAAAGTCATGCATAAAAATAATTTCTTGCATGAACTACTACATATGGGTAAAAAACAATTGAGGGATATATGAAAAAACATAGTCATTGCAAACTATGGACTATAGTTGACAGTATTATTTTAACAGTAACAAATTTACTACGCCAATACTATGGGTCAACAATAGGGGGCCAAAAGGGATATGGGAATATCTAGATTTTATTTTACATTCCTATTTCTGTTCTGGAGTAATGAAAATGTTCTAAAATTGTTCATGGGGATGTGTGCACAGTTATATGATGATGCTGTGAACCAGTGATTGTACATGTTGGATGGCTTGCATTGCGTATGAATGTATCTCAATAAAATTGGGAAAATCCTATGGGTATTTTTATTAGGATTCCCTTAAATTTACAGATTATTAAACAGAATTAAATCTTTATAATGGTGGACTTAAAAAAAAAACCAAAATTGTATAAAATACTCATTTAAATTTTAAGTCAATTTTTTCAAAACTTTGCCTAGTGGACCATTCATATGAAAAAACATGATAGAAAAATCATATGAGTGGGCATGCTGTTTAATTTACAAGTGTAATGAAAATAATTTTTCTCTTTTATTATTCTTCCTTTTGACTTTTAATGACTAGTTCAGGTGCTACTTATTACAATTTGTTTATATAAAAAGACAACATATGTAGAAAATCGAGTAGCTGAATATTTATGAAATGCTTTTCTCAATAAATATTTAAAAATGGTAATAAGGCCATTCATTAATTTTAAAAATAAATTTTATGCTTTTCTCAGCATATTATAAACACTCAGAATATCTATGGAGTATAAACTGCATTTATATGTTTAATACATTTTTAAGAGTTACTGAAACGTGGTATGGTAAGACTATTTTGATTAACAAATAATCTAGCTCAGTGTTTCTTCAACCATGCTCCAGGGGAAACTAATATTACTCAAATATACTAGAAGATAATATGAGAGAATAAAAGGTGGGGCCAGATATGAGGGAGAAGTTCTATGGTCAAGTATGTTTTGGTAAGCCTTCAAAATAACATCCCACTGAATGTTCAATTATGGAAAGTCGCATATTAAAAGCTTTAAGCATTAAAGAAAGTATAGAAAATCATGAGACTGGCTTATTTAACTCACAAATTCTCAAAATTGTTTGATAAACTCCATAATAAAGACTTTTTAGAAGGACTATTATTAACTCACTAGGATAATTTTCCAAAGTGTACAGTGGTTGATATAATTTTCATCTATTTTTTGGCTGTTTTTTTTTTCTGTTTTCATCTTTTTCTGTTTTCTTTTTGAGTCATTAATTATTTAGTATGATTTTATCACATTATAGCTTATTATACGGCTTTTTGACTTTTTTCTTTTTAGAAATTGCTTTAGGGTTGATAGAATAAATATTGATCATGATCCAGCTTTTAATTGCTTTATTATTATTATTATTATTATTATTATTATTATTTGGCACGGGCAGGCACCGGGAATTGAACCTGGGTCTCAGGCATGGCAGCGAGACCTTTGCCTGCTGAGCCACTGCAACCTGTCCTTAATGGTTTTATCATACTTCAAATATAATAGAAGAAACTTGTAGCACTATAGTCTCACTTTTCTCTTCCACAGCTTTGTGTTACTTTTGTCTTCAGATATATAAGACCCCAAATATATTGCTATTAATCTAGATTTTAATAGTCATCTTTCTTTTAAAGAGTTTTTTAAATGACAGACACAAAAAATGTATTTTATATTTCCTCACACAGTTAGCATTTCTACTGCTCATCATCCCTTATGTGGATCCCAGATCCCCATTTGTTTTCGTTTTCTTTCCCCTTGAAGGACTTCCTTTCACTTCTCTTGTGGTACAAGCCTGTGGTAATGAATAATTTCAACTCACGTATATCTGACAGTATTTAATTTACCTTTGTTTTGAATTATATTTTCACTAGACATAGAAATCCATATTATAAGGATAAATTTAGTTTTTATACGCTAATGATATTTCATTCATGAAATCTTTTAGGTAAAATTCATATCAATAACAGAGTCAACCATTCCTAGATAAGAGTCATTTCTTTAACCCCTGGAAATAATTGAGAACTGCATACTGCACAATAAATTTTGTTAAAATCAGGACTACGCAATTTTTAAATTCTGAGTATAGATGGTCAATGATAAGTGACCTCTAATTGATTATGAATTAATCAAAATATTTAGATGTTCCTTAAAACAACTAAAAGAATCATTCAGCCAAAGACAAACAATCCAATTCAAAAATGGGGAAAAGATGTTATCAGACACATAGAAAAGAGGAAATTCAAATAAAGGTATGAAATGTACTAAACTTTCTTAGTCATCAAAGAAATGTAAGTTAAACCTATAGTAGCTAGCACTGCACAACAACTAGATTAGGGAAATAGAGAAGACCAAGTATTGGAGAGGATGTGGAGTAAATGGAACTCTCCTTCATTGATGGTGGGAGTGTAAACTGCTCTAACAATTTTTGAAAATGGTTTGAGCATGACACTATATTCCAAGAATTTTGATAGTGAGGCATAAGGAGAGCTCAGGTCATCATGTTCTGTTTCAAATTGTGAGTGCTATATTCACTGCTGTGTTTACCTTGTGAAAATTCGTCAAGTTGTTTATTTATGAGTTGTGTTCTTTTCTTTGTGCATGTGCACTTTTTTTAAAGAAAAATACTTTACAAACTAGGCAAGCCCTACTTTACTTTTAACATACTATCTTCAGGTCTAGGATTTTTGCTTTTCCAGGAGAGACCCAAAAGTTGAGGTTGCATGCTTTTGTATCTAGAGATCCCAATTGTGCATAGGAAGAAGAATGATTAGATAAGACACAGATGGGACAGATATATTTCCCAGAGAGCTCAGTCACATTCCAGTATAGGGGCTCCTGGATGGTGCAGTAAGGAGGTTGCTTGATGCCACTGGGAGCTAAGTTGCTTGATATTGTGACGAAGAGTAAGGGTTGGTCATTCAGCTTCAGAAAAAGGTCACTGTGTGGAGCCTTGTTAATAGACAGAGTTGCCAATTTGGGGATTGAAATAGAGTATGCTGGGATGTTGATTCCTTGATTTATACATATCCAGTGATTGTCTTTGTGAGTTTTGCTGCTTGTCTTGCTACCCCAGGGAGAGGGGGGCTTATGGCTCAAACTAGTCTGTGTTCACTTGACATGATTTAGTAACCATTAAAATAACTGTAAAATGCATACTTAGCTTTGTTTTCTAAACAGGAGTTTTAATCCTGCCAGTGGCTGGCAGCTGTAGGATTCCCCCTGGCTAGGAGGGTCCATGGGATCCTGTCAGGGGAGCTTGACCCTGGACACATGAACACAGCAGGAGATTCCACTGACCTTGATTGCTGTTGGAGTGACAAGAATTATTGAGTAAGGTCCTTTCCATTTAGGCATTAGTTGGGAGCTTGAACTGCTTTCCTGCCAGGTCTTGATTAAGACAGAGTCTCCAGGTTGTACCTTAGGAGAGGGTAAATCTGGCCCTGGGATAGGAAAACATTGGGCCCCTAGGTCCTGTATAAGTTTTTGTGTGATTTCTATGGAAGTGAATGATTAGGTTAGACTATGGGTTTCTGGATCCAACACTTAATTCTGGGTTAAAAACAATCTCCCATACATCATTTCTCAAAGGAGCTCAACTAAGGGAGGTCATTTGGTCTAAATGCATCCTAAGGAGTGCCAAGGGGATATTTGGTACTCATGGCATATGAGCCTCGTGACATGACTATGCTAATGTTTGTTTTAACAGTTGATTGGCTTTTCTACCTTCTCAGAGGATTGTGGTCTCCAGGCACAATGGAGGTGATATTTTATGCCAAGAGCTTTTGCTACCCTTTGAGTTATGTGGCTAATGAAGGTCAACCCATTCTCACTTTGGATGGACACAGGCAACACAAATCTAGGGATAATCTCTTTAGGGAGCAGCTTATAGACTGTGTTAGCTATTTCTGTTCGAGTAGGAAAGGCTAAAATCCATTCTGCAATGGTATCTACAAAGTTTAGTAAGTATTTGAATCCTTGGCAGGGTGGCATATGGGTGAAGTTGACCTACCAGTCTTCTCCTGGGTATAGTCCTTGCCACTGAACTGGGGGTGTTAAGATTGGAGGCCAAAAAATGTTTCTAGCATTAGTGTTATTAATCACACACAAGGTAAAACTTTGAGTGATTTTCTTAATGGTTATGGCCAAATTTGTCCCTTCAAGAATCCCTTGTGCTAAGGTGGTGAGAACATCGCTGCCTAGATGGGTAGCTAGGTAGAAGCCTTGGAGAACTTTCCACTGGACGTCACTAAGCAGGAACATTTTCCTTTCTTTTGTAAATCATCCACCTACCCTGCACACATATTCTGATTCTCTTACTAGTTTTTTCTTCCTCTTGGATGTAAATGAAAGTAGTAGGCGGAAGAGAGAGGTCAGGGACTAATACTAACATGCAGATTAGGTCCTGGGCAGCTGCCTCAGAAGCTCTGTCTGCTGTGTAATTTCTTTTGGCCACCAGAGAGCTGGACTTTTGGCACCCCTGGAAGTGAATTACTGCAATTTCCTGGGGGAACAATACAGCTTCCAGCAGGTTGAGAATTCCCTGCCAGCACTTGGCAGGGGATTTATCATTAATAAGCAGCTCTCTTTCCCTCCAGATAGCTGAATGAGCATTCAACACAAGAAAGGCATGCTTAGAGTTGGAATGGAGAGTAAATGTCTTCATCTACTGTTAAACCCCTAGTGAGGTCTATGAATTTGGCTTTTTGGGCCAAGTTCACACTGGGTAGAGGCTTTGCTTCTATAATTCCTGCAGGGATACAAAAGCATATCCTGCCTTTCTAATTCCTTCTTTAACAAAACTGCTTCCATCTGTAAACTATTCTAACTCTGGATTACCCAGGGGCTGGCCTTGTAGGTATGGCCTTCTAGAATAATTCTGAGCTAGTGTCTCTGTGTATGAGTGCTCCAGGGGTGCACTTCCCTGATCTGGACTTACAGGAACCATGGTAGACAGGTTTAGGGTGGTACAGACTTGGATTTGAAACTCTGGCATGTCTAAGAGCCAGGCCTCTTATTTCACGAGCTTACTGTTTGAAAGCCAGTGAAGTCCTGTTGTGCCCAAAATGTCTCTGACTTGGTAGGGGATACACACAGTTAGAGTTTGTCCCTATGTCAGGTTGGTGGCTTGTTCTATAGATAAGGCAGTGGCCCCTACTGCTCTGAGGCAGAGTGGCTGTATTGGTTTAAATCTCTTTTGTACCCCAGAAAAGCCATATCCTTTAATCCTCATTCAATACTGCTGGGTGGTATCATTTTTACTGTTTCCATAGAGATCTGGCCCCATTCACTCAGGCTGGGGTTGCTTACTGGAAATCTTTGAGAGGAAACCATTTTGGAAAAAGTTTCACAACGATGAGAGCCACCAGAACCTACAGAGCCAAGAGAATGGACAAAGCCTGGGGAAACCATTGAAGAGAAAGCTAGCAGATCTCACCATGTACCTTTCCAGCTAAAGACAAACCCGTGGCCTTCTTGAACCAAGGTATGTTTCTCTGGATGCCTTAGATTGGACGTATTTATAATCTTGCTTTAATATGGACATTTTCATGGTCTTTGAACTGTAAACTTGAAACTTAATAAATTTCCTTTTTAAAAAGCTGTTCTCTCTCTGGTATATCATATTCTGGCAGCTTACAAACTAGAACAGTAGCCATCCCTGGGAAGTGGCATCTAATGGCTTTGAAGCGTATGCCACAGATCAGGAAATGTTTCCAAGCTTTTGTACTAAAACTCCTAATGTAACTCCTCTATTTTCAGTTACATATGGGTAAAAGGGTTTCTCTAAGTTGGCAGGCTCAGGGTAGGCAGGCTTGTAAGAGTGCCCTTGAGGACAGTGAAGGCAGTAGCTCGTTCAGCCTCCCTTTCCAAGGAAGCACTCTCTGGCCCCCTGATGGCTTCATGTGGGGGGAGGGCAATTCCTCCAAATCAAGGTATCCAGATTCTGCAATATCCTGCCATCCCTTGTTTGTTTCTTGGTCTTAGGGGCTCTGAGAATATAGCCTAGATTCTAGAGAAAGAGGGTTAGAATGAGTGGTTAAGACTGAATGTTTGGCTCCCATATCAATTAGAACAGCAATAGTCTTATCTGCCATGTCAAGGGTAACCTAAAACTCTTCAAGATCAATGTTTTTACAGTGAAGTCCAGGGAGCCATCAGTCCCCACCCTTTTAGTAACAATCAGGGTGGCCACTAGGCTATCAGGATGGCCTCACTCTCCCTTGAGGGCTCAATGCACTCATAGTCCCAGTGTCCAGCCTTCCCACATCTTGAACAGGGCCCTGTCATGGGGCTCTCTTTGACCTTGGAGACACTCTCGTTTCCCGTGTTCTGACTCACAATAATGGTGCAGGTTCTGAGTGCCTTCTGCCCAGGGTGACCTTGAGATGCCTGCTTACTACTTACAGCTAAAGCTGTGAAATTTGCCTTATACCAATCTCTCTTTGCCTTCTCCACCTCTGTCATCAAATCCTGATTACTAAAGACAGAAAAGGCAGCATTCATAAGTTCATTCATGGAAATCTGGAACCCTAAAGACATTTTCTGCAGCTTCTTTCTCATTTCTGAGGCTGACTGCCCTATAAGTCTTTAACATTATATGCTCCTCTTAAGAATCTTTATCTATATCGGTGTACTTTTCATGGGTTCTGCCAGTCCCACCTGAAGTAAAGTAAGAGTTTTCATTTCTATCTGTGTTATGCCTTGAAGAATATTTCAGTTTACGAGCTTGACAATACACTTATACCCTAAATTAGACAAGCAATCATAGGTTCCCTGCTGTCCCCTTTGATAGTTTCAGTCAGGGTCTGTCCTGGAACAGCTTTAGCCCCTGCCCTGTGTCATACCGGCTCTTGCCTTGCAGTCTGTCTGCATGTCCCTGGGCTTCGGCACAGACCCTCTGCTTCTCCTTTGGAGATCAGCAAGAGGAGAGAATGACTTGTCTATCTCCCGAGGTCTCTAAATGCTGCTGTTTAACTTAAGCCTTTCCTCTAAGGGCAAACATTTGTGATAAATTATGGTTGCCTTTAATTTTAAAATTCAAGTTCTTACGTATTTGAGTTGTTCTTTGGCATCTGTGTCTAAGATTACCCATGTCTTGGAAACATAGTGGCTCTGTGATTGGCCAGCAGAAAGTAAAGCATTTTCTGTGGAATCATTACTTCATTGAATTGCCATTCTTGCTTTCTTCTGATTACCTTATATATAGATTGCTCCTTCTGACTGTTCCCTATTAATCAACCTAAATTACTCTCGCATTCTCCATCCTGAGAGCAAGTCCTATATATTTATACTTCCTTGCTCATCGATGCACAATTCTAGTACAAGGGAAGCTCAAAAACAAACAAGCAAACAAACAGCAAATGAACAAACAAGAACAGCAAGAATAGAATCCCTTTTTCCCATGATCTCCCTTCCGGGTATATCCTTTTGTGTGGTTGTAACTATAGACCTAGTGGTAGGTGCAGCTCACTAACATGTAAACCTTTCCAACATCGCTAAAAATTCTAAATTCACATTCTAAGCTGAGAAGGCCTCCACTAACGGCCCCCAAATTTAGTGAGAGCTTCCAGGTGCAGATTTCAGAAGTTGAAACATGGCTATATTGGTGAGAAGAAAAATTGCCTACTTGTGTGATAATGAGATCACAGAAAGGAGGATGATAATGATGAATGAACCTTATGGTTTTCTCCGTCCAGTTTTCACCATCCATGCATGTACACTCCAGGTATCATTGCATCTTTTTTCCTGACCCACTGTGGCTACTGTGAATGGATTGTCCAGAGGACAGCAGACCATGATTATCATGACTGTAATGAACTACAGCAGTTATGCCTGAAGACTAGGAGGTTGGTGGCCCAAATGGCAGGCAGCATGTCTCTTTAATAGTACAAATGGTCACATTATCCTGCAAGCAGTCCTGAAAGTCCCTTCTATTACTGATGAAGAAGGAGAAGATAGCTTCCAAGGTCTATACCTGTCTTACTCATTCTATCTTCCCTACTTTGAATGATCCATCTTTACGCATGACCCAATAAACTTTTTATAATTTTACCTGAAATTTTACTGACTTTTCTTGTCTCATTCTTGTACTCACAGGACATTTCACCTTAGCACTTATCATACAAGGTAATCATTGATACCTACCCCTATATACCTGATTCTATAAATAAATTCATAATATCACTTTCCTGCACCATAAAAACATATTCTTATGTTCAGATATAGCTTCTCCTACTTGCATGCTAATATTTCTTTCTATGGTATCTAATTGCACTTTAATCAAAATTTGAAACAAGAAAATAATTGTATTTCCTGAAACAATAACTACTACTTTTGTTTTTATTTTCTGGTAACAGTGAAAAAAGTGTTCATAAAAAATTAAGAGCATAAATTCTAGTGTGGTAATGTGGCATATAGGAGTGTTAGTAAAATCTGTTTTGCAAAAGCAGCTCAATTGTAGACTTAATTTAAATTCTTGATAGTGTATCTGATTCTAAGTGTCCCCAAAAGATCTTCAAGTATCATGCCTTATTAACTCATTTTAATTAAATGTTTGAAACTGTATTAACTATAAATTCATCCTCTCTAGCAAGCACATAATTTAAAATAACATTATTTTGAGTATGTAAGGTAAGCAAAATATTTTGGCGTCAATAATGTTTTTACAAATTAATGTCTTTTTTTCCTTTTGTTTTCTACAATTTCATATTCCATAAATCTAAAATCATTGCAAAATAGTATATATAATAAAAATATTGAGTAGAAAAGCTGATATTTATGTACTGAAAGTGATTGCATCTCAATCTTTTGTCATCCAGGAATGTCAGTAGTTATCAGGATTTTAGTAGTGTCCCTTGCTTGTAACTTTCTTTAAATACCCTAGGCTTAGGTAGATAATGAAATTTCTAAAGTAAGAATATGTCTAATTTAATGCTCTCTCACTAAGATCCCGAATAGAAGAAATAGCTAAGAAAATTAAATTGCTCGTCATTCTTTGCCCTTTTTGTTTTTCCACTGTAGTTTTAAAACTTATCTTCCAATAATTAAAAGAAATGCATAATAATCACAATATATTTCCTTAATTTTTATGTTTCTTCAGCTATATTAAAATATATATGTATTAAAGTCAAAATTAAGTTTCTATATAATGGTCTTTGATCGTAAATATGATTTTGCTTTTTTCCTGATCCATTTTGTAAAGTTGGCTCTAGAAAACATAATATTTCCTTTTCGAAGAAAATTCTACTGAAGTAAATAACAGTTAAATAATTATTAAATGTGAAATTACCAGTACATAAAATAACAATAAGTATATGTGATGTTTAGTTTCATGTGTCAACCTGGCCAGATGATGGTGCCCAATTGTCCAATGTTATTGCAAGGACATTTCGTGGCTGGTTAATATTAAATGACCGGTCAGTTGATTGCATCCATAGCTGACTACATCTATTATAAACTAAGGGTGTGTCTTCCGCAATGAGAGAACCCAGTCCTTTGAAGACTTTTGAGGGAGAAGAGAGAACTTTCATTTCTTCTTCAACCATTATGCCGTTCCTGAAGGGTTCACTGATGACCTTCAATGCAGTTGCCATCTAGTGGCCTGTACTGTGGAATTTGGACTCAAGCATCCCCACAGTTGCATGAGACACTTTTACAAAATTTTATATTTACAAACATCTCCTGTTGGTTCTGTTTTTCTAGAGAACACTGAATGATACATATTATATATGGTTAATTATTATGTTATAAATAACTGTTATAGGTAACAATTATGATACCTAAGAGCAGAAATAATTTGCATCTTATACTCTTATGAAAAAAAGCTTCTACAGAAATCTATATAGTTTCAAAATTTTCCCTTAAATAGCACCAGGCAGTTCACTTTACATTTTGTCACCATGTCTCTTTAGGCTATTCTTGGTTGTGACAGTTTCTCAGATTCGTATTATTTTTCATTATTTCCATATGAGGAGGAATGGTCAGGTATTTTGTAGAATGACCACAAACGGGATTTCTTTGATGTTTATCTCAGATTTAGACTGGGTTTATGGGTTTTGAGAAGAAAGACCACAGAAGTGAAGTGTCAATTTCATTACATCATGTCAAGGATATATCCTATCAACATGGTTTATCACTATTGATGTTGACCTTGATCGCCTGGCTGAAGTTGCGGTTCTCTAGTGTGCAGCTATTCTCTTTTCCCAAATCTTCACACTTTATTCATTGGAGGAAAGACAGTATGCATAGTACACATTTAGGAATGCTGAGCTGTGTCCTAACTCCTTAAGAGGAGAAAACCTACATAAATTATTTAGATTTTTTCTGCATGGGATACCTGTCTTTTCTTATTCATTTGTTTAATCAATGTCCAGTAATGGATATTTACTTTATATTTAACATGTATACCATGTGTTTATGTTAATCTGTCTAGGAGTTGGACTGGGCTTAATGTTTGTTGTAGGTATAGGTACCAGAGTCTTCAAATTCCTCTAATGTCCTTATTTCTATCACCCTTTGTAGCTTTGTCCTTCCCTAAATTCTCCTCTTCAGAATGAATCTGTGTCTTGAAGCTCTTCAATTGTTTTTTTACTAGAGCTCTATTGTTGTGAAGATATGCATGATTTGCAGAAGGGAAGAGTTCTGGCAATTTCAGATTGAATTTAAGTCTTTTATTTGGGCTGTCTCAGGACTTAGATTTTCACTAGGGATTTCCCAATGGTATAGCTTCTGTCACCCCTCTTACTCTTACTCCCTTCCCTGACTGCAACATCTCCAATTGGATTTCCTTAATGCACTGACCCCTGTTGACTATTATGTGCCTTAGGCACTAGAGGGAGGCTGGAGAAGGCTGAACTATGCAGGACTTTCCTTCCCCATAGGGGATAAAGTTTCAGAACTGACCTGTGGCAGTTTTTCCCTTCAGGATAGACATTTGTTGTGGAGTAGTCTCCTGAATATTTTCACAATGATTTTTCTTTCCTTCCCTCCGCCAGAGCCAGGAGAAATAATACTTGCTCCTGACAGTGAGAACCTGATAGGATTCTCAGAAATAAAGCTAAGAAAGAATGGGTTCCTTGAAATTTGAGTTCCCCTGGAGTTTCTCATCATATGTTGCTTCCCCTCAGCTTCCAAGTAGTTCCATGGAAATGTTCCTATGAATTTGTGGTCCCAGTAGCTTCTGTTCCCATAAGCATAGTTCAGCCATGACTCTGGATGCACCTTTCTCTTCAGATTCTGGGTGGCAGTTTTCCTGTATTCAATTCTTCGATGAGTCCAAATATGTTGATTTTCTGTCTGCCTTGCTTTTTGTGGGACAGAAGTAATGGGAGTGATGGGAGTGACAACTTGTAAGATCTTTACTTGGTGTAGTTGAAACAGGAAGTCTTCCATAGTTTTGAATAATTTGGTTATAAAATATACATAAATTACATTATGAAATAGCTCAAAGTTAGAGATTTCTGGTCTGGTTAGTATCAACTTGATCACAATCTAGCTATAGGACCTGACTTGCATTTGTCTTTTGATGTGTTTATCTATCTAGAAGATTGGACTAGAAATATACTTGAATGCAGAACTCTTTTATTTACTTGTGTTCTTTTATTCTTCAAATTAAAACATATAAAAATATTATTTAAAACTAATATGAGTAAAGCTGTCCTGGGTAATGTGGGTTTAAGGGTGAAGACATGGTTGAAAATTATTGCTATCTTCTTTCTTTTCTTTGTATATATGTTAATCATACAATTAACAAGTTTAAAAAAATGTTTTAAAGTACCCTCTGGAACTACGCTTGGATGTGGAAAATTCAAATTATAAAACACTGTTAGCACTTCATCCTTCTCAAGTAATGGGAAATTAATTCCATGATTTGGGCTTCCACAGGGTACCTTGGCATCCTGCAATAAGCAATCTACCAATAAAGGAGAAAGCTCAGTCATTCTTCCACCAATTAGCTTTGCTCCTTGCCATCTTTTTCAGCTTTCTCACTGCTTCACTGACCCTCTCCCAGCTGTTGCGATAAGCTGGGCAAGTGCTTACTATTGGTGACCATTTATTTGAGGGTCGTGTCCCTCGTTCTCACCTTTAACTACCTTTGGTCCATGTCCTCTTCTTGAGTCTCATGAGTTCTGTGGCTCCTTTCTTATGAATCCTACTGAATTTTATCATATACTTATGACTTGCAGATCATATCTAGAGCTTTAGTTCTAGTGCTTGTTTGGAATTTACTCATAATGAGAAATCGTCAGCCTGTCTCCTATGGTAGATAGGCTGAGTATTAAGATGAGAAGATGAAGATTCTGAATTTTTTGCATAAAAGAAATTCTCTCTGCAACAGGTCTCATTGAATGTAGCACTTAGTATAGTATTTTGAAGTGAAAGTATT
Organism: Tamandua tetradactyla; assembly: GCF_023851605.1. NCBI lineage: Eukaryota > Metazoa > Chordata > Mammalia > Pilosa > Myrmecophagidae > Tamandua > Tamandua tetradactyla. Next base: position 94,057,206 of record NC_135332.1, read on the forward strand.
AAATTTTTTTATAGAACTCTAACTTTTCAATATAAGGTGTGTTACTGTTACCATGTTTTTGAAATTAGTACGTAGACAAACTGAGTTATTGATCCCATGCTAGAGCATCAACTCACTGGGTAATGTTGACACTGAAGTTGCAGTATAACATTAATACAATACGAATGACAATTTAGAATGTTGGAGCAACAATTTTCCACATGGATTTTGAACATTTAACAATACTCTCAGGAAGAAGTATATATATATATTTTTTCTCTTCATATTTTAATTAACACATATATATTTTTTTTACATGGGCAGGCACTGGGAATCGAACCTGGGTTCTCTGGCATGACAGGCAAGCATTCTTGCCTGCTGAGCCACTGTGGCCCACCCAACACATATATTTTTGTGTATGTGCTTTACCCTAACAGTGAGCCAGTTTAATGGAGGAATCACATCATTAAAGAAGCAAATGCAAACAGTGGCATCTACCCTGATGGGGCAGATCGAGAGGCATGGTATCCATCTCGTCCTGGGATGGGGAGATTTCCTGAGGAATGGAATACTGAAGTGAGACCTGAGAGTGAAGGAGGTGTCAGCCATCTGATGCTGGGAACTACATTTCTGCAACCATGGGAAAAGCACTTGCAAAGGCCCAGAAGCAAGACCAAGAATGGCTTCCATGGACAGTGAGTTAATTTGACTGTGTCTGTAGAGGAGAATATGACTGGCAGAAGTCATGAAGGATGAGGTAGAGACATATGCCGGGGTGTAGGCAGAGTGCCTTGTAAGACAAGGAAGACTCAAGGTGGCTGCTCAGTTTAGGATTGTGTAATAAGAAAGTGGGTGAATATGGCTAAATAGAAACCAATAATTTTCCCAGTTTGAAAAGAGGGGTACTCTCATCTTCCTTCTCTTTTCAACCTTGACTTCTGAAGTCATATTTATCTCTTCTTTGACTGGATAATACCATTAGGAATCCGTTATTTGCAGTTAGGTCTCACCCTCTTCAAGCTACATATTTTCATCCCACCCTCTCCTCAAATTTGAGATGCAAACACTATGTGTTCCCTTATAATTTTCATCCTGACTTACAGACACTTGATAAATTCCATCCTGTGAGGTTTTGTTAAAAGAAATTGATAGGTGTGAACTGTTTAATTAGCAGTTTTATTGAAGATAAATGGAAGATTGACATTTATGCGTGCACCTATTAAATCCAAAAGAGTTTGTTCCAGGAACAAATGGTTTATCAGTACTCAGAAATACATGAATATATTTATCAATACTAATAAATCATAGGAAAAAAATAATTTCATAGATGCACAAAAGACCTTCAAGTACAACTCAACACCAAACAACCAGCCAAAACTTCAATGACAAAGGAATTACTACATCTTCCTTAACATATATATTTTATATAACCAGCCAGAAAAACAGGTGCATTGAATTCTTAATATATTGGTGAATTCAGGAACTTAGCAGGAAAGACCACAGCTTCCATTACTATTTAAAGGTAAGGCAAGGAAAAACTAAAAGTATGAGAAATAGGGAAAAACAAGTTAAAGTGCCTCTTTTTATCCATGAAAAAAAATTAAAGGTAAAAATAGCTCATTTTTTTACATTATTTTAATCATTTAACTGCTTTGCCTGAAAATGAGGTTGTCAACGGTGAAATTGTTATCACTGAAGCGTCCTTTATAATTTTACATCTAAAATGAATGTCACTATCATTTATTTAATCTCACACCAGGGCTAAGCTATTTCCTTAAGCTCTTATTGATTTGATGATACCAGCCTTTAATCATAGTCAGATTTCCATATATGCTGTGAACACTCCTCAGATTACTGGGATCACTAAAATATCCTCGAATAAGTAGCATTTGTTAACCCAGACGAAATATGCTTAAATAATAAAAATGGCTTTCCAAGTGAAAGATGAGTTACTCTTAATGTCTTTTTGGATTTGTCTTCATGATGCACTTGACAAATAGTGCTACCATGCAAATTGTATTAGACAAAAGCAGAAAATGTTAGGGCATATAATTAATGTTCCAGTTAGTAGCATTCATCTCTTTATTTGTGTGTACTATCTTATGCATCACAGAGAGTAAACTGAGAGACAGTATATTTGAATCTCTACATGTTAAAGGAAAGGCATGTCCTAAAAAGGGAAAATAGAAATTACTTTAGTGTAATGTCAGCCAGATCATTTCCATGAACATTATTATTGTAGAGATTTGTTTTATCACACAATTATTTCATATGAGTGGTAGCGACAGGTAAGACAGCTGAAGGTAAGAGAAACTGCAGACTCTATCTCTTTCTGAGAATAGTAGTATAGGTCATTTGTACCAACTCTTTCATCAAAACAACTAAAATGAAGGATACAAGAGTAAGTGTGACTCATGGTGTTAGAGTACAGGTAATAGAGAGCACAAATCTGCCCAGAGTTCAGCAGAGCACTGAAGCTGCTTCTCTGGTGAGAGGACTTGCCAAAGATGTTAATCTTAGTAATTTCAAGGGGCGAGTGACAAAAAGCAAGGATGAGAAGCTGCTTCACGAAGAATTTAATTTAGGAAAGCTTCACATCTATGCCAGGACCCACAAATGGATGCATGTACAGGGTAAATGAGAGATTAGGCTTGTCCTACTCCAGCAGGGAAATTTTCCTGGGTACCAGGAAAATTAGGTCATAGAAAAGTAAAGAAGAAATCCTTGCCTGGGTGATCATGGCAGAAGTCTCATGCTTTGTTCATTTATAATCCTTTATAACCTGGCTCTCCTTTCTCTGGGAGCACAAGGGAACTCAATGGTGAAGTTGACCGGAGGTGACCTGACACTGGGAAGACCTCAGTGACTTGAAGGGAGCAAATGAAAATCCTCCCATAGTAAAAGCCAGGAGCAGCCAGCAAATGCAGAACAGTGTTTTTCTCTGAAGAGGGAAAGATGGCAAAGGAATGGGAAATTAAATTTGTTTTTCAGCTTTATAATTTATTTCTTGGATTGGAAAGTTTGAGGAAATATGACAAATTCTAGCATTTAATAATTTTGGTGATTGTATGATGATCATTTTAGCATTAGATCTTAAGTTCTTAAGTTGTATGTTTTTAATTATGAAGGTGACTGAATGATAGTGGAGGAGAAAGGAAATAAGTTGACATTAGAATATTTGCATATTTCTGTTCCACAAAAGACTATAGTTCTTGTGCAATATCTTAGGAGCCACATAGTATGGATTATTAAAAGTAATTGCAATTAATATTAATAACAACATTATAAGGAGGGGTAATTTTTCAATTCTTACTTAAAACCTAATAGACATTAATTATGCAAAAACATCTTCCTCTGGGCAATGGGACATTAGTACATGAACAAACTGAATAAGAAAGTGTGCACAAATCTATTGTTGAAAATAGGAATATTTGCTATTCTGAATAAGAAAGCATGCACAAATTTATTGTGAAAATAGGAAACATTCTAAAGTGGGTGTGAGAGTTAGGTTCATGTGTCAACTTGTCTAAATTATGGTGTCCACTTGTTTAAACAAGCATTGGCTTGTTACTATGAAGTTATTTTGAGGGCAAACATCGTTAGTCAATTGCTTTCTTCTCTAGCTGATTATATTTATAATCAACAAAGGAGATTTCCTTTAGCAGGGAGAAGTCTCATTCAATCTATTGAATGCCTTAAAAATAGAGCTGATGATTTCAGCAAGTCAAAAAGAAGAATTTCTATTTCTACTTCAGCCAGCCAGTTTCTTCTAATGAATTCATTGAAACTTTTATTGGGGTTCCCAACTTTCAACCTGCTCCATGGAATCTGGGTTTGCCTATCCCCGTGGTTGCATCAGACAATTGCTATAATAAAACTCATAATTATTATATATCTTGTCCGTTCTCTTTCCCTGATGTACTCTAATACTGATTTTGGCACTGAGTGTTTCTTGAGATTCTGAATCTTAAAGATGAGATGGTTCTAGTGGTTGTGAATTGGCTCCCCACTCTGACTGGATTAAAAAGTGCTGGTGATTTTCTTTCTGATGATCAAGATGGCACTGAGAGCCTTTGGGGTGAATTGATAATAAAAATATGCAAAGTATAGTCCGTGGACACTGTTACTCAAATGTTTATATGAGGCAAGGCTCTGAGTGAGTGTGTTTGATACTTTAACAAAGTTTTGTGGTATTAAAATTTATAATGATAATGATTGATTGCTATAATCTTTAAGCAGCTGAATTGATAAAATGATGAAGTGTCCTTTTCAATTACAGTGCCAAGTAGGTAGCAGTGTTCTCAGTTCTCCAGACAGATGTTCTCCAGGAGGTTGTATATGCTCTAAACCAGCATTCACTTTGTGGTGCTATTTTTCCAGTAGCCAGAATTCATGGGTCCAAGAATCAAGGGGTGGAAATAAGTGTAGCATAACTCACTATTAGCATTAGTGATTCACTAGAACAGTCCTTGCTTTATCACCCCATGAGCTTAAGCACCACTGGTCCACAGGCCAAGTTCCAAAAAAAGGAGCGCTTCAATAAGGAAACACAAAAAAGATACCATTGAACTGGAAGTGAAGATTGTCACATATCCAATTAGAGCTCCTCATGCTTCAGAATCAACAAGCAAAGAAAGGAATTTATTGTACTGGCTGGGGTAATTGATCCTGATTATCAAGGAGAAATAGGACTGCAACTACACAATGGATGAAAAGAAAAGTTTGCCTGGAATACAAGTGATTTCCTAGGACATTCTTGGTACTACCATATCTGTGATTAAAGCCAAAGGAAAACTGCAATAATCTATTCCAGGCATGATTACAAAGGGCCCAGAATCTTTGGGAATGAAGGTTTGGGTCATCCACCAAAGAACCATGACCAGCTGTGGTAGTTGCTGAGGATAAAGTGAATGTGGAAGACAGTAACTATAAACATGAGTTACAACCATGCAACTAGTTACAGAAATGAAGACTACAATGGTGATGATTATTTCTTCTTTGTTTTTATGAATATGTTCATATGTATACATAAAGCAAATATCTTTGTTTTCTTTGTTATATTATCTTTTTACGTATTAACTTTATACTACAGTTTTTAACTTACAGGATATCAAGTTTAAGAGTAAATACTATGCAAGGACTTGCATCATCTATTGAGGAAAAGGTTAATGTGTTTCTAATTGTATGTAGGATAGTTGAATTACGATAGATAAAAGTTTTCCTGTTATTGCTTGTATTTATAAATAAAGAGTGGTTTAAGGATGTATATGGGTGCCATGTTGACAAGGGGTGGGTTGTGATGGTTAGGTTCTTATGTCAACTGGAATAAGTTATGGTGTCCAGTTCTTTGGTCAAGCATTGGCCTGTTTTTGTGAGGATATTTCATGGATTTAAGTCATTAGTCAATTGATTATATCTATGGTTGATTACATCTTTAATCGACACTGGAGAGGGCCTTAAGAAATTATAAGTCACATCCAATCAGTCAGAATTCCTAAAGAGAGGATTGATTTCTTCAGCAGTCAGAAAAAAAGAAAGAACACAGACTAGCACGGTAAGGTAAGCATTCAGAGCTTCATTGTGTCAAACTTACCAAAAGTACTTTCTCCAAAGATGATGCACATATACTGAAGAGTATGTGCCCTAAAGGACTGAGTAATAGAGAGTGGTGCTGTTCCATAAGAAGACACACAGGCACCAACCTTATTGAATGCAGAATCAAGCAACTCTAATAACAGTCTTTTATGTATATATTTATATATATATAAATATATATATAAATATATCCAAAGTTTCTAAGAATGACCAGTTTATTTACAAACAGCTCAGTGTCTCAAAATTTAGAAATAACTATTACAACTCCTGAATATGTGTGTTGCTTGTAAAAGCTTATAATCTAGGATCTTGTACAAAAGGCCCCAACCAATAACAGTCTTTTTTGACTCAGTTGTTTCTATCTAGATACATAGACTATGCAAAGTGTATTAATTAAGCTGAAACCTTTTGCATGTTGTGTGGTTTTTATTGCTTCTACCTTGACGTTCATTCATTTTTCATGAAATGTAAAGTCTACTTAATTACTGTTCTCATCTGGCCACCGTTTCCTAGTCTAAATTATCATCATCTCTCACTTAAACTTTTGTATTGACCTCTAAAACAGACTTTTATCCAAACTTTTCTCCTTATATAATTTTTTACCTGTCATTCAAGGAGGATGCTGTTAAATCTGATTTTCTATTCTGCTCTTTCAACCCCAGCTCTCTTCTTTCTTCTGCTCTTGAACTAAAGTCTAAATGCTTGCAATAGATATAGAAGAAAGGAAAAGCAAAAGTGACTGGAGGGAATTTTAACAAAATTTCATAAGCAGAGTATGAAGAGCTTGGAGACTGAGAATGATTTTTTTAGAAGATAAATAATTTGGCTAAAGACATTCTAGACAAAAGAAATGGCATATTCATAAGGACTTGAATATATGAGAGAACTTCATATCTTAGGGAAATATGGCAGGGGTATAAAGTACAATTGAGGCAGTGGAAGTTGTGATGAAATACAAGTTGTGATTACATGCAATGAAGTTTATGTAAATTTCATTCTGTAAACCAATTATTACCACTTTTGTTCTATGGAATCTTAAAGGGCCTCAAAAAGGGCAAGTCACTGTAGGTTGTGAGATTAACCTAAAATGGGCATAAATTGTTTCCTTAATATTGCTTCTTCTCATCTTTCTACTACTAAATCCCCCTTCTTCAAACAGAATAAATTTCTGTGGTTGTTTTAAGTAACATCAGGAAGTCAGACTGATACTTGTTGACTGATATCACTTTTATGTGACCCATGAATATGATGAGTTGGAGCATAATTCTCAGATGACTTGGTTTAGTCAAAGACTGGCTGGTAAGTCTTTTAGTAGAAGAGGGAATTGAAAAAGGAAAAAAGCTCTAAAGGAAAATATATATGTTCACTTGAGTCACAAAAGCTCGTGGGCTTTTTAGACAAAGTTGTTTGGGTCCTACCTTGTATGGGGTTTCCCAGAAATATATATGTCATTGATACAGATGTGACAGTCATGAACACGTGGATTTAGAGATGTTAACATGAGTAAGATGATATAGAAAGTGTGTTCTCAGTAACAAACAAGCATTTAACAAGCATGCAAAGATTAGAGAATCCTGTAAGAAGAATGATAAACTGCAGTCAGAGACAAAGAATGTAGTCCGGGAGAAAATGATGCCATGAAAACCCAGGTGAGAAGTCAACTTTGTAAGTGCTGCCAAATGTTAGAGATAAGGATTGTGAGAAATGAAAGTACAAGGGGTTAGTTAGTTAATATATTGAAATTTTACATTTCATACTTTAAACTTGTACCCTGTAATGGTAGAATCCTTTAGGCCTGTAAAATACTGTAGGGAAATCCATTGTTAAAAATAATTTTTTAATGATGTGAAAAAATTGGATACAATGCAAACCGAGAAAGGAGAATGAAATGTCAGTGGCTCTCACTCCTTCATTATCTTATGCTTTCACAAAGTATAAGTGAAATGTCTTTAATGCATTATTAAAACAATTATTCTGGGACAAAGGAGGGTTATTGGTATAAGGAGGGATTAGAATTACTGAAGAATATAGCAATGGTGAGTTATGTGTGGCTCGAGCCCACTCCATATACTCATATCTTACTCAACCTCCAATCCCAATTTCAGCCACCATGGAAGCCAGTTGGGTGCCTGCCACTGTCTACACTTCGTAAGACTTCTCTCATAAGAGAAATGATGTTTAGATTATTAAATGTCACATATACTGGTCACTCAAGTAATATTTATAGGAAAATTAAAAATCATGTGGAGGAAAATAAAACTACTAGCTAACAGGTGATTATTAAATTTTTGAATAAATACTAGAAATGAATGCTTCCCTAGAAAAAATTAAATTATCTTGTCATTTGAAAGAAAAAAATGCATTCTTTCAAGGTAAAAACATGAAAAATGGAAATTTGAACGGAGCAATTCATGAGATTTGTTACTAAAATTAAATATAACAGCCTTTGAAGTTATATTAATCATGCTAAACACAGCTAGGGGACATTTATTACTATAATAAGGAAGTGAATTTGCTCTTCAAAAAGTTTAAGAATGTTAAAAATTATAGACAAAGCTTTCTTTTGAGACGAAAGTAGAAATGTGGATTTTACCAGTTCTTCAGGCATGTGTGCAAATTCTGAAATATCATAAACATTTTTCTTAATTTACTTAATATGATTTGGCCAGGTTTGCTATTTCTTTCCATGCAGGGCTACTCTCAGAGTTTGAGAAAACACTGGCCTTCCCACTTCATCACCACATCAGTTGCAACACCTCAGTGCTCTGTCATTATCTCTTTTAAGGCATCTCTATGTCTTTTCCTTTCATTTGAAACTAATGCTTATATTTCTAACAGTAGAGAAAATTAAAGGAATGAAAGAATTACTATTGTTTTTCTATTATTTCCCTGTACTTAAGGGACTAGTTATATTCCAGTAAGTCTCTCAAATTATTATCTGTTTACCCTTTCATTTAAAACACACATATTTGAAAAAATGGAATGTCAAGGATTCCCGTGACAACACTTTCTTTCATAGCCCTTACTGAACAAAGTTTCTTTGTAATAGCTAGGCTAAATTGCTACTATTACAATGGAAACTCATTTTCTTCAACTCTACCCTTAGTGAAACTAGAGAGCAATTTCTCACCCAATACTATACTCTTGAACACAATTTAATGTACCTTCAGGCTCCTCTATCTCACATAAACTGTTTCATTAACCTTTCTCCATAGAGGCTACTTATGTCTACTTGTAACATTTATAAATCTGAGACTGAACTGTTCCAAAGTGCAAATAATAAAGGCATCACAAATCCTAATCAGAAAAATCCTAACCTCATGTGCTTCTTTATTCTGCTTTGGTACTGTACATATGACTATATATAACTCTGCTATTTCGAAAAAATGTCTGTCATTGAATTTATAAAGATGACATTCTATATTGTCTTGCTTTCAGTTTGTTGGCTGTTGCAATCCTTACACTTTTCTATAATACCATTTAGTATTATTCTCACCTTTCAAAGAGGAGAGAACGGAAAGAAGTGGTTACCCCTTGATAAAAAGAGCTGTCGAGAGAAAATTAGACTATAAAACCCGAGACAGTAGAGATTTTTAGCACAAAGATTAACAACATTGAATCTAGAATTTTAATGAAACCCGCCAAACAAACAAATTAAAACTAGTAAAAGCTAAGGGTGCTCTTCTTCAGACGTGCTGCAATGTAAGCCCAAGGAAGAAAAATGAGTTTATCTGAACACTAGACACTCCTTTGGAACCTCTTTGGAGCCCATCAAGAAGGCTTTCTGATTCTATTAGTGGTGGAGACTCAAAAAGCGAGAGGGGTGGTGTCCAATAAGGGAGCCATTAGCTGCATGCAGCTACTGAGCGCCTGAATTGTCTGGATTGAAATATTCTGTAAGTACAAAACGCACTCTGGAATTCAAGTCTTTGAACAAAATCAATAATATAAAATATCTTATTAATAATGTTTTATTCTGGTTACATGTTAAATAATAAAATGTGCACAGTGTGGTCAAATAAAATATTGAAATTAACGTCACCTTTACAACTTTTTTGTGTGAGTGGCTACTGAGAGATGCGAAATTACACACATTGCTCACATCAGCGCTGGTCTAGATCCAAAGGTTAGCAAACTAGAGCTGTGGTCAAATCAAGCCCACCAATAGTTTGTGTTATTAAAGTTTATTTGCACATAGCAATACCCATTCATTTACGTGTAGTCTACAGCCATTTTTGTGCTACAATAATAGAGTTAAGAAGTTGTGAGAAAGAACATTTGTTTCCCAAGTCTTAATATATTTATTACGTGTATCCTTAAAGAAAAAGTTTGCAATTCCTGATTTTGATGAACAACAAGTAATATTTGAAAGTCTGAAAGTGAGGAGAATAGACTTATTCGGGAAAGAAGGATCAGTAGAAAGCAAAAAATAGAGAATGGTATTTCCCAAGAAATATAATTTGAAAAGAAACCAAAATATGAGCCCAAATAAAACATATTGTTTTAAGCTACCTTTTACTTATAAAACATATTTATTTTTAATGAGGTTTAGCCCTTTCTTACTTTTGCTTTTAAGTTTTGTGATTTTTGTTTCATATTAAAGAGACCTTTCATCTATTCTAATAACCTAAGGATTTTTCTTTCCTAAAGATTTTATAGTTTTGACTTTAAATATGAATTTATGCTGTATTTCCAGTTAATTTTTGTATATGGTGTGACATAAAGATAGAATTTTGTTCTTTTGCACTTGAGTTCCCAATTTCTTCCAATAATACCTGTTGAACTATTTTGTTTTCAGTTGAATTCCTTTAGAACCTTTAGTTAAAAATATAATAATAATAATAAGAAGAAGAAGAAACCAACTCAACCATGTATGTGTACAGCTATTCCTATAATGCCTGGCCCTTACTGCTTTGTTTACAATAGCTTGTGAGAATTTAAGTCTGGTAGAGAAAATTCTCTAAATTTATATATATAGGTATTTTGGGGGATGGGTTGAATGGTCCAGGAATCGAAACTGGGTCTCCCACATGAACGGCAAGCATTCTACCACTGAACCAGTGAATTTATATATATTTTTAACTTTTAGCTATTTTAGAACTTTTACTTTTCCATAAAAATTTATTAAAACATTTGTTGTTTTTTACAAAAAAGCATCTTGCTGGAATTGTGGTTAGGATTACACTGAATTCATAGATCTTTTAAGGAAATGTTGACAGATTAAAAATTGGGGGTTAAAATAGAGGCATAGTAAGTATGGAGTGGCCAGCATTTTCATTGAGTCCTTAGTCCTGTTCTGGAGTAAACAGAGTAACCCATATACATATACTTGGGTGCCTATATATTGGTGCCACTTTGTGTGTTGATAACTTAAAGAAATAATCCATGACACTCATCTCTGGCTCACTGTCCAAGAACTTGTGCTGCAGGCAGAAGCAGCTTTCTGAAAACTAAAGCAGTGAGAAACAATGAAATCAAAGCAGCTTGGGGTAAAGGATTATCTGCTTTAAGACATATAATAGAGCACCAAGGAAAAGAGAAAGTCCCTTTTTTTTAGAGGGTAGGGATGGAAGCCAAATTCCTGTATACAATGGAATCCCTAAAGCCATAAACACAGGCCAGGAATTTTTGCATACTTTGAAAGATATTTTTTGCATTGGTTTTTGCTGTTGACATTCCAAAAATCTCTGTCTTATCACTACTTGGATATATATTGAAAAACAGACAGCTCAGAAACTAAATCATAGAGTTAGTACACTAAAATGTCTAATGTACAGCATGCCACAAAAGATTATAAGAAAAACAAAGAAACATGAAATGACAAATTGTGCAAAACAAGATTAAACTTCAGAAGACATCAATGAAGATGATCAGATGTTCGATATAACAAAGGAATATATTTGAAAAATGATCTTTAATATGCTCAAACAGATAAAAGAAAACACAAAGAAAGAACCAAAAGATATCAAGAAAATGATAAATGCATAATAGGATCTCAATAAAGACAAACAAATTTTAAAAAGGAATGGATTAGAAATACTGCAGTTGAAGATCACAATAATTGAAATAAAAAATTTCCTCGAGTCTTTCAACAGTAAATTAGAGAAACGAGAAGAAAGAAGAGAAGCTGAAGATAGGACGTTTGAAATGATGTAGGCTCAGAAGCAGAAAGAAAAAAGAATAGAAAAAGTGAACAGAGCTTAAGAGACACATGGGCCATGATTAACAACACCAATTTACTCATTATGGGAGTCAAATAAGGAAAAGAGAAAAAGAAAGAAGGACTAATCAAATAAATAATGTCAGAAAGCTTCCTAAACTTAAGCACATGAATGTATGCATACAAGAAGCTCAGCCAACACCAAAAAGGATAAACTCAAAGGGAAGCAAATCCAGAAACATAGAGGTCAAACTGTTGACTGCCAAGGGCAAAGAGAGAGCTCAGAAAACTAAACGAGAAAAGCAACATGCTATGTACAGGTGCACCCCAATGAGATTAAAAGCAGATTTCTCATTGGAAACCATTAAAGCAAGAAGACATTTGGATGAACTATTCAAATTGCTGAAAAAAACGAACTGCCAACCAAGAATTTTATATACAAGTCTCCCTCAAAAATAAGGAAGAAATATAGACATTTCCAGAGAAATAAAAGCTAAGGGAGTCTCTCACCACAGGTAATGGTAAAGGAAGTGCTACTACACAGATTTGAAAAAGCATAAAGAAATAAAGATCTCCAGTAAAGGCAAACAGCTGGGTAGTTATGGCCACAAGTAGCATTGTATTTTATTGTATGTAACTCCACTTTTTACTTCTAAAATGTTCTGAAATTCTCATGCATGAAAAGTAATGATAAATCTATGGTTTATAAACACATTGTGTAAATATACAATTTTAAACAACTACTATAAATGGTGGGGGGATGTAGGGATACAGTAACAGTGTTTGTATGCTATTGAAGTTACTTGGTATTAAATCAGAAAAAGATTGTTACAGATATAACATACAAAATTTAAACCCCAATGTTTAAACTCCATGAAGAAAATATGTGAAAATGTATTCAGAATTAAATGAGAAGTGTTGCAAAATGAAGCAATACAAAAAACAAATAAACATGAAAAAAGTTACTAATGGAGATATTGAGGGACAAAGTGTATAGGACTTTTTGTGCCCCACAAATGGATATGTGTTCTTTTCTCAGTTAATTCAAAATATATTCTAAATTCCCTTATGATTTATTATGTTTCTCATGGAATATTTAGAAGTATAATTTTAAAATTTCCATGTATTTTGAATTTTCCAAGTATATTTCTTTTGTTGGTTTCTAGTTTAATGGCATTATGATCAGAGAATATACTATGGGTTATTTCAAACTTCATAAATTGTATAGGGCCTTGTATGGCTCACAATATGGTCTATTTGTGAGTATTCCGTATGTACTTAGATGAATGTGTTTTCATTTTTTAATTTTTCTATAATCACCAATTCAGTCCATTTGGACAAGTGTTAAAGGCTTCTACATTCTACCTGCATATTCTTACTGATTGTTGTATAGATTACTGATGCTAGAGTATTGGCATCTCCAATTATGTTGGAAGATTTTTCTTTTTTCTATTTCCTTTTTTTTTTTTTTTTTTTTGGCTTGGGAAGGCATTAGAAATCGAACCCAGGTCTCCAGCATGGCAGGCGAGAACTCTGCCACTGCCCCACCTTTGCCCACCATCTATCTCCTTTTATATTTCCATATTTTGCTTACAGTATTTCAGATTGGGTTGTAAGTGCATATGATTTCAGGTGGTCACGTCTTCTTGACAAATTAACACTTCTGTTATTATGAAACAACCTTTTTTTTCAATGACCTGAAATCTATTTTGACTTGAGTAATATAGCCATTACAGTTTTTATGGCTTATTGTTTGCATTTGCTGTTCTCTCAATTTTTACCTATTTAACTTTTTATTTAAACTGGTGATCTTTAGATGGCACATAGTTAGGTCTACATTTTATCCAGCCCATCAGTCTTTTATCTGACTATTTCAACTATTTACATTTAATGCAATTATCAATACGGTTGGGTTTAAATCTAACATCTCAGTATTTCTTTTCTTTTTATTTTATATGTACTTTGCTTCTTTTTTCTTCTATCTCAAACTTACTTTGGATTACTTCAGACTTTTCCATGTTTCTATTTTATATCTATAATTGTCTTATTAGCATTCCCTGTCTCTTTCAGTGTTTTTTAGGATTTGCAGTATACTCTTTTAACACAACAGCAAACACTATGTTTAGTTAATAGAATACCATGTCACCAACTACATTAAATACTTATAGTAAACTTCAACTTTCCCTTCTCATCCTTTGTGCTATTTTTTTATTTTAAAGTATTTAATTTAATAAACACTCATATGGTCCTTATTATATGGCAGTTACATAAATGATTTACAAATATTTGTTAATTTAATCCTCTCACCATCACAGAGCTTTTGAGTAACTTTGCAAAGATCATACAACCAGTAAATGGCAAAGCCAAGATTTGAAGCAACACCATCATCTCTTCTATAACAACCATCCTTTAAGCTACATTCCAAGATCACAGATTTTCTGAGGACATTTTTGTCCCCAATTTTCCCATTTTGTCCACTCTTAAAGACACCTCCTTCTATGTAAAGGAAAGTATGGTTGATAAAAAATGCCTTTGTGCTATTTTGTCATGCATTTTATTTCTACATATTCTCCAAGTTTTACAATTTTTGGGGTGCTTTTATCAACTTCAAAAGTCAAATGTATTTCAAGAAGTCTGATAAATGCAAGTAAAAATTTAACCTGACCTAAAAATTTACCACTTTCTTTCTTTGTAAAGATTTAAATTTCCCTTGCAAACAATATTTCCTTCTGTCTAAGGACTTCATCAACATTTATTTTAGTGTAGATACATTTCTGAAGACGTATTTATTTCACCTTTAATTTCAAAATATATCTTCAAGAGATAAAAGATTTTAGTTATCACATATTTTGTCTTACAGTATTTTTAAACTGTACTTCAAAAATTTTTTATTTATTTGTTTTAATTAGAAGTCTTCCATCATTCTTATTTTTACTCCCTATGTCATGAGTAATTTTTCTTAGGCTTCCTTTAACATTGTATTTCAGTAAATTCTAGCAATTTTCTCATACTTTAAAATAGTTTTCTTTTATTTTCATCCTATTTTTGCTTCTTGGGCTTCTTTGCTATGTGTTCTTTCTCTTTTTCGAATTGCAATTATACCTAAATAATTCTGATATTTTCCAACAGGTCACCGATGCTCTATTCATTTTTAAATTGCATTTTTCTTTTTATAGTAAATTTGGTAATTTATTGTAATGAACCTTAGCATTTTCTCTGCATCTGCAACAACATATCTTCTGTTAATCTCATCTAGGGTATACTTTTTATTTAATTTTCAAATGTATTTTTAATCGCTGCAATTTCCATTTATACCTTATTTTATCTTCTATTAATCACCTTATTGTGGTTAGTAATTTCTTGAACCTCCCTAAGCATTTGGAGCATATTTACAATACATTTTTACGTCTTTATCTGGTAGTTTCATCATCTTTGTCATCCACGCTGTCTTATTGGCTGTTTGTCTACTGTGCATAAGTCTTACCTCATGCTTTTGAGTGTCTGACAATTTTCAATTAGATGTCCTCTAGTAGAATTTTATGTTGTTGGTTGGTGGACTTGATTGTATTTCTTCAATAGAGTTTGATTTTGCTTTGGCCAGTAGTTAAGCTACCCTGAGACAATTGGGTCTCCTTGAGGCTTGGATTTCAATATTTGTTATTGTAAATAATTTAGACCCAATGCAAAGCTTATTCCATTGTGATGACTGTACCTGGTTCACCACACATCGTGGGAATTTACCCATTCTACCTGGTGGGAACATGAACTATTGGTCGATCTATTATGATCTTGGAAATGGTTTTATCTACTTTCTTGTTTATTTTTTAAATCATCCTTCACTTTATTTTTTTCTTTTAAGTATGTTTTCTTTTTTATCCATTATATTTGTTTATGCTTCTGTTCCTTCTAGTATTTACTTCATTGAGAACAATGTTTCTCAATACTTTCTGAATTATTTCATTTTATTTCTGAGCTTTCTTAATTTTCATTGTTCTTTATGTCTGCTGTCACTTTGTGAGTCTCTTTTAATACATTATGGAAAAATCGGTCACAGTATCAATCTGTTTTAAGAGAAAATCTCTCTGGTGCTCTACCATTGTGAGTAAGGATGTTATTCTGCTCTTCTTAAATGAACTTTGTGTGGAATTAAATGTTGACACTCTTGTGAGGATTTTTTATGTAAAATTTGATTTCCTGATATTATCATGTGGCAATATTCACATTTTTAAATGATTTTTCTAGTAACCATAGTTCACCATTTACTTTTTAATTCTCATAGCTCTCTTGCCTGTTGTTCCTTTTTTTAAAAATTATTTTAGGTTTCCTGGATATATTTGCCTCCATCAAACAAAACTCAATTTTGTTTCCACTTTCAGTACTTTCTATTCAGGATGGGGCCCTGAAAATAAAGTGCTAACTAGTTAGTTTTGCTACATTATAGGACTTACAAAGCTTGAACCCTTCACATACTTTTATTTTGGACCCATTGTTTTCACCAACTTTTAGATCAGGCAAAATCCACCCCAGTTTCAGCAAGTATTCTGAAAATGAGCTGCTACATTTTTACATGATTATTTGTGGACTATTTTGCTCTCATGTTTTTCATTTCCCTCGTTTATTTCTGCACACATATTGTCACATGTAGATGATGAGTTATTGGTGGGTTGTCTCAACTCATTTTTACTTTGAGGATATGTTGTCAGCTAATTTTGTTGCATATAATGTTCATCTTTTTAGTTTTCGCTATCTAATCATCTTGCTATCTACCCATTATGTTTTGTAAAATTAAGGGTATTGGAAAAATTTTTTAAAAAAGGTTTTATATTTGCTGCAATTATCTATCCAAAAATACTTTGCTTCATTTGAAAATAGAAAGACCTGTTTGGATTATGGATAGCCTTTGTTTAGTTTTAACTTTTTTATTATATAGTATAACATAGATACAAAACAAAGAAATAAAAAAGCAATAGTTTTCAAAGCACTCTTCAGCAAGTAGTTATAGAACAGATCCCAGAATTTGTCATGGGCTACCATAGGATCTTCTCATATTTTTCCTTCTAGATGCTCCAGAATATAGGAGGCTAGAGGGCTGAAATATTTTTTATCATCACAATTGACTTTATTTTTCCTTCTTTTTTTGTGAACAATAGCATATGTACAAAAAAGCTATAAATTTCAAAGCCCAGCACCACAAATAGTTGTAAAGCATATTTCAGACTTTGACATGGGTTACAGTTTCACAATTTTAGGTTTTTATTTCTAGCTGCTCTAAAATACTGGAGTCTAAAAGAGATATCAATTTAATGATTCAGCACTCAGATTCATTTGTTAAGTCATATCTTCTATGTGTAATTCCATCATCACCGTTTATTTTCCATGCCTCTCTTTAGGGTTGTTTGGGCTATGGCAATTCTAAATTTTAGATACTGGAAGGCTCTCTCACTAATATGGGGTAGGAAGATAGAACTATCTGATATTCTGGAGAGCCTGAGTCCTCTAGGTTTCAGGACTTATCTGGTCCATGGACCCATCTGGAAGTTGTAGTTTTCTGGAAAGTTACTCTAGTGCCTGGAATCCTTGTGGAATCTTATATATTGCCCTAGGTGTTCTTTAGGATTGACTGGAATGGTCCTGGTTGGGGGTTGGCAGGTTATGATAGGTAGGAAGGTCTACCTGAAGCTTGCATTAGAACAACCTCCAGAGCAGCCTCTCGACTCTATTTGAGCTCTCTCTGCCACTGATGATTTATTAATTGCATTTCTTTTCCCCCTTTTGGTCAGGATGTAATTGCTGATCCCATGGTTCCAGGTCTGGATTCATCCCTGGGAGTCCTCTCCCATATTGCCAGGGAGAATTTCACCCCTGTATGTCATGTCCCTTGTAGGGGGAAGGGCAGTGTTTTCGCTTGCAGAGTTGGTCTTAGAGAGGCCACATCCGAGCAACAACAGAGGTCCTCCAGAAGTAACTCTTAAGCATGCATATGGGTAATCTAAGCTTCTCCGCTACCTTCATAAGCTTCACAAGAGTAAGTTTCATGATCCAGGGCATGGCCTATTGATTTGGGTGTCCCTAAAATTTGGCACAATATCAGGGGATTCCCTGATGATAAAGTTTAATAGTTCTATAGTCTTTCTTCCCTCCCTCAGGGAACTTTGCCAATATTTTTTTATTATCTTCTCGATATACTCTAGAATGTATCTAAAGATAAAGGATCTCTTTCTTGTTCTGTGCTTCCTGTGCTTCAGTTGTTCAAATGAGGTATACAGATAGGTTGAATTAAGTTATGCACTACAGAAAATTTCAGTTCCAAATCAAATAAACTTTTCTTCCATTGGTCTCAAAGAGCATGCATGGTTCTAATATATGGGCACTGTCTTCCTTACCCCTATGTTCTGAATTACTTTAACCCCAATCTGTATGGCTTCTTTCATACCTCTAAATATCAGGTTATATATATAAAACTGAGATATTAACACCACTCCAGATTTAATGTGTCTGCTCTAAAAATTACAATCTAGGTCTCTGTTTTTTATAAGCATTTTCTAGAGGTGAACACACCACTGTTGTTTTCTTACTTCTGGCTTATTTTGTTTCACCAAATGTCCCATGTGCTCATGTGCATTGTTGCATGCCTCATGACATTGTTCCTTTTTGTAGCAGCACAAACTTCATTCATAAGTATACACCATCATTTGCCAATCTACTTCTCTGTCAGTGCATCCTTCAGTCACCTGCATTCATCAAGCATCATGTAGAGACCCAAAGTCCACAGTCCATCAACATTCTCAATTTTACATAATTTTGTTGTTCCCAAGTAAAAGAAAACCAATAAACACACTCTTGCTGAATAAGAAATCTAAACCTCCTCTTAACTCTTGTCCCTCCCCCCATTAGTTACCTCTGCTGTTGCTGTGATAGTGCTGATGGTTTCCTTCTGAACATAGCTCATGACATGCAATAGTAGTTTTCCCTCTGTACCTTGGACTTAAATGCTCTTTATACAAGAATCATATCTTTGAAGTAATTCTTGCAAGAACTGATTCATATTTCTAGTGTTAGCCAGTGGGACACGTAGGACTATACAACCCCTCTCAATTTTGTTCATTCTAAATATATTAGTGTTACTTACATGCCCACTAGAGAACCACCTTCACTTCTATCTATTCCCTTACATTGGAGTTCAACCTCATTAGCTAACGGTTCATTCATTTCTAAGCTTCCGTGTATCTCTAAGTCCCCTATATTCTATAAGCCTCTAATTACACCTTTAAGCTGATCTTAAAAGTGGAATCATACAGTGTCTATCCTATTGTGCCTGGCTAATTTTCACTCAGTATTATGTCCTCAAGGCTCATCCAACTTGTCATGTTCTTCAGGACATCATTTTGTCTTACTGCTGCATAATATTTCATTGTGTGTATATACCACATTTTGTTGATCCACTCGTCTGTTGATGGGCATTTGGTTTGTTTCCATCGTTTGGTGGTTCTGAATAATGCTGCTTTGAACATCAGTGTGCAAATGTCTGTTTGTGTCATTGCTTTTAGCTCTTCTGGGTATATACCAAGTAGTGCTGTTGCTGGGTCCTAGGGCAACTCGATATTTATTTCCTAAGGTACCGCCAGTCTTCCATAGTGGCTGCACCATTGTACATTCCCAGCAGCCATGCATAAGTGTCCCAGTTTTTCCACATCTTCTCCAACATTTAGTTTCCTGTTTGTTTAATAGCAGCCATTCTTATAGGTGTGAGGTGGTATTTCATTGTGGTCTTGATCTGGATATCCCTTATAGCTAGTGAAAATGAACATCTCTTCATGTGCTTTTGAGCCATCTGCGTTTGCTCTTCAGAAAAATACTTATTCATAAGCGAAAAGCCATGCCCGCACTAAAAACCTCTCCCCTCCTAAACATCTCTTTCAGTAATCTCTCTGGTCTCTCCGAGGACGGACTGCCTTGTTCCCTGCATTCATATCTTTAGTCCATTTTATAATTGGATTGTTTGTTCTTTTGTTGTTGTGTTGTATGATTTCTTTGTATATACAGGAAATCAAACCTTTGTCTGATATGTGATTTCCAAATATTTTCTCCCATTGGGTTGACTGCCTCTTACTTTTTTTTTTTTTTTTTTGCATGGGCAGGCACCGGGAATTGAACTCAGGACTCGGGCATGGCAGGCAAGAACTCTGCCACTGCACCAACACGACCACCTACCCCTCTTCACCTTTTTAACAAAGTCTTTTGAGGTTCAGAAGCATTTGATTTTGAGAAGTTCTCATTTTTTGTTGTTGTTGTTCTTTGTGCTTTGGGCGTAAAATTTAAAAACAGTTCTCTGTTTTTTGTTGTTGTTGTTTGTGTTTTGGGTGTAAAATTTAATAAGCTCCCTCTTATTACTACGTCTTGAAGATACGTCCCTACATTTTCTTCTATAAGCTTTATGGTGTTAGTTCTTATATTTATATGTTTGATCCACTTTGAGTTAATTTTTTATAAGGTGTAAAATAGGGGTCCTCTTTTATTCTCTTGGCTATTGATATCCAGTTCTTCCAAGGCCAATTATTGAAAAGACTATTTTTCCTGGTTCTGAGGATTTGGGGCCCTTGCCAACAACCAGTTGACTGTACATTTCATGGTCTATTTCTGCATTCTCGATTCAATTCCATTGGTCAATGCTTCTGTCTTTGTTCCAGTACCATGTTGTTTTGACCACTGTGGCTTTATAATAGATTTTAAGTAAGGGAGTGTTAATCCTCTCACTTTGCTCTTCTTTTTTAGGATGCTTTAGCTATTTAAGATCTCCTTCCCTTCCACATAAATTTGGTAGTTAGCTTTTCCAGATCTTCAAAGTAGGTTGTTGGAATTTTGATTGGTACTGTGTTGGATCTGTAGATCAATTTGGGGAGAATTGACATCTTAAATATATTTAGCCTTCCTATCCATGAGCAGGAAGATCTTTCCAACTATTTAGATCTCCTTCAACTTCTTTTAGCAATGGTATGTAATTATCTGTGTACAAGAATTTTTTCCTTGTCTGAATTCTCAGCTAGCTTATTGCTTGATATAGAAATGTTACTGATTTTTGCACATTAATTTTGTATCCCACCAACTTGCTAAATTTGTTTATTAGCTCAAGTAACTTTGCTATAGATATCTCAGGATCTTTCAAGTATAGTATTGTATCACCTGCAAATAATGAGAGTTTCACTTCTGCCTTTCCAATTGGAATGCCTTTTATTTCTTTGTCCTGCCTGATTTCTCTAGATAGAACTTCTAGCACAATGTTGAATAATAGTGGTGACAGTTGGCATCCTTATTTTTTATTTGATCTTAGGATCTTAGGGGAAGACTTTCAGTCTCTCTCCATTGAGTACAATGCTGGCTATCAGTTTTTCATATATTCCCTTTATCATATCATATTTGATTCCTATCTTTTGTAGTGCTTTTATCAGAAAGGGATGCTGAATTTTGTTGAATTCATTTTCAGCAGCAATTGAGATGATCGTGTGATTTTTCTTTTTTGATTTGTTAATGTGATGTATTACATTAATTGATAGTATTGCATTGAACCATCCTTGCATTCCTGGGATAAACCCCACTTGGTCATGGTGTATAATTCTTTAAATGTGCTGTTGCATTCGATTTGCTAACATTTTATTGAGAATTTTTGCATCTATGTTCATTAAGGAGATTGGCCTGCAGCTTTCCTTTCTTATTCCATGTTTACCTAGTTTTTGTGTTAAAATGATAGCGCCATAAAATAAATTTGGTAGAGTACCTTTTTCCTCAATTTTTTTGAAAAGTTTGAGCAGAATTGGTGTTACTTCTTTCTGGAATGTTTGAGAAAATTCCCTTGTGAAGCCATCTGGCCCTGGGCTTTTTTTTTTTTTTTTTGGAAGATTTTTGATGACTGATTAAGTCTTTTACTTGTGATTATTTGTTGAGATCTTCTATTTCTTCCTGAGTCAGTGTGGCTGACTGTATTTGCATTTTTGTGTCTAAGATGAGTCTCTTGTAAGCAGCATATAGCTGGATTTTGTTTCTTAATCCATTCTGCCAATCTGTATCTTTTAATTGGTAGGTTTAGTCCATTAACATTCGAAATTATTACTGAAAAAGCATTTCTTGAATCCACCATCTTATATTTTTTATTTTATTTGTCAGATTTTTTATGCTTTTTCCCTCTTTCTCTTTGTAATATTTAAATCGCTCTTAGTGGTACTCTTCAATTCTGTGCCTTCATCCAGACTTCCCTCTCCTGTCTTTTTTTTCAGCTGGCAGAACTCCTTTTAGTATTTCTTATAGAGCTGGTCTCTTTTTGACAGATTCTTTCAGGACTTCTTTTCCTGTGAAAACTTTAATCTGTCCCTCAATTTTGAAGGACAATTTGGCTGGGCACAGAATTCTTGGCTGGAAGTCTTCCTCTTTCAGGATCTTGAATATACCGTACCACTGCCTTCTCACCTCTAGGTGCTAGATGAGTGGTCTGAACTCAGCCTTATTTGATTTCCCTTGTATGTAGCAGATTGTTTTTCTCTTGCTGCCTTGAGGATTTTGTGCTTCTCTTCAACATTTTACAGATGATTAATACGTGCCTTGGAAGGTCTATTTGGATTTATTCCATTTGGAGTTCTTTGGGCTTCTTTGACTCATATATGTATGTCCTTTATGAGAGTTGGGAAAATTTCCCCCATTATATCCTCAGCTACTCTTCCTAGTCCTTTACTCCTTTCTTCTCCTTCTGGGAAACCAATGATTATTTTATTCATACACCTTATTTTGTATATCCTTTCCCTGAGATCCAGTTCAATTTTTTCCATCTTTTTTGCCATTTGCCATTTTGAGTCTTCAAAGTCAGTTATCCTGCCCTCTATATCAGTTATTCTTTCTTTGTCTCTTCAAATCTGGTATTGTGTGCCTCTGGTATATTTTTTTTATTTGGTCAATAGAGTGTTTAATCTCTGTGATATCTGCTATTTTTCCATTTATTCTTTCAAATTCCTCTTCATGCACTTCTACTGTCTTTTTGATCTCCTTTATGTCATTTGCTATCCCACTTATTTTATTAGATATAGTTATATTAAAATCTTTGCTTAGTTCTTCCAATAACATTTTAATTTGGTCACCATGCAGGGCTATATCCATCTGCATTGTGATGTATTTAGTGATCTTCTGCTGTTTTCATTGCATGTAAGTATCTTGATTGATTTATCTTGGGAGTTGATTTATTTCAGTAGTCCTGAAATAGGCCTTGTGTTTGCAGGATGGTTGTACAGCAGGGAGCAGGGCATGGATGGGGGCACTCATTGTGGTGATTTGTTTCAGAGCAGGTGTGGGAGCAGGTTGGGGATGTTACGCTGATGCTTGCAAATGTGGGCACCCAGTAGTCAGGGAGGATGTAGCTGGGCAGGAGCCCTGCTCTGGGGGGTGTAACCCTGGAGTGTGCTGTTCTAAGACATAGGGCCCTTTGTGTGCCTGTGTGGAATCTGTCAGCAAGTCAGCATTAAGCCTTCATGTCTTGGGGACAGATGTGTCCCAGCTTAGAAGGTCGGCACTTTCTCAGATCTGGGAAGCGAGTCTTCGGGCTGTGTGTATGTGCGGTTCTAGGACTCCTATAAAGTGCAGTTCCCAGAACTGAATTTCATGATTGGGTGCCCATGCCCATGCCCATGCCCATGCGTGGGCCTGGTATTGCCAAACATGGATGTGCTGAGCTCAAGGAGGGTGGAGTGGAGCTTTGCAACACTATAGGCAGGGGGTAGAGGTAGCCTAGTTATGGAGGTTAGTGCCCATATCTTATATGCTCTGGCAACAACCTGCAGGGAACAGGTAGGGGGAGGTAGTGCTTGGGACGGGTGCAGGAGAGGTAGGTTGGGCTGCACTTGGGGTGGGTGTGTGGGGAAGGTACACACGCTGGTGTTTGGTGGGGGAGGAGTGCTTGGAGCACGGGGAATGTTGTGGGTGACAGAGTTCAGGTATGTGGGATGTGGGGTAAGTCGCCAGTCATGGGGCTGTGCTAGTGAGGGTAATGCACCCAAGGAATGCAGGCTGGTTTACTTCCTAGTCCCATGCTCCCATCAGTACACTTTTGTGGGCTCCATGGATCTTTGCCTCTGCGCCAGGCTCCAGCTTTCTCTTTGGCCTTTCGTCTTACCATTTTTTAAAATTGTTTCCTCCATAATAATGTGCTTCCACTTTTCTATAGTAGCAAATTGCATTACATTAATTTTCCTGTTGCTTAAATGTGTTTATTTCTTATTATCTTCCATTTATAAGAACACTACTAAGGCTAGCCCTGTAAATGTAGGTCTAAGATTAACCCAGTTAGTGTGGTTCAACATGTGACTTGTGAATAGAGCACCCTTAACTTAATGGACACATTCACTGAAATCTATTGAATATTTTGGGTAAGTTTGTGTAAAAAAAATAAGGAATCCAATGAATTTAACAAAGCTAAGGTAACCTAAAACATCACCTGAAGGTACCATCTTTTACATGCTGGAAAAAGAGCACTAGATTCAAATTATCTCATTGGAACACATCTTGACTGCCAAGCTAGAGATGATTTGAAGTCATTGATAAATGGAATCATCATACAGATATCTTCAGAGTGATTAATGGTTACTTCACAAATATTTTACTATACATTTGGCAGACAAGGGATTTGGTTTCAGAATATTTTCAAGTTGTTTTCTTTTTCTGTGTACAGTATTAAACTGTGAAGTAGACATATGAAAACTTACTCTTTTTCTTACTCATTCTAGATTATTTTTGAAGAATGCATTTGTCATAAAACTGATCCTGCTATTGTTAAAAATGTCTGTTAATGTCTGTGTCTCTTCACTACTAGAGAGGGGTGAGTTTTCATTATTTTATATCTGATACTTACAAAAATACCATTTAACATAAAATTTAATGATATAACAAAAATGCTTTGATTAATCCACCAGAGCAACCAGTAAATTCAGTTAATTTGTCTGACTGTGTGAAACTGGAGGAGCTCAATATAAAAAGAGCAGTAATCCAGTCCGTAGCTATAGTTTGATTATCTGTGTTAAGGCTATCTTGCTTGAGGGAAACTTTACTTTGATTTCTACAAGAGATTGATGGGAAAGATCCATCTACAAATATGCAGTTCTATGAAAATTTTATACTCTTTAAAGCCAGGGGAACTTCTACTCCATTATTGGTGGAAACAAAATCAGTTATTACTGATATGTGGAAAGAGATACAGCCTGAATATGTTTCACCAACCAAATCCTGCTGATGTTAAAGCATACTGTCCGTGAATGATATTGAGTCAATATTTCCAAGTTTTTTTATTGCACTTCCCATCAATAAAACAATTTTAAACATGTGTCAAATGGATGCATGATTTTAAATCATCAGTAGAGAATGACTCAAGCTACAGTGTACAATTACTCATTACCTAGTTCAACAGTATCTGTTCAGAAAATGCATTTATATTTTGAATTGTCATTTTTATAATCCCATTAGTTTGCTTTCTCACCTTGCCAGATCTAATTAGATCACTGGTATTTTTGTTCCTATAAAGTAGCTAAACATGCAGTTTTCATTCTACCATGAATAGAAAAGTTGTCATATTTTTGTTGCTTATTGGTACTTACTTTGTTCACATAGTCAATTTGGAATTTTCTCACAAAACACTTTTTTACTCACCTCTACATTTTATGAAATTTTAGTTTAATTTTTAAACTTAATCTGGCACACAGAAAATGCATGACGTTAGAATATGCTAAAATAAATAAAGGAGGAGGCCTCTACCACCAGTACCACTACCTTATGCAAGTCTCTGTCTTCACCAGCTTATCTAAAATACTACACACGAAAAGTGACTCATTGCTCATAAGGTTCAAGTGAAGACACTAGTGTCAAGGTATATTTTAAATAATAGAAAAGCTCAATTTCTTTCTTATTCCTAGATAGCAATAACTGTAAATGGAAGCTTTAATCTTTTTTCCTATATCCCCATGAAGTATGTAGTTCATCTGCTGGTGAGAGTTCAGAGACAACATTCACCAAATGGATAACTGTGACTCAAGAAAGATGAGTAAAATGAAGGGGAACAAGAAGTACTAAATTTTGAAGTGTTTGAGATTGGCCTTATATGTTACAGGTATTTCTATTTTTTATTATCTTAATAAATGTTTGTGCAGAAAAGAGTTAACATAGCTTGTGCAGACAAAGAGTTCAAAGAATTACTTTCCTTGGAATATCCTACTTCCAAGGTTGGCCCTTGACTAATGTCTAGAAACATGGATTTTGTGAAGTTTCTCACCATTCCCATAATTGGTATTAGTGACACTCTGACATAACTGTTTTAAAAATGAAGTGAAAGATGCTGTAAGTGAGAAGTCAGTATTTAAAACAAGATTATGATTATTGAATCATTATATAGATATATCTGTTTTAGTTTCCAGTATATTGGAATAGCCAGAGGGAAATATCTGAAATTACTGAACTGTAACCCATCTGCCTTGATTGTAAATTAATGACTGTATAAGTATATAGCCTTTATCTTGTGATTATAAAAGCCTTCTCACTATCCCTCATTTTCCCTCCAATCATGTTTTTTGACTTTTGTGTCTCGTGATCACAGAAGACAGACCCTAATGTTTATTAATTAAGGAAGTTGAATCTTCCCAGAACTAACTCATCCCAATTCCTAAACTATCTTGCTAGGTTAAGATCTAACTGATATTGCTATACCTGACGTGTACAGTAGCTTAAGCATGTAATCAGTCTGTGCATGCTCAATAATTAGATCACATTTAGTTATATCATCCAGAGCCATTATGCTCAGTGTCCTAAAATCTGTCTGTCTTTTGGTACTATAAAATTATCACAGTTACTGTAATTTGGGGAGACAGATTTTTACACTAATGTGATCTCCTGCTTCACTCCTAGCAATAAATTATTTCTCTCTTTGAAACCCTGGTGTCTCAGGAATTGATCCTTTGAGCAATCAGACAGAAAACTCAACCCTTTTGATTGGTGTCATTGCCACATAGCGGTTTTTCTCCTGGGAGTCTGTAATTTTGGAAAATGTTAACCAGAGGGTGCCTAAATGACCAGCCCGCAGTAAAAATCCTAGGAATTGGTTGGTATTGAATATCCCTGCTAGAAATATTTTACGCATGTTGCAATTCTTTGTTGGGGGAATTAGTCCATCCTGTGGGACTTCACTGAGAAAAGACTCTTGGATGCTTGTGCTTGGTTTCCTCATTATTTCATCCCATGTGCCTTTTCTTGCTTGGTATTCTTTCACTCTAATAACTCATAACCACAAGTCCTGGGTGTCTTGCTAGTAAATCATTGAACCTGGAGATGGTCTTGGGATCTCATAACACAATGGCAAATAATAAATGTTAGGTAGATTTGTTAGGAAGATAATATAATCCACTAGATCTGCGCTAATATATATAATTTATATGATATAATTTCATTCAACTTTGCGAACCTTGTCCAATATTAACAATTGCAAATGTATCTTTAGGATGTATCTTTAAGTATCTGCCTGCTTAGGTTTCAGGATCTGCTCTGCTATGACAAGCACCAAGAGATGTATGTTCTAGTTTTGCTGCTACCACAAATTGGCTCATCATTATAAACTTCATGTGTCCTCAGTATGCAGAACTAGTGGACTGAGCCTCTTGATTCCTTCTCCCCAGAGGACAGCCAAGGTAAAAGTGGAATAACTGGTTAATGGCATTTGAACGCAAGTTGTCTTATTTTACAGAGCATACAATGGAATGCACAAATCTCAATCTGACTCTGGTTTCCTTCTTTCCATTCCAGCATGAAGACTACACCTAACTCATGCAACTGCGGGTGTATCTTGGTGAAGTTTAGTGTGAAGAGCGTCGATGATGAGAATTTGAAAGTTCAATCCATTCTAGGCTAAAAATAACTACTTAAAAATAGAGCTGTATAGGGCGGACCATGGTGGCTCAGCAGGCAGAGTTCTTGTCTGCCATGCCAGAGACCCGGGTTCAATTTCTGGTGCCTGCCCATGAAAAAAAAAAAAGATAGAGCTGTATGTAATTCAGGATTATGATGATTTTTGCATATGGATTAGCTGTTATACCTTTGATGAATTTTTTAATGAGCACTTCTTCCTTTTTCAAGCTTATCTTTTTCACGCTCAGTTATCACCTGTCTCTGTTCTCATTACTTCACTCTGCCATTTTTTCTTTCTCTACAAATGTCCATGCCTTGCTTGAATATCCCATGACAGGGTGGCCAGGAAACTTTATCATGTCAGTATTTCCAACCAAGCAGTCACCAAGTTCTGAGTTTGTTCTTTTGTATCTTACCATTCCTCCACTTTTAATCCTCTTTAATTTCAAGGTCTACAGGTAGCCTGAAGATAACCCATTCATTTAATTTCTATTAGAAATTAGAAATCACTGATTGGCTTTCATTTAATGTATTAAGTGATCTCTCAGCATCCCACAAAAATATCTCTGAGAAATGAGAAAAAGATATCAGATAAAAACCTAGATCTCCAGAAAATGTTACTTAGAATATGGGGAAAGTTTCAACAAATTGAAAGATATATGGCAGTGAAATGAATTATAGTTGTCTGGTTTTGACACATATTTTTATTCTGTCAAAAAATTCATATGTGAGAAGAATGATGTATCAAGAGATATTTCCTCCTTTATCCCCTTCCTTCTCTGGCTCAGAACTCGAATTTATACCCAGCTGGACAACTCCATCATGAACAGGTGGGATGCAGCACCTCATCTCCTCAAACTAACTCTTCCACTAACATCATTTTAATTCTCTGCATCCCTTAAAATGATAAATAATGACTAGAGGAAATATTGTGCTCTAGAATTTTTATATTCTATTGGAGGTACTAAATACAACAAGAAAACTTAGTTGAAGTCAGCCATTTGTCCTGTTTTCCATTTTAGGATCAAATGTGAGACCCTACAGGTAAGAAATTTGCTTCCCATTCTATAGAGGTGTTGTATGTATTAATGGTTCCATGGTACTGGAAAATCAGCTAAACATCTCATCTTTTAACTGTAGAAGTTTTAATCATTACCAAATAATATAGTGGCTCTGTGTCCCTGTTCTTCTTTGTAAAATTGAGTGTTTATGCTTTCTTTATTTGAAATAAGAATAAAGTGAGAAATCATTATTATACAAGGTTCTTCCTGGTGATCTGTGACAATGAGTCATAGTGCCTAGCATATTTCTTAAATCTAACAGATTAAAGCAAGGGTCAGGAAATGATTTATGAAATAAGCTAGTTAGTAAAAATAATAGACTTACCAGACCATATCGTCTCTGTTGTGTCTAACTAATTATATTATTGTAGTACAAAGGCAGCCATAACAACATATAAATAAACAAGCATAGGCATCTTCTAATGCAATTTTATTTATAGATACTGAAGTTTGAGTTTCATACAACCATCATGTGTCATGAAATATTCTTCTTTTTATTTTTGTCAACAATTAAAAATGTAAAATCCATATTCAGCCTGTGGATCATACAAAAACACATCTTTCAATTAAAATACCCCTTTCATTAAAATATACACATACAATGACTTCCTACATAGATAATCTTATGATATTAAAAATGGTAAGAATAATTATACTTAGAGATAATCTAGAAAGCAGATATGAAAACATTAATATTTTAATTCTGATAGTAGTGATTTTGATTTCTTTCCATTTAATCTTTTTACCTGTTAATGAGGTTGTCCAGATTATCTAACATGTGGTATAATTTTTTTTGAAAAACAAAATTACACCTTAAAAACTGATATAAGAAATATTTAAATTATATACTTTACCATGAATAGAATATCAACCCCTCCTACATATGATTATTTTAATAAACACATATACGTTTTATAGTTTTAGAAACAATTTTAAAAATATTATACACACTGATACTCCTGATAATCTTTATTATTTTATAACATTTGGTTTTAATGGGTCTTTACTCTTTTTAATTAGCAAATGCATTTAGTCCTGGGAATTGTAGGCCATTTGCCAGCTGGACCAAGAGACAAATAAAGAGACATTTTTCTGGGGTAGTAATCAATAATTTAAAGGGCTGGAAATGCATCAATGTGTCAAGTCAGATATACAGGATACCCCTCATAACTGCTTAAGTGGAGGCCGGTCGTGCTCTCTTGAGTTAAGTGATCGCTTTGGCTAGTTCACATTAAAACAAAGATACAAACAAAGAGTAATATAGCCACAGTTAAACAAATGCTAATTTTAAAATGTTCCCAAACCTTAAGGAGCCTCATTTGAAAGAACATTGGCATTCTGAGCCTTCCCTCGGGATCCTGAGACCTGCCTGCCTGAAATCGAAGGAGGAGGCTTACAAAAGCCCTTTTGACAAGTCCAGGCATCATAGGATTAGGGCAAAGGATCATGTCAGTTTTAAGTTGACGTACATGAGGAAACAATTTGATTTTTTAAAGAGATAAACTTTAGAGTCTTAGAAATGTCAAAGTATTATATCCAAGGTCAGGTTCTGTGGAAACTCTTGCATTGATAACATCTTCATTTTAGAAATTGGGGTTTTCTGGTTACAGAAAGGGATATTTATGCATATTTTTGAGGTGGGGAGAGTCTTTCTAACATGAAAATATTTTGTTGATTTTTAACATAATGATTAATAATCATTAAATTTCTTTGTTTTGTGCTTTGTTCTATCGTGGTATTATCATGGAACTTGAAATCAAAGAAACATTCTTTGACCTTGAAACGGGAATGACTTTCTGTGGATCCCCGGAAATGTTAATGCAATTCATTTACTCCGGTTTCTTATTCTGAAATATGACAAGACAAAACCTCTCTGGTTTTGTGAAGAATAATGCTGTGTGAGAAGTCATATAGTCTAGAGTTTGTAATGGTTAGTCTCCTCTTTTAAAAAATACGTAATATTTTGTTATTATTCATAAATTAAATGTAAAAATAATATACTTTGAACTTATGTGATTACACTTTTAAATACACTTCAATAACCATTAGTTTAAAAAATGTACTGTAGAAACTGTAGTGTTATGGAAATTTTTAAATTCTAAATATCATATTTATATATATACATTTACTTATTTATTTATTTTAAAACTTTAGTACACAAAGGTAATAAACTACTGGTCAAATTGATAAGGGGGAAACAAAGAGAGGGAGAGAGACAGAGACAGAGAGAGAGAAAGAAAGATACAGAGAGAGAGAGAGAGAGAGAGAAAGGAAGGAAGGAAGGAAAGGAGAAAGAAAGAAAAAGAATCAAAATGACCACCACAGCCAACAACAAATCTCATCAGAGAGAATATACCAGACTGATAATATCTTCCATTTCAGGAAGGAAAATCACCTACTTTAGCAATAAATTCTACATAGCATATATTTTTAGCACATGTTAAAGTAAGTTGTCATAATCGAGGTCACAAAATTATTAGGCATATACAAATTTCTTTTTTTTTTTTTTTTTTTTTTTTTTTTAAAGGGAGGAAGGGAAGGAAAGACAGAGAAGGAAGGAAGGATGGAAGGAAGGAAGAAAGGGAAACATCTTTAAACATTTTCTTGTTTTATTATATTTTGTTTGTTTGTTTGTTTTTTACATGGGCTGGGGCCGGGAATCGAACCGGGGTCCTCCGGCATGGCAGGCAAGCACTCTTGCCCGCTGAGCCACCGCGGCCCGCCCGTATATACAAATTTCTTATGTACATGGCAGAGAAAGAAAGAATTGACAAAGCGATAGCATAGTTGAAATAATAAATAAAAGAGGTTGATCTATTTCAAAGTATTCAGATTTTGCAGTTGTATTAAAAGCAGCATATTCTTGACTAACTTTTTTTTTAATTTGGAAAATAATTTACTTAAAAACAAAGATTAATTTGCTTTAAATACAAGTACAGCAATGATATGATGACATTATTGTAAAGAAAATCCTTTCAATTAGGCAGAAATGCTCTACGGAGGTAAAGTCCTGAGAGATGCCTGGGGAGGGAATGAATTATGGCCCACTTGAATTTAGGAGGGAAGGGATTGTGATGTATTTACTTCAGTAAAAGTCATTAGAGGTAGTAGTGATTTGGAAAGAAACTTGGTGGGGGAGCATTCAGTAACATATCTACTGCACATACATATGAGTGACAGATTTGGAAGAGTAGCCCATTCTTTTGAGATTGTAACTGCTTCCATTGTTTTCAGCCTGTGAATTCCTGCAAAACAGACATTTTCTTCAAAAAGGCTTTAAATGACCTCTTTTAGTTGACCCAGATGGGGGTGTGAGATATTCTAGGGTGCCATTCCCCCACAGAATCTTTGAATGGCAAGCAAACTGGCCAAAGCCATCTTCCTCAAAACTCTAGAAAACAATAAAGGTTTGTGGTAACTGGTTAAGTGCTGAAGAACCTAACACTTTCTTCTATTTCTTCTCTCTCCCCCTCCCAGGATGAAGGGGAACCAGCCTGAACTATAATTGTGATTTCCTGGCTCTGTTTTGGAAGGAACAGAATAAAATTATGTGCATACTGGGATGCCTGTAAGTCTTTGCCAGCCTATCAGGTGATAACTTGAAAGACTGAACCAGGAAATTCATCTCTGGCTTACTTTCCCAGAACTTACCCTGTGGGTAGAAGCACTTTGAGTTCAGTAAGTGGTGTGTAAGACACAAGTGAAAATATCCAGAAGCAAAGGATTACGAATGATAGAAAATCCTTAAATGGGACAAAATCTATTTCTTAGGGAGTGGAGGAGGAATTCAAATACCTATAAACAGGAGGATTTCTAAAGCCATTAAAACATAAGCTCAGGAAAGAATCCAAAAATATGGTGGGAAGCTGCACTTCACTTTCCTAAAAGACAAATGTGCTTGATAGCTAAATCTGAAGGAGAGAACCAGCCAACACAGAACCAATTTGCAAAAACTGAAATGTTCATTTCACTGGTTTGTTTGTTTTTGTCAGTTACTATTAGTCAGGGAAATCTCTTTCATGTCACTACCTGCATACAAATGTAAGTAACAGACAAATCAGGGACTAAACCTCAAAATCAGTGCATTAAAATACTAAAATGTATAAATTATAACAAAAGATTGTACAACAAACAAAGAAACAGGGAATGACAGCCCAACCCAAGAAACAAGTTAAAAATCCAGAGATCATCGATGATGAAAGCAAGACTTTGGGCATACTGGAATATGACTTTAAAACCTGATCCTTGATGTGTTCAAGGAGATAAAGGAAAAACAAAAGAGAATGTAATACAACGTATCAGAAAATGAATGAACAATATTGTTTCAGTTTGCTAAAGCTGCTAAAATGAAACATACCAGAAATGGGTTGGCCTCCATCATGATCATCTGTGCGTCTTCTGTTGGCTTCTCTGGGTGTTCTCTCTGAGTTCTCCGGGCTTTTCTCTCTTTAATACTCATCAAAAGGACTCCTATAAAGAGATTAAGACCCACCTTGAATAGGGTGAGTCACATCTCAATTGAAACAACCCTAATAAAAAGATCCTGCCCATAACTGGTCTGCATCCACAGGAAAGGATTAAAAGAACAAGGCCTTTTCTGGGGTACATGACAACTACAAGCTATCACACTCTGTCCCTGAAGCCTAAAATATATATTCTTTCCATATGTGAAATATACTCATTCCATCACAATATCACAAAAGCCTTAACTCTTTTCAGTTACAATTTACAATGGGGATTTATTAACTTACAATTTACTGTTTTTAGCCCATGAAACTGTCCACCTCAAGGCACCAACAGGATGATATCTGGACTCTGAAGATTGGCTGCCAGCATCCAAAACACTTCCATCACGTGGTAAGGCACACAGTGAGTATCTGCTGGTATTTTTAGGTACAAAGTCTCATCAAAATCTCTGTCCTGGAACAAAATTCTCCTTTGACTGTGACCCTGTGAAACTTAGAACAAGATATCTGCTTCCGATATACAAAAGAAGGACAGTGATAGAGTGAATGTTCACATTTCCATTGGGAGAAATTGGAAGCAAAACAAGGGTCATTGGGCTTAAACAATTCCCAAAACCTGCAGGGCATACTTCATTAGATTTTAGGGTCTGAAGGTCACTTATAAAATGATGTTTTATTGTCCAGGCTTGAGAATGGCAGTTCCAACCTTTCCAAGGGTTTGCACAGCAGTGCTGTTCTATCCAAACTCTAGGATGAGGGTTCAACATCTTAAAGCACTGAAGAGACCACCATGCTCTCAGCCCCACCCTTCTCAAGCATCTGGGTGGCAGCCAGACTTCCTGTCATCTCCAGGGCATAGGCCCCATCCACACTGAACAATGAGGTGATGTATAGGCTCTACCCAATCCCACCCTTTCTGAGGACTTAGGCAGCAGCACTCTTCCAGAACAATAAAGAGGAAGACTCACCCTCTGTAAACTCTGGGGCAAACTCACTGTTCTAGTTCGCTAGCTGCTGGAATTCAATATACCAGAAACGGAATAGCTTTCAAAAAAGGGAATTTAATGTTTCTAGTTTACAGTTCTGAGGCTGAGAAAATGTCCCAATTAAAGCAAGTCTACAGAAATGCCCAATCTAAGGCATCCAGGGAAAGATACCTTGATTTAAGAAGGCCAATGAACTTCAGGGTTTCTCTCTCAAGTGAAAAGGCACATGGAGTCATCTGTTAGCTTCCTCTCCAGGCCTCCTGTTCTATGAAGCTTCCCGGGAGGCATTTTCCATATTCAGTTCCAAGGGTCATTGACTAGTGGACTCTCTGCTTTTTGTGACTATGTCTTTCTCTGCTCTCTCGGAATCTCCCACTTTCTTCAAAATGTTTCCTCTTTTATAGGATTCTAGTAAACTAATCAAGGCCCACCTGGAATGACTGGAGCCCAAAATATATATTCTCCACCTAATATAAATATACATGTCTCCACCTAATCCAGTTTAACAACTGCTCTTGATTCAATCACATCTCCAGGGAGATATTCTAATTAAACTTTTCAACATACAGTACTGAATAGAGATTAGAAGAAATGGCTGCCTTTACTAAAATGGGATTAGGATTAAAATATAGCTTTTCCAGGGTACATCCATTCTTTAAAACTGGTGCACTCACTCTTTCCACATGCATGGGTGGGCCTGCTCTCCTGGTCCAAGGTTTCTTGTTTTTAGACCTTGGTTACCATGTTTCTACCATTGAAGTAATTTTTGCCTTCAATTTGTCCCTTTTAGTCCAAGCTGGTAGTGGTTCTGTTTGTACAGATTTCACAAAAAAAAAAAAACTCATTAGTTTTATGTGCAACTAAGAGGGTTCCCAAGGATCAGAAACTGAATATAAGTTGCCAGGGGCTGAGGTAGTGATGGGGAATTGGGAATTCAAGCTTAATTGGTATAGAATTTCTGTTTGGGGTGATGAAAAAGTTTTGATAAAGTGTATCTGGTTGTCTGAAGTTCTTATGTACTCCAAAATATGTCATGCTTTTTTAGTCCATTCCTGTGGTGCAGGCCTATTGTTAAGTGGATGCTGTGATTAGGTTATTTGAATTGAGGGGTTTCCCCAAGGTGTGTATTAAAACATTTACTGGAGCCTTTTAGAAAGATGAAATTAAGAGAAGCTCACAGAGGAACGCCCAGAGAAGATTAGAGAAGCTAGGAGAGGACCCACAGAAGCTAAGAAGCCACTAGAACCAGGAGCTGAGAGCAATGAAATCTGGCAGTGAAGGACCAGCAGATACTCACCATGTGTCTTACCATGTGACAGAAGTGTTCTGGATGCTGGCAGCCAATCTTCAGAGTCCAGATATTGTCTTCTTGATGCCTTGAGGTGGACAGTTTCATGGACTAATAACATTAAATTGTAAGTTAATAAATCCCCACTGTAAAAGCCAACCCATTTCTGGTATATTGCATTCTGGCAGCTTTAACAAACCAAAACAGGTGAAGAAGGTAACACAATACTGTGAATATAATTAATAAACTGAAATATGTATTTCAATGTTGTTAAAAGGGTAAATTTTGCACTGTGTATATGTTACTAGAATAGCAATAAAATAAAATAGGTCTTTACAACACAAACTGTGAACCCTGAGGTAAATATAGACTATGATAATAATATAATTATAATGATATTGTTTCATCAATGGTAGCAATAGTACCACACTAACGCAATGCTAATATAGGGAAAAGTGCATGTTTGTTGGGGATATATGGGTACTTTGTATTTTCTCTCTAATTTTTCTATAAAAATGAGCACATTTTTTTAAAGAAATTAAAAATTGGCTTTATAAAATCTCTCATAACATCTTCAAGGTGTTCAGAAAGTATCACCAGTCTAAAAGCAATAGAAAGTATTTTTTGACACACTTTTCTAAGACAAAACATCTTTTGTTATTTTGAAATAAAATTTCTTTCAGAACAACCTGGATATAGGATGGGCTTAGTCCATCTTTTTTCACTGGTTGCATGTTAGAGAGCCACACATGTGGACACATCAATAAATGTTTGTTGAATCTATAACAGACATATCATTTCTGGATCTATAAGATGTCAGAAATCCATTAAGGCCATATCCTGGAATAGAGCTTCATGTTGTTAGTATCTGGAGAAGTTTCAATTCTGGGCAAGTCTTTACTACCTTTACATTCTAAGCCATGGTTTCTCAACCTCAGCACTACTGATGATTATTTGTTGTGGTGTGTGATGGGTGAGCTCTTCTGTGAATCACAGGATGTTTAGCAGCATCCATGACTTCTAACCACTAGAGCTCATAGCACCACTCCCCTCCTCAGGACAAGCAAACACATCTGCAGACATTGTAAAGATCACCTCAAGCCAAAATACCCCATTTACCCCCATCTGAGAACCACTTTTCTTACCCGTTTCCATGCCAAAGTATTTTCTTAGCAGTTATTCCAAGATTTTAACTGTCATGTCCTTCCTTTTTGGTTTTAGGTCATGGATCATAAACTAAAATGCCTATGGATGGCATGAAATATTTTAAAATAGAGATGAATTTGATGGGATCACCAAAGTATGAACTTCTGTTTAAAGATGGTGATTGCCACTTAGCATCTGCTAAGTCTTGCAATAAAGGACTAAAGTTGTTAGATGATATTGTAATGTTCACAATTAATTCAAATGCTCTATTGTTTTTAAGCATGGCATCTACTAATCACACTGAAGGTCAAATAAAATGCATGTGTTTCTAATTGGCCCTTAGGTTGATGCTTTTCAAATGCCTTATGTGGCACGTGTAGCTATATGATGTGTCATGGGAACACCAGCTCAGGCACAATGGAGGCTTTCAGCAAGTGACCACTTTATTGCTTACACAACACAAAGTCTCCAAAAAAAGCAGGGGGAAAAGCCCACCATGGCTGGTCCCTTTGCGAGGCCAACTTCTTGGATAAAGGTCAGTAGAGGGCAACTTCACACTATTTTCTTTGCATCAGAAATGAAGGACCAATTGTGGCTTGTCCACTGGTGGGGGCAGGGGGGTATGCAAACTGCTCAGTAGCTCTGCATACCTCTCTTTACATTGGAGATAAGGGGCACTTGGATTGAGTTCTGAGCTTTTATACAGTCCAGAAAGAGGGGGGTTTTCCCAGGAGCAATTTTCGTTCCTTAGCAAGCAAACAGCTGGGACTGCTTAAGATTTAATGTCTTCCCCTAGCTGTCTATGATCTCTTGCTAAACAGAAACAAACCAAACACCTGCATGCAAACTAACATGAATGTAAATACAACAAATACTTGCTCACAAACAACCAAGAAGTGTAAAGGAGGTGTATAAGTGAGGGCTAGGAGAGAGCCAGTAAATGTGTCCTTGACTTGCCCAACGACCTTTATAGAGAAAACATTCCAGATCTTGTCCAAGGATTGCCAGTATCCCCATATGTTCACATATTCAGGGACAGAAATGTAGTTTTATTTTCAGTCACTCACATACTGTTGTAATCTTTCCTTTGATTCTCACCCTTCTGGGATATGGGATGGATGAGTATGGAAAATTTAACTTGTGTCTTAAAAGCAACCCTCTTTCTTTCATTGTAACTCAAACTTTCTGAGCAGTTAGTTTTTCCAAGGCGTTCCTTTCTTTCCTTTCATCTTTCCACTATTACTGAGCATGGTGGAACTTACAGAACCTGTGTAGTATGAGTAGAACTTGGACCTGAGTTCCATCTTTGGATCGTCGTCCTGGCATATTAAATTGGGACCTGTTCTGGAGACCTTCATGCCAAGTCTTGCCTTTTGCAAGCATGAGTCCTACAGAACCTCAGATTTATTTCAGCTTTTCCTAAAATACTACCTAGCATTTTTGGCATGAGCGTTTCTCTAACTGGTAAGTTATATTTCAGGTTACACACTGTCAAGCCAGGTCATGATTCCTTTGGTTTGGGGCTCCATCCTACTCTTTCTGGGTTTTCTAGTGCACCCAGCTCCATCCTACATTCAGGAGCTTGGTCTTGAATAGTTAGCTGCCCTCTCAGCTCAGCTCCTCTTCTTTCTTCCTCTTGATGTTTTCCCCTCTCTTCTTGGAAGCCCCACCAATTTTTCCCCGGGTGAGATGGATTTTCTTTATATAATATTTTACTACTCTGTATTTGTGACTTACAGAAAATTTTTTTCTTGCTGACCTCTAAATGTTGCTTTTTATATGTAAAGCAAGGCCTTTTACTAACAAATTATTTTCTAGCAGAGGACTCAAAGTAAATCAGGTTGGACACCAAAGTACTGATTGCTTCCTCTGATATAGCGGTGTTCACCTACACCCAAGTGGATGGAAATAGTGGACCTAACTAGTGGGAACCACCAGTCAACAGAGATGACAGAGCATCTGTGCACAAGGACATCCACTTCACACATCACTGTTTGTAGTGATATTGCAGACCTGTGAGCTTTGGATGAATCATAAAACCTCATTGGCCTTTGTATTGAACTGTCCTAAATATTATGTAGGGCAGGAGTCATGGTGATGGTGAGGATAATGGTGGCACCCAGGGTGATTGCAAAGATCTGATGTGATGTTGCCTCCCATTCAAGGCCAGTGGACATGGAAGCCCCACGCACCTCCATCCTTGCCTTACATCTTCACACTGAATTCATGACATCTCAAAGATGAGGTACCGAATGTTTTCAGCGTATGTTCTAATGTATACTCTTATTTGCTGCTTCTCTTTAGGAATTTATATGAATTCCTTTAAGAAATTTTAAGAGTAATTTTGTTGCAATGTAAGCTAGACACCCCAGGAAATTAGAATGTTCATTTGCCTAATATGCTATTTTTAAACAATAGAAATAACCTCAAAAACCTCTACTTTCTTGTATTGTTCAATAGTCAGTGATAAATTAGCCAAAAAAAAAATAAAACCCACAAAAAACAGAACAATACAGGTACTCATTTCTGACAGCACATATGGGGAAACCTCCATTTATAAGCTGAATTCCTCATAGAAGGTCAGGGCTAGGGCCAAGAGAAACAGCTGCTGTCCAGGAATGCATCTATGGTCTTTTCTGGGTCAAGTTTCTTTAGGTCTCTGCTTCCTTTCTTTCTACTATCCCATACCATCGCTCCTATGCACAGCAAATCCATGCCACAAATGCTGAGGTAGACCTCTCTACATTCTAGGGCACCTGAAGGCATTTTATAAGCTTCATAACAGCAAAAACTGTAGGCTTTGTTATCACCCCCTGTGGTAGATTCAGTTGTCAACTTGGCCAGGTGAAGGCATGTAGTTCTATTGCTGTGAACATGAGCCAATGGTACGTGAACCTCATCTGTTGCTGATTTACATTTGCAGTCAGCTAGGAGGCGTGCCAAATGAATGATGTTTGACTTAATTGGCTGGTGCTTAAATGAGAGAGCACAACGTAGCACAGCCCAAGCAGCTCGGCATTCCTCACCTCAGCACTCACAGCTCAGCCCAGGCCTTTGGAGATGCAGAAAGAAGTCACCCCAGGGAAAGTTGTTGGAACCCAGAGGCCTGGAGAGAAGGCCAGCAGAGACCATCCTGTGCCTTCCACATAAGAAAGAACCTCAATGGAAAGTTAGCTGCCTTTCCTCTGAAGAACTAATAAAATAAATCCTCTTTTATTAAAAGCCAATCCATCTCTGGTGTGTTGCATTCTGACAGCTAGCAAATTAGAACACCTCCTTTTCACACATTAGGAAACTACATGCAGGAAAGACTAACAATTTGTCCAAGATTGCCTCCTATAGATAAGAGTCTACAAAACTATGATAGACTCCTCCCATTAGCTATGAAATTACCCTTTCCCAAAGTCAGGTAGATGCGTGTAAGTTGTGAGACAGCCCAGCTGAGCTCACTTTGAAGTGACTGTATTATCCATTCTATTCCCAAATAATTCTCCCATAGGAGTGTTTGGGTGAGCCCCTGGGAAGAATGGGTCATAGTAAAATCTCCTCCTCAGCAGGGGCAGCAAGCCACACCGATGCTAAGACTCAAACTCCATAACACACTCCCTGGAAGCAAGAATAGCAAATGGCAATGGAAGAGGCTTGTGCTTCTAGAGAGTCTTGCACTAACTGATACATCTGGTTTGAGAGCTGTAGGGGCCACACCTCTAAATTCCCTGTGCTTTTTCACAGTCTTTTTTGGAAGTGATTACTGGTATCCTTAACTACCTCAAGTCTTGTATCCTCAGATTCAAGGACTGCTTCTACTCTTCCTTCTAGTAAATATAGCTTAGTGTCAGGGACATGAACACGAGGTTATCTCCCAATTAAACTTTGGTCCTTTACCCAATACCTTCTGGGTCATTGGCTTTTGCAGATATGGTTGTGAATCACTCATTTCCTCCCAGAATTTTACCACTAGAGGACAAAGAGTAACAAAGGAGGTTTTCTTTACAATTTGCTTCTCAGTACTAAAATTCTAGCTTTCTGCCTGTGCCAGGTGAACAGCTGTCCCTTCTTCATATTTAGTTATAAAATGAAGTTATTTAATTTACAATGACACGATCACAGGTGGGAAAAGATCAGAGTCAAGAATGTAGCTGATTAACCCTAGAACAAGGGGACTAATATCCTCTTCTGTTTTGAGACTTCTGGGGCCATTTCAAAAACTTCAAAGTAAGTCTCATTTATGTCAACGGAGATTCTAAGTTGACACAAGAATTTGCTTGCTCAGATTTATATGAAGCCAAACAAACTTACTTTTGTGTGAGGCAGGAGAAGCTAGAATGATCAAAGAGGAAGGATAACAAAAAAGTGAAAAGTGGGCAAACCCTTATTAAGCTTTTATTGATAACATGCAGTTTTAAGAGAAGAATTGTGCTTCAATGAGATAATTAGATTATGGGAAATAGAGTAGGATAGAAATTTTGTATTTATAGAAATACGTAAGTGCTGAAGCCATCTGCATATTTATGGTATTTCACTTAGCCATCCAATCTTTATTTTAATATATAGTAAATAAAATTAAATATAATGGTGTTCTGGCTAGCTAGTCATTCCAGTCATGTATTATAAGATCCGTGTGTAAAGAACATTATTTATATTCATTTCGAACTATAGCTAAGAAGCATCCTATGTTACTGCCCTGAAAGGAACTACATGTAGCCAGAATGAATATATTACCTTAAATTCACTTTAGAGAAAAGCTTTCCTGGAAGACTGCCCTTAATTAAAATCTGAACAAAATATGAAGTAATTAACCTTGGAAAAACCTTAATTCTGAGCTTAAATTCAAACAGTTCACAAACTACATAGACAATGTTAATTATTCAATTATAAAAGAAATACATAAGATAATTTTTAAATTAAATATTTCAGTTTAGAATATTCATGATATATATAAATGCAATAACGATATACTCTTCAACTATAAAAAAATACATCTTGCTCCTTTTAGCTACTATATCAACAGAAGAGTAGAACATATAGAATAAAAATAAATAATAGGGGGAACAAATGTTAAAATAAATTCAGTTTGAAATAGTGGTAAATGAAAGCGAGGGGTAGGGATATGGTACGTATAGTTTTTTTTTCTCTATTATCATTTTATTTTTTTTCTGTTGTCTTTTTATTTCTTTTTCTAAATCGATGCAAATGTACTAATAAATGATGAATATGCAACTATGTGATGATATTAAGAATTACTGATTGTATATGTAGAATGGAATGATATCTAATGTTTTGTTTGTTAATTTTTTTAATTAATAAAAAAGTTAAAAAAAGAAAAATACATCTTTGAAGTAAAAAATACTTTAAAAGTAGTGATATCAGATAGTATGTAGTTACACTGATGCTGGCACACAGACCACTACAGGTCTTTAAAAGATATTTATTGTCCAAAGTAAAATGAATTTTAAGTTAAAAATAATAAAGTAAAATAGGATTAATGCAATTGTATAATACAGTCCAATTCAATTCATTTATTTTAATGTACTGACTTTTATTATGAGATTATGTCATTTTGTTATTTTCACAGTGCCTGACCTTTGAAAACACCCTCTTTGATGGAAGTGCCTCATTGTTAACATTCATTTTTCAGGGATGGTAAGATGCCATGTATAATGGCTTAAAATGTGTTCCCAAGAAAAACCAGGCCCCCTGGTCCTGTGAATGTGAACTTATTTGCAAATAGAGTCCTTAAAAATTGATTCATTAAGATGAGACCAAACTGGGTTAGGCTGGGTCCTCTTCCATTACAGCTAGAGTCCATATAAGAAGAGGACATTTGGATACAAGCACAGACAGACACAGGAGAGAAGGAAGAAGCAAGCAGAGATGCATCTACAAACCACGGAATATCAAGGATTGCCAGCCAACTCTAGAGTTGAGAATAAGTGAGGCAGTATTCTCCACTACAAGTTTTAGATAAGCATGGCACCTTGATTTATCATTTGTAGCCTCCAGAACTGTGAGACAATAAGTTTCTGTTGTTTCAAGCCAACCCTTTGTGGCAATTTTTTATGGCTGCCCTAGGAAACTAAGACAGTTTTGGATATCAAGAAGGCTGTTGTAACAAATACTTAAAAAGGTAGAAGTGGCTTTGGAATTGAGTAATTGCTCAAGGCTGAAAGAAATATGAGGCACTTGATAGTAAGCCTAGATTGCCTTGAAGAAACTGTTGGTAGACATATGGATGTTAAGACAATTCTGGTGAGGATTGGGGAAAAACTGGAGAGCTGTAAAGAAAGTTTCTATCGTATTAGATAATGTACAGCTTGTCATAAATAGAATGACACTAGAAATATGAGCATTAAAGTTGTTTCTGATAAAACCACAGAAGAAAGGGAGTAAACATGTTTTGGACATTGTAGGAAAAGTGATCCTTGTTATAAAATGGCTGAACTGTGTTGTGTTGGGTGGAAAACAGAACTCGTAAGGGATGAACTTGGATATTTACATTTCCAAACAAAGTTTGAAGATGAAGCCTGGTTTCTCCATGCTGCTTCTGGTAAAATGGGAGAGGAAACAGTTATATTAAGAAATAAACTGTTAATCAGAAAGGAAACTTGCTTGATGATTTGGGAAATTCTCAATCTAGATAGCATGCTCTGTGTACAGGGCCACGGATGTGGCTGGGAAATTATATGACAGAGAGATGAGCCATGCGGCTTTTGGATGCAGGGGCCTGGACAGTGGGACCTCTTCAGACACCTGCTTAGGCCAAGAGGTCGGGGACATCATCCCAACAGGCTCCGAGGAAGAGTGTGGAGCCACTGAGGATTGTTCTCAGACCTTAGAATATAATGAAATTTGCCCTTATGGATTCAGGCTTCATGGGACCTGGGATCCTTCTTACCTTTCGATATTTCCCTATTTTGGTTTGCTGGAGCTGCTGGCACGCAACATACGAGAAGGTAAATGGCTTTTAAAAAGGGAATTTAGTAAGTTACAAGCGTACAGTTCTAAGGCTATAAACATTTCCAAATGAAGGCATCCACAGAAAGATACCTTAGCACCAGGAAGGCCAATATGGAAAGTCACGTGGCTGGCGTCTGCTGATCCTTGTTCCTGGTTCAATGCTTCCACTTCTGACACCAGTAAACCTCTTTAATTGTCTGTGGATCTCCACTTAGTTCCTCCAGGACACAAAGAACTCTGGCTTCTCGCTTGCTTAGTATCTTATGGGATGGCACACGGCAACATTTGCTGGACTCTGCCTGTGTCTAGGCATCTGCTTTCTCTCTAGTACTCCAAGTATCTCCAAACATCTGTTTCTCTGTCTGCTCTGAAGCAACATTTCTCCAAGCGCCTGCATCTAAGTTTTTTTTTTTTCACAATGTTTCCCCTTTTAAAGGACTCCAATGAATAAATCAAGACCCACCTTGAATGGGCAAAGTCACATCTCCATCTAACCAAAAGGTCACACCCACATTTGGGCATGCCACATCTTCGTGAAGATAATCTAATCAAAATTATTTCCACCCAGCATGTATTGAGTCAGGGTTGAAGGACATAGCTTTTCTGGAGTACACAGCACTTTCAAACTAGCACATACCCTCTGGAATAAGAATGTCTATCCTATGCTTCTCCCATATCATTAGTTTTATAGCTTCACAGGTCCACAGATGGGGAGGGATCTCATCCCAGGATGGATCACACTTCATCTGATTAGGTGAAATTTTGCACTTAGAGTTGATGTTGGAATGGCAAACAATTTTGGTGATGCTGGGATTGGAGGAAAACATTTTTCACATGCAGAGGACATGAACATTGTGGGAGGGGCAGAGGATTGACGTTATGGGTTGACAAAAAGAGACAGGTATGCCAATGTGACCTTATTTGGAAATTAGGTCCTTGAAACTGTGATTAGTTAAGAGGAGTTCAGTTTGGACTAAGGTGTTCCCTAATCTGATATGACTGGCGTTCTTGTAAAAAAAGAGAGACAATTTGGACACATTTAAAGAGAGAAAGAGAGAGAGAGGATGGCCATGCAGGGGTTGAGGCAGAGATTGCGGTTCTGCAAGTCAAGGAAAGCATGGGTTCTCAGAAAATACCAGAAGCAAGGAAGACACGAAGAAAGATTGTCCTCTGCAGGTTTTACAGGGAAAAAAACTTTGTGACCACTTGATTTCAGACTTCTAGACTCCAGGAGCATGAGACAATAAATTCCTTTTGTTCTAAGCCAGCTACTTTCTGCTAAGTTGTTAGAGAAACCCAAAGAAACTAAGATGCACAGCAAGATGTGTGAGATGTATTTCTTTCCCTACTTCTGGCAGGATTTTCCTTGTCTACAGAGTGTAATGGTCACCTGCAC
Organism: Tamandua tetradactyla; assembly: GCF_023851605.1. NCBI lineage: Eukaryota > Metazoa > Chordata > Mammalia > Pilosa > Myrmecophagidae > Tamandua > Tamandua tetradactyla. The sequence continues at coordinate 94,102,155 of NC_135332.1, forward strand.
ACTTTCTCAGGGCCTCAGAACACCTGCAGCTACTTCCTACAGATAAAACTACAAAGAACTGCTATTCTCATGCAATCAAGTTCATTACTTTACCTTAGCAACGGTGATAATTATAAAAGCTGTTTCCACATACTATTAGGTAGTCCAAATATTACTTCATATCCTATTCTAGCTAATTTTCTGCAAGAGTAATTCAATTCTAGAGAATTTCTCCTGTACCAGTCATTTATTCCCTCATCTCTCTATTGTTCAAGCATCTCAATTACTTCTGATTAAAACACCCCAAAAACAAAGAAACAAACAAAACCAGCTCCTCATCAAATAACCAAAAACACTCATTCAAACAAAATAACATCTTCCAAGATAAACCCAAATGACTTGTTGGAAGAAAACACATGGGAAAATATAATATAGGAAATGATAGATGGGTATGTAGATAAGATAGACAGACAGACAGATAGATAGATAGATAGATAGATAGATAGACAGACAGACAGACAGACAGACAGACAGACAGGCACACACACAGACAGCTGGATATATAGATGGAATGTTAGGTAAATGAAAGAACAAGTGTTGAAATTGGTGGATCTGGGTATCTGGGATGGAAAGGAGAATATTGGAGTTCTCTGACTGGGGTTTGTGTTATTGTTGTAGGTAACCTATAAGTTTGAAATCATTTCAAAATAAAAAGTTTATAGAACGTTTATAGAAAAAAGGCAATGAGATTATTTTCTTCTCACCTCACTTGTCTACTTCTGTGGTATGTATGTGTGTGTTTGTGTGGTGCATACTGTGTGCTTGCATGTGTGTGGTGTGTACTGTGTTTGTGCATGTGTGTGTATTTTTGTGATGTGTGTGGTGTATACTGTGTGCATTTGCACGGTGTGTACTGTGTGTGCCTTATGCACGCATGTGTGCGACATGTACTATGTGTATATGTGTGTGCATGTGTGTTCACTTTGTGCTTATGCCTGTCATGTGTGTGGTATGTACTTTGTGTGCATGTGCCTGGTGTGCACTGTGTGCACATGTGTATCAGTGATGTGTGCACCTGCATGTGTGTGTCTGTGGTGTGTGTGGTGTGCACCGTTTGTGCCACATGTCCATGTGTCCTGTGTGTTCGTGTGTCTCTGGTGTGTGTGTGTGTGTGTGTGTGTGTGTGTGTTTCATATGTAGTCTTCTGTGGCCGGCATCAAACAGGTCGACTGTATTGCCACACAGAAAATCCATGAATGGAATTGCTTTCTCCCTTTACACCAGATCAAGTCCCACTGAAAATGTCGAACAGAGTTAAGTTATCTAACAAGCCTCTTGGAAAACAATAAACCAGCTCCTCATTTGGAATCTTGCAGGAAAGAAATGTGTGAAGTCCACGGCCATCATATCAGGTGCAGAGGTGACCAAAGAAAGTCCTTGCAGGATGCAATACAATCAGTTTCTACTGTGATGAATCTAAGGTGAAAACTGCTATAGTTTTATAGTTATAGGGACTGTTATTTGTGAGAGTACTGACTTGGTAATCAGGGACAGAGGGGACAAGGAAAGGCTAGCTTCTGCTATAGCCACTTTTAGTTTTGATTATTGTAGAAATAGCATCATTTATCTTACTTGTCCACTTTTAAGGAAGAGCTTGGAATTTGGTTCAAAGAAACCAAATTAGGAAAGATAACAGTCATTTAGCCTGAAATAAGACAATAGCAAATTCAAAGAAGAAATCAGATGGAACCAAAAATGTGTACACTATCTAGGCAAGTATTTAAAAAATATATAACTTCTTGATAAACACTGATTGGATTAATGCCAAAGGAAGAAATATTTTAACACAAATTCATAAATGTTTAGACTATATTTAACACATAAATATTTTAGGTTGAAATGCCACACACTAAATTGTTTTATAATTAGTTATAGGATATGTTTCTTTTATCTGAAACCTCTGACATTCATTATAAATATTTCCTGGCTGTCAGGAACATTATTCTTGAAATAGGTAAGTTGTGGGATTTCTAAGCAAACTGACTTAGGCTTACTATGACTATCTTTCATGTAGCATTTTCTTCATTAAATGACTATTATAAAGAGCCATAACAAGCACATTTTTGATTGATATTTATTTATCATGTTTTTAATTTTGGTTATCTAATTATACATTTTGGTGATGGATAAGATGATGATTCACTTTTTAAATTATTTGAACACAATATCAATCGTTTTTTGTATTTTAAAGAAGCAAAAGAAAACTCACTCTAAAAGACACCACTTAGAAAAATTATTTCCGACATCTGCCCCCAGCCTAAAGCCAACACAGTACGTGTATCCTGTTTCAGCTAAATCCACCAATTCATGACTAAATAGCCATTAAGGGGCTGCTGTGTGCCTGGGACTGTTTTCCTCAGCATGTACATACCCCCTTGCCTCCTCTCTGCCAAAACATCGATTTCTCCTCAGTTATAGCATTTCCCTGAAAGCCTATAATAAGTCTTTCCCACCCCAAAATGAATAAAATAAATTAGCTTGCATCTTAAGTCAGAATTAACTATGATTACGACCCAGGTGTTCAAATTGATTTCTTCTTCACAGAGACAGTTTGTATTCCCTGTCTCCACATCCCCACCACTCATTCACATCTCCTTTTCCATCAATTGATTTCTGTCCACTCTTCTGAAACTAATCTTCATAAAGTTATCAATGATACTCTGAATATCAAATCCATGAGAAAACCAATGAAATTATTTTTATCATCACGGTTATATGATACAATATGCTCAATGTTTTATGTTCATTATACAATTTGATTTTCAAAACTATGTTAGATACATGCTTTAAACATATTTTACTTATGAAAGAATGGTGCTCAAAAAACCTAGAAACATACCTGAGGCTACATAATTTGTGGCTGAGTAGAGTGACCCCATTGTAATACAATTTGGGGCTCTTCTCTTAATTCTTATATTTTTTCCACAGTTTTAAACCATCCTTATTGATTAAAACTTTGTACTCTACCAGCTTCATGAACACCACTCTCTTCTGTAACTTCCCCCTTTTCTCCTTATATTCAATAATTTTTAAGAGAAAGGGCAAATTAGGTGGTCTAACCTTTATCCCCTCTTTTTCTACACATTTTTGTGGTGAAGGGGAGAAAAGTGAGCCATCAAGTGGAATTAACCTGATTAAAGAGACCTATGGATGTGACTTTTCCATCAAAACACCTACAAGATATCTTAACTTGAATGTCCCAGGATATCTCAAACTCAGCAGGGTCAATATTGAATTCATTGCATTTTTCTCCTTCATGTGAATCCTGGATTCTTAGTCTCATTGTTGGATTGCAAATGTGGCATCACTATGTTTTCCACTCTGCACAAAGTGCCAAGCTATGCTGTCTTTATTTATTACACTAAGCTTAACTTTGCATCCTCAAACGTTTGATAATTCCATGCCTTCATCTTGTCTTTCCTGGGTAACTCTAGTCATCTCTTAATTTACATTTCCCTTTAAATCAATTTTCCAAATATGTCCATGGTCAAATAAATTAGAAATTTGTCCACATGACCCCTTTCTTCAAACCTGTAGAAGATGGCTTCCATCCTCAAGTCACACGAAGGCTCTGTCATGTCACCGCAGCTTACCTATCCAATATCATGTCATCCTGTCTCTATTTTCCACTTTAATGCTATTTGTTTTATCCACACAAACCAATATGCATTGCTTCTGCACTCTGTTCGTGCACCCTTCTTTGATCTCTCAGTTTAACTGAGACATTCTTGCTCGTGTTTGAAGGATTGGTGTAGGTAGCACGTGTTGCAAGTTCACTTTGATGGCTTCCCAGTTCACCATGGTTGCCTCATTTCTGTGTCCAGAGGACCATGTATGTATTCTTTATTAGAACAGTGAATAAAATGACATATTTATGTCTATCTGTCCTATTACCATATATGTAAGGACTCTAACGGCAAGAATCATGACTTTTTATTCATGTATCCCTGTTATCTAATAATTGAAATAAATATTAATGCAAAAGCATTAAGTCACGATTTATAACACCAAGTAAAACTTTCTGAAATATTCCTGGGAAATATTAATTGTGGGAATAGTAAATAAGTGCTCTTTAAAATAGAATTTCTTGATCAAATAAACTTTGTAAATCTTGCGATAAAGTTCAATAGATAAGAATGTTAAATAGTTAAGATATTTCCAGTAAACATTGATACAATAATGCTTTATGATTCTCTAAAATAGTTCTAATAAATGGAGGACCTCAACATGATTGTACAGAAAGTATGATATAATAATGAATTCCAGTGATGTTTAAGAGTTTTGAAAGGAATGCTTATATCTCACTCCTAAGGATTTGATTTAATTGGTCTGGGGAAGAGACATCCATCTTTTCTTAAAAAAAATGGACCTTGTGAATTCTTTAAGAGACAAGATTTTGATTTGGGATTTGTCAAGAGAAAATGTGGAAGTGATTTTGAGATTCATCTGTACAAGTCCCTACAATGTTTTAAAGCATTTCATTCATGAGAAATAAAACGTATTCAGAAAAGTGATAAATTTCGAAGTACAGTTTAGCAAGTGGGTATAGAGAAAACTTCAAAGTATAGTATGCTGGTTTCAAAGGATGTATGTCCCTAGAAAAGACATGTTCTAATCTAAATCCCATTTTGTAAAGGCAAAATAATCCCTATTCAATACTGTATGTCTGAATCTTAGATAATCTCCCTGGAGATGTGATTTAATCAAGAGTGCTGTTAAGCTGGATTAGGTAGAGGCATGTCTCCACCTATTTGGGTGAGTCTTGATGAGTTTCTGAAGTCTTATAAAAGAGGAAATATTTTGGAGAATGGGAGATTCATAGAGAGCAGAGAATGCTGCAGTACCATGAAGCAGAGATTCCACGAGCCAGGGACATTTGGAAGCTCTCCTCTCGGGGAGCTTCATGAAACTGGAAGCCAGGCGAAGAAGCTAGAAGATGACACCGTGTTCACTATGTGCCCCTCCAGATGAGAGAGGAACCCTGACCGTGTTCACCGTGTGTCTTTCCAGATAAGAAAAAAACTGTGACTGTGTTTTCCTTGTGCCTTTTCACTTGAGAGAGAAACCCTAAGCTGCATTGGCCTCGAACCAAGATATCTTTCTCTGGGTGCCTTTGATTGGACATTTCTATAAACTTGTTTTAATTGGGACATTTTCTTGGCCTTAGAACTGCAAACTAGCAACTTATTAAATTACCCTTTTAAAGAAGCCATTCTGTTTCTGATATATTGCATTCCAGCAGCTAGCAAACTAGAACATATAGTATGGGTTACAGTTTCACAATTTCAGGCATTTCCTTCTAGCTGTTTTAATACACTAGAGACTAACATGAAATATCAATACTGTGATTTGGTAGTCACAATTATTTGTTAAGGCCTATTTTCTCTGTTAAAACTCCTCTCTCTCATTTGATCCCCAATCTTCAGAGATATTTGGGCAATGACTGTTCCGTCTTCATCATGTTGAAAAACAGTGTTGACATTATGGGGTAGGGGAATGCAAATAGTTGATGTCCGGGGAGAGATTGGTGCCTCTGGGTCTCTGGGCTTATCTGACATAGGAACAATCTAGAAGTTTCAAGTCCCTGAAAAAATAAGCTTAGTGAGTGAAACATTTATAGAGGCTCAGATAAAGCCCCAGGTATTCTTTAGGGTTTTCAGGACTATTGTCAGTTTTGGCTTGGTACACCATGGCATTTAGCAACACTGAACTTAAACCTACATAAGAGTAACCTCCAGAAGAACCTCTTGACTCTACTTGGAATCTCTTAGTCATTGATTCCTTGTTTTGTTCCATTTCTTTTCCCTTGTTAATCCCTTGATGCCAGGGTCAGGCTCATTTTTAGGAGTCACATTCTGCATTGCCAGGATACTTAAACCCCTGGAAATCATGACTCACATAGTGGGGAGGGCAATGAGTTTATTTAAGAGTTGAATTTAGAGAAAGAGAGGCTACAGCTGAGTAACAAAAGAGATTCTCTCAAAGTAACTGAGGCATAATTACAGGTAGTCTTAGCTTCCCCATTACAGATAAAAATTCATAGGAGCAAGCTTCAAAGAGCTTGGCTTATTGACTTGGGAATCCCTATGTTGAAAGAATATCAAGAATTCCTGATGTGGGAAAGTTTAATAGTTTCATATTTTTTCTCCAGCCCCTCAAGGGACTTTTCCAATACTATTTAATTATCTTCCCAATATATTCTGCAATGTATCATGGTGTTACATTAAGCTATACAGAATTACAAATCTCGTTACCTGTTGTAGGCTCCATGTGTTTAGGTTGTTTAAATGACTGGTCTAAGACAGATTAAGTTAGACTGTGTGCTTCAGAAAATCTAAGTTTTGAACAAAATAAACATCTCTTCCTTTGATTTCATACAGTAGGTGAAGTTCTAAAATACAGACAGTATCATCCTTTATTGTGTATTCTGATTTACCTTAGTCCCAATCAGATCAGCTTCATCTCTCTAACTGAAGTCTGATCTCTTTCTCACTTTCTTTAACAGTTGCTGTATGGAGCAATGCTGACTGTCAGAGCTGCAGAACTCCAACTCTGGGTCTTAGGTGTACCCAAAGTTCTAGTGAAATAACAGATTATATACATAAAGCACAACATCTCAGAATTTGGAAATAATACTTAAAGTTCAGAAATAGATATGACCACTATATGAACTTACAATCTAGGCCTTAATTTTCTTAGAGGTATTTTCTAAAAGAGACCATACAATATTTGTCCTTTTGTTTCTGCCTTATTTTGCTCACCATAATGTCTTCAAGGTTCATTTACCTAATTGTGTGCTTCATATCTTCCTTCTTTCCTGTAGCCTTACAATATTCCATCATATGTATATACCACAATTTGCCCTTCTACTTCTCAGCTGACGTACTCTTCGGCACCTCCATCCAATGGGTAGCATGAATAATGTCGCTGCAAACATCAGTGTGTCAATGTCTATTCACGTCCCTGCTTTCAGTTCTTCTGAGTATATTCCTAGCAAAGTGATTGCCTAATCACATGGCGATCCTATATTTAGCCTCCTGCATTACCCTCTGAAGGGGCCGCACCATTCTGATACCCTACCAACACTTAATGGGTATACCTCTCTCCAAATTTTCTCTAGCACTTGAATATTTCTATTTGTTTATTTATTTTGAATCTGCAGATTTTTTATGCACATTCATATAGCATATATTCTATCCTAAATAAACAACTAATGTCTCACAACATACTCATTTAGTTGTACAATCATTATCACTTTCAATTTTAGACAATTTTCATTGCTTCAAAGAGAAAAATAACAGATAGACATCCCACACTAAATAGAAACCCAAACATCCCATAGCTCTATCTCCTCCCAATTATTTACCTATAGCATTATTGTGATACTGGTGATGTATTACTGTTCAATGGAGTTCATATCATGCAAAAGGTAGTTTTTACAATTTACCACTCTATTATTAACTTTTTGTACATATTATATGTTTGAAGTAATTCATTCAAGAACGTATTTATATTTATAATACTAAACAGTGAGATACATAACTTTATAAAACCCCTTTCAATCTTATTGAACTTCAGTATGGCGCTATTAATTATAATTCCACTAATGTACCACCAACACTTCTATCCTTTCCAGTACATTTAAGATCTAGCTTGTTAGTAAGTCTGTACATATCAGACAACCACTTCCCCTTCTTTAGCGTCTTTCGATCTCTATGTCCTCTACATTCTGCCTTTTGAGAGTCTGAGTTTACCTTTTCTAGATGGTTCATATTAGTGAAGTCACACAGTATCTATTTTATGCCTGGATTATTTCACTCAGCATTATGTCTTCAAGGTTCATCCATCTTGCCATATACTTCAGGACCTCATTTCTTCTTACTGCTGCATAATGCTCCATCTTATGTATATACCTCAATTTATTTATCCACTCATCGTTGATCAATACTGGGATTGTTTCCATCTTTTGACATTGTGAAAAATGCTACTATGCATATCAATGTGCAAATGTCTTTTGGGGTCACTGTTTTCAACTCTTCTGGTATATATGGAGTAGTGGAATGACTGAGTCATATGGTAACTCGATATTTCATTTTCTGAAGAACTTTCAAACTGTCTTCCACAGTGGCTGTACCTTTATACGCCCCCACAAGCAGTGAATAAGTGTTCCAGTTTCTCCACATCCTCTCCAACATTTGTCATTTCCTCATTGTTTCATGGCAGCCATTTTGATAAGTGTAAGAAGTTATCTCATTATCATTTGATTTGCCTTTCCCTAAGAGCTAATGAAGATAAACATCTTTTCTTAGGTTTTTAGCTATTTTCAATTCCTCTTCAAAAAATGTAATTCATATATTTTGTCCATTTTATAACTGGGGTGTCTATATACTCTGGACATCAAACCTTTATCAGCTATGTTTGATATATATTGATAAAATATTTTGTCCCATTGTTTGGCTACCTCTTCACCTTTTTGATAAAGTCCTCTGAGGCACAGAAGCATCTGATTTTAAGGAGTTCCCATTTATCGATTTTTTTCTTTCATTGCTTGTGCTTTAGGTGTAAGGTCTATGAAGCTACCTCCTATTACTAGGTCTTGAAGATGTTTGCCTATATTTTCTTCTAGGAATTTTATGGTACCGCTTCTATTTTAAGTCTTTGACCCATTTTGGGTTAATTTTTGTATAGGGAGTGAGGCAAGGGTTCTCTTTCATTTGTTTGGATAACAATATCCAGTTCTCCAGCCCCATTTATTGAAGAGACTGTTCTGTTCCATTAGTGGATATGGGGGCCTTGTCCAAAATCAATAGGTCACAGTTCCAGGGTTCTATTTCTGAATTCTTAATTTGATTCCATGATCAATATGTCTATCTTTGTAGGCACTATAATTTTATGGTATCTTTTAAAAATATTTTTATTTAGAACAGTTTTATAATTACAGAAACACTGATCAGATAGTACAGAACGTTCCTATATACCCACATTCAGATTCCCTTACCATAAAGATCTCGTATTGGTGCAGTATATGTCAACACTAAAGAACCATTATTGATATATTATTACTAACTAAAGTCTATACTTTCTTTGCATTTCCTTTGAATTTTCCTAATCTCAGTTTGTTGTTGTTGTATTTTCTGTTCCAGGATCCCACCTGTGATACCTCATTGCACATAGTCATTAGTTTTCCTTAGATTCCTCTAGGCTGGGAAAGTGTCTCAGCTGTCAGGGAAAGAATATATATGCTTGTATGCTAAGTCCTCTATATACCCATATCCATAAGTGTTTCTATGTATAACCATCTCTCTATATATTAAGCTAAAATGAGGTCATTCTGATGTTTCCAACTCTAATCCATTACTATGTGACTCTTTCCAGCCTCATCTCCTTACCTATCTATAAATTCCCATTTTAGCAGCTGCCTCCACCATCTGCCATCCACTGAAATAATTTTTTAATTTCAGTATATATAAACAGTATTAACAAATTTGTTAAGATGTGCTACTTTGAGAAGAAAATATTTTACCAAATAAATTACAGGGTTTATTTGGCACTTCTTTTGCCTTTTGTCTTATGGACTCTACTCATTTCCAGAGTTACTTATTGTTAGGGATTGAATTATGTCCCCCTCACTGACATGTTCTAGGTGGATGTGAATCCATGTGTAAATATGATATATGAAGATATTCTTGGGTAGGTTGTGCTCAAACTGAGTAAGGGTAGGCCTTAATACAAAATGGATAAGCAAAGGAAATTGGACATGTAGAAAAGAAGCCATGGGAAGCAGCCAGAATCTGTAAGTCAGTAGAACCCAGAAGAGAAAGGAGAAGCTGTGATGTGACAAAAAAGCAGACACCACAAGATTTTCAACAGTCATAGAAGAAGACTCCAAGAGGAAGCAATCTTCTATTCTCTTAAATTGTGAACTAATAAATTTCTGTAGTTAAGCCAACCCATTGTATAGTTTCTTTTTTTTAGCAACTGCAAACAAATGTTCACTCCCTTAAATGGGTCTTATCCATACATTTGTAATACAGGTGGATTATTTTGTTGCATTATGTATTCCCCACATGAGTCCCTTTACTGTCTAAGTAATTATTTGTGACTGTTAAACTTAAAGATTCACTCTTTGTACTGTAAACTGAATGGGTTTTGATAAATGCATAGTGTCATGTATTCATCATTACATTGTCACACACAATAGTTTCATCACCCTACAAAGGCCCCTTGTGACTCACCTATTCAACTATCACCCTCGCCTAATCCTTGGAGGCCCCTGATCATTTTACTTCTCTGTAGATGTCTTTCCAAAAATGTCAGTTTGATTGGATTCACAAAGAGTACAGCCTTTCCAAACTGATTCTTTACTTAGCTGTATGCATTTAAGATTTTCCCATGTCTTTTATGACAGGATTACTCATTTCTTTATATTACTGAATTACAATCCATACACAGTTCGTTTGTCCTTTGACCTATCAAAGGACATCTTGGTTGTTCCCAGGTTTGGACAATTATGAACAAAGGCATTATAAAAATTCAGTTGCAAATTTTTGCATGGAATAAGTTTTTAAAGTAGTTGGACATTTACCTAGGAGCGTATCTGCTGTATTGGATGGTAACATTACGTATGGCTTTGTAAGAAACAACCACAAGGTCTTCCACAGTGTTTTTACCCTTATGCATTCCCATGAGAAATGCATGGGAGTTCCTGTTACTCCACATCCTCTCCAGCTATCAGTACGATCAGTTTTGTCATTATAGTGATTCTAAAACATTTAGTGTGTCATGATAGTTTTATTTTGCAATTACCTAAAGACAATCGATGTTGTGCAGTTTTTAATATGCTTATTTGCCAACTCTATATCTTCTTCTTGAAGTGTTTGTTCAAATCACTTGCCCGCTTTTCACTTGTGTTTGATTTCTTATTGTTGAGTTTAAAAGTTCATTGTATCTTTTGGATACAAAGTATTTATCAGATAGGTGTTTTGTAAATATTTTCTCTCATTATGCGGCTTGTCTCTCCATTCTCTCTCTCTTTTTTTTAACATGGGCAGGCAACGGGTATCCAACTGTGATCTCTGGCATGGCAGGCGAGAATTCTACAGCTGAGCCATGATCGCATTTTTCCATTCTCTTTTGTAAAGCAGAATTTTAAGAATTCTATCCCTTTTCATGGATTGTCATATTTATGCTTCTTCTGTTTGTCTAATAACTAATCAATAAACCCTAGGTCACTTACATTTTTCACTATGGTGTACTCTAGAAGTTTTATAGTTTTCATTTTATATTTAGGTCTACAGTCAATTTTAAGTTAGTTTTGTGAAAGGTTTAAGGTCTGTGTGTAGGTTCAGTTTTTGCAAAGGGATTCTAGTAATTCCAGCACCATTTGTTGTAAAGGCTATCTCCATGTTGTAAAGACGATTCTCCATTAATTACCTTTGCGCTTTGTCAAAGATCAGTTGGTCTACTTCACAGCTTTGTATTTTGTTCCATGATTTATGTTTATTTTGTTACAATTGTTATGCTGTCTTCCTTACTGTACAATTAAAGCAAACATTGTAATTGTGTAGTGTAAGTCCTCTGACTTTCATTGTTCTTCTTCAGTCTTGTATTGAATATTCTAAGTATTTTTTCCTTTGCACTGTATAACACAGTGTATTATAGATGATGGACTATAGTAAATAGTACAAATATAGAAGTGATGTGTGAATATATGCAAAAAATAATAAAGTGCTATATGTGAAAAATACACCTAATGTAAACTATGAATAATATTTACCAGTACTATTTTAACACTCTTTCATCAATTATAACAAAGGTAACCATGTTTTTTTTAATACAATTATAAAACAAAGTTCTATCATCAATTGTTAAAAAACTTCCACATCAATGGAAGGTGTTGGCAGTGTGTCGGTGTATGGGAAACTTGTATTTTATGCATGCTTGTTCTATAATTTCTCTACAAAAAAAATTAAAAATAATAATAAAGCTTAAAAATCTGTTTGTTAGTATCTGCACAATAGTTTGCTGGGATTTCATTGGGATTGCATTGAATCTATAGGTTGAGTTGGGAAAAACTGACATCTTAATAATACAGAAGTAAACTAAAACATGAATACATATTATACAGTGTTATACAGTTCAAAACATTTCTCCATTTACTTAGATGTTCTTTCTTTCATTAGTGTTTTGTAGTTCTCCATATATAGATCATTACATACTTTATTGGATTCTACTTCAGTATATATATTTTTCCATTGGGGCATGCTATTGTAAATGATGTTCAAAAAAATACTAATTCAATTGTTCATTTTTGGTATATGGGAAGCAATTTACATTTACACTTTGTTATTATTCTATATTTTCTCATTAGTTCCAGGAGGAACACCTTTTTTCCTTTCTTACTTTCTTTTCTTTGTTTCTTGCTTTCTCGCTTTTTAAATTCTTCGCAATTTTCCAAATACACAACTAGGTTATCTTCCAATTAAAAATGTTTATTTCCTCTTTTATCATTTGTGTACATATTATTTACTTTGCTTTTCTTATTGCTGTAACCAAGAATTCCAGTCTGATGTTGAAAAGAGGTGGTGAGACAGTGATACCAATCAAAAGCAGTGGGTTCTCTGCCCTATGCACACAAATGACCAATTCCTGAGACACTGGATTTCGAAGAGAGAGAAGTTACTGCAATGCATGAAGCAGGGGATCAGATAGCGTATCACCCTGAAAAATGTGTTTCCCAAAACTGCAGTAATTCTGATAGTTTTACAGTATCAAAAAATAGACAGGTTGTAGGATAATGAACATAATCGTTCAAGATGACAAGGTTAGAGATGGTCTAATTATTGAGCATATGCAGACTTTTACATGCTTAGTTGTAGAATGTTTGTAAGAAAATGGTGGCCACAATGGGATGATGGGTGTGATTTTTAGTATTATAATGAGGCATAAATGACTAATAGGTTAAAGTTGAAGCTACTGTGCATGTCAGGTGGGCCCATCTTGGTTAGATCCAGCTTTGTTAATCAAGATAGCTTTGGAATGGGATGAGTTAATTGTCACCAGACTCAAAGCCCTTCATTAATAAACATTAGGGGCTATCTCTAGTGAACAAAAGACTCTAAAGTTGAAAAACCAGATAAAAGGGGTATAAGCGAAGGTCAATCACAAGGGTTTGTAATCATAAGATAAAGGCTATATAGTTATACAATCATTAGCAAAGATCAAAGCAACTAAACTACAATTCATCAATTTCAAGTATTCCCTTCTGGCTATTCAATATAGTAGAAAGTAAAAAGAAATGTATATATAATTATTCAATAATTATAATCATTTGTTAATTCCTAACTTCTCAGTTGCAAGGGGACATCCTTGCCGTGTTCCAATCTTAGAAGGAAACTACTCAGTTTCTCTCACTAAATATGTTATTTATAGTGGTTTTTAGATGTTCATAATCAAACTGAGGACATTTCCCTCTATTCCTAGCTTGTTGAAAACAATATCACTAGTAGGCATTGGATTTTATCAAAAGTTTATTTCTCAATTCATATTATCATATTGTTTTGTCTTAATATGTTGATGTAGTGGATTTCACTGTCCTATTTTAGAATGGTCAGAAAACCTTATTTTGTTATAGTATATAGCATATGTATTATATTTTACATATATATTTTAATATATTTATTCAATATATTTTCTGTATTCTATTTTGTATTTAATTTGTTAATACTTTGTACTTAACATCTATTCTTGCTAAAGACACTAGTTTGTAGGTTGCTTTACTTGTATGGTTTTATGTTGTTTGATATTATGGTAATAAAATACGTAAGGAAGCATTCCCTCTGCTTATAGTTTCTGAAAAAAATTGTAGAGAATTGCTATCATCTCTTCCTTAAATATCTGTTGATTTTTCCAGTGAAAACATTAGGATGCAGCATTTTATTTTTTGGATGATGATTAATTTTCAAATTTTTGTTATATATAGACCTATTCAGATTATCTGTTTTTCTTTGTGTGAAAATTTTTTATCTAGTTTTCAGTTTGAGTCTTCCAAAGAGTTTCATTTAAGTTATAAAATTAGTGAGCATGGTATTGTTTATAGTATTAATTTGTTATAGTTTCATTGTTCCATGATCATAATGATCAGTAATGATTAATATCAATTTTATCTGATATTTTTCACGCATTGTTTTTTTTTTTCACTGTTCACCTGGTCAAAGGATTATCAATTTTATTGATCTTTTACTAAAACTGTACTTTGGCTTTATTTTTTTAGTCTTGATTTTTTCTAGTTCCTGTCTCCAATTTGATTCATTTTTACTCTAATATGGATTATTTCTTTATTTAAACTTAAGTTGCTCTTCTTTCCCTAGTTTCTTAGATAGAATCTTAGGTTTTTGAATTTTAATCTATCTTATTTTCTAACATATGAACTAATTTCAATAAATATCCTTCAAACACTGTTTTTATTACATCCCGTAGCTTTTGATAAAATACTTTTTGTCATTTCCATTTAGTTCACAATATTTTTTATTTCTCTTGAGACTTTATTTGTGACCAATATATTATTTACATGTGTTTTAATTTCCATATATTTGGGTGTTCTCTGGCTGTTTTTCTGTTCATTTATGGTGTTCTTCCATCATGGTTTGAAAGCATATTTTCTATGACTTCTATTCTATTACATTTTTCAGGATATGAGTTTTGATTCTGGGTTTCTTGGGGGCCCCAAAATGGTCTACGTTGGTGAATGTTTCACATGAGTTTGAGATGACTGTGTATTCTGTTGGTGTTGGTTGGCTTCTTTACAAAGACCAGTTAGAACAAATTGATTTGCAGTGCTCTTCCGGTCAATTATATCCTTTCTGAACTGCTGCCTGCTTGATCCAGCAACTGCAGAAACGGGGCTCTTGGAGTCTTCAGCTATAGAAATGGACTTGTCTATTAATTTTTTGCAGTTCTATTAGTTTTTGCCTTTCTTTGAATTTGAGTACCTCAACCATTTGCATTTGAAGTGATTATTATATAGTTGGGTTAACATATTCCACGTTTGTAGATACTTTCTATTATTGTACTACCACATATTTTCTTCCCCTCTATTCGGTCTTCTCTTGTTTGAATTGAGTATTTCATATATTCAACTTTATTTCTTCTCTTAGCATACCAATTTCAGAGCTTGTGTTACATATTGACAACTAGTTTAAGTCTACTTTTCATAACACTAAACCACTTCACCAGTAATGCTCGGACTTTTCTAAGAGTATTCCCAATTACTCCCATTTGTCCCTTATTATATTGTTATCATTATTTCATTTACCGTGTGCTACAATCTCTCAGTATATTGTTGCTCTTGTTACTTTGAACAAACAGCTATCTAAAAATAAGAAAAAAATAGTTTATTGATCCTTCGTTTATTTATTTTCCAATACTCTTCTTTTACTTTATGTAGATCCCAGTTTCTGACCTGCATCATTTTACTTCTCTCAGAAGACTTCTTTTAACATTTCTTATAGAAGGTCTGTTGGTAATGAATTCTATAAGTTTTTGTTTGCCTGAGAATATCTCTGATACTGCTTCAGTTTTGAGGGATAATATTGATGAATAGAGAATGGTAAGTTGGTGTGTTGTTTGTTTTCTTTCAGGACTTTATACATTTGACTCCAGTCTCTTCTTGCTTGCATGATATCTGATGAGAGAACAATTCTGATTGTTCTCAGCTATTACTGCTTCAAATATTTCTTCTTCTCCTTTAATTATTTTCCTTCTGGCATTTTAAATGTGCATATGGTACATCTTTTGGAATTATCTCATCAATTTCAGATACTTTTTCACTTTTTACATCCCTTTTATTCTCATTGCATCACAGCTTTGGAAATTTCCATTAACATATATTCAATCTCACTGATTCTTTCCTTGGCTATTTACTGTCCCCTGGTGAGCCCAATTACATCATTTTTCCTTTCTGCCACAGTGAATACTTATTTTTTATTTCTAGCATTTCCTTTTGACTCTTTCTTAGAATTTCCATCTCTCTGCCTACAGCTTTCTGTTCTTCCATGTTGTTTACAGTTGCGATAAGCACCATTCACATGTTAATCAAGGCTATTTCCTGCCATGTGGTTTCTAAATCTCTAACCCACTCAGTTCAGTTTTGATGCACACTATACCTTCAGGTTGTGTGTTTCCTTTGCTTTTTTAGAATACCCTGTAATTTTGGTTGAAATCAAGATATGTTGTGCTGGGTAACAGGAATTGATAAATAGGACATTAGTGAGAAAATTTATGTTAATCCGACTAGAAATTAAGTTGTACTGAATGTTTGCTGCAGCTATGGGAGCCACTGATTTCAATTGCTTCAGTGTCCTTGTTTTTTATCTTTCCTCTAGAGTTTGAAATTCTACAAATCTAGCTCCTCAGGGAGGATCTGTGTCTCACACATCTTTTAGCTCTATTCCATTGTTACCATACTGGAACCTTATTGATGTGGTGGTATGTGGTGTCATGGAGAGAGAGCATTCTAAAAATTGAAATCTCAGATTTTTAGGGGACTTTTGTCTCACAAATTTTGACCTTCGCATGTGTTCCTCTAGTGATATAGCTTCTTTCTTCGTATAAGAAACAATGACAAGAGTTGGCTGGAGTAACTAGATGGCCTTCCTCTATCTGGGTAAAGTACTGGTAAGTCTTCTCCCCTGGGGAGTAGTCTTTGACTGTGGTGAACACCACGACACATTTCACAAATATTACTCTTTTTCCCCCTGCCAAAGTCACAAGATCTTTACTGAATCTTTCTGTGAGAACCTTGTGGGCCTCTGAGCAGTAACACCCATGAAGGTACAGGGATCAACATGAGAACTGTGGACCCCAGGGATTCCTCATTCTCAAAGTAGTATACACTTGGTCTCCATTAATTCATCAAAATTACCAATTAAAAGTTTCTATCGATTCAGAATTATAGTGGCTTTGGCTAAAGGAAAACAAATTTTGACTTGTAACTCTACAATTTCTTGTCTCTGGATTTATATGTGAAAGTTTTCCATGCAACCTCAATTCTCAGATGAGTCCAAAAATGCATTGATTTTTCACTTTGTTCAGCTTTTTTTCGTGTGCACATGGAAGTGACAGCTTCTAAAATCTTTATACACCATGGCTGAAAACAATCAGGATTCTAAAAAGTACCTCTGGTGAACCATAAATAACAGTAGGTTGAGAATCACTACTTTTTGATCTTGCAAGACTATATAAATTCATGGGTCTATTCATATAATATCATCCCTCAAATTTTTCTGGATGACTTTGCATTCCTTATAAAATTACCTTTATTTCCATAGCTGTGAACAACAACAATAATGCTGACCTTATTTGTCTAGTTTGATCTAATATTTGGGCTTCAGTAATGCTACACTCCAGGTACATTAACAGTAGACCCATTTCTATGTTGTTCACAATAAACATAATCATTGTTTTCCTCCATATCTGCCCCCAAAGCTGACTGACTAACCACAAGTGGCTAAAACAGCATTTCACCATAAATTCTTCCTTTACCTCACATGAAAAATCCTCACTCCTATCTATCCATTTACTTAGCTCTTTGATTATTTCTCTCTCATGGTATGATAGCATGCCTTGTACTGATTCAATAAATAAATATGAAATTAGGCAAGCCAACATTTTATTGATGTAAACATTTATTTTTAATGTATTTATATATTTTCTTCTGCCACACACAGAAGAACTATGGGTCCACAGTTCTTTCTTTAAAGGCAGGGAACAATGTCTGGGTTGCATAGCATAGAATGCAAGGTATAATAAATAAATAAATGTTTAATTAACATATTTAGAAAAGTTGAATGATTAAAATTCAACACAGAACTAAATTATTTAATTATTTTAATTATTTAAAAATTATTTTAATTATTTAAAAATGGAAATAACTATGGCATTAATCTCTTTAAGCAGCCCCATGTTTGTCTCAAAGCTTTAGTTGAATTTAAATACTCTGACCTTTATTATTCCTTTGACCTGAAAGAGTTTGCTTTGCTTGCCTCATAGCTGTCTCATAAAAATTAAAGATACTTGAATTTAAGAGTTATGAAGCTCATTAAATGCAGTGACCCCATTCAAAAAGGAAAATAATTAAGTTCATTTTGACTAGAAAAAATTATATATATATCTGATGCCATCTTTGAATTATTATTTTTGAAGCTTAAGTGTTCTGATTTAAGGATCATGCTTTATGAAAAAATATATATGTAATTTTCTTTTTCAATTGTATACCTTATAAGGTTTACTCCATGCTTCCATCAAATACAGTCAGTGCACTATATTCACTGAAGTCCTTAATTACCAAACATTTCAAAGATAAGCTATGCCATGAAGCATTTAAAGACATAACAGAAAATTATGTTTGAAATTTAACATGTCTGCAACTTTCAATACTTATCAAATTAATTTTAATTAGTTATAGGAGAAAATCGTCATCACTGATAAAATTTCAGGCAAGTAAAATCCATTGCTTATTTTAGATTTCATATCCAATAGTCTATGCATAGATTAATTTGTTTTAGGAAAGAGACACATGAAGATAATAACTTTTATGAGAAAATTGGTAGATAAATAATGATAGAGCTAGATAGACAAATTGACAGACAGACAGATTAATAAATCTTTTAGGTTTTGTAGGCTAGATTCCTAGGGAAATAGACTCTGAAAAGAGGTTTCTTACAGGGAGTTTATTGCCTACTTCCATGCAGATCAAATTTTGGGGGGGGGGGGGTTGAAGGAAGAAATACTGTATACTTGAAATAAGTAAATTGTGACAGAGTCACAACAAAGTTTTTAGCCAGTAAAGAAAATGGGATAGAGATTTAGGGGAATCCCATCTTATTCTGAAATGAAAGACTGTTTATATTCCTTCCATATTGATTTTTATACTCCAGATAGATTGACCCACTTTAAATAAGGATCACCTTGGGGTGTGTGTATGGCTGCGTGATGAAGTACTATTGGAAGGCAATTTTTAATAGGAATTTAGATGAGAATTGCCAGCAGCCAGTACCCCAGCGTTTTCATTTCCTAAGCTGCCTAAGCAAATATCATGAAATGGATCAGTTTGAACAATGGGAATTTAGTCACACATGGTGAGGCCAAGAAAAAAGACCAAATCAAGGCATCATCAAGGTAATGCTTTCTAGCAGAAGACTAGCAGTTAATGCCTTTTTCTTCCTGTGTCACAGGGCAAGGCATATGGAAGCATCTGCTGGTTTCTTCTTTCTCTCCTGGGTTCCATTTCAGCTTCCTACTTCCTGTGGCTTTCTCTCTTTCATCCTTGAATTTCATTCCACCACTAAAGGACTTCAGTGATAGGATTAAAACCCATTGTAATAGAGGTGGGAGACACTTGAATTGAAGTAACCCCATCAAAATATCCTCAGTTCATACCCACAGGAATGGATTAAATTTAAGAACATGTTTTTCTGGGTTATATACAGCTTCAAACCAACACGCTCTACCTTCTGGACCCCAATAGAAAGAAAAAAAGAGAGAGAGAGAAAGAGAGAAAATCAATAAAACAAAAAAATTTTCTTAAAAAAAATCAATAAAATCTATGGATCCTTAGTCAGGCACACAAAGAAAAGAGAGAGATGATGTAAATAAGTAAAATCAGAAATTAGAGGGGATTTATTAACATGGACATTGAAGAAATTTAAAAAAATACGAGGATACTATGAAGAACTATATGTCAACAAACTAGAAAAATTAGATGACACAGACAATTTCCCAGAAACATACAAACAATCTATTCTGACACGAGAAGAAATGGAAGACTTCGACAAACCAATCACACAAGGAGATGCAAACAGTCATCAAAAACCTTCCTACAAAGAAAATCCCAGGGCCAGATGCCTTTACAGGAAGGATATTACCAGATGCTCCAAAAAAAAGTAACACCATTCCTGCTCAAACTCTTCAAAAAATGAAAGATAAAGGAACACCACCTAACTGATTTTATGAAGCTAATGCTACTTTAATACCAAAATCTGTTAAAGATACTACAAAGAAGGAAAACACAGGTCAATCTCCCTCATGAAGCTAGATGCAAAAATTCTAAACAAACTACTTGTAAATCTAATCTAATGGCACATTAAAAGAATTATACACTATGACCAAGTGTGGTTTACTCCAGGCGTGCAAGGGTGATTTAATATAATAAAATCAATCAATGTAATACAACACATTAACAAATCAAAAGGGAAAAATCACATGATAGCCTTGATTGATGCTGAAAAAGCATTTGACAAAATCCAGCATCTTTTTTCCAGCATCTTTTTCCAATAAAAGCACTTCAAAAGGTAGGAGTCAAAAGGAACTTCCTCAGTGTGATAAAGGACATATGTGAAAAACCCACAACCAGCATCACACTCAATGGTGAGAGGTTGTAAGTCTTCCCTTTCAGACTGAGAATGAAACAAGGATGCCCATTGTCACTACTATTATACAAATTGTGTAGAAGTTCTAGCTAGAGCAATTAGGCAAGAGAAAGAAATAAAATGCATCCAAATCAGGAAGAAAGAAGTAAAACTCTCATTATTTGCAGATAATATAATCCTATATTTGGAAAATCTTAATAAATCTGTGACAAAACTACTTGAGCTAATAACAAATTCAGCAAAGTTGCAGGGTAGAAGATTAATGTACAAAAATCAGTAATGTTCCCACACACTAATAATGTCCTAATCAAAGAGGTAATTAAGAAATAATTCCATTTGCAACTAAAAGAATGAATATCTAGGAATAGACTTAAGAATGTAAATAACCTATACACAGAAAACTACAAAACATTGCTAAAAGAAATCAAAGAGGACCTAAATAGATAGAAAGACATCCCTTATGCATGAATAGGAAAGATAAATGTCGTTAAGATGACAATTCTACCCAAATGGATCTACAGATTCAATGCAATACCAATAAAAATTCCAACAACCTACTTTTAGATCTTGGAAAAGCTAGCTGTCAAATTTATTTGGAAGGGAAAGTGGACTTAAATAGCAAAAAAAAAAAAAAAAAAAAAAAAAAAAAAAAATCCACAAAAGAAGAATGAAGTGGGAGGATTTATACTTTCTGACTTTAAGGCTTATATAAATCCACAGTGGTCAAAGCATCATAGTATTTGGCACAAAGATAGATATATTGATCAATGGAATTGAATGGGGAATTCAGAAATAGAATCACAGATCTATAGTCAACTGATTTTTTTTTTTTTGTATGCTATATGGTGGAGTCACACTTCATTCTTTTCCCATGTGAGAATTCCTTTATTGCACCATTCGTTCAGTTTTTGCTTGTTTGGCTTTTTGTTTGTTTTTTTAAGGGGGAAGTGCATGGGCCAGGGAATTGAACACGGGACTCTTCCCAGTCTAATGCATGGTGGGGCATTGGTGCCCATGGTCTGTGTCCATGATGAAAGAAAGAAATATTCAGGTTGCTAATAGGACTGTTCCTTATAGGCATGTTGGTGTTATGTGTGTGTGTGTAAACGAGCACGTAAGCATGAATATATGCATGTGTCTGTGTGTGTTTGTATGGGCCTAGGCACACGTGTCATACTTATCTCTGTATTCACCTATATGTGCATACACATGTCCAAATGTGTTTGTGGGTATGCGTGTGTGCCTGTGTTTGCATTCACATGTGTGCAAGTGCTTAAGCAACATGGATACTATTTCTAAGCAAACTGCTCTATGATTATTCAATCTGATATATATTTAATGCCTTACTATTTAGCCTTAAATGAAGGTGGTAACCACTGAATCAGCATAGTTAGATCTTAGGGCTCTCAAATGCTTCCAAAGAAACACAGTAAATACAATTTACTTCAGTAATGGAAGTTGCATTAAATTCCATTTTGCATTGAATCAACTCTTAAAGAGGCAGTGATATAATCCACTGTAAGAACAAGGTAATGTATCTGGGATGATAAAGATTTACTAAGCATTTGGTCTGTTATACCACTGAAAGGTCATAGATTTTATTATTATATTAAGCATCTAATAAAACTATTGATCTATTTGGTTTATTAGGCAGGTCATAAGGCCCAAGCATTAAAGTAAACTAAAAGTTCTATCTCTTTCAAACAATAGGCATTGCTGGTATCTTTAACCGAGATGTAATGAGACTGCCTGACTTATAAATCGCTGGAACATTCCTTTAGTGTCATATTTACAGAAGTCCATAATCAAAGCTAATTAAAAAAAAATTAAGCACCCAAACAAGAGGCTAGCAATACTATGTAGGTTTTTAATCACATTAATTAAAATGCTCAGCACCTAACATGGGTCTTTCAGGGCTCTTATTAAATGATTTTCATTTCCTCATAAAAACCAGACATTAAATCTGAATATATTCATTATTACTTTAAAGCAACAATGGTGATTCTAATTTTTATCGTTATACATTTTTTATCTCTTTTGTGTCCACTGATATTATAATGCTATTTGCACCAGTTCGAAAGCATTATGCACTCCAGAAAAGCTGTTTTAATTTCGATGCAGTCTTGTGGGGGCAGGTGTTTCTTTTAACCCTAATTTAATACTGTAGGGCAGAAACTTTTTATTAGATTATTTCCACGGAGATATGGCACACCCAATTGTGGATGTGATCTTTTGACTAGATGGAGATGTGACTCCCACCCATGCTGGGTGGGTCTTTATTAGTTCACTGGAGTCCCTTCAAAGAGAAAACATTTTGGAGAGATTAGAGTTGACAGAGTGAGCAGATGTAGACTCTTGGAGAATAGTTGCTTCAGACAACAGTGCCACCGAAGTTTGGAGATGCTTGGAGACCAGCAGACGTTGCTGTGTGCCTTCTCATGAGTTGTTAAGCAGACAGAACCTGGAGAGAGCCAAGGGAAGCCAACAATGAAAGCCCGCCCCAGAGAAGCAAAGTGAGGAACCCCCACAGAAACAAAGGCTGAAAGCAATGGAGTCCAGGAGCAAGCACATGACTTCCCATCTGCCAGAGATGTTCTAGACCCACTAGCCTTTCTTGAGTAAAAGTAACCTCTTGTTGGTGCCTTAATTTGGACACTTACACTTTCTTAGAACTGTAAACTTGCACCATTAAATTCCCTTTTTAAAAGTTGTCCCATTTCTGGTATATTGCAATCCTGCAGCTTAGAAACTAAAATGCTATTCTTTAGGCAATACTTTATTTCTGTCAAAATAAGTTAGGCAATTTTCTATGAAATGCTCCTCTGACAGTTTCTTAGGTTTCTTAAGATGTTATTTTATTATTATTATCATTATCATTTGCTGTACTCGGAAGAAAAATAGCACAAATTTCTGATTCCCAGCCACTCTGAAGATTGTCATTTAAACTAAGCCATCATCATGCAGAACTTGTACATTGAACAAGGCTACAGTGAACAGTCAGTGGTGGCATGATTTTACAGAATGTGAACTGGAGTTTTATTATAGGAAGTTTAAAGGTCATGGCCCAGTTCTTTCGCTATGAGTGCAATACTCTGCATTGGGTCCTCCAGTGCCTGGTGCACTCTTGGCTGTAAGTCAGTAAGTCTCAGTAATGGATTAACTCTTTCAGGCTTCTTGGGGGCTATTTAATAATTAATACATTCATTTTACAGTGCTGTATATTTTACTATGTGACACTACATTCTTAATACTTTCTCTTTGAAGGATGGCATGCCATTAAAAATGACATAACTACATCTATAGAATCATTGCAGACTAAATACAAGGCATGGTATCTCAATAACTTCTGGTTTGCCGAACAGTCTACCTTAGCATTTCATGATCTGTAAAACAACTGCTATGTTTCCCTTTTTCAGTAAAGGGATCCCAGAGATTTGACATGGATGAATATTTGAACATAATTTATTTATTTTTAATTTTTATTAATTTTTATTTTTACTGTATATATGTCAAATATTTGAACATAAACAGAAAACTTACATTTTTTTATTATACGTATATACATAACATACATAATACACCTTAAACACATACATACACGCATATGGATGCACTCATTTTGTGTTTAAAAGTTAGAAGCAATTTTTGCAAAATACGATCTTATGGAAGTTTGCATCTTATTAGGATGTTTCTCCTTCTAATTAGAAAAAAACACAACTACTTTAAAAACATGCAAATTTTTAAAATAGTATAGTATTAGAACCACATAGCTTGCCAGTAGTGTGTCCAAATTTGCTAACCTTTTTGTGTCATAGATCTTCATATGAATATAAAATAAATCTATATACAGAGTTGTAAAGATCAAATAAAATATGTGTGAAGTGCTAACAAAAATATGGTTATGTGGAAGAATTCCACAAAGAAAGGACTTAAATTTGTTATATGGGTGCTGTATATTCTGAATCTCTACTACCTTCCATCCCAGCAGGGAGGCTATTCTGCCAGCACATGTGATGTATTGGTTGCAATCCTTTATTCTCAACAGTCTGTCGGTGTCATTTCAGTCTTTTAGCTCCAAACCCTGCAGAAGAGAACACTGGTACCAGTCTAATTGTTTTCTTTCATAGCATGCTCTTTCTAAGAGTACCTGTAGAATGTTATCTTTATCTTTGAAATGTAGAAATCACTAATTTATGTCATGGTTATCTTCTCTCCTAATCATTATACCCTAGAACTTGTTGAACTCTTTGAATCTCTTTGTAGGATATAATTGCAGGTTAAGTTCATTTTACTAGGCATATATCTCAGTAGTTTTATTCTGAAGTTTCTGTTTTCATGGTTCCATCAGTGACTTTATTATAGTACCGTACAGTCAGTAATTCAATAGTGCAGTTTACTGTACTAAACTGTGTACTGTACTAAACTCAATTAGTTTAATGTACTAAACAGTTTACTGTACTAAACAGTTTACTGTACTAAACAGTGTACTGTACTAAACTCAATTGGTACAGTTTAATGGTGCAGAAAGTATCATCCACAATTTGCAGAACTCTAGGATTTAGGTTGTTTCAAAACAATTTTTATACTGTTTGGTTGGAATTACAAAGCATTAAGTTTTGTGCTTTCATCACAGAAAGCATTTACTATTGCTTTTAAAAATCTACACTGAACCCTCCCCTGCCAATTTCACTTTCTAAATTAACTTTCTACAGATACCACTACATTATTCAACTGTGAGAAAGTTCAACTGTGTAAAAATTGGTTACACAATTGCTCAAGAATGTCAGAGGAGAATGGAGGTCTGAGTTACCAACAATGTACAATTGAAAAAGAACCAATCAATGCTTCTGGGAAATTTTTTATAATAGTCTGATAAATAGTGAAATGAAAACTCTAAAAATAATCTACCATTCTAGAATTATTCTGAAAATTCCATGCTTGTGTTTTGGCTCAGTTTTTCCATTTGAAAATAGAAGTAGTGGCAATACTATGCCATGAGGTGAGATAGCCTGAAGGAATGAAATTTTATGAACTTTACATGTCACAGCTATTCTTCATCATCCCTCTTGATAAACCCAATTCTCCAACCACCATTGCTAAACCAGGAAAACAATTCCTGTCTCTTTGAAAAATCATATTTCAACAACTATTCTCAGAATTGGCTGAACTTTAGATGTCCCCTCTTACTAAAGTTCTGTAAAGGTTACACATTTCTTTCCAAAGGTAGAAGATCTCTTTGGAGTGTGCTAGAGTTGAAGCATGGTCAATGGAGACCTGAATGATTGTCTTTCAAAGATTTGTGCCATGACTCACAGTAGACTTTGGCCATTGGTCCTCAGCAGCATTTCCTCAGACAGTGGCTGATGCTGCAGACTCTTAAATTTCCAGTGAGTTGTCAGCTAAACCATGTTCCTTAGATATTCCCTGCTCCCTCCCTTGAGTGCCACGTAATTCTTTATTTTCCACTTAATTGTCTTTGGAAAATAATCTTTCACTTGATTTGATTCCCTAGCTATGTCTCTGACCAGAGAAGTGGATTTGTAGTGCTGAGATTTTCAAAGTCTAATTATTTTTATCTTAAGTGTTCTCGACATTTGAATAAATGCAATTGTAACAGTATAAACCAACTTCCAGATGATTGTCTGGCTTCTCAAATGTGTAAATATAATGGTGTCAATAGTACCAGATATTTGAAGTTTTGGCAATATTTATTTAATCAAAATCCATTTAATAACTGTAGAGTAACATGCGGTAGTAAGAAATATTACAGAGAGATGTAGCCCACTCTTTATTCAGTTTCTCCCAAAAGTAACATCTTATAAAAGTATAGTACAATATCAGAACTGGATATTGATGACACATACAACACATACAGCTTAATCTGGTTTCCCCAGTTTAACTTGTACTCATTTGTATGCTCTTGTGTATGTATTTCTATAAAATGCTATTACATCTGAGTATTTATTTATCCTAGAAAATAGTCAAGATAAAGAACAGTTCTATCACAATTATCCTTTAATAACCATATCAACCTCCCACAACATAAACTTCCCCTGGTAACCACTAATCAGATTTCAACTTCTAAAGCATTGCCTTTTTAAAAGTGTTATATAAGTGGAACTACTCAGTATGCATCACAGTATGCAACTGTTCAGCATATATCCCTGAAGATTCATCCAAGTTATTCTGTGTTCCATTTTATCGCTGAGCAGTAACTCATGGAATGAATGTACCACTGTTTAAAACCTCACCTGTTGAGGACGCCTAGGTTGTTTTCACTTTTTTCATGACAATAGAACTGCTATAAAAGTCACGTGCATGGATACATGCCCAAGAATGCAATTATTGAGTCATATGGTAATTGCACATCTAATTTTTTAATGAAAAAAATTGTTTTCCAGTGGCGCTTTGCAAATTGACATTGCCAACAGCAATGTATGAGTGGCCCAGTTTCTCCATAACACTGCCAGCCATTTGGAGTCGTAACTACTCTTTTTTTAATTGCAGTCATTCTGATAGTGTAGTGGTTTCTCATTGTGGTTTTAATTTGCTTTTCCCTGATGGCTAATGATATTGAACATCTCTTATGTGCTCATTTTCCATCTATAGATCTTTTCCAGTGGATATTGAATTTTGCCAATTTCTAAATCTAAGTGTTTTTTTCCTACTGTTGAGATTTTAATGTATTTTTATTGAGGTATCATCACATACTATACAATCCATCCAAAGTATTCACATTATTTTCACCGAGTTATGTATTCATCACTGTGATCATTCTTAGAACATTTGTGTTACTCCAGCAAAAGAAATAAATTTAAAATACCCATGTATCCCATACCCCTTACTGCTCTCCTTTAATGAGCACTAATATTATAATCTACCCAATTTTAAGACTTACGATGGAGGTAGTTTAATTAAGACATTGTGGTATTGACAAATATATGTATATATCTATAATTAATAGAACAGAACAAAATATCCATGTGGATTCATACATACACGGGCAACCTACCTATTTTTTTTTGTAATATAATTATACAATCATTATCAAAGATTGGGGTTTTTGGATTACAATTCAATAACTTCACATATTTCCTTCTGGCTATTTTAAAACACCGACCCTGAAAAGGAAGATCAAAATATAGATAGTAGTCACAGCCATTCGTTAAATCATAATTTCTCATAATTATAATTTCTCCTTCCTCTTGTTGGATGTTTCTCTCACTCTCCAGGAATATATGGGCAATGACCATTTAACTTCTTTGTTTTGGAAAGGGGTGTTGACCTTCTGGGGTAGAGGAAAGACCTGGTTGTATTTGAAGAGACTGGCGCCTCTGGTTTCAGGACTTATTTGTCCTCAGCTCACTCTGAAGGCCTTAAGTTTCTCAGAAAATAAACTTACTAAGAAAATGTTTTATAGAGGCTTAGAGTATAGGACACTCCCCAGGGTTTTCAGCAATACTGTTGGTTGGGGCTTGGCAGACTGTGGTAGCTTGAAATATCTGGCTAAAGTTTGCATAAGGGTAATCCCCATAATGACCTCTTGACTCTATTTGACTCTGTTAGACACTAGAACTTTATTCCATTTCTTTTTCCCCTTTTGGTCAAGAAGGCATTCTTAATCCTACGATGTCAGGCTTATCCCTGGGAGTTATGTACCACACAGTAGGGAGGGTAGTAAGTTTATTTGCAGAGTTGGATGAGAGATAGAGGCCACATCTAACAAAACAGGTTTTCTGAGGGTGAATCTTAGGCATAATTATAAGTAGGCTTACCTTCCCCTTTGAAGGAATACGTTGCATAAGGGCCCAAGATCAAGGGCTTGATCTATTAAATTGACATCTTTAATGCTGAGAGTATCAGGGAAGATGTAATTGTCTACAAAGAAAATTCCAAAGTATTGATAAAAAAAACAAAAAGACAAAACTAAGAAAGTAAAGAAAGCTTTCAGGAAATAGGTTAATACATAGAAGTTAATTCCTTTTCTGTATACTACCAATGAAAAATTGATATTTGAAACATAAAGAATACATTTACAATAACACATCCCCAAAATAAATACTTATGTATAAACCTCAGAAAATATATGCATAGCATATATGCAAAGAAATTGTAAAACTGAAGAAAGAAGTCAAACATGATCTTAATAAATGGAGAGATAATCTGTTTTCAGGAATTGGAAGACTCAAAATTGATAACATGTCAATTTTTTCAACTTAACCTATAGACCAAATGTACTACTGATCAAAATCCCAGAAAGTTATTTTGTAGATATTGACAAACTACTACAAGTTTATATGGAAAGTCAAAGAACCCACAATAACTTACACAATATTTAAGAAAAATTACAAATTTGGAAGACTCAAATTACCCAATCTCAAGACTTACTATAAAGCTGTAGCACTCAAGAGAACATGCCACTTGGTAATAACAGAAGCACAGATGAATGAAACAGAATAGAGTCCAAGAGTTAAACCCACACATACATGGTCAGCCAATCTATTGAAAAGAAAGAAATACAATACAATGGAGAAGGTATTGTTTTTCAACAAGACATTCTTGAACTAATCATCTGTCATGGTTAGGGACAGGTGTCAACTTGGCCAAGTTGTGGTACCTGTTCATCTGATTGGGCAAGCGCTGGCCTGTCTGTTGCAATGAGGACATTTCATAGGATTAGGTCATGATCACGGCAGCTACATCCACAGCTGATTCCATTTGTAATCAGCCAAAGGGGAGTGTCTTCTGCAATTAGTGATGCTAAATCCAATCATGGGAAGCCTTTTAAGGAGGACTCAGAGGAGACAGGCTGCATTCCTGCTTTGGCTGGTGAGCCTCTCCTGTGGAGTTCGTCCAGGCCATCCATTGGAGTCATCGGCTTCGCAGCCTGCCCTGTGGATTTTGGACTCTGCGTTCCTATGGTCACATGAGACACTTTCATAAATTTTATATTTGCAAGTGTTCCCTGTTGGTTCTGTTTCTCTAGAGAACCCTAACTAATGCATCTTGGTACCGGGAGTGGTTCTTAAGGAACAGAATCTTAAAAATGGGTTTTTATGAATGGTTTTCTACTCTGACTGGGCTCAGAGACACTAAGGACTCTGATTCCCGTAATCAGAATGACACTCCCAATCCATGGACTGAGTTGGCAAAGGAGATAGTCAAAATATCATCATTCGATTCTCCTAATGCTTCGCTTGTATGAAGCCAGACTCTGGGGGATAATGTTTTTGACACCTTTACAGAGTTTTGTAGGAATAAGAGTTATAGAGATGTTGGTTGGTTGTTGTTAGATACACTGTCTACATTAAAGGGTGAAAGGGATGGGCTTAAGGCTTCAAACAAGAAGCTTAAGTGCCGTCTGAAAGATGTAGAGGTTTCTATGAGTATCCTGAAGGAAAATTGTATTTCCTGTAGCCGTAGACTTGAGATCTCTGAAAATCAGACTCAGAATCTTATTGTTAGAGTAGCAACTTTACAACGTAAACTGAAATCTCAGTCTTGCATGGTGTCTGCCGTTAAAGTGAGGGCATTGATTGGAAAGGAGTGGGACCCTGAAAAATGGGATGGTGACATATGGATTGATAATGATGTTGGGGGTGAGGTTGAAACCCTAGACCATGCTGAGCCTTCTTTAGATAACCCTGTAATAGTCTGCCCTGAGGACACAGCCGCCCCACCTCCAGCCTGCCTTGAGGAATTGGCCACCCAACCTCCTCCTGAAGGGATTAGCCCTAGAGTTATTAATCCTGTTTCACCAGATGAAACTGCAAATGAAAGCCCTGAAGCAAATGGCTTGGAAGATATTTCTAATTCTTTTCATGACCCACCCCCACCATCCCTCATTTCTTCTAGACCTATTTTCCTGATGACCATGATGTTGCACATCATTTCACATGCCTACTGACCATTTGTTATTCCTCTTGTAGAAAAGTTTATTCAAGTCCTTTGCCCATTTTTCAATTGTGCTTTCTTTTTGGTGTTGAGTTATAACAGTTCCTTGTAAATTTTGGATATTAAACCTTTATCAAGTATATGATTAGCAATTATTGTCTCCTGTTTTATAGGTTGTCTGCTCACTTTATTGACAGTTACTTTTGACATACAAAAGTTTTCAATGATGAAAAGTCTTTTAATTTAATTTTTGTTGCATGGCTCATAGTATGGCATCATATCTAAGAAATCACTACCAATTCTAAGATTTTGAAGGTCCACCACCATGTATTCCTCAAGGAGTTTTATACTTTTAATACTTATATTTATACAAGTGCTCAATCCATTCTGAGTTAACTTTTTTATATGGTATGAGTTTGGGGTCCACCTTCAACCAGTTTTATCAGCAATATTTGTTGAAGAGACTATTCTTTCCCCCAAATGGTGTGTTGTATAGCCTTGTAAAAATCAGTTGACCATAGATATATGGGTTTATTTTGCACTTTTTTTTCTATTCCATTAGTCTATATCTCTAGCTTTATGCCAGTACCACACGGATTACTGTGGCTTTGTAGAAAGTTTTAAATTCAAGAAGTATGTTACCTCTAACTTTGTTCTTTGGCATTGTGATTTGGCCATTTTGGGTATCTTTCAATCCTATACGAATTTTTTTTGTTTGTTTGCATGAGCAGGTTCTGGGAATTGAACCAGGGTCTCCAGCATGGCAGGCCAGAATTCTGCCACTGAGCCACCGTTGCCTGCCCCCCATGGTGCTAGGATTTTGATAGTTATCGCAGTGAATCTGTAGATCACATTAGGTAGCACTGAAGTCTAAGTAATAATATGTCTTCCTATTCACAATCACAGATGTCTTAACACTTACTTAGCTATACTATTTTTCTCTCTACAGTGTTTTGTAGTTTTCATTGTACAACTTCTTCACCTTCTTCATTAAATATATTCCTATATATTTGATGTCTTTAGAAGCTATTGTGAATGGATTTTTTTTAAGTTTCTATTTTGGAATTTTCTTTTCTGGTATACAGATACATAACTGATTTTTGAAAGTTAACATTGCAACTCTAAACTTTGGAGAATTTCTTTATTATTTCTAGAAGTTTTCTTGTGGAATATTTTGTATTTTCCACATAAAGGACCACATCATTTGCAAATAAGGATATTGTTACTCTTTCCTATCCAAATTGGTGGCATTTTATTTCTTCATCTTGTCTAATTGCTCTGGCAAATTCTTCCGGTAAAATGTTGAATACACTGGGGAAATCAGACACCTTTTCCTTGTTCTGAATTTAAGAGTAAGAATTTCAGTATTTTACCATTGAGTATTGTTAGCTATGGATTTTTCATATATGCCATTTTTCATGTTGATGAAGTTACCCACACAGTTACCTGGACTAGAGATCTTTATTTCTTCATATGTCTCCAAGATTCTGTTTATTGTATTTCATTTTACAACCTAAAGAACTCCCTTTAGCATTTTTTTGTAGGAAAGATGATATGGTGGTGAATTCCCTCAGCTCTTGTTTATTTATGAATGTCTTCAATTCTTCCTCATTCTTGAAGGAGACTTTTCCCAGATACAGATTCTTGGCTGATATGCTTTTAGTTTCCCAGATGCTAAAACAAATATGATACAATGAGTTTGCTTAAACGATGGGAATTTATTGACCCTCGGTTTTAAGATAGGGAACTTTTCCTCTGCCTTTAAAGGACTTCAGTCGTCTATATTAATGTCACATTAATTTAAATTAGCTGAGGTAACATTTGTTCATAGATCTTATTTGCAATGTGTCCACATTCATTAGAATGACACCCCCGAGACCAAGAATATTTCCAAATTGGGTACACAGTGCAATCCACCACAGCTGGCATTTTTTTTTTATTTCAATATTTTAAATATGTTGTACCACTACTTTCTTGCTTCCATGATTCCTGGTAAGAAATTAGCATTTATTCTTACTAAGGGTCTATTGTATATAACAAATCACTTTTCTCTTGCAGCTTTAAGAACGCTCTCTTTAACTTTTTGGGATTTAATATTTTGATTATATGTCTTAAAATAGATCTATTTGGGTTTATCATGTTTGCAGTTTACTTAGGCTTCTTAGATAGTCACATATAGCCATGTCTTTTGTCGGTTCGGAGAATTTCTCAGTCATTTTTTTCTTCAAATATTCTTTCAAAAGTTTCCTTTCTCTTTCTCTTCTCTTTCAAGGATGTTTATAATGCACACGTGTTGCATTCCATGTTGTTCCACAGTCTCCTTGGGCTCTGCCCATTTTTTGTTCTTTTTTTTTTTTTTCCTATCTGCTCTTTAGACCTAATGATGTCAATTTTCACTCTTCTAGTTTGCTGATTCTTTCTTCTGCCTGTTCAGGTCTTGTGTTGGATGACTCTCACATACATTTAATCTCCAATATTGGGGTTTTTCATCCTCAAAATTTCATTTGAACCCATTTTAAAATTTCTAATCCCTCCTTTTGCTAATTCATCATTCTTTCCTAATTTCCTTTAGTTCTACATCTACATTTTTCCTTTAGGTCACTGAAAATATTTAGTGAGTTGACTTTACATGCTCTCTGGGTCACACGGTCTCTATTGCATCTGCTCAATGCTGCTGATAAAGCATGAAAAGCTCCGAGCAATAGTCACAATGATAAAAGACAAACATCTGAATGTGGCTGCATGTGAAACTTTATTTAAAGAAAGCAGGTGGTGGGCTGAAGTTGGTCTGTCACCTGTAGTTGACCAACCCTGGATAAAAATGATTGCGTTTCGTTGTTGTTGTTGCTTTTATCTTTTCTGCTGGTAGGTGAATTTCATTGAAAGCTTTTCAAATGTTAAACTGATCTTGTATTCCTGACACAGATTCCATTTGGTCATGATATAATATTAATTTACTACTGCCAGATTTGGCGTAACACTAGGCAACGTATTTCTGTACCACCAATGGAGGCTTCCTGCTCTTCTATGTTCCTTTCCTTCATAGTAACAACACTTATTTCCAACAATTTTGGCATATTTACTAAGTTTCTCAAAACTGCAATGTATGCAAAACAGTTTTTGTTTGCTGAACTTATTCAACTACCAAGAATTAAATTCTGTACCTCAGAATTTAATAAATTGAAGTCACTGAATAATGTTGTGTATACGATAGAGTCATGGCAAATGACCTAGAAATTGTGATTCCAGTTTGATAAATAATCGCTGAATCTGTTTCACTTCTTGAATGAGTTAGGAAATGGTGATAAAAAAGCATGTACTGGTTTTGTATTTTATTTTCATTGTGTCTCAATTTCTATCGATTATTATTCTACTAAACGATATTTTCCAATCTATACCAACAAAAATCGGTATTCTTATTTTCCTTAGGGAAACAACTTTATAATTTCAAATGCTCTTTAAACACATACACACACAACAAAATATTTAGGTAACCTGAAATCTGATTTGTTAATCTTGTCAAAAATACCCATCTCATTGCTGCAATCAAATTTCTATAAAATTATTCTTTGATAGGATAATTTATCTAAACTTTAATCATTATAAAAACATAATTGCATAAAGAGTAAAATATAGTTTAGTTTTCATAGCTTTTCCTAATATACTTCTTAAAAATGTAACAAGGAGATGTAGTTTTCACCAGTGAGCTTGCCTTATCAAAAATTCATCTTTATAGGTGTTGACATATGTACTGAATTTGATATACCTTTTAGTTTCAATTTGGTTGGGGAACCAATATTGACATTGAAACTTACTAATTTTAAAAATTACATCTGAGATTTTTAAAAAGATGTATAGCTTTGGCAGTTATTCTTTTTTGACATCTGTCCTTGATTTTTCAAAGAATTTTCAGTTAAGTAATCCAATAGTCAGTGGATGGCATCTCTTTAAAAATAATTTTTCTTGACACAATGCAAAGAAAAACACAAGACTTGTTTTCTGTGCACATAAATTTACTATACATGGGGGTTTCACATTGCCTCAGTGTGTATTTTTCAGTGATAATAACTTACCTCTTTGAACTGCATAATTAATATTTTGGGGGGGTTGTAGAAATATTTTCAGTCAACAAAGTCATGCTCTCTGTTCCAGTATTATACTAAAAGTTTCTGACTTTAAAAGGCTTGGATTTCAGTGGCACAAAATCTATTGTAATTTTCTCTACAGATATTTATACAGCATCCACAATCCATTCTTGTGCTGAATACATATCAATGTTATGGGTTCTGGCAATAGATCAAAGACCATGTCAATCTCAAACATATAGTCTTATAAAAGTATACATTTAATCTATTTTATGATGCCGATTTCACAGACTAGCATCTCTGTGTTTCAGATATCTTCCAGTGTGCCTGATGATCACTTCTGACCAAGAAACAATCATGAACTACTTGGCATTACATACCGTGTTAGTTTGCAAGCTGCCAGAATGTGATATACTAGAACTGGAATGGCTTTTAAAAAGGGGAATCTAATAAATTACAAGTGTATAGTTCTAAGGAAGTGAAAGTGTCTAAAAATATTCAACAAAAGGTTACTTTCACTTAAGAAAGGCCAATGGGTCAGGAACACCTCTGATAGCTGGGTAGTCTCGTGGCTGGCATATGCTGGTCCCTTGCTCCTGGGCTCCATTGCTTTCAGCCTCTGTTCCTGTGGGGTTCCTGTCTTTACTTCTCCAGGGCTAGCTTTCATTCTTGGCTTCCCTTGGCTTTCTCCAGGTTCTGGCTTGTTTAACATCTCATGGCAATGCCTACTGGGCTCCGAGCATCTCCAAATATCTGTCTCTTTTTTCCACATGTCCACATCCGTGTGAGCACTACTGTGTAGTCTCTGTTGACTCTGAGGGTTCTGCAGTTTCTTGCTTCCTCCAAAATGCCTCCTCTTTTAAAGGATAACAGTAAACTAATCAAGACCCGACCCACCTGGAATAGGTAGAGTCACCTTTCCTCCTAATGAAAGATCAAACCCACAACTGGGTGAGCTACATCCCCGTGGAGATAATCTAATCAAAAGCTTCTACCTATTTCTTTCTTCAGTGCTCTTGCTTTAGGTTTAAGGTCCATAAAACCGCCTCCAATTGTAAGTTTCATAAGATATCTCCCTATATTTTCCTCTAACTGTTTTATGGTCTTAGACCTAATGTTTAGATCTTTGATCCATTTTGAGTTAACTTTTGTATAGGGTGTGAGATACGGGTCCTCTTTCATTCTTTTGCATATGGACATCCAGTTCTACACAATGGGAGACAATATTTGGAAACGACATATCAGATAAAGGTCTAGTATCCAGAATTTATAAAGAGATTGTTCAACTCAACAACAAAAAGGCAGCCAATCCAATTACAAAATGGGAAAAAGACTTGAACAGACACCTCTCAGAAGAGGAAATACAAATGGCCAAAAGGCACATGAAGAGATGCTCAATGTCCCTGGCCATTAGAGAAATGCAAATTAAAACCACAATGAGATATCATCTCACACCCACCAGAATGGCCATTATCAACAAAACAGAAAATGACAAGTGCTGGAGAGGATGCGGAGAAAGAGGCACACTTATCCACTGTTGGTGGGAATGTCAAATGATGCAACCACTGTGGAAGGCAGTTTGGCAGTTCCTCAAAAAGCTGAATATAGAATTGCCATACGACCCAGCAATACCACTGCTGGGTATCTACTCAAAGGACTTAAGGGCAAAGACACAAACGGACATTTGCACACCAATGTTTATAGCAGCGTTATTTACAATTGCAAAGAGATGGAAACAGCCAAAATGTCCATCAACAGACGAGTGGCTAAACAAACTGTGGTATATACATACGATGGAATATTATGCAGCTTTAGGACAGGATAAACTTATGAAGCATGTAATAACATGGATGGACCTAGAGAACATTATGCTGAGTGAGTCTAGCCAAAAACTAAAAGACAAATACTGTATGGTCCAACTGATGTGAACCGACATTCAAGAATAAACTTGGACTATGTCATTGGTAACAGAGACCATCAGGAGTTAGAAACAGGGTAAGATAATGGGTAATTGGAGCTGAAGGGATACAGACTGTGCAACAGAACTAGATACAAAAACTGAAAAATGGACAGCACAATACTACCTAATTGTAATGTAATTATGTTAAAACACTGAATGAAGCTGCATCTGAGCTATAGTTTTTGTTTGTTTGTTTGTTTGTGTTTTTTGTTTTTTCTTTTTCCTTTTTTCTTTTTTATATATTTTTTATTTTTTATTTTATTATTATTTTTGTTTTTTTCTCTGTATTATCATTCTATATCTTTTTCTGTTGTTTTGCTAGTTCTTTTCCTAAATCGATGCAAATGTACTAAGAAATGATGATCATACATCTATGTGATGATATTAAGAATTACTGATTGCATATGTAGAATGGAATGATTTCTAAATGTTGTGTTAGTTAATTTTTTTTTAATTAATAAAAAAAAAATACATAGGTTAAAAAGCACCTGAGGTCGGTGCGGGAGGAAGGAGGGGAACTCAAGGGCCAGAGAGGGGGCGACGGCGGTGGCGGTGGCCTGAGGAGGCTCGGGCGGCAGCGGCGGCGGCCAAGGCGGAGCCTGGAGAAGTGTGGCTGGACCAAGACCTCCCCTGATGTGAGCAGGCTTCCTCCTCTCCCCACCTCCCGTTGCCACCATGCCAGGGAACGTCCTTAAGACCTGGCCATCAGGGAAGAGGTGACAGGAGCCCAGAGCTGAGACCATGTGATGGCGCTGGCCATTGCCACCGCCGTCTTCCCCACCCTGGCCCCAGGCCTGGCACCATGATGTTCCGAGACCAGGTGGGCATCCTTGCTGGCTGGTTCAAGGGCTGGAATGAATGTGAGCAGATGGTGGCCCTGCTGTCGCTTCTGAAGAGGGTCACCCGCACCCAAGCTCGCTTCCTGCAGCTCTGCCTGGAGCACTCACTGGCAGACTGCAATGACATCCACATGCTGGAGTCGGAGGCCAACAGTGCTGCCATCGTCAGCCAGTGGCAGCAGGAGTCCAAAGAGAAGGTGGTGTCCCTTCTGCTGTCCCACCTTCCTCTGCTTCAGCCATGCAACACAGAGGTCAAGTCAGAGTATATGAGGCTACTGCAGAAAGTTCTAGCCTACTCGATCGAGAGCAATGCCTTCGTTGAAGAGAGTCGCCAGCTCCTCTCCTATGCCCTCATTCACCCAGCCACCACACTGGAGGACCGCAACTCACTAGCTCTCTGGCTGAGTCACCTGGAAGAGCGGCTGGCTAGTGGCTTCCGCACCCGGCCTGAGCCTCCCTACCACTCGCGCCAGGGTTCAGATGAGTGGGGAGGCACTGCAGAGCTGGGCCCTGGGGAGGCAGGGCCAGGCTGGCAGGAGAAGCCACCCCAGGAAAATGGACATGTGCCCTTCCACCCCAGCTCAGTGCAGCCAGCCATCAACAGTATTGGGAGCAACACAAATGCAGGTCTCCCCTGCCAAATCCACCCCAGCCCGCTGAAGCGCTCCATGTCACTCATCCCTACGAGCCCACAGGCCCCTTGGTGAGTGGCCCAGTCTGGAGGAGCTCGGGGCCTGGGCTGCTTTCACCACATCCGACCACGCGCCCCTCTCACCTCAGAGCAGTGTGGTCTCTTCTGGCAGTGAGCAGACAGAGGAGCAGGGCTCCAGCCGGAACACTTTCCAGGAGGATGGCAGTGGCATGAAAGATGTGCCCACATGGCTCAAGAGTCTTCGCTTGCACAAATATGCAGCCCTCTTCTCACAGATGAGCTACGAGGAGATGATGACACTGACTGAGCAGCACTTGGAGTCTCAGAATGTCACCAAAGGTGCCCGCCACAAGATAGCCCTGAGCATCCAGAAGCTGCGTGAGAGACAGAGTGTCCTGAAATCTCTGGAGAAGGATGTACTGGAAGGTGGGAATCTGCGAAATGCTCTTGAGGAGCTGCAACAGATCATCATAACCCCCATCAAGGCCTACAGTGTACTCCAGGCTACTGTGGCTGCTGCTGCCGCCACAGCTACTGCTAAGGATGGGGGTCGGGGGGAGGCATTGCTGCCAGGAGCTGAGCCTCCCCTGACCCACCTTGGCACAAACAAGGGCCCTGAGGCCAAGGACGCTCCATCTGCAGAGAGCTACCCCCCTCCACCAGCTCCAGCTTCCAATGATGGCAGTGAGCCAGCCCCAGCTCCCATTGCCGATGGAGACATCCCTAGCCAGTTTACACGGGTGATGGGCAAAGTGTGCACCCAGCTGCTGGTATCCCGACCTGATGAGGAAAACATCACAAGTTACCTCCAGCTCATTGAAAAGTGCCTGACTCATGAGGCTTTCACGGAGACGTAGAAGAAACGACTGCTGTCCTGGAAACAGCAAGTGCTGAAGCTCCTCTGCACATTCCCTCGCAAAGCCACACTAGAGATGCAGAACTACCGGCAACAGAAAAGCTGGGCGTTCGGCTCCAACTCGCTCCCCATAGCTGGCTCTGTGGGGATGGGGGTGGCCCGGAGGACCCAGCGGCAGTTCCCAATGCCTCCCCGGGTCCTTCCACCTGGCAGGATGGGTCTCTTGAGCCCATCGAGCATTGGTGGCGTCTCCCCCCGACATGCCCTCACCAGCCCCAGCCTTGGGGGCCAGGGCCAACAGAACCTGCGGTTTGCCAACCCTGGGGGCAGCAACAGCATGCCCAGCCAGAGCAGCAGCTCTGTGCAGCGCACCCACTCGCTCCCGGTTCACTCATCGCCCCAGGC
This sequence comes from Tamandua tetradactyla, assembly GCF_023851605.1. Lineage (NCBI taxonomy): Eukaryota > Metazoa > Chordata > Mammalia > Pilosa > Myrmecophagidae > Tamandua > Tamandua tetradactyla. The sequence continues at coordinate 94,141,311 of NC_135332.1, forward strand.
CATTCTCATGTTTCCTCCAGACTGCCCGGTCTCTGGGCTTGACCTGGAGATCAATCCCACTCTGGAGTCTCTGTGTCTGAGCATGACAGAACACGCCTTGGGTGAAAGAGCAGCGATGGACCCATTCAGCGCTTTGACAAGTGCCTGGAGGAGTTCTATGCGCTCTGTGACCAGCTGGAGCTCTGCCTGCGCCTGGCACACGAGTGCCTGTCGCAAAGTTGCCACAGCGCCAAGCACTCTCCGACGCTGGTGCCCACAGCCACCAAGCCCGATGCGGTACAGCCTGTTAGCCTGCCTTACCCACAGTACCTGGCAGTCATTAAAGCCCAGATTGCCTGTGCCAAGGACATTCACACCTCCTTACTGGACTGTGCCAACAAGGTCACGGGCAAGATACCAGCTCCACCTCCAGGCCCTGGAGGCACCCTGTAAGCTGACCCGGTGGGGCATGAGGCAGACTGGGGGGTCAAAGAGGCTTGGGGAATGAAGAGTGGCCTAAACAAAAAAAAAAAAAAAAAAAAAAGCACCTGACGTTGTACCTTTCAGAAGTGATAAGAGCATTACTTTGGTGACCATTTCTAGTAATATGTTTGATGAATATAATTAGTCATAAAATATTTTTGAGATATTAAAAAAAAAAAGCTTCTACCTACAATTTTGAATCAAGATTAAAAGAAAATGTTCCCACAAGATTGGATCAGGATTAAAACATAGCTTTTCTAGGGTACATAATACTTTCAAACCAGCACACATACACATGTGCAAATGTGGATACTGTTCACATATTATCATTATTTTGATAATGTGAATTATTGGTCCTATAGGTATTCAGTCTAATTGCCATTTAACATATCTTTAAAACTATAGTAAAACTCAACACTGAACTACAGGGCATTTGGAAGCAAAAGTGTATCTAAATAAAATATACATGTGATAAGTGCTCATCATTTGAAGAAGTTACCTCAATTGTTATTTGACTTGTGAATCAAAAACCAAGTGCTTTACAGGACCTAAGAAAATACTTTCAAATAACTGGAGCTAATTTTGTTCTCACATGAAGACATTGTAAAGGATTGTCAATAGTATGGCAATGTAATGATGATAAGAAAAGAATTGCAAATTCTTCAGAACGGATTTAAGCAGCTCAAAGCAAAGACTGAATAACTGATGACTGATCACTTCATTAATGTGCTAGAAATTACTTGTCTACTCTGACCAGAAGTTACTATGGACTATGTAAGTGACAAGGAGATATGCCATTTTTTATCTCTTTATTCTGTACTTTGTGCTGAAGGTTTCTGTTGTGCCCTGAACCTGCATTCCCACACACAGTGCAGTAGTAACTGGCTTGCTACAGTTTGCCTGTGTCAGGCAACTTTTGTGAAGAGTTGGGGCTGCCATCTGCTGGTCTTGGGTTCAATATATGGTCAGGCCACTTCACTAGACCTACTCTCTCCCTGGGCTGTGAAATGGAAACACAGAAAGCATCCGCAAACAAAGAGAGGGGAATGGGGGTAGGTAAAGGCTGCTGAGCAAGTCTAAGACTTCTTCACAGGACATTAGTAGCTTGATAGAAAACCACCTAAAAGTCATGTGGAATGGATAATCAAGAGTCTTATGCTAAGTAAGGAAGTGTCTTGGTTGTTAATAGACCTCATGGATGTGCAGCTGAAAAGGTTAAAAAAAGAGAGAAATGAAAAGTAGCCTGGTGAATTGGTTGTTGTTCTTGCTGAAAAATATGGTCAACTATGACTCCTCAACCTCAGTAGACCTCTTTCATCATTTGAGGAAGAAAAGTAACTGCAAGTTGTTGTCTGAAAACATTCCAATAATGCTTTTAGGTATAAATAACCAAGAAATCACCAGGATTGAAACTGCAGAATGAATGTCAGCAATGTTGGAGAAAATATAGAAAGGCACTTTCTTTTAAGGAAACCTCCATACTCTCAACTCTTCATAATACAGAGGAAAATAATTTATGGGAGACCAAGGAAAACATGGGACATCAAAGACTTTGGATTACAAAGTGATTAAATGAGGTGGACTCTCAAATGAAGTTTTTAGAAATAACTTGATTTATCTCCTATCTTCTCTTTTATTCATGTCCAATGGTGGCATGAAAAAAATATATGTTTATGTAAGTATAAAATTAAGATATAATAAGTAAGGGAAAAAGTAGAAGTGATAGAGAATTATGAGAGTTTAATTCGTATATTTTTTCTCAGTAGTACCTTAAATAATGGTGAATTTTACAATGTATGGGATCTTAAATTCAATGGTATTGCAGTAATATTTTCATCCATTTGGTCATAAGAGGCTTTAAAGAAGCAGATACTTAAGGAAAAAACATTGTTTCCATTATTCCTTAGGGGTAAGAAGATAATGCTAAGTATTTTTTCAGTATACCCAATGAAAATAATTCAGGAGCAGCAGCATCCAATAAAAATACATAATTCTGAAAATAATGGAATAAAATGCATAAAAGTATTGATAATTATAAGTTGCACATATGCTTCTAGAAAGCTATTATTTTCCCTGTAGGTAAAAATATTTAAATTTTTTTTACTAATTCTCCTTTTAATAATTGTCACTGCTGTTTAACAGAACACAGAGAAAAGATCTCTGCCATTACTGCTTTGCTTTCTTATGGTACAGCATTTTAAGACTTTTTTTGTGCCATGTCTTTTATGGCATGTGTTGAAATGAGCTGATATGGCATTTTCCCTTCTTTTTATGAAGTAGTTTTCTCAAATGGCGTTAAGAATTATTAATTTCATTTTTATGATTGTTTACGTCAGTTGCTGTTATTGAATTCAAAAGAATTAAAAGAAAAAAGGTGGTTCTCCAAACCTGAAAAGTATGTATTTCAGTTTAATTAAGCATAAGCCATGGGTACCACTAAAGGTCAGACATTTTGCCAGGTGCAATGAATAAAACTCATTGCAGGGGGTGCGAGGGTAGTTCAGTGGTAGAATTCCTGCCTGCCACGCGGGAAACCTGGGTTCAATTCCTGACTCATGCACTTCCCCAAAACCAACGAACAAGCAAACAAACGAACGAAAAACCAAAGACAAAGACAAAAATTCAACAAATGGTGCTGCAATAAGGGGATACTTACACAGAAAAAGAATGAAATGTGACCCCACCATGCAGCATACAAAGAAAAAAAAAGCAAAAAACAAAAACCTCATTGCAACCCTAAAAACTGCTGATGTTCTAAGGGTGTTACCTTTGACTAAAACTCAGTTCATTACTGAAAACAGACCTGTTCAATCATATGTTATCAGATTCTGAGGAACTGTTTCACACTTCTGGATTCTTTCAACATTCACAAAAAGTATGCAATGTATTAGATACACACACATCAGGTACAGAAGAGTCAAAGATGAAGATAACATAGCTGCTGCTCACAATGGGTTTATACCCTTGATCAGAATACAAGTATTATTACTATGCTTAAATTGTGTTAATAATTATTATGTAATTATTAATATGAATACATTTTCCTATATAGAGACAATATAATTCATAAAATTAGCCAGTGCTTCTTTGTATGTCAGACAAAGATTTAAGTGCTTTACCTACATCAACTTGCATTGTTGCTTGTAGATTAAATACTACATCAGTATTATCACCATTTTTGATGAAGACTATGAGACAGATCAAAAAGCTCGTTCAAGTTCCAAAACCAGTACCTTAGAACTGGAACATGAACCCAAGCAGTCTGCCTCCAGAATAATAAATAATGACAATTGGACAATGGCTGTCATAGCAGGGTCAACAAACCACTGTGAAATTATACAAGAAGGTGTAATTCACTCTGCTAAAGGGAACTGGAAATGCCTACTGGAGGAAAGCAAAAAATTAAAAAAAACTTATACCAATTTATGTTTTCCAGTTATACCCTGGTTATGATAAAACTGGCATAATGAAAATAGCATACCTCCCCTTCCTGGTGTAACAGTGTTAATTTACCATCCCAGCTAATTGCTCTCCTTCCAAGATGTGTTCCCAGAAGCATTAAACATCTCTGAGCTTTAAAATTTTTCATATGTAAAACGAAAAAGAATATTTATACCTTCAGTTGAAGAATATACCACAAGCAGGCATATTAAGGTTTACATCGTAAGAGATGATTCCTGAGCAATAGAAAAACATGTGAATTAGCATTTCCCTTCTGATTGCATGATTTTTTTTTTTTTAATTTTACATGGGCAGGCACGGGGAATTGAACCCGGGTCCTCTGGCATGGCAAGCAAGCATTCTTGCCTGCTGAGCCACCGTGGCTTGCCCTGGTTGCATGATTCTTACATGTGCTCCTGGTCTTGCGCTTTGTAATTATAGTCAACATGTGTCTCGACTTAAAGGAATATCACTCATTTTCATGTACTCAATCCATTAGTCCTTTGATAGTTTTAAATCACAAATTAAGAATAACATTTTTAATTATATATTTGATATGTGATCATTATAACCATATGTCTAAGAGCCTGGAACATCAAATATTGTCTTCCATTCCAACTGGGCTGAACAAACACTAAAAGATTCCAATTTTCCCATGCTCTTTAATATCTATTATACAAAGGGCCATTGATTCAGACCAGGAAAATGTATAAACATCTTATACATAATTGCTATTATTTTAATATGAAAATGTTTTATTTGTGTCTATTTCTATGAATAGATTCCTTTTTCTTTTATTATATGTTGTACAGTGGAGCCACATTTCATTATTTTTCCATGTGAGTATCCCATTATTGCAGAACCATTTGTTGAATTTTTGTTTTGCTTGTATGTTTGTTTGGGGAAGTTCATGGACTGGGGATCAAACTCTGGTCTCTTTCAGGGCAGGAGAGATTTGTATCACTGATCTACCCTTGCATTCCTCAATTTCTAAGTATAGCTTCTTTTTACAAGTGGCAACCTATCTCTTGCTGCTTGTTGATATGAGATATGTAGATGTCATTTCCAGATCTTTTCCAAAAATTCTAGGGGAAACCTGTTCTAGTCCTCTATAAATCGATCATGGTTTTCATTTCTTCTCTAAAAATAATAATATTACAAAAATGCAGTTATGGATATACTTATTTTAGGACCCATGACTTCTTAGGAATGTATGAATAAAGCTATTTTTGTATCAACTAATTTTAATGTAGGCAATCTCCTACTTAGTGTCTATGCTTGAGAACAGATAATTGCTGAAAATTTACCTACATGAAAAATGGTATGAAGCCAAAGTCATTATGTTTCCTCATATACTCACTATCAATCAAAAAGAGAACATATCCTAGAGGAAAAGATGAAATTTTGGCATTTCAGTCACGAATCTCAGGATCTGGTAGGAATTCTGGATATTCATGCATAAACTATGAAAACTGACAAATTAGTCCCAGAAAATCATGTGCCCCATTCTGCATACTTAAAAATGTTTCTTAACATGTGCCTAGAGTGTATAAAATAAAAAAAATTTTTAAAGTAAAAAAAAGTGTTTCTTAAGCTAATTGATTGGCTTAAAATTACTGCTGAATTCTAACAATTTAAGTCTCCTAAATTATATGAAAATTGCTTAAATAAGTATTAGTATGCATTAGTAGAAAAAGTCCCCATTTTTAGGTAATTTAAAACACAGCTCCTACAGTGGAGGCGCAATAGGTATTACTTCACACATTCACTCCTGTGGATCATAGCCTTTTGGGGTTTATTTTGTTGGAAATTCATACAGGGATGCTTGTGCTTAGTGGAAAAAAAATGTTAATAATGGGAGCAGGGAGTATGTTCTTTATGTGCTTGTCTTCTTGATTCTCAACTTATCTTTCTAAGCCCTAAAGTACAAGATGCTCTTTAGTTTGTTTTCAACACTTGTTGTGAAGAAAAGAAGTAAAAAGCATATAATAAAAGCCTATGTATGGGACTTTTTCTCTCGGAAGGGATTTCAGCTGGCCAGTCTGTACCTACAAGAAAACAGGAGCTAAACTGTGGTTAGATATTTCATGTTAGTACACCTTAGGGAGAAAACAATCAATTTGTTTTTGTATTTTCCCATTTGAACAATTGTTGTACGAATAAAGTGTTTTGGGGGCGATGGTGTTAATGCAACTTTATTTATTTATATTTTTATTTTATATATCTATATAAATTTATATTTATATATGTAGTAACATTTTATATCCCTTTTATAGCACCATTCTTTACACTATCTGAATGTATAAACTGGACTTGATGTAGGTTGCAAACATTCAATTTTACTGCACTGAAAGTGACTTATTTAACTCCGTGGTACAACATTTTACCTGTATGAAGGCATCATTAGCTTCTATTTCCTCTAAGCATAGTTGCTACAGTTTTGTGAGCTTGAGTGTTGATCCTAGATTGATGATGGAGAAGGTAAGACGTGAGTCAGAGATATGGCTGCCAGGGCATGAACTATATTTCAAATGGAAAAACATAAAGAGGAATTAGAAAGTGTATTTATGCAGACTTTGAAACTCAAGGCCTAATCCCTGAATATGAAAAGAACTAAGAAACTCTGTAATTAAATTTACATAGGAATAGCTTATAATTTCAAGATCACTTCACCCACAGGGAAATAGAAATGATTAAGCAAGTTAGTTATTTACCTTTCATTTTTCTCTCCAAATAGGCAGTGATATTTGGATGTGTATTTTTCCCTAACCTTGGTGTTAGTCGTGATATTAAGGTTGGCCTGGTTTCTGAAATTGGATTTCATATCTGGAGAATAAATGTTAATACCCACTCTATATGAATTAATGGGAAGTGATGTTTCAATAATCAGAAAATTTGAATGATTAGAAATATAAAATGTGTATAGAAAAGTAAAGGGTGCTGTTTAGTCCATAAAATAATTTCTAAAAATTTGAGGAAATCAACAAAAGGCTGTAAAATTATGATTATAATATCCAGATGAACTAAGCGTCTAAGTCTTTCACTTTGATTTCTTCCGCTCCTATATTTTTAATATGGTGAACGAAAACAGCTATCCTTGAAAATAATCCCATAACAAAATCATTTATTTTTTTTCAAATAATTAAAAAAGCTCATAATGTCAGTTGCAATAAAATATTTAATTAATTTATTAGGTGGGATGCCCTTGAATGTAAGGGAAAGGAAACTCATTTGGCTTAAATAGTAGGACACCACCGTCACTCAAACAAGACAACGGGAAATGCGGTGAGCGGAGCTCAAGACCCAGGCTCGGTGGACCTCTGCTCCTGACGCTGCTTCGGGTTTCACATACAGGTTGCTGCAGGTCCAAGCATCATGTCCATAGACAACCAGGAAAGAGTCCCGTTGAGGGTTTCAAGTCATTTGGTCATCCCTGAAGAAATCACTGTCCAGGATTAAGGGCTTAGGAAGAATGCCTGAACGTGAGGACCAAAAGTCCGTGGAGGGGTCAACGCATGTGACCTTCACGTCTTAATTCTTGGATATGACATCGGTATTGGAACCTTTTCCTAGATAAAATCCGGGGCTATGGACATAGCGTAACTTTAACAAAGACTATTTTACTGGTGCAATAGGAGATGGTTTTATGTTTCAACTATCCATGACTACAACAAAGCATTCTGCTTGGCAAACAAATGAAAACACCTGACCATAGTCTCAAACCACTAACAAGCAAAGACACCTGAAAGATAACCAGCAAAACTACCTTTATTTAAAATCACCCTCGGCTGATGTGGTGAAAGCTGAAGTCTAAGATATTAAATGCACGATGTAAGATTTTTACATGGCTCTTTGTTGTCATAGTCAATGTAATGAAATAATAGACTTTCATTGTATTTTGCTCTAAGTGGTACTTGTAAACTCAGGTACTTGCACTCTCATTATATTTTGCCCTGAGGTAATTGTACTCATGTTTTCACACAATGAAAACACAAATTTTGGAAAGTGAATATTATATATTAAAGGACTTTCTCACTATAAAATGGCTTAGGATAAAAGCATGAGCTAATAATAGTCGGGATATGTAAGCTTTGATCAACTAGCTAGTGAGAATCCTTCTATGTCAATAGGGGAGCAAGCATAGAATACATATTTTTTGATTGATAGAAAAGAAGAATAATGAAAACATGAACTTTCCCCCACCTGTTCCTCCTCAAGCAGTGAGCACAGCTGAGCAAATAATTTTTGTCAATTCCCTCTAAAATGTTTGCAGAATTTAGAGAAATTCAGCAGGGGACCATACTAAACATGTATTAATCAGCAGGAATGCTCTGTATTTTATGACATTCTCCAATAGACCCCCCAGGTGATATATTTTAACTTAGGTGAATCAGAAAAATACAAAGGCTATATGTAAATTAGAGTTGAAGGTAAATACATGAAAAATTGCTCATTAATGTTAAAGAGAACTTTTCATTCATAGCTATCTGTCCCTCTTTTGTAGGAAGCCATGAGTTTTGATTATAACTTGGGTTTTGATTTAAACATCCTTCTTGATTATTAGTCTTATAATAGTTATTTCTAATATGTCATTTGTGGAGCTGTTCTAGTTTGCTAGCTGCCAGAATTCAATGACCAGGAATGGAATGTCTTTTTAAAAGGAGAATTTAATAAGTTGCAAGTTTACAGTTCTAAGGCTGTGAAAATGTCTCAATTAAAGCAAGTCTATAAAAATGTCCATATTAAGGCACCAACCTTCACTCAAGTAGGCTGATGAAGTTCAGGTTTCTCTCTCAACTGGTAAGGCACATGGCGAACATGGCAACATCTGCTAGCTTTCTCTCCAGGCCTCTGCTTCATGACGCCCCCTGGGGATACTGTCCTTCATCTCCAAAGGTCACTGGCTGGTTGACTTTGCTTCATGGCTCTCTTGTTGTTCTCACGCTTCCTCCTCCCTCTTTTACAGAATTCCAGTAATGTAATCAAGACCCACCTGGAATGGGGAGAGTCATGTCTCCATCTAATCAAGTTTAATACCCACAATTGGGTGAGTCATCTCTCCATGGAGATAATCTAATCAAATTTCCAACCTATAGTGCTGAATAGAGATTAGATGAAATGGTTGCTCCCACAAGATTGATTAGGATTAAAACATGGATTTTCTAGGGTACATAAATCATTTCAAACTGGCACAGGAGCCAAATAAGAAAAACATAAAGGAGAGAGAAAATGAGGAAGTCATTTTTACAATATATGTATGTTGTAGCAATGGGCATTTATATGACAGGATGCAGTGGCAATTGGGTGTAGCAGTGATGAAAAATACACAAATGCCCCCGGTATATAGAGGTCTACTTAAATGTTGGTTGTACAGAATAGCAAGGAGAGCAGAACAAAAGAAATTAAAAACAATAAAAATCTGCTTTCAAAATAGGTGCTAACACCCTAAAAGGCCAGCAGATAGCTTTATGATCTCAAATTAAATAATATCTCTGATGTGTTGAATTGTGTCTCCCAGAAAAGACATGCTCAAGTTCTAGCTCTCTTATATTGTGACTGTGACCTTATTTGAAAATGGAGTCTTTGGAGATGGTATTACCTAAAATGAAGCCAAACTGGATTAGGATGAATCCTGTCCTATGTGCGCCAATGTGAATGGTGTCGTCTGAAGAAGGGGAGAAGGACAATATAGGCTATCTGAATATTGAGACTGAGACTGAAGTCCAGGGATTGCTGGAAACCCACCAGAAGTCAGGAAGAAGCAGGGAGGATTCTTCCCTACAGATTTGGACTCTTCTATCCTCTAGAACTAAGGCAATTAATTCTGTTGTTTTAAACCATCCAGTTCGTGGTAACCCTAGGAAACTAAGAGAACCACACTGCCCAACTACTATCAATTTACTAGATGCATTTACTATCTAGTAAATTGTTAATTTTGTTTTGTTAACAGCTCAGCTTTCAGCTCACAGTCAACCTATAGTCTTCGGGGACTTACAGATGGTACATAATAAATGTTTCCTTAGGAGGATGAGATATTGAAGAGTTTTGTTCTGGCCTCTCTTAAAGTGTTCCTTCTAGTGTTATAATTAATGGTACTGTGAATATCCAAATGCTTGCAAATATCTTCCCTGCTAAATCAACATGGAGCCAGAAGTTAACAATTACTGTTGGCTTAGAGTTTTGCTCCAAAACCGTCATCCAAAAAGTGAAAATTAGCAACACTTGAGTGTGAATTAGTTTATTGAATATCTTGCTAATTCATTTTACGAGAACAAACCTCAGTAGCAGCTAGGATCTCCAATAAGTATATTTGCTATTAGTGGGTTTGGGAAATGATATATTTGGAGCCTAAATCTCTGATTTAATGGGCTACTTTAAAACATATAAGTTAAAATTATCAAATGCTTGTGGGGAAAACTCTGTTATTTTAATGTAAAAATTAGACCTCAATCGATTTAATCTGTGTTCATAAAAAGAAATTAAGAAATGAAAAAGCAAGCCTTTTCATTTGTATGCCTTGAATACAAATGCATTCAAATATAATATTATATAGAAGTAGCATTGCCTAAGAAAAGTTAGTGAACAGGATATCAGCTAAGAAAAAAGTAGTGGATTGGAAGGTACAATTTTGCACACTATAGAAAATAAGTGTTAGAAGTTATGGAAAAGAAATTAAGCAACATGGTACATAGAATGAGAATTTCTAGCATGCATCAAGTAAGATTGCTAGGAAACAAAAATTAAAGAGCACAGTGAAGAGGCAGTATTTAATGTAAATTGCCAGAAGTGTTTCAAGAAATTAAGAAATATGTGAATCCTCAGATTAAAAGATGAATGCAACTAATGATTGGGATACTCATAAATGAAAACAACACATGTGCAAGCTAACTCAACTGACAAAATATCAAGATTGGTTTGTGATGACACAAGACTGAACATCAACAGTATTTGGTAAATCGAAGTAGATTCATTTATCTGCAGGTAAGAAAAGGAAGCCAGCATAGTGGAGAATTTATGTCAGAAAGGACAACAGCATTATCCCAGAGAGACTACAGTACAAGCTTTCAGACCCTATAATGTCTACAAGATATGAATGGAGGTTTGACTGAAAATGACTCGAGTAAGACGTGGTCACTTTAGACAATCAGAAAGTTCAATTATCTCTCTCAAGGAATAGTCATATTAACACACACATGCACACCCACATGCAGACCACGGCTTGAGCATTTCTGAGGGTAGCCTCATCTTGGCGGGTGTTAGAGATAATTCTTGTGGCCTCATTAACCTTGAAGATATCAAATATGCAATATAACTACAGGGTTCGTTTCTGAGCAGGATTTGCAACTATCCACATAGACCTCTTGTGTTATCTTCTACCTTCCACATCTAAAAGATATAAATCAAGCCCTGAACTCAAGCCTGCAAAATGAAAATAATTTGATACAAGTTTCTCTGAGTCAGGCCAACATATCCATGAAATAAAATAAGGAATCTGTGTAATTGGAAAAACTAAAGAAAATCTTAAAAACTATAAAGAGTGAAAATCAGAATAACAGCAGATGTTTCAAAATTGACAAAATGTTATAAGAAGTTATTAATATCTTCAAAATACCTAAGAAAAACCTCTATGTATCCAAAATCACATGGCTTTATCGTATGCCAAACTATACTCCTAAAGTTGAAATTCAGAAAAAAAACCCAACCAGATAAATACCAAAAAACTCTATCAATAGTCTATACCTATATATAACATGGATTGCAGAAAGACAAAGATAAAGGTAAAATTAAATGAGAAAAAATGAAGACAAAGATAAGATTAGATTACCTGTGATTTTGGTTGGAATGGGATGGGAATTGACTCCTAATGAGATTTCTTTTTAAGTCATGAGAATTTTCTAAACTTTAGATTGGGGGGCATGGTTGCACAACTCTGTGAATATTCTAAAATTCATTAAATAGTACACTTAATAGTAGATGAATTTTATGGTATATGAATTATATCATTATAGACCTATGATTAAAGTAATATTACTTGATTCAGAAATAGTGATATAAACAAACATATGTATTTACTTAGAAACTAAATCATCATTTCTCAGTTCCTTATTCTTGCTCCAAATACATGATCTCTTATGTTTGTACCACCAGCATCGTGTTTTTCAGAGAAGTTGAATTCCAACAAATACTTTGGCAATGTTAGGAGTATTGTACTGGTAAAATGTTCTATTAATTTTTGTTTGTTTGCTTTTTATGTGTCTAATTTCAATTAATTGTACAAAATTAATGAATCCTCATATTTGAAAGCAGTTTTCCTTATAGAGGTGAATTGTCTTTGTCTAATGCTATGATCATTTTTCAGGTTGTCAAGAATTATAAAGATGTTGAAAGTGTAAGTATTGAGAGCAATGAATTAACTTCCTGCCATATACTCGGTCTTTTAAATTTTGATCCCTATTTAACAAATTCCCCGGAAGTTGGCAAAACTCCCAACATCACCAGCACAAGCATTGATGCTAAACAAATAAAAACACTCATTGATACAGGTTTAATAGTTTACTCAAAAGAATTTAATGAGTATTTGCCTATAATTTTATGATACCTTTAGTGCTTTGAAAAACATTATATTAAAAAATACATGTAAATGTATTTTTCTACAGGGATAAGGTCCAGGGATTTCTTCTAGATATTGTGACATTCCATTCATGCAGAAAAAGCATTTGGAAAATGCATATTTTTCAAAGTATTGAAAATGTAATTCATGGTAAGTTAAAGAAATTCTTTCTTTAAGGAATATTTTCTAAAGAGATTGACTTTCCTTTGGAACAAAATTTTGAATCTTCTGGTATTATTCTGTTACTCTCTGTAAAATGACTGCAAATTTATATAGTATATGTAAATTCTAACTGAGTCATTTATACAGATGGCAGGTTTATGGATGGATGTTTGGATGGATAGATAAGTAGATAGGTGATAGAATAAGTCTTGGACTATACTCATTAGAAGAAATGGGAGGAAAAACAGAAATGTAAAGAAGGAATTATTGACTTTTTGGAAAAGAAACAAAAAATAAATACAAGAATAAAATTTAATTTTCAGAAGTACCTGACATCTTTTTCAATTTTGAAATACAACAATGACCACAACATATAAAGGGAAATTGTTGATGTTTTCCTTCTGCTTTTACCTAGGTACGGGAACACAGACATAGAAAGGAAAGTTATTACTTTATCCCAAGAGATAGAAAAAGCAAGATAAGTTTTTATTTTAATAATAGCATTCAAATACTGGCAGGGGAATGTCCATCTCTGGCTGAGATAAAATTTGGCAGATGGGAGAACCTACCAACAGAAAGCTTAATTTGTTACATACTATGTGACTTCTCCTGCAAAGATCCTGACACAAAATTTAGAACCTCAATCAAATTTGGATGAACTGCCCACCGTAATGAATGAAAGAACTCACATCTCCTTTCAAAGGAGGACATAAAAGACCAGAGGAAACAATTTCGAATAAATCCCCCCACCCCTCATTATGGGAATAAATTGGAACCTTAAGCTAGGATATTTTTCTAGAGTCTTTCTCTCAAGTGATGTTTTTAATAGATTTAGAAATCCAACAAAATAAAGGTACATCTAGAGAAGCACTCTCAAATGGCAAATCAATTCCCATGAAAATACAGAAACTAAATGTATTCACATGTTACAATAATTCTTTGCTGGATGAGATTGTGAGTATATATTTTGTGTTTTCTATTTAAATAAGTTTCAAAACTTCTTGAACAGATGTTTTATAAAAAATTCATCTTTACTTCTAAAGTATTGGTCTAAGGTTCTTTTTCTCTGATGATTTAAGTCTTTATGTTTGAATCTATCTCTGTGCGTATCATCTCTCTTTCCTCCTCCATATATGGATATGTATATTTGAGTGTTTTAAAAACTTTCATAAGATGCTACATAAATAAAAGCTTTTATTAAAGGCTCAGATTTCCCACACTTTGAACTACCTTTTTACACCCAAATTACTAGAACAGCTAATAAAAATCTTCTCAAAACATTTTTAAATGCCTAAACCAAATTAAGTTTCTTCTACTCCAGCTAGGAATATAATTATAACCACACTCATATTAGAAAATATTCAGCCACTATTTATTTAAAATGGCAATTTCTATATTATCAATGATTAGGTTTTCTGGAATTGATGCATATTTTAATTAACATAGGTATTTCTTCAATATTTTGTGCATCTTCTATGTACCTACTAAATAATACTAATTATCGTCACAATGTTAAGTAGCAGAAGCTCACATGGTTCAATCGTTTTACATTAATTTTTCTTAATTAATCCTCAAGCTAACCCCCTAAAATATTGCAATACCAATTTAATAATTAAGGAAATTGGGTACAGAATGGTTGAATAACTTCCTATGGCCACAGAGATTTTAAGTGATAGAGCTGGTACTGAATCCAGGAAGAATAATGATTTCAGACTCAGCTTTTAACCATTATTCTGTACACTGTATCTATCTCTAGTAAACACTTGCACAAAACACACGCATGCATGTACGCACTATTACTTCATCTAACTTTTCTCTATACTCTATCTTTCCTCCACTTAGTACCCCTCAGGCTTTTCCTTTGTTTGATGTAATATCCTATGGGATCTCTGTTGAGATGTCATTGTAGTGAGGCGATAGACTTGAATTTGTTGGACTAATCTCTGTCCCCAGTGGTCTCAGAGCATGGACTAGTGACCATGGAATATATCTTATCATTATCCCTATTGCATTGAGATCAATCACTTTGCCCAAACTTACTCAACTAGTATTGATCAAGGTCAAAAATTATATGGTAACTTGAGCATTTATTCCTGGCCTCTATAGTCTGAAAACAATAGTCGAGTCTCAGAATAAAAACTCATATCATTAGTATCTTCGTAAAACCTGAAACCCTAAGAAAGGATGAAATTTTCCAAGGAAATAGGAGAGATTAAGACATGCAATGGGTTGAACTTGGAAAACAAAAGCATGAAATGTGTAGGCAGAGAGAGAGAGAGAGATGAGATGCGAAAAGTAGAATAAATACCAACTGTGGGATCCTCGGAACTGAAAACATGTTGGGTTTCAGAAAGGAGAGTGAGGTGCTGTCACATATAATTGAGAGTTTCAGTAAGATAAAAAGACTTTTATTGAATGGAAATATTATATAATTTAGGGCAATTTTCACAAAGTGGTGGGATTGGAAAACATATTACAAAGGGTAGAATTTTGAGGAGAGAATTGGATATAAGAAAATGGAGGTAACAGGTAGGAAACAATTTTTGGGAAACTTGCTTCAGCAAAGAAAAAGAGCTATTTTAAAGAGTGAGGCAAGATCCAAAGCTTTGTGTCTTGTTCTGTTGTTTTTTGTTTTTTGTTTTCCATTTGGTTGATAAAAATGTAAGAATGTTTATAGCTAAAGGAAAAAGTTCTAGCCAAGAGAAAGAAGTTAAGAATAGAGGTGAGGAGAAAAAGAGAAAACACTTACTAGAGGATACACTTGGAAGACATAGCAAAAAACAAAATCAAGATCAAATTTTGGCTAATTAAACTCTTGGCTATAATAGAGTAGCTTAAAACAGATAAATCTTCCTATAGAGAACAATTTCAAAAGGTAAATCAAATATGAAAAGATCGGTTGGTATAGCAGAGAACTATTAAAGTACCCAGTACATTTGAAGCCAAATCCTAGAGAAAACGGGGAGTTTATGGAGGTGAGCTTGAGTCTATACAAGCCAATTTTCTCCTGAGGCATTTTCCCATTCTTGGTGCTGGGAAAGAGGCTGAAAAGCTAGACTGATGCCATATGCCAAAGAAACAGAGAGGTCAGCAAATCTTTGGCAATATCATGGGGTAGAGAGAAAAATTCAAAGCTAGTAGTTCAAAACTGTTGGAGAAGCCATAAAATATCGCTATTGTTGGAGAAACCATAAAACATTGCTGACATGGCTGCCGTGGCTGATGCAAAGCAACACAAAATGGCTAACCTGAAATCTGCCCTCCGCCCTAACAACAACGGTGACCAATCCCGGTAATCTGCCCTCCAGCCTAGCAACAACAGCCACCAATCCCAGCCCAACATGTGTCCCTGCATGCTTCCCAGCCTATATAAGCCTGTGCACTTCCTGAATAAAGCAGACGCCTTCCACTCACCCCTGAGGGTTGTCTCCTGAGTCGCGTGCTGTGTGCTGTGTGCTGTGTGCTCTGTGTCTGTGTGACTGACTCAGTACGGCCACTTACCCCCAGCCATCAGCTAACCAGCCATCAGCTACCCCACACAAAACAATCAGGAGGTGAGCATGAAACCAACATTCAGCAGGGTTGCCCCATTGACACAATTATCTGCAGAGTGCAGAAAGATTAGAAGGAAAGGGAAAGGAGCTGGAAGGCAGAGTAAAGTTTGGAAATGCATTATAGTACTGGAAGTAAAAGGAATCCAGGATGTAAAAAGAAGAAGGATCCTTGGTTCTTTTTTTTTTTTTATGTTTTGCTTTTTTCAAATTTTGCCTGGAGGGCTACATCCTAGAAGTGAGTTAACTGGAGGAGAATGGAAGCAGACAAAGACCATGAACAACACATGAATCAATTCAGCCACTAAGAGGTTTGAGGGGCTCTCCTCTCTCTGCTCCCTGTTAGACTGCCAGAGCATAAGATAAACCCACTGGGAAGGAAGAGAACATCAACTGCAACTGCAACCTCTTCAATTTTTCATATAAAATTCCCAGAAGTCTTCAAAAATTAATGAGCATTTGCTGGCAGTCAGCTGCAGTATACCACAGTGTTCAGGTAGAAAATGTTGCCTCGATGATGCTTTGGTTTGGACTTGTATTTTAGCCTCAAAACCATAAGACATTATATTCCCATTGCTTAAGCAGCCAAGGGAACTAAAATACCTTTTATGAAAACTTCTTTTATTACTAGAAATGTCACTGACTTACTCTTAATTTACTTGCTGTAATCTCTCTTACAAACAACCAATTCCTTAATCCTTTTGTCTTCCATGAGTCTCTGAGACCCTCCATTTCTCTCTTTTTTAAAATTTTCATTTTGAAATCATTTCAGATATAAAACTGTTGCAAAAATAATACTAAGATTTCCCGTGGGTACTTTATTGTATTTCCCAAAATGTTAGCAACTTACAGAACCGTGAAAATACTATAATCAAAATAAGGAAATTAATATTGAAAAATCTCTATTATCTAATCTATAGAATTTATTCTTATTTTGCCATTTGCTCCACTAATGTATTTTTCTAGTCCACACTAATTCAGGGTCATTGCATTTGGTTGTGATTTTTTGTGTGTTCTCTAATCTGAACTCCTCAACATTTTTATTTCACTACCTTGACACTTTTTAGTACCTTTTTAACATCATTTTTTTCTCCAACCAGACTGGACTCTAAGAATAATTACCGAAACAGCCATCAAATCTCTTAATATCTTCTAGTTTCACCCTGTGTTAGTTAGATTCAATTGTCAGCTTGGCCAGGTGAGTATACCCAATCTTGTTGCTGCGGACAAAAGCCAATGGTATGTGAACCTCTTCTGTTGCCAATTACATCTGCAGTCGGCTAAGAGGCGTGTCTGCTGCCATGAGTGACGTTTGACTTAATTGGCTGGTGCTTAAATGAGAGAGCGCAACGCAGCACAGCCTAAGCAGCTCGGCATTCCTCATTTCAGCACTTGCAGCTCAGCCCAGGCCTTTGGAGATACAGAAAGAAGTCACCCTGGGGAAAGTTGTTGGAACCCAGAGGCCTGGAAAGAAGACCAGCAGAGACCATCCTGTGCCTTCCACATAAGAAAGAACCTCAGTGGAAAGTTAGCTGCCTTTCCTCTGAAGCACCAACAAAATAAATCCCCTTTTATTAAAAGCCAATCCATCTCTGTTGTGTTGCATTCTGGCAGCTAGCAAACTAGAACATACCCCTTTTCCACAACATTCCAGAGGGGAAAATTCTTTTCTTAAAAATAAATTTGAAATGCTTTGTCTCCCCTATTGTACTCAGGTTTCTTGTTTCTTTGAAAAAAATTTCTAAAATAAGGCAGATTAGTATTATTACTACATTTATTTTCAAACACCAGCTTCTTTCCCATGTCTCTGCACAATTATGTTTGTAAGTCATAGTGAGTTACATTTTATGTTTACTACTTCCTTCAGCATGCATTCAAAAAATTTACTTTCTTCCTATGCCACATAAACGTTTTCTATGCATTTCATTCTCAATAAAGTGTTTTCTTCAATTATACTTACTGACCATGGAGAACAGGCTCTCCTCACTTTAATCCCTGGCAGCAGAACAGTGAACAAAATAAATAGAAATGTCTGTCCTTATACAGACTGCCATCAGTGCAAAAAGACAGAAAACAAATATTGAAAGAAAAAACAAGTGGTGGTTATTAAAAAAGAAGAAAATAAGGGAATGTCTTTTGAAATGAGGAAGGCAAGGATGTATGATGTTAGGCTGTTAACTAGGTGATTTGCATAGATGAAAATGGACATTTAAATTTCCCATAATGTTATTTAAGAGAAGACCAGAGCAAAACTGAGCTTGAGCCAAAGTCCTTAGATGATAGGGGTGTTTGCACATTTACTCCACTCAGATCCACCCTCTACCCATCTCTAATCTTGTTCTGTAGACTACACCATGTGGGGGTCCCTTGGTGACTGGTTTTCAGAATGGGCTTAAAAGTGGACCCTTAAAAGCAGAAAATATTAGGTTTGTTCAGTATATTCCTTATTCAATATTTGTTGAATGAATGAAAAAAAATGTTCTGTCTCCGAATAATCTTCTTCTTCTTCCTCTTTTGTGTCAGGAGGAAACTTGCATGACCCCAAGCTTTAGTAAAAGAGATGAATTTTTGAAATCCATAAGAAAGCGCTACAAAGAAGGTATTGTGGGAATATGTGAATGAACTTGGTGATAGCACAGGGCACATTAGTCAGTCTACGCTGCAGGCAAGTTTAATGTTTTAAAACAAGTTTTATAGGAGAGAAACTTGATTTGACAGAAAGAATTAGGATGAAAAAATCCCCCACAGGGAAAATTTGTAGATTCATTCCCTTAACATAGTCAGAGAATTTTAAGATAAATAACCATAAGCTCTTCTAGCAAAGGCTGAAATTACATAGGGAAAATGAACAACAAATCACACGAATGGAATATGAGCAGTTCTCCAAACACAGTTATGTGGTATATTAATTGCTTTTGGCTGAATAACTGAAGAAAGAAGGCCAACACTTCTCTATTTCTTCCTTATAACAAGAAGTTCAGGTTAGAGAACTTAAGGGCTACTCAGAGACCCGGGGTCAGAAATTTAGGTCTGCCTCATGTGACTTTTACCCACCTTCCAGTCTTGCTTTCAATGGCCACAGAAGCAGGGAAACTGTTCTGATATGAGGATGCCCAAAGTGGCTCCCTCCTCTCCTATCCCATTCTTTCTATTGACTGGGCAGGTGTAGATGCTGAGCTTTCCAGAAGACTACCATGAACACCACTTCAGGGCTGGATCAGGTAACATAGCCATTTTTAAGAGTGAGGATGGGGAAGTGAGCAGCTGCCACTCTCCACCCAAGAGCTGGTCTCTGCCCACAAGAGCTGTGGACTATCCACAGTAGATGCACAGGCAGAAATCACATGGACATCAATTATTAGTCATCACTAAACAAGGAAGAACTTGAGAGAGGGCCCAGTGACTCACTGTAGTAACTAATATGTGCTGAGCACTAACTGCATGCCTGGAGGTGGAACCCATCAAAGGCAAAGAGGTAGGGAAACAAATGGCCCATGCCAATCAGGTCACTGAACCCTAGGAGCATTCTCCTGATTTGCACATAGCTGCCTCCACCTAGTCATGCAGATGCCTGCCCAGCCACCCTACTGGGAGATGCCTGCTGGGCAGACTTAGCTCAAAGAGCACTCTGCATCCCTTTATTTCATTCCCTGTTCCCTCACCCTGAATTTTTTTTCTTCCATCTATATAGAATTACTCAATAGCATATTATTTGCTTTCTGTCAATTTTTCAACAATAAAATTTAATTCCTAAGAGGGAGGGAATTGTTCACTGCTGAAATAGCACCAGGATATGAAGTTCTCCAAGTTGCTGGCTGTAATATTAGGGTAAGATATGTGGGGACACATTTACAATATAACTAGAAGACAAAAAATTAATAGGTGGATAAACAGATAGATAGATAGATAGATAGATAGATAGATAGATAGATAGATAGATAGATAGATAGATAGATGTTAGTAGATATAAACACATATTCTTCAATTTTAATGATTATTTGTATTTTAAATCACAGGGTTTAGGTTTTCCAGTTTTATTTCCCCTTTTTTCATTTTATTTTTTTCTTTGGAGTTAAAAATAAAACTTACCTGAGACCAGTTGAATTTTACATAGCGACAAAAGGAATGGACAAATGAGAAGAAAAGAAAATTATTTGATGATCTTTTCCGATTCCAATGGCTGTAAGTATGAGTTTGTACTTAACCAACTTAATGTCTCTAGTTTTTAAAACTATTCCAACTTATGTCCCTTGGCAAAACAAGACTGCCAAAAAAATTTTTGTTCATATTTTGAAGCCCTCTAATCATTAAACTTTCCTACTATACTTTGCATTGTTTTGCAGTTGTAACGTAAATTGTTTAAATACTCAAATATCATTCATTCTATTTTGTCTTACTTATTTAAAATTTGAGCTCCTGTGTGCCTTATCAACCTCTATTTCCTCTATTTCCTACCCTGAAGACAGCTTACCTTTTAAGACATTTTGGTCAGCAGAACCCAATTATACACCTGCACAAGAAGGGAATACGAGAAAATGATTAAGGGTCATGATGGGGAAAAGGTACCATAGTGCGAACAAATCAATCCTGTAATCAAGGGTTAGAGGTAAGATCTCCCAAACTCAATGGAAATTAAGCCAAATGCAAGGTTCTCCACAGTGCTCATGAAACACTGTAGAACAGGTCACCAAGAAAAATTGACTGCTCTCTTTGGGCAGAGCCCTAGTCGTGGTTCTGCAGACTGAGCCCCAGATATCCAGGGATACCCCCAGGCAGTAACAGGCAGAGTGGAGAGGTGAACTGCAGACATGGAACACATGGGACCATCCCAAGGACCAGCAGGGGCCAGTCCTTGACCCCAACGTCCTGAGTCTACTAAATACCCAGGCCATTTTGAAGATGAAAGTAGAAGGGGGATTAAAAGCAACAACAATAACTCATCCCTATTCCAGATAAATGATTTTTTCAAAATAGATCCTTTTAATTGACAGAGACGAGATAACATTGAAAAAGGGCTAATGGGGCCCATTAATGAAATTATATCAAATAAAGATGTGTTTTTGAACATTAGGATGAAGAAACAATAATTTAAAGCGGATAGTAAAAAACTGAATATTTTCAATAATGTTTCTATACTCCAGCAGTAGATAAATGGAGACATATAACTTGTTTCTGAATAGGACTTACGAATAAAAAATAATTCACCACAAAATTGCTTATATTTTGAATTAATCCATTCATAGTCAGAAAAATATTTAAGCCAGAGTTCAATAATTCATAACCTTAAGAAGGGGAAACTCAATAATTCTAATGTTCCTCTAAATAAATAAAATGAAAAAAATTATAAAAGAATGGTTTTAAAATATACTGTATAGCAGCCTTACAATAGATAAATCAAAGTTAGCAGGAAAAAGTCCATAAATAGCTCCACGTAACGATGAAAATTTGATCATTCAAATATTGATGAGTGGGCAATGTGAGGCAGTGTAGATTTGCTCTTAAAAGACATAATCTTGGATGTGGGCTGCCAGGGTTTGATTAATGGCTGTACAACTTAATAGCTGCATGATTTTAAACTTCTGTGGCTCAGTTTTTATTCTTCAATGCTTCAGTTTTCTTATGGAAAAAATGGGAGAAAAATAGTGTTACCTCCTACTCATAGGGTTATTGAGGGAATTAAATGAGTGCATATATGTGTGTGTTAGCCTGTGTGTGTGTGTGTATTTGCGTGAACATGGCTGATGCTTACTATGCACTCTTTGGGCATTAGCTATTACTGATGGTTACATGCTTACTATTGGATGGAAATTCATTTTTAAAAGGATGTTTAAAAAATGATCTGCTGGGGTCACAATTATCAAATCTTGCAAATGCAGAATATGAGTTGGTTTGGGCTCTATTTATGTTCTTAGTGTACAGAAAAAGTTTCATGTGAAGCATTTTTATCACTATATATAAGCATAAATTATATATATATATGATAAGCTATAATTTATTTTTACATTCTGTGATCCATTAACAATCTGTTTATCTTATGGAATTTCAATGCAGAAATTTATTACAGACTTATAACTATCGCCTTACATTTCCTTGTAGGTTGCTGTTTTATATATATATATATATATATATATATAGTTCTTTATGTGACCATTACCATAGCTGATCTTTTCATAGTTTTTTTTTTTTCATTTTTGATTATTCCAATTCGTTTTTTGGGGGAGTGACAGGCTCCAGGAATGGAACCCGGGTCTCCAATATGTTTGGCGAGAATTCTGCCACTGAGCCACTGTTGCACTGCCCTGATTGTTACAATTTATACACAGCAAAATTAACTCATTTTAGCATATAGTTCTGTGAGTTTTAATAACCCTAAATAGTCACCACCGCAAGATAGAGAACACTTTCATTACCTCAGTAAATTTCCCTCTACCCCTTTCTCATTAAGCCCTTCCCTACCATTTGCCCCTGGTAGCCAGTGCCCTGTTTTCTGTCCCTATAGTTTTGCTGATGTAGGAATGCCAAATAACTGGTGTTATAAAAGAACTGGTGGCTTTTCAAGTTTTAGCAGGACTTAGACTGATAATTAAGGTAGGACAGCCATTTTGTTACAGTAGAAAGTGATTTCTACCAAACCCTGCCATTATCTCCACTTCTATCATAACACTGATCACTTTAGTTTGTGTTGTGTCTCTGTTGGCATACATAACTGTAAGGGAATAAATAAAAGATGACTCTTGGATGATTCCAAGGAGGTTGGTGGTATATTCCTGTGCCATCCATGGAGACTCATAGGAGAGACCTTTCTATCTAAGGATTTGGTCGGGATAAAGCTTCCGGTGTTGCTGTCACAGAAAATGTTTGCACATTACTCTGCCTTTGGGAAAATGTGAAGTTTTTTTTTTTTTTGCCTTTAATTGTGGGTTTAGATACACACTCATTGAAGATTCTATTTTGTCCTTATGAGGTATGCTAGTTTGAAACTGTTATGCACCACAGAAAAACCATGTTCTTTATCCTAATCCAACTAGTGGAGGCAGGCATAGTGTTTGGGTGGGATCTTTTTGATTAAACTGTTTCCATGGAAATGTGACCCACCCAATTGTGGGTTGGACCTTTTGATTAGGTAGTTTCCAAGGAGATGTAACCCCACCCATTCAAGTTGGGTCTTAATC
Organism: Tamandua tetradactyla; assembly: GCF_023851605.1. Classification (NCBI taxonomy): domain Eukaryota; kingdom Metazoa; phylum Chordata; class Mammalia; order Pilosa; family Myrmecophagidae; genus Tamandua; species Tamandua tetradactyla. Next base: position 94,164,710 of record NC_135332.1, read on the forward strand.
TGCTTACCGGTGTCCATTAAGAGGCAGTCATTTTGGGAAAAGCTCAGAGCCGACACAGACAGAGACGTTTGGAGATGCAGAAAGAAAACGCCCTGAGTAAGCTGTTTGAAACCAGAAGCAAGGAGAGAAAACCAGCAGAGGTTGCCATGTGCCTTTCCATGTGACACAAAAATGCTGAATGCCATCACCTTTTCTTCATAGTCAAGGATCTTTCCCTGGAAATCTTAGTTGGGCCATTTTTATGGCTTTAGGACTGTAAACTTGTAACTTAATAAATCTCATTTATAAAAGTCAAACCATTCCTGGTATATTGCATTCTGGCAGCTTTGGCAAACCAAAACATGAGGGATGTGTGTGTTTGCATTTTATTTAAGAAGAGCCCTTGTTGTCATGAACTTGAAGAAAATCTTCCTTCATTAAGTGGTAAAGCTTTAAATGTGGCAAAAAATACCTGTAGGTTTTTCCTGTGTTGTTTCCCTCACCCACACTCTCTTCTCTATTCTGAGTCAAACAGATTTCCAGAAATGCACTGCTTTAGAAATGTATGGATTACCTAGTCATAAGGACAGTGGGAAAGAGATGCCGAGGTGAAACCAGCTTCTGTGGGTAGTTAGTGGGTTTACCCTAAGTAAGCTGGGAGACCACACTGCAGAGTTTACAAGGGGAACTCACCTCAGTGGAGGCTTGAAGATAAATCTTGAGATGGAGGAGCAAGGACTCCTCACTCAGGAGCCTTCATAGGAGCTGAGTGCCTATGAACACTTTCATTGTGAATGTTGCCAGAGTTTCAAGGCCACTCAAAATTCGTAATGCCTTCATTCAGGTTCATCATATGCCCATCAGGAGTATCCTTTCAAATACTTCCAATATAGGACCTCATTTAGTTTCTGAGGCCCTCCATTCCCAAGAATATTTTTCTGTTGATTTTAGTCACTAAACAGAAACTGCTGATTGCAAGTGTCTTTTTACTCAGCACTCTCTAAACAGCACACAATAGTCTGGAATTTAATAGTACCAAAGATTTCATGTCCATTTGTTTTCTGCATTGTGACCTATTTCTGCTGCCTGGATACCAACAGACTTTTTCTTTAACTTCCTATTTTAAAATGTTTGCAAGGGCATGTTTAGATAAGTCCTTTCTAAGCTGATTTTTCCATCAATCAGTGAGCTATTTTGTTCAGAGGACCCAGTCCTATTTTGAAGGCAAAATGCATCCTTTAGTGTAGGCCACAGTGGCTCAGCAGGAGAGTTCTCGCCTGCCAAGCTGGAAACCCAGGTTCAACTCCTGGTGCCTGCCCATGGGAATAAAAGTATCTTTTAATAAAATACTATTACTGATTTGCTTATTGCATTAGATCTTTGAAAGTTTATTAAGTTCATTTAATCAGAAGATCTAGGTATTAATCAGTAATATCATATAACTTTACTCTGTAATATGAAGATTTTTCATGTAGAAGACCTGTCAGCTGGTTTTATATTTTCAATTGAATATGTGAAATACTTTATGATAATTTATATTATTTTTCTCAGTAGTCAACGACACAGTCTCATCATGAGACTGTCTTCTTTGTATTGTATTAAATTGCTTTTTTAAAGTTAGGGGGTTGGTTAGGTCAAATATCTATTTGTCTTATTTTGGGAACAGTCTTTTTAAATTTAAGTTTAACAATTCATGAATGATGAATGCTCAAATACAAGTCAGGAAATGTCATGAACATTTATTCTTGACTGTTAATGAATTAAGTATTGTCCTTGAAATGTCTTACTTTATTTTCCTATTCACGTATGAAATATTTATCATCGATTCACCTGGGGATATCGCTTTGCCTTAAAATTAGAGGACAATAATGACAATACGCAGCAATTACTTTATTGTGACTGTTAGTGCATAGAGATTATGTAATTGAGTGAGATCTAATTCCCTGCTGAGATAAGATGACCAATCAATAGTGATAACATTTCCTAGAGAGCAAAACCACCACAATAGGTTGATTGGGTGATGTGCACAAGTACCCATGACATTGTACCTGCATTGTGGAAAATGATTTGAGGTCATCAAATCATTTGTTAAAACTGTCTGCCAACAGACTTTTTCAGGAGATCATGCTTCTCTTTGAATAGATGAATTGGTAATGACTTTTAAATTAACAGTTCTTCATCAGTTCATTACATAGTGTAAGACTGTTCTGAGCTAGATCTGATGTCTGGAATATAGATGAACTGGACAGGAGAATAATGAGATAAGCCTTCCAAAGTTAAATACTATGTGTCTAGTAAAATATGAGAAATTTGAAAGAAAAATGACTCATCAGACAACATAAAAGTTTAAAATATTAAAACACACTAACGTCTCAATTAAAAATGGTAACTACTCAAAGAGAAATGACTATGCATCTGGAAGTGGGTGCTTGGGATTGGAAGCACAGAGGTGAATAGGATACTAGCTATTTCTGCTTCCCAATGCTTCCAAGGAATGGGGAGAGACGTAAACAAATGAAAGCTCTATGAGATATTCAATAAGAGCCCCTGGTAACCCATAATTTTTCCACCTTGGTTTAATGGAAGTGGGAATTGAATTACAGAGGGGACTTCCTATAGAAAGTGGTCCATTCAACATGACAAAGTCAGTGAAGACTTCACCAAGCTGGTACTGATAACAGAGTTGAGTTTTGAAGGTGGAGTCACAGTTTTCCAGGTAGCGTAGAGGAGGACACGCTGAAGCCCCACACTGACCTCTCTGCTGCTCTGTAACTACATAAAAATTCTAGTGTCTTTCACTGCCTTTCAATAAGTTACCTTAGGTATAGGAATGTTGTCATCTGTAGCCATAGAAGTTTCACAGAACTATGCAAATAGGTTGAATTGCCAGTTCTTTTTTCAACACCCTGCACAGATGTCGTTAGCCAGAGTAAACCAACAAAAACAAAGAGGGACCCTTTTCAATTAATACAGATATTTTAATTACTGAAATAAGAAATAGGGCTTTAAAGGTCATTAGATCATCTTATAGCTTTAGCCCTTGAAACTACATCCAGAAAACTAAGGTCTAAAACTGTCAATTTGAGTCATAATTTCTCATTCACTGGTATGTCACTGGGAAAATTTATATAACCTTTCTATGTTGATTTTGTAAATCTATACAATGGACTTGTGGATAACAAATATTTTATTCAGTTACTTTGAGGTTTAAATGAGATAATCCATGCAAAGTGACTTTTGAAATCCATATAAAAGCTCAAATTATGTATTATCATACCCTTGCATCAACCCAATATTTTACATGGGCTTAACTGATTTTAAATAGCATTCCTCATATTTATTTAAAACTGTAACTCCATATACTACAAATATATGAAGAACCTTTAGAACCTCAAGTCTGCCAAAGTTGGAGGAGGAGAATTTGAGCCTTCATTCAGCCTTGTTAGAATACTGCACAATTATCCAGCCATACTGGAGTTCTGCAAAATCATTTCTTGCTGTTAAGTGTTAATAATTCATTACAAATTATTATATCTTGTATAGTTAAGGATATTAAAATATTTTTATAATTTATATACTGAAAAAAGTGTTGGATTTTCTTAAAGAAACTACTTCAAATATATATATACTCAGAATTTATGTTAATGAATTTTAAAATATATTTTTACAAAGATAATAATGTCATGCATCATTTCAGCAATCCTCCAAAGAATGTTATAACATCTTCAATTTACACATGTGTAAACACATTTGTATTTACATATGAAAATACAGTACTCAAAGAACCTAAATAAAGTTCTTATTATCCCACACCTGCCAGATTTACCAGGGTTCAAACATATGCTCACTGATATCAGATCTCAAATATTTTTTAATTAAACTTTTCATTTTGAAATAATTGTAGATTAGCATACAGTAATAAGGAATAATACAGAGATATCCTACATGCATATTTTATGAATAGGAACATCTTTCAAAACTATAATACAATATCGCAGCCAGGATATTGACACTGATAGAAACAAGATATAGAACATTACATCCACAAAATATTCTCCTTTTATCCTTTTATAACCGTGCCTACCTCTCCCCTGCCACCATACTCCCAATGCTTTAACCCTATCACCACTGATCTATTCCTTCCCCATGTCTATAATTCTGCCATTTCAAGAATGTTATATAAGTAGAATAATATAATATGTAACTTTGGGGGATTAGCTTTGTTTCGTTCACCTTAATTCCCTTGAGATCTACTCAAGTTGTAATATGCAGCAAATGGCGCATTCATTTTTGTTGCTGAGTAGTATTCAATGGTATGTATATACGAGTTTCCTTAACCATTAACCCATGAAAGGACATGTGGGGTTCTTTCCAGTTTCTTGGCATTGCAACTAAATCAGTTACAAACATTTGTATTCAGGTTTTTGCAAGACCATAATTTCATTTTCTGGGGTGAATACCAAAATGATTAGTTGCTGGGTCATATGGAGTTGTATGATTTTTTTTTCAGAAACTGAAAATTGTTTTTCAGGATATCTATATTATTCTACGTTCTCAGTGGCAATGTCTGAGTGACCTAGTTTCTTGGCATCTTCATCAGCATTTGGTGTTGTCAATTTTTTTGAATTTGTTTTTTAACCATTATGATAGCTGTATGGTGGTATCTGACCATAAGTTTAATTTATAATTTCTAATGGCCAATTCTGTTAAATATATTTTCATAGGATTATACACCTATATTTCTTCTTTAGTGAAATGTCTATGTTTTTGTCCATTTTCTAATTGGATTACTGTCTTCTTAGTGTTGTCTTGAGAATTCTTTTTATTCTACATTGTAGTCTTCGGTCCGATATGCAGTTTGCACATATTGTTTCCCATTCTGCAGCTTGTCTTTTTTTTCACAGATTCAACATGTAGTTACGCATTCATCACCACTATCAATTTTAGAACATTTTCAGTACTCCAATAAAATAAGATAAGACAAAATAAAAATAAAATTGAGCACCCAAAACATCTCATACTCCTAGTCACCCACATCATTATTTCTTGATTGATTGGTTGATTGATTTTAATATTCACCTGCCCACACACTGGATAAAGGGCACATCCGTCCTACAGTTTTCACAATCACATGATCACACAATAAAAGTTATATCGTTATACAATCATCATCAAGAATCCAGTCTACTGGATTCAACAGTGTCAGGTATTTCCTTCTAATTATTCCAAAACACTAGAAACTGAAAAGGAATATCTATATAATGCATAAGAAAACCTCCAGAATGACCACTTGACTCTACCTGAAAACTCTTAGCCACCAAAGCTTTGTTTTATTTTATTTCTTTTCCCCCTTTTGGTTAAGAAGGCTTTCTTAATTACACAATGTCACGGCCAGGCTCATCCCCAGGAGGCATGTCTCACATGTCCCAAGTAGGGGGAGGTTAGTAAGTTTATTTGAAGAAGCAATTGAGAGAGATGTCACTTCTGTCAGATATGCAGTTTGCAAATATTTTCCATTCTGTAGCTTTCTAATCAACAAAAGAGGTTCTCTGGGGGAGACTTAGGCATAATGATAAGTAGGCTCAGATCTTCCTCTGCAGGAATAAGGTTATTGGGTCAAGGTCTGTTCTAGTTTGCTAGCTGCTGCAATGCAATATACCAGAAATGAATGGCATTTAAAAAGGGGGATTTCATAAGTTGCTAGTTTATAGTTCTAAGGCTGAGAATTAAATTAAAACAAGTCTATAGAAATATCCACTCTAAGGCACCCAGGGAGAGATACCTTGGTTCAAGAAGGCCGATGAAATTCAGGGTTTCTGTCTCAAGTGAGACGGCACATGGTTAGGGTTACTCTCTCATCTGGAAGGGCACATAGCGAACACAGTGTCATCTGCTACCTTTCTCTCCTGGCTTTCTGTTTCATGAAGCTCCCCAGGAGGCATCTCCAAAGGTCTTCATCTCCAAAGGTCGCTGTCTGATGGACTCTGCTTCTCGTGGCTGTGGCATTCTGCTCTCTCAGAATCTCTCACTTTCTCCAAAATGTTTCCTTTTTTATAGGACTCCAGTAAACTAATCAAGACTCACCCAAATGGGTGGAGACATGCTTCCACTTAATCCATTTTAACAACCACTCTTGATCAAATCACATCTCCAGGGAGATGATCTAATTACGGCTTCAAATATACAATACTGAATAGGGATTAGAAGAAATGGCTGCCTTCACAAAATGGGATTAGGATTAAAACATGGCTTTTCTAGGGGACATACATTCTTTCAAACCAGCACAAGGCCCCAAGATCAAGGGCTTGATTTATTAGGAGTCCCTAATGCTTATGCAAATATCTGGAGTTTCCCAAGTGAGGAAGTTTAATATTTCCACATTTTACCCCAGCTCTTCAGGGGGCCTTGGCAAATAGTACTTTATTTTCTGCCCAAAGTACTTATGGATGTGTGATGATATTAAATTAATCTGTACATAATGACAAATTCTTATTCTTTATTCTAGGTTCCATGTAATTACACTGCTTAAATAATTTCACCATACAGATTAAATTAGATAGTGTGCTACAGAAAATTTACTGCTGGCACCAAATAAACTTGTCTTCATTTGTTCTTGCACAGAAGTTGAAGTTTTACACTACAGTCAATATCATCCATTACCCTGTATTCCTTACTCTAGGTCCATGTAATTATGTTGCTTAAATAAACTGACCATATAAGTTAAATTAAGTAGTGTGCTACAGGAAACATAATTTTTGTACCAAATAAATATCCCTTCATTTGTTCTCATGCAGAAGTTGAAGTTTTAAGCTACAGTCAATGTCATCCATTGCCCTATATTCTGATTTACTTCTGGTCTTAGCAAGTCCATTTCATTCATATCTCTAATTCAAGTCTGATCTCTTTTCAGCTTCTTTAACAGTTGCTGTATGGGGTATTGTTGATTTTCAAACCTGCAGAACTCTAGCTCTGAAAATCAGGTATCACACAGATACTAAAGTTCCCAGGAACTACCAGTTTATACACAAAGAGCTCAGCACCTTAGAATTTAGAAATAATAGTTAAAATTCAGGAATAGATGTGAGTTCTCTAAGATCTTATAATCTAGAAACCCTTACAATAAGCCTTACTGAACATTCTTTATGCTTTGTCAATTACCAATCACTGCCCATGTTCTATCCCCAGATAACTTATGCTATCGAATTCAATTCTCAGCATTTACTCAATATAATTAATTTATATTAATGAGATCTTGCAATATTTGTCCTTTTATTTCTGGCTTACCTCACTCAACATAACATCCCATGGTCCATTCACCTAGTTGCATGTGTCGCAATTTTATTCTTTCCTGCAACCATTCAATATTCCATAATATGTATACATTAAGTACCGTTATTCCATTCATCATTCAATGTACCCTTAGACCACCTCCACACATTGCAAATCACTAATAATGCCACCATAAACACCAAAGTGCAAATGTCTATGCATGCATGTCCCTGCTTCCAGTTCTTCCAAGTATATACAGATAGTGCGGTTGCAGGATTATATAGCAACCCTATACTTAGCCTCCTGGGAGTTACCACACTGACCTCCGGAGGGACTGTACCATTCCTATCCCTACTAAAAATGAATAGGTGGCTCAGTGGCAGAATTCTTACCTGCCACATGGAAGACCAAGGTTCGATTTCTGGAGCCTGCCCATGTAAAAAAAAATTTAAAAGAATGGGTATAGCTCTCTTTCCACATCTTTTCCAGAACTTTTATCTTTCTACTTTAAAAGTGTTTTGTTGACACACCATATAATCCATCCACAGTGAAAAATCAATGGTTTCTAGTGCAACAAATAGTTAGGCATTCACCACCCCAATCTATATGAACATGCTTCCATTACTTCCACAAAGAAAGAAGAGGAAAATATTAAAAAATTAAAATTTAAAAATAATAAAAAAGAAATAAAGAATAAAAAATATAAAGGAGAAATAACAAGAATCTCATCCCTTTCTTTATATTTCACTCCTATTGACATTTAGCTTTAGTATATTGCCTTTGTTACAATTAATATTAAGAATATTACAATGTCACTGTTAATGATAGACCCTAATTTGCATTGATTGTACTTTCTTCCAAGTACATTCCATTTTCAACACTTTGCAATGGTGACTTTCATTTATTCTCCCTCATGTAAAAACTTTCCTGTATTTGCATATTTAATCACCATCATTATCCACTCTACATTTTGCTAAGTTATATAGTCCCAGTTTTTAACCTATATCTTTCCTTCTCGTATCATACATGCCCCTAGTTTTCCTTTTTCACCTATATTCACGATCAGGATCACTCACTATACTTACAATGTGGTGCCACCATCAGATAGTATTGTGCTATCCATGTTAGGATCTTTACAATCAACCCTGTTGAACACTCTGTATGCCTCAGGTTCAAATGTCCAATCACTACCCTCTTTCTATCTCCTGACAACTTTTGTTCTTAATGTTAATTCTCATTGCATTGTCATTATAGTTAGTTCAAGCTAGTGAGACAATACAGTATTTGTCCTTTTGTTTCTGGCTAATTTTGTTCAACACGATGTCCTCGATGTTCATCCACCTTATTACATACTTCGTGTCTTTATCCTATCTTGGAGCTGTGTACTATCCCATCACACACACACACATATATATATATGTATATCAAAGTTTATTTATTCATTTGTCCATTGATGAATATTTGGGCTGTTTCCCTCTCTCGGCAATTGTGAATAATACCTCTGCAAACATCAGGGTACATAAAGCAATTTTACACTTAACTTCCTGAGGAACCATCAGACTGTCTTCACAGTGGTGCCATTCTACACCCCGCCAACAGTGAATGTGTGCCTTTCTCCACATCATGTCTAGCACTTACACTCTTCTATTTGTTTTTATAATGGCCAATGTGGTAGGTGTGAGATATCGCATTGTAGTTTTTATTGCATTTCCCTATCTTTTCATATGTTTTCGAGCCATTTATGTTTCCTCTTCAGAAAAGTGTCTGTGCATGTTTTTTGCCTATTTTCTTTTTGTTGTAGAGTGTTAAGATTTCTTTATACATTCTGGATACAAAACCTTATCTGATAGTGGTTTCCAAATATTGTCTCCCTTTGCATGTTCTGCTTTTTCACTTTCCTGAACAAAGTTCTTTGATGTGCAAAAGTATTCATTTTTGAGAAAACTTTATTTATCTTTTACTTCTTTCATTGCTCACTGATTAGGTGTAAGGTCTAGGAAATTATCTCGTCTCATAAGATCATTAAGATATTTCCCTACATTCTCTTCTAAAAGTTGTATAGTCTTAGCTGTAATGTTTAGATCTTTGATTTCATTTGTTGTCAACCTAGCTAAGGGTCCATTGATTTTTTTTCTTTTCTTTTTTTGCATGAGCAAGCTTCAGGAATCAAACCCAGGTCTCCAATTCAGTAGATGAGAATTCTTGCCACTGGGCCACAATTGTACCACTCTTTTTTGGGGGGAGGGGGGATCCATTGATTTTATTGATTTTCGCAAAATTTCTGGTTTTGTGGACTCTATTTTTTTCATGTTCTCAGTTTCATTTATTTCTGCTTTAATTTTTGTTATTTGATTCCTTCTATTTGCTTTGGGGTTGGTTTGCTGTTCTTTTTCTATTAACTCCAGGTGAGCAGTCAATTTCTTGATTTTTGCTCCTTCTTCCTTTTTAATGTAGGCATTTAGGGCAATAAATATTTCTCTGTTCACTCTCTTTGCTGTATCTTATAGGTTTTGATATGTTCTGTTCTCATTTGCCTCAAGATATTTACTGATTTCTCTTGTAGTTTCTTGACACGCTCATTGTTTAAGAGTGTGCTATTTAGCCTACATATGTCTGTGAACTTTCTAGCATTCTGCTTATTATTGGTTTCCATTATGATCTGAGGAAGTGTTTTGAGTAATTTTGATTTTTTAAATTACTGAGACTTGTTTTGTGACCCAACATGTGGTCTATCCTAGGTAATGATCTATGAGCATTTGAGAAAAATATGTTTTCTGCTGTTGTGTGATGTAAACATTCTGTAAATATCTGTTATGTCTAGTTCATTTATATACTATGCAAAGTCTGTTTCCTTATTGATCCACTCTCTAGATATTCTATCTATGGACGAAAGTGGAAGTCTTCAACTATTATTGTAGCTTGTCTACTTCCCCTTTCAGTGCTGTCAATGTTTGCCTCGTGTATTTTGGGGCACTCTAGCATGGTACATAAATATCTATGATTGCTATGTCTTCTTAAGAACTATCTTTTTATTAACATATAGTGTCCTTATTTGTCTCCTTTAATTATTTTACTTTAGAAGTCTAATTTGTCGATATTGGTTTAGCTAACCATGCTCTTTTCTGATTGCTGTTTGCATAAAATGTTTTTTCCAACTTTCCACTTACAACCTATTTTTATCCATTGCTCTAAAAGTGAGTTTCCTGTAGACAGCATATAAATGGGTCTGCTTTTTTTAGTCCATTCTTCCAGTCTATGTCTTTTGATTAGGGAGTTTAATCACTTAATACTTTATATCATTACTCTAAAGGCACTACCTTCTACAGTTTTGTCTTATTATTTTTCTCCTTTTCTCTTCCAGCTAATCTTCATTTCATCCCTCTCCTAGTTGTCTTTTCTTATGTCCCTGTTTTATCCCTTTAGTATTTCTTGTAGAGCAGAACACTTGTTCACAACCCTCTCTGTGTTTGTTTGTGTGCTTCATATTGTCATTCCATTCCCTGAGAATCTGCTCATATTTTTCCATTCTTTGCCCTATCTGTTTTTTTCTGTATAGGATTTCAGATGTCCTCTAGTTCACCAATCCTTTCTCTGTCCTTTCAAATCTGCTGTTGTATGTCTCCATTGTGTTTCTTATCTCTTCTATTGCATGTTTCATTCCCATGAGTTCTGCCATGTACTTGTCCAAGCTTTAGAGTTTTTCTGCATGGTCACACAGTGTTTTCTTTATACCCTTTATCTCTATTGCCTTGTTTATCATCACCTCTTTGATTTGATTATTGATTTGATTTAGAAGATTTGTTTGAACATCTTTAATTAGCTGTTTCAACTCCTGTATCTAATTTGAAGTATTAGTTTTTCCTCTTGACTGGGCTATATCTCTGTTCTTCCTAGCATGACTTCTCATTTTTTGCTGATATCTAAACATCTGATTTCTTTGATTAGTTTATTTTGGAGTTTGATTTCTCTCTTTTGCCTAGATTTTTCATATTGCTTGGATTTGTTTTCTATCTGTTCTTTGACATTCATTTTAACTTATTCTAGACCTCTAGCATAGGTTTTATTTAACCGATTAGAATTTTTCTGCTCCTGTTTTTCTGGGTTTTGCCATGTTATATAGAATTAAACCCAATCAGATTTTCCCAGACAAAACTGGCCCTGAAATCAGGAAGTGTTTGCAATCAGTATCAGGGTTCCCTGAAAATGAGACCCAGCAGGCTGCCAGACTTTCCTATGAAGTCTCTTCATTCTGTGCTTTTACCATCCTCCTTAGCAGATGTTGCCTCTCAAACCACTGGTCATCATTGATGTAAAGTTGTGTAATGACTTTAATTCTCAGCAGACTGTGTACCTGCCTGGAGCACTGTTGAGACAGAGATTGAGGTAGAAGGGATTGAATTCTATGACTGAGACGTGCCATTTGTCCTGGGCCCTGTCCTCCCTTTTCTTGGGTAAGACACACCCTTTAGAGAATGGTTTCTTTCACCTGATTTGTTGTTTTGTCTCTCAGACACACCTTAATTCTGATCTTGCTTGTAGCATTGCTGAAATTTGAAAATGCCTATAACTTTGTATTAAAAAGTAAAAAAAAGAAAAGAAGAAATGGAGAGGATTATCCTTTTCAAAGACATACCCCAACCTCCCAGATTTGCCAGTCAAGAATCAGAGTTGGTACCCAGCTATGTGCCCCTTTTCTTGGGTCATAGCCTTTTTCCAGTATTCTGGGCTCAGCCAACTCCAAAACGTCTCTGTTTTTTTTTTTTTTTCTCATCAGCCCTGCTTAATCTCTGCCCAGAAGAAACCTCCATGTTCCTTTCATGCTTACTCTGGGTTTATCTATGCTTAGAGGTTGTATTCAAAAGTCCAAGTTGTTAATTAATTCCACAATTGAAGTCTGGTTGAGCTATCTTCTCCTGTTCCTGGTAGAGACTGCTTCTTTTTCATATGAGGAGTAGCTCCACAAACAGCCTGCCATGCCAGGAGGGAAAGTTGCCAGTTTTGCACTCTGATCTTGGTCCTTCCAACCATTTCAGACTCGTGCCCGATATGTGTCCCATCATTGATGTCTCACAAACAGTTGTTCTGGTCAGTTCCTGGCTGTTTGCAGCTTCCCCAGAAGACTAACAAGATTCCACACTTCCCTGTACTCCATCTTGCCCCACCTCCCCGTAGCTTGTCTTTTAATCCTCTCAATGGTGCCTTTTGCAGAACAAAAGATTACAATTTTGATTGCATTCAATTCATCAAATTCAAATTATCCTATTGTGAATCAGGGTGTCAAGTCTAGGAACTCTTTACCTAACTCTAAAACTCCAAGGGTTTCTCTTGTGATCTTTTTTCCCCCAATGGCATTGTAGTCATACATTTCACATTTAAGTCCAGCATCCATTTGTAATTAGTTTTTGTATAAGAAGTTAGAGATAGCTTGAGGTTCACTTTTTTGTCTATGAATATCCAATTGGTTCAAATTATTGAAGGGCTTGTATTTTCTCCATTGAACTGCATTTGCACCTCTGTCAAAGTTTAGCTGGACTTATTTGTGTGGATCTATTTTTGGGTTCTCTATTCTGTTCCATTAGTCCATTTGTCTTTCCCTCCTACAAAACCATGAAATCTTAATTCCTGTAACCAAACAGTACACCTTGGAATTTGGAGATTGATCCCTCCCACTTTTTTCTTCTTTAAAAAAATAGTTTTAGCTTTTGTAGTTTCCTTGCTTTTTCATATGAATTCAACAATAATATTGCTTATAATATTTTTAATTATGTTTAGGCCCCTTGGGGGGCATTGTGGTGGTTCCACTGGACGTTACGGGTCAGATTGTCGTATGATCCTGTGACCCCATTGCTCAGTATATACCTGGAGGAACTGAGTGTGGGGACACAAATGGACATTGCACACTGGTGTTTATGGTGGCAGTGTTCACTATTCATGATGGATGGAAGCAGCATAAGGGTAAAACCACTGAGGAAGAGAAGGGGGAAGTGTAGTGTATACATACAATTAAGAGTGGTGCAAGAAGGAATGAAGTTATGAGGCATGCAACTATGTGAATGAACTTTAAGAACTGTATGTTGAATGAAATTTCAGAAGCAAAAAGACAAATATTATCATGCCTCACTCATACTGAATAATTATATAAACATAGTGAATTGAAGTTGAGAGTATGGGTTATCAGGTTGGGGTCTATTATAAAGGGTGCTTGATTGTAAGCTCTTTCAGCAGTCACATATATTCAGGAGTTCTAACTGTTATTCCTAAATTCTGAGGTACTGAGCTGTTTGTATATAACCTGGTCATTCCCAGAAGCTTCAGGTATGTATGTGATACCTAATACTGCTGAGTTAGCACTCTAAAACTCTGACAGTCAGCACTACCTCATACAGGAAATGCATACTAGAGATATGAATGAAGTTGACCTGGGTAGGACTAAAGTAGATCATAAAACAGGGCAAAGGATATCATCCATATTTTGAAACTCCAACTTCTGTGTGAGACCAAAGGGAGAGATGTTCATTTGGTACAAATTTTATATTTTGGGTAGCACATTACCTAATTTAACTTGTATGGTCAGTTTAGTTGAATACCATAAGTACATGGAATCTTGAATACGGAGTGAAATCTTATGGGTTTTTCCAGGGTAATGTGATGCCCTGATAAATCCAAGAGTTATTTGGACAGTGAATAAAGAAGCATTTGCAAAGCCCCCTGGAAGAACTAACTGAGGAGAAAGGACAAAATTTTTAACTTTCCCACTTGCAGAAGTCCTGATATTCTCACAAGCAGTGGGGATAAACAAATCATTAGATTGACCCCTCAAGCTTGGGTTTTGCCCCTATGAAATTTATTCCTGAAAAGGATAGTCTAAGCCTACTTATAATTATGCCTATGAGTCACCCCCAGAGAATCTCTTTTTTTGCTCAGATGTGGCCTCTCTCTCTAAGCCAACTCGGCAGTTAAACTCACTGCCTTCCTTCCTCCGTGGTGCAATGGCTCCCAGGAGTGTAAATCTCCCTGCCATTGTGGGACAGAACTCATAGGATGAGCTTAACCCAGCATCATGGTATTGAGAAAGTTTTCTTGACCAAAAGGGGGAAAAGAGAAATGAGACAAAATAAAGTTTCAGTGGCTGAGAGATTTCAAACAGAGCAGAGAGGTTATCTTGGCAGTTACTCTTATGTATTATATAGATATTCTTTTTTTCAGTTTAAGGTATACTGAAGTGGCTAGAGGGAAGTACCTGAAATCTTTCAGCTGTGTTCCTGTAGTTTTGATTCTTGAAGATGACTGTGTAGTGATATGCAATTGCACAATTGGACTGTGATTGTGAAAACCTTGTGTCTGATGCTCCTTTTATCCAGGGTATGGGCAGATGAGTAAAAAATATGGATAAAAATCAATAAATAATAGGGGGAATAAGGGGTAAAACAAATTGGGTAGGTTGAAATGCTAGTGGTCAATGAGAGGCAGGGGTAAAGGGTATGGGATGTATGAGTTTTTTCTCCTTTTTATTACTTTTTATGAAGTGATATAAATGTTCTTAAAATGATCATGGTGATGAATACACAACTATGTGATGATATTGTGGGCCATTGATTGTACACTATGTATATACTGTATGTTTGTGAAGATTTGGCAATAAAAATATTATGAAAAATCATTCTAATTTTTTATGGGAATTTTTAAACCTGCATGTTATTTTGGCCAACACTGACATTTTTACTTTATTCTGTTCCAAGCCATGAGTTCTCCACTTATTTAGATCTTTGATTTCTTTCATCTGTGTTTTGTAATTATCAGCATATAAGTTGTGTACAAGTATTTCATTTTGGGAGGAGCAGTTATAAATGACATTTTATGGGTCTATTGCTATTGTATTGAAGTACAATATTGATTGTTGATTTTTTGTTGTTAATTTTTTTTTATCTAAGAAAATAAACTATTGATTTTTGTAAGTTTTCTTTATATGTTGCAACCTTCCTAAATTGGAATATTAGTTCCCAGAGATGTTTTGGAAGATACTTGAGATTTTCTATGTAATGAATCATATGGTCTTCAAAAAAAGTTTTATTTTCCTCCTTTCTGATCTTTATGCCTTTACTTCCTTCCGTCGCCATAGTGCACTGACTAGAACATCTCTGTGTTGAATCAGAGTACTGAGAATGGGTATCCTTACCCTAGTCCCAGTCTTAGAAGGAAAACATGTTGTTTTTTACAATTTGGTACAATGTCAGCGGTAGGTGTTTTGTAGATGATCTTTACTGAGTTGAAAAAATCCCCTGAATTTCTATTTTTCTGAGGAATTTTGACAGGAATAGGTGGTGGATTTCATAAACATTTTTCCTTTGTTAATTGATATTATCATACAACTTTTCTGCTTAAGTCTATTAACATAGTAGATTGCGCTGTTTGAATTCTAAATATTGCCCTATCCTTTTATCTCTGGAATAGACCCCATTTGGTCATGGAATATATTACCTGTTATATATTGCTGAATTCTATTTGGTCACAATATTTTAGAATTTTTTAATATGTTTTCATAGGAGGTATTGGTTTGGAGTTTTCTCTATTTATACTACTTTTCTATGCTTTTGATATCAGGGTCATAGTTCAGTAAATTATTTAGGAAGTAAAGCCTCTTAGTCCATTTTCTGGAAGAAATTGTGTAGAATTTGTGTGAATTAGTCTTTAAATGGGTTCTTATGTGAAACCACATAAGAAGTTTTTGGAGTTTTAAATTGTAAATGCAATTTCCTTAATGGTTATAAAATTATTCAGGTTACCACTTTCTTTCTGAGAGTAATGGTATATTTTGTGTTTGTCTAAGAAATGGACCACTTAAGCTAAATTTTCAAATTTGTGTATGTAAAGTTGTTTGTAGCATTCCACATTATACTTCTTTGCAGTAATGGTATTCTCTTCTTGATAATAGTTGATTGTGTTATCTTTATTTTTTCTTCTGTGTCAGTCTTGCTAGAGATTTGTTATTTTTATTGATTTTCAAAGAATCATCTTTTTTGCTTTTTTGATTTCCTCTACTTTTCCCCTGATTTTAGTTTCACTGATTTCTGCCCTTTTCTTTATTATTTTTTCCTTTTTGCTTGCTTTGGTTTTATTTTCTGCTTCTTTTTCTGGTTTATGCCAGTGGGATCTTAGGTTATTGGTTTGAAGCTTTTTATTCTTTCTCAGTTAAGCTTTTTGGCTATTTTTTTCATAGCTCTGCTTTACTCATATCCCACAAATTGTGATTTGTTGTATCTTCATTCTCTTTCAATTCATTATCTCATATAGGTATGTTTCTTTGGTTCATGGGGCTGTCTAGAAGTTTATTGTTTAGTTTCCAAGTGTTTGGATATGTTCCTGTTATTTTTCTGTTCTTGATTTATAGCTTGATTTAGTTGTGATCAGAAAATACACTCTGTATGATTTAAATTATTTTCAATTTGCTGAGATTGGTTTTATGGGCCGGCATATTGTAATCTATGGCCGCATTGAAAGAGTTGTATTCTGCTCTTCTTAAATGGAATGCTCTGCAAATGTTGATTATATCCTCAAGGTGGATGGTGTTTTTGAGTTGTTCTGGGTCCTTGCTGATTTTCTATCTAATTGTTCTTTCAGTTATTGAGAAGAGTGTGCTGAAGCCTCTGCTATAACTATGGATTTATCTATTCCTCTTTCCTGGTCTATCAGTTTTTGTTTCAGATATTTTCCAACTCTGCTTATTGGCACATGCATGTCTTGGACTTCCAAGTCTCATTGATGGATTGATATTTTTATCATCATATAATGTTCCTTTCTGCCTCCGGTGTTCATAGAGAGGCTGCTTTATCTGGTATTAATACAATTCCTCTTGTATTGCTTTGATTAATCTTTTTTTTTCATTCTTTTACTTTCTATTTGTGTATTTTGTTGTATTTGCAGTGAATTTCTATGCAGCATAGCATTGACTAATGGTTTTTATAACACCTTAAAAATCTCTCTCTCACAATTGGTGTACGTTGATAACTTACCGTTAATGCAATTATTGACATATTAGGCTAAAATCTGCCATTTATTTTTTTCCTGTTCTGCTTATGCCCCATGACTGTTTCTCATATGGCTTTCACTTGCCCCACACAGAGGGGCAGGTGGACTTATTTCTATCCCACAGTGGCGACAGCCATGTTCTTTATTAAGCCTCCTCTGACACCACAGAGGTTGAAGGGTGGAAGAGTGTTTTATTACTCTTGAGTCATAGTGTAAGTCCAGACTCCCTGTGTAGCCACCACTGGCACCACAAAAATGTCAATTTCCCAATTTTTTTTTGTCATGGGCAGGCTCCAGGAATCGAATTCCAATAATTTTTAAAAGGACCACTTATAGCTACAAAGTATCTCATTCTATTTATCAAACCAAAGTTTATTGACAATTTCCTTACAATAAATATTGGCATTTCCCATTTTTGAGGCATTCATGCTACTGTGTGAGATAGAACAATGTGTTCCTAAATATCTATTTCTCTTTGTCAATTAACTATATTTAAGTCATTGTTATTTTTCCTTTACCACCAATCTACCACTGAAAAACTACTGAGTTTAAAAAAAAATTACCAAAGGAAAGCATGAAAGATCAAAATAAGAGTTGTTTGTATTCTCAGCCCTTCAAAAGTACTTTGTGGTATTTCTTTAAGACAAAGCTGCCAAATCAGGAAAAAAAAAAGGATCGCTTACATTAGAGTCCCTGAAATGAACGTCTGCTCCATTTAACCCAGACCCTTGTCCACTCTCAAGAATAGATGGAGCCAAGGAGTATACCAGGAGGCTTAGACAAAATTCCAGAAATCTTAAGCCACTGTTTTAGACACTATAAAATATGAATGGAGAGAAGAAATCATTATGAGCCTCTAACAGCTAAGATTCTGCTCTTAAAGGATCATATCTTGACTGGAAATAATAAATGAAAGCACACTTAGACTCTCCAGAGAACAAATCAAATTTAATTTATATGACAAGGGGTCATGGCTTACCTATCAATGACCACCCTCCCTTTTGGTCTTTGAGAATCCACCTGAGGATTCAAAAAAAATCACTTACAGTAGCTGAGCATCTCTTCTTGGTAAGGTACTGCAGTTGGTAAAGAAAACATGCTCCTCATTCTCAAACATTTACAGGCAAGAACGGAGTTCCTTAACCATCTGCTGAATGAGGCATATTGTACTTAGAATCATGATAAAAGACAAGCTACAACTAAGTAGGAAAAGATTTTTTTCATACTAGGAATCCAGGTTAAAACTTTATGGAAAGTCAATTTAATTTGGCATGTATTTAACAAAGTTTATTGAGCACCTATGATATCTCTTAAATCTAATGCAGATACTAGTGAATCAAGCAGAAGTCTATCTCGTAGATTCCATTCCAGTGGGCTCAGGCTCATGATGAACAAATAAAGCTGGAAGAGTAGAATTACCACTTACTGAGATGGACAAGACTAAGAGGCTGCTTACTTGAAGGACGGGGTAACAACATTGCTGTTTAAGTTGAGTTAAGCTTAAAACTTGGAGGCAGAAATTAAATTTCTAAAGACAGAAAAGAACGTTCACATCACAGGAATAGTACAAGCTAAGACATACAGGTGGAAAGCACCTGCACTATTTGTTACCTGGTTTTAATGGGACATATAATGAAGAAAAGGGAATAATGGAAAATAAGTCTGGAAAAAAAATGGAAAATAAATCTGAAAATAACAAAATGTATTTCCTTTCCTTTCTGGCAACCAGACGTCAAAATCAGAATCACTGAGCTGAAATCCAAGTGCCGGCAGGACCATGCTCCCTCTGGATGTTCTAGTGGAGAATCCATTCTTGTCTCTTCTATCTACTGGCAGCCGTGGGCTTCCTTGGCTTGTGGCCACATCACTGCAGCCTCTGCCTCAGCCTTCATGAAGAACTTCTCCTCGTCTGTGTGTTTGTGGTCTGCTTTATCTCTCTCTTAAGCCTCCTTTGTGATTGCATTCAGGGCTCCCAGATGTGGGATTGTCTTCCCATATCAAGTCTTAGCTTGATCAGCTCTCGAAAGACTCTCTCTTGCCATATAAGATAGCACTCACTGGTTCCAGGACTCAGACATGGATATCTGGTTTTGTCTTTCTTTTTAGCAGGGGAGGTGACACTATTCAGCCCACTGCATTCAGACAATAATGAGGGTAGTAGGCCTGTGGCATAATACAGGGGTGAGAATATTTGATTGCCACCCATCACACAAGATTTAAATGCATTATGCAAATCCATGTGTGGCACAGAAAAATATTTTACCTTGATTCAGTTTTCTGGGCTTTTTGACATATGTGTGCAGACTAAGCAAAAGCTGCAGAAAGAGGAATCAGCACAGTAAGCATCCAATTGGATCCCATTTGCTCATTTGCTTCCTTATTTTTAAAAAGAATGAGACTTTACTAACATGAAAACTAAAATAACCCACAGATTTACATAAAAATGCACTTTCTGCCTTTTAATTGAAATGATTAATGCAATTAATCGTGATTAGTTTTTTCTAATGAGTACTTAACTTTTTCTTTGGGAAATTCCTTATGATTACAACTCATTACCAAATGATTACAAGCCACTTAGTGACTGCGATATTATGCTATTAATTCAGAGAGGTAGGAGGGAACAACGTTTTAAATCTTAAATTCTAGCCTTCTATCCTTCAATATAAATACAATAATTTATTTTTGGTAATAAAAGTAGTATTAATAAATGTACTTTTTTACAGATGCCTAAAGTTTGCTGAAAAATCCCTCATGGGATAGGAATGTTATTTTCTTAAGAAGGTTATACAGATTTGGGGGATGGGGGTCAGGCAGAACATTACTTCTTTTGGACTACAAACAAACCAACAGTAAAGGGATGATAAACAGTATTTGGGGCTAGATAACTGAACGCTGCAGATGTAATTTAATATATGAGCATCACACACTTTGAGATGATTCTGAGTTGCAAATTCTGATTTTTCCTTTCCTTTCCGAGATTGTAGACCTACCCAAAAGCACCATCCCCAGCCAAACCAGGTCTTCAGCCTCTGCTGGGTGTGCACAAGGGAAGGTAAGTGGATGGAACCCCAAGTTTCTCTGTGCCATACTGGCTTTGAAGTCCAGTTGAATGGGTTTAAATCTGTACATTACCAGTGAGAAGCTCTGTGACCTTGGAAAAATTATCCATTATCTCTTTGGTTTAGTTTCCTTATTCGTAAAAAGAAGACAACTACAGAACTTGGGTTATTGGAATTAAATTAAGCCCATGTGTAAATGCCATTTGCTGGCAGAATGAAAGACTTGCAAAAATAGCTATTGACATCATTTGTCAACATCACTTATATACACTATCCATAATCCACAGTGTCTGCAACATGGAGCATGTTAAATACTATCTAATATTTTTCATGTATTTGTTTTATAGGAAGGGAAAAAAATCTAAGTGAGTAACAGGTTTGAATTGCAAGCATATAAAAAATACAGATTCAGATTATAAAGCAAATACATATATTCTGGATATATTGAAATGTCACTTTCATGTTCAAATGCAATATTTTGTGCTGGACCTGGTTTCTAATTAAGAGCTCGAAAATTATCTTCTTTATATATACCTTACACAAAGTAGATACTAAAGAAATATGTAACAAAATATTAAAAAATAATTATTAAATAACTCCTTTTGAATAGCTATTTCAGTGTATTAAAGACATCTAAACTTAGAATATTAGAAAGTACAAAATGTTTTTAAATGTGATTTTTGAGATATCATTGTATACCATACAATTTATGCAAAGTATACAATCAATTGGTTCACAGTATCATCATATATTTGTTAATCATTACCATGATCATTTTAAGAACATTTGCATTGCTCCAGAAAAAGAAATAAAAAGAAAAAAGAAGATTCCTTACCTATCCCTCTTACTGACCCCTAGTGTTGCAGTCTATCCAATTTTAAGACCTACAGTAGAGATAGATTAATTAAAACAGTGTAGTATTGTCAGAGACAGATCTATAGATCAATGAAACAGAACAAAACATCCAGAAATAGATCCATACAAACTTGGCATCTGACTTTATATATATATATATGTAGTTATGCAGTCATTATCAGATATCATTCAACAACTTCAGGTATTTCTTTCTGGACATTCTAAAACATTAGACACTAAAAAGAAATATCTATAGATGAGTCATTAGTCACAGTCATTTTTTAATCCTAATTGCTTAATTACAGTTCATCCTTATCATTTGATCTTTGTTCAATGTTCAGGTATGTCTGAGAAGTCACCTTTTTAACTTCTGTGTGCTGGGAAAGGGTGTTGGCCTTAAGGGATGGAGAAATGAAACTGGTTGATGTTTTTGGAGATATTGGTAGCTCTGGTTTACAGGGTTTATCTGACATGGGAACAATAAATTTCTGAAAAATTAAACTTACAAAGGAAAACTTTTAGAGACTTAGAACCCAGGTCATTCCCTAGGGGGTTTGGAACACTGTAAAAATCTTTTGGGAGGTTTCAGCATGTCTTAAAATTTAAGACTAATCTTTAGATTCAAAAGCAAGACCTCCTCATACCCATAAACTTGAGCTTGACACCCAGGTACATATTTGTCCTGGAAAAATAGTTGCACATTTTTTTAAATGATGTCCCAATGTAACAGAACAAATGCTTTTCTTATGACATAAATGTATATGAAATACATATTAATATATAATTACATAATTAAAGTGATTTACAAGAAAAAACTATACTATTTTAGAGTTATCAGCTTCTAGCCCACAATCTGTAACTAACATGATATAACTATTGGTTGAAAATATCAATCTTTGGGTTATTTCTTAAAATTGGATTTACAGACATTAGTTCTGAAAAAATGCTCTAGACAGTTTCAAAATAACATGAGCGATTCACTGATGTTAGTGATGTTATTTAGACTTCTACAAATGCTTTGATCAATCTCCTGTCACCTCAAGTAAAGAAATAATAACTTTGCAAGAAGTAGCTAGATGCCTGAGGATCCAGCTGATACATTTCATAAAAATGATTGATGGCATGAGAGATTTTGAATCCCATATGCTTTGTATAGCTTGGTTAGCACACAGTGATTTGGTTCCCCCCTCCCAAATCCCTAGTATCTGTCAAAATGCCCACTTTAATTTGGAGAAAGAATTTTTAAGGGTACGTATGTACTCAGTACTGACTTGAAGCACTTAAAGTATCAATACTAAATACCAGTGGTTCCAAAAGCTCAGAATTGAACTGAGGTGAAAGTTAAGAAAGGAAATCAATTCAATCATTGAACACCACCCAGGTCCCTCCCCTTGAATTATTAATCAGAAATTGATGGTGGTGAAGGAGCCCTAAGGTCAGTTGAGGTACACAAATGGCAGGACAATGCAATTTACCCAGGTATGTAGCCAGGCTTTATGGTCCTGGGAGCAAAACTCCAACTCTTTAACATTTCCATTCATAAGAGCAGATGATTATAATTAGCTGTTTGGATTTCCTTTCCTTCCCCTTCCTATTCAATTAAGAGACCACCTTTCCAATGCTTCTCTTCAGTTGAAAATGACTCCTCAAGAGGGAGTTTCCATTTGCTGACTATTGGTTGAATTCTTGTATGGTCAACCAAACCAAATTAAACAGGAGCACATGATTTGCTTTGATGAACTTGTATGGAAATACCTGCAGGTAAATGCAGAAATAGTAATTACTCTGTTCAGAGTCACCATCAGTGTTAGCAAGCCTAAATGAGGCCAACGGACACTTGGGCATAAGAAGATTAATTGATATAAAGGTAACATGTATCATTAGACTATAGTAGTACTATTCATTCAAATAACCTGTAACATTCGGAGTGCCAATAGGAAACAGAATCCAGCAAAATAGTTTGAATGTTAAGACTGTATTTAAGGGACTACTAATGAAGAAAGGTCAGATTTGAGGAAAACAATGGATGCTGTGATATGCAAAGAAAGCAGCTGTTTTACAACACAATATGGAGGGACCACTAAGAAAAAACCTGACCTCTCTCTTCTACCACATCCCAATAATATCTGGGTACTTCCCATTATCTGGGTACTTACCCAATAGGAAGTAAGGTGGTAAAGGATCTGCGTTGATGGCAGAGCCTCAGGGACCATACAGCAGGGAAGAAGAAGGGAGAGAACATATTTTGGGGAAGAATAACTAGCACATCTTACCCATTTCTAAACTCAGAATTCTTCCTTGCCATCATTCACATGAAGGGAATCTTATCCTCAACATAAGGGAGCCAGATATCATTAGCCAATGTTCATCATGGTGGGACACAACTGACATTATCCTTCTTTTTGGAACCTACATTATGATGTTAGACACCACCACTTGTACAGCGCTAGAGTATTGAAGGGGGTGTGGTTAGAAACAATTTGGATAAATTACTCAGAGCTGCAATAATTACAGCCTCCATAAATTACTAGGCCTAAGTGTTGTAGTCATAACTTCTTCCCTCCATCATCTATTTTACATTCCCCATTACTCTCTGTCAGTACTTTGACTATGTGGGTTCCACTCCAGCTGATGTGACGCACACATTTAATTCTGAAGGACCTAAGCCCTTTCTACTGAGGTATGGGCATTTCCTTTGAACACGGGAGTGCCATAGCATGCCCAGGACACCTGGATCCAGGCATAGCCTCTTAACCCAATTGTGTTCCAGCCACCTCATTTCATTTTTTGGCAGGTGGGATTCATCATCTTAGTGAATAGAGGCACCTTTCTCTGCCTGCCATTTCTGTGGCCTAGAGTCCCCAAAATAGCTTATAATATGCCTCAGCTTCCAAGTCCAGGCTGCTTTTCAGGGTGGAAGAAATTTCTCTTGGGAGCAAGGACCTCCATCAGATCCAAGGCTGCAACAAGGAAAAGAAACCTCTTTAGTAACTGAAAGAAGAAATGTGAAGTGCTTAGTATTAAACCCTCCTCCATCATCTCTGCTTCTGATCTACCATATTCCAGCTGGGGCAGGGAGTGGGGTCGGGAGCAGTCCTATATAATGGCTGAACATTGAAAGCAAAAACTGTATCCATAGCAAATGCAGTTGTTCCTTATTTTGTCAGGGCTGCTATGACAAATTCCATACAATATATTGGCATAAAACATGGGAACTTATTGTCTCCTGGTTTTGGAGACTAGAAGTCCAAAATCAAGGTCCCTGTAGGCTATGCTTTTTCATTGAGTCTGTAGCATTCTGGTGCTGGCTTGCCATCATCCTTGGGGTTTCTTGGCTTGCATTTCTCCCTCTATCACATGGCTATCTCTTTCTTCTTATGTCTGAGCCTCTAATTTTTGCTGACTTCTAGCTTCTACTAACAGATAGCATCTGAATTTCTTTTGTTTATAAGAACTACAGTCATATAGGTGGAGGCCCAACCTGATTTAATTTGTTCTCATTAGAATAGGACCTTTGAGGAGCCTACTCAGAATTAAAGATGTTATTCACAAACAGGATCTTTGAAGATCTTTGTTCTAGTTTGCCAGCGTCCAGAATGCAACACACCAGAGACGGATTGGCTTTAAATAAAAGGGGATTTATTTCGTCAGTTCTTCAGAGGAAAGGCAGCTAACTTTCATCTGAGGTTGATTCTTATGTGGGAAGGTTCAGGGTAATCTCTGCTGGCCTTCTCTCCGGGCCAACAACTTCTCTCCAACAACTTTCCCCGGGGTGACTTCTTTCTGCATCTCCAAAGGCCTGGGCTAAGCTGCAAGTGCTGAGATGAGGTATGCTGATCTGCTTGGGCTGTGCTACATTGATCTCTCTCATTTAAGCACCAGCCAATTAAGTTAAATGTCATTCATTGCAGCAGGCACACCTTCTAGCCAACTGCAGATGTAATTAGCAACAAATGAGGTTCACATATCATTGGCTCATGTCCACAGCAAGAGAACTAGGTGCCTTCACCTGGTCAAGTTGACAAATGAATCTAACTACCACAATCTTATTCACACCTTAAGTAATAATAACATCTTCAACAGTCCTATTTACAAATGTGTTCACATCCACAGGAAAATGTGGATGAAGAACATGTTTTTTTTTTTATGGAGGACATGACTCAATTCCCAATAGTCCATATTCCAACTTGAAGGGTAGATTGGCTAGACAAAGAAATGAGCTACCATGATCCCCCTTCAAGGAAAACTGGCTATCCCTGTGGTGAGATTGTTATTATCAGCAGACAGTTGTCACTGGTCAGCCCCTTCAGGGTCTGCCTCTCTTTGTGAAGTGTTTCACCCATGGCCGTCTCCTTTCCCTACACAGCAGCCCATATGCAATGAGTGATCAAAACTGACATTAAAGCTCTGATATTCTGGCCCAATGTAGAAGGATTCCAGGCCATTTCAGTTCCAGAATACCCTGTGGGGTTGCTGAGACTATCAGGCTTCAATCTCTATCTATCCAACTATGCTTTTCTGGGTATCAATCCCATGAGCACTCACTAAGAACCATACTGTACATTGAAGCCTGCGTCAACATCTTTCCTAGTGGGTCCCAAATACCATGTCCAAATCCCAGGTGGTACCATAACAGAGCCTTTCTTAGACCTTTTCATACTTCCAGTCTCTACTGGTAGAAAGTTGGGCTCTTTGCAAGAGTATTCTAGTGATGAAAAGTCTATATTGCCAAACCGTTGCTTGAGCTATACCTCTGCCTGCACTAATGTGTATTTAAATCCATTGCCAAAGGACTGGGGAAAGGTAAGGAAGAGATGCCCAGACTAAAAGCAGGAATTCCTCTCCATCTGATTACTGTAGATGCCTTCTGCAGAATATCCATAGGGAGCATGTATATCATCAAGATCAGTGCCATTCTGGGTAATTCGCTGATACTTTTCCCATATCCCTGACCTCATGCTTCCATTTGTTCTTTTCCTGAGTCTTGGACTCATACCAATGCATTTTACTTGATCTCTGGCCCTGTCCATTCCTGATCCATGAGATGCTTCTTCCATTTTTATAGGGGTTGCCATGGGGCCCAAATGATCTTATTGCACAATGGCTCTGATATAGTCCAACTCATAGTAGGCAGTTCTAGACATAGGTCATTCAATTTCCCATGGTCAGACACATCTGCAAAGTCCAAAGCATGCTCCAAACTGTCCCGTTTTGTTATATGCACAGTTCTGTTCTGCAGATGGTATGGAGTTGCTGCCATATCCTAGGGGTTCATATCAAAATTTTCATATTGGGGATTTTCTATTCTGAACTCCCCATGGTCTTTTCCCAACAAGGAGTGGTTAGAACATTAGCATTTTGTACCAATGTGTTGATGCGTCATTTGGCCCAGGTGACAGGACTGGTTCCATTGTAGCCTGGATATTTTTCGAGGCCTTTTTATTCCTTGTGTCCCAGTCAGCATTATCTGCCTTTGGATAATCCAATAAATAAATATTGTTCTCAAGAATGCAGACTCTAAAATGGAGCTTTGCATACATGTGTTTACAGTAGAAAACCTGGGGTCAACATTTCTGAGGGAGTGAAGGAAGCAGGATAGGGAAGAGAGAGAAGTTGAACTAAGACTGCAATTGCAAGGAAGCCCTCCGCTGAGCTGTCAGGGAGCTCTAAGGATGGGACAGATTTTCAGATGCATATAAAGGTAAGGAGTCCAGGCCTATGTATTTTTATATTGACAGTCATTGCAAACCAGCTGGCTCTGCAGTAGGGACAAGTCCTTGAGAAATAAGCCTCTACTCAGCTGAGGGCATGTCATTGGAAAGGAATCAGCTAAGCGCTTTCAGACACGATACTCACAACTACTGGGGGAATAAAGGTATTCTGGAGATGAAATGGCCTGGTATCCTTTCCCATTGGGCCTCTCGAGGAAGAAGGGGTAAAATTGCTAGATTTAGCAAATAAAAATACCAGACACCCAGTTCAATATAAATTTAAGATAAATGATGCATTTTTAGTGAAAGCATACCATGTAATATTTGGAGTACACTTGGATCAAGAAAATTGTTTTTTTTTTCTTTTTCTATCTGAAATTCAGATATCATTTGATTGAATTGTATTTTATCTGGCAACTCTGGGTGGGGGTAGGGCAAAATAATGGGATGCTTCTGTTCATCACCCTAGCAAAAATGTACTATTTTAATACTACAAACACTATGTAATATTCTTGCTCATCCAAGTGATTGGACAAAAGCAGAGATGGTAACTAATATTTAACCAAATTTAACTAAATGTAAAATCAGTGTCTTAGAGCAGTGTGACGGTGACAGTGGCAGAATTCTCGCCTGCCATGCCATGGACCTGGGTTCAATTTCCAGTGCCTGCCCATGGCAGGGGTCAGGGTGGAGCGGGGAAAGGAATTAACATCTCTATGTCTCTGCATTTGTCTTTCTGAAACAAAATATAACCTGGTACTGTTATCCTTAATATGTGCAACTCATCCATACAAATGATTTTTCACAGCAAATAAATAATAAAGATAAGCAGAGTGGCAAAGTAAACTGTTAAAGGAAAAGTTATAGGCAAAACATTTATTGAATCTGCCTTCATTAGACATAATGGCTTTGGAAAGAATTGAATGAACATGAGCAAAGCTTAATAAGTTTAACATTTCCAATAGAAAGATGCAGATGTAGCAGCCAAACAGGTGGAAGGCAGAGCCTGGCCTGATCAGATCTTCCAAGCTTGCCATTGTCACAGCAATAATCAGCAAAGAGTCATTTTCTAATATAAACCTATTAAACAAAGTAAACGTAAGGGTCCTAAATTTCGTGACTTTTAAATTGTTTTTCATTTATATTCAGCAGGATTTCTCAAAATGGCACTTGTGAATATACTCTTAGTGGTATAAGAATTTTACAAGATTTCTGTTAACTGACTTTGTTACTAATCTGTGTGTCTGCACATGCATATACACCATTCTGGATAGGTTCTAAGATGGGATCACATACTTCTCAGCCTGTACTGGAACTTTCTATTTGTGCTTCAGGTGAGACTCTTTTTTCTGTCTTCTGTTAGCTTTTGCACTGTAGGCACAAATTCTGCAAAAGGACAGTTGGTCAGCTTGTCATGAAAATGTCTGTTTCCAAGAGTTCTAAACATTGCATAAGGTAATGATTTACTTTGGTGTCTCTTTTCTGATGAGCAATGATAATGGGCTTACAAATTTTTGGAATTTTTCACAAAGCCTAATGTAAACCTTAATAAAATGTCACAGATAAATACTTGTGATGATTAGATTCATGTGTCAACTTAGCCAGGTGATGGTACCCAGCTGCCTGGTCAGAAAGGCACTGGCCTAATCATACTATGCAGATATTTAGTGGACTTTAATCATCAGTCAGTTGATTGCATCTATGGCTGATTACATCTCAGTTCAACTTCAGCAATGAGAGAATCCAATCGGCCAGATCTAATTCAATCAGCTAAACTCAACACACTGGATATAATCCAGTCAGTCAAAGATTTTTAAGGGAGAGGTGACAATTTCAGCAGTCAGAAAAGAGAACTTTCATCTCTACTTTAGCCATAGAGAACTTTCATCTCTCTCTGCATCAGCCAGCCAGCCTCTCCTTTGGGTTTTATTAAGACCATCAGAGCTGCTAGCCTGTGGCCTGCCCTACAGAATTTGGACTTGTGTATGTCCACAGTTGTGTGAGACAACTTTATAAAATCTTCTTATATTATTTACATATATCTTCCATTGGTTCTGTTTCCTTAGAGAAGCCTAATGCAATACTTACTGCAATTTGAAAAGCAAAATATTTCAAAGACTGCTACAGAAAACATAGTCAAAGATTTTAAAGATTAAAAGCAAAAAAAAAAAAAAAAAAGCAAAACAAAACTTGAGAATCGTTGAAATAAATGTATTGCTAACAGTTTTTATGGAATCTGGTGCTTGCATTTATCATTTTCAAAGACCTTAACGATGATAATTAACATGGCCAGCCTTGGAGGGAGGTAGCTTTCCTATGGCTCATGCTGAGCTCCTACCACTGGCAAAGCTGTGCAAGCTAATTAGTTTCATGCACATTACATAGCTGAGATTGTTATGATGTGAATGATGTTTATTAACATTGAAACACATGTTAATGGAGGGAGGACTATTCAGATGCATAACAATTCAAACTTTCACACTCATACATCTTTGAAAACAGATGGTTAAGGTGTATTCAGATTGGGATATAATTGGGATATAATATAAATCCAATTGGAATGAGAAGAATTCAAATCGCAAAAAGCTGTTTACCCACAGGAAACCAAAAACTGTGAAGATATTTTGCTAATCAATGCAATGCTTACTTATGAAACAGAAAAATACAGAAATGCAAATTCTGCATAAGCATTTTGAGATAGAAATGATAATCACTAAAAAATGACTAATAATAACTGATGATTAAAGAGACAAAGGAGAAAGCAAATTGGGATTGATAGATTTTTATTTGCCTTGTGGGGCAAAGTCAGTGAGACTATTAACATAAAAAATTAAATATCATCATGCGTCGACCTTGGATTTGATGCCATGGACCCCTCCCTAAAGAACTGTGGGAGGCAGGTCAACAGTTTTACACCAAGCAGATATTAACTGATTGCACATTAATTTCTCTCATTTGAATGCTGTGCCCCTCTTTCTCCAAAATTAACACATTCAATTATATTAGAGGATAATAAGATGTATAAATATGAATTTTAGGTTTTATGTTCTCTACTATTGCTTTCACACCATTTTTTCTAAAGAATAGTTTAAAAATATGGATACACTTTTATTACTTTATTGAAAATGGGGCTGCATTGACAATAAATATATCTACAATATAGTCCATATGTGTTTAATAGGGGTATTTCTTTGGAAAAAGACAGTTCAGTCTCACTTGTATAAGGAAGGTTTTATAATGAAACTCATAAGGAAATGGCATCATTAGTCACAAAAATATCAGAGTTCAATGTAAATTAGTAACCCTCCACTGAAATGCCCTATTAGTTGATATATGAAATATGAAACTCTTGATTATCCAACTTAATGAAGAGAAATGGACACTTTTAAAA
Source organism: Tamandua tetradactyla (assembly GCF_023851605.1). Lineage (NCBI taxonomy): Eukaryota > Metazoa > Chordata > Mammalia > Pilosa > Myrmecophagidae > Tamandua > Tamandua tetradactyla. The sequence continues at coordinate 94,195,000 of NC_135332.1, forward strand.
TATGTATTTAAAATTTAAAATTTAAAAATATGTATCATTGACCTTAGAGAGTGATGATTTTCTTTAGCCAAACTTTTCCTTTAAAAAATAATTTAAATGAGCTTTTAATAACTAAATTTATACCATGCAACATTTTTTTTTTGAAGGCACATACTAGAACACACACACATGCCCACAAATGATGAAGATGAAATAAAATAAAATCAGAAGTCTTATAAATAACTCCTAAAGAGTGGGATAGAAACAGAAAAGGTGATGGTGGAGTTATACAGAGAAGGTAGGGTTTAACAAATGAATATGATTGCTGAATCATTAAATTGATGTTTCTTTAATCTCCAGTTTCTTAAAGCAACTAGAAGAAAAAAACCTAAAATTGTGGAATTGCAGCCCAAACCAAACTCTGAAATCTGTTCTACAGCTTATTGTTGTGCTGTGCTTTGAAATTTATCGTTTTTTTGCATATATGTTATTTTTCACAAAAAAGAAAAAAAAGTCGATTGTGATGATAAAAAAAATATTTATTCCTTTTAGCCTCCTATATTTTCTGAAGCAGCTAGAAGGAGAAATCTAGGAGGATGGTGTTCTAGTTTGCTAGCCACCGGAATGCAACACACCAGAGATGGATTGGCTTTTAATAAAAGGGGATTTATTTTGTTGGTTCTTCAGAGGAAAGGCAGCTAACTTTCCACTGAGGTACTTTCTTACGTGGAAGGCACAGGATGGTCTCTGCTGGTCTTCTCTCCAGACCCTTGGGTTCCAACAACTTTCCCCAGGGTAACTTCTTTCCGCATCTCCAAAGGCCTGGGCTGAGCTGCAAGTGCTGAGATGAGGAGTGCCAAGTTGCTTAGCTGTGCTATGTTGCAATCTCTCATTTGAGCACCAGCCAATTAAGTCAAACGTCACTCATTGCAGCAGACACGCCTCCTAGCCGACTGCAGATGTAATTAGCAACAGATGAGGTTCACGGACGATTGGCTCATGTCCGTAGCAACAAGACTAGGTATGCTCACCTGGCCAAGTTGACAACTGAATCTAACTAACACAGATGGTATGGTAGCCCATGGCAAACTCTGGGGTCTGTCCTGTAACTACTAGTTGAAGAGTGCTTTGAAAAATATTGCATTTTTCTTTCTTTGCTTTGTATATATGTTATATTATACAATAACAGAAAGTTAAAAAAAAATCAGAAGGCTTAGTTTGGGGTTGCCATTTGAGAAAGAGCAGAAAGTTCTTAGCTATAGCTGGTATTTACCAATGGGTAAAAACCAGAGATAAGTGCAAACTAAATAGGGCAAGCTGCCAGATTCTTTCCTCAAAGAAGACAAGTAGAGAGAAGAGAAGATCACTAAAATTTGTGAAGCATATTTGTTGTGAAACCCTGGGTTGTCAACATAGTATCCAGACCAACACCTTTCATGTGTTTAAAAAACAGGAACCACCTCTCTCCCTTGCCATAAGCGGTCCTGACGCCTGGACAGATGCCTATGGGGTAGACCGACAGGGGTAGAGTCACTGCAGCTCCGTGGCTCAGGGTCGGTGAGAAAAGCACAAAGCAATAGAGCTGGGGCTCAAATAGCGGGGATACACACTTCATCCTGGGGCAGTCAGGAAAGACTTCCAAAGGGCACTGGGATGGACCCTCCAATTCGTCCTTAGCATTACTGGGCAGGTGGTCACAGTAAAAGGCAGCACATTGTGAGAACCAAACTCAGAGACTTGGGCAGGTCTACCCTACTGGTGCCGCACTAGTGGTGGCCAGAGAAAGGAAGGGGGGTGGTGCGTAGGGGGGCCTGCCTAGGAGCTTAGATCTCACGCTGTAGGCAGGGAGGGGCACCTAAAACATTTAAAGCAGAAGAACAAATTCAGATTCACCTTTAGGTCAGATTACTTCCCTGGGGACATTTATAGTCTGACTAATACTGGTCCTCTCCCAGGGAAGATCTGGGTTTTATAGTACCTGACTTTACATGCCTTGGGGGATCCAGGTATAGGGGAAAAAAAGCACAAAATTAGATTTAAATTTTGTTTAAAATGAGAACAGAAATCTCAAGCAATTACTTGAACCTTGGAGATGTATGCTTCTTCTGAGATGAAGAGCATGGTCTTAGTAAAGTTAGCTGATCTCATCTTGGGAAAAAAAAGCAGACTTTAAAGAAAAGGTGAGGCTCTGCCCAGAACCTCTCAATGCTTCTCATTATGGAAATGTTTATGTATCCTGAATGTATACCACTTGTAGCCAGCCAGGATAATAACCCCTGCAGGCTGTTCTTCCAACTAAATATTGTCCTGCTCTTCAGTACTTCCCCAAATCAGGACCGGACCATGCTTTCTATAAGGCAATTGCTTTTTCCCTTTGAACAACAACATGAGGGACTTCAAGTGCTTTGTAGGGGAAAGTATCAAACCTCAGAAACTGAACTTACTAATGGGACAAAACAGAGGGTATCTTTTTCCTTATAAACTGTAAATCTAACATATAACCTTTATCTTAAAACCTGGAAAAAATCCTGATGGTTACTTATACAAACCTCCCAAACTTACATTCCGGTTCATCGTTCATCAATTTTGCAAAGGAACTTTGGGAATTAATTTCTTGGTAGAAGAAATATCTAATGGAGAAGTAGAGACCCCCCCCCACCCTGAAAGTTCAAATGTTATTTAAGTCGGGCAATAGCACGTTGAATGCTGCCTGGCAACTGTACAGGAAAGTACGTGGGAAAGTCAAGAACATAGAACAATTTCTCCAGGCAGTAAAGTGGGCATTATATTAATCACCACATTTACTATTAGTAACTTAGATTTTATTAAGTTGGGATGCATTTTGCAGAGCTGCATTGTGAACATGTTTAGACTCCTCAGCTGGCAGCAATGATAATAACATGGATAATAATGCGGGGGGCCCAGAAATGGGCCAGGCATTCCAGCAACGTCCCCTCGAACCCCCAAACAGTGCAGTAAGTGGAAAATGCCATCAACTTCAGGCAACGGGAGAAAAAATGTAGATAGCTCTACATTTTGTAAATGACAGAGCAGACAACAAAAACTAGCCTCACCTGCTACCAAAACCATGTTTTAGTTTGATTTTGCTTTATGGACTTGTGGTAGTGAAAAAGACAGTGATTTTTAGAATTAGATAGATTTAGAATTAAATTTCTAATTTTTGTCATGTCATATGACTTTGAAATATTCAGAACCTCCAAGAGCTTCCAACATTTAGAAGGTGCACAATATACATTTGTTTAATGCTATTATTTTGTTTATCTGAGTGTCAGGTTCCCCAAGCTCAAAATGAATTAATTATACCCACTTTATTTATTTTGATGTGATAACTGCTAAAAAAACCTGGCATGTATTTTGCTTCAATATATATTCGTTTTCATTTCCTGTTTTCCTCTTTTCTTTCTAGTATTTATTGCACATAAACAAGAAATAGCCAGAAACATTTCATATTCATCTGATAAGGTTAAAGAGGAATAACTTTATATCATAGGAGAGCTTGGGCAAAAGAATCTGCCTTGTTATGCATTACATATTCTGTCAAAGAAAATGAGCCTGGACATTTATTTCCTTATACGAGATGATTTAGTTATATGGCAAAATTAGAGACATGACTAACAACATACCATGTGTAATTTATAGTAAATTGAGAACATCAATACAAATAGAACTTTCTAATGCTAAAAACCATACGGCTTTTTTTAAATTTTCAATAAATGACAAAATTCCAGTTGACATCAGGAGACAAACAGAAACATGACAGCATGAAATGATTTTGTTTTGCAAATAGGTTCAGTAAAAAAGGACAAAAATAATTATTGGACTGGATCCAGCAGATGGTGACTGGAGTTCAGTGGAGCTGAAATTAGTCAGTTTCTGTGGTGGTAGAGGAAGCAGGAGCTTCGGGGTTAATCTGGTTCTCTCACTCCCGCTCTGAGACTACTTGACAACAGTCCTCCCTTACCGGGATGATCCAGGATGAGGATGTTTTCATCCATTTTGTCTCACCGTTTCATGGTGACAACTTCTAAGGACTTCATGCATCCTGTGTGTGCATGATTTCAAGGCTACTCGGAGAACGGGCTTCAATTATCTTGAGAAGCAACAAAATATATAAATAAATAAAAACTAAAATCAGTATTCATCAAAAATGCTTACAAATATAGACGTACTTTGGAAAAAAAAAAAAAGAGGAAGAAAAACCTACTAACATTATAATTTGTGTAATACCAAACTATGAATGGTTTTGTCCTCAAGAATTAAGCAAGTGGCATACTGTTCAGGGTTTTTGTTTTGTAGCTAAATTGAAACTTAATGCATAGTTAAGGGAAATGCAATTTATGAGCTGCGTTAAGCAAAATAAAAGTGGTCACCGGTGGACTTAACAAGTGCAATAAGGGAGACTGATGATTTTCTTTATCATGTTGGTGACAAAATGGAGGAAATAATGAAATTTAAAAATAAGCATATTTACAGAGAAGAAGATTTGGAGTAGTTCAACAGATATAAGATTCTTTTCTTTAGAAATTGCTAGAAGTAAACGACATACATACTGGAATGCAAATATTTTTGGCCAATACAAATGGTTTAGTGATTGCTGTAGAGTCTGCAGCATACATTTACAACTAATCTAAATCCGCTTTCAAATACAGTACACCCCATGACAAACTCTGGGATCTGTCCTGTATCTAACTGGTTGAAGAGTGCTTTGAAAACCATTGTTTTTTTTTCAATCTTTGCTTTGTATATATGTTATACTATACAATAAAAAAGTTTTTAAAAATGCAGAATACCACTTTATGGGTAGTTCAGTTAACATGTAACAGAATACCCCCAATTGCTCTTTCATGCTCTTTATAAAATTTCTGTCATGCATTTCACTTTTCCATAAGTCAAAATCACCCAACACATTGCTGTTATTATTTTGAAAAAACTGTTAGAATTTAGATCAGTTAAGAATAAGAAAAATAAAATTTTACCTTCTTTAATTTCTTCTCTGTCTTACTTTCTTTATATAGATCTGAGTTTCTGACCTGTATCATTTTCCATTCTCTCTGAAGCACTTCTTTTAATGTTTCTAGCATGACAGGTTTAATAGCAACAAATTCCCTCAAGTTTTGTTTGAAAGTCTTTATTTCTCCTTCACTTATGGAGGAGAAATTTGCTGGATACAGAGTTCTTGGTTAGTGTTTTTCTTTTTCTTTTTTGATTTCTTTTAACACATTAAGCAATTTACTCCACTCTCTTTTTTGCTTGCGTGGTTTCTGAAGAGAAGTGCAATGCAATTCCTATCTCTTTTCCTGTTTCATAAGAATTGCCACACCGCCCACCTGCTAGCTTCTACCAAGGTTTTCTTTGTCTTTGATTTCTGGAGTTAAAATGTGATATATGTAAGTGTACAGTTTTGTGTATTTATTCTTTTTGGTGCACTCTGAGCTCCCCAGATTAGTGGTTTGGTGTCTGCCATTAACTATGAAAATTTTTCAGCCATTATTAGTTCAAATATTTCTTCTGTTCTTTTCTCTCTTTCTTCTCCTTCTGATCTGTATTGTGTGTATGTGACAACTTTTCCAATTTTGGTGCAGTCCTTAGATGCCATTATCTATTTTTTTCATTCTTTCTGTTTCATTGCTTTTCAGTTTTGGAAGTTTCTATTGTGTGTTCTAAAGCTCACTGATTTTTTTTTTTTTAGTGGTCAAAATCACTCTTCATTTCTGCTACTACATTTTTAATTTCTAGCATTTCCATTTTATTCTTTCTAACATTTTCCATCTCTTTGATTATATCATCAATCTAGGTTGTCTACTTTTAGCATAGTAATCATAATTATTTCCTTACATATTTTTGTAAGACAGGTTGCACGTTTAAAGAAAAAAAATGCAGAAAATGCAGAATTCACAGACATGCCCCCATTATGAACATTTTGGATTAGGGTGGTAGTTTTGTTATAATTAATGACAGAATAGTATTATAATTGTGCTTTTGAATTTAATCCATAGTTTACATTAGGTAGGGTTCAGTGTGTTGTACAGTCCAATGGTTGTTCTTTTAAAAAAAGATATGCTGGTTAAAAATATGCAACCTAAAATTTAACCACTTGAAGATTGTACTGGTTTGAAAGGAAGTATGCACCCTAGAAAAGCCATGTGTTGGTCAAAATCCCATTTCATAAGGGTAGAATGGTCTCTGTTCAATACTGTATGTTTGAAAGTGTGATCGGATCATCTCCCTGGATGATGTGATTTAGTCAAGAGTGGTTGTTAAAGTGAATTAAGGGATGACATGTCTCCACCCATTTGGGTGGGTCTTGATTGGTTTATTGGAGTCCTATAAAAGAGGAAATATTTTGGAGAATGAGAGATTCAGAGATAGCAGAGAATGCTGCAGCACCATGAAGCAGAGAGTCCATGAGCCAGCGACCTTTGGAGATGAAGAAGGAAAATGCCTCCCAGGGAGCTTCATGAAAAATGAAGCCAGGAGAGAAAGTAGCTGATGATGCCTTGTTTGCCATGTGCCCTTCCAGCTGAGGGAAAAGCTGTGATTGTGTTCACCATGTGCCTTTTCAGATGAGAGAGAAACCCTGAGCATCATCGGCCTCCTTGAACCAAGGTATCTTTCCCCAGATGCCTTAAATTGGACATTTCTATAGACTTGTTTTGATTGGGACATTTTCTCGGCCTTAGAACTGTAGACTAGCAACTCATTAAATTCCCCTTTTAAAAAGCCATTCCATTTCTGGTATATTGCATTCTGGCAGCTAGCAAACTAAAACAAAGATATATAATACAGTGGTGCTACTTGTATTTGCAATGTTGTACTATCCTCACCACCATCCTTTACCCACAGTTTCCATTACCCCAAATAAAAATTCTGCACATATTAAGAATTAACTCCCCATTGCCTACTCCTATTCTAGCCCCTGGTAACCTGAATTCTAGCTTCTAACTCTATGAATTTGTTCAAACTAATTATTCCATATACGTGAGATCACGTAATATTTTCAGAATATTTACAGAAATATTCGGAAAATATTTGCAATATTTGCAGAAACAGGGAAGTCAACCATAATTTATATGGAAGAATAAGAGGCCTGGAATAGCTAAAACCATCCTGAAAAAGAAGAATAAAGTTGGAGGACTCACACTTTCCAATCTTAAAACTTATTACTGAGTCACAATAATCAAACAGCATGGTACTGGCACAAGACACATGGACAAATGAAGTATAATTAGAGTTCTAAAACAGAACTTTGTATCTATGGCCAATTTATTTTTGACCAAGGTGCCAAGTCCATTCAATTTGGAAAGAACAGTCTCTTGAACAAATAGTGCTGGAAAAACTGAATGTACATATGCAAAAGAATGAAGAGTGACCTTTATCTCACAACATATACATAAAATAATTTATGGATCCAAAACATAAATATAAGAATCTTGTGATAAAATTCCTAAAGAAAAAATAGGGGAGCATCTTCTGGATCACGTGTTAGGTGTGAAGTAACAGAATAAAAATAACGCATAAATGAAACTTCATCAAAATTAAAAAACTGTACATCAAAAGGCCTTATCATGAAAGTAAAGAGAATAGGAGAAAATATTTGGAAAGCACATATTTAATAAGGGTTTAATATCCCGAATTTATAAAGAAATTCTACAACTCAACAACAGAAAAGGAAAGCAACCCAATTATAAAAAGGACATAAAACTTGAATAGGCATTTTCCCAAAAGATATTCAAGTGGCGAAAAAGCATATGAAAACATGTTTAATATCATTAGTCATTAAGAAAATGACCACAATGAAATATCTTTTCACATCCATTGGAATGGCTACTAGGAAAAAAACTTGAAAGAACAAGGGTTGGAGAAGAGGTAGGAGGCATATAGAATGGTTCAACGCTGTAGAAAACAGTTTTGCAATTCTTATAAAGTTTAGAATTTACCTATGACTCAGCAATTTCACTTTTAAGTATTTACACCAAAAAACTGAAAGCATGGACTTGAACAGATATTTGCACAACTGTCTTCTTAGTGGCATTATACATGATTGCCAAAAGATGGAAGCAGTCAAAGTGTCTATCAGATGAATGGATAAACAAAGTGTGGTATACGTATATAATGAAATATTATTCAGCCTGAAAGGAATGAAATTCTAAAAAATACAAGAAAGTGGATGAGCCGTGAAGATCTCATGTTGACTGAAGTAAGCCAGATAAAATGATTGTTAGATTATTAGCCATATAATTAAAAAATCTCTGCCATATATGAGTCTAGTTCTGACGCTTACCTTGTCTCTTCAGACTGTGTACTTTGCTTTTACTCCATTTATATTTTTTTCTTCAAAGACAGACATGATGTCCTGGGTAAAAAAAATCAAGGTAAATGGATCTTTAGTGTCAAGTGTTTTGGCTAGCTGGCTAGTAGTTAGAGAGTTGTAGGTGTAGGTGTCAGAGGCCAAAAGTTTCTCTAGCATCTTTGCTTTGTCTCTCCTTTTGTCTGTCAATTTCCCTAGAGACTCCTTCTTAAACATAATTTGAGTTTTGGAGTTCTTCCAGCTGTAACCCCCTGTTATAAAGGAACCCTATTGATGTGAGGGTAATGTTAGGGAAGGAAAGTGTTTTATACCAAAGATTATATTTCAGTCTTTTAGTGAACTGGTGCACTGGGCTGTGACCTTCACAAGCATTTCAGTTTTGTTTTGTTTTGTTTTTGTCTCCCCTTAGGTGAGACAGGAAGGCTATAGGGGCTAGAGTTAGTTATCTATCTCTCTTCCCCCAGATCAGTTAGGTTTTTATTAAAAACCAAGTCCATTATGTTCTGGTAAAATATTTTCTCCTGATGGCAGGGTATTTTAAAGGATAACAGAATGCTCTTGGTATATTTTTAAATGGTTACCTTTCTCTTACCCCTACTTGAAGAGGAGATTTTCCTTTATCTTCACCCTCAGAATCTAGTAGGACTCTTGGAAGTAAAACTTACCATCATGTAGGGGCTGCCTAAGTTCAGTCTTCAGGAATAGTCAATTACCATTTAATCATTCCTCACAGTTGCTGTCCTTAGTGGCAGCTTCAGTTCCCAGTGAGCTGTGATTCTCTGCATTTACCTGTCTTTCCAACTCTCCAGGTGGAACCTTACCCTCTGACCTTAATTTTGTGAAGGACATAAGAAAATTTGCTAAATTTAAGTTTTGTCTTTGTTGTGAGGATGAGAGAGATGACTTTTCAAATTTTTTCACATCAGACAAGAAACTATAAGTCCAAATTCAAATTAAACTGGAAAGGAAAAGTAGATAGTCTCTAGGGCCAGCAACAAAGGAATAATATATTGGCATTATTATTTACTGCAATGTTTATAGCTTAAAACCACATACATTTATTTTCCCACAATTTCATTAGTCAGCATTCCAGAGACATTTGCTGGTTCTTCTGATCAAAATTTCATGAAACTACAATCAAGGTGCCAGCTGGGTTATATTCTCATCTAGAGATTTGAAATGGGAAGAATCTGCTTCTAAGCTCATTTGGACTCCAGGCAAGATTCATTTCCCCATATTTTTCTGGCTGTTGGTTGGAAGCTGCCCTCCAGTTCAGAGGCTACCCAGAATCTCTAAAATCTGCCTGCTACACCTTACCATATGGACTCCCCCAAATCCCTAATCACTTCGACATGCCAGCATGGAATCTTTCACCCCAGAGAACTCAGGACTCTTTTTATTACAGACATTGTGAGTTTACAGGAAAATCATGGAAAAAATGAAAGATTTCCATACAACACCTGTTTCAGTTTGCTAATGCAACCAGAATGCAATATACAAAAATGGGTTTGTTTTTTCAATGGAGATTTATTAGTTTACAAATTCGTAGTTCTAAAACCATGAAAGTGTACAAGTTATGGTATGAAGATGCATTCTCTAGGCTGCTGGCATCTGGTTTCCTCTGTCACATAGGAAAGCACATGATTAATGTCTGCTGGTCCTTCTCTCCTGGCTTCTGATAGAAATGGTTCTTTGGCTACTTTTTACTTCTTCTGGGGCATTTCTCTCTAAGCTCTCTCTGTCTTTCTGTCTCTATGTCTCTTTCTGTCTCTGTTTCTGCTTTTTATCCTCTCACAGGGGGCTCCAGTAAAGGATTAAGACCCACCTTGAATTGGTTATATTACATCTCAGTTGAAACAATCTCATTAAAAGGTCTCATCAATAATAGGTTTGTACTTCCAAGAATGGATTAAAAGAACATGGCCTTTTCTGTGGTACAAAACAGCTCCAAACTACCACATCACCCAACCACTAACAGCCTGCAAGTGGTGTGGAACACATGCTACAATTGATGATAGCACATTTTTATAATTATACTATTGATTAAAATTCATGGCAAAATTGAATTATGACTCATTTTTTATGTGATGTAGTTCCTTGGATATTTTTAAATTTTTATCCTTTTACCATATATACAATGTAACATTTCCCCTTTAAATCATATTCAGATATATATTTCAAGCATTGTCAACTGTATTCATAATGTGTGCTCCCATAAGCACCATCCATTAACAAAACATTTTCATCATTCCAAATAAGAACCCTGTGCATTTTAAGCCTTAACTTTCCATGTCCTTCCCTTACCCATCCCATGGTAATCTACACTCAAGATTCTGACTCTATGAGTTTGCTTATTCTAATGATTTTAAATCAGTGAGATCATACATTATTTTTCCTTTTGTGTTTGGCTTATTTTGCTCAACATGATGTCTTCAAGGTTCATCCAAGTTGTCACATGAAACAGGACTTCATTCCTTTCTATAGCAGACTAATATTTCACTATATGCATATATGGCATTTTCTTTATCCGTTCATCAGCTGGACACTTGAGCTGCTTCTATCTTTTGGCAATCGTAAATAATACTGCTATGAACATCAGTGTGAAAATATTTATTTGCATCCCTGCGAACTATATATAGAGTATATACCTAGTAGTGAGATTACTATGTCATATTGTAGTTGTCTATTTAGCTTTCTGAGAAAATACCAAACTTTTCCACAATGTCTACACCATTTTGCTTTGCTACAGGCAATGAATGAGTGTTCCTAATTCTCCACATCCTCTTCAACACTTGTTACTTTTTGTAATAGATAGCTTTATAATGGGTATAAAATGGTATCTCATTGTGGTTTTTATTTGAATTTCCCTGACAGCTAATGATGTTGAACGTCTTCTCATATGCCTCTGACGATTTGTATATCTTCTTTGGAGAGATGTCATTTCAAGTCTTTTGCCCATATTTTAGTTGGGCTGTTTCTCTCTCTTTCAATAAACTGAAGGATTTCTTTATATATTCTGGATATTAATTCTTTATGTGATATGTGGTTTCTAAATATTTTCATGTCATTGTGTAGGTTGCATTTTACTTTCAGGATAAAATCCTTTGAGAAACAAAAATTTTAAATTTTGTTGAGAGCCAATTTGTCTATTTTTTTTCTTCTGTTAATTCTGTTTGGTGTAAAATCTAAGAAACAATTGTCTAACGCAAGTCCTGAAGGTGTTACCCTAGATTTTCTTCTAAGAGTTGATAGTTCTACCTCTCCAATGAAGGTCTTTGATCCATTTTGAGTTGTATCTGGTATGATGTAGGGGTCCGTCTTCTTTATTTTGCAAACGGATATCAAGTTTTCTGAGAACCGTTTGTTGAAGAGACTATCCTTTTTCAATTGAGTGATCTTTGCCACCTTGCCAAAAGCAGTTGTGAGCATTGATTTCTGAGATCTCAATTCTATTCTATTGGTCTAGATGTCTGTCCTTGTACCGGTACCATGCTGTTTTGATTACCGTGTCTTTGTCCTAAGTTTTAAGATTGGGAAGTGTGAGTTGTCCAACTTCATTCTTCTTTTTCATGATGGCATTTAGGGCCACTTACACTTCCATATACATTTCATCCTTGGATTTTCCATTTCTGCAAATAAGGTTATTAAAGTTTTGATTGGGGTTGAATTAAATCTATAAAATACTTTGGGTAGAATTGGCATCTTAATGATATTTAGTTTTTTCATCCATGAAAACATAATATCCTTCCATTTGTTTAGACCTTATTTAATTTCCTTTAGCAATGTTTTATAGTTTTCTATGTACAAGTGTTTTACCTCCTTTGTTAGATTTATTCCTATGTATTTGGTTCTTATATTTATTGCTGTAAATGGATTTTTTCTTGATTTTTTTCCAGTTATTCACTGCTTATATATAGAAACACTACAGATGTTGGGGTATTGAACTTATACCTGGTCATTTTGCTGAATTTGTATATTAGCTCTAGGAGATTTTTGGTGGATTTTTCAGGGTTTTCTGTGCATAGGATATTATCATCTGTAAGTAGAGAAAGTTTTACTTCTTACTTGCCAATCTAGATGCTTTTTAATTCTTTTCCTTGCTTAATTTTTCTTTCAAGAACTTCCAGAACAATGTTGAATAACAGCAGTAAGAGGGGACAACCTTGTCTTGTTCGTGATCTTATAGGGAAAGTTTTCATGCCTTCACCATTAAATAGGTTATTAGCTGTGGGCTTTTCATATATGCCCTTTATCATATTGAGGAGGTTTATTTCTATTCCTAGTGTTTTAAGTATTTTTATCTAGAAAGGTTGTTGTATTTTGTCTTTTTTTGCATCAATTGATCAGATATCTTTTCCTTTATTTGGTTATGGTGATATATTACCTTAATACATTTTCTTATGTTGAACCAACGTTGCATACAAGAGATAAATCTCACTTGGTCATACTGTATAATTCTATTGTTATCCTGTTGGATTCAGTTTGCTAGTATTTTGTTGAGGATATCAACATTTACATTCACAAAAGATACTGGTCTGCAATTTGCTTTTCTTGTAATATCTTTACCTGGATTTTGTAATGGAGAGATTTGGTCTCATAGAATGAATCAGGGAGTATTAGCTCCTCTTCACATTTTTTGGAAGAGTTTGAGCACAATTAAAGTGGGCTTCTTAGAATATTTGTAGAATTCAACTGTGAGGCCATCTGGTCTTGGACTTTTCTTTATTTTGGGGTGTCTTTTATTACTGATTCGATTTCTTTAGAAGTAATCAGTTTGTTGAGATCTTCCATTTCTTCTTGAGTAAATATAATTAGATTGCATATTTTTAAGAATGTCTCCATTTCATCTAGGTTTCTAAGCTATTGGCATGCTGTTTTTCATCATATCCTTATAGTCCCTTTTTATTTAAGGAAGGTCAATAGTAATATGACCCTTTTCATTTATGATTTTCATTATTTGTATCCTGTTTCTTTTATTCTTTCACAGTCTAGATAAAAGGTTTGTCAATTTGATTGATCTTTGCAAAGAACCAATTTTTGATGTTGTTGATTCTCTCTCTACTGTTTTGTTTTGTTTTCTATTTCATTTATCTCAGCTATACTCTTTGTTATTTTTTCTTTCTGCTCGTTTGGATTTCCTTTGCTCTGCTTTTATTAGTTCTTTCAGTTTTGAGGTGAGGTCTCAGATTTTAATGTAAGCCCTTCGAGCTATAAATTTCCCTCTCAGCACTGCCTTTGCAACATCCCATAAGTTTATATTTTGTATGCTGTATATTCAGGGCCACATTTCATTATTTTGCCATGTGATTATTGCAGCACCATTTGTTGAATTTTGTTTGTTTGGGTTTTTTGTTTGTTTGCTTGCTTGCTTGCTTGTTTGTTTGAGGGAAGTGCATGGGCTGGGAATTGAACCTAGGTCTCCTGCATGGCAGGCAAGAACTCTACCACTGAACAACCTTTGTACCCCCACCCCATAAGTTTTTGTATATTGTTTATTTGTTTTCATTTGCCTCAAGATATTTCCTAATCTCACTTCTGATTTTCTCTTTAACCCACAGGTTATTTAGAGTATGTGATTTAACTTCTGCGTATTTGTTAATTTTCCATTTCTCCCTTCATCACTAATTTTCAACTTCATTCCATTGTGGTCTGAGAATATACATTTTATGATTTCCATATTTTTCAATTTATTGAGTCTCACATTCTTACCCATAATATGATTTAGCCTGGAGAATGACCCACGTGCACCCTAGTAGAATGTGCATGTTACTTTCATTGCATGAAGTATGATATATATATTGCTGTATCATTCCAGCATTATACTTCCTTCCTTAATTTTGACTAGATGGCCTATCCTTTATTGAAAGTGGTATGCTAAAGTATCCTACTATTAATGTAGAACCATCAATTTCTAACTTTAAATCAGTCAATATTTGCTTCATATATTTTGTGGCTCTGCTGTTAGGTTCATATATATATATATATATACATATATATATATATACATATATATATACATATACAAAAATTACATAATATGATATAATATATAATTATATATATAATTGTTACTTCTTCCTGTTGAATTGTCCCCTTATTAGTATATTATGACCTTTGTTGTTCCTTGTAATTCTTTTTTATTCAAAGTCTATTTTATCTGACTTTAGTATAGCCACTCCAGCTCTCTTTTGGTTACAACTTGCTTGGTATAATTTTTCCATCAGTTAACCCTGAATCTTCTTGTATCTTTGAATTTAAGGTAATCTCTTACAGACAGCATATAGTTGGCTCATGATTTTTGTCTATTTTCCCATCTGCATTTTGACAGGAGAGTTTAATAAATTTACATTTAAAGGCACTGCTGATAATATAGGACTTCCTTCTGCCATTTTTTTAATTTAGTCTTTGTAAGGTTTTTTTTTTTTTTTTTTTTTACATGGGCAGACACCGGGAATCGAATCCAGGTCCTCAGGCATGGCAGGCAAGCACTCTCACCTGATAAGCCACTGTGGCCCACCCTAGTCTTTGTAAGTTTTATGCCTTTTTTCCCTTACTTCCATTAAAGCCCAACATCACATTAATTTGCTTTCCTTGTGTTGAACCATATTGAATGCTTTCTCATTTCTATCTGAATATATTTTTCATCTATTTTTCTTGTGATTACCATGGTATTAAAGTTTTATATTCTTAATCCATAACAATCACATATGATTTTGTGCCAACTTAACTTCAGTAGCACGCACATATATTTTTCCTATACCCTTCTTTCCCCACACCAGTTTTTTGGTACTAGTTATCATTTATATATTTGTACATTTCCCAAAAACCTAGATTTATCATTACTTTCTCTGCATTTTCATTTTAGCACCTGTAGGTAGGGAGAAGTGTAGTCATATAACAAACAGGAAAATGCAATAATACTGGCATTTATACCTACCCGAATGGTTATTTTTACCACCGGTCTCCGTTTATCCATGCTACTCTGAACCACCATCGTGCGTCCTTTCCCTTCAATCTGAAGAACTCTCTTTAGTACGCTTGTAGGTCTGATCTAATGGTGATGAATTCCCTCAGCTTTTGTTTAGCTGGAAATGTCTTAATCTTCCCCTCAATTTCAATAGACTTCTTGGCTATAGTATTCTTGGCTGGTAGTTGTTTTCCTTCAGCAGTTTAAATATTTCAACCACTGCCTTCTTCCCTCCGTGGTTTCTGATGAGAAACTGGCACTTAATCTAATCGAGACTCCCTTTCATAACGCACTCTTTTCTCGTGACATTTCAACACTCTCTCTTAAATCTCTGACAATGTAATCAGTGAATTACAGTTATATTTTCTTCATTTTTATCCTGCTTGGTGTGCTCTGAGCTTTTTGGATGTGCATAGTCACATTTTCTGCTATGTTTGAGAAGTTCTCTGTCATTATTTATTTAACTATTTCTTTTGCCACTCTCTCTCTTTCTGTTATTTCTGGGATTATAATAATTCATTTATTTGTGTGATTGATTGTGTCCCATAGCTGTCTTATGCTATTTTTCCTTTTAATAGTTCTTTTAGCTTCCTGATCCTCAGCTTGACTCATTTTGAGTGTCTTGTCTTCAAATTCACTGATTATTTCTTCTTCCTGCTCCAATCTACTCTTGAAACCCTCCTTTACATTTTTCAATTCAGTTATCATGGTCTTCAATTCCAGTAGTTCTATTTGATCTCTTCTTAAAATCTCCATCTCTTTACTTCAACTCTCATATTGCTCATTAATTGTTTTCCTGTTAATTGTTTCCCTTTAATTCTCTGTATTTTCCTTTATCTCCTTGATCATTTTAAAACATTCTATAGAGAAGTTATAGGTTTACAGAAAAATCATGCATAAATACAGGATTCTCATGCACCACTCCAGCACCAACAGTTGCATTGGTGTGGAAAATACGTTACACTTGATTATACTTTTTTTGTCATTTTACTATTTTTAATAGTTGCATTTATTACAATTGATGAAAGGTTATTAAAGTAGTACTATAACTCTTGTCTATAGATTATGTAGAGGTATTTTCCCCATTTTCTTGACATTATTATCATTGTTATTATTACTATTTGCATGTCTTTATTTTATTACTTATCCTTGATGTCTTTATTTTGTGTGTTGTTTGGCAGGGTCACATGTCATTATTTTTCCATGTGAGTATCCCATTATTGCAGCACCATTTGTTGAATCTTTGTTTGCTTGCTTGTTTGTTTTGCTTGTTCATTTGTTTTGTGGGTAGTGCATGGGCCAGGAAATAAACCCAGGTCTCCCACATGGCAGGCGAGAATTCTACCACTGAACTGCCCTTGTACCCACTCTTGATCATTTTTAAGATCACTTTTGAAAGGCTTTATTCAGTATGTCCACATTTTCACCTCTTTGTTGGTGTTTTCTGTATTTTCATCCTCTTCCTTAAGATAGGCCATTTCTTGTTTCTTTTGTTTGTTTTGCACTATTCTGTGGCAAACTGTATATTTTAATATTTAAAAATGTTAACTCTGGGATTTGCTCCCTGGGATTTCTGATTTCGGTTTTGTAGCAACCTGGTGAAATGCAGATTTTACCGAGCCCTCCTCTCAGAAAAACTGCCCATGGCAAATGCAGTATGCATGGTTTTACCTGTCTTTCTGAGCCTCTGTATCAGCCTATATTTTGCTTTTAATTTGTTTTGGAGTTTCCTTATTCACAGGAGTTTGCTTGTCTCCTCTGATTCATTGGAGATAGTCTTTCTTCTTCCGAGTATTTAACACTGACAAGCCTTTGTCCCAGATTGTCTCGATAATAGTGTTTTTACTCCTTTCATTGCCTCTAGCTGCTTTTGCATAAGGGACAAATTCTGGGAGGATGGTCACCTCAGAGAGGACTTATCAAGTCAGTTTTTCCCAGCCAAAATCATGACTAGAGATCCACGAATGGGGCACAGCCCAGCTCCAAAGTTCCCAGGGGAGGGGATCAGGAAGGCCTCCAAAACCATTTCTGCTGACTCCCCAAAGCTGAGCTTTCCTGACCTGCCCAGCAAATGCAGACCTTCAGCCAACTGTCCATGACAGCCCATAGGATCTCCTGCATATTTTAATATCCACCACTGCCACTCTTGAGACAATGGCTGTCACTACTATTTTACAAGATGGGATTGAAACAACAGTTGTTGTCACCTTTGTCCAGGGTAGGTTGAAAGCATAGCTGCCCTCAGAGCCTGGACCCAGTAATCCAAATGCACCAATCAAAAGCCATCATCTGTGATCATCCCTACCCATCACTGTTCTTGGGCAATGGGTTTATTTGCCCTTTTCTGTCAGCTGTAGCTAGCCAGGGGCCGATCCCCACAGCAGCCTGCCATGAGAATGGGATATAGGCACTGGAAGAGGCTGTGCAGAGAGCAATTTAAAATTCTTTACTATAACTTATCTGCCTCTTACTCTTACTCATCCCTGGATGTTGTGCAGTGCTTTTCTGACCTCTGGAGTTTTGAAATAGTTGTGTCAAGACACTTCCTGCTTGTTTAATAGTTGTTCTGGTGAAAGGCTGAGTGTTGGAGCTCCCTACTCCACCATCACTGAAGACCCACCCAACCACTCTTTTAAGGGTGTTTACTTGATTCAGTCACACCTACTCAGGATAGTTTTCCTTTGAATTAATTTAGGATCAACTGATTTGTGACCTTATTTACATCTGCAAAATTCCCCCACCTTCCCCATATGTTATTAGCTAGAGAAAAAAATCACAGATCCTCCCCATATTCAGGAGGAAAGAACTTGTCTTAATTTGCAAGGGCTGTTGTGGAAAATGCCATTCAATGGGTTGGCTTAAAAGCATGCATTTATTGTAGCATGGTTTTTAAGGCTAGCAGTCTAAAATAAAGATTTAAACAAGGCTGTGCTTTCTTCCAGAATTGGTAGTGCTCCTGTGATGGTGATCCTCTGGCAGTTGATGAGTTTTCCCTCCCTTCTCTCCCACTGGCTTCTACATGTTTCTTGCCTCTGACTATGTCAGAATTTCCTCTATCTATCAGGCATGCAGTCATATGGACAAAGGCTTTCTATGATTCAGTTTGTCACACCTAAATAGTATCTTTGAAGATCCTGTTCACAAAAAGCCAATACCCGGACCCATTTTAAATCATTCAAACATACTATTTATGAATGATTCACACCCACAGGAACAGAAATAAAGAGTTGAACATGTCCTTTGTGGGGAACATGATTCAGTCAATAGAGGGCACGAACACCAGGGAACAGAAGCATGGGGGTCTCCCTAGGGTCTTTCCACCAAAAAGAGGAACAAGAATCCTGGAGATAGGTCCAAGCTTCTTAGGGGGAGGCCATAGGGCTTACAACAAAGAATCAGCCATCTGGTCATAGAGCTGTTTTTCTAGCAGACACTGATTAAGATCTTTAGAGGCTGACAAGGTTTTTGTTGATAGTACATATAATTTTAGATAGAAATGATGATAATAACTTAAGCATGCTTGTTTGAAACTGTTCTGTTCAGAAAAGCCATGTTCTTTAATCCTGATTCAATATTGCTCAGTGGGATCTTTTCGACTAAATTGTTTCCATGGAGATGTGACCCACCCATTTAAGATCTGTCACTTACTAGAGCCCTTAAAGAGGGAAACATTTTGGAAAAAATTCCCACATAGTCAGAGACCTTTGGAGAGAGAGGAGGAAAACACCCCCAGACAAGCCTTATGAAAGGAGGAGAGAAGGTTAGTAGATGTGCCATGTGCCTTCCCAGCTAACAGAAGTGTCCAGGAGCCAAAGACTCCAGCAGACACCAGCCACGTACCTTCCCAGCTGATAGAGATGTTGCAGACAGCATCAGTCTTTCCTGAGTGAAGTTAACTTCTTCATGGTGCCTTAATTTGGACATTTTCATGGCCAGAGACCTGGGTTTGATTCCCAGAGCCCGCCCACGCAAATAATAATAATAATAATAATAATAATAATAATAATAATAATAATAATAATAAGCTGTTCCATTTCTGGCATATTGCATTCTGACAGCTTTAGCCAAGTAAAACATTAAGTGTAAAAAAATGAAATTTCAGAAAAACCACTTTTCCTCATTATGGCTAAAGATGCTGTTTAAAAGAAATGCATCAATGCTTTATTAACTGTGCTTTTCTGACTCTCTACTCGAGTGTTTTATTCTACCCACTGGGTAATCCTGTTTTCTCCTCAATTAAGAGTCAATACACTATTGTTATTTACTTGAACCTGAGAAGAAACTAGATGTGATTTGTTCTCCACTTATTGTATAGAAAAAGAGAGAAAGTATGATATAATTCATAATTTTAAGACATAACTAATTCTCAAGAATCAACTACTTCTTTTCAAAATATCCCATAAGAGGTTGGACCTCTTATACTGTGGGGGAATTTAAAGCTCATTAAAAATAGTATGGTTTTCTAAGGGTTGTGGTATGACTTGGAATTGTACGTGCCACCCCAAAAACATATTCTTAGAGTTGTTCTTAAAATTAACCCATTCCTGTGGGTGTGGACCCATTGTAAGTAGGGTCTTTTGATGAGGTTACTTCAGTTAAGGTGTGATCCATCTCATTCTGGATGGTTCTGATCCTCTTACTGAAGTTCTTTATAAAGAGAATGAATACAGAGAAAGAAAGAGAGAGAGATCCAGGGACACAAGAAGCTCAAAGCAATGAAACCTGAAAGAGAAGGAGAGACCAGCAGAAGCCATGATATGCCTCGCCATGTAGCAGAAGAACCAGGGATCACCAGCTGCCAGTCTTCAGGGAGAAAGCTTGTCTTGATGATGCCTTGATTTGGACATTTTAAATGCCTTAAAGCTGGAAATTAATAATTTACCATTGTTAGAAGCCAGCACATTTTACTGTATCTACTTTCAGCAGCCTAGGAAATGAAAACAGGCTGGTTTAACTGGCTACTAATCAGTAGTATTTTGATTACTGTCTTTTGTTATGAATTGAATTGTGTGCCCCATGAAGACATTTTCAAGTACTAAACCCCTGGTCCTTTGGATGTGGACCCATTTGTAAATCCTACCTTTGAAGGTGTTATTA
Organism: Tamandua tetradactyla; assembly: GCF_023851605.1. Lineage (NCBI taxonomy): Eukaryota > Metazoa > Chordata > Mammalia > Pilosa > Myrmecophagidae > Tamandua > Tamandua tetradactyla. Next base: position 94,215,372 of record NC_135332.1, read on the forward strand.
AGATGAAGCCAAATTGGATGAATGTGGGCTTTAATCTAATATGACTGGAGTCCTTAGATGCAGAGGAAATTTTGACACAGTAGAAAGAGTGAGGAGGAGACACAAAGAGACATATGACCATGTGATCAAGGTAAAGACTGACCTATCCCTACAAATCACCACCAGAACACTGTGGGTGGTAAAGAAAACACATGATCCCCTGTACCTTGATTTTGGTCTTCTAGCTTCCAAAACTGTGAGACAATAAATTCCTGTTGTTCAAGTCAATTACTTTGAGGTATTTGTTATAGAAGTCCTGGCAAACTAGGGCATCTAGGGCTGCTGTATGATCTATTTTAGCTTTTATTGGATAGTACAAAAATGAAAAAAATCAGTATAAATTAGCTTACTAAATAATCTCAATTTATAAATACTCATTGAATTACCTAATCATTCAAAAATTCTGTTCAGCATTTCAGAAAATAATGAAACATTGATTTTGTGTACGTAACTTCAGAAGTCAAGGAACATCAAAGAAAATGTGGACTACAAAGACCTGTAGGTCTACAAAGTATTGGGGAGAATTTATTTCATATCTTTCTTCTGTGCTCTATAAACATGCTATCTTACAGCTATAATAAAAAACTTGCAAAAGATAATTTATGTTCTAGACATTATTGTAGTGAAATGATTATAAGGCAGTATGAGGGGTTTCAGAGCATCTTCCTATTGACTTCAAAGCTTTATGTAATGTCAATCTGAATAACCACTAATTAATGTCCCTATTGAATCCATCTGGTTCAGTTAGCGGGAGTTAATCTGAGTCCATTTGTGTGTGAGGTGATCAACAGAGGTTCAGACCTCCTACTTATCTTGTGTTTGATTCAGTTAACCTGAGATACTTAGACTGCTAGTAGGGATTTATAACTACCTCTAACTCTGTTGTTTTCTCACCTGCATGGAAGATGTGGGACTTCATTGCAGGGTAAAGCACATGTACCATAAGGGAATTCTGTCAAACTTCAAGGTCTTCCTCATTTTAAAAATTAATTTCACAAAATTAAGACTTTCTAGAAAATAAAAACAATAAAAGTGCCAACATGTTCTTGGACCCTTGTTTTCATTTTAAAATCATAAGTGAATATATACCAAAAATGGTCATTAAGTGTACATTTTAAAAATCAGATATTGAAACAACATCCTCATTAAAGGACTATACATCAGTGTTTAACTATTATTCAACTGGAGCTTGTGGAAAGCAATGATATTATTTTGATTATCTCACAAATGGAAATCCATAACCACTGAAACGAGACTAACTGTTCAGTACATGAAAATATAACAATACCCATTAGCCCTATGAATAAGTAGAACATGCACCAAATTATACTAGCAATGGAGATTCAAGGAAAAATTGACTGGAGGTCCAAGGTAAAAGATTAGTTAAACCTCAAGAGGCCTGATTTTGTGTTCTGGAGCCAGTGCTAGCAGCAAATGATTCTAGAACCATTTACACAATTTAAAAAATGAAGAAACCATACTGTGTATATCACAACAAATAAAGCAAATAAACAGCTGTAAAATAAACATGACTCTAATAGCAGACATAGGAATTATTCTTTGTTAAAAAAGATTAATATTATTAGTCTTTAATTTTCATGACATAAGAACATTATATTGCTTCAGATGCATAAAATACAAGTGAAGTGACTCTTGTCTAAATACACCAAATAAGCTTGATTATTTTCTATAAAATTATAATTTTTTCTTGATCTTTCCTTAAAATGCCTCTAGAAGTGATAACAGGATTGACAAAGTATAAAGCACCAATAGGAAACCAGGTTGAAAATGACACTGACATCAAATATGTATGTTGTAGTTGATTTAGAAAACTTGACAGGAGAGCACACAGATTGACTGGACACTGTGATTATCTGGCTGATAAAGAAAACGGGAATTTTTTGAAAAGTGTTCTATTTCCTTTCCGAAAGATTAAAGCAAAATTTTTATGTTTTTATAAGATTATATAAATCCAGATATTTTACTGAAGCACTTTTTTGCCAAAGCTTTTGAAGTAGGCAACCCAGCTTGATTCAAATATGTCTGGCAAGCTTCTTGGTCAAGCTTTCCTTTTAAATCTATTTTCAAAAGAGCCAGAAGCCTCTTGGAAGAGAATTTACCCAAAGGGAGGAAGGGATAAGGAGCAGTAAGCTTGGCTCAATGAAAGAGCACTAGCATAGGAAAGTAAGAGAAGATTTGGGTATACACGGTGCCCATCATCTTATGTATTTCCCATTGAGGGGGCTCCACAATCCTGTCTGATTGAAAGGACTGTAAACAAAAATAGAAAAACTAACTTTATATATAAATGTATACACACACAAAACTAGGGACTAAGATTCAGGAAGCACGACTAAAATGACTCTCTGTCAATATGCAGCATAAAAAAAGGAAGTTTTTGGATAACCTTTAAACTCTTAAAACTTAGTTTTCTTTATGTTTCCTGTACCTTAGGAGTAGAAGTGAAAAAAGTGGCACAAATAGGTAGAGATGGCTAGTACCATGATATCCAGTAGGGAATATCTGTTTTCAGCAGATTATCAATGGGAAATGCTAAAGCAGTTTTTCATGAACTCCTGTACAACACCCCATTAAAATTATCCTTAAAAATACTTGAGTGTCACTTTGATCAGGGATATAGATGCAAATAACTAAAAAAATTTATATTTTTATGTTTTGCTTATATTATGAGTCTATAAATAAAACAGGCTGAGACTTGGGAAAATAGTTTTACACATCTAATAAGACCAGTGGCTTAGTTTTTTACGTTATCACACCCAGTACTCCTTTAGAGCACTTCCTTTTCTTGAAACCTAGTATGATTTATTTTGTGTTCTTATGAGTTTTCACTCTTCCATTAATTCAAGGTAAGCAACTTTGCAATTTTCTTTTAAAAACCATATCTCTTCGTGCTTTTGCCTATAAATTCTTAAGAGCATTACAATGTTTTTATATTGAACATATAAGTTGTTCTGGGGATTTTCCATTTCTCATAAAAGTGAATTCTCAAGCAACTTAAAATTCCTTTTGATTAATGTACTTAACGATAAAAACTTGAATAGGTATGAGAAGAAGTACTTGTGATAAAGTATGGCCTTGGTCAATGCAGGAGTTTTTGGTTTGTTTGTTTTACCCTTAAACAAACCTAATGCATTCTAATTTTAAAACATTTGCATATATGAAGTTTAACTAGTTTATTATAGTTTTAAAATTCTCCAATATTTTATTCAGATCAATTTTTTTTTTAATTTTTCCAAACATCCTGACATTATGCTACCAATTAACAAAGGGATTCTTGGCTTCAAAAATTTTTATCTTTCCAGGTAAAAATGTCATCACTGCACTAACATATAATGCAATTTGGTAATGTTGACAAATGTATTTGGTGATAGAGTGATTAGTATTTCTAATTCTAAAGATAGCTTAAATAATAGAAAAGATGCAAGCTTTTTAAAGCGAGATGAAATAGATAACTTGAAAAATCATAATCTTTAGCATTTCTTGAATTTGTATATGTTTAAAACTGATTCAAAATTATTTTTCATGATTCAGTAAATATTTCAGGCATTCTTCCAAACAATTGAAATTTAACTTTAATTTCTTCAAGGAAAATAAAATTGATATGAATATGAGGAATTTTCTCTATGTTAGGTCATGAATATGTTAACATTAAGCAAAGAAAAATTCACTAATATGCATTATAATTGCTCTGTTGTGAGTTGACTACATTTAAACACATCAATGAAAAAGGGTAATCAATATGTGACAATATACCTTATTCTTCAGATGTAATATTTAAACAACGTAGCTTATTATTGATAGATGTGGGTCTCATATTGACAACTTAAAAATTCAATAATAAGATCCAGGAATAACAGGAATGAATTATTCCCATCCACTGAAAGCAAGTAGATATTTAATGCTGAGAAGATATATTTACTCAGAGATTAAATATTGAAAAGTGTTTTCAAATTTATTACTATATTGGGTTCTTATAACCCTATAGAATCAGTATTATCATTATTTTTTTTTAGTAATATGATTATGATCAAGATACATTGCATAATAAATAGGTAGAGGTGGAAAAGCAATGTCATAGAAAATGGCAGCATGAAGAATTAGTTCCTACAGTGAAACAACCAATGATCTTGCAAAAACTGACAGAATCAACTGTTTTGGAACTCTGGATACTAACATATGATAAATAAGCAAGTGGTTAATGAAAAAAGAGATTAATAGATTTCAGTGAGAAAATTGGTCGTGGAATTGTTGCTTACTCAGTGACCATAGCAGCCCTATGGAACTGATGGACAATACTCCTTGTATAACTTGCTATGCAAGGAGTTAGCATGGAGCTTATTCTCAAAAGATTATGCCTGTCCATTTTGACCTGTATAGGAGTACCCTGAGTGGCTGACATAGTTCTCCACTCTGGGGCTATAGTAGCTTCTTGGGCCAGCATTTGTCAAAAACATTTATAAGTATGATACAATTAGCCACATAAGGTAAAGAGATGATGAATGGAACAAGAGAAAAATTAAAAAGTCCAGAAAGAAAAGGAGGGAATAAGGGCTTAGAAGAGCCATTGCATTTACCAGGGAATCCAAGACTGCAACAGTTATGCCCAGAGCCAGATGTATGCTCAATAAAACTGATAGGACCTAGGTTGGCACTGCTGATTAATCTTTGGGCTTCATGAAAGTGGAAGTAGGGAGAGGGATAGAAACTAAGGCAGAATTGTAAGCAGTCAGGCTAAGCATTAAAAGATTGTCTCAACTCAGAACCAATGTGCTAACTCCAAAGGAGGTATTTCTCTTCTTTTTCTTTCTTTCTTTCTTTTTTTTTTTTTTTGTCTTCAAGCATTTATAATTTCTCAGTCAAGTCACAAATTGACCAAGGAGAAATGAAGCAGAGACAAAGAAACCAAAGACAAAAGAACTAAGAGAATCCATTGATAATGATGTCTCACCAAATAAAGAATATGAATAAAGAAAATGAAATAATAGAAAGGAAGAAAGAAATCCTGGAGGTGAAAAGTAAAATAGATGAAATGAAGAATTCACTGCAGTGTACCAACACAAATGTTATTGGAGTAACGATACACCAACACAAGTATTATGGGAGTCTTAGAAGAAGAGAAGAGAAAGGTAGATATGATATTGGCTAAACAATAATGGCCAAAAAATACCAAATTTAAAGAAAGTCATAAAGCTACATATCCAAGAAGTTCATATTAAAAATAGGAAATAAATCCACACCAACATGCAGGATAATCCAACTGCTGGAAACCAAAGAGAAAGGATCTTGAAAGCAGCAAGAGAAAACTAAATTATTATATAAAAAGGAGCCTCAATTAGATTAATAGCTGAGTTCTAATAAAAAGCATGAAGGCCAGAAGAGAATAAGATGACATTTTTTAAAGTACTGAAAGGAAAAGAAGAAAAGCAAACAAATATCAGCCACTAATTCTTTATCAGGCAAAATTAACTTTCAAAATTGAAAGATATTAAAACTTTCTTAGAAACACAAAAGCTGAGGGAGTCCATCAATAGTAGTCATGCTCTACAAGAAAAGCTAAAGGGAGTCCTTCAGGCTGAAATGAAAGGACACTAGAAAGTGAAGCTATATGAAAAACTAAAGCATGCTCTATAGGTGAATACAAAAAATCAATATTTTGTTTAAAGTTTGTCACTCCTATTTTTGGCTCCCATATATCTTAAAAGACAAACAATAATTGCAGGTCTTTGTCAATGGACACATACTTAATAAAGATATAATTTGGCACAATATCAACATAAGGGGATCAGATTTTTTGCATGGTATTGAAGTTAAGATGACATCAATTCTAACTAGATTGTTATAAATTTATGATAATCATTGCAATCCAAAGGGTACCCTATGATAAAGTAACTGAAGATACACAGAAATGGAAATGAGGAAGGAATTTAAAAATACATTAGAAACCATCATTCAACACAAAGAAGACATTATGGAGAAACTGAGGAACAAAATAGATATAACACACATAGGATCAAATAGAAAATGTCAAAAATATATTGCTGTGGCCAGCGTGGCTCAGTGTCGGGATTGAAGGGAGGTGACGGGAATTGAGAAAGAAACACAGGAGAGAAAGATACAGTGAAAGCTGGGACCAGATGGGACTCTGAGCTTGGATGGAGACTCAAAGACCCCTAGAGGTTCAGCACTGTTTATTTTATAGGGCTGTGAGATAAAGAAAGTCAAAAATGTAACTAAAGAGAGGGGAAGGAGGAAGCATGAGCTGAACCATCTTCTTCCTTGTGGCCGAATGAATCAAAATTTATCTGTTTCCCAAGGCCTCCTTCCACCCCAGACTCAAGCAGCTTTGCCACACTTTAGTCTTTTCAGGACATCAGGTGCCTATTCCGAGAGTCAGCTTTGCTATATCTCTGCAGCGAGCATGTGACCCCTGTCTCATTCACACCTGACAGTATATCTTACCTTTTCAAATATTACTTTAAATATGAATGCATTAAAACAGCAGTTAAAAGACAGAGGCTAGACCTACTAAATATAGAATATGCTAGTCAAAAATAGCATAATACACATTCTTCTCAAGTGAACAAGGATCGTTCCCAAGAGTAAACCATACATCATTCCAAAAAATAATCTCAATGAATTTGAAAATACTGAAATCATACAAAGTATATTTTCAGACCCCAATGGAATGGAGCTAGAAATCAAAAACAGAAGGGAAACTCAAAAATTCAGAAAAATGTGAACATTAATTTGTCAGAAGAAAGAATAAATCGAATTAGATCATACTTTGAGATGAACAGAAATGGAAAAAAAATACTTAGATAATTAAGACTAGAATACAACCTACTTAAAATGATAAAGCACAATAAAATGATGAAAGACCTGCAGCTAAAATTTCACTCAATGGTGAAAGATGCAAAGCTTTGACAATAAAATGAATCAACATTCTAAATGCAGGAGTTAAAGTTATAAAACTCAAAGAAAACTCTTAATGATCTTGGATTTGGCAATGACAAATTTGTTATCAAGACAAATGGATAAGTTTGACTTGATAAAAACTTAAAAACTTATCTGCAACAAATAATATTATCAAGAAAGTGAAAAGACAAAGTATGAAATGTGAGAATATGTTTGCAAGTTATATAGCTGATAAGGTTCTAGTATTCAGATTATATTAAAACAATTATAAACTAATAACAAAAAAACAAATAATCCAATGAAAAAGGGTGAATTAGAATTAAAAAGCAAGTAAGCACATGCAAAGATGATCAATATATTTAGCCATTAGGGAAATGTACATCAAAACCCCAATGAAACAAAATTTTACAGCCAATAGGATAGCTATGACAGTAATAATAATAAAATGAAATAACACATTCTGGTAAAGGGTTGGAGACACCATGTATTGCTCACTAGAATATAAAATCACTCAGCCACTCTGGAAAAAATTTGATTGTTCCTCAAAAACTTAAACATAGAATTACCAAATGAATCAACAATTCTTCTTCTCACTATGTATCCAAAAAAATTTTAAGGTAGATACTCAAACAGACATTTGTATACAAGTACTTATAGCAGCACTGTTCCCAATAACCAAAAACTGGGGACTACCCAAATGCCAGTCAAAGGATGATGGATGTACAGATTGGGATATATACATGTAATAGGATGTTATTTAATCATAAATAACAATGAGGTACTGATACATGCTACAGTAAAGGTGAACCTTGAAAATATGATGCTAAAAGAAAGAACCCAAACTTAAAATGCTTGGGGAAGAAGAGAATGAAAAATGACTACTTAATGATGCAAGCTTTTCTTTTGGGGAAATGAAAATGTTTTGAAATGAAATAGTAGTAGTGGATGCACAATATTGTGACTATACAACTCCTTCCTTTTTTTGTATGCTGTATCACAGAGGTCACATTTCATTCTTTTTCCATGTGAGCATCCAGTTATTGCAGCACCATTTGCTGAATTCTTGCCTAAAACTACTTCTTAGTTGTATATTTTAAAGTTATTCAATTTGTGTAAAGTGAATTCAGTTTAAAATTGGGAAAATTGGGCAGGCCACGGTGGCTCAGCAGGCAAGAATGCTTGCCTGCTATGCCAGGTTCGATTCCCAGTGCCTGCCCATGTAAAAAAAAAAAAAAAAGGAAAATTAATGTGTTGAATAGAGCTCACACTGAGGATATTATTGTTTAATTTATGTTTTCTATTTTATAACATGTTTGTTCCCACCTTTAAGTTATGCCACTTATCTTTTGGATGGTAGTTCTATAGCATATTGTGCAAGAAATAAATTATATTTTCCAGCAGTAAAATTATTTCCTTATTTTAAGTATACTTAAAACATATTCAGATAGAATGCATTTTTTATTCTTGCATTTTTTTATTATGAACAATGGAAAGCAAGATTTTCTTGAAAACTGGAAGAGAACAATTTTAGTAACTAAAAATCATGATAATGTAGCAGTTATATTGGTTATACATATGCTGCCATAGTATATGAAAATTAAAGGTAGTCTTATATTGATTTAAATTTCAGAACTTTCCTATACAAAATTAATTCTAACACAGTGAAGTCTCATTTGTTCAATTTGAATTCATAGGACCCAATTTGCTATGGTTGAACTTTTATTATGGGCTCAAATTGTAGCAGGCTTGGATCAACTCTAGTTTTCCATGAACCAAAAATTGTTATCTTTCTTTATTTTGCATTGTGTTTCTGAGAAACTTTATCAAAAAAGCATAGCTTGAAGTATTTCTCCTCACATAAAGCATCACTCTACATATCAACATTAACATTTGAACTTTTTTAGGTGACAACCCAGAGCTAAATTTTGAGCTTGTACAAATGTTCAGCATTTTTTCAACCTGTTCAACTTATCAATTTTTCTTGAATTATTTGGTTAGAAGCACTAGGAGTGTTGTCATTTCTTTTTTGACAGGGCCATATGTTTCACACATCAAATTTCACACCTTTCTGTGTTATTTAGTGATGAAATTTGTAGTTTGTCTACCCAGAACTTTGTCTATCCCATTTATCTTTCTCTTTCAAATTATTTTGAATGATTTATTGCTCTTTACAGTAGTTTAGCCTTAAAACGATATAGAACATTTTGAGTTAATTATTCTCTTACCACAGAGAGGGTGTATTAGTTTATTAAGGCTACTGGAATGTAATATGCCAGAAATGTAATGGCGACAAAAAATAATTTATTAAGCTGCAAGTTTACAACACTAAGGCTAGAAAATATCCAAATTTAGGCACCAATAATAGGTTACTGTCACTCAAAAAAGGTTAATACTGTCCAGAACACCTCTGTTAAGCTGTGAAGGCATGTGGCTGGTGTGTGCTGGGACCTTTGGCTTCTGGATACTTCTTTCAGCTGTGAAGGCACATGGTGACAGCTGCTAGCTTTCTGTCCTCATTTCATAAGGCTTCCCTGGGCGTGTTCTCCTTCTGCATCAAGGTTTCTGGCTGTGTGGGCTCTGTTGGCACTGAAGCTTTTTCCAAAGTGGTTCCCTCTTAAAGGACTATATGGTAAGCAACCTCACCTTGAGAGGGTGGAGACACATCTCCATGGAAAACACCTTACCAAAAGTTGGTTCCCCCAATTTGGTGGGTCACATCTCCATGGAAACAAAGTAAAAGAGCTTACCCCATAATACTTAATGAGGATTAAAGAACATGGCTTTTCTGGGGTGCACAACAGTTTCAAACTGGCACGTTGGACACTCTGGACCCCCCAAAAGACATGTCCTTTCCATATGCAAAATACATTCACTTCATGATAATACCTGAAAACCTTAAACCATTTCAGCAACAATACAAAGTCAGAAACAGTACAAAATCTCAGCAAAGTCAGCTACAGGCATGGTCTGCCATAAGACAAAATTATTCTCTTTCTCTGGACCTGTAAAACTCAGAACAAGTTACCTGTAAAACTCAGAACAAGAGACAGTTATAGGAGACATATTCCCATTTCCATAAGGAGAAATTGGAAGGAACACAAGGGTCACTAAACCTAAACAGTTCTGAAAATCTTCAGGGCAAATTCCATTAGATTTCAAATTCTGAGAGTCATTTATCCTTGGGGTTTTAGAAAGTGGCAGTCCTACTTTTTCCAAGGGCCTACTCAGTGGTCCAGCTCTCTCCAAATATGTGGTGATAATTGCCACCTTGAAGGACACTGGGGAGAGCACCACCCTCTCCAAGCTCTGGGGCAACACCCAAGCCTTCTGCCATATCTGGGGCACACAGTCAACACTCTCAGAATGCTGCGGTGGCAGTAAGACTCTCTCCAGTTCCCAAGGAATGTGCTTCACCCCTCCAAGACCTGGATCACTGAAACTTCCATCCTCCGCCTTAGGGGAAAACTCACCCTTTACAAATACATGAGTAGGTCCATTCTCCCAGCCCAAGGTTTCTTGGCTTCAGACCCTAGCTTCCATGGTTCTGTCTTTGAAGGTGTTTTTATCTTCAATTTGTCCCTTTTCTGTCCCTCTTAATCCACACTGGCAGTGAATCTGTTTATACATATCCCACAACAATTTTGTTGGTTTTCTATGCAGTATACTTGGATCATACTATTTGACAATAGGACTTTCCACAAATCTTTTCTAGATAACTCCATTTCCAATCCTGGCTTTTTTGAAATGACTGATTTGTTCATGTTTGGTTAAATACTCCTGTGGGGCACTATTCTCTGGGGTCCCCTTTCTGGAGTGCTAGATTTTTCCAATTCTGGAAAATTTCTTCAATTTCTGGCTTCTTTGTACCCAAGAGTGCAGTTCTCGGCTTGTCTCTCTCCTGTAACATTTCAATATAAACTGCAAGAAGAAACCAGGCCACACTTTTCACATTTAATTTGGAAATCTCTTCAGGCAAGTATTTCAGCTTGTGGCTTTTAAAATCTGCCTTCCATCCAAAAGCAGTAGCCAATTCTGCCAGAGTCTTTGACACTTTAAAACAAGGGTCATCTTCCTTCCAGTTTGCAATGACATAGTCTCCATTTCTATCTAATGCCTTGTCAGAGGTATCTTTAAGAGTCTACAATTCTCTCAACAAACTCTTCAAAATGTTCTAGGCCTTCTCAACCAAGTATATCACAATTCTTCCAGAATTTTTCCCTTATTCATGTAAAAAGCTGTTACAACATGTTTGGTTTTATAAACCACAGCAGCACTGCTCTTCTCCAGTACCAAAATCTTTTTTAGTTTTCTAAGCCTGCCAGAATACAATGCACCAGAAATGCAATGGCTTCTAAAAACTGAATTTATTAAGTTGCATGTTTCCAGTCCTAAGGCCAAGAAAATGTCCAAATTAAGGTACCAACAAATGGTTACTTTCACTCAAGAAAAGCTGATACCATTGTGAACAACTCTGTCATCTGGGAAAGTATGTGGCTCGTGTCTGCCAGGGTCTTGGGGTTCTAGATACCTTTCTCAGCTGGAAAACCATATGATAACCTCTGCAACTTTTCTTTACTCATTTCATAAGGCTTCCCCAGGGGCATTTTTCTTCTGCATCTTCAAAGGCATCTGGTTGTGTAGTTTCTATAGGCTCTGTGGGCTCAGAAGCTTTAAATTGTTCCTTCTTAAAGGACTCTAGTAAGGAACCCTACCTTGAATGGGGAGAGATACATCTCCATGGAAAATACCTAATCAAAAATTACCACCCACAATTCTGTGGGTCACATCTCCATGGAAATAATTAAAAAGATTCCACTCAGCAATAGTGAATGAGGATTAAAGAACATGGCTTTTCTGAGGTACACAACAGCTTCAAACCAGGACAGAAGGCATATTTAAACTTTAATCATCTTGGCAGTTTTAGTGTTTTTATATGAGAAGAGCTAAAGATACTCTCTTACCAACATCGACAAATATCCCTCCTTCTTTTTTAGTAGTATCCATGTGTCCATGAGATTATCTGATCCTTTTTGTCCCTGTCAAAAAGAAAGACTGAGAAGATATTTGATGCTAGGCATAATCACTGAGTTAGTAGGAAATAGAATAAAATGAAAACTTACCAATGTTGGAAGTTGGCAGGTTTGTTTGACAATGTCAAAGAGCATTGGCTTCAGCTATTTCAACCAAGACGGAATAAGAGATATAAATACTCAGCTTTAAAAGCTTAAGTATGGTCGCTCTGATCCCTACTGTTGGCAGCTGAGCCATGTGTCCCCTCCTCTGCCCCTGCCATATTGTCTGTGTGAGGAGAGGGAAGAGTGGCCACTGCCACTGCCTTTCCCTCCAAACACACCAAGGAGCTGAGAGGCAGAAAGCTGGAGCTTGGCACAGAGGCACACAGCCCATGGGAGTGCACAGTGCACAGGGAATAGGAAGTAAGCCAGCCCACTTTCCTTGAGCATGCTACCCTCACCAATGCATCCCTGTGACCAGTAACTCACCCCACACCCCATGCACCCAAATCCCGTCATTTGTTCCCATTCCCCATTCTCCAGGCTCCCCCACCTCACCAGCCCCCAGTGCATGTACCTGGTCCACACCCCCACACCAACTGCAGCCAAACCCACCTTTCCTATGCTCCTCCTGAGCACTATCTCTCCCTCCCTGTTCCCTGCAGGCTGTTGCCAGTATATAAAGGCTACGGGCACTAACCTTCATACCCAGGCTACCACTGCCCCCTGCCCATAGTGTGGAAAAGCCTCACCCTACCCCCCCACCCCTTCAGCTCTGTGCATCAGTTTACAGCACTCCTAGGCCCACACATGTGCACAGGCCCCTAATCACATCATTCAGCTCTGGGAACCACACTTAAGAGCAGTCCTAGATCTGCACATATGCACAGCCCTCAGTCTTACTTCCCAGATCTGAGAAAGTGCTGACCTGTGCAGGCAGGTGACATTTGCCCTCAATCCATGAAAACATAATGCTGGCCTGCTGCCACAGCTCTATACATGCACAAAAAGACCCTGTGCCATACACCAATGCACACCAGGGTTAAGCCCCCTCCCAGACAGGTGCACCTGCACTGCTACATCTTCCTTGTTCACAAGCATCAGCATAACATCCCCAACCTGCACCTATATCTGCCCTGAAACAAATCAACACACTAAGAGATCTATCCCACATCCTGCTCCCTGCTGTACAACCATCCTGCAAACACAAGGACTTAGGCCACTGAATGAAATCAACTCCCAAAGTAAATCAATCAAGATATTTATTTGCCATAAAGACAGCAAAAGACCACTAAGCATATCACAATGCAGACAGACATAGCCCTGCCTAATGACAAAATTAAAACACCAGAGGAGAACAGATGTTGGCTAATCAAAGATGTTCATACAACTCTACTTAATAAAATAAATGGGATAGCAAATTACATAAAGGAGTTCAAGAAGACAATAGAAGAGCATGAAGAGGAATTTGAAAGAATAAATAGAAAAATAGTGGATATCACAGAGATTAAAGACTGTGTTGATCAAATAAAAAACATTCTAGAGGCATACAACACCACTACCTTCTTGAAGAGACAGAAGAAAGATTAAGTGATATAGAGGACATGCTAACTGACTTTGAAGATTCAAAACAGCAAATAACAAAAAAGATGGAAAAATTTAATTGGATTTCAGGGAGATGATAGACAAAATAAAATATGTAAATACAAGAATCATTGGTGTCCCAGAAAGGGAAGAGAGGAGTAAAGGGCTAGAAGAGCAGTTGTGGATATAATGGGGAGAAACTCCACAGTCCTCATAAAGGACATAAATTTACAAGTCAAAAAAGCCCAATGAAGTTCAAACAGAATAAATCCAAATAGGCCTTCCCCAAGACACACACTAATCAGTCTGTCAAATATTGAAGAGAAGCAGAAAATTTTGAAAGCAGCAAGAGAAAAACATTCTACTACTGCATACAAGTTAAACCAAATAAGACTGAGTTCATACTACTCAACTAGCACCCTGGAAGTGAGAAGGTAGTGGTATGATGTATTAAAGATCCTGAAAGAGAATGACTTTTAGCCAAGAATTCTGTACTCAGCCAAATTGTCCTTCAAAACTAAGGGACAGATTAAAGTTTTTACAGACAAAGAAGTCCTGAAAGAATTAGTCAACAAGAGACCAGCCCTACCAGAAATACTAAAAGGAGTTCTGCCAGCTGAAAAAAATAAAAAGACAGGAGAGAGAGGTATGGAGAAGGGCTCAGAATTGAAGAGCACCACTAAGGGTAATTTCAAGATACAAAGAGAAAGAGGGAAAAGAATATATGGATCTTAGAAATAAAATTTAAAAAATAAGATGGTGGCAAGATGGCGTCTTAGTAAGGTACATGCGTCTTAGTTCCTCCGACTCCAAATCAACTAATAGGTGAACAGAAACAGTACAAAACAGCTCCCGGGGCTACAGCAGGGAATGGACACACAGCGTAACCAAGTCTGGACTGGCTAGTCTGACTGCGAAACTCGGCTGCGGTGAGTGAGATCCCCGAGCGGTGGGCGATTTCCCGAGCAGCCGCAGCTGCGGCGGTCCGAGCTAATCCCTCCCTCCTTCCGGGGCTGGCTGAGAGACTCGGAGAGACAAGCTTCCCAGCCAAGGCGGCCGGCGCCACACTTTTGCGGGCGGCTTTGAGTCCGCGACTACAAGTCTCGGATCAGAGGGCTATCCAAAGTCTGGGCTGGCAAGTCTGATTGCGAGACTTGGCTGCGGCGAGACCCCCGAGCGGCCGCAGCTGCGGCGGTCCGAGCTAATCCCTCCCTCCTTCCGGGCTGGCTGAGAGACTCGGAGAGACAAGCTTCCCAGTCAAGGCGGCCGGCGCCACACTTTTGCGGGCGGCTTCGAGTCCGCGACTACAAGTCTCGGATCAGAGGGCTATCCAAAGTCTGGGCTGGCAAGTCTGATTGCGAGTCTTGGCTGCGGCGAGACCCCCAAGCAGCCGCAGCTGCGGCGGTCCGAGCTAAGCCCTCCCTCCTTCCCGGGCTGGCTGAGAGACTCGGAGAGACAAGCTTCCCAGCCAAGGCGGCCGGTGCCACACTTTTGCGGGCGGCTGCGAGTCTCGGCTTCGAGTCCGTGACTACAAGTCTCGGATCAGAGGGCTATCCAAAGTCTGGGCTGGCAAGTCTGATTGCGAGACTTGGCTGCGGCGAGACCCCCGAGCGGCCGCAGTTGCGGCGGTCCGAGCTAATCCCTCCCTCCTTCCCGGGCCGGCTGAGAGTATCAGAGAAGTAAGTTCCCCAAGCCGAGGCAGGCGGCGCCCTTCTTTTGCGGGCGGCTTCGAGTCTCGGCTTTAAGTCCGCGGCTACGAGTCCCGGATCAGAGGGCTATCCAAAGTCTGGGCTGGCTAGACTGACTGCGAGACTCGGCTGCAGTGAGACCCCCGAGCGGCGTGCGATTTCCCGATCAGCGACAGCTGCGGTGGTCCGAGCTACTCCCTCCCCCCTTTCCGGGCCGGCTGAGAGTATTGGAGAAGCAAGTTTCCCAAGCCGAGGCAGGTGGCACCCCTCTTTTGCGGGCGGCTTCGAGTCTCTGCTTCGAATCCGCGGATACGAGTCTCAGATAGGAGGGCTATTCAAGCCGCGGAAGCCCCCCCCACCCACGGGAGGCTTCCTGGTCCGGTGGGGAATCCCCCAGGCCCGCTGCGGCCCGCAACCAGCCACAGGGTCCCCTCAAGCCGCGGCAGCTGACGCCCCCACCACACGCGGCCCCTGAACCAACGGAGAGATTTGGATCCGAAATCCCCAGGCCACGGAGATCGGTGACTGGGGGAGACCCATTCCAAACACTTGAGACAAACGTGCGCCACGTACTGGGCAAGATAAGAAAAACAGATCCCAGAGATTTCACAGAAAAATCTTACAACCTTGCTGGGTCCAACACCCAGAGAAATCTGAATAAATGCCCAGACGCCAGCAGCAGAAGATAACTGTCCACGCTCAAAAGATTGAGAATATGGCCCAGTCAAAGGAACAAACCAATAGCTCAAATGAGACACAAGAGCTGAGACAACTAATCCTGAATATACGAACAGAAATGGAAAACCTCTTCAAAAATGAAATCGATAAATTGAGGGAGGACATGAAGAGGACATGGGCTGAACATAAAGAAGAAATAGAAAAACTGAAAAAACAAATCGCAGAACTTATAGAAGTGAAGGATAAAGTAGCAAACATAGAAAAAATAATGGATAGTTACAATGATAGATTTAAAGAGACAGAAGATAGAATTAGTGATTTGGGGGATGGAACATCTGAATTCCAAAAAGAAACAAAAACTATAGGGAAAAGAATGGAGAAATTTGAACAGGGTATCAGGGAACTCAAGGACAATATGAACCGCACAAATATACGTGTTGTGGGTGTCCCAGAAGGAGAAGAGAAGGGAAAAGGAGGAGAAAAACTAATGGAAGAAATTTTCACTGAAAATTTCCCAACTCTTATGAAAGACCTAAAATTACAGATCCAAGAAGTGCAGCGCACCCCAAAGAGATTAGACCCAAATAGGCGTTCTCCAAGACACTTACTAGTTAGAATGTCAGAGGTCAAAGAGAAAGAGAAGATCTTGAAAGCAGCAAGAGAAAAACAATCCATTACATACAAGGGAAACCCAATAAGACTTTGTGTAGATTTCTCAGCAGAAACCATGGAAGCTAGAAGACAGTGGGATGATATATTTAAAATACTAAAAGAGAAAAACTGCCAACCAAGACTCTTATATCCAGCAAAATTATCCTTCAAAAATGAGGGAGAAATTAAAACATTCTCAGACAAAAAGTCACTGAGAGAATTTGTGACCAAGAGACCAGCTCTGCAAGAAATACTAAAGGGAGCACTAGAGTCAGATACAAAAAGACAGAAGAGAGAGATATGGAAAAGAGTGTAGAAAGAAGGAA
The DNA here is from genome assembly GCF_023851605.1 of Tamandua tetradactyla. Taxonomy (NCBI): domain Eukaryota; kingdom Metazoa; phylum Chordata; class Mammalia; order Pilosa; family Myrmecophagidae; genus Tamandua; species Tamandua tetradactyla. Next base: position 94,232,286 of record NC_135332.1, read on the forward strand.
AATCAGATATGATATATATAATACAAAAGGCAAAATGTTAGAGGAAAATATTATCCAAACAGTAATAACACTAAATGTCAGTGGACTGAATTCCCCAATCAAAAGACATAGATTGGCAGAATGGATTAAAAAACAGGATCCTTCGATATGCTGTCTACAGGAAACACATCTTAGACCCAAAGATAAACATAGGTTGAAAGTGAAAGGTTGGGAAAAGATATTTCATGCAAATAACAACCAGAAAAGAGCAGGAGTGGCTATACTAATATCCAACAAATTAGACTTCAAATGTAAAACAGTTAAAAGAGACAAATAAGGACACTATATACTAATAAAAGGAACAATTAAACAAGAAGACATAACAATCATAAATATTTATGCACCGAACCAGAATGCCCCAAAATACGTGAGGAATACACTGCAAACACTGAAAAGGGAAATAGACTCATATACTATAATAGTTGGAGACTTCAACTCACCACTCTCGTCAAGGGACAGAACATCTAGACAGAAGATCAACAAAGAAATAGAGAATCTGAATATTACTATAAATGAACTAGACTTAATAGACATTTATAGGACATTACATCCCACAACAGCAGGATACACCTTTTTCTCAAGTGCTCATGGATCATTCTCAAAAATAGACCATATGCTGGGTCACAAAGCAAGTCTTAACAAATTTAAAAAGATTGAAATCTTACACAACACTTTCTCGGACCATAAAGGAATGATGTTGGAAATCAATAATAGGCAGAGTGCCAGAAAATTCACAAATATGTGGAGGCTCAACAACACACTCCTAAACAACGAGTGGGTCAAAGAAGAAATTGCTAGAGAAATTAGCAAATACCTCGAGGCGAATGAAAATGAAAACACAACATATCAAAACTTATGGGACGCAGCAAAGGCAGTGCTAAGAGGGAAATTTATTGCTCTAAATGCCTATATCAGAAAAGAAGAAAAGGCAAAAATTCAGGAATTAACTATCCATTTGGAAGAACTGGAGAAAGAACAGCAAGCTAACCCCAAAGCAAGCAAAAGGAAAGAAATAACAAAGATTAGAGCACAAATAAATGAAATTGAAAACATGAAAACAATAGAGAAAATCAATAAGGCCAGAAGTTGGTTCTATGAGAAAATCAATAAGATTGATGGGTCCTTAGCAAGATTGACAAAAAGAAGAAGAGAGAGGATGCAAATAAATAAGATCAGAAATGGAAGAGGAGACATAACTACTGACCTCACAGAAATAAAGGAGGTAATAACAGGATACTATGAACAACTTTACGCTAATAAATACAACAATTTAGAGGAAATGGACAGGTTCCTGGAAAGACATGAACAACCAACTTTGACTCAAGAAGAGATAGATGATCTCAACAAACCAATCACAAGTAAAGAAATCGAAGCAGTCATTCAAAAGCTTCCTAAAAAGAAAAGTCCAGGACCAGACGGCTTCACATGTGAATTCTATCAAACATTCCAGAAAGAATTAGTACCAACTCTCCTCAAACTCTTCAAAAAAATCGAAGTGGAGGGAAAACTACCTAACTCATTCTATGAAGCCAACATTACCCTCATACCAAAACCAGGCAAAGATATTACAAGAAAAGAAAACTACAGGCCGATCTCTCTAATGAATATTGATGCAAAAATCCTCAATAAAATTCTAGCAAATCGTATCCAACAACAAATTAAAAGAATTATTCATCATGACCAAGTAGGATTCATCCCAGGTATGCAAGGATGGTTCAACATAAGAAAATCAATTAATGTAATACACCATATCAACAAATCAAAGCAGAAAAATCACATGATCATCTCAATTGATGCAGAGAAGGCATTCGACAAGATTCAACATCCTTTCCTGTTGAAAACACTTCAAAGGATAGGAATACAAGGGAACTTCCTTAAAATGATAGAGGGAATATATGAAAAACCCACAGCTAATATCATCCTTAATGGGGAAAAATTGAAAACGTTCTCCCTAAGATCAGGAACAAGACAAGGATGTCCACTATCACCACTATTATTCAACATTGTGTTGGAGGTTCTAGCCAGAGCAATTAGACAAGAAAAAGAAATACAAGGCATCAAAATTGGAAAGGAAGAAGTAAAACTATCACTGTTTGCAGACGATATGATACTATACGTCGAAAACCCGGAAAAATCCACAACAAAACTACTAGAGCTAATAAATGAGTACAGCAAAGTAGCAGGTTACAAGATCAACATTCAAAAATCTGTAGCATTTCTATACACTAGCAATGAACAAGCGGAGGGGGAAATCAAGAAACGAATCCCATTTACAATTGCAACTAAAAGAATAAAATACCTAGGAATAAATTTAACTAAAGAGACAAAAGACCTATACAAAGAAAACTACAAAAAACTGCTAAAAGAAATCACAGAAGACCTAAACAGATGGAAGGGCATACCGTGTTCATGGATTGGAAGACTAAATATAGTTAAGATGTCAATTCTACCTAAATTGATTTACAGATTCAATGCAATACCAATCAAAATCCCAACAACTTATTTTTCAGAAATAGAAAAACCAATAAGCAAATTTATCTGGAAGGGCAGGGTGCCCCAAATTGCTAAAAACATCTTGAGGAAAAAAAACGAAGCTGGAGGTCTTGCGCTGCCAGACTTTAAGGCATATTATGAAGTCACAGTGGTCAAAACAGCATGGTATTGGCATAAAGATAGATATATCGACCAATGGAATCGAATAGAGTGCTCAGATATAGACCCTCTCATCTATGGTCATTTGATCTTTGATAAGGCAGTCAAGCCAACTCACCTGGGACAGAACAGTCTCTTCAATAAATGGTACCTAGAGAACTGGATATCCATATGCAAAAGAATGAAAGAAGACCCATACCTCACACCCTATACAAAAGTTAACTCAAAATGGATCAAAGATCTAAACATTAGGTCTAAGACCATAGAACAGTTAGAGGAAAATGTAGGGAGATATCTTATGAATCTTACAATTGGAGGCGGTTTTATGGACCTTACACCTAAAGCAAGAGCACTGAAGAAGGAAATAAATAAATGGGAACTCCTCAAAATTAAACACTTTTGTGCATCAAAGAACTTCATCAAGAAAGTAGAAAGACAGCCTACACAATGGGAAACAATATTTGGAAACGACATATCAGATAAAGGTCTAGTATCCAGAATTTATAATGAGATTGTTCAACTCAACAACAAAAAGATAGCCAACCCAATTACAAAATGGGAAAAAGACTTGAATAGACACCTCTCAGAGGAGGAAATACAAATGGCCAAAAGACACATGAAGAGATGCTCAATGTCCCTGGCCATTAGAGAAATGCAAATCAAAACCACAATGAGATATCATCTCACACCCACCAGAATGGCCATTATCAACAAAACAGAAAATGACAAGTGCTGGAGAGGATGCGGAGAAAGAGGCACACTTATCCACTGTTGGTGGGAATGTCAAATGGCGCAACCACTGTGGAAAGCAGTTTGGCGGTTCCTCAAAAAGCTGAATATAGAATTGCCATACGATCCAGCAATACCATTGCTGGGAATCTACTCAAAGGAATTAAGGGCAAAAACTCAAACGGACATTTGCACACCAATGTTTATAGCAGCGTTATTTACAATTGCAAAGAGATGGAAACAGCCAAAATGTCCATCAACAGACGAGTGGCTAAACAAACTGTGGTATATACATACGATGGAACATTATGCAGCGTTAAGACAGGATAAACTTATGAAGCATGTAATAACATGGATGGACCTAGAAAACATTATGCTGAATGAGTCTAGCCAAAAGCTAAAAGACAAATACTGTATGGTCCCAATGATGTGAATCGACACTCGAGAATAAACTTGGAATATGTCATTGGTAACAGAGTTCAGCAGGAGTTAGAAACAGGGTAAGATAATGGGTAATCGGAGCTGATGGAATACAGACGGTGCAATAGGACTAGATACAAAAACTCAAAAATGGACAGTACAATAATACCTAATTGTAAAGTAATCATGTTAAAATACTGAACGAAGCTGCATCCGAGCTATAGGTTTTTGTTTTATTTTGTTTTGTTTGTTTTGTTCTTATTATTATTACTTTAATTTTTTTTCTCTATATTAACATTCTATATCTTTTTCTGTTATACTGCTAGTTCTTCTAAACCGATGCAAATGTACTAAGAAACGATGATCATGCACCTATGTGATGATGTTAAGAATTACTGATTGCATATGTAGAATGGTATGATGTCTAAAAAAAAAAAATGGTCAGCACAATACTGCCTAATTGTAATGTAATTATCTTGGAACGCTGAATGAAGCTGCATCTGATCTATAGTTTTTTTTTTGTTTGTTTTGTTTTTTTTTCTTCTCTTATATATTTTTGTACTTTTTATTTTTATTTGTGTTTTCTCTCTGTGTTATCACTTTATTTCTTTTTCTGTTGTAGTGCTATTTCTTTCTCTAAATCGATGCATATGTACTGAGAAATGATGACCATACACCTATGTGATGATATTAAGAATTACTGATTGCATATGTAGAATGGATTGATTTCTATTGTTGTGTTAGTTAATTTTTTTAATTAATAAAAAAATTTAAAAAAATTAAAAAAAAAATAAGATGGTGGATTCAAGAAATACCTTTTCAGTAATAACTTTGAATGTTAATGGACTAATCCTACCAATTCAGATACAGATTGGCAGAATGGTTTAAGAATCATAATACAGCTGTATGCTGCTTACAAGAGACTCATATTAGAAACAAGGGTACAAATAGATTGAAAGTGAAAGGATGGAAAAAGGTTTTCCACCCAACTTGTAACCAAAAGAAAGCAGAAGTAGCTATACTAATATCAGACAAAATAGACTTTAAATGTAAAGCCATCATAAGAGACAAAGAAGAACACTATATACTAATGAAAGGGACAATTCACCAAGAAGATTTAACAATCATAAACATTTATGCTCCCAATCAAAGAGCTCCAAAGTACATGAGAAGGACACTGGCAAAATTGAAGGGAGCAATATGTCTCAACAATAATAGTAGGAGACTTCAATACACCACACTCCTGTACAGGTAGAACAACCAGAAAGAAGATCAAAAAGTAAATAGAGAAGTTAAATAACTTGATAAATGAGTTAGATCTAACAGACATATAAAGGTCATTGCACCCCAAAGCATAAGGATATACATTCTTTTCTAGTGTTCATAGAACATTCTCCAGGATAGATCATATGCTGGAGCACAAAATGGGTCTTTATAAATTTTAAAACATTGAAATTATTCAAAACAGTTTCTCTGATCACAATGGGATGAAGCTGGATCTCAATAACCACCAAAGAATGAGAGATTCACAAATATATGGAAATTCAATAACACACTCTTAAACAATCACTGGGTCAATAAAGAAATGGCTAGAGAAATCAGTAGCTATCTGGAGATGAATGAAAATGAGAATACAACTTATCAGAACTTATGGATTGTGGCAAAGGCTGCCCTGAGAGGGAAATTTATTGCCTTAAATGTCTATATAAAAAAATGACGAAAAATCAAGGGCTTCACAGCACCCCTGGAGGAACTTGAGAAAGAACAGCAAACAAAGCCTAAAAGCAAATAGAAGAAAATAAATAACAAAGATTAAAGAGATAAATGAAAGGGAGAACAAAAGAACAATAGAAAGAATCAATAAAGCCAAAAGTTGGTTCTTAGAGAAAATCAATAAAATCAATGGGCCACTAGCAAGACTGACAAAAAAAGAGAGAAGACGCAAGTAAAGAAAATTAGAAATGAGAAGGGGTGTGTTACCACAGAACCTGAAGTAATAAAAGAAATCATAAGAGGATACTATAAAAAACTATATGCCAACAAATTAAACAACATAGATGAAATGGACAAATTCTTGGAGACACACAAACAAGCTACACTAACTCAGGAAGAAATAGAAGATCTCAATAAACCAATCACAAGTGAAGAGATTCAATCAGTCATCAAAAATATTCCTATAGGCAGGCAATGGTGGGTCAGTGGCAGAGTTCTTGCCTATTGTGCAAGAGACCCAGGTTCAATTCCCAGTGCCTGTCCATGAAAAAAAAAATTTCTACAAAGAAAAGCCCAAGGCCAGATGGCTTCACAGGGGAATTTCATCAAACATTCTAAAGAGAGCTAACAAGAATCCTGCTCAAATTTTTCCAAAAAGTTGATGGAAAGGAATTCGATTTAACTCATTTTATGAAGCTAATACAGCTTAAATACCAAAACTGGGTAAAGATGCTATAAGAAAGGAAAACTGCAGGTCAGTCTCTCTAATGAACATAGTTGCAAAAATTCTCAATAAAATATTAACAAACTGAATCCAGCAACACATTAAAAGAATTATACACCACAGCGAAGGGGAAATTGTGCCAGGAATGCAAGGATAGTTCAATACAAGAAAATCAATTAATGTAATACAGCACATTAAAAAATTGAAAAGGAAAAATCACATGATCATCTCGCTTGATGCTGAAAAAGCATTCAACAAAATTCAATATTCTTTTCTGATAAAAACACTCCATAGGATAGGAATCAAAGGTAACTACCTCAATATGGTAAAGGGTATATATGAAACCTGATAGCCAGTATTGTACTCAATGGAGAGAGACTGAAAGCTATCTGCCTAAGATTGGGAACAAGACAAGTATGCCCACTGTCACTACTATTATGCAACACTGTGCTAGAAGTTCTAGCTAGAGCAATCAGGCAGGACAAAGACATTTATGCACTGCCAGCAGGAAATACAATGGTGCAGCCACTGTGGAAGACTGTTTGGCGTTTCCTTAGGAAACTAAATATTGGGTTGCCCTATGACCCAGCAATAGTATTACTTTTTATATACCCATAAGAGCCAAAAGCAACAACACAAACAGACATTTGCAGACCAATGTTCATAACAGCATTATTCGCAATTGCCAAAAGGTGGAAACAAACCAAATGCCCATCAACAGAAGAGTGGATCAACAAAATGTAGTGTGTATACACACACACACACACACACACACACACACACACACACACTATGGAATATTATGCAGCAGTTAAGACAAAATGACATCCTGAATCACATGACAAGATGAAGGAGCCTTGAGGACATAATGCTAAGTGAAATTAGCCAGACACAAGAGGATAGAAATGGTATTATTCCGCTTTTATGATCATATTCTGCCAAATCCCAACCAGGGCCATTCCAGCCAATCCTAAAGAACACCTAGGACAATATATAAGATTCCACAAGGGTTTGATGCACTAGATTAACTTTCTAGAAACCTAATCTCCAGATGTGTACCTGGTCCAGATAAGTCCTGAAACCTAGCCCAGCCTCTCCAGAACATCAGATAGTTCCATCTCCCTACCCCACATCAGTGACAGACCCTTTCAATATGAAAAAAATTTCAAATTGCCATAGTCCAACACCCCTAAAGAGAGGAATTAAAAGATCAAAGGTGATAATGGAGTTATACAGAGAAGATAGCATTTAATAAATGTATATGAATGCTGAATCATTAAATTGATATCTCTTTTAGTCTCCAGGATTTTAGAACAGCTAGAAGTAAAAACTTAGAATTGTGAAATTGTAACCCATGTCCAAATCTGAAATATGTTTTACAACTAATTATGGTGCTGTGCTTTGAAATTTATAGATTTTTTGTATATATGTATATAGATTTTTTGTATATATACTTTTTGTATATATTCTGGAGCAGCTAGAAGGAAAAATCTGAGAGGATCATTTGGTAGCCCATGACAAACTCTGGGATCTCTCCTGTAACTACTTGTTGAAGAGTACTTTCAAAACCATTGCACCTTTATTTCTTTGCTTTGTGCATATGTTATACTATACAATAAAAAAAGTTATTAATAAAAGCTCAAGTGTGCTAGCTGTAGCTGGTGTTCGAAAGTAATTTCAGTGTGGTATCCATGCTATCAACAAGCATCCTTTGTTTCAGTTTCTGAAATGGATGCTAGTCACTTAACTGCCAATGGAAAGACTCCTGTATATAATTTTGTGGTAAAAAATTCTTAGCAGAAATATTTAAAACATAAATATAATGAAAAGCAAATATTCTACAAGTTTCTACCTATCACAAATCAAAGACACATTCTAATAAAGACACTAATATGTAAATTTCCTTAAATAGCTCTAACTTGATTCATTTAAATGTATAAAATATTGTTTTATCTTTTTTTTTTTTTTGCATGGGCATGCAGCTGGAATCAAAGTCAGGTCTCTGGCATGGCAGGCAAGAACTCTGCCTCTGAACCACGGTGGCCCACCTGTAAAATATATTTATGATTACAAGAATCTCTTCAACTGTTAAAAATGAATATGAACTTGATCATATTATTTATGTTTGATATATACATGGGGACTAGCATTCTGATTTATTAATATCATAATACATTCCTTCCTAGTTAGATAACAAATGTTTAGTCTACAACTAGTCACTTGATCAGTACAGTAACTGGTATTAGAAACTGATATTTTATGTTGGGCCTAAGTGATTGAAATCTAGTGAGAGAATGAAATGAGAAGGTCATTCAAAAGGTCAGGATGCCAGTAAGGAAACTTCAAATGAAGTATCATTTGAAGAGAAGGCTTGTTTGGACTGCAACTCTTTCCACAAATCACTGAAATGATCATATGTAATAGAGGAATGTGGTATAGGCTAGCCATTTCTATCTGTGTCATAGAACTAAATAAGTAAAAATGCAAGTTTTAATCTTAAATTCTTGACTCTAATATGGTAAGAGAATGACTGAGTTTCCATAATGACCTTAAAATGATTTACAGTATTTGGAGTCATGGGGCTCAGGACAAAGAGAGTCAGTCACAGAGTCTGGGCCCATATATGGCTAGATATACAGCTTATCTTGCCTCTTACGTGAGATTTAGGACAAGATGGAAAGAGAACAACCTATCCTGACAAGATATATTGATGTTCAGGAAAATGCAGGTAACTTTTAGACCTGCACATAACCAAACATGTCAAACCTCCATATAAGTTGTTGAATACCTTCCTTTTCCATTTGCTTTTATTAGAGATCCCATGATGACTTATCTGAGCAGAAGAATATTAATTTTCCTTAAGATACCTCGTAAAATGCTAATGCAAATTGACCTCAATCTAGAAAAAAAATTGCAGTATGCCTCAAGGAGTATGAGTCAAAAGCATTTCTCATCAAAATAATTGGAATTGGTGCTAATTAATATTTAAAAGGAACTGGGAAATGTTTGTGAAAATGGGTGCTTGTGGTGTTCAATGAGAAAGAAAGAAAAGCAATTCTAGTTTGAGCCATAGTGATTTAAGATGTGATTGGTTATATCAATAAATACAATAGCAATGTGAAATAAAACCTCAACTGATATTCATGAGAAAACCTCTGCAAACTCTTAATATAAGGAAACTCTATTAACACAGGACATTTACCAAAAAATCTACCTATAACATCATAGTTACTTGTGGATAACTGAATATTCTCATTCTCATCATAAGATCAAAATGTTCAAGAAAGCATGCTCTCCCCCACCACTCTTAGCCAACATCATACTGGAGTTTGTAGGCACTGTAAAACTACAAGGAACAGAAATGCAAGGCATGCAATTTGAAAATGAAGAAATAATGTTTATCTATTCATAAATGACCCAATACTCTATTTAGAATATCACATAACATATGCATAAAGCTCCTAGAATTGATAAGTGAGTTTAGTAAGGTCACAGGACACCATATAAATATCAAAATAATCAATTATAGACCATATATTACAAATTATTGAAAATTGATATGTTAAATACAGAACCATTGCTAATATCACTAAAAACATGACATATTTTTGCATCTAAAATATAAATATGTGTGCACCTAAAAAATATCTGCATATTAGGTGAGCTAAAACTTACAAGATATTGAAGAAAAATTCAAGGAAGAGCTAAATAGATGAAGAGAGCCCATTTATTTAATTTGCGGACAGAAATTCTCAATCTTTATAAATGGTCAATTACTGAGAACCAATGTAATCTCAATAAAAATCTTGAGGTTATTATTTTATAAATAGACAAAATTATTCTAAAATATATGGAAATGCAAAAGAACTAGAATAATCAAAATAATTTTGAAAAAGAAGAAATTTGGACTCACACTATATGATTACAAGTTCTGATCAAAGCAATATCCTTAGTTCAAAGATAAAGACAATTAAATGGAATATATAATCCAGACTTATAACCACAAATACACAGTAAATTGATTTTTAATGAGTGAACAAAGAACATTCAATAGAGAAAAGGTGGTCTTTCAACAATGATATCCTGCATAATCAAATATCACATATAAAGATAACAATATTAAAGAGGAAAGAAAGAGAAAAGAAAAGCAGAAAGAAAAAAATGGAGGAAAAAAAAGACATCTAATTACATATTACTCCAAAATTAAATATATATGCACACACCTAAACCTAACACAAACTATATAATCTCTCAAAGAAAGTATAGGAGAAAATCTTTGTACTTTGGCTTACGCAAAGATTTCTTAAATACAAAACCAAAAGGACAAACTTTTCTAAGAAATTTAAATTAATTGGACTTTGTCAAAATCAGGAATATCTGCTTTGTCAAATATAAAGCTAAGAGATGAGAATGAAAACAATAAACTAGTAAAAATGTTTTGAAATTGTATATATGAAAATTACTTTTATTCAGAATATATAGCAACTCTCAAAACACTCAATAATAAGACAATAAAACACCCAATATAAAAATAACTAAAAATTTCCACAGAAATTTCGTTAAAGATATATGGATGGCAAATGAGCAAATGAAAAAGATGTTCAACAGACTACTCAGTAAGGAAATGCATTTTCCAACTAAAATGGGATTTTATTACATATCTATTACAATGTTAAAAACAAAACAGAACAAACAAATCTGACAGTACCAACATACAAAATGAGAATGTAAATAGTACAGTCACTTTTAAAAACATTTTGACAGCTTCTTATTCATTCAAACACACATTTATCAGATAACTCGGCAATGTCACGCCTAGGCATTTACCCAAGAGGAAATGAAACTTCTATTCACATAAAATCTAGGGGGTGCAAGGGTATTTCAGTGGTAGAATTCTCACCTACTATGCAGGAGACCTGGGTTTGATTCCCAGGTCATGCACTCCCCACCCCTCCAAAAAAATCAACAAATGGTGCTGAAATAAGAGTATACTCAGAAAAATAAGGAAATGTGACCCCGCTAATTCAGCATACAAAAAAATCTAAATATGAATATGTACACTAGACTTATCCATAATTGCCCAAACTGGAAAAAAACTCAAATGTCCTTTAAATATATTGTGGAATGCCACTTTGTCATTAACATGAACAGTTTGATAGTGGCAATAAGATGATTGAAATGCAAATTCAAAAGCCTACATAACAAATTATTCCATTTAAGTGGAATTGCATTTATTTTCCATTTATATTACATCATGGGAAATGGAAATCTATAGGCAGAGAAAACAAAACAGTGACTAAGGGTCTGGGTTTGGGGTATGTATTTAATTATAAAGATGCCTGAGAGAATTTGGGCAGAAAAATGGAGTTGTCATACTTTATGTGTTGGTGATTACACAGCTGCATGCATTTGTCAAAACTCAGAAACATGTAAAGTTAAGAATTGATTTTAGGGTTTTGGTCCCGGCTAAATCTGTAAAGAGGTTAAAAGACTGTCACTTCATATTCACAGAAAGAAAATGTTGGTTGAACCCGAGGCCAAAGACTTTATTTTGCTAATGTAGGGAACAGAGGTCACAGCGCGAACTGCCAGTCTAAAATGTAGAGAGGCAAATGCAAAGTCAAATATGAATTCTGCTTGCAGGGAACAGAGGCCTCAGGAGCCACAAATTGGGAGGAACATTTAAACGGTATTTATGACTACTTGCTGGTGAATAAATGTCAACTAATGAGAGAGTGAGAAAATCTTGATGGCCAGAGTCTTGGGTGAGGGTGTCCACCCTTCTATAGGCTTCACCTCCATGAATGGCACATGAAATCAGGCTGAGGAGCTGAAAATGGTCTCAGGATTGCTCTGGACATGGGAAGGGAAAAGTAACCATTGTGATTGTTCTCCAAAACAAAGGCCTTTTCTCAGGGGAAAACTGTTCCCCCCAGAGCTTTCTTTCCCTTGGTTGAAAGAAGTTTCTCCTACCCCTTCACCATCTCACCTTCTGGATCAGTGGGAGTGTGGAAGAGGAAGGCAGTAGGAAGCTAAGAAACATTTTCAAAATCACTTCCAGATTCAGAGGCCCAGAAAGAAAGGAATAATCCTAAAATTATAGAAAGCTCTTTCTCTCCCACTGCTTCCCATGACAGCATGAGAAATCCAATATAATAGCAACAGACTAAGGTATAACCAAGAAATTAGGATTTAAGGGATGCTTCTGATTACTGAATCATATTCCTGTTTGCTTTCTGTGATACTGAAGTAGGCAGAGGGGAATACTGAAATCCCTAAACCATAATTCATCTGCTCTGATATCTGAAATGAGTGTAAAAGCTCATAGATTGTGCTTTCATGACTATAAGAGCTGTTGTGTCCTTCATGAGCTGTTGTGTCCTTCATGTGGTCATTTTTTGTAGGGCAAAGGCCCTAATGCTAATGAAGTCAGCTGTAATCTAACCTCAGTCCTGGACATCTGTAATTCATATCAGCTAGATTCTGCTATTGAAGGGTAACTCCTATTCCTTCCTTTTGGCTTATCCCCTTAGTACTGAAGTGATAGCTCTGCCTCCCTCCTTTCCACTTACGTTCTCCTATTGAGATGATAACACTGTCTCCTTTCCTGCTTTGACCTTGCTATTTGAAATGACCTCATCTCCTTTTGGTAAAATCCTTAAAAACCTTGAACCCCCTAAACTTGGGGAGACAAATTTTGGAACAGTAGGTCACTTGCTCTCCTACTACACACCTAATAATAAACTTTTTCTCTCTTTGAAGCCCAATGTCTTAGGAAATGTTATTGAGTACATTTTAATGAAAGAATCCATGGCCTACATCCAGTAACAAAGGCTGAAAAATTGGCAAGGTGCAGAGTCTCTCTGAGCAGAAGTACCTTAGGAAAACCAAAGTCAGGAGGGGAGGCCAAAACAAAGATGACAGAGGCGTGTGAAGCAGTGGCAACAACAGCTCCTGCAAACATGAAACCCAGCTCAAATCCTCATCAAATGAAAATAAACCTCACAGTAAAGGCCTATTTACTTTGTTTCCTATTACCAAAATCAACACGTCCAGCATACAAGAAAAAAAAGGACAAAATTACTGAAGTAAGTCTTGCCTTATCTGTAAATTACTCTGAATATAAGTGGATTAAATTATACACTCAAGAGACAAAGATTGGCAGTTTGGATAGAATATCATGATCCAACTACATGCTGCTTATAAGAAACGTACCTTAGATCTCAAAACACACATATATTGAAAGTAAAAGGATGGGAAAAATTATTCCATGGAAATAGTAACCAAAAGAGAGTTGGAGTAACTATAGCAATATCAAACAAAATAAATTTGAAGTAAAAAACAATGACAGAACAAAGAAAGACAGTATATATTAATATAAAGGTCAATCATCTAAGAATGTATGACAACTATAGGCATTTCTGCACTGAATCACAGAGCCCCAAGATATATGAGGCAGGGAGAAGATGGCGGCTTAGTAAGATGCACGGATTCTAGTTTCTCCTCCAGAACAGCTACTAGGGGAGTAGAAACGATACAGAACAGCTCCCAAAGCCGCGACAGAGATAAAAAATACAGCGTACCCCATCCTGGAACAGCTGGCTGGCTGAGAGAACCTGCTCTGGTGAGATCACCGAGGGGCGCGGGCTTCACCGGGCGGGGCGGCAAGCGGCCGGAGTGACTCCCTTCCCCCTTCCTGGTCCGGCTGGGAGAATTGGACAGGCGGTCTCCTCAAACCGCGGCGGCTGTTGCCCACACCACGCGCGGTCCCCCGGACCAACTGAGAGAATTGGATCGGAAATCCCCAGGCCGCGGAGAACGGTGATGGGGGGGGGCCTCTTCCAAACCCGTGACTCCCCGGGAACGGTGCACTCTCCCGGGCGGGCCGCTGCGGCTGGTGCCCTCCCGCCACACTTGGCACCCCAGGCTGACTAGGAAATTCGGACGGGCACTTTCCCAGGCTGTGGTGGCCAGCGACCCTACCCGCGTTTGGACCCCGGGCCGGCTGACATTCTTCCAAGCCGCTTCGGCTAGCGAACCTCCCGGACGGCGAGAGTTTTCCAAAGTTAAAGAACCCACAGCACCTTTTACTGGTGGGACCCACAGACAAACGTGTGCCACGAGTGCCACCTACTGGGCAGGATAAGAAAAACAGAACCCAGAGATTTCACAGAAAAATCTTACAAACTTTTGGATCCAAAACCCAGGGAAACCTGTCTAAATGCGCAGACGCCAGCAGAAGATAATGGATCACGCTCAAATAATTGAAAATATGGCCCAGTCAAAGGAACAAACCAATAGTTCAAATGAGATACAGGAGCTGAGACAACTAATGCTGAATATACGAACAGAAATGGAAAACCTCTTCAAAAACGAAATCGATAAATTGAGGTAGGACATGAAGAAGACATGGGCAGAACATAGAGAAGAAATAGAAAAACTGAAAAAACAAATCACAGAACTTATGGGAGTAAAAGACAAAGTAGAAAAGCTGGAAAAAACAATGGATACCTATAATGATAGATTCAAAGAGACAGAAGATAGAATTAGTGATTTGGAGGATGGAACATCTGAATTCCAAAAACAAACAGAATCTATCGGGAAAAGAATGGAAAAATTTGAACAAGGTATCAGGGAACTCAAGGACAATATGAAGTGCCAAATATACGTGTTGTGGGTGTCCCAGAAGGAGAAGAGAAGGGAAAAGGAGGAGAAAAACTAATGGAAGAAATTATCACTGAAAATTTCCCAACTCTTGTGAAAAAACCTAAATTTACATATCCAAGAAGTGCAGCGCACCCCAAAGAGAATAGACCCAAATAGGCGTTCTCCAAGACACTTACTAGTTAGAATGTCAGAGGTCAAAGAGAAAGAGAGGATCTTGAAAGCAGCAAGAGAAAAACAATCCATCACATACAAGGGAAACCCAATAAGACTATGTGTAGATTTCTCAGCAGAAACCATGGAGGCTAGAAGACAGTGGGATGATATATTTACATTACTAAAAGAGAAAAACTGCCAACCAAGACTCCTATATCCAGCAAAATTGTCCTTCAAAAATGAGGGAGAAATTAAAACATTCTCAGACAAAAAGTCACTGAGAGAATTTGTGACTAAGAGACCAGCTCTGCAAGAAATACTAAAGGGAGCACTACAGTCAGATACAAAAAGACAGAAGAGAGAGGCATGGAGAAGAGTGTAGAAAGAAGGAAAGTCAGATATGATATATATAATACAAAAGGCAAAATGGTAGAGGAAAATATTATCCAAACAGTAATAACACTAAATGTTAATGGGCTGAATTCCCGAATCAAAAGACATAGACTGGCAGAATGGATTAAAAAACAGGATCCTTCTATATGCTGTCTACAGGAAACACATCTTAGACCCAAAGATAAACATAGGTTGAAAGTGAAAGGTTGGGAAAAGGTATTTCCTGCAAATAACAGCCAGAAAAGAGTAGGAGTAGCTATACTAATATCCAAAAAATTAGACTTCAAATGTAAAACAGTTAAAAGAGACAAAGAAGGACACTATCTACTAATAAAAGGAACAATTAAACAACAAGACATAACAATCATAAATATTTATGCACTGAACTGGAATGCCCCTAAATATGTGAGGAATACACTGCAAACACTGAAAAGGGAAATAGACACATATACCATAATAGTTGGAGACTTCAATTCACCACTTTCATCAATGGACAGAACATCTAGACAGAGGATCAATAAAGAAATAGAGAATCTGAATATTACTATAAAGGAGCTAGACTTAACAGACATTTATAAGACATTACATCCCACAACAGCAGGATACACCTTTTTCTCAAGTGCTCCTGGATCATTCTCAAAGATAGACCATATTCTGGGTCACAAAGCAAGTCTCAACAAATTTAAAAAGATTGAAATCATGCACAACACTTTCTCGGATCATAAAGGAATGAAGTTGGAAATCAACAATAGGCGGAGTGCCAGAAAATTCACAAATACGTGGAGGCTCAACAACACACTCTTAAACAACGAGTGGGTCAAAGAAGAAATTGCAAGAGAAATTAGTAAATACCTCGAGGTGAATGAAAATGAAAACACTACATATCAAAACTTATGGGATGCAGCAAAGGCAGTGCTAAGAGGGAAATTTATTGCCCTAAATGCCTATATCAGAAAAGAAGAAAAGGTAAAAATGCAGGAATTTACTGTTCAATTGGAAGAACTGGAGAAAGAACAGCAAACTAATCCCAACGCAAGCAAGAGGAAAGAAATAACAAAGATCAGAGCAGAAATAAATGAAATTGAAAACATGAAAACAATAGAGAAAATCAATAAGACCAGAAATTGGTTCTATGAGAAAATCAATAAGATTGATGGGCCCTTATCAAGATTGACAAAAAGAAGAAGAGAGAGGATGCAAATAAATAAGATCAGAAATGGAAGAGGAGACATAACTACTGACCTCACAGAAATAAAGGAGGTAATAACAGGATACTATGAACAACTTTACGCTAATAAATACAACAATTTAGATGAAATGGACGGGTTCCTGGAAAGACATGAACAACCAACTTTGACTCAAGAAGAAATAGATGACCTCAACAAACCAATCACAAGTAAAGAAATTGAATTAGTCATTCAAAAGCTTCCTAAAAAGAAAAGTCCAGGACCAGATGGCTTCATATGTGAATTCTACCAAACATTCCAGAAAGAATTAGTACCAACTCTCCTCAAACTCTTCAAAAAAATCGAAGAGGAGGGAAAACTACCTAATTCATTCTATGAAGCCAACATCACCCTCATACCAAAACCAGGCAAAGATATTACAAAAAAAGAAAACTACAGACCAATCTCTCTAATGCATATAGATGCGAAAATCCTCAATAAAATTCTAGCAAATCGTATCCAACAACACATTAAAAGAATTATACATCATGACCAAGTAGGATTCATCCCAGGTATGCAAGGATGGTTCAACATAAGAAAATCAATTAATGTAATACACCATATCAACAAATAAAGCAGAAAAATCGCATGATCATCTCAATTGATGCAGAGAAGGCATTTGACAAGATTCAACATCCTTTCCTGTTGAAAACACTTCAAAAGATAAGAATACAAGGGAACTTCCTTAAAATGATAGAGGGAATACATGAAAAACCCACAGCTAATATCATCCTCAATGGGGAAAAATTGAAAACTTTCCCCCTAAGATCAGGAACAAGACAAGGATGTCCACTATCACCACTATTATTCAACATCGTGTTGGAGGTTCTAGCCAGAGCAATTAGACAAGAAAAAGAAATACAAGGCATCAAAATTGGAAAGGAAGAAGTAAAACTATCACTGTTTGCAGACGATATGATACTATACATCGAAAACCTGGAAAAATCCACAACAAAACTACTAGAGCTAATAAATGAGTACAGCAAAGTAGCAGGTTACAAGATCAACATTCAAAAATCTGTAGCATTTCTATACACTATTAATGAACAAACTGAGGGGGAAATCAAGAAACGAATCCCATTTACAATTGCAACTAAAAGAATAAAATACCTAGGAATAAATTTAACTAAAGAGACAAAAAACCTATATAAAGAAAACTACAAAAAAACTGTTAAAAGAAATCACAGAAGACCTAAATAGATGGAAGGGCATACCGTGTTCATGGATTGGAAGACTAAATATAGTTAAGATGTCAATCCTACCTAGATTGATTTACAGATTCAATGCAATACCAATCAAAATCCCAACAACTTATTTTTCAGAAATAGAAAAACCAATAAGCAAATTTATCTGGAAGGGCAGGGTGCCCCGAATTGCTAAAAACATCTTGAGGAAAAAAAACGAAGCTGGAGGTCTCGCGCTGCCTGACTTTAAGGCATATTATGAAACCACAGTGGTCAAAACAGCATGGTATTGGCATAAAGATAGATATATCGACCAATGGAATCGAATAGAGTGCTCAGATATAGACCATCTCATCTATGGACATTTGATCTTTGATAAGGCAGTCAAGCCAACTCACCTGGGACAGAACAGTCTCTTCAATAAATGGTGCCTAGAGAACTGGATATCCATATGCAAAAGAATGAAAGAAGACCCATGTCTCACACCCTATACAAAAGCTAACTCAAAATGGATCAAAGATCTAAACATTAGGTCTAAGACCATAAAACAGTTAGAGGAAAATGTTGGGAGATATCTTATGAATCTTACAACTGGAGGCAGTTTTATGGACCTTAAACCTAAAGCAAGAACACTGAAGAAGGAAATAAATAAATGGGAGCTACTCAAAATTAAACACTTTTGTGCATCAAAGAACTTCATCAAGAAAGTAGAAAGACAGCCTACACAATGGGAGACAATATTTGGAAATGACATATCAGATAAAGGTCTAGTATTCAGAATTTATAAAGAGATTGTTCAACTCAACAACAAAAAGACAGCCAACCCAATTATAAAATGGGAAAAAGACTTGAACAGACACCTATCAGAAGAGGAAATACAAATGGCCAAAAGACACATGAAGAGATGCTCAATGTCCCTGGCCATTAGAGAAATGCAAATCAAAACCACAATGAGATATCATCTCATACCCACCAGAATGGCCATTATCAACAAAACAGAAAATGACAAGTGCTGGAGAGGATGCGGAGAAAGAGGCACACTTACCCACTGTTGGTGGGAATGTCAAATGGTGCAACCACTGTGGAAGGCAGTTTGGCAGTTCCTCAAAAAGCTGAATACAGAATTGCCATATGACCCAGCAATACCATTGCTGGGAATCTACTCAAAGGAATTAAGGGCAAAGACACAAACGGACATTTGCACACCAATGTTTATAGCAGAGTTATTTACAATTGCAAAGAGATGGAAACAGCCAAAACCTCCATCAACAGAAGAGTGGCTAAACAAACTGTGGTATATACATATGATGGAATATTATGCAGCTTTAAGACAGGATAAACTTATGAAGCATGTAATAACATGGATGGACCTTGAGAACATTATACTGAGTGAGTCTAGCCAAAAACTAAAGGACAAATACTGTATGGTCCCACTGATGTGAACAGGCATTCGAGAATAAATTTGGAATATGTCATTGGTAACAGAGACCAGCAGGAGTTAGAAACAGGGTAAGATAATGGGTAATCGGAGCTGAAGGGATACAGACTGTGCAACAGGACTAGATACAAAAACTCAAAAATGGACAGCACAATAATACCTAATTGTACAGTAATCATGTTAAAACACTGAATGAAGCTGCATCTGAGCTATAGGTTTTTGTTTTGTTTTGTTTTGTTTTGTTTTTACTATTATTACTTTTATTTTTTTCTCTATATTAACATTCTATATCTTTTTTGGTTGTGTTGCTAGTTCTTCTAAACCGATGCAAATGTACTAAGAAACGATGATCATGCATCTATGTGATGAAGTTAAGAATTACTGATTGCATATGTAGAATGGTATGATTTCTAAATGTTGGGTTAATTTCTTTTTTTCCGTTAATTAAAAAAAAAGAGAGAGAGAAGGGGTAATTGGAGCTGAAGGGATACTGACTGTGCAACAGGACTGGATATAAAAACTCAGAAATGGACAGCACAATACTACCTAATTGTAATGCAATTATGTTAAAACATTGAATGAAGCTGCATGTGAGGTATAGGTTTTTTTTTCTCTCTATTATCGTTTTAATTCTTAGTCTGTTGTCTTTTTATTTCTTTTTCTAAATCGATGCAAATGTACTAAGAAATGATGAATATGCAACTATGTGATGATATTGAGAATTGCTGATTGTACATGTAGAATGGAATGATTTCTAAATGTTTTGTTAATTTTTTTAATTAATAAAAAAAGATATATGAGGCAGATATTGAAAAAACTGAGAAATAGATATTTCAGTAATAATAGTTGGAGACTTCAATATGCAGCTTTCATTAACAGACAGAATAGCTAGACAGAAGATCAATAAGAAAAGAGTGATTTGAACAGTATGATAAATAAATAATCCTTAGCAGACATACATACAGCACGCTACCATGACCCAGAGCAGAATATACATCCTTCTCAAGTTCTTATGGATCATTCTCCAGCAGAGATCACAAATTAGTCACAGAACAAGTCTTAATGCATTTTATGACTGAAAGTATACAAAGCATCTTCTCCAAAGTACAATGGAATGAAGCTATAAATCAATTATACAGAAAACTGGAAAATTCAGAAATATCTTGAAATTAACCAACACATTTTTAAATAATGAGTCAATGAGGAAATCCTTAAGAAAATTAGGAGGAATCTTAAGACAAATGAAAACAAAAATACAAAGTTCTGAAACTTACAGGATGCCATGAAAATAATGCTCATAAAAAATATATATACATGAATGCTTAAATTTAAAAACAAAAGAAATACCCAAAATCAACAAACAAGTTTCACATCTGGAAGAGCTAGTAAAAAAAGAGCAAACTAGACCTGAAGTATGTAGAAGAAAAGAAATAATAAAGATTAAAGCAGAGATAAATGAAATAGAGAATAGAGAGACAGCTGAGAAAATCAATGAAATCAAAAGTTGGTCCTATGAAAAGAGCAATAAAATCCTAAAACCTTTACTGAATGAAAAATAAAAAAGGAGAAGAAACTGCAAAAATAAAACAGAATGAAAGGGTGGACATTACCACAATTTTTGCAAAAATAAAATGATTATAATAAAATACTATGAACAGTTGTATGCTAAAAAATTAGATAATCTAGGGGAAATAGAAAGTTTCCCAAGACATATGCAACTTACCTAAACTGATTCAAACAGTACTAGAGGATCCCAACAGCCCTATAATTATATATAATATAATATTCTTACAATATATTATAAGAAGAAAATATATTGAATTAGTAATCTGAAACTTCCCGACAAAGAAAAGTTCTGGATGAGATTATTTCACTGCTGAACTCTACTAAACATTCAGAGAATCAACCCAAGAACTTCTCTATTTTTCAAAAAAAATGAAGAGAAGAGAAGTCTTTCTAACTCATTCAGAAAGGCCAGCAATACCCTAGTACCAATGCCAAATAAAAACATCACCAGAAAATTTAAAACTACAGATGAATTACTCTTATGAGCATGGTGCAAATACCTTAAAAACAACACTAGCAAATTGAATCCAAAAGCACATTAAAAGAATTCTACACCAAGATCAAGAAAGATTTATCCCAAGAATGCAAAGATGATTCAATATGAAAAATCAATCAGTGTAATACATCACATTAACAGAGTGAAGGAAGAATCACATGGTGATCTCAGTTAATGCTGAAAAGCCATTTTACAAAATCCACTACTCTTTCATGATTAAAAACCCTCAGAAAAAAAAACAAGCTTAAAAGAAAACTTATTTAACATGATAAAGGGCATAAATTAACAACAAAAAAAAACAGCTAACATTACTTGATGGTAAAAAATGAAAGACTTCCTCTGAGACTGAGGACAAACAAGGATGTCCCCTCTCACCACTGCTGGTTAACATTGTACTGAAAGTTCTTACCAGAGAAATTAAACATGCAAAATAGCTAAAATATATCAAAATTGGAATTGAGGAAATGAAACTAGATCTATACAAAGAAGAAATGATTCCTTATATAGAAAATCCCAAAGAATACACAAGAAAACTAATATAACTGATTAACAAATTCATCAAGTTGCAGGGTACAAAATTTGTACTCATAAGTCATTTGTGTTTATATACACCAGCAAAGAATATTCTGAAATGGAAATTTTAAAAGCAATCCTATTCACAATAACTCCTAAAAGAGTAAAATTAGTTAGAAATGTTTGACCAAGGAGATGAATGACTTGTGCATTGGAAACTGGAAAACAGTGCTGAAAGAAATTTAAGAAGATTTAAATAAATGGCAAGGCATACTATTTTCCTGAATAGGAAGACTAAATATTATTGAGATGTAAAAACTAATAAATCTATGGACAGATTCTACACACTACCTCTCAACATTCCAGCAGCTTTTTTGGCAGAAATTGATGTTAAACCTCAAATTCATATGGAATTTCAAAAAGCCCCAAATAGGAAAATCAATATGTAAAGAAAAGACAAAATTGGAGGTTTCACTCTTCTCAATTTCAAAATTTCCTGCACACCCGCAGTTACTGAAACAGTGTGGTTCTGGAAGAAAGATTGACATGTAAACTCATGGAATAAAATTGAGTCTTCAGAAACGAACTCACACATCTGTGGCCAACTGATTATTGATGAGAGTTCCAAGTACATTAATTCGGAAAGAATGATTGCTTCAACAAATGGTGCTGGGAAAATTGGATATTCATTTGTGTAATAATGACTTTAGACCACTACCTCACACTACATACAAAAATTAACTATAACTTGATCAAGGACTTACACATACACGCCAAACCCATAAAACTCCTATGAGAAACATAAGGAAGAACCCTCATAGCCTTAGATTTGGAAATGATTTCTTAGATATGACACTAGAAGCATGAGCAACAAAAGAAAAAAATAGATAACATTGGAGTTTGTCAAAATAATAAAGAACCTTTAGTAAGTAAAAGGACACTATCAACAAGGTTGAAAAGGCACTCTACAGAATCAGAAAAAAAATAACTGTGAACCATATATCCTATAAGAGTTAAATACCCAGAATATATGAAGAACTACAACTTAACAATAAAAGACAAATAATCCGATTAAAAATGGGGAAAAAATCTTAAATAAATATTTCTCCAAAGAAAATATACAAATAGCCAAAAAAATACATGAAAAGTTTCTCAAAATTATTGGTCATCAGAGAAATGCAAGTCAAAACCACAATGATAAACCACTTCACATCCCTGAGTATATCTATTATTGAAGAAAAAAATAACAGAAAATATAAAGTGCTAGCTAGAAAACAGGGATGTATGAGCCCTCATTCATTGCTGGCTGCACTGTAAAATGGTAAAGCCACTGTGGAAATCTGTTGGGGGTTGCTGTGAAAGTTGATAGCATTACCATATGACCACCTCTCTCAATTCTTGGTATAAACCCCAGAAAATTGAAAGCAGGGATTAAACAGATATTTATACACCAAAGTTCATGGCAGCATGATTTAACAGACAAATGGTAGAAACAAACCATGTTGCTTCCATAAACATAAGAATGGATATAATAAATTGTGGCATCTAAATTTAATGGAATATTATGCAGCCATAAAAAGAATAGAATTCTTATGTATGCTATAACATGAACAAATTTTGAAAACATAAAGAAATAAGCCAGACATAAGAAGATGAATATTGTCTGGTCTTGCTATATGAAACACCTACAAGGAACAAATTTCATCAAGACAGATAGTAGTTTATAGGCTAGAAATGTCAGCTTGTGAGGCAGAAAAGAATTATAGCTTAATTAGTGAAGCATCTCTGTTTGAGGTGATGAAAAAAATAGGGGTAATGGGTATAATAATGGTAGCAAAATATTATGAATTTAATAATATTATATAAATGTATACTTGAATGTCATTAAAATTGAAAATTTAGCGTTTTATATTTGTAACTACAATAAAAAGTTTAAAATATATAAGGAAAACAAAGTACTCCTTCATCTCAATAAGCTAAAGAAAAATTATATGTTCATATCAATTAGTTCAGAAAAAAAGGCATTTGAACAAATTTAAAACCCGTTCATGATTTAAAAAACTCAAATCTCAGCAAACTAAGACTAATAGAGCACTTCCTCAACTTTTTAAGATATGATTTATAGTTCTGTGTGCCATGAATTCAATGTTAATGATTCAACAATATTGTTCTAGTTTGTTAGATGCCAGAATGCAATATACCAGAAATGGAATGGCTTTTAAAAAGGGGAAATTAAAGTTGCTAGTTAACAGTGATTAGGCTGTGGAAATATCCCAGTTAAAGCAAGTCTATAGAAATGTCCAAAAGGCAACCAGGGGAAGATACCTTGGTTCAAGAAGGCTGATGAAGTTCAGGGTTTCTCTCTCAAGTGAGAAAGCACATGGTGAACACGGTCAGGGCTTCTCTCCCAGCTGGAAGGGCACATGGCAAACACAGCATCATCTGCTAGCTTTCTCTCCTGGCTTCCTGTTTCATGAAGCTCCCCGGGAGACATTTTACTTCTTTATCTCCAAAGGTTGCTGGCTGGTGGACTCTGCTTCTCATGTCTGCATCATTCTGCTCTCTCAGAATCTCCCTCATTTTCCAAAACATTTCCTCTTTTATAGGTTTCCAGTAAACTAATCAAGACCCACCCAAATGGGTAGAGACACGTCTCCACCTTATCCAACTTAACAACCATGCTTGATTGAGTCACATCTCCAAGGAGATGATCTAATTATGGTTTCAAACATATAGTACTGAAAAGGGATTAGAAGAAATGGCTGCCTTTACAAAATGGGATTAGGATTAAAACATGACTTTCCTAGGATACATACATCCTTTCGAACTGGCACAAATAAATATCAAATAATGCATCTTTAAGCAGAAACACACCTAAAAGGGGGTTAGTTATGTATTGATTTAATGATGAATATATTGTGGTCAGAAGCTTGCAGGAACCAAATTCTGTATTTCCCCTATGAACGATTGTTCAGTATTTGTTAATTCAGCATTGTTGGAGACTTTATAGAACATGATTATCAGGAAAACTGAGAAATAACTGTATTAATCCAATTTATTTGAAAATATAGAACCACATAAAATCGTACATGTGAATGCTTATGGCAGCTTTATTTATAGTCACCAAAAATTGGAAGCAACCAAGATATCCTGTAATAGGTGAATGGTTAAACAAACTATGGCATAGCCATACAATGTAATATTATTCCAAAATAAAAAAGAAATGTAATAAAGTCATTGAAAGGCATGAATGAATCTTAAATGCATATTGGTAAGTGAAAGAAGCCAGTTTGAAAAGGCTGCATATCATATGATTCCAAATATATGAGATTCTGGAAGAGGCAAACTATAGTTATAGTAAAAAGTCAGTAGTTGTCTGGGTATTGGCAAGGGCTTGGAGCAGGGCTGAAAAGGTGAACTACAGGGGATTTTCAGGGCAATGAAAGTATTCTGTATACTGATACTAGAATGGAAAATAAATTACACTATGCATTTGTCAAAATTCACAGACCTTTTTAACACAAACAGTGAACCTTATTGCATGCAAATTTAAACAATCAAATACCAGTTTTGGGGAATTCCAGAATATAATGCAGAACATGAAGCAGCTATCTGACTGTATTACAATGAATAGCACAACCACACTGAGGGGTACAGAGAAAGTTGCTGACCTAAGTAACTTCAGAAATGAGTGGAGTCCATATGACTGAAGACAAATAATCTATACCTAAGCATTGTACATAGTTGATAAAGGATGTGGACAAACTTCTTATATGCTTATCAATGTACACTGGAATTGAAAAGCTAAATAAATGTATGGTGGATGGTGGGGTGCAGGTTTCTCACAATTTGAATGAGAGTTTACAATAAACAAGGATAGAAGGCTAGAATTATTCATATGGTAATAGATAAGAATGGGTGATATCATGAGCTCATGTTCAGCTTGATCTCAACACAGACCTTACATATGGACATATTTATAAAGATGTATATTATGCATTGTTAGCAGATACACATACATGTCTCTGCTTTGTCAAATGAGAGGACCTATAACAATGACACTCTAATATTGATAAGCCTACCTACCATTCAAAATTAGTCTCCAATACTATAGTCTAATAAAAGGAATCAAAATCCTTATGGAAAAAGTTGATTCTAGGACTAAGGTAGGAAATATAAAAGATGAGCCTGGAATATCTTGTGGCTGCAAGCTATTAAGTGTTTGGAAATGGGATTTGGTTGAAAATACTCCCAATGGACAGTCGTGGAATAATTTGACTAAAAAAATAAATAATGTAATACTGGATTATAACTCAAAATATGAAGTAACTATCCATGAGTTCATGGTGATATAAATCGATGATTGAGTAAATAAATAAATGGGAGAGAAAATAAAAATCTCCTCAAAAAACTTCCAAATAATGTATGTTGATACTTTACCCTCAAGGCAGTGGAGTATAACTCCCCATACTCTAAGTATGAGATACACATAGTAACTTTCTTCAAATGATTACCCTGTGAAAGGGAGAAAGGAGAGTAAATCTCCAGTGAAAAATCGTCACAAACTCTACCTGCATCAGGTAATCAAGATCAACTTTACAGAGCTACATGGTGCTGACAGCATATATCCTGTCAGGTCTCAGAAAATGAAACTTACCACACAAAATAGATTCTGTGGCATGGGGCCCCTTCAGTTTCTCTCTCTCTGCAGCTTCTTTGACAGGGCCTGATGTGCCGGCAAGATAGATGAGCACGAACCTGCCAATATCCCACCTGCCAAAGGCCAGCCCAGATAACCATGAGCAGGAGGTCATGATCTGCACCGGCCTGACATCTCCCACGGATGCCTGAGGCTGCACATCACCCCCCGCCGTCTTGGTGCGTTTTTTCCTTTAAAACCACAAGCTGTCAGAAAGAGAGTTGTAGCCATTTCTCCTTTCCTTTTGCTAGCAAGTCTCACTGGCCCGCACCTGCCTGTTCTCCCTTTGCTCTCAATCTATGTCTCTCTTTCTCAATAAGCCTATTAAGCTTAAACTTTCTGTCTCAGGTGAAATCCTCAACAAATCCATGTTTAACATTTCCTATATATGATTTGATGAAATGGCACTTTATCGCTATGGTTCTTCTCCCACAGATGTATTACTCCAATGCAATCCTGAAAAAAATCAGGCAAATCTCAATAGAAGAACATCCTACAAACTAATTGATCAGTGATCCTCAAAACCATTAGGATTAAGAAAACAGTGAACACTCAAGAAACTGGGACTCCGATTATGTGGTATCCTGGGTAGGGTCCTGGAATACAAAAAAGCCAGATGAAAAGTAGGAAATCTGAATAATAAATGGACTTGAGTTAATAAAACTAGTATAGTTAGCCGTGTGAAAAGTATTTCTTAATATGCCAGACTAAAGATTTTGATGGACTCACAAGTGAAAATCAAAATTGTGGTGAGAGATTATAACATACTTCCCTCAAATCGATGTTAGTTGCACAAAAATAAACTTAAGACCATATGATATTTGAATTTCATGCAAACAAAAATAATCTAGTGAACAATTTTGAAAACTGCATCCAAATTTGAAAATATACAATATTTTCAAGTACACAAGAAATACTATCTGCTTTCTAAGCCCTCAAGCAAGTTTTAGCAAATGTCAGAAAATACATTTAAATTCTCTGAGAACATACTACTTAATAATAAAAAATAACTAAAATTGCAGATCATACATCTTAATGAAACTTTGAAGCCTGCCTTTAAATATCCCATTGATAAATGAAAGCATCAATAAGAAAAACAAAATTTTACTTAGACTACATTGTGAAAATGCTTCTTATAAAATATTTGAGAAGCAGCACATAATAGAAGAAAGATACAATAAAAACAAGATCAGTTATTAATGTAGAAAAATATAAACTCCATACAGAATATTAGAAAGTTTGTTACTTGAAAATATTAAGTAGAACAAAATCTAGCAAGACAAATCAATAATAACAGAACAAAATATTTTTGTGAAATGAAAACAATTTTCAAAATTGAAGAGTCAACAGTGCTTGAAATATAACTGTTGGTAGAAAAAATACCATACCAAAAACTCTAGACTCATTAAATAATTGGGAAATTTCCTAAGACTAATCACTGCTGTTGACAAAGAAAGAAATAGAAATTGGAAATAGCTTGAAATGATTAAAACAACTAAATCAGTAACTGGAAAAGTAAAAGACCAAAAATAGCCAAGTTGATCCTGAAGAAAGACAACAGATTAATAGATGTGATTATTGCTCTAATAGGTAAAATTTCTTGTGAAGTTCAGTGATCCAGAAACAGGTTCATGCTCGTCATATGATTTAGGTAACGTTAGAGATCAATGGAGAAGGGGTCACATCTGTGCTTTGACAATTAATTTTTCATATGGAGGATGAAAAAATCGAAACACTCTTTCAGATCATACCTAAAAATGAATTCTGGAAGGCTTACAGTTTTAGACATGGATATAAATAATTATAAATTTTGAACTTTTAAGAATACCTGATAGTATCTTTGTTAGCCCAGGGTATGAAAGGATCTATTAAATAAGATAAACCAGAATTATAATATGTATGACCAACCAATGAAAACACAATAAAATGAATCTTTATTAGTCATCAAATGACAGGATAAAAATCAACCCACATGGACTTTTAAAATTTATGAAATATTTTTCACATTTATAATTTAAATACAATTAATATCTGAAACATATAAATAATTTCTATAAATAAATAAGGCAGGCAATAGTGAGATAAATAAACAATGTATGAAAAGACTTTCTT
Source organism: Tamandua tetradactyla (assembly GCF_023851605.1). Lineage (NCBI taxonomy): Eukaryota > Metazoa > Chordata > Mammalia > Pilosa > Myrmecophagidae > Tamandua > Tamandua tetradactyla. The sequence goes on from NC_135332.1 coordinate 94,261,010, forward strand.
CACAATGAAGAAAAATTCAAAGATTAATAACAAAATATTTGAAGGGGGCTTGTTTGGGAAATGGAAATTCATGTACAGTTGATCATGCATTTGAGGTGTTCCTGCTTGTCGGACTATTATTTATTCTGAAATATCAGCATGACTTTCTCTCCTCTCCAAGAGTTAATTTGCAAATAGCAAAGGAAAGAAAGTAGAGAAATTTAAAAATTTGCTTCAAATCAATTTTTTTTTACAATATTGTGCCATCTAAGCAACCTATTTCTGTAGGTTATAGCAAGCCAAATGCCTATATATAGATTGTGCTTTGAAAATGAAAATCTTATTCTATTATTCTATTTATATTTCTCCTTTATATATCTGAAGTTTCTGTGTTTGCATTTTGGAGCTTTTTACATGATACATTTAAATTCATGCAAGGATATTTTTATTAAAATGGGAATTTATCCTTTATTTGTATAAAAACTTGGTCCACTTTTTGTGGTATGTGCAGTAAGTTGTCTTAATTTTAATAGTAATTATTGTGCTATCCCTTTGCATGCATTTATACAATGTGACTGCTTATTCTTGTTCTTTAAAACTTTCTAAATCAATATTTCCATTTGTTTTTATCTTACATACTGCATATGCATTTTTAAATAAATCTGAGGATTTAATTTTCCTATTTTGAGATTTCCCTCCATTTAGCACTGTTAAATATGAGTCTCATCTTAATCTGATATTCTTTGTATTATACTTTAATTTATAATATTTCTATTCACATATTGGCTATGTTTTCCTCTTGTTAGTGTAATTCTCTTTGCTTTTGGTTCCTCTAACAATTAGTAACTCTGGATAATTTAGTGAAATTTCTATTTTTATGACCTTTTATTTTGGCTGACAATTGAATTTCTGCTCTAAAAGATAAGGACATGAGCAACCAGCTTATTCTTGATTGTTATATACCATACATAAAGAAATTTAAACAAATATAAATGTATAGCTTGATGAATTATTACAAAGGAAATAGGAACATTTAATCAAATCTCAGATCACCACCCTTACTTCTATCCGCAGGTAATTTCTAAGTCGACTTCTAAACCCAAAGATTGCATTGTTTAGTTGACAAAGTTAACATAAATGGAATTTAAGTCCATTTTATCTTTTTTTTATATATGACTTTTTTTATTCTACCTTATGTCTATGAGATTCATGCCTGTCGCGTCTTAAAACAATTTGTTTCTATTTGCGCTATCATATTCCATTATGTAAACATATTCTCTATATGGCATCTATTGATTAACAGAAGTAATTAATTTTAATATTAATGCAATACCTAATCAATCTTTACTTAATAATCTATAAGAAAGCCTCTTTAATTTCTCTTTAGAAGTTGTTTCCCAAAATCTGTTATAGAGATAACCTCCACCCATGTTTTATTTTAAAAGCTTTATTTTTATGCCTTTTACATTTAGATCTACAATATGCCTGTAATTGAATTTTTTTTGTACCATGTAAGTTAGGACTTAATAATTTTTTCCATGTGGCTTTTGAATCAACCTAGGAACCATTTTATTAAAACTCCTTCCTAGTTTACAGGTCTACACAATGGCTAAATTACTTAAGCTTTAAAATAAGGCTTGATATTTTATACTGTAAGAACGCCAGTTTTGTTTCCCTTCCTTAAGATTTATTTGCCTATTCTTGACCTTTAGTATTTCCTCTTGCATCTTAGCATAAAGTTAATAAAATCCAGAGGAAATCCTGCTGCCATTCTTATTTAGATTACTGCATGGGTATAAATAACATCTTGTAACATTAAATCCATGTCCCTAGTTAAGCCCTTTAGTTAATCTAAAATTTCTCTGAAATGTTTTGCAAATTTCTCTGCAATAAGTTTTCCTATGTTTTGTCTATTTTAGGTGTTTTTTTAATAGTTCTAATATTTTTAAACCTTTATTTTTTAATTTTTATGTTATATAGAAAAGCAATAGATTTTTTTCCCCTTACTGGTTTTGTAGGCACAAATCTTGTAAACATACTTAAATCAAAATTGTTTACTTGTGGTTTTTATTTCTATATATGTACTCATGCTGACGTTTTATTTTTTCCTTTCCAGTCCTTACTGTTTTCTCTGAATCATTGCTTTCGCTACCCAGCATCGCCACGCCGTACAATGCAACTGTAGGCTGGATCCTAGGGAGGCAAATTCTGAAACAGAATTTGGGGCGTGTGTTATTTTCCTCTGCTGCTGCAAGAAATCACCAAAAAGCTGATGACTTAAAGTGGTACAGATTGGTTATCCTACAGTTCTCATAGTCACAAGTCTGAAATGCATCAGTAGGGCTCTTTTCTTTCTTGAAGCTGAAGGGGAACTCTCTCTCCGGGCCTTTTTCAGCTTCTGGAAGCTGCCACCATTCTTTGGCTGTGGGCCCTGAGAACAAACTCACCACTCGATCCTACACTCCCATCCTCACATCTTCTCTGGCTCACCTGGTCTCCTCTTTCCTTTACAAGGACCCTTGCCGTTACAAAGAGCCCACCCAGCTAATTCAAGAAAATGTCTTAATATCAAAATCTTTAATCTGATCACATCTGCAAAACTCTATTTTGACAGGTAAACTGACAAATCCACAGGCTATGGGGATTAGCATGTTGACATCTTCAGCGGCTATTATTCTGCTGACCACAGGTCACAGAATGTTTAATACATTTCAACCTCTCAAAAAGGAAGGATTCGGAAACAAAACTGGGCAGAGGAAGAAGCCAATCTATAATGGGGGCTCAACAAAGCCAGACCAACCCAACAGGGGCTCTGGAATAAATATTGTATAAGTAATATAATTTCAATAAAGTAACAAAGTTTCCTCTGTGAATATTATTTAAATCATCCTAAAATTTATTTTTAAATGAACACTGAAATAATATGAAAGTTATAATTTTAAAAACCCTTGAATAAAATAATCCTTTCTCGGAATGCTAGGAACCTAGAATTTATGAAAGAAAAATATTATAATGCTAATAATATAAAAATATTTTTAAATAGTACCAAAAATTTACATACTAAAGGAATTGGAGTGTGGTATAATATTTGCAATTAGAGCTACTTTCTATTACAACATACTTTTCTAAAAATGGAAAAACTTTTAGTTTACAAAAAGTACATGTTCAATAAACATGAAAAATGTTAAACCTTTGTAGATATACAAAAAATTAAATTAATGTGATATTTCACATGTACTGACACAGGATACTTTTTAAAAACATTTTGTCATAACATGTTTTGTTAACTATGTGGCAAAAATATATTGTATTTTGGTAAATGTGAGTTGCGCAAATTTTTAAAAGGGCAGTTCAACCATTTCTATTCACATGTACATGTGTTCTAATTTGCTAGCTGCTGGAGTGCAATAGACCAGAAACAGAATGACTTTCTAAAAAAGGGGAATTCAGTCAGTTGCTAGTTTACAGTTCTAAGGCTAAGAAAATGTCCCAATTAAGATTAGGATTCGATTAGGATTAGATTAGATTAGAAATGTCCAATCTAAGGTATCCGGGGAAAGATACCTTGGTTCAAGAAAGACGTTGAAGTTCAGGGTTTCTCTTTTTTTAAGTGGAAGGGCACATGGTGAACACAGTCAGGGTTCCTCGCTCATCTGGAAGGGCACATGGCGAATGCCACATCGTCTGCTAGCTTCTTCTCCTGGCTTCCTATTTCATGAGGCTACCCGGGAGACATTTTCTTTCTTCATCTCCAAAGGTCGTTGGCTGGTGGACTCTGCTTCTCATGGCTATGTCGTTCTGCTCTGTTCTCTCTGAATCTCCTTCTTTGCCCAAAATGTTTCCTCTTTTTATAGGATTCCAATAAACTAATCAAAACCCACCCAAGTGGGTGGAGACATGTCTCTACCTAATACAGCTTTACAATCACTCTTGATCACTCAAGATTACATTAAAATCACATCAAGATGTGACACCTAAATCACATCTCCAGGGAGATGATCTAATTACAGTTTCAAACATACAGTATTGAATGGGGATTATATTGCCTTCATGAAATGGGATTTTGATTGAAACATGGCTTTTCTAGGGTATATATATCCTTTCAAACCAGCACAACATGTATATGTTCTTTGACCCAACAATTTACATTTTATATATTTATTTTACAACATAATTTGCAAAATGTGCAATGATTTCACTAAAACAATGTTTACTATGTGCAAAAAAACTAAAAAAACAGCTTAAATTTTCACCTATGAGAAAGTGATACAAATGCATGCTTTCTCCATACATTAGAGAATATATATACACATAAATATATATATATTAATTTATAAATATGTATATATGCATGTATGTATTATATAAATAATCATAATATACAAATACTAAATGCAAAAATATGCATATGTAATTTTTAAATGAAATCAATCTATGGTAAAATAAATTTTTAAATAAGAAAATTTGTTATTTGAAAGGAAAGCAAATTTTAGAAAGTTATTAGAATAAAATTTTTTCCTTTATGTGAATGAAGCAGAATACAGAGTACTAGTTGGATTATTCCTAAAGTCTGTCTCTTGCCAAACAGATCTGTAAAATCATTATTGTATAAGGTGCCAGAAATGATTGATACAAAAAACTGCAACAGAAAGAGCATCTCAGGAACAGAGTATCTCAGGAAGAGATTATCTCAGGAAGCAACCACTGCCTTTCCTCTTTTTAACTGTTCTGCAGAAGATCAACATTATAAAATGTTCCTTCTTGCTGTGAGCCATTACCTCTCCTCTAAAATGACACTTGAGCATCGCCTAGACACAGCGTGACTCTTAGTAGTTACATTTCCTATTTTTAATAACTTGATACAAAGAATTCATCCTGTGCAGAGGCCAAGTAATACTGCCTTGAAGGAATTAAAGGCTCCTTACAAGCCTCACGGGTGATTTCCAATAGACAAAACTAATTAAATGGGGTCCAGCTCAGGTTCCATTTGATTATTTTATGATATGACATGGTATTGAGGAAGTCTTTGGAATAAGCATGTAAACACGTGCTGTGCCTGATGGACTATCAAAGCCATTATTTTAATGATTCAAAACATAACATAGAAGATTTGTACAATATGATCTGAGAATATGAAGGCGCTTTAGTGCAATACAAGTTAATTCTTCCTTTCCTTATTCTGTCATTTAGAAAAAGAATGAAATTACATAGAGACCTAAAAATGATGAATGCATCATTGGGTCTACACCAGAATGACACAAAACAAAACAAAACTTTCTAAAGAAAACCTTATAAGTAGGAGGTAAGTAAAGAAAGTATACATAAATAAATACTTTTCACCTAGCCAATGCCTAAATGATCCATTATGCTTTTATAGTGATGTCATTGGCCATGGAAATTATTGATCTAAAGATGAACTGCCTCAACATGCAAATGGAAATTTATACATATGCTTTATTGTCAGCATTCAGGCAAAACTGTGGGTTGATTTTATATGGAATCAAAGTCCATTATTTCATGTAATCATTAAATTTGATGTTCATGGATCATGGCAATGACTATGACATTCTTAAATTGAATGGAAGTTCCAGAACCTCTGAGAAGGATCATACAGCCAAGTGTAGGGCATATAGTCACTTTCATTGGAAGAAACAGTACTGTGATCCTCTGGTGAGAGTTTGTGTTAGTTAGGCATAAACTAGTGTGGTATGGTGTCATTAGGTGTAAAGAAAGCTACCTACATTGATACAAAAAAAAACACCCTACCACAAGTTATTTTTGGATTAGGGCTCTAATTTTCAGATGCATGCCCATGGTTCACAGCTGATTTGGACTTGTTTAGCAATTTCTGCTTCTTTCAGGTGAATAGCTTTAGCAAGTCATTGCAGTCAAGCACACAGCAGAAAGCATTGACTTATGGAATTCCAGAGTAGGATAAAAATGTAAAAGATTATTTACCCATGTTACCACTGAAGAAAGAAAAAAAGAGTCTTCCAGCAAAGGAAACTAGGTGTACGTCTCAAAACAGAAATAACTTGATTCAGTTCATATGAATCACTGTTTCAATAGGGGAAAAAAAGCAGAACAAAATTTGCTCCATTTAGAAATCAATGCCTGTGTTTTTTACAAGATTTATCATCTACCTACCCTTTAAATGACTTATTCCCCAACAAATAATTTTAGCCAGATATCTTGCTATTTAAAGTTAGAAAGAAACAATGCTTATTTGCAAATACATACTAGTGATAATTTTCTGGCAACTAATTAGTTATAGCTTGTTCAGTCTCAAGCAATTATGTGTAGATAGATAGATAGATAGATAGATAGATAGATAGATAGATAGATAGATAGATAGATAGATAAGTGGGTAAGTATGTGTGTGTGTACCAGCAATTCCATATGAATTTTAATGTATAATGTTTGGGGGAATACTGCCATCTAAACATTAAATCTTCTAATTCATGAATATGGAATGCTATTCCATTTATATAGGTCATTTCAAAATTCTTTCAGCAATGTTCTTTAGTTTTCTGTGTGCAAGTATTCTATTTCCTTAGTTACATTATTTATAGTAATTTTATTATTTTGAGTATCTTTGCAAATTGAATTGTGATCTTAACTTCTTTTTTGGATTGTTCAGGATGGTATATAGGAACTATTTTTATGTGTTCATCTTGTGTCCTGTAACTTTGCTGAATTTGTTTATTAGTTCTTATAGGTTTTAAAATGAAGTTTTGAGACTTTTCTGGATACAGGATCTATGAATAAAGATCATTTTACTTCTTTTCAAATTTGGGTGTATTTCATTACTTTCTTGCTTAATTTCTCTGTCTAGACCATCCAAAACATTCTTGAATAGCACTGGTGAAATTGAGCATTCTTGTCCTGTTCTCTACCTTAGAGAGAAAGCATTCTCACCATTGAACATGATGTTAGTTGAGGGTTTTTCATACATGGTCTTTGTCGTGTTAAGGAAATCCCTTCTGTTTCTTGTATTTTATTAAATTTTTTTCATCCTGAAAGATTGTTAGATTTTGTCAAGAACATTTATTTTTGCTTCAATTTAGATGATTATATGGCTTTTTCTTTATTCTATTAATAGGGAGTATTACACTGATTGATCTTATGTTGAACCACAATTCCATTCCTGGGATAAACCCATTTTGTTTTATGGATTTAATATGGTATGGATTTGGTTTGCTAGTATTTTTTGAAGAATTTTGCATTTATATTAATGTATGATATTAATCTGTGCTATCTTTGACAATTGGGTATTTGCCACATTTCTTGATGAACTGACCCTTTACCAAAATACAATGTCCTTGTTTCTTCCAACAATTTTTGTTTTTAATTCTATTTTACCTGATAGTATAAGGCATTCATCTTTTGGAATTAAGAGGAATTTAATTCCAACCATAACTCTTTTGGCTACAATTTGCATGGAATATATTTCTCCATCACTTCACTTTCAATCTATTTCTTTCTTCGTATCTCAAGTGAGTTCCTTGTAGATAATATATGATTGGGTTACATTTTTTTATGAATCCTGACATTTTCTGTTTATTTGTTGGGCAGGTTCATCTATTTACATTAAAATTAATTATGGCTAAGGAAGGATAGTTCCTATTAGTTATTTCTTTTCTGTGTGTTTTATATATTCATTGTTCTACAATTCCTCCTTTAATGACTTCTTTCATGTTTAACTGAGTATTTATTTTACCATTTTGGTTCCTTCCTCATTTCTTTTCATATTTTTTAGATATTTTCATGGTGGTTACCCTGCGAATTACAATTAACATCTCAAATTTATAACAGGCTAGTTTGAATTGGTACCAATTTAGCCTCAATAACTTACAAAAACTCTTCCCCTATACAATTCTGCCCCACCCCCTGTTGTTGTCATCACAAATTACATCTTTCTGCAACATGCGTTCATTAACGTAGATTTATAATAATTTTATGCATTTGTTATTAAAACACACATAAAATAAAAAAGAGCAATGAGCCAATGTAAAAGAATGCTCACTTTTATTTCTATCTATTTAGTTACCAGTAACTTTATCTTATTTCCTTGCATGGCATTAAGTGTCTCATGTCCTTTCATTTCAGCTTGAAGGACACCCTGTACCATTTATAGTAAGCCTGGTTGACTAGCAAAGAATTCCCTAAGCTTTAATTTATCTGATAATATCTTATTTGGGGGATATAACTGTTTGCTAAGTGACTGCTCTAAATCACTTTTATGAAGTCTGTACTTCTTCTGGTCACAGGATATTTCTAAAGACTTTATTCCTTCACCTTTTGATCAGCTATTATCTTGACACAAATTATCTTGACTGTCAAGATCTTAAGGAAACAAAAGTGAGAGAGGGGAAAAATGGAAAAAAAAGAAGAAAAAATCAAAACTCTCCCCCAGTCTTTGCAGAACAGCCACTTGCTGGCTCATGCCTTCAACTCTTATCCATGCCATTTACAACTCTCCCCTGCATCCTGGTTGTGCTAGAAGAAAGGACAGAGGTGAAAGCTGAGGGTCTTCTTATGTTCTTTTTGAATAGGCATCCTGCGGTAACCTGGGTTTTCTAAATTGCCCAGAATATGTAGGTACCTTGGGATGCCCAAATTGCCCAAAGAAACTCTTTCCCCATCTTTTCTTCCCAGGCTTTAGGCAACTTCTTGCCATAGGTTTTCATTGACCTTACAGGGTTTTCAAGGATGCTTGCCACTATTCCAGTCTAAATTCTGAGATAAGTAAAATAATGTCAAGAGGATTTCATCATCTTTCATGTAGCCTCCATGTAGGTTTGAACAGAGAAATAAAATTCTTTGAGAATGACATCTCCTCTGCTCCCTTCAGAACTAGAAATTAAGGCCCTTACCAGGAATTCAAGGGCTATATTCAAGACCACTACTCAACTGGGGGGAAGAGTCAGGACAAAGAAAATGAAAACAACACACAGCTTTCCTACCATTTGTAAGTTAACTTTTTCTTGATTCTACTCCCTCTTAGTTGATGTAAGCCATTGACTAATTTCCAGAGTTCTGACACTATTTATTCTGGTAGCTTTTGTTTGATCCATTTGTTGTTGTTTATTTGAAGGGATGGGCCTTTGGAGCTACAAATGCTGCTATTTTCACTATGTAGTTGATTTTTCCTTAAGGTAAGAAAAATAAGAGAGGAAATGTTTAATTTCACTAGATTTTTAAATTATATACATATTACCTTGTTCGCTGCTTGTTTTTTGGTGCAAAATTGATTTACTGCATGGTGTCATTGGTTTCATCTTCTTGAAATTCCTTTAGTTATTTCTTATACTGCAGATCTGCTATAAGGAGAGCAAACATGTATAAGTTTTGTTTATTATATTAATGTTCCAATTCATAATTATGAGTTCTCTTCATTTTCTCCTGTGGATTTGAGTTCTCTTTTGATGTAAATTCCGTATTCAATACACCTTTTCCCATCTCTCCCTTTGCCTTGTTTTGTCAAAAATATTGTATTTCTTGATGTTATAGATCCAACTATACACTTATACAATTGTATTATGTAAAAACTTTAAAAATTAGCTAAGAGATTAAAGAAGAGAAAATAAGTAATTAACTGTCTTTTATAATAGTACCTTTGTTTTGTTTTCTTTGTTTGGTTGGTTGGTTTTTACTATAGTCTTAAATTATTTTCCACAATCAACTACTTTCAACCTGAACAACTTCCTTTACTATATCTTGGAAGGTAGGTCTTGTAGAAATTAATTACCTCAGTTTTTCTTGATCTAGGAATGTTCATTGATTTGTGTTCTAATTTACTAGCTACTGGAATGCAATATGTCAGAAATGGGATGTCTTTTTAAAAAGGAGAATTTAATAACTCACTAATTTACAGTTCTAAGACTGTGAAAATGTCTAAATTAAAGTAAGAAAATATAGAAATGTCCAATCTAATGCATCAAGGGAAATTTACCTTTGTTCAAGAAGGCCGATGAAGTTCAACTGGGAAGGCACGTGGCAAACATAGTGATGTCTGCTAGCTTTCTCTCCAGGCTTCTTGTTTCATGAAGATACCCTGAGACGAATTCCTTTTTCATTTCCAAAGCTCTCTGGCTGTGTGAGCTCTCTGCTTCATGGCTCTGGCATTGTTCTCTGGCAGCTCTCTCAGATCTCAAGCTTTTTCCAAAACGCTTCCTCTTTTAAAGGATTCCAGTAAAGTAATCAAGATCCATCTGGAATGGGTGGAGTCTTGTCTCCATCTAATCAAGTTTAATATCCACAATTAAGTGAGTCACATCTTCCTGGAGATTAAACCTAATCAAGTTTCCAACCTATAATACTGAATAGATTAAAAGAAATGACTATGTTCACAAAATGGATCGGGATTAAAACATGGCTTTTCTAGGGTTCATCATCCTTTCAAACCAGAACAATTTGTTTAGTGATTCAGCTGTAAAAAGTCAATAAAGTCTATTTCCCCAGAATGAGCATTCGCACAGGGCAGAGCCCTGGGTGTGCACCCAGTCACAGTGGCCCCCATAAGGATGAAGGTAGCATAAGCTGGCATCTCTATGACTGGCCTTTCTTTGATTTCTCTGTTAAGTTTTTGCTTTCTTGGCCACTGTGGATATTGCACCCAGCTATTACCCTCCATTAATCAATAGCTGATTGCTCTATTATCTTTAACAATATCATGGACATGAGTTGCTCCGCAATTCAAGCCAGTTAAAATTGGGTCTTTTACAGATTTTGAGGCCAGTCTTTTAACGTTTTCTCTGACCCAACATGCATCTTTTTTACTTATTTCCTTCCTTGGTAAACTTCTAGCTGGTTTATGGTTTGGCTTGTTGCTCTAATGGAACTGTGAGCTTCCTCTTCATTGCTTTTCATTGCTTTTTATAGTACCCTTAAGTGTCAATTTATTCTAGTGCTGTTTTAAGTAATGCAACCTTCTGAAGCAAAGCTGGAGAACTCTCTGTTGGAATGGCCTGTCTGTCCCCCTGGGCAGAAAACCAGTGGTGGTGGGGCGATGAAAGGGAGACTCAGACCTGTGGTCACTCTTACCTGGAGTATATGTTCAGCAACACAGAGCTCAGGGGATTGAGACCTGCTGTAAACTGTCTTTCCCAGGGAGAAAATGGAGAAGAATTTTCATATCCCTTAAGATGGGGGAGAAAGTGGGAACAGGCCATGTTCTCACTGTGGTTAATGAGATTTTATAGATGATCTTAAAAAATATTTTGAAATTTGCTGTAGGACAATTTTCAGAGACTTGTGGTGTTTGTTAATATATATTTTTCATTTATATTATTTTTTTGCTAGAATGTAGATCTGAGGAAGTCCTCATGCTGCCATTACAAATGTACTTCTTCTGTACACTTTTCAAGAACTGAAAGTTAAACTGTCAACTATAAATTCTACACATGTAAAAATTCCTTTGGGAATATAATGGAAATGAACATATTATCAGACAAAGGGCAACTAAGATATTTTCCCCTAGAAAACCTATTCTTAAAAATCTGTATAAAAGAAGTTATGAAAACAGAAAGGAAATGGTAAGAGAAGAAAAGTAAAAACATCAGAAAGGAAAAAGAAGAAAAAAATGGAAAAATTATGTAAATATCAAAAACTTCTAAAGCATTGTTTCTATATTGTTTCATAGCTAAAGCAAAAGTGGATCAACATTTTAAGTGGTGCTAAACTGCACACACAAGACATATTTGAAACAATTGTATTAAAACTTTGGGATGGCAAGAAGACTTAAATGGAAATAATCTTTCTAATTTGAGTCAAAATGGTGAAATATCAATACCAGTACACTGAGATACACATGTATGTTGAAATATGTAGATCAACCATTAGGAAAACTATGCAAAGTGAAATAATCAAAAAGCTATATAAACTAAGATTTAATATTTTAAAATGTTCTCAATTGTAACTTAATTGAAGGTAATAAAAGATAAATACAGAAATGAGAAACAGAGGAAATATTAAACAAATGAAATAATAAACTTAATCTACACCATATCAATAATTACATTAAATATAAATTATGTAAATATACTATTGGGGATTGACTCATGTTCCCAACAAAACACAGTTCTAGTTCTAGGCCATGGTCCTGTGGGTATGAACTCATTTGTAAATAGTATCATTGAATAGATTGAGTCAGGGTATGTGCTTTCATTTGTAAATAGGGCCTTTGAGATTCTTATCATTAGTTAAAATGTGGGCCCCTTTGTGAATGGAATCTTGGAAGACCCTATTTAGTTGAAGCTAAATTGAATCAGCAAGGGCCTCAATCCATATGGCTAGAATCCTAATAAGCAAAGAAAGTTCAGATGTACTCAGACACCAGAAACCAGAAGTCAGTGAATCAAGAGAAGACAAAGGGGCAGAAAGAAAGATGGCTATGTGATGGAGGATTGCCATTATAGACTAAAGGAGAAAGCAGGCCCTGCTGATACTGGAACTCTAGCCTCCAAAACTCTAAAACAATAAATTCCTGTTGTTTAAGCCAATCCGTTTGGGATATTTGTCATAGTAACCATGGCAAATTAAAACATGTATCATTGAAAAGCCATATATTAACAGTGAGTTAAAAAATATCCAACAATATGAAAGATTTGCAGGGAGAGAATAGCTGGTATTTCAAACATCCCCATAATGTTCTCTGTCTGGTACCTTGCAATCAACCACCATAACTCTAGCATGTAATTATAGCCATTATAATTCAAACCCCCCTAAGCTTCATGGGAGCTTCCGCACTAATGATCGCCCACGGACTAACATCTTCCATACTATTCTGCTTAGCCAACATGAACTACGAACGAATTCACAGTTGCACCATAATCTTAGCACAAGGCCTCCAAACAATCATCCCCTTAATGGCTTCCTGATGGCTCCTAGCAAGTCTAACAAACCTAGCCCTCCCCCATCAATCAACCTAGTCGGAGAGCTATTCGTAATAATCCCATCATTCGCATGATCTAGCAATCCCATATTGTTAGATCAGCAGGAATTAATCCTTATTGTTCCCCATAAACATTTTTCTTTTCACTCATAGTGCCCTAGCAAACATCTTCCTTTAGTAGGTTTCAGCAGTAACTCATGCCTACAATCAAACCCAATGTTAAGTTCACGTGGACTTGCCATCTTTGGACACTGCCGGCCTTCCTTGAACTGTGACCCCTGAGAATTGAAGTGTGTGGAATACCTTGATGGCCTGGCATGATTCAGTGCATTGGAATATCTGGAAAAGAATCTTTTTATTTAACTGAAATCCAAATACTGTCCTATAATGAGACCAGGGCTTATATCTTCTCCTTTGTGTGGGTACAGATGAACAAGCCACAGCCTATTTTGGGGTAGGCTGTATATGATGGTGTAGGTTGGGTGACTGCAGAAATCATAATAGTAGACCATGTTGCCCCTGTCTGTATGGAACTACTTGCTGGAATTCATGATATGGGGTGGCTAAACCCACAAATTGTGTAATTTTACTGTTAAGCTAAAAAAAATAGTATTTTCCAGTAGCAAAATATGTCTTCAACCAACATGGGTATACCCTTTCTCTAAGAGATGACTGTGGACCTGTGGGCAATATGGGTGACCCTATTTACCCTATAACTGGACACAACATTGTACTTGGGAAAAGTGCTATGTCCCCATTACCTTGTATGACTCTCTATCCCATACTCCTAGTACCTGGGAAATGGTTAAAACTAGATACAGGATAAAATACACTCCCCTGTGGTATTGTTCTTTAACCATTCTTGTACCAAGTCGAGCTGCAACAGTTATTGAAAAACACATTGCAGCTTTAGTCAATCACACTTCCCAAGCCCTTAATGGTGCTAAAATTGCTATATCCTTGCTAAATGAAGAACCATACAGCTTAGAAAAGGAGTTTTATAAAATAGAATGGTCTTAGCTATCCTTTCTACAGCACAAGGTGCCACCTGTGTCTTAATCAATGTGCAGTGCTGTGTATACATTCCAGATCATTTACACATTGTTTCACAATTCTTAAATCATAAGGAGGAGCACATACATTATATTGAACAATTATCTGTAGACCCCTTGTTTAAATGGCTTAATTCCTTTTCTTAAGCCATGGCAGCACCTCTTTGTGCCATTGTTATCTCTGTGTGAGGGACTCAGTGTTCTGTTGTCTCACATCATTGTTGTGGAATATGGATGTGATGTATGTCCTGTGGTCAGTGAAGACTGCTGCGTGGGGGTGGGGTGTGGAGACTAGAGGCCTGGGCTTCTCCTCCATGTGGAGAGTAAGTTGCTATGTGTAGCTGCTATGACTGGGTCAGAAGGTAAAGGGAGGAGATAACATGAGATGGCATTGCAAACTGCTTATCGTGTAAAGCATTTAAACTCCTCTCTCCTGATGCAAATGTTGATACCAGATCTCCAAACTCTTGTGTCATGAAACCCTGCTGAAATGCTGTTCTCATACCGTTTGGAATGTCCTTGTCTCAAATCCCCATAAGCTACCCCTTGCACTCATAGTTCTGTGGGGTGTTAGTTCTATTTTCCAGATGGCTGCCAACAGAGACTCTCCTATTTATATGTCCTAAAAAACTCATGTCTGACTCTGTGCCTGGTGTGTTCTTTAGTCTAACGACTGCCCCAACCAGAGCTCTCCAAGAGCTGGGTTAGAACAATAGTGTAACCAAGAAGTTAGAACTTGAGAAATGATTATGATTACTGAATTACTATATAGATATTTATTCACTTTTTTAGTATATTAGAATAGTCACAAGGAAATACCTGAAATTACTGAACTATACTTCAACTGCTTTGATCTTTGATAATGGGGGTATAACTATATAGTCTTTTATATTGTGATTGTAAAAACCTTGTAACTGGCCCCCACTTGTACACCCTTATCCATCATTTTTTACTGGTATCAATAATTGGTAATTAAACAACTCTCAGTAATTGATTAAATTGCTAGACAGAAAATCAGCAAATATACAAAAGAAATAAAAAATATAACCAACCAAAATGTAGTTGACATATATGGACCACACAAAACAGCAATATCTATGTGTATTATATATTTCAAGCATCCATTGCATAGTCAACAAGATAGACCATATCCTGGTCCATAAAACAAACTTAAAAGGGATGAAATAATAGAGAACACATTTTCTGAGAATAAAGGAATCAAATTAGAAATCAGTAATAGAAATGAAATCAGAAAATCTCCAAATACCTCTATAGAATCCAAAGGTCAAAGAAGAAGTCTCAAAGAAAAAAAAAAAGGAACTAAAAGAAAATTAAAACATGACATGCCAAAATATATAGGATGCAGGTAAACCCACAGTCCTTACAGTGAAAGCCACAGCACTAAATGTTTACATTATGACAAAGGAAATATATTAAATAAAAGACCTAAATTTCTACTACAAGGAACCAGATAAAGAAGAGAAAAATAAACCTAAGGAAGGGCAAAGGAAAAAAATAATAAAAATAGTAGGAATCAATAAAAGAGAAAATAGAGAAAATCAAAGACGTAAAAAAAAAACTGGGTTGCAACATAAAAAATAAATAAAATTGATAAAACTCTAGCAAGTCTGGCAGCACTAATAGAGAATACACAGATATACAATTTTAGGATGAAATGGGATGTCATTACAAATTGTACAGCCACTAAAGTTTAACTACAAAATTTTATAATAACTTTATGGTCATAAATCTGACAACTTACAATAAATGAACTGATTCTTCAAAAGCTACAAACTATCAAATCTCAACTAAGATGAAACAGTTAACCTAAATAGTCCTATAGACATGAAAGAAGTTGAATTGATAACTAAAAAACTTCCAGAAAAGAAAAGAAATCATCAGGTCCACGTGGATTAGTTGGAAATTCTATTGAAGAGTTAAAGAAGAATTGAAAATTATACATAAGTTCTCAGGGAACATTTGCCAATTCCTTTTAAGTCATTTTCCCCCCAAAACTAAAATCAAAAAAAGAAAGACTAACAACAAAAAGAAACAAAGAAAACTGCAGAAGTATCATTCATGAACAGAGAGGCAACAATTTTTCAGCAACATATTAGCGAATCGAAGCCAGAATCTCTAAAAGAGTTATAAACCACCCCACAGTGAATTGTATTGCATATATACAAGGCTGGTTAAACAATAAAAAATAAAGGAATGCAAAATAAAGGAAGGTAATTGATGCAGTGGCCCAGGGCTTGTGCCCTTCCTAAAGGGGAACAAATCCTGGAGCAAGGAACTGCGTATAGCTGCCTTGACTGGGTCAGAAGTTGGGAGGAAATAATGTACAGATGGTATTACAAACCACTTATTTTGTTTGTCAAGAACAAAAGTCAAGAAAGTAAGCAGTTTCCCCAAAGGGCCAAGAAAGTAATCACTGTTGAAAATGCCATGGATTGTATCTTAGTGTTAAGCATTAATATTATTAAAATTGAGGTTGTAAGTTCCTTTAATGATACATTACAGGACTGTTGTCCACATACTTTATGGAATGCCTTTATTCTAAAATTATGTACACATTTCCCCTTGCACTCATGTTCATTTATGGAGTGCTACCCCTCCAAACTGGCCACCACCAGAGACGCTCCTGTCCATAAGTCCTAGTAAATCTATGTCTGCTTCTTGCCTGGTGTGATTATTGGTCTTGTGGCAGCCTCAGCTCATGCTCTTCAACTCCATCTGGGCCCAAATAATTGACCATAACAACAAGCTGAAGAAGGAATTTATATTATAATATCAATTCACATAGTAAAACTATAGGACAAAATCCCAAACTTATTCATTTTGACAGCTCTCAGAAGACCAGGTATTGAGGGGAACTTCCTCAAATTGAGAAAAACTATCTCCACAAAACCGATAACTAACTTCATACTTAATGGTTAAATATTGAACGTTTTTCCAAAGATCAGGAGCAAGTTAAAGATGTACATTTTCCTGATTGTGTTTAAGAAATGCTGGAAGTTCTGGTCAACAAGGAAGGAAAGATGAAGAAATAAAAAGCATATAATTTGTGAAGAAAAGAATAAATCTGCCTCTATTTGCAAATGATATGATTATCTAGTATAAAATTCCAAAAAATCTAAAAAATCCCCTATATATTTTCTAAAATGGGATTCAGCAACTTTGCAGGATACATTATCAAAACACAAGAAAACTCACACATATTATGCCTTAAAACACATAGTCACAAATTTTAAAGGACAGAAATCACACATGGTAAATTCTTGGAATGCAGTGGGATCAAACCAAAAGTGAATAAAAGATAGGTATAAAATCAACCAATTTTTGGAGGTTAAAAAATAAACTCCTGAATAGATTGGTCAAATAAGGAGTCTCTAGAGAAATTTTAAAAGTATTTTAACCTACATATTAAAAATTGAAATACAATTTATCAAGATGTTAGAATTTATACACTGATTAGAAAGAAATTTATATCATTAAACTCATATGTTAGATAAGAATAATCTAAAATAAATTATCTTAAGCTACAAGTAACCAGAGGAATCTAGAGAAATCAGAGAAATTTAATCCTACAGCAAGCAGAAGAAAAGAAATAATATTAGTTAATAACATTTAAAGCAGGAAATGAATAGTGACAAAATAAACCAAAATTAAGCCATAACTGATTCTTAAGAAAAATCGATGTCATCCTCCCGACAAGGTAACTGATGAGAGAGACAGACAGACAGAGGAAGACATGGGAGAGAAAATGAGAAAGAATAGAAGACACAAGAGCCACAAATTACCAATATCAGAAATGAAAGTGGGATAATCATGACTGATACCTTGAACATATAGAAGATAATGAGAGAACACACACAAAAAAAACACAATTATGTGCCCATATTTTTAAAAACTTAGACAAAATTGACAACTTCTTTTAAAGACACAAATTCCAAAAACTTACACAAAAAGAAGTAGTTGACATGAATAGCCAGATACCTAAAAATAAAATTGATTCAATGATATAAAACCTTCCCCCAAACAAAGCATCAAGCTCAAATAGTTTCACTAATGGAATACATTAATCACTAATGGAAGAAATAATACCAATTCTTTTCATTGCTTTCCAAAACTAGAAAAGGATAGAACACTTATGAGCATGTTTTATGAGGCTAGCATTATCTAATGCCAAAACCAGATGAAAATATTACAAGAAAGGAAACTACAGACTAATAGCTCTTATAAGCATTTATATATAAATACTCAACAAATTATTAGCAAATTTAAGCAAACAATGTGTGAATAGAATTATACACCCAACAAATTGGGATTTATTTCACATAAGCAAGGTTCAACATTTAAGGAAACACTTTGAAATCATATCAACAAGCTAAAGAAGGAAAATAGTATAATCAAATCAATTGACAGAGAACCTGTTAGACAAAATCTGACATTTTTTCATTATAAAAACCCTCAACAAGACAAAGATAAGAGGAACATTCTGAACTTGATAAAAATAAATGCACGGGAAACTTACAGCAAAAATCATACTTGATGGTGAGAGAATGGACACTTTCCCCTTACAATTAGGAACAAGGAAATGATCGTTTCTCTCACCTCTGCTATTCAAAATCTTACTGGAAATCCTAATTAGTGCAATAGGGTAAGAAAAAATAAAAGTGTACAGATTGAAAAGTGATAAATAAAACCAATTTTATTCACAGATGACATGACTATTTATGTGGAAATGATTTACAAATCATTTTTAAAACTATAGTAAGTGTAGCAATGTTGAAGAATTCGATGCCAATATGCAAAAGTAAATTGCTTTCCTATAGACAAATAAAGAAAACAGTGAAATTTGAAATTAAAACTTAAAAAAAATAATTTACAATAACACCAAAAAATATTAGTCATAATCTCTGAGAAAAACATTGAAGAAAGAAACCAAATCAATCTACTAACGTGCAGATAAACAACTTTCATCTAAAATATACGAACACAACAAAGGGTTCATATCTAGAATACATAAAGAGTTTTCAAAATTCAACTGCAGGAAAACACACAAAAAATCTCAATTAGAAAAATAAGTGAAAATGATGAACAGACAGTTCTCTGAAGAGGGCTTGCAGAAGGAAACTAAGCATATGAAAAGATGTTCAATAGCATGAGCCATTATGCAAATTAAAACCATAGTGAGCTATCATTTTATAACTTAACAGTAAGAAAACAACTTAACTTAAAAAATTAACAAATGTCTCAACAGACATCTCCCCAAAAAAGATGTCCCGGTGGCAAATAAACATATGAATAGATGCTAAACATCAGTTATCATTTGGGAAATTCAAATTAAAAACAAACAGCCACTCTGGAAAACATTTTATAGTTTCTTATAAACTCAATATGGGGTTATCATATAGTCCAGAAATTGCACTTCTGGGCATTAATACCTGAGAAATTAAACTTCTATTCACACAACAATCTGTACTTGCATGTTGATAGCTGCCTTCCTTGTAATAGCCTAAAACTGTAAACTGTCCATGCATCCTTCAAGAGGTGAATGGTTAAACAAACTGTGCCAAATCCATGTCATGGAATACTACTCAACAATCAAAAGAAAGCAACAATGGAGACATATGACCACTTGGATGGACGTTAAGTATATATTGATGAATTAAAAATAGTCAATTTCAAAGAGTTATGCATTTTATGATTATATTTATATTTTGTGGATTGAATGACGATTACAGACACAAAGAAATTATTGGTGGTTTCCAGGGCTGAAGAATGGGTGAAAGGATGTGGCTGTGACTTATGGAGGGATGCTTGTGAGAGAATCGCCCTATATCTTGACTGTAGTGCTGTTCACACCAACAAACATGTGAGAAGATTGCATGAAATGATAGGCACACACACAAGCTTGCAAATGAGGGCATATAAAACTGATAAAATTTGGATAAAGACAATGGATCATGTCAATATCAATTTCCAGCTATTCAATACTAATACTCTAGCTATTCAAGGTAAAAAAAACATATGGGTTGTCTCTGTGTTATGTCTTGCAATTGCATATAAATCTAAAATTATAAAAACAAATAAATGCATAAACCACTTTACCAAACATCTCTTTTAGGTATGAACAAAAATTAAAATAAAATAAAACTTGTATTATTATTATCATTGTTATTCACCTCTACTCTGAAGCGTGACGTGATGTTTTCATCCTTATCTCATTAAACTGCAGAATAATGTACCAAAGTTTTGTTTTCTTCCAACAGGCTGGTGCATCTTCTCAGAATAGTCCTGAGCTGATTATCAATAGCTACCAACTGCAATGCAAGTTTTGTTTCACTAACTAGCAGCTCGCAGCGATTTCAACAGAAGCCCGCTCTCCATGCACTGAGTGCTGTATCTTCCCCAAGGACATAATTATAACTTATATTCCATCCATTTTAAAGTGACCTGTTCCTTTCATGACATCACTTCAGTAATTAGGGACATACTTTTTTTGTATCCCCACTGAAATCTCCCAAATGTGGTATTTAACAGCCCCCTTTAAGCTTTGTTTGCATCTCTCTCCAGGTCGTGGACACCTTTCTGTACAAAGCTAAAACTCATCCCTTTCCCTCTATGAGTTTCTATCTCCCTGATGTAAATGAGCCCAAGTTTACATTTACATGGGAAAATACTCTAATTTCCATAGTAAAGTATGGAAATTAAATCAGTGAAATAAGGCGAGAATCTTCCAATTCAGTCTTCCTCACTGACTTACTGGGAATTAAGCCACTAAAGAAGCTTTACTTTAAAAACACAATCGATGTTTATCTTTAGTTTTTTGTTTTTTGTTTTTCGTTTTTTTGCAGTGGCAAGCACACCTTTTGAATTAGCCTCACAACATTAAAATTACTAAAAACAAACCACTGAAATCAGTTTTCTTTTAAAATATTAATAGATAAAATATGTGGATCCCTCTATAATTTTTTGATTGACAGTAACATGTATGGCTCATGTTGACATCTTTTTTCAGGTGATAAATGATATTCAATTGCCTTTTGAATTTGTTACCTTTTATTGAATTGATACATATTCAAGACAATAAACCAACT
This sequence comes from Tamandua tetradactyla, assembly GCF_023851605.1. Taxonomy (NCBI): domain Eukaryota; kingdom Metazoa; phylum Chordata; class Mammalia; order Pilosa; family Myrmecophagidae; genus Tamandua; species Tamandua tetradactyla. Next base: position 94,282,042 of record NC_135332.1, read on the forward strand.
GAGAGGGGGAAAAACATGCCAATTTATTTCAAACACAAGTTGTCTTCAGTGCTCTCACCACGTCAACTGTATAAATTTAATTTGAACCAAAGAATATATCCTTTTGTTCAGAAAGGTGGATTTCTGGTTCGTAAGTAAGGAAATTGCTTTGACATAATATTCTCGAATCCACTTCTATTTCCATTGCTGGGAAGCCTCACATCAGGAAGCTGATGGCTTCCCATAAACATTTCACATTTCCAAACCTGAACCTGCAAATACACTTCTGATGTTCAAGTGACTCCCAGAACTCCTGGGAAATGGGGTGGGAGGTAAGGAAACATTGTGCTTTAATCTCTGTGAACCATCCCACCTGCTCCTGTCATACACAGGCAAGCCCTCCAGTTCTGCCATAATGGAAAAAAAGTTTGAGACAGCTCTCATGCTTTTTACAGAGTGGAGTTTTTACACTATATTGTTTTTTTTTTCTCTAATCTTTTTCTGACACATTTACTAGGTTGCATAAATAATCTCTTAACTGATTTCATTTTCTTAAATTGAAAGATATTTTTGCTTTTGATGTAGGAAACCTAGAGCTTAAAGATAAAGTGCACACACATCTATTACTGCATATGTTAGAACATTCTAAAAAGCATCTCAAGTCTGAATATATTCCAAATATGAATATATCACATTGATAAGCTGTTTCAGAATGACAGGGACTAGGTCACTCCCATCATTAAAATTACACCTATTTCACCTTGATACAAATAGATCCAATTAGGAACAAATCTGTGTAAAAGATCTTTTAAGTAAAGCTTTGATGTTTCATTCTCTATTTCATATGGTTATGATTGATAAGGCAAATTAAAGAGTTTATCTATATCATGATGGAGATTTGAATCATTTTAATAGGAACTCTTATCTTTGGAAATGGATGGGAAAGCAACTGCAGAGTGAAGCATCCTTTACTAAGTAGAATGACAGCAGATTACATGCAGTCACAGCTTTACAATTAATGAAAATATTCACAAACATTTTCCTAGTTAACTACTGGAAAAATATTATAATGTGTTCCTCTTTCCAGAGAACATAAACATGGGAAGGATTGATTTTTCTCAATGAATTTTTGAAATATAATCTGCTTGTGGCCCCCAGTTGTCAGTCAAATGGTTCACAACCCTTTTACCAGTTTAGAAAAGGCATAGAGAATTCGTTTACCAACATCCAACTTGCATTTCTGCCTTTTGTACAGTTTACATAGATATTTATTATGTCTGTTAGAACCCTGCAGAGACAAAGTAAACCCCAAAGCAAAAACGTTTTCAAAGGTGATCCAGTTTTGCATTTTGTTCATCATGGATTTTTGCATTTTTAAAAATTTTCAAAATATTGCATTAAAATCTTATTTATGTATATTGAGTTGTTTCATGTCATCCCTTTATTTTTTCACCTGAGGGGAGTATTAATCTTTACTCATAATTCAATTGGTTCATGCCAACTTTGTTATCTAGATGCCATTCCTCCTGGGAAATCTATTTCACATTAGTCACACATCACTGCTCACTTTAGTTATATTTACATTTAGTCATTACAATATTGTTTCATTGCCCACCAGTTTTCTAACATGGATAAATAGCTCAACAGGATTTATTAAGGCAAGAAGTAGTAATTACTAGTAAAGAATATATTAACATATAAAGTATAAAAATAAAGAACTGAGAAAAACAATATAAATACAAATGGAGAACATGGCTCTTGGAACGTGATTTGAAATATGGGGTGAGAAACAAATATTTCAATGTTATGCTTTCACACAGGCTTCTGAAAAAAGTAAAATTAAGTATAAAGCTTAATAATATGTATCTATATATTGTTTTTAATGGTGCCAAAAATCCTTGGTTCTTTGCGCATTATCTTTTATAAATTTTGTCAAAAAAAAGAAGGAAATCATGCAAGCTTGTATCATTTTCATTTTTCAAAAATGTTGATTTTCTAGAATATTCTCAAAATGTGCTATATAATAGCAAATGACTTGTTATCTCTGAATAATCATGAGAACCAAACTAAAGTACCATTTAAAGTAGTAATCATCATAAAAGCTTGTCCAACTAAAACTCTACTAAGAAGTTTATGGTATCAAAATTTATAAAAAAAAAATCTTATGAGTGAGGAAATAGTGGATTGAATGTTGGCAAATTTATTTATCATGTGACACTGTTGAAATTGCATATCAGTAGAAGAATAATTACCTTTGTTCAGTTGGATGATGTCAGGAGAGAACATGAATAAACTCTTGGCATGCAGTGGATAATCATTTTAGGGAAAATGCTAACTCAGTGATTTGTTTGCTGAGTGGCAATATATTTTTTTAATTTATTTAATTTATGTTGTCAGCCATTGCAGACTGAAAATTGCATTTTAAAATCAGCAGAACACCTTGATGGAGCCCTATTTCTATGTGCAGCAGGAAAAATGCCACTGATAAGTACTCTCCTGCCAATTCACCACCTGTTTCACCCACAAACAACTATTGCTGATGAATCATACACTTATGGTTGAAAAAAATGGTGAAGGGGATGAACAGTGGAAAATCAAGCACATGACTTTGATTCAAATCTGTTTCACAAAATTAAATACATTCTTTGTTCAGGAGACAGGTAGACACATAACTTATCAACACAAAGGATTAAATCTTAAAAATTCTTTAGAAGGGTAATACTTGCAGTAAATATTGTTTGTGCAAATTTGAGTAACTTAATGCCATATTTCAGTTTATTGTTGTGCACTCAGAAAACAGTGACTTTCTCACTCTAGTGATGAAATGTAAGTTTCATTTTTTGTTTAGTTTATTGATGTTGGGGAACAGTTATCATCATTTCTTAGAAAATCAAAATGTACAGCAGTTTGATGATTGAATCATTGAGTCTTCCCTTATCGTCTTTTCACCCCAGGTCTAAGTTCAGAAACAGAACCTGAAGAAATGCATTCCACACCTGAAAGCAATAAAAAACATGATGGGAATCCTTTCTTTGCCATCTTCAAATTTAAATTTTTAAGCTTTCAATTTCTGTGCATTAGTCACTCATCCACTGAGGATATGATAGAATATAAATATAGTATTCACAGAAATGTCTTCAAAGTTTTTCTATCAAAGGCTAGACTGAGTTTCCTGTATTATTTCCCAAAGCCTTAAAATGATCCTTTCTTCTTCTTAAAAGTAGAATTATGACTTGGAAAGATCTACATTAAATTATTAGCAAATATAGAAAATAATGGCATTTTAAACCTTATAGCTTAAGTTCTCGCTTATTGAATTTGCCATAGGTGCACTTGTCAAATACTGCAAGCTACCATCACCACAATCCATCACCCCAAACAGAATTTTGTGTCAATTAAGCATTAACTCCCCATTCCCAACAGCAACATTCTGGGTATAATTAACACCATTGAATTATATGTCTAAATGTGCTCAAAAGGGGAAATTTTAGCACATTTATTTCCAGAATAAAAGTTTAAAAATTAAAAACATAAGACTGTACAATACAAACAGTGAAGCCTACCGTAAACTATGGACTACTGTTAATATTACAATTATAATAATCTTTCATCAATTGTAACAAAGATACAAATACTAATTCAGAATGTTAATAAAGGGATTGGAACTCTATTTTCACATGACTGTTCTGTAAACCTACAAATTCTGTAAAAAAAAGAATTATTAAAATATTGTAAGCAGTATAACTTCTTGTTAGTGTATACACACACACACAATTTGAAACACATATTATTAAACCTTTGTTTGATTTTCCCTAAATTTGCTGGCTCATGTTTGGAGCAAACACTACTAACTAATTGACGGTGGCTCAAAGTTTAAGAGACATTACTCCAGATTTAATATCAGTCCATTTTTACTTCAATCCACTACTTATAATTATCTGTATAATTAATACAAATTAATGTTTGGCATTGGAATGGACAATTCAAACAAACAAATGTGGTATTTTCTTTATTTCAATTAATAGGATTGTTTTTTCATAACATGTATAAAGTGATAAGTAGACAAACGATTTAGTCTCTTAAATATAGTACTTAATTGCTAAAATAACATGACATGAATTTAGTGTACCAGTTAGAAGTTCGGATTTTATCCTGAGGTGGAGAAATTTGTACGTTATAAGCATAGAAGAGTACTTTTCTGAATTGTATATTCAGAAGATGACTCCATGGAGAAGAGAAAAGGGGAAGGCTAGAATTAAGCATAGGATACCGAATTAGAATCAGAGATGTCCATGTTAATTCCATGTCTAGCTTAATATAGCCACTAATGGAAATGTAGAATGTATGTGTGTGTGCATGATTATTCTGCATACATACATTCCTCAACTGTATTCACTGAAAAGTCCTAGAAACAACATTCCAGTAGGAACACCAAACATCTAGATCTTGGATTTTAATCCAATTTTTCAATTTAAAAACCAGTGCTCCTTGGACAATTGGCTGAATCTAAGGTTGGGCCAGGAACTACATAAAATGAGCTTGAGGCATCTTGAAGTGCCGGAAATTATAGAGGTACTCAAAACACAAAATGATGGGTGTATGTCAAAGGGACACAAGAGCCAAATGAGAGATCCCCCAGTGGCCAAAGCTGGAAAATTTTAGGCAAAAAAAAGAAATAGATTAGCGTTGTACTACAACCCAAGTATCAATGTTATATTCTGACACAAATAAATGATTGACTTGATAAATAAATGTGGGAGAAGAGACCAATTTCCTATAGAGAAGAATTTTGAATCTTTTATTCAGATACTCCCTACTCAAGCCTGTGGAACATAACTCTCTGCCCTCTAAGTGTGGGCTATACTTACTGACTTCATTCCAAAGTGGATGATGCAGAATTGCAAGGCAGAGTCATAACTACAGTGCAGGAATTTAGAAAACATCACCTTAGGTGAGCTAAGCTAGCATCAACGATAAGTTGTGCTGACAGTAGGTACTCCAGGCATGGTGTGCTGAGAACGACACTTACCTCTGTAGTTTCCCTCCTCAAAATGCAAAACCCTCGTCAACCTTGAATGACAATATGAGACAGATCCTAATTAAGGCATATTTTACATAGTGTCATCAACGTTTTCAAAATCAAGGAAAGGCACTCCCTTACACTTAGAATTATTTTTAAATACTCCATGCATACAACTATTATCTTCTGAGGCCCTCTGGTTATTAAAATCAATCAGAGTCGTAAGCAAAACAAGCAATGAACATAAGCAAGAGAGCAAAATTTTACTAGCAAAATAACTTAGGAAATGAGAAATCTAATAAACAGATCTATAGTTCTCAACTCCTTTCTGATAGAAAATATAAGTATGACATTCAGTATTAAATAGTATCTAGAAGTTAATTTTAAGTCTATCTTTAAGAAGAGGAGAATATGTATTGTTCCAATACAGCCCAGGCATTTGGCATTTACCTTACAATGAAAATTTGCATAGACCTCAAGGCCAATTCGTGGAATACGAATATACCATAAGCCAGACTTGAATCAGAAATTGGGTGGAAGTAGGTGGACATGTCAATACTTACGATGTAAGGCATATGAGAAGAATTCTATGAATGGAAAGTCAATACAAGTTATACATTTTGGTCGACCTAAATAATGGGAAGCCCTTTCTAAAAATGTGACTTATTTGGCAAATATTTCTGTACATTGTTGTCACCAGAAGTGATCTTGGCACATTAAGATGTAACCCTCACCGTACAAGGACAGATCATACTTCTGAGGATTGCAATGCCTTGAATCAAGAGATAGATAAAGTGCTCTGTATACAAAGGTAATCTGTATCCAGATGGTAATATTGTTTACAGAGCCATCTTTCACATAAAGAAACATGCACTGCAATTTCACATCTTGGGAAAAAGGGAAAATGTGTTTGCACATTTTCAAAGCAAATGCCCCCATGGGGTTTTGCAGTTCTAATAAAAAATTTTATAGAAATTTTCATGGCAAAAGTCAATTAAAGAAGAATTATGGTATGACTACAGTTTTCAAATTACCCTTTAAGAGATAGTTTATGTTTTAAAAAAATGTTCTTTACAAGAATAAATTTAAATATATCAAATACTGATGTAGATTGCAGATTTGGAATATTCTTGTTTCACTAGCATTGTGCTTTACCAAGCAAAGCAATTTGTAGAGGTATGGAAAACTCCCCCATTTTATGTGTCAAAAATGTTCAAAAGGAGGAGCAACCCAGCAACTGGTCTTTCTTGGCTAACTGTCTAAGTACTAAACTGAATACATGGAAATATAAGGTCTGCTCTCAACCATAAGGTGCTAAAGATTGTTAAGTGACTATATGCAAATATAGTCATAACTTGCAATAAAAAAAACACTCTAGGTAGCTATAGTAATATTTGATTAAATAAATCCCTGAAATAAAATTTTGAAAATGTTTAGTAACATAGGTCACTACTATAGTAAAATTGATATTTGTAATAATTTTTTATTTGATATTTTGAGAATGTTCAGTTTTGATAGTGAATCAAATAGTATTGAAGATTATGCTTAATATTTAGAAATTAAGAAATTCTGATATCTATATCTTTCCTTCTTTGCTTTAAATTTTAAATTGGTTTATGAAATATATTGTACAAACAGGCTTTATGATGATTAGTTAGATATTTTATTCAAATATGCCTATGGATAAGCTAATTAAGGTATCCATTTTAGGTGGTTAAGATTTTCATATGTCAATTGTAAAGACATCTGTAGCTTTATATTTTCTTGGAATCAGGAAACTGTTTAGTGACATAGGGCATTACTGTAGCAACAATGATATTTGTACTACCTTTCTACTTGATATTTTGAGAACATACACAATTTTGACAGCTGATCAAATGGTATTTAATTTAGAGTTCAGTATTTAGAATTTATGAAACTCCATCTGAATTTATGTATTTTTCCTTATTGCCTTACTTTTAGATAGTTTACAAAACTTATTGTGCAAACATAGGTTTTATAATGATTATTTGGATACTTATTTAAATATGCCTATGGATAAGCAAAGTAAAATATCCATTTTCAGCGGTTCTAAGTGTATTATTTATGTTCATAAATAAAAAAAAATACTGAAAAAAAAAAAAACGAGGGGGGTAAAAGATATTTCCAAATAACAAAAAAGATGAGGGAATACATCATTATTAGGTCTTCCCTACAAGAAATACTAAAGGGAGTTCTTCAGATTGAAAAAAAAAAAAGTGATGGTAAATAATAGCTTGGAGTCATAAAAAATGATCTCAGTAAAAATGATCACATGGGTAAATACAAATTGCAGTCTTAGGCCTACTTCCAAGAAGATGGCCAACTAGAGAAGCTTGAGATTAGCCCTGCCCCACAGAAAAGTTAGAGAAGTGACAAGACAGTGACTGAGGCAGCAATTCGGGAGTGCAGCTGACCTGGGAAAGCCTTCTGCACCACATGTGGCAGCTCCTGTTGCAGAGGCCGAAGAACTGAGAGGCAGAAAGCTGGAGCTTGGAGTGGAACCTTGGAGCAGCAGAGCCCATGGGGGTGCACAGACAGGAACATTGCAAACTAGGAAGTAAGCCAGACCGCGTTCCTTGGGTGCGTCCCCCTCATGGCACAGCCCCATGATCTGTGACTCACTCCACACCCCACGCACCGGAACCCCCTCACCCGCTCCCATTCCCCATGCTCCAGGCACCTCCATCATACCAACTCCAGTGTACATACCTGCCCCACCCCCACCCCCACCCCAAGTACAGCCTAACCCACCTCTCCTACACCCTTCCCAAGTGCTACATCCCCCTCCCTGTTCTCTGAAAATTGTTACTAGATCATACAGGTTGTGGGCACTAACCTGCATACCTAGGTTACCCCTGCCCTCCCTTAGCTCAGTGCATCCATTTTTGGCACTCTCAGGCCCACGCATGTGAATGGCCCCCAATCACATCATTCAGCTCTGGGAACTGCACATTACAGCAGTCCTAGAACCACACGTGTACACAGCCTTCAGTCTCTTTCCCAGCTCTGAGAAAGTGCTGACCTGCATAGCAAGGTCACTATTACCCCCAATCCATGAAGGCTTAAAGCTGACCTGTTGCCACAGCTTTATACATGTACACAAAGGACCCCATTCCTTAGAACAGCACAAACCAGGATTGTGTAGTGCAGACCAGTGCACCTACACAGCCTCATTCTCCCTGGCCACTAGTCACCCACATGCACAAGCACCATGATGACATCCCCAACTTGCACCTATACATGCCCTGAAACAAATCACCATGCTGAGTGCTCCACCCCATGTCCTGCTCCCTGGTGTACAGGCATCCCTCAAACACAAGACCTTAGACTACTGAAAGAAATCAACTCCCAAATCAACTCTATCCAACTCATTTTATGAAGCAAATATTTTAAAACCAAAACTGGGTAAAGGCAATCTAAGAAAGGAAAACTACAGGTCAATCTCCCTGATGAATATAGATGCAAAAATTCTCAATAAAATATTAGCAAATCGAATCCGATACCATATTAAAAGAATTATACACAATAACCAAGTGGAATTTATACCAGGAATGCAAGGATGGTTCAATGCAAGAAAGTCAATTGATGTAATACAGCACATTAACAAATCAAAAGGCATCTCGATTGATGCTGAAAAACATTTGACAAAATTCAACATCCTTTTATGATAAAAACACCCCAAAAGATAGAAATCAAACACAATATATGAAAAATTGATAGCCACCATTGTACTCAATGGAGAGAGACTGAAAGCTTTCTCCCTAAGATCAGATAAAAGGATATCCACTGTCACCACTGTTATTCAACATTGGGCTAGAAGTTCTAGCTAGAGCAATCAGGCAGGACAAAGAAATAAAAAGCATCCAAATTGGAAAGGAAGGAGTAAAACTCTCCTTATTTGCTGATGATATGATACTATATTTGGAAGATACTGAGAAATCTACACCAAAGTTACTTGAGCTAATAAATTCAGCAAGGTGGTGGGAGATAAAATTAATGTGCAAAAATCAGTAACATTTCTAAACCAAGCAATGAGCTAGCTGAGAAGTTAGCTAAGGAAAAAATTCCATTCAAAATAGCAAGTAAAAGAATCAAATAGTTAGAAATGAACTTAACTAAGGACATAAAGGACTTGTACACAAAAAACTACATAACATTGCTAAAAGAAATCAAAGGAGATCTAAATAGGTGAAAAGACATTCTCTGTTCATGGATAGGAAAGCTAAATATAGTTAAGATGTCAATTCTCCCAAAATTGACTTACAGATTCAACACAGTACAAATCAAAATTCCAACAATTTACTTTGAAAATTTGGAAAAGCTAACTACCAAATTCATCTTGAAGGAAAAGAGACCTCGAATAGTTAAAAGCATCCTAAAAAGAAGAAGTTGGAGGATTGATACTCCCTGACTTTAAAACCTATTATAAAACCTCAGTAGTCAAAACAGCATGGTATGGGCACAAAGACAGAAGTATTGACCAATGAAACCAAATCAAGAGTGCAGAAATAGATCACCAAATCTATGGTCAACTGATTTTGACAAGGCCCTCAAATCCCCTGTACTGGGACAAAATAGCTTTCTCAATTATTGGGCTTGGAAAAACTGTATATCAATAACCAAGAGAATTGAAGAGGACCCCTATCTTACATTCTACACAAAAATTAACTCAAAGTGGATCAAACACCTAAATAGAAGAACTAGCACCATAAAGCTCCTAGAAGAAAATGTAGGGAAACATCTTAAAGATCTAGTAATACGAGGTAGCTTCCTAAACTTTATACCCAAAGCAAAGGAAACAAAAGAAAGGATAGATAAATGGGAACCCCTTCAAATCAAATGCTTTTGCATCTCAAAAGACTTTGTCGAAAAGATGAAGAAGCAGCCAAATCAATGGGAGAAAATATTTGGAAAACACATACCAGACAAAGGTCAGATTTCCTGTATATACAAAGAAATCATACAACTCAACAACAAAAGAACAAACAATCCACTTATAAAATGGACCAAAAGTATGAATAGACATTTTTCTGAAAAGCAAACACAGATGGCTCAAAAACACATGAAAAGAGATGCTCATTTTCACTGGCTATATGGGAAATGCAGATCAAGACTATAATGAGATACCACCTCACACCTATAAGAATGGCTGCTATTAAACAATCTGGAAGCTATAAATGTTGGAGAGGATATGGAGAAACTGGGGCACTTATGTACTGCTGGTGGAAATGTGCAATGGTGCAACCACTATGGAATACTGTTTGGTGGTTCCTTAGGAAACTAAATATTGAGCTGCCTTAGATATTCCCATCAATAGCACTAATTGGTATATACCCAGAATAGCTGAAAGCAATGACACAAACAGATATTTGCACATGGATGTTCAAGCAGCATTATTCATAATTGACTAAGGTGAAAACAAACCAAATGCCCTAGAAGAGTGGATCAACAAAATGTGGTATATACATATGATGGAATATTATGCAACAGTAAGACAAAATGATGTCCTGAAGAACATGACAAGATGGATGAGCCTTGAGGACATAATGCTGAGTGAAATTAGCCAGACACAAAAGGACAGATTCTCTATGATTTCACTTTTATGACCAGCATAAAGGTATAATCAGAGACTTATAAGCAGAATACAGGGTACTCAGAAATACATGGTAGCTAGAGATAGATGAACCGTTAGCTAATGAGGTTGAACTCTAATGTAAGGGAATAGATAGGAGAGAAGGTGATTCTCTAGTGGGCCTAGAAATAATATTATCATATCGAAGTTGAACAAGATTGAAAGCAGTTTTATAGACCTACGTGTCCCACTAGAAATATGAATGAGTTCTTTAAGAATTAGTTCAAAGTTATGATTCTTATGTAAAGAGTGTTTAAGTCCAGGGTTTACGGGGAAAATTGCTATTGCAAGCTATGCTCAAAATAAACCATCAGCACTACTACAGCAACAGTAGAGGTAAATAATGAGGTGAGGGAAAAGAGTTAGGAGTAGGTTTAGATGTCCTATTTGGTGAGGGTGTGTTTATTGGTTTTCTGTCTCCTGGGAACAATGAAATTATCTAAAATTGATAAGGTTGATGGACTGTGGACGCTGGTGCCTGAAAGATGCACTGATGGAGAAGTAGAATAGTTAACAATGGTGTATAATTAAAAAGGAACGCTGTTTTACAAAAAGGAACAATGTTGTGGGGCATGCAATGATGTGAATGAACATGTGGGATACTCGGTGAGACAAAATAATCTAGAAACAAAAAAACAACAATGGTATGGTCACCTTTAGAAAATGCTTATAAGAAAACAGGGGCCTAGATTGTAAGCTTTTAGAGCAGACACATAAAGTCTGTAGTGGTGATTAATATTTCTAGACTTTGAGAGTCTGCTTCATATATATAACCTAATATTTAGAGATAAGAACGAAGCCACACATATCCTTTGAGACCAATGGAAGAAAGTTTTATTTCATCTGAAACTGAAATCTTCTGTAGTGCACAATATAATTCAGCCTATCTGTATAGCCCATTTGAACAACTGAAACACAGACAGGACAGAATGAGAAAGAGGTCCTTTAATCCTTTATAGATTATTGTAATGCCTGGAAACATCCTAGAGTATATTAACCAGATAATCAAAAAGTATTGACAAAGTTCCCTGAGGGAGGGGAGAAAGTCTATGGAACTATTAAACTTTACCATCAGGGAATCCTCTGACACTGTCAAACTTTAGGGATACCCAAACCAATAGGCCATGTCCTTAATTATAAGGCTTACTCTTGTGAAGCTCATGTAGGTAGTAGAGAAGCTTAGACTCCTATAGGCATGCCTAAGAGTTACTTCTGGAGGACCTCTGTTGTTGCTCAGATGTGGCCTCAGTCTCTCTAAGCCCAATCCTGCAAGTGAAGTAAAAAAATAATCCTCCCCCCTACGTGAGACATGACATCCAGGAGTGATAGTCTCCCTGGCGACATGGCAGAGGACTCCCAGGGATGAATCCTGACCTGGCATTGTGGGATCAACAATTACATCCTTACCAAAAGGGGGAAAAGAAGCATAATTAATAAAGTTTCAGTGGCAGAGAGAGTTCAAATAAAGTTGAGAGGCTTCTCTGGAGGTTGCTCTTACGCAAGCTTCAGGTAGACTTTGCTACCTATCATAACCTGACAACCCTCAGGCAGGACCATTCCAGCCAATGCTAAAGAACACCTAGGACAATTTATAAGATTCCACAAGGGTTCCAGGCACTAGAGTAACTTTCCAGAAACCTACAATCTTCAGATGGATCCTTGGTCCAGGTAAGTCCTGAAACCTAGCCCAGCCTCTCCAGAACATTAAATAGTTCTGTCTCCTTAACCCAGATTAGTATCAGACCATTCCAATATTAAAAATTTAGAACTGCCATAGCCCAAACAACCCCAAAGAGAAGTATGGAAAGATCAAAGGTGATGGTGGAATCAAACATAGAAGATAGGACTTAACAAATAAATACGAATTCTGGATCATTAAATTGATATCTCTTTTAGTCTGTAGTATTTTAGAGCAGACAAAAGTAAAACCCTAAAATTGTGAAATTGTGACCCATGACAAAGTCTGAAATATGTTCCACAACTAATTGTGGTGCTGTGCTTGGAAATTTATAGTTTATATATATATATATATATAATATATATATATGCTATTGTTCACAAAAAAGAAGGGAAAAAAGTTGATTTTGATAATAAAAAGTATTTAAGCCTTCTAGCCTCTTATACTCTGGAGCAGCTAGAAGGAGAAACATGAGAGGATTGTATGGTAGCCCATGGCAAACTCCTGGATATATCCTGTAACTATTTGTTGAAGAGTGGTTTGAAAACTATTGCTTTTTTTATTTTTTTGCTTTTATATATGTTACACTATACAATAAAATTTTTTTTAATTTTGCAGTATTAATGTTTTCAATGTATGTAACTCTACTGTTTAGTTTATACAAATTTTAGTATACCATTGTATCAGAAATAAACCATACTTCTATATTATTGAGCACACAAAATGTGAAGAGTTAATGTATGCCAAGAACAACAGAGAAAAAGGAGACAGGGATGTAGAGGTTCAGTGTTTCCATATGTTATTGAAGTTAAGTTGGCATCATTTCAAATCAGTTTTAGAGTTAAGATGTTAAGAGTAAGCCTCACAAAAAAATAATAAATCTGATAATGTACATTTAAAATATATACAGAAAAAGAAATAAGAATGGAATTAATCTGTTTCATTACGAAAGATCAACTATGCACAGAAGAATTCTGTAATGCAAGAAAAGAGAAAAAGGTATAAGACGTTCAAAAACAAGGGGCAAATGGCTGAAATAACTCCTGACTTATCAGTAATTAGTATGAATATAAACAAATTAAACTCTTAATCAAAAGACAATATAGGTGGACTCTATTAAAAGCATAATCAAATTATATATTGTTTACAAGAGGGTCTCCTTAGACCCAAAGATGTAAATAGATTCAGAGTGAATGGATGGAAACAAATATTTCATATAAAGAATACCAAAAGACTGACAAGGAAGGACATCATGTCTTATTAAAAGGCTCACTCCATCAAGAATTGTAAACATATATACAACAAATCACAGTGCTGCAAAATACACAAAGCAACCCTGACAAAACTAAAGTGAGAAATAGTTCCACATAACCATTGGAAACTACAAAGCACCACTTTCAGTATTGGATAGAATATCTAGATAGCAGATCATTAAAGAACAATAGGGCTTGAACAACACTATACACAAAACTAGACCTAACACACATATACAGAACACTCCATGCATGACAGCAAAATTCACATTCTTCTCAAGAGCACATAAATGGTTTTCCAAGGAAGAATACATATGAGGTCAAAAAACAAGTCTCAAGAAATAGAAAAGAGTAAAATTATATAAAACCATTCTCCAACCACAAAAGAATGAAGCTAAAAGTCAATGATATAAAGAAAAGTGGAACATTCACAAATAAGTGGATATTAAACAATGCATTCTTAAACCATCAGTGGATAAAAGAAGAAATTACAAGAGAAATTAGGAAATATCAGGAGACAAATGAAAATGAAAACACAGCATAACAACAATGAGACGTTGCAGCAATGGTTGTGTTCAAAGGGAGATTTGTAGCTATTGATTTTTTTCAATAGAAATGAGTCTTCAAATCAAATCAATAATGGAGGAACTAGGGAAAAAAGGGCAAACTAAATATAAAGTTAGTAGGAGGAAAGAGATTAGAGGAGAAATAAAATAGAGAATAGGAAAATATAATTGAGATAATTAAAGGAACCAAAATTTGGTTCTTTGAAAAGATCAATAAAATTGTGAAATATTTAGCTAGACTGACAAAGGAAAAAAGAAATAAGATGCAAATAGTTAAAATTCAAAATGAGAGTCAGAGTCATTATCCTTGGTCTTGCAGAAATTAAAAGTGTTATAAGAGAATACTATCTGCCAGCATATGCCAATGTAGTATACAACATACAAGAAATGGACAAATCCCTAGAAAACCACAATTTATCTAAGCTGACTCAAGAAGAAATAGATGATTTCAACAGACTTATAACAAGCAAAACATAGTAAGTGAGAAATAAAACACTTTCCGATAAATAAAGGTCAAGGACCAATGGCTTTTGCTGGTAAGTTCTGCCAAAAGTTCAAAGAAGAAGTAATATTACTCTTTCTCAAACTTTTCAAAACATTGTAAGAGATGGGCACTCTTTCTAACATATTCTATGAGGCCAACCATACCTTAATTCAAAAGTCAGATTAAAATTAAGAAGACATCACAAGAAAAGAAACCTACAGACCAAATCCCTCATGAATATAGATGCAAAATTTCCCAATAAAATACTAAAACCACAGAAATATGACACAAAAGCATATTAAAAATATTATTCACCATCACCAAGAGGGACTTATCCCGGGAATACAAGTATAGTTGAATATATATGCATATATATAAAAAATAGAGACAGGCATATTAAATCATTTGCTGGACATAAAGGACCATTCCCTCTTCTTATCATAATCAACAAATGAGGTTCATGATGCAAATAAAAATTTAAACATCATTACATTTTGCTATTGATGCAAGGTTTGTTATGAAACAATGCAGAAAATGTATCCACTCTACTCTTGATAAGATTGGAACAAATGGTATATTTTCTAGTCTCTTCTTATGATAACGTACTTGGGGATTATAACAAAAGTTTAAGGCAAGACAGAAAAGAAAATGATTATCCCAAAGGAAACAAAATTTTTAAAAGAACTGCTCTGTTCTTTTGTTTCTTTGAAGTTGAAATCTCCCTATCTTCTGGGAGCTTTCTTTACCCAACCACATAAAAGACAGTGTTGTTCAACTTAACATATTCTTTGTAATGCCTAATTTCTTGTTTAATATTACAAAAAATCTCTTAGAAAATTTTAACTAGCAGCAATTTAATAATCTAAGTGTAAGAGCATCAGTAACAAGTGGATTGATTTTCCCTTAACATCAAAGTTTTTTTTGTTCTAATTCAGGAGGGATGTGCCAGAAAACATTAATATGATCAATACACTGGAAAATTTTAACATGGATATTCAGCAAGTTTCAACCCTGCTGCCAAGGCCACTTGGAAATGGCTCTGTGGATAAAGCCCCAGGTAGTGGGAAAAAGGGCTCAGTGACATGCCCAGAAAGGATCACCCACCCCACCCCCACCTGCTTATTATCAATAACCCTGCTGTGGACATCCTTCAGTATATGGTCACATTGGACAGAAATGTCATGACAGTCTGTACCCATCCCAAGAGGTACATCCATATTCTTTTTTCCTGATTTCTTCCTATCATCACTCATTTTTCCATTTATATTCTATTTCCCTGTGAACTTTTTCTACTCTCTGGCAATTGCCTTCGGTCAGAGTGAGCGCTTACCTCAAGTTACCTCTCCTTCCACACACATCAAATTAACAATCTATACCCTGAAATTCTGACAAACGACAGGGGTTTTTTACCCCTTACTTTCTTCCAGGGGTCCCCATGAGTGGCCCCTTGAATCCTGCAGTGATCACTCCGGATTAGTGCCAGCATTCCACATAGTTCCACCTATAAACTTCAAATCTGCTTTGTCCTCCCTTAACTGGTCATAAGGGACTCCATAATGCCAAAGGTGAGGTTTGGAATATTTGAGTTAGTTTAATTCAGGAAGGGTTTAATAAAGGACTCAATTCAAAGGTGTTGGCAGGATGTACAGAATCTACAAGAGTAAAATTCCTTAGAGCCAGGAGGGCTATTAAATCCATGGTCATATATAAATGAGAAGAAGGTTTTAACAGAACCCAGGAGAAAAGTGTCATGAAGAGGGCTATATTGAGAGAAGTTGAAACTTTGGGTTGAGGAATGCAGTCAGTTCCACAGAAAAAGATTTGAATAATAGAAATCCCGGTCTCACCTCCTCTCTTCCTTTGGGTAAATCTAGTGATAAGCCAGGGGACAGAGGAACCTGCTGATGTAGTTCATATGACCACATGAGCTCAGTCTCTCAAGTGGAGTTGGAAAAGAGGAGATGAAAGGACAAGAAGAATCAAGCACACACTGTAATTTCCCCATAATTCCATTTCAAGATTTTGACTTAATATTTTCCCAAGCAGTTTTATATGGCCTTTAGTTAAGGACATGAATTTTTGTTTCAATTTTCTGGTTTCTCTTTTGATATAACAATATTTTGATTAATTAAGTCAAAATGCCATCAAATTGAATCTCTAGGTATATAGTAAAATCTTAACAAGTGGATACAGTAAAAAAAAAAGTGCTTAAGAGCTTGAATTTTGGAATCTTACTTGAGTTTTAATCTGTGCCCCTATGTTCTTATCTCTAAATGTACAGTATTTACATTTATTTCATTAAAACATGTAATAATTAACTGAGATTATATATGTAAAACTTTTGACACAAATCTGGCACACAGTAAATAGCAGTTAATTGACATAAAAATGCTATGTTATGATATATTAAGGGTATAGCGTTTTCATTTCAGATCATAAGGAAATGAACAACCTTTAAACTAAACTTGAGATACAGGGAAGCAAGAGGGTTCTGAATAAAAGGGATAATCAACAGAGATTTGTCAAGCTGAGTGCAGAATTAATGTAAATCAATATTGGAAGACACACACACTGGAAGCAGAATAAATTTGGAGATGTTGGAATATTTCTCTAACCATGATTAATGAATATAGTAAATAGAATATACCACAAATAACTGATTAAAGATATTCGATAGTTGGTAGAATTCAGCCAAAACCATGAAAGTATCAGAAATAGGATGAGAACAGTATAAAACAAGAAGATAAAATACTAGCTCACGTTGCGGAGAATTTATGACTCAAAAACTAACTGTATCAGAAAGCCATCATTGCTTGATTCTGAATCTTTTGTCTCCTCCCTGCCCTCCTCCTCCTCAAAAAGAACAAAAAAACAAAAAACAAAAAAACCACACATACTTAAGAAAAGAAAACAACCAATGACACAACAAAACAGAAACAAAACACCTTTAAATCATCAGGGACAACAACTAAAGCATGTAACCCACTTATGTCAGGAAATAGGAAACACTGCAATTTCCAAATTACCTGTAAGTAGAAACAAAGAGACAAAAAATCCAACCAAGATCCAGGCTCCCACACTGATACAAGCATGAAGGTGCAGACAGCTGGGGAAAATAGTGGCGCAGGGAGGATATGATAACCAAATGAACATCTGATCCTAGACCAAACCCTATACTCAAGGAAAACCTTGCTGCAAAGTATGGTATTGGGTCAGTCGAGTTAATTTGGTAAAAAAAAAGAAATTAAAAGTGGAAAACCAAGCTGGAAAGAATATCTGTAGAAAGACTCTTGACATCTGAGAAAATAGTAGCAGTGGTGACCCTCTGCAGAGGGGACCTGATGCTGGTGAAAGGAAGGATGGGAGAAAGTCTGATTTTCATCTCCTCTTATATTTTTTAGACTCTAACATTTAAAATTGTTGTATCATGATTTTTCTGTTGCTCTCCATTCTAAATTTGTATTCCATTATTGAAAGTGTTGTTGAGGTCTTCAAGTGTTATTGTAGGACTATTTCCCCTTTCAATTCTGCTTTTGTAGTTTGATATATATGTCTGATGATGTTTATATGTGTGTGTGTGTGTGTGTATATGTATATGTATGTGTGTGTATGTGTATGTGTGTGTATATATAAAGAGAGAGACCCTTTTCTATCCCCGCCACATTTTCTTTCCTCTGTATATTTTAGTGAATTTGTTAATGATTACCATGGAAATTACAATTAACAGCGTAAGTATATAACAATTGAATTTGAGTTGATATGAACTTTGCTTCAATAATATGTAAAATCTGTTTCTATACAGCTCTGTCCCTAAGTTTAAGTTGTTACTATCACAAATTACATCTTTATACTTCCAGTGTCGCTTAAGTAGAATTATAATTGATGTTTTATGCCATGGTCTTTCAAATTACACAGGAAACAAACAAACAAAAAAAAGGAGCTACAAACAAGCAAATCCAATAACCCTGGCTTTTATCTTAAACTGTATAGTTACCTTTTGGTAATTATTGTCCCTTCACATGGCTTTGAGAAATTATGAAATTTTCTTTCATTTTAGCCTGAAGGACTCCATTTATCATTTCTGGTAGAGCAGGTCTATTTTTCTTTTTTTTTCTTGCATGGGCAGGCACCGGAAATAGAACCCAGGTCTCTGGCATGGCAGGTGAGAACTCTGCCTGCTGAGCCACTGTTCGCCCAAAATTTTATCTTCAGTCTCAGTGTGTGATTTTTTTTTTTTTGCCTGGGAAGGCACTGGGAAAATGAACCCGGGTCTCTGGCATGGCAGGTGAGAACTTTGCCACTGCACCACCATGGCATACCCAAGGTCTACTATTGATGAATTCCCTCAGCTTTTGGTTATATGAGGATGCCTTAATTTCTTTTACATTTTTGAAGGATAGTATTGCCAGCTATATAATTCTTGATTGACCATTTCATTTTTTTTTTTTAATTTCAAGACTTTAAAAACATCATCTCACTCCTGGCCTCCATGGCCTCATGGGAAGTTGCTATTTACAATCTCTTCTATGTGATGAGTTGCTTCCTTGCTGTTTTCAAGATTTTCTCTTTGTTTTATGCATTTGAACAATTTTATTATATCTTTGAGTAGAGATCCTTGAGTTTATTCTACTTGGAAAATATCGAGCTTCTTGAATGTGAATATTTATATATTTTGTCGAAATATGTATTTGGAAATTTTGGGCCATTATTTAAATTTTTTTTCCGCATCTTTCTCTCCTCTCCCTGGAAGTGCCAAAATGCATATATTAGCACGCTTGATGGTGTCTCCCATGGCCAACAGACTCTGCTCAATTTTCTTTATTTTTTTTCCTTTCTGCTCCCAAACTGGGTAATTTAAGTTTGCTTATTTTCAATTAACTTAGTCTTTGTTTTGCCTGCTCAAATCTCCTAGTGCACTACACTAATTAACTTTTCGTTTCAACTATTGTAGTTTATAGCTCCAAAATTTCTATTTGATTCCTTACTGTAATTTCTATCTCTTTATTGATATTATCTATTTGTTGAAACTTCATTCTCCCAGTTCCTTCAATTTTTTGTCCATGATTTTCTTACCTCCTTGTGAACACTCAAAAAAATAGATTTAAAGTATTTTTCTAGCAAATGCAGTGTCTGACCTTCCTCAGGAATGGTTTATGTCAATGTTTTTTTATCCTGTGAATGGATCATAATTTCTCATTTCTTTGTATGCTTTGTAATTTTTGGTGAAAACTAGACATTATGAATATTATGATATGATACCAACAGAAATCACATTATCCCCTTTCCCCAAGGTTTGTTGTTGCTGTTTATTTATGGCTACAATTGCCCATTTATTTAGTGACTTTTCCAACTCATTATTTTGCAAAGACTGTAGTCTCTGTTGTGTGTAACCAATAAATTTCCTATTCCATTATCTCAGTAGTCATCCAGAGACCTGAGAGAGATTTTCCCAAACACAGGAGCTAAAAATCAAAGAAGAAAAAAATTCTTCTTGCCTTGCAGACTGGCTCTGAGATGAGACATTTCATCAATGATAAAAGACTGAGTGCCTACAACTTCGTCTTAGCCCTCACCTCCTGCTCATATGGAGTCTACAGATCAGCCACAGGAGTAAACTTAGTCTCATCAGGTCTTTTCTTGAGTATCCATTTGGCCCTAGGCATCCATATTGCTCTCCAGATCTGCAGTACACATAAAAGCCCTTCATTGCCCTTATTCCATCAAGTATTTCCACCTCAGTTTCTTCCTTCACAGGTTTCTAAGTATGAAGGATGATTATTCCATCCGTGTGCCCTTGCCCCAGGCCATTCCAGATTATGTGTCTTTATGTACTCGCAACAAATACTACCCAGAACTAGCCACTCTAGTCTGAGGGTGAGAAAGAAACCTAAGCCTTGATGCTGATCCCTCAGGGACCAGACAGATTACAATGCATCACCACAAGTTGCTGAGAAAGAGTTCCTTATTTCTCCCTTCCCTAGCAAAAATCACACCAGGCATCCCCACAGCTGTACCCAAGATGGGGAATAGAGAGATGGTAGGCAGATGAGTGAAGATGCTATAACAATTTCTCAATGAAGATTTGTAGCCTCTTTCTTTATTAAGCACTCCCCTGGGGGCTGTACATATTTTTTTAATTATATCAAAAACGTTTTACTGTTACTTTTTGCCAGCTTAATAATTCTGTCAGTGGAAGGACCAATTCTTGGATCTCTCTAATGCACCATTTCTGGGCTATGACTCGAACATAGTTATTTTAAATCCCCTGTGTGATGCTTCCAACATCTGGGCCAATTTTGAGTCTGCTTTTGACACTTGCTTTGTTCATCGAACTGTCATTTCCTTGCATTTTGGAATGCATTGTAATTTTTTGCTGAAACCAAAACATGTTGTATCAGGTAATAGAAAGTAAGGTAAACCAGCCCCTGGCGGGAGAATTTATGTGAAACTGGTTAGAAGTTGGGCTTTGTTTAATTTTTGCTGTAAATGTAGGCATCAAATTTCTTTAGTGTTTTTGTTTGTATCTTCCTTCTTGCCTTTGGCCTTGTCTTCCTATACTTTCAGCTATAATTTACTGTTACTTTACCAGAGCCCTGCTGGTATGATGGTTAAATGTGGGGTAGAGGCAGTATTCTATGATTGTTCAATTAAATTTCAGTCCTTTAGTGGGTCTTTTTCCTGGCCTTTGATTTCATAAATATTTCTCTTGTACAGCCTCTCAATCCTCTCCTCTCACCTTGAGCATGACTTGAAGGCTAGAAGCAGCTGGAGTGAGAGGACCATCCTTCCTTCTTGGCTCTGGGATAAGTCTCTGATAGTCTTTCTGCTGGAGAATGGACCATTTTTAGAGACAGGGTTCTGGCATTTTTCACAGTGCTTACTCTTCTCTTTACCTGTCAGGGCAGCAGGGGCTTTCTTTGGATCTTCATTGTGAGAATCTGGTGTGACTCTTTCAGGTAAAGCCCACGATAATGTGGGATCCCCATTAAACTGCACCCCCCAGGAGATTATCATCTCCATGTGAATTCACATGCAACCCTTAGCAATTCATCAACATTGCCATTTAAATGTTCCTGTCAGCTTGTGTCTCCAATGATTTCTGCACCAGGCAAGCGGGTCTTGTCTGATTTCTGGATTTGCCTGTCTCTCCAGATTTGGGGGTGATGTGCCCTGTGACCTAAGTTATTTGATAGATCCAAGAAAAGGCATTTATTTTGTTTTTCTGAATTTGATTTTTCTGCAAACTTAGGAGTGGTGACTTCTGAACTGTTTACATGTTGAAATTGAAACCAAAAGTCCCCCATGTAGAAGACACATAGAAGTGGTAAGTATTTAGTTGGTATGATCTTATGCTCAACAGTAAGCCAAATAAATGATTCTGAAATCCAACATGTTATTAATGGACGCTTTCAATATTTAAACTATGTTGATAAAATTTTGAAGAATTTTAACTATAATTGTTTAACACTGAAAATCTTTTTGAGCCATTGATAACTTGATAGGGTGCAATTTTTTTAGTATGTGGAAATAAAACGTAATATGCAGACATTCAATGGGGCAACGTGCTATTTTTGTTAAGTCTCCCAAATGAACCACAATAAAATTACATATATAATTGTTTAAGACATGTATTTGTGCCCTAAAGTGCTAACTATAAAGTATCACTATGAGCATTTTTTGCCCATATATATTTGCTTGAGAGCCATAGAAAGGAGAACATTAAGTTTGATTTACTTTTCAAAGTGCTAGGGAAACCCTGAAGCTATGATAAGAAAAATCTGTGCTAATTTGACCATCACAGAGGGAGTCTCAGTACTCTCTCTGTGTTAAGAATATAAGCAGAAAGTGGAGGAAAGGAGATAGTAAAGAAATCTAACTATGAAAACTAAACCAGGAACTGTTAAAATTTTTGGACAAATTAATATTAATTTGCTAATCTGAGAACATTCTATTACAAGAATAATTAAACACCTTGTTTTATGTGATTTATCTTATCTAATTTAAGATCATTTCCATGGAACTACAATTTTCATGAACAAACTTTAAAATTGAGATCATTCTTGTCAAATGTTTTACTTGCACTGTCTTAACGCCTCAGCAATATCTCGAGGAAGAATACGTATATTATACTGTTAAGGTTACGAAGTCCATCCTGGCTGCCATCCACCTTATGGAGGAAAAAAAGAAAATCCAAGAAAAGGATCATTCCTCAGATGTAAGAGATTTTGAATATTTTAAAATCACAGTTGTCTTTTCTATCTTAGTTTCCTTCAACAGCAGGGAGCTGTGGGAGAAGCAAGTTGCTTCGGTTAGCTGACTCTGGTGTTATATGCTCTCTAATTCCTTCCCGAGTTACCTGATGTTGCACCCCCCAAAGGACATTGGTACCCCAAGTTTGAAACTATTTAGTTTTTCTCATTCACTATTTTTTTCCACAAGTTCTCTGAACCTTAGTCCCTCTCATTTATCTAAATTTAGAGCCTTGATTTTGCATTAAACTAAGTCAGAACAGGAGGATGGTGGAGCTTCTCTGTGTAACGGAACCAAGACCTGGCCCCCTTGATGTTTCTGGTCCCCAGGGGTTCACATCTACATTTGTGTGTGTGCATATGTATATATATCTATATGTAAGTG